>NC_136409.1:46458750-47762500 GCF_051521515.1 Lactuca serriola
ACATCTACATCAGGGAGGTAGTAGCTCGACACGAGATGCCAGTTTTCCGTGATTTCTAACCGGGATGTGTGGTTCACTTCCAGGTTTTAGAAGAAATTTCATGATGAGTTGGGTACTTGTTTGCACTTCAGCAAAGCTTTTCACCCATAGATGGACGGTAAGAGCGAGCGGACCATCCAAACCTTGGAGGATATGTTGCAGGCGTGCATTCTAGAATTCAGTGGTAGTTGGGATACCTACCTTCCCTTGGTAGAGCTTTCCTATAATAATAGCTACCACGTCAGTATTGACTGTCCTCCCTTCGAGATGCTTTATGGGAGGAAGTGCAGGACCCGATATGTTGGGGTGAGGTTGGACAAAGGGTCATGGGAAGTATCGAAGTGGTACTCAAGACGACATAGAAGATCCAGCAGGTCCAGAGTAGACTCCAGATGGCCCAGAGTCGGCAGAAGAGCTACACCGATAGATGCCGATCAGACCTAGAGTTTCAAGTAGGGGATATGGTGCTCCTGAAGGTGTCACCTTGGAAAGGTGTCATCCGTTTCAGGAAGCACAGCAAGTTGGGCCCCAGATACATCGGTCCGTTCGGGGTACTGGCCCGGGTGGGTCGGTTTGAATATCGACTGGATCTGTCAGCCGAGCTTAGTCAAATCCACAGCACCTTTCATGTCTCCCAGTTACGGAAGTGCTTATTATATGACTCCGCAGTTGTGCCTTTAGAGGATATTCAGGTGGATGACAGTCTGAACTACATCAAGAGACCAATAGCCATTCTCAATAGGAAAACGAAGGGTTTGAGGAACAAGAAGGTAGAGTTGGTAAAGGTGCAGTGGCAATACTGCAAGGGCTCGAAATGGAAATGGGAGCCGGAGGATAAGATGTAGGAGAACTACCTAAAGCTTTTTCCAAACGCAGCAGACTTTGAGGACGAAGTCTGAGATAAGTGGGGGAGATTTGTAACGCCTGGTTTCTGGTATGTATTTTAAATCATAATTTATTCATTTTTGTATACAAACTTGACGAGTTTGAGGCCCTAAACTCGTCAATTAGGGATGATTGGGACAGGGGTTAAGAAGTCTACACGACGAGTTGAGAAGCCTCAACTCGATGAGTAGGCTGGCAGAATGAAACCCTAATTTCCACAGTTTTGCACCCTACTTAAACACCTTAACCCCCATAAGTTGGCCTCATTTACAACTTCCATTGTCCCAAACCCTAGCCATGAAACCCTAATTCACATTTGAGAGTTTCGAGCCATTTTTGTGCATTCTTTGTGATTTTGAAGAAGAAGATACTTGAAGAAGGAGCAAGGACGTGTAGGAGGAGAGTAGATCCAGAGGTTGAGCTTCGTTTCTGGTTCATCTGAGGTATAAAGCTTCTACCTTGCCTGTAGTGTGCTTAAATCTAGTTTTAGGATGTTTTCTCCATGTTTTGGTCCAAGAATGTTAGTTTTTGGGATTTTGACGTCCCATGTGGCCAAACCCTTCAGATCTAGGGTCTTTAGGGGACTTCATGGCATAAAGGTTCCAACTTTATGGCCATGTAAGTCCCATGCAACTTGTAGACCATCTTTTTGGTCTTTTAAGCCAAGTAGACCATGCATGCAAGTAAAGATGGGAACTTTACGTGACCAAATTGTCCCTAGAGTCCAGATCTATGACCCCTTGACTTATCTTGAAGTTTTGATGGCTTTTGGATTTTGATCTAAGCCATCTTGAGTAAGGGTTAGAGCTCATTTCTTCTAGGATGGACCTTAAAAGGTAAAGTCGAAGATTTTACCCTCCTAGAGGTGTATGCGGCCTAGATCTAGAATATGGGACTTAGATTCGATGAGTGATGGCTTAATACATTAAGAAAGCTTAGCAGACTGAAGGAATCGACAAGTTCATTGAGTAACTCAATGATTTGGGTCGAAGTGTCCCGTTTCTGTAAAAGGAAGGACTCGACGCATTCAAGGCCGGACTCGACGAGCTGAGATGGAAAGTCGCGATTTTGTTGATAGGAGGAACTCGACGAGTTCGTGAAAGAACTCGACGAGTTCGTGAAAGAACTCAACAATTTGGACCACAATTTCAGGGTTTTATGATTTTTGGAACTCGGCAAGTTGATGGGCTAACTCCGCGAGTTGAGTCAACCAGAATGTTGACTTTGACCAAAATGTTGACTATGACCAGAGTGTTGACTTTGACTTTAACTTTTACAAAAGTTTACCCATAAGGGGTTATGAGTATGAAAGGCTAATTAAAGAAATCTTTTATGTATAGGAGCTTGCGTTGGGTGGTTTGTCGGAGTCGAGGATTTTCAGCTACTTTACGATATTCAAGGTGAGTTACCTTCCAGTAAAAGTAGGTCGAAGGCACCAATGTCGGCCCACTAGTAGTTGATTATAGTAGAGATGATTGTATTTGTGATAATTGTCTGGAATTCCACTATATGTTATGTTTGATGTGCTAGTATGTTATGATATTATTTGATAGTGGTAGGAGGGGTGGGATAGACTCCGTTACCGGTCGAAAGGACCGAAGGGGTAGGCCAACACCCAAATATGCTAGGAAGTATGTAACTAATGTGCTTATGTACTAGGATGATATGTGGTAGTAATAGAGGGTGAAATAGTCCCTGTTACCAGTTGAAAGAGACCGAAGGGGTACGCGAGCACCAAGATATGCTAGGCAGTTACAGATTGAAAGAGACCGAATGGGTAGGCCAGCACCCTGATATGCTAGGCGGTTACCGGTTGAAAGAGACCAAAGGGGTAGGCCAGCACCTGGATATGCTACGCATAATGTTATTGTATGGTATGTGGTATCATGAGGGAACTAACAAAGCTTTGTGCTTACGGTTGTCAGTTTTGATTTCAGGTACTTTCTCTTGAAAAGGAAAGGAGTCGGCATGATTGTAGCGAATCACACCAGTATTTCGGCTCATGAGATCTTTGGGAGTTATACTCTGATGTTGTTTTATCATGACATGTTTTGACTATTGATACATTGGTTTCGATATGAGTTGATACTATGGATGTTTTCAGACAAATGGTTTTAGAATTGTTAAATTAAAAATGAAATTTTTGGTCTTAAATTTTGGGATGTTACAACAGTCAAGGGTATTGCTGATGAAAAGGATAAAACAAGTTTTGGAGGTCCTTTAGCCCTTGTTTCCAAGAAAAATGTCAAAGATATTGGTTCAGATGAAGAATATGGTGACAGAGAAGAAGGTTTAATTGTAAATTTGGATAATGAAGTTGTGGCTTATTACTCAAATAATAATGTCAAGAAAGGGAACTTTAAGAACAACTCATTAAAGAAAAATTCTTCGAAATCAAACTCTGGAGTTCAGAACATGAATGATGAAAATACTAGTAAAAAGAAGTCTAAGAAGGAACTTATGGGTGATTTTGGATATGATTACAGCTACTACACTGGGAAAAATCATATGGAAAGAGACTATACGTTGAAGAAGAATGAGGTAAAATAAGATAAAGTCATGGACGAAGTATACTATGCAATGAATATTGAGGAATTAAGAGCGAAGTCAAAGAACTTGTCACTTGTAGCAAAATGGGTGGAGGAGAGTGATGGCACCCATCATATATGGTCTTCAGGGTCTGATGATGAGGAAATATGTCATCCAACACATGGTGTAATGTACGCAAAGTATGTTGGTGATGAAATTGATGAGAAAAAGGTGAGAGAAAAATATGAGAGTGATAGTGAAGGATGGCATGTATGAGGTGATCATATCAAAGTTCGATGTTTGATGGTTGCATCTTCACATTCACCAATGACTGATAAGGTATGTGATATTTTGATCTCACTTAATATTTATCCGAGTACATATAATTCAGTCTTATTTGATATAGATGATGTTTGTACTTACTTAAATGATTTGTTTATTTCCTTGAGTAGTGATCTGGTGAAAACAAGAAAAAGTTGTATTATTTTAAGAATAGGGTTGAAGAGAAAAATTCTAAGATAGATAATTTGAGTTTGAAGTTGAATCATGTCACTATAGGTAGAAATTCTGTTAGGATGGAAAATATTTTGTTAATCCAATAAAGGAATATCTATTGTAACACTACAAAAAGACTGTATAGGAAATTCACTTTGTTATATCATTCATCAAAAAATATCAAATAACAGCATAGGATACTATTACAATTAGTCACATTTAAAAAGGAATTGGTTGATGAAATATCTTCTGATGTGAGAGTAGAGTTTCTATGTTTGATCAGGTGCCAAATGATTCATATGCTTATGGAGTTGTCAATATCGATGAATATTTGGATGCTGGTGATATACTGAATATTGTTAATGATATGTTGAGAAAAAATGAACAAGCGAAAATTTTGAATAAAACTGAATCTTCGACACAATTTTCTCAAGAAAAATTTTCTGATATCGATGATAATTCTAACAATATCAGTGAAATCGAATAAGAAGAGTGTGTTGATTGTTCATGTTTATTAATTATGAAAATTAATTCATTATCTAGAAGTGACGAAAATATTGGTTCAACATTGAAGATTAATAATGATTCTTCTTCAACAACTTGTAACAATGTCACTCGTGATTCAGTTGATATCGAATATATAACTAACAATGAAAGTGATTTTGATGATGTTCAACCGAAGAAGAAATTCCTCTTGTTGTTGAAGCATAAGTTTTTGAGCATACAAATGAATGTACTAAGATCTTGAATGAAAAAGGAAAGCATTATCTTGAACAAAATGTTGTTTTAAATCTACAATTCAAAGATTTTCCAAATCAAGTTTTTGTGATATCAACAAATGGAGAGAATGTTAATTCAAATTTGAAGGATTTGTTGGAAAAGGATAATATGAAAGTAACTGATGACGTCCATAGAATCACTAAAATACCCATTAATTTCATCTCTGATGCTCCAGGATCTCCAAGCTTTTAACTTTGTCCATCATTAGCTAATAACTATTATTTATTTCAAATTCATCAACTATAGATCTTTGGTGTCCTCCAAAAATGATTATTCACTTCAAATATACCCAGATGCTCAAGTTCACACTACTGTTTCATTTTTCCTTTTGCAATTACAAATAATTGTTTTGCATACCCCGATGCCACTGAATTGCACAAAGAGATCTCGCTTGCGCACCTCTTTATTAGATTTTAGTCTGTCCTCGAATCAAATCCTAGACATGATTATGAGCATGTTTCACATCTTCTCTCAGGAGGTTATAGTTAAAGGCAATAGTCGTAACTATGTTTTTGTCCGAAAGAACTATTTGTGTGCTAATTCGTTGATTCATAACTACTTCATGAATGTTATGTATCTAGTAAAGGAAACCAACAGATTTGTTTGCAATATCGTGATGGATGTCTATGGAGGTTCGTCTTCTTTTTCAAATTTCAAATTTCTCCTAGGGCGTGTATAGGAGCGATGGTTTCAATGTAGTCGAACTATGAAATTAACTGAGGAGTTATGTTATCAATGAAGAAGGTAACATTCAATTGTTAGCTAGTATAATTGGTGCAATATGGATAGCATCGAGACCGTTAACCGGATTGATAATCCTGATAACATCACCATTGCCTTTCTGGTTTTCAACCCTACAAGAAAGCAGGAAAACATAGAGATGAAGACATAGGCACGCAATAACATAAGAATAGGATGGTGTGCATTTTTTGTGATAAAAAGAGAAAAATATATGGTTTGAAAGTTTCTCTCTTCAGTATCATAAGCTAAAAGTAAAATGAATTGAAGGGTATAATTGTTTATGAATTATTATCAGTGAATAAATATAAATGTGTTGTGGAAAAATCTCCTTCCTTATGTCTATGGTTGATAACATCCCAAGAATTTTATATTACAACCACTTAAAGTATGTTCAATAACAAGCTATTGAGAGGTTTGTTTTTAACTTTTAGTTTTTAAGAAGAAAAAAAAAACTTTAATTAAACAAAAAGTTATGTTCAATAATACGAGCTTTTAGTTTTTATTTTGAACAAAAAACTCATAATCCAAAAGCTACTTCAAGTAGCTTTTGGGAGCTTTTAGATTTTTATTTTATTTTATGTAATTTTACATCTTTCAAAAGTTTGTAGTTACTTTTGCAGAAAATTGCTATACAAGTAAAAGATACACCTTCCAACTTTCAACTTCCAACATCCAACTAGTTTGGTGAAACACCCTTCTCTTTTGGTTTAATGATTTAAAATCATTTAAAATACTTTTAAAATAATTCAACTATTGTTTTGTGGAATTCAGTTCTAAAATCTCATTTTTCATCAAAAAGTTGAAGTTCCAAAAGAGTATAAGAGGAGGGTGATAATTATAATATCATAACCCAAGTAACCAGTACATGAAAGTGGTCTTCGAAATTTCTCATGTTTATCTAACTATCAATCACTACTTGTACCTTAATATATGTGAAAATAATAGGTTTGGATTTCCTAGTGAGTAAAACCCAGACTTCCCCACATTAAGGGTCAAAAAGAATTTTCATAATCCTTTGCCCAATGTAAACTCCCCAAAACATTTAGAAAACCTATTTATCTTAATATTTGAAATCTGTTTGATCTTTAAAACGTCTTAAATTGTAAAAAATACACTCTTACAAAATGAAACTCTTTAAAACACTTCTACTTTTTACACAACATACAATTTTAAAACATCTTAAATCCTTGAAAAACAAAATACTCTTTAAAATAACTTAACTCTTAAAACACTTTTAATATATCTTGTCCAAAACGTAACATTTTTCACATACTCGTTACTCTTTTCTTTTTTAAAAGACTTTAAAATATATTAAATACTTAAGTGATATAAATACAAGAATCCAATGCAACTTGCTTCTATTCCCTTTTCCCCGCTTGTCTTTTTGTCCCATATCACACTTTTGGTGCACGTTTGATAGAAATTGAGACTCTAAAATGGTTAGCACAGAGCACCCCACAGCACGATGCCTTATGTTTCACTTAGTCACTTACTCACCTTGGCCACTTAAAGGTATGAGTGTGTTATCAATCATTGGTATCGTACATGAGGTAGCTAGCCTCGTATACACGTATGTCATGTCTAGAACACCATACAACACTTAGGTCACTTACTCACTTTGTCATGTACTTTGTAGCACATGTATAAGTCTCTTCATGTCCTACATGCATGCACAAATTATATGTGAAACCCCTTTTCAAAACACTTGTCACTTTACTCATATCCAAAACTCTTTGGCTAAAACCCATTTTCATGACTGCACATTAAATACATACATAATAATACAATTAGCACACAAGGTATAAATGCATACAAGTGAATGTAAATATTAAAAACTTCTTGTTTATATACAGGACATTTATCTGGTACTACTCACCTGAATCACTTATGTTGTTGTTCCCTTTTGTTCCCGTGCTAGATAACTCTTTAATCCCTACCAATTGATGAAATTTAAGGGTTACAAGTTGTCTAAAACAACCTAATTCTCTCGATAAATCATATACAAGGCCTCTAATACACTTAGGAAGTCAACAAATAAGAATCAGGAAATAGGAATCAGAACTAGCATTTGAGACGCCAACTCCAATGGCAAGGTACCCAACTCTAACACCTGGGCATCATAGACGACATCATAGATTGCCACTCCAACACCATTGTGTAGGAACTTCATTTTTAGCATCTTATTGTGCCCCTATTCGATTCTAATCATTCCTAATCTTTATCAAAGATTCACAATGGCTTTAATGATGGGTTTTGAGCATTCTAACACTTCCTAAATGTACATGCAACCCTAATAACCTTGGATCTATGTTTGTCTAAAATTCATGCAAAGTTGATTTCCAAGGTTCTTGATCCTATCTCGCATACATGGGGAACATTTATAACATAAATGTATGATAGAATAACATACCTTGTTGTTGCTTTTGATTCCTTGAAACCTTGTGAGCCTAGCACCCTAAGTGTGATGCGTCAAATGCTTCACACAACACCAAATTCTATGGAGTAAACTTGGAGAGAATCTTAACACTCAAAAATCGGCTCTAGCCCTCAAGTATGCATGTGTGTCGATTTTTGGGAGAACATGAGCTTTATATAGTGTGTTGCATTAGGGTTACACCATGTACACCCTAATGTAACATGACTCTTCATTTCCATGATCCATTGGTTAACTCCATGGAGCATCCTATGGGTGAAACCAACTCGATAATCCATGGAGCCTCTTAGCCCACTATATAAGTTATGTATGATTTACATAATCAACCCATATATTTAATTAGTTATATTTTGATCACTTAATTAATTCTAAATTAATTCTTGATCAAACTAATTAAATAATATTATTAATATATTAGAACTTATAATATATTAATAACCATAAGTGTTATTTCCCTCATTTAGCTTATCCAAATTCATGGTGCATGCAACCCAAATGGACCATACTGGGTCGGGTCAAGTACATACCAAAAATAGTTATGGACTTAGACACCTTATCCAACAGTCTCCCACTTGGATAAGTCTAATAACTATAACTGCAAGTATGACTTCAGGAACCGATCGGCAATCGTAGCTCTTTCAAGATCTCTCGGAACTGAGAAGATGATGATACGCCATTTAAGATAAGTGATCATATAATCCTCTGTTCTAGATATCAGTCGGACAAATACATGGAACAATGTCTTTCTTATTGTCCAGCAGTTTGTTTCCCGATTTCCGATTTGTTTGACAAAGAACTTAATTAAACACATCAACTTGGTTATGACCGGGCCCAGTACATAGGTCAAAACAAAATCATCGAGGGGCCCAGATATCAGCTTCTAATCCAAGAAGGAACAGATAAACTTCGACTCATATGTTTGCTCTACTACTTATTGAATTATACACAAAAGCACGTTTTATAACATCGAGTTACCAATGCGTTTTCGTACAATCAATGCGTAACCAACTCATAGGCAACAAATCATATATCTAGGTTTGAAGACTTATATGATATTACCATCTCATGATCACTCGAGATAAATTCCATGAAGCGATACCAGTAAGCATGGGTTGATTCCAATACTCAGAACTTATGAGTACTTATGAAGTGTTGTCCCAAAACTTGACACCTACAACCAACTTCATGACAGTCTTAATTCATATCTACTTCCAACATATGACCGACTGTGGAAAATTTAAATAATATGTAAAACACAACATAATATTCTGGTAGTCAAAACATGCAAAAGAAATTATAGTAAACGATTGACAAAAGATAGCAACACTTTACTCATTAATAAACACAACTTTTATTTATCATCAAATGTCAATTACACTTTACAAATTTCCAAATTATCTAACTACTAAAACTTATATCATCCTTTAGCCCTATGCTCCGAGCATGCTGAAGATGCTTAACCCGACTCAGTCCCTTCGTGAGGGGATCTGCTGGGTTCTCATCCGATGATACCCTCTTTTCCACGAGGATTCCTTCTTTTATGTGATGTCTGAAAAAGTGATATTTTCTGTCGATGTGTCTGGATCTCCCGTGATCCCTTGGTTCCTTGGCTAAGGCAACTGCACTTTCACTATCACAGAAAATTTCCATAGGCTCTTTTATAGCTGGTACAACTCCAAGGTCTCCAATGAAGTTCTTTAGCCATATAGCCTCCTTTGCTGCCTCGCTCGCTGCTATATACTCTGATTCACAAGTAGAATCAGCTACTGTCTCCTACTTGGAACTCTTCCAAGTGATAGCTCCTCCGTTTAGGGTAAAGATCCAGCCTGACTGAGAGCGGAAATTATCCTTATCATTCTGGAAGCCAGCATCACTATACCCTACAACTCTCAAGTCGTCACTCCCACCGAGGGTAAGGACCCAGTCCTTAGTCCTCCGTAGGTACTTGAGGATATTCTTTACCACAGTCCAGTATGCCATTTCAGGGTTCCCCTGATGCCTGCTAACCATACTCAAAGCAAAGACTACATCAGGTCTAGTACAAGTCATAGCATACATGATCGATCCTACAGCCGAAGCATAAGGTATTCGACTCATTTATGCTATCTCAGCCTCGATACTCGGGCTTTGAGTCTGACTCAATCTGGCGTTACACTAAATAGGTAACTCTCTTTTCTTGGAGTCCTACATGCTGAATCTCTTCAGCACCTTATCCAAGTAGGTACTTTGACTAAGTCCAATTAGTCTTTTATGCCGGTTTCTCAAGATCCTTATCCCTAGAATATAGGCAGCTTCTCCTAGGTCCTTCATAGAGAAACACTTCCCAAGCCAGGACTTAACTTCCTGCAGATTTGGGATATCATTTCCTATGAGTAGTATGTCATCCACATATAGTACCAAAAAGCTAACTATACTCCCACTAGCCTTGACATATACACAAGATTCATCTTCACTCCTAGAAAAGCCAAACTCTTTGACTTTCTCATCAAAGAAAGGATTCCATCTGTGAGGTGCTTGCTTTAATCCATACATGGATTTCTCAAGCTTACACACTCTATTAGGGTACTCTGTACTGACAAAACCCTCTGGTTGACTCATGTATACATCTTCAGCCAACTTTCCATTAAGGAAAGCGGTTTTGACATCCATTTTCCATATTTCATAATCATGAAATGAAGCAATGGCTAACAGAACCCTAATAGACTTAATCTTGGTCATTGGAGAAATGGTCTCATCATAATCAACTCCTGTAGTTTGAGAGAAACCCTTTGCAACCAGTCGTGCCTTATAAGTGTGTACATTACCATCCATGTCAGTCTTCTTCTTGAAGATCCATTTGCACCCTACAGTCTTACGACCTGGTACATTCTCAACCAAGTTCCAAACTTGATTGTCATACATGGACTGAATCTCGCTGTCTATTGCCTCTTTTCACTTGGCTGACTCAGGGCCTGTCATGGCTTCCGCGTAACTATTAGGTTCATCCATCCCTACTAGTGTCTCATCAATAATAAGTGTATCACCTTCTGCAGTAATATGGAATCCATAGTAATGCTCAAGTGCATTCCTAACTCTCATGGAATGCCTCAGAGGTACAGACTTGTCAATTTGCTGAACAGGAGTTTCCTTCTCAAGTTGAGTGCTAGGGTTTGAAGTTCCTTCACCACTTGACTCTTGAATTTCTTCAAGTTCAACTTGCCTCCCACTGTTTCCTTGGCTTATGAACTCTTTCTCTTTCTCTCTCTCTCTCTCTCTCTCTCTCTCTCTCAAGAAGGCCCTCCTAGCTACAAAGACCACATTTTCACTAGGTTTGTAGAAGAGTTAACTAAAGGATTCTTTTGGGTAGGCGATGAAACTACACCTCTCACTTCGAGGTTCGAGCTTATCATGAGTCTCGCATCTCACGAAAGCCTTGCAACCCCAAATCTTGATGTGGTCTCGTTTGGGTACTTTACAAGTCGACATCTCATAAGGAGTTTTGGAAACTTTCTTTGTAGGGACCAGATTAAGGATATGGGCGGCAGTCTCTAAGGCATACCCCCAAAATGAGATTGGTAGCGGAGCTCGACTCATCATGGAACGAACCATGTCCAACAAGGTTCGATTACACCTCTCAGCTACACCATTCAATTGCGGTGTCCTGGGAGGTGTCAATTGTGAGACAATCCCACATTCCCTAAGATAGTCGAGGAACTTTGAACTAAGATACTCACCACCTCGATCGGATCGAAGCATCTTAATGTTCATGCCCAATTGATTCTCGACTTCCTATTTAAACTCTTTAAACCTTTCAAAAGTCTCTAACTTATGCTTGATTAAGTAGACATATCCATATCTACTGTAATCATGAGTAAAAGTCAAATAATAACGATTAGCATCCCTTGAGGCATGTTTGAAGGGTCCACATACATCCATGTGTACAAGACCCAACAAATCTTCACCCCTTTCACAAGAACCTGTGAAGGGTGACTTTGTCATTTTTCCAAGTAAGCATGATTCGCAACTATCATTTGACTTTAGGTCAAATGACTTGAAGACTCCATCCCTTTAGAGTTGGCCTATGCGTTTCTTTCTTATATGTCTAAGACGACAATGCCATAATGATGCTTTATCCAAGTTATTATCATTAACAGAATCAATACACAATACATTATTTCCTAAGTTATCAACCACAGATACAGTTTCATACACACCATCACAAGGTAATGCTTTAAAATAAAGAACATTATTAAAGAAAGCATTAATCGAACCGACTTCATTATCAAATGAAAAGTTAAAACCTTGTTTGTACAATGCATGAAAGGAAAAAACATTTCTTGCCATTTCTGGCGAATAACAACATTTATTCAAATCTAAACTAAACCCACTACTTAGCAATAAAGTATAAACTCCAATCTTGGTGATAGGTGAAACTTACCTATTCCCCATGATCAAGTTTATTCTTCCTTGCTCCACATTCTCAATTCTTCTTAGTCCCTGCAAATCAGAACATATATGAATACTGCAACCGGTATCAAGGAACCAAGAGTTTGAATAGGGTGAGTTATTAGATAAGATAGTGTAAATACCTGCATGGTTGGGTTTAACTTTCCCATCCTTCACATCTTGCTGGTACTTTGGGCAGTTCCACTTCCAATGTGCCTTTTCATGGCAATAGAAGTATTCAGCTTCTTTTGGGTCAGAAGAAGGAGTGACGAAACCTTTCTTGGTTCCATTTGAAGAGGAGCCTTCAAGGGTCTTACCCTTGGTACCCTTCAAGGGGGTCTTCCTCTTTTTACCCTTCCCTTTCCCTTTCCCGATTGCCAAGACAGGGGCGGAGTTGGTAGGAGTAGGAGTAACACCCGACTTACCCTTAAGACCACCTTCTACGGTCTTTAGGAGTCCTTGAAGTTTGCTGAGTGTGACCTCTTCCTTATTCATGTGATATGTCATGCGGAATTGATCATAGCACGAGGGTAAAGAGTGCAAAATGATATCTATTGCAAGCTCATCGGGGAAGTTCACATTAAGCTTCAGCAAATGATCCACAAATCTTTGCATTTTCTGCATGTGGCCCGTGATGGGTTCACCGTCCTTCATTTGGGTTGTTATCATGGAGGCGATGATTTCATACGTCTCTTGTCGTGCACTTTGATGGTATCTTTCCATCAAATATTGGTGCATTTCAAAAGGGTAGAAGTCCTCATAGGACTTTTGGAGTTCTTCTGTCATGGTGGCCAACATGATGCAAGCCACTTTGGTAGCATCCCTTTCATGTGCCCGGAAGTCAGCGATCTCCTGGGGAGTTGCAGTGGTCTCATCAATCTCCTTAAGCTCCTTATCAAGGACATATTCATTGTCCTCGTAGCGGGTAATCATCTTGATGTTTCTGATCCATTCATTGAAGTTGGATCCCTCAAAAGTGACTTTCCCACACAAGTTCATAAGGGTAAAGGAGCCATTAGGATTAGAGCCAGAAGCAGCATTGTTTGAAGACATCTGAGTGAGAATAAAGAATAGATTAGTTTAGATATAGATATAGTCCTTAATAAAACACCCAAATTTAATATTAAGGCTAGGACCCAATCACAATATATTATACTTAGAAGAGGTATGTCGTAATCTAAGTAATAACATATTTGAAAGGTAGGTGAATGACAATTCACTAATTTCCACCAAAAACGAAATATTAAAATATTAAGTTTTTAATTTGGTTCTTAGAAATTCCTAGACTCTTTTGAGATTCAATGAACTTTTCAAAGGCATGTTTCAATCTCGAGTGTGCCCTCCAAGTTTTGTGACTGGGATACCGATGATCACAAAACGAGGTGTGAAGTAACCATGCAAATCACTTGGTACCCTTAATGTTTATCCCTCAATCGATGTGCCGGTTAACCACACACGCTCCATCGATACTATTATAAACCTTAAGTCACCCTTTACCTACCTTGTTAAGTCCAAGTTAGTGTGTCGGTTAACCACACACACTCCACTAACGACTTAAACAAAGTGTAAAGTGTAATTTCATGGATTAGCACCTTATTCACATTTTCCTAAAGTAACTAAGATTGGGAATTTAATTAAAACATTTAGTTAATTTATAATATTCATTATACTTTTAATGAAAGTTTATAAGTCCCTGTCCTACCCGTTCAGCTAACGACCCTCCAACGATCAAGGAAGTGGTGGGTGAGAGTGGACACCTGTTAAGTTGCCATTTTCTAGGCAACAACCTTATACTCCCCTTATAGACCGACTTTGTGAATGAGGCGTACTAGCGGTAAGACAACTTGATCTTATATATATATATATATATATATATATATATATATATATATATATATATATATATATATATATAGTATTAACTTATAATATTATAAAGTATAAGGCTTGAATTTTAACTTTTTTTAAAATTCTAAGGGTTAGAACTAAAGATTTAATCATTACTTTACTTGTTCCAAAACTTGAGGGCGAGTTTTGATAACTTTCAAAACTTTTCATTTCTCATAACTTATGATTGATTTGAGCATTAAAATGAAGACTCTTCATTTTATAACTCTTGTGTTCTTTTAATGGATTTTATTAAAGTGTGACCTTTCGTTTTCCATAACTTGAGGAGAAGTTATGGGCTCCATTAAAACACATTATGATCATGAATTAAACTACCAAGTAGGTTACAAACAATTCCTATGATCATCTAATCTTCATAAGTTCAAGAACAGGAATATGAACATTTCAAGAATCATAAATTACTCTTAAAACTTGTAACTATTTGATAATTGCCATTGTAAATGGATTAGCATAAACATTACACCATCTAAAATAAGTTTTCAAGTACCAAAACAGTTTAGGATAATGTTTCTAGTCCATTTCCAGCAACAAAAGTCGAAAATATGCTGTCAGAGCCTCCTACTCGTCGAGTGCATGAACCTACTCGACGAGTAGGATGAGTTTTCACTTGGACTCATCGAGTCCCCCCCCCCCCATGGACTCGGCGAGTTCACTGATCAGACAGCATGTTGTTTTGATTTTTAACACAATTTTTGTACAAATAACAAACAAACAAGCCTAGGCTCTGATACCACTGATGGGTTTTGAGCATTCTAACACTTCCTAAGTGTGCATGCAACCCTAATAACCTTGGCTCTATGTTTGTCTAAAATTCATGCAAAGGTGATTTCCAAGGTTTTTTATCCTATCTAGCATACATGGGGAACATTTATAACTTAAATGTAAGATAGAATAACATACCTTGTTGCTTTTGATTCCTTGAAACCTTATGAGCCTAGCACCCCAAGTGTGACGCCTCAAATGCTTCACACAACACCAAATTCTATGGAGTAAACTTGGAGAGAATCTTAACACTCAAAAATCGGCTCTAGCCCTCAAGTATGCATGTGTGTCGATTTTTGGGAGAACATGAGCTTTATATAGTGTGTTGCATTAGGGTTACACTATGTACACCCTAATGTAACATGAATCTTCATTTCCATGATCCATGGGTTAACTCCATGGAGCATCCTATGGGTGAAACCCAACTTGATAATCCATGGAGCCTCTTAGCCCACTATAAGTTATGGATGATTTACATAATCAACCCATATATTTAATTAGTTATCTTTTGATCACTTAATTAATTCTAAATTAATTCTTGATCAAACTAATTAAATAATATTATTAATATATTAGAACTTATAATATATTAATAACCATAAGTGTTATTTCTCTCATTTAGTTTACCCAAATGCATGGTGCCATGCAACCCAAATTGACCATGTCAGGTCGGGTCAAGTACATACCAGAAATAGTCATGGACTTAGACACCTTATCCAACATTTAAAACATCTTAATAACATTATATTATCTCTTTACAGTCCTATCTTACCTATGTGTTAATGATCAAGTCATTTAGACATCATAAAAGCTAAAGGAAATTGTATATATACATCCAACATCTTCATTACTCAATAAGTTCATCACCAAACTATTCGCTTAGTAAACATTATTAAACTTCTAAAAAAACTCTTAATAACTTCTTAAATCTCTTATTAAACCTTGGAATTCCCAATTTCATTGGTTTAATGTGTTGGAATTGATGATTCCTTGAGTTTATGAACTCTAAGTCCCATTTAACTTCTAAAAACCATTTTCAACAAATTAATCATCAATAATGCAACATACAAATGACCTAGCGTTTCACTTCCTAATGCATTTCATTCCTTTAACAAACAAACCATGAAGTTACTCCTTCTAAATCTCATAAATGGCCATTGGAACTCTAGATCAAGCTTGAACACATAAAATTGGTCCAATTAGAATATCTATTGGTGATTAATGATTTATAACATCAGATTTGTTTTAAAATCATTGGAACTAAGTTAAATTGTTTAACACAATCCATCAACCCCAAACCCTTATGATTCCACTATGGATGGAACTTGTCTGCTTTAATTTCCCACCAATCTCCAAAACAAATCAACTAGGGTTTTATTCCATGGAGATTAAACTTCAAACTTACAACTAATCATCATTACTTCACCACTTTTCGATTTATGACTCAAACCTAAATCCTATGTAGAAATGTAGTTGTAAAGAGAAAGCATTTATACCTTATAGCTTGATGTTTGATTCTATAGCTTCATAACATCTTCCATCTTCAATAGAATAACACTAAGGATTCATTTTCTCTCAAAATCACCATTGATGCCTCTCTTTTTATTCTCCCATTCGTTTTCTCTCAAACTAGGGGCAGAAATCCATTAGTTACTCTCAATCTTTGCATCATTGGCAAGATTGGTCCCTTTATGACTTTAGTTCCAACTTTTAACACTATGTCCACTAACTTCTCGACGAACTTTGATATTTCTCATAAAATCCTCAATTTTCCAATATTATAAGAATTAAGCAAAATATATTTCATGTAATGTCCCATTTTCATAACCAAAAAATTTCATTTTATTAAAGTAAATCCTCCCAATTATAAATCCATTATTAAGAAATATTCCAAAATACATTTATTCAAAATCAGAGTAATATAAGAAACACGGAATCGTCATGCTGCTGATGAGTTTGTATAGTCCCGCCTACGCCTTCCCACAATCACCAATAAAACCTGAAAACATAAACAACTGGGTATGCACAAAGCTTAGTGAGTCCCCCAAAATACCACATACTCTATACACACAGACTACAACATGCATACATGAGCCTTCAGCCTGACTGGATCGTCGTCTCAGGGTTACAGCCTATCGGGACCGCTCTACAGGCCTTCGGCCTAATTGGACCATCGCATCTGGCCTATAGCCTATCCGGACTGCTTTCCGGGTCTTCGTTCTAATTGGACCGCCTCGTATGCCTTCAGTCTATCCAGACGGCTCTAGGTGTCTTGGCCTTCAGCATAAAGCAGGACCGCCTCAACCCACTACCACCATATGTCAACATATAAAGAATTAAGGATCAAGTAAGCACATAATGTAGGAAAACATCAATCATACAGCTAACTACCGCCTACTAGTCCTCTCACAACACACTTTCCTGCTACCAGCTAACTTTTGGATTAATGCTTACGTCCATAACTATATTTGGTATGTACTTGACCCGACTCGGCATGGTCCATTTGGGTTGCACTTCACCGACACAATTTATATGGTTAGTCTTTTGAGAATAGTATATTTATGATTTATATTAATATATTATAAGTTCTAATATATTAATACGGAATCATATTATTTAATTAGTATTGATCAAGAATTAATTTAGAATTAATTAAGTGATCAAAAGGAACTAATTAAATATGGACTCTTATATATAACCGACACAGTTTACATGAATGTAACCCTAATCCTCCATACTATATAAAGAGGTCTTTGGCACAAGAAATGGCATTAGTGTGTGAGGACATAAGAGTGGGCCGATTTTAGTGTGCATACATATTCTCTCAAGTTCTTCCAATGTGGTTTGGTGATTTGTGATTCCACTTGGGGCTTCCACACTATTGGGGCTAAGCTCTTAAAACTTGAAGACATCAAGCTACATCAAAAGGTATGTCATCTAACTAGAACTTTGTAGTATATGTGCTTCATAATATGCTAGTTAGGATGAAACCTTGGAATATTTAATATTTGCATGTATAATAGAGAAAACATAGATCCAAGGTTTATAGGGTCGCATGTACACCATAAGAGTGTTAGAATGCTCAAAACACATCACTAACCTCCATGAAATGTGTAACCATAAGTAACCAGAGGTAAGATAGCCACCTTAACAGATGATCCTACTCTAGAGACACACCAAACAAGGAACAAAAAAGAAATCCTATATCAAGAGTTCTCAGAATATCCTACATGACTACATACAGACCCTAGGTCACTTCACTAGAGGATAACTTGTATACCACTACTACAACATCCTACCATATAAGGATATATACATAGATCTAGCAAATCAGTATAGCACATCAATAACCTATATACCACGATACATATCTAACAAATCGTAACTGCATAATAACATCCTATATACCAGGATACATAACCTAGTTAGATGGCATTGCTGCCTTCGACCCACACGTATAGTGAGGAAAACTCACCTGAATCGAAGAACTCTGAAACATTATGATACGATCCCTTTTCTGTATTGCTTGCACCCGCAAATCCACTAACACCAGAACTAGATAGAATTTTAATTAATATCCCGAAAGCCTTAAGTTTACCCCAAGGTTAAACTTGGTCAAAATTCAACGGTCAACAAAAGTTAAAGTCCACGGTTGTTGAGTACGTCCAACATACTTAACGTGCGCGCAGTGTGACAACCCGAACCTTTTTCAGTCAACGAAAGTCAAAACCCGTTAAATAAAAATTTTGAATTTAATTTATTTTGACAATTTTTTTCAAGCTCGTAAGGGTTGAAAACAACTTAGATTATATAAATTCAATTTATATAAGTATCGGGACTAAAGTCTTCCGAAAAATCAAGTTTTTCTTCGAAAATCAGCCAAGTCTCGTTCATCCCGGTGTTTACGGTCGTAAACCATTCACGGCCTGGGGACCCCACCTCCGACCGTGAACCCAGCCTATATATATATATATATATATATATATATATATATATATATATATATATATATATATATATATATAGATATATATATATACCCTCATTTCTACATTTCTAGTCGAAAACACTACTTTCTCTCTCTAAAACCACCAATCGAAAACTCAAGATCTCTTTCATCTATCCTCTGAAAATCATCCAAATACCATGGAACTTGCTTTGGAGCATCAAGCATTCATCCTTTCATCAAATCAAGCACTCTTCATTCTTGAGTTTACGGTTGTGACCATGGCAAACTTCGAGGACGAAGTTTAGTTTAAGTGGGGGAGAGTTGTAACACCCAAGGTTTTGAGGGCCAAGAAAGGAAGAAAACCCTAATTCTTAGGGGTGACTCGGCGAGTCCAAGGAGGAACTCGGCGAGTCCGAGCGGGATTCGGGTCGAGGTGTAAGTGACCAACTCGGCGAGTCGGCCAAGTGGACTCGGCGAGTCTGGTCTGTGCGAGGAAAACCCTAAATTCGGGACTTGGAGCCTATTTAAGTGCCTCATTCTCTCCCCTAGGGTTCCTTTGCTGCCTCTTTCACCCAGAACATTAAACCCTAGCCGCCATATCCTCTATTTGAGCCATTTGTTGCCTTGGAAGGTGCATTAAAGCTAGGAGAAGGAAGAAGGAACTTGGAGGAGTAAGAAGGGACTATAGATCTGGGATTGTGAATTCATTCTGAGCATTTGGAGGTAATAAACTAGTTCCTGGACCCTTTTTGCACCTAGATCTATGTGTGGCTGTTGGGGCTTTTAGCCATAATGTTACTATTTTGAGTTAGAAGCCAGATCTGAAGTTGTTACTTCAGATCTAAGCGTATTATGGTCTTGAGAAGCATAAAGTAGCAGCCCTTGAGTTGATTATGGAGCCTCCTTGCCTTAAACCCTAGTTTGTGGTGTATTTTGCCTAGATCTCCTTCTCTATACGTAAAGTTTGCAACTTTACGTGAGGAATAGGCTTGGGAAGGGTAGATCTACAGTTTGGAGTCCATGCATGACTCAAAATTCCTCTGCATGTATGGAGATATGAATGGACTCGGCGAGTCCTTTGAGTGGACTCGGCGAGTAGCATGAAGATTTGGAGGAACTCGACGAGTGGGATGAACAGCTCGTCGAGTCAGATGAAGTTGGGCAGGAACTCGGCGAGTTGGAAGAACAACTCGGCGAGTCTGTTGAAGGATGTCTTGGACTCGGAGAGTCTGTTCTTGGACTCGGCGAGTCAGGTCGCGAAACCCCAAACCCTTTGAGTTTAGACTCGAATCAGTGAGTCGATTAGAGATTCGGTGAGTTGGACAGGTCAGGACTCCGAAATCGGTAGACTCGGCGAGTCATGGACTGACTCGGCGAGTAGAGTCGCGAGTGGAAGGACTCTGAACTTATGAACTCGGCGAGTAGGGTTGACCTGGAAGGTTGGCTTTGACCAGGACTTTGACTTTGACCAGAGTTGACTTGGTAGTCTTTCGGGGGTCAGTTTGACTCAGTGTTGCATTGTTATTGGTAGCTCAGGGAGCGGGTGGAGCAGGAGTTCAGAGAGTTGTCGGGCAGCAGCTAGTGGGATCATCAGCAAATTCAGCCAGTGCAGGTGAGTTTCCCTTTGTATGAATGGGTCTACGGCCACAATGTCGGCCCATGTAGTTATGAGTAGAAGACCCAGGGGTTAGCCCTAGGCACAGTATGCTAGTATGATATTCAGGACAAGGTCCAATGATAACGGGCGGGTGCCCAAGGAATGGTTTATGTGATAGTTTATATTTGTTGTCTGTGTGATACTTGTATGTGCTTGGTAGGGTGGTGAGTGTGGGCGAGGTCCCGTACCTCACCAATAGCAAAGTGTGGATGGCGTTCCACATCTCATTAGCAGCAGATCAGGGGCGAGGCCCAAGATAGGGAAAGAGTGAGGGAGGGTTGGGCACGTATCTCACTATCAGTAGGAGCATGGACGGGGCTCCCTGGCTCATCAGTAGAGTTCGGTTGTTAGGGTTGGAGGGTAGTCAGACACCCCAAATACGTCTGACAGTATGTGATGTTATGTTTATGTGCTATCATGATATGATGTTATGTGATAGTGGTAGTAGGGGGTGAAATAGTCCCCACTTACCGGTCGACAGGACCGAAGGGGGTAGGCCACCACCCAGATATGCTAGGCAGTATATGGCTTATGTGTTTATGCTATGCTTTTATGTGGTAGTGTTAGGGGGTGAAATAGTCCCTGGTTACCGGTTGAAATATACCGAAGGGGAGGCCAGCACCCAGATATGCTAGGCAGTATCCGGTCGAGAGGACCGAAGGGGAGCCAGCACCCAGATATGCTAGGCAGTATCCGGTCGAGAGGACCGAAGGGGAGCCAGCACCCAGATATGCTAGGCAGTATCCGGTCGAGAGGACCGAAGGGGAGGCTAGCACCCGGATATGCTAGGCAGTATCCAGTCGAGTGGACCGAAGGGGTAGGTCGGGCACCCAGATATACCTGACAGTATATGTATGTTATATGATTGTATGGTATGATGGTGGAACTCACTAAGCTTCGTGCTTACGGTTTTCAGTTTTGGTTTCAGGTACTTCCGGTAGCGGATGATGGAGCTCGGGATGATCGCATGGACACACCATAGATTTGCCAGCCTGGGAATGTTTACTCTGATAATGAACATGTGTTTTGAAAACTTATACTCAGATTATGTTTTGGAATGATGCCTTTGCTTAAAGTAATGTTTTATTAAAAGAAATTTTTGGTCTTAAATTTTGGGTCGTTACATTTATACCTCTAGAAGAAAGATCAAGGTGAACAAGGTATGGATCTACAAGCTCCAATGCAACAAACACTTCTCCAATGAGCTCCTTCTTCTCCAAGATGCACAAAGAACACTCCAAATCACTCAAAACACCTTATTTATATCACAAGGCTGACACTAGGGGTGGTTAGTGTTTCAAGGGAGGACAGTGGAGAGGTGGTGGCTGAGAGTGGTAAGGGTTTAGGGGAGTTAAGGAACTTGAATAGGGCTCAAAACCCCAAAAATAGGGTTTGGGTTCAGATCACGTACATCCAGCATACCAGGTCGATCCTCCACGATCATCCTTGTCAAGTACGCCAAGTGTACACCCTGTATGCCCGACATACTCGGCTTAACCCAAAACCTTCCTAAACTCTAACGGTCATAACTTCTTCGTTCCAACTCCATTTTTAAGGATCTTTATATCCACAGAAATGTATTCATTCGATGACATGGGATGATTTTGTGTTGAGGTTTATAGATGATTTTGCACCGGTGATTGAGGTACAACAGATGGCGAGGGAGTTTCACAACCTTCACCAGACTACTAAGACAGTGGCTGAGATCACCGCTATGTTCCGTGAGAGGGCTTTGTTGGTTCTGTTGGATTAGGTGTCTAAGCCCATAACTAGAATCGGTATATACTTGAATTGATATTAGCACAAGTCCTTTTGGGTTGCCTTCACTCATGCAACTTGACAGGATGACTATTGGAGAGAGAGTTGAATTTATTATTTGGAATAATAAATTGATGCTTAAAATGATTTATTAATATATTATAAGAATAATATGTTAAATAGAAATCATATTATTGATTAGTATTTAATCAGAAATTAATTTAGTATTAATTTTGGGATTAAAGGAACTGATTAATAATGCAGGGGCTATTTTGCAAATCGTTGATAGTTGTGAAACTAGGATAAGGGGCTCCATGGAAAGGTGTGGACCAAAATTATAGGGTGGCCCTATAAGTTTTCATTCAAGGCTCCTTAATAAGGGTCTATGGGCTGCTTAGACCTTAAACTGGAAATCAGCGTTTCCTCCAACAAACCCTAGCTTTGGGACTAAGCAACCAACTGCTATATAAGCAACCCCACTCTTAGGATTTTCAGCCTACACACATACACAAGAACCCTAGCTGAAATTCTGGTGCATTCCCTCCTCTCTCATCTCATCCTCTTGCAAAGAGTGTTTGTAAGCCATTAGAGGTGTCACATTTGAGGCACTTGCTTTCAAAAGTCAAAGATCTTCAAGGTGTTCTTGTTATTACGACATAACAAGCAAGGTAAAAATCTAAACCCTATTATTGGGTAAATTTTGATTTATATACTAGTTTCTAGGGTTTTGCTTTGGGTATTCAAGTTTGCATGTTCAACTAGTGAAAACGTAGATCCAAAGCATTAGGGTTGCATGATCACATAGGAATTTGTTTTTATGCTCATAACCCATCAGTTTCTGCAGTATGTGGCTGATGAGGAGATGAAGAAGTCGACATACCATGAGATGTTGAGGAGCGATAATCGGCAGCTCATGATCCGATCCAGTTGCAAGACATTGGAAGATATGATTGCGAGATCCAGAGTGATGGAGATTGATCTAGAGATGGAGAGGAAGGGGAAGCCATATCAGGTTCACGTTTCAGGGGATTCCGTCAAAAGTCCCAAGGTATTTGATTCGAAATCAAGAGGCCAGTAGGGTCGGAGCCGCTGTGGCAAGTGCGGCAAGACGCACGATGGAGCGTGTAGGGTAGGTGGTTTTGGATGCTTCAAGTGCGGTTGGACGGGTTATATTAGTAGGGATTGTACTGCTACTACCACCACCACCACCCCATTATCTGATCTGATTTGCTTCCATTGCAATCAGAGGGGCCAAAGCAACACCTATTGTACGAGTTTGGCAGCAGCAGGACCAGTGGTAGCACCGGCTCCAACGACTCTACGGATTACTGATGCCCGCCAGGGTAAGGCGGATGTGCCTATGGTGAGGAGCAGGGCTTTTAGCTGATGGCCGAGGAGGCTCGCGTAGCAACCGATGTGGTGATGGATATGTATCTTATCCTTATCTCTTTATTTATGTTGATTATGCTGCTTTTGATTGTGTGTTTATTGTTGGATTGTTTCTTATGAACAGTATCTATGTCTTGATATTGTTTGATTCGAGGGCTACCCGATATTTTGTATCTCTTACGCTCAGCAAGAGGTTTGTTGGAGCTCCAGGGGAGCTAGATTGTCCATTAGAGGATGAGATTGCGGATGATCGCTCCGTTTAGGCATCGAGGGTTCATCGGGATTGTGTTGTAAAGATGTTTAGAGACCAGTTTTCGATTAATTTGGTTCCTATTCCTTTGCATGGGAACAAGGTTATTGTAGGGATGGACTAGTTGAGCCCAAATGGGGTGGTGATTGATTTCAAGCATCAGATGGTATGTATTCGGACCCCAAGTGAGGCGAGTTAGTAGTTCAGGGAGAGAGTACTCAGCGAGGGTCCGATTCTGTGTTCATCAGCTAAGGCCAGACGTTATCTTCATCAGGGTTGTTTCAGATATGTCGCATAAGTTATGGATACACAAGATAAGGGTAATGTGATTGTGGATGATGTGTTGATCGTATGGGAGTACCCGGATATGTTTCTGGAGGAATTGTTTGGAGTACCTTCGGAGAGGCAGGTGGAGTTTAGGATTGGCATGGTTCCTGGTGCGGCTCCGATAACCAAACCATCGTATCGTTTAGCTCCTCCAGAGATGTAGGAGTTTTCTATACAGCTGCAGGAGCTGTCATATAAGGGGTTCATTCGACCAAGCAGTTCGCCATGGGGAGCACCGATCTTATTTGTGAAGAATAAGGATGGGTCTCATCGGATGTATATTGACTACCGGGATCTGAATAAGTTAACGGTGAAGAACCATAATCCACTTCCGAGGATCGATGATATGTTCGACCAACTTCAGGGTGCATCTTGGTTTTCCAAGATTAATCTTCGTTTGGGTTAACATCACATGAGGGTCAAAGAGGAGGATGTGCAGAAGATGGATTTCCAAACTCATTATGGTCATTATGAGTTCGTGGTGATTCCCTTTGGGCTCACCAATGCTTCGGCCGTATTCATGGACCTCATAAACCGCGTATGCAGGCCGATGTTGGATCAGTCTGTGATTGTATTCATTGATGAAATCCTAGTCTACTCCAAGACCCAAGAGCTGCATGAGGAGCATTTGAGGGAGGTATTGGAGACTCTAAAGAGGGAGAGATTGTAAGTGAAGTTCTCCAAGTGTGAGTTATGGTTACTTTAGGTGCAGTTTCTGGGACACGTTATCAAACAGAACGGTATTCTGGTCAATCCGACCAAGGTCAAGGCTGTGATGATGTGGGAGGTTCCGAGGTTACCATCTGAGATTCAGAGTTTCCTTAGACTGGCAGTTTACTATCGGAGATTCATTAAGGATTTATCCAAGATAGTTGTTCCTCTGATACGATTGACAAAGAAAACAATCACTTTTTTCAGGGGTCTGAGCAGGAGTCAGCTTTTGAGATCATGAGACAGAGATTGTGTGAGGCGCCGATTTTGACCATGCCAGAGGGTGTCGAGGATTTCATGGTTTATTGTGATGCATCGATCACGGGTCTGGGTCTAGTTCTGATGCAGAGGGGTGGGGTGACTACTTATGCTTCAAGGCAGCTGAAACCTCATGAGGTGAATTATCTGTACTATTTACAAGGATCACAAAATCCTGAGGTATATGATGGATCAGCCGAATCTAAACATAAGGCAGCGTTGGTGGTTGGATGTAGTGAAGGATTATGATTGTGAGATCCTTTACCATCCGAGGAAGGCCAATGTGGTGGCCAAGACTCTCAGCCGCAAGGCGGTCGTGGCTTCGATCATAGATATTTGTATAAGGATGACAGTGGTTACTCCACTCTTGGAGCGGGTTCGAGAGGCTCAGGTTGATGCTATGAAGGAAGAGCACTGAAAGAGTGACCACATAGTGGGTTAGGTGGCTTCCTTTGATTATGATAGATAGGGGATATTTACTCTCCATCGGAGGGTGTGGGTTCCTTATTGGGGTGGTATGCATCAGGTTCTCATGGAGGAGGCGCACAAATCAAGATTCTCCATTCACTTCGGGGTGACGAAGATGTATAAAGATCTTCTTCCTGATTATTTGTAGCCCTATATGAAGAGGGGTAGAGCTTGGTATGTGGAGAGGTGCTTGACTTGCAGGAAAATCAAGGTTGAGCATCAACGGCCTCATTGCAAGATGCAACCAGTAGACATTCTTGTTTAGAAATGGGAAGAGATCACCATGGATTTCATTATGAAGCTGCCTCGGACAGCGCACAGAGTTGATTCGATTTGGGTCATCGTGGATCGATTAACTAAGAGCGCGCATTTTATTCCAATTTAGGAGAGTATATCTGCGGAGAAGTTGGCTGGCATATACATCAGGGAGGTTGTGGCACGACATGGGGTGCTAGTTTCTGTGGTTTCCAACAGGGATGTTTGGTTTACTTCTAGATTTTGGAAGAGGTTCCATGAGGAATTGGGTACTCGTCTGCATTTCAGCACGACTTTCCACCCGCAGACTGATGGACAGAGCAAGTGGACTATCCAGACCTTGGAGGACATGCTTTGAGTGTGTGTTTTGGATTTCGATGGGAGTTGGGATACGTATCTCCCTTTGGTGGAGTTTTCGTATAACAACAGTTATCACGCCAACATCGATCGACATCCGTTTAAGATGCTTTATGGTAGGAAATGCAGCACCCCGATATGTTGAGGAAAGGTCGGTCAGTTAGTCATGGGGAGTACCGAAGTGGTACTCAAGACTACCGAGTTGATTCAACAGGATTAGGGTAGACTCCAGACAGCTCAAAGTCGGCAGAAGAGCTATGCTGACAAGCGCCGATCAGATCTAGAGTTCTAGGTTGGGGATATGGTTCTCCTGAAGGTGTCACCTTGGAAAGGTGTCATCCGCTTCAGGAAGAGAGGCAAGTTAGGCCCCAGGTATATCAATCCTTTTAGGGTTTTAGCTCGGGTAGGCTGGGTTGCCTATCACTTGGATCTTCCCGAGGAGCTTAGTTAGATCCATAACATGTATCACGTCTCTTAGTTGTAGAAATGTTTAGTGGATGATTCCGCGGTGGTTCCATTGGAGGATATTCAGGTGGATGATCGCCTGAATTATATCGAGAGATCGGTGACGATTCTTGACAGGAAGACAAAAACCTTGAGGAACAAGGTTGTTGAGTTGGTGAAAGTTCAGTGGTAGCATCGCAAGGGTTCAGAATAGACGTCAAAGCCAGAGGACGAGATGAGGGAGCACTGCCTATGACAACCCGAAATTTCTATCATGTACAATAGATCAATTCAATCAAAATTTGACTCGTTTTGCTATCTTTTAGCACTGTTTAGGGTCTATTTGAGTGTTCTAAACCTAGTACAATCAAGGTAGGAGCCTAGAAATGGGATAACACAATGCATATCAAGCAAACTCGGGCCAAACACTCCAACATATGGAGTGTGCGGCCGCACACTTGAGTGTATGGCCACACACAAGTGTGTGCGGCCGCACACCCATTCCAGCCACACACTCCCACCTATATATATATATATATATATATGACCCTTAGTCAATTTTGAACACTTTTTCCACTCCTTCAAAGCTGGAACTCGAATCCTCTCAAGTATCATCCAACTTTTCACTCCAATCTTCAATTAAGTAAGTGATTCATCCTTTGATTAGCTAATACATGACCTTAACTAGCCTTCCCCTTTGATTTGATCCATGAAAACACCTATTTGGTGTTAGATATTCAAAAACACCAAGAACACCTACTAAACTTTTAGGGCCTTATCTACACTTCTAAGCCTCTAAATCGGATATACACTTGCAATAGCTTGATTTAAGCTAGGGACCCGTGAAATATGCATGAAAAACGCCCTTTCTCATGATCTTCAAGTGTGTACGTCCGCACACACCATGTATAGCCATACACACCCCTTTTAGGTCCAAAAATGGCAATGAACTCCATATAAGGCTAACGCATGAAGTAAGAAACTTTCCTAGATGAGTCCTAAAGCCTTAAAATATGTTTTGGCACATTTCATAGGGAGTGTGCGGCTGCAAACACACACCCTGGCCGCACACACTCAAATATGGTGTATTTTGACCATACACTCCCTTGTATAGCCATATACCCCTTATATACAATCATATATGGTTGTAGCACTTCAATATAAGTTTTTACTAGTCCCTAAGGTGGCCCCAATTCAATAATTAGTTGTTGCAAGCACTAATTGTATATATGTCATTATATGGTTAATACGATTCGTTTGTGCTCAAGTCCGAAATTGACACTTAACTTCCTAAACCGATCTTACAGTCGCGTCACTCACTGCAGGTGAGTTCATACCCCTTAATCAACCTTTCAAATGTTTTTAAATGCTTTTATTGGGGGAATACAATTTGAATCATTATAGTTATAATATTAATCGCATGTGATTTATAACTATCAAACAAATGGATTTACTATACTTTTAACCGTTTTGTCAACAAAACTACTTCAAAATGATTATCAAACTCTTTTACATGTTAAACACTTTATAAAACTTGGTCTTAGTTGCCAAATCTTTACTTTAAATTCTTTAAACTTATATATTGTCAAAATCATGTTCAATACATACATAGTTATATAAGTAAGGTTTGAAGGACTTAGGAATGATAACTCGCTTTACTTCCTGTTCCTTGTTTGGTTGTGGACTTAGAGTACCCGGTTGTTTGTCCGAGTGTCATTTGATCCTTAGTTATATATTATGTATATATGTATAGATATAAATCGTTTACATCGGTTCCATCACCTTTGGGTAGCAAAGGTGTATAAACTTACTAAGTCATTCAAACAACATTTCTAGTAAACTATAATAGGTATAGTTTAGAGGTATACTACTTACTATTTTCTAGTACAATGAAACATACAAAGAGTCAGTTCATACATGAGTCAATATATACTATAACAAGAAACAATACCTACACTACACTATACAAAAGAACATACTAGGATGAGAATCAGAGAGAACATACTACACACTAGACAGAGGGAACATACACTAGTACATACAATTCATACACACTATATACTATACAAAAGAACATACTATGATGAGGATCAGAGAGAACATACACTACACTAGTACATACAATACATACATACTATAACATAAATGTGAGGCACTACTTCAGGGCATGGCATATCTGTCATGGATTGTTTTGTAACCAGAGTCTTCTGAAGGGAGAGCGTGAATTCGTGTATAGATCTATACTGGACTGACCGCCCTACACCTTGTTGCTAGCTACAGTGGGACCTGCAGGTCTTCGGGTGATGAATGTCATACCATTTCGACGTCTTTGAGCGTCGTGTTTTACTAGGTCGATCAAGTATGGTTACAATTATATCATATTATACCTTAGTTAACAATTGGTTTAAGGTAGTTGCTATAGCAGTAGTTACTATAACATAATACTACAATACTTCATTATTTTCCCCATTACATTTACTTTGTGATCTTCACATAAACGGTAATGTAAAAACTATATTTTATTAATGATAGTCACATTTGGGAGGAATACTCACTTTTACAATAAACAAACATACAACACCTTTGATTCCTTGGTAGAAGGCTACTTTTAGTTGAAAATATAGGATTTTCTAGGAGATACAAACATTTACAAATTTATACATTCAAACACTTACAAACATTTTCATACAAACAATGATACTAAAATGCTTATGAACTCACCAGCTTAAAGCTGGTAAACTCTTTCAAAATAACTTGTATTCTCATGTCATCAGTAGACAGGTACCGAGGCCAGCTTTTGAGAAGATGGAGCACATTCAAGACTCATCTTTTATGTTGATTCATATTTTTGGTGTCTTATAAACTACACAGAACACACTTGTATTAAAATACATTATTAATGCAATGAATGATGTTGTTTGCTTGTTTACTATTATTCTGTGTTGTGATACTGTACATGACGTCCTCCGCCCCAAAACGTTTCCGCCATTCCGGTTTTAGGGTGTGACACTGCTCGAAGTTGTTTGGGGCAGCGGACTTCAAGGACGAAATTTGATTCAAGTGGGGGAGAATTATAACATTCGAGTTCTAGTATATTTGTCTTTTTAACCCTTAATGCTTATTTTATTACATTTTGGTCCCTAGCCAGTACGCGGGGCGTACTCTATGAGTACGCTTAGCATACTAGCTCTCCTATTGATCGCGGGTTCACCACCGTACGTTGGGCGTACGTGGGAGTACGTAGGGCTTATGCAAGGATTGGGAAAAACCTAATTTTTAGGGTTTGTACCCTCTTTAAGAAAGTTACGTTGCTTTGGTTGTATCTTTTGGTTAGACTCCACTCCCCTAAACCCTAAGAACGAGACCCTAGTGCCTTTTGTGAATTTTGGAGCTTAAAAGTGAGTTTTGGTGGTGTTTTTAGTGATTTGAAGGAAGAAGAACTCTTGGAGATTGCCTTGGGGTAGCTTGAGCTTGTAGATCCAGATTCATCATCATCTTTTCAATCTACTTGAGGTATAAGGTTCCCTACTTGATTATTCATTATGCTAGATCTAGTTTAGGGCCTTGTTTATGCATTTTTGGGTCCATTAAGCTTTGTTTGGGAGTATAGGCTACTCCAGCAACTTGGGATGTTAGATCTTAGCTCCATTGAGGTCCCTTGTCCATAAAAATGTAATCTTTATGAGTGTTATTTGTCCATGAAAGTGTTAAGATTCTTATTAAGCTTCTTTTTGAGTGTTAGATCCCATTAAGTCGTGCATAGGTTTAAAGTTGCCAACTTTATGTGTTAACCTTCTAGAATCAGATCTGAGAGTTTGGCATGTTGGGTTAACCGAATAAGTGCTTAATGAGTGGGGTTGGCTATATGCGGAGTACTCGGTGCGTACTCAGCTCGTACGTTGAGCATACTTGCCCCGGAAGGAGTACACAAAGCGTAAGCCTGAGTACACCCAACGTACTCAACTATTTTACTTTTGGGTTGAGTTCCTCGGGTTTGGGCCATATTTTGGGCTTTTAGGGTTTGGGCCTTGTTGGGCCATTGGACTTCTAACTTTGGGGCATAGACTATGGACTTTCTTGGGACTAGGTCCATAATGATTTTTGGGCCCAATTTGGAAGTTAGGCCTTATTAGGCCTTAGGATGTCATTTAGGAATTTGGGCCTTTTGAGAAAATGAGTTGGGCCTTGGTTTTGGGCAAGTAAGAAAAAGGGTAGATTGGTCTTTTACCCTGGATATTGGACAAGAAGCTTAAATTCTTGATTATGGGTCGAGATCCAATTATTAATTGTATATTATTAGAGGTGAATTTTCTCATTGGGTTTAGCGGGCCGAAGGCACCAATGTTGGTCCATGGTTTATTATGATTAGGATGCTAGTTGCCTACGTAACTCTTGAATGTATGATATTGATATGTATATCGGGCGGGGCCTGGTGACTATCATGTATGCTATTCATCTATGTTATTATTGCACGTGTTTATATGAGTATATGTTTATATGTATACCGGGCGGGGCCGGATGATTGATAGATCTGTTCTGAGCGGGGCTCGATACCGGGTGGGGCCCATTATATGTTTGATATGTATGCTATGTTGTATTTTGGGGAAGTCACTAAGCTTTGTGCTTACAGTTTTCAGTTTATCTTTCAGATACTTTTGGTTCTAATGGGAAGAGTTCGGGATGACTGCATTGTACACACCACATTGTTCTGCGTTTTCTATGATTCTGATGTACTTGGATATTATTTGACACACTCTGATTTTCACGTTGGTTTTATGATATTGATTGGGTTGATGATTTATTTAATATAAAAATCGAATTTTTTTGTCTTAATTTTTGGGTCGTGACATTACTACTTTTCATTGGGTTTAGTTTTTAAGAATTGCTCTAATACTTCTTACATGATCATCCTCACAACCATGTTTTACCCATCATGGTTAAAAAGTTTTGTTTTGTTGTTCGTTCTTTATCGATTAACTTAAATTTTTTTATTTTTCATGTAGATTGAATAATTGTGCAACCATGCATGTTTTTTTGAATCTATAGAGTTTATTTTTGTTTTATGGATCCTTTTCAACATGAATTTTAACTTAACTTGTGGCTGAACCGGGTGACTTTGCAGTTTATTATTTGAAGGATTATTTTCTTCTAAATATGCGAAAGAGTTTGTTAATATTATTTTCTTCTAAATTAGCAAGAAATGTCAAAATTTAAAGGTTTAGCTTTACATGTGTTTTTGGGTTTAATCGTATTCATGTGTTCAAGCAATTGAATTACGATGAATTTCTTTTGCATGTCTTTCTCACAATGTTAGTGATTATTTGATCACATACAATCAGAAATAACTAGAAAGAACTGATTAATCAATTCTTCTAGTTTTAATACAAAACCATAAATAGGCAAGTTATCACAAAAATAAGTTCCTTCCAAATTCATTAGCTTACATATTAACATGTAAATTCCTCCGTCTCTTTCTAAAAAAACATGTAAATTCCTTTCTTACAACATAAATCACACTCTGTATAGTTTTTCTTTTTGTAATTATATTGTATTGAAATACTAGATGTTTTTAAATGTGCAATTATTAGATGTTTATGAGAAATTAAAATGAAATATAAATTATAATTGTGATTATAAATTTTCAAGTGTTAGTATACATTACAATGTTAATTGAAATTTAGAGTTATTAACAATAATATACATGACAATGCTAATTAAAATTTAGAGTTCTTGCCGATAATAAATATGATATTGTGTTAAAAGTTTAAATATCAATATCACTTCAAAAAGTAAAAAATTATAAATATTCGTTATTCGGTTAACCATTCATATCATACAATATGAATAGTGACCAAACCAGAATACCATATGTTTTACCTGTTTGATTACCAAAAAAAAAAAAAAAAAAAAAAAAAAAAAAAACAACTTAAACTATTTGTTGGAAAGAACTACTCGCGACCGCTCGAATTTATCATTAGGATATACATAATTAATCGTTAAAAAGAAACGATTCACTAAAAGAAAATTATTCGGATTTATCATTAGGAATTTCATATTAGATTGGAATTGGTGAATCTTTTACCTACCTTAATAAATTTACAATTGTGAATTGTATTTTGGATCCTGACATTGAATATAAATTTGGGTTAAAATATTAAAGATTTATATCAACTAACTAAAACTATATCTCTTAATATAGATCTTTGGAAACAGTGATGCTCGTGTTGCTCAAACCTCCACTCACAACTCAAGCTTCACTCTCTTGTCGATTCTATCGAAAAAAAAGCTGACAGGTCCATACTACATGGACTGGATGCGCAACCTGAAGATGACTCTTCGCGTATGAATGTAATTTAAAAAAATCGTCTATGAGATGTGATTAACTCTCTTACTTGGCGTATGAATGTATTGTTTTGTATGTACAAGAACATATTTCAAAGCGTTGGCTTTAAACAAGTTATACTAGTCCTTTTTTAAATCGATTATTTGTATCAAATTTGTCAAGATTGAGATGCTACTTAAGATCATTTTAAATTTTGTAATATTGTGATCGTAAGATCGGATCAGGATAAGAAGATCCTATCAAAATGAACTCTTATCCAAATCTATCTACAAGATATTAAGTCATTAAGTCATTGGCAAGGCTACACTATCATAAGGTGGGTCTTTTAATTAAAAAATGTATTAATTAAAAGAAAAATAGATATCTTTGAAAAAATATTTTGATTCAGAAAGCATATATTTACGACGTATAGTTACTTAAACATCGACCAACTAAATGAAATATGTAAGAAATGATCCTTTATAAATAACAAGACGAGAAAAAATTTTGAAATATCTTTGTGCTTGGCAGCTATGTCTTAGCTAATAAGTTTAAATTCATTTAGTGGTGTCGTCTTTTTATTATAAATTGATTTATGCGATTGTTTATAAAAATTTAATACATATATTTATTAAAACCGGTATTCTGAAAGGTCCTCGTTAAACCGGTATTTTTTGCAAATCGGGCGGTTCGCCCCTTATTTGCTAACAAACAGTTTTTTTGTGATTAAAAAATGATAACCTGAACGGTTCTCGGTTCAACCGATTGAACCGCCGATTTGGTCTAGTTTTAAAATTCATGCTTGTATTGGTCCATTTGAACTTGCCTAGTGAACTAGTGATTTTATATTCTAGACTCGCAACTGTATTAAGTGTGAAGTATATATTATAACTTCATGTTGATTAAAATGTTGATAGTGGAATCAACTTTAACTTCTTAAAAATAAATCATGATTTTTGTTGCTTCAAACCGTAAAAATTAAGAAGAAAACATCTTATCTAGAAAAAAATCAATTTGATCATATACAACTAAAGACATAAGATCACAAAGGGATTATTATGAGTGCATTATGTCTAATTCGAAATGAACTAATGAAATAGTGACACTCTAAATGTTTTCTTGCAACTTGCGATGCTCGATTACATGTTGAACAGACGAATTTTTAAGACTCGACTATACAATAAAGTAAAGAGATGAGATCGGGATCATAATATGATTGGGATAGTGTTTCACTTGTAGGATCTTAAAATCTTAAGATCTTAAATGTTGTCAATTTTTGAGACTTGGGCTAAGATTGATGATTCACTTGAGATCAAGATCAACAACCATGCTTTGTATGTGGAAAAACATTAATATATATAACATACTAGATTAAATATTGTCCTATTAAATTAAAACAACTTACATAGATTAAAAGTGGAATAACAACCTCATTTCTTAAACATTATACACAAATGTACCATAATCATGTATATATCAACTTGATCTAACCTCCTCGATTGCACCAACTAATTTATCAATTTTAGCCCCTGTAACCTCTTTTACAACCTTATTATCTTTGAGAATCTTGAAAGTAGGAACCACTTTTATTCCTAACTCTTTTGCCAATGCCTGTTATTCATCAAACGATATTCACAATATTCAGTATATATGTGATGGGTCTTTGTTTTATAACTTTATATCCTTTAGTTTATCATTTTTTTTTTAAACTTTATTGATAAATGTTCAAAATCTTTTAAAAACAAAAAAAATCATTCCCGAAGGAATGGTATGTTATTCCTTTGATTTTTGTTAATTTTTCGTTCTTTTAAGTCGAGAGATGTTTTTTTTACATGAAAAGTTACAATGTCGCTTATTTAGGCTTATGTAGTTTTTTAATGACGCGAATTTTTTTGAAAAAATAAATCAGTATTTTAATTTAAGTAAAAATTTGTTTTTCTAAATAACTAAAGGATAGTATTTGTGTTTTAACTTGTTAACTATCATTATTATTATATAGTATTTCATAGGGTTAAAATTAAACATTATATTTACATATAACATAAAATATTTACATGTTCACCATGTCAAAAAAGCTACTGTGTTTCAAAGCTTTTTCACATTGCTTGTAAATTTACAAGCACAATGTATGCTTTTTGGTATGATAAATGATGAGCATCAAAAAACTTATTTTGGATCAGTTAAAAACTGACCCTGTTATCTTGATTGCAGTCAAGCTTTAGGAAGACGACATCAAGGTACTTCTCGGCTAGTTGTTTGTATTTTGGAGCAATCACCTTGCAAGGACCACACCTGTTTACGTTTCACGAAGAATTAAATCCACAAAATACCTTAATTTCGCAAGCAATCGAGTAAAAAAAATCACTATGTTCACGATTCAATTGTATACATACAAAAGAGTGATGTTGAATGAATGAATTCAAACAACAAATTTTGCATAATTTCGAGATATCAAAATTGAACCAGTGGTTGATAATAATGAGAACGAGACCTTAATTTTTGAAAGTTTACTTTACTGGATCTAGAGGATAAGATGATAAGAGTACTGAGTACATGTACTATAATTGAAGAACAGTAATTCAATTTTAGGAAAGAAAGAGTACGAATTTGAATTTGAGTTTAAGCTGATTTACTAACCATTGAGTGTACATATCGAGAACGACCATCTTATCACCGGCGGCATTGACCAGAGGCCAAAACGTGTCTTGACTAACCTCCGTCACCTGGCCGACGACCACCGTGGGACCGGCGGTTTCCAAACTCGATCTCACCGTCATCGACGAGCTCAATCCTTTCCTGTTTCCGTTTTTCTTATTTGCAATCATCAGAGACGGAAACTGGTGAATGTCTCCGGCGACAATGGATTGTTTTGCGAAACATGACGGCAATGAGCTAATCGATGACGATGTCGATGGAATTGGCCGGCAGATTTGATGAATTTGCAACGCCATTGTAGGCTTGGAGCAAGTGTGTGTAGTATCGGAGTGTGTGTGTGGGTGAGAAATGTGCAAGTATTTGAAAGCTTTGGAAGGAAAACTTGATCGTACGATTGAGATGTGAATTTACGAAAGTATCCTTGATATTGATTTGTTTGATGCGAATATCTTGAGGGCAATTCTGTGATGTTTTTCTTTGTGAGAAATTTCTTGTGGCTAAAATGCATCGTCAATAATGATATGCTAGATAGTAAATAGTATATTCTTAAATAACATGTTAAATTTTATCAAGGGGTATATGGGCATATGGGGACCGATTGCAAGGGAAAAGCCCAAAAATGGAAAAAGATAAAATCCTCAAAAGTGGCAACCCATTTGGTTGACAAGCCTCAATGCAACCAACCGAAAGAAAAATTAAAAACAAATTATTATTATTAATAATAATAATAATAATAATAATAATAATAATAATAATAATAATAATAATAATGTTATATATTTGATTGGCTTGTATATTAAGATTAGTTGATTTATATATATATTTGGTTGTGTAGGTGGAAATAGTCTATTTTTTAAGTAATCTATTTTCAAAAGAGTTAGTCTATGCTCTTTCAACACCATTTCTTCGATTTTGGAGCATTGTATGCATTAAACTAGTCTAGGAAAAACTTATATATATATATATATATATATATATATATATATATATATATATATATATATATATATATATATATATATATATATATAAAATTGAATGGAAATGAGAATGAAATTTAAAGAGTAAAATGGAATGGAATTGAAAAGAATATGTGTGAATGAAATGATATGAAGATGGTATTTATAATGGTATAAAGGGGGAAAAAAGAAAAAATGGGAAAAAAATGTGATCATTGGAGCGGGTTTCACAACCTGCATTAACCTTCTGTCTATTGTGCTCGATTCATCTCATCGGCGATAATTTATGCTACGTGCCAGAGCCCGATCCTTCCACCCTCCACCCTAAAATGTAAGTTTGAAAGTCGTTTTACAATAAATAAATAATTAGTTTTATAATAGATAAATCAATTGTTGATAAATAATAAATGGTTGTAAAGTTATAATAGAAAGTCTTTTTACAACCCACCATTCCTCTTCCTCTTTTAACATACTAACTCAGCTTCACCCATCCACCCTCACATTAATCTCTCTCTCTCTCCCTCTCTCTCTCTCTCTCTCTCTCTCTCTATATATATATATATATATATATATATATATATATATATATATATATATATATATATCTTCATTATTGTTGGACAACCACTCCCAGCCGACAACCACCGCCCGCCGTAAAACCACCTCCCACCGGATAAACATTTCCTTGTCGAAACTCCACCTTTCTCTTCAAAATGTCGCCTCCTCGATCGCTAGAACAAAAACCATATCTCTACCTCCTCACCATGAAGATCTGTCCTCTTGTCTCTAGATTTGTTTTTCGTAAACCCTGACCAGCCACTGCCGGAAGCAGCCTTTTCTCTGGATCTGTTTGTCGGAGATCATCCACCACTGTTTACCCTTTGATTTACAGATGTCGGAGCCGAATCTATCTTCATTTGACTCAAACGATTAGGGTTTTCATATCATAAAAATCATCACCGCTTCCGCCGCCTGCCTGCCATGGAGGTTTTAGATCTGAACAAGTTGTTAAGGTTTATAGATCTAATAATGACCCCTTTCTCTCTCTCTAACTATTTTCTATCTATCACTTAAATTATAGACGAAGACGACAAATGGTTTTGATGCCTCAAGTGACGAACAAGTTTGAGCCCTTCAGTGGCAACAAATAGGCTGTAACACCCGAAATGTAGAAGATTAATTGTGGAAATAAATCCTCTTTCCTAAGGACCAACACGAAGAGTTGATGGTGGGAAAATCGACGTGTTAGAGGCTTTTGGGACGTGCGTTTTTATGAACCAACTCGGCGAGTTGGTGAAGGGAACACGGCGAGTTGGACGCTAATTGAGAAACCCTAATTTTTAGGGTGTTGCACCCTATTTAAAGTGTGACGTCTGGTTCCTGGTATGCATTTTAAATAAATTTATTCATTTTTGTATAGGAACTCGACGAGTTGGAGGCCCCAAACTCGTCGAGTAGGAATGGAATTTGGACGCGTGATTTAAAGCCTGCTCGACGAGTTGAGAGCCTCAACTCAACGAGTAGGACTGCCAGAATGAAACCCTAATTTTCGAGGTTTAGCACACTATTTACAAACCTTAAACTCCAAAGGCTGGCCTCATTTGCATCCTCCATCATCCCAAACCCTAGCCACGAAACCCTAATTCATTTTTGAGTGTTTTGAGCCATTTTGTTCATTCTTTGTGAATTTGAAGAAGAAGGTTCTTGAAGAAGGATCAAGGACATGAAGGATAAGAGTAGATCCAGAAGTTGAGCTCCATTTCTGGTTCATTGGAGGTATAAAGCTCCCATCTTGTCTATTTAATGTTTAGATCTAGTTTTGGAGTGATTTCTCCATGTTTTGGTCCAAGATTTGCTAGCTTTTGAGACTTGGATGTCCCAAGTGATTACTCTTTTAGATCTATGGTCTAAAAGGACTTTCATGGCATAAAGGTGCAAACTTTATGGCCATGGAAGTCCCATGAAAGCTTTAGGATGCCATTTTGGCCTTTTAAGCTCTAAAAGGCCATGCATGGAGGGAAAGTCAAGGACTTTACTTGTTCATATGATGTCTAGGGTCTAGATCTTAATTTTTATGCTTTAGTTTGGAGTATTATGGCTTGTGGATCAAGATCATTAGGGTTTGAGCTAAGCCTATTAAGTAGGGCTATTAACTGGTAAAGTTGGAAACTTTACCCTTAAAAGGACATTTTCAGTATGTAGTGGAAGTATGGAGCTTGGATCTGAAGGATAAGGACTTAAGCCATTAAGATAGCTCAACAGACTAAAAAACTCGTCGAGTCCATAGAGGAACTCGATGAGTTAGGTCAAAGTATCCTGATTCTGTAAAGGGAAAAACTCGACAAGTTGTTTAGGGAAGTCCCAATTCTATGGATAGGAGGAACTCAACGAGTTGGATCGCGATTCAGGGTTCCTAATTCATGGAACTCGATGAGTTGATGGACCAACTCGGTGAGTTAAGTCAACCAGGATGTTGACTTTGACCTGGCTGTTGACTTTGACTTTGACTTTGACCTAAGTTAACCCTTAAGGGGGTTATGAGTATGAAAAGGGTAATTAAAGGTAATTTTTATGTGTAGGAGTCTGAGAGGGGTTGATCTCAGAGCAGGAGTTTTTGCAGCTATTCCCAATTATCAATGTGAGTTACCTTCCAATAGAAGTGGGTCAAAGGCACCAATGTCGGCCCACTAGTAGTTGATTATAGTTAGGATGATTGTCTTTGTGATAATTGTCCGGTGTGTAACTATTTGTTATGCTTTATGTGCTAGTATGTTATGATATTATGTGATAATGGTAGGAGGGATGGGTTAGACACCGTAGCCGGTTGAGATAAACCGGAGGGTAGGTCGAGCACCCAGATATGTCTAACAGTATGTTATGTTATGTTATGTTATGTTATGTTATGTTATGTTATGTTATGTTATGTTATGTTATGTTATGTTATGTTATTATGTGGTAGTGGTATGGGTGAAATAGTACCCATAGTCGGTTGAAATAAACTGGAAGGTAGGTCAGGCACCTAGATATGCCTGGCAGGGTAGGTCGAGCACCCAGATATGCTTGACAGGGGTAGGTCGGGCACCCCGATATGCCTAACAAGGGTAGGTTGAGCACCCAGATATACTCAGCAGGGTAGGCCGGGCACCCAGATATGCCTAGCAGTATGTTTATTGTATGGTATGTGGTATGATGGGGGAACTCACTAAGCTTTGTATTTACGGTTTTCAATTTTGGTTTCAGGTACTTCCTCGTCGAAGGGAAAGGAGCCGGCATGACTATTGCGCATCACACCAGGATTTCCGCACATGAGATCTATGGGATTTATACTGTGATATTATTTTGTCATGATATGTTTTGACTATGGATACATTGGTTTTGATATGAGATAGTATTATGATGTTTTCAGACAACTGGTTTAATAATTATTAAACTAAAAATGAAATTTTTTGTTGTAAATTTTAGGATGTTCCATAAAGGCCTTAGGTTCTTTGGCTGGCCTCCTTACAAGCCTCCTCTATCCAGAAATCCTGAAATCGATTCCATTGTTGAGTGTGGGAGCATGGGGAGAGCCTTAAGAGTTCATTTTTGGTTCTTGTTGAAGGAGCTAAGGAATTTGGAGTTGCTTGTCTTGAAGAAGTATTGGATCCAAAATCTTTGTCTCATTTGCCAAGTTTTTGAGGTATCAAGTTCTCACATTGCTTATTAGTTGCTTAGATCTCTTCTTGGGTTAAAGTTTATGCTTTTTAGCCATGGGTGGGTGGATGTTTGGGATTAGGACATCCCAAATGATTATTCTTTCAGATCTAAGGTCTATATGAGCTCTTTTGGCATAAAGGTGCCAACTTTATGGATTTAAGGGCTTCATGCATTCATTAAGTCTTTCATTTAGCTCTTTTTGAGCTTTTGAGCTCCTTCTAATCATGCTTAAGCATAAAGTTGGAAACTTTACGTGGCCATCTAGCCTTATGGGGTCAGATCTGCATTTTGGGGTTTTCTCTTTGATGATAAAGTGCTTAATGATTAAGTCCTCGCTCTTTTAAGTCTAGGGTTTGGGTTTGGTCCTATTTAGGTGGTTCCTAGGGGTAAAGTTGGAAACTTAACCCTTCTTGGTCTCGTTTTGATCGAAATCTAAGCTTTGGAGCTCTTGGATTCGATGAAGGTAGCTTAATGCATTAAGTTGTTGGTTCTTGGGAGAACTCGACGAGTTTACTTGGTTTTTCCCGATCTGTGCAGTTGATGGAGAAACTCAACGAGTTGGAGGACAACTCGGCGAGTTGGGTCAACTTGGACCGTTGACTTTGACTTTCAATTTATATATTTGATCAAGTTTGTCCCAAGGGGTACTTAAGGTAATATGAATTGTAATTAAGGTGATTATGGGCTTAGGATAAGGCCTATATGGGGTTGGGCCCAATTTGGAAAATTAGGCCATTGGTTGATTAGTGGTCCTTTGGGCCTTTCAGATTGTAGTTTGGGTCATGGGTTTGGATAAAGCTAGGTTAGAGGTAAAATGGTCTTTTTACACTAGGTATGAAGTTGTGGTTATGGATTCGAACCTAATTGATAATTGGGTGTTATTTTTGATATGATAGTTCGGAGGCGTCGTCAGGGCAGCAACTAGAGAATTCTTTCAGTGAGCTTCTGCATTCGAGGTGAGTTTCCTTACCGGGTTTAGCGGGTCGATGGCACCAATGTCATCCCATGTTTATGTTGTGATGTTAATATGCTAGCTATCTTTGTGACTCTTACATATGTCGTCGTTTATATGTTTTTCAGGCTAAGGCCCGATGTCGGGCGGGGGCTGATGAATATTTGTATGTTATGTATCTATTGTAACGCCCGTGTTTCGAGGCTGAGCATTGATGCTATAATGCAAAAGTCTAGGTCAACCATTGTAACCCATTTTAAAGTAATAAAGATGAATTATTTGAGTATTATGTGAATTATGTGAATTTATATACTTATTACTTATTTATAAAGTTATAATTAATAAAGGATAAAAATAAGCGTCAAAATTTAAGTTTTGAATAAACCCTATATCGATACATGAAGTGGTAGTGGTCGTGACAAGGATTTCGGACATATAGAGAACGCTGAAATTCGAGTTATAACGAAGAAGTAATGGTCTGTCAAAGTTTCATGACAGAACCGGCACGACACTGCATGACGTAAATAGTGAATTTACGATAAAGGACTTTTTAGCCTTGGTGATCTACACTAAATCCGTAGTGTTCGTTAAACCAAGAGCGTGCATAGAAAGAACGCCCAAATCTGACTTCGTATGAGGAAGTTGTGATTTTCCTAAGTTTCGGATCAGCAGTGCACAGCCGGAGTTCGAATTGTATATCGAACGATTTTTAGCCGACGCAACCTAAACGAGAATCGGAGATCTCGTCAATAGGAGCACAATGGTAAAAAACCAGACGAAAACGGAGTCCATATGTAGAAGTTATGAGTTTTACACGATCGTTAAACAATGTAATCTTCTCATACTATTAAATTTAGAATCACTTGAGAATTAGCCGATGAAGTCTAGAAGAAAGTCGTAGAGTACGGTCCCGCCTACGCATGGATATAAAGAACGTCGAAAACGGAGCTCGTATGCGAAAGATATGAATTTTAGAAGTCGGAGGTGCAATTTGCGAAGCAGGATGCGAGGCTACGCCCAACGTAGACTTCAGACGCCTCGCGTACCAAGTACGCCCCGCGTACGAGGACCCTACGCCCCGTGTATTGACTTTTTCCACAGTCCGAGATAAGCCACACACCACCACCGACAGTCGTACATGTGTGTACGGAGCGAGGAGTACGCCCCGCGTAGAAGCCTCGGTACGCCCAACGTACGTCCAAGGTCTCGCCTATAAAAGGGGACCAAGGGCAGCCTAGATTTTTGCTCACTTTCTCACTACTTTCTCTCTCTATTTTCTCTCACCACCTCCCTAACCCTCTCCTAAGTCTAGGTAAACCTCCTAGCACTAGAAGAAAGCCTCGGAGAGCCTGGAGTCTCCGAGAAAAAGAGTTTTTCGGTCTGAAACTCTGCCCGCACAGAGCCCGGTTTTCAAGCAAACTTCCCAGTTTCGTCAAATAAGGTTATTTTTAGAAGCGAGGTGTTGTCCAAATCACTCCGTATCAGGTGAGTGTATAGTCACTTTCATCTTACACATAGAGATGAAGTATTTTATATAAATTATATGCTATATGTATATATATGTTATCTGTTTACCTGAGATGTTTGTTGGATGAAAGATCTATACTTCTTTCTTTCAGATCTAAAACTTTTTCCTTCGGATCTACACTTTCTCATCTCAGATCTAAAATTTTCCTTCATATCTAAACTGTGTACCTTGAGACCTATGTTGGATGAAAGATCTAAACTTCTTTCCTTCAGATATGAACTTTTTCTTCAGATCTAGACCGTATATGTATTTTATGCTTTGAAATTTATGTTGGATAAAAGATGTAAGCTTTGTTTTACAGATCTGGACCATTATATATTTTATATTTACAAGTATGTTGGGTAGAACATGGGTAGATAAAATAGTTGGTGTGTGGTGAAATAAAATGATGAGAGGCCTCAATGTTGACGTTGTTCCAGTCATCTAGCGGAGTATGGATGTCGACCATAGACTTTTCTAGGAAGTCCAGTGGAACGCTAGCAGGCTCGCAACATGTAGGTGTTTGTGAACGAAGTGTTCATCGGTGTACTCCATCCCCCCATGGTTTCCTTACGGACATATGTGGCTAAGGAATCCCCTTAGCAGTAGTGTCCATCCCGATAAAATTCCTTAGGATAAGTCCCTTATGAGAGATGCTTTAGGGATGTAAGGTGAGGATAACGGGAACGTGTAATCGGGTTTAATGATTGTTGAAAATAACAAACTTATTTATTGTGGGGTGAAAACCCTATATGCTCACCAGGCTCCCCAGCCTGACCCACTCAGTTTCTTGTATTACAGGTAGTGGCAAAAGCATAGTTGGATGACTTAACGAGAGATTATGGAATTGAGGCCAGATTATGTTTTGTGGCCTAAGATGTTTATTTCTTTTTGGTTTATGCATATGGTCTGTATCGATGATTGACATCCCGAGTTTTTGTAATGTAATGAAAATACATTTCTTTAAGAAATGATTTGATAAATTTATATCATATTTTGTTTTGGGAACAAATTCCGCAATACTTTTCTTAAGAAGTCACTCTGATCTTTATTAAAAAGCATAAACGAAATCGGTCTTTTATGGCCGTAAAAATGGGGATGTTACATCTACATGATTATGGCATGTGTATGTGTTTATTCGATATATGTTATTGTATGTTGGGCATGGCCCGTTTTACCGAGCTCAGCTCGATGTCGGGCGGGGCCCGATGTCGGATGGGTCCGATGCCAGATGGGTCCGATGCTGGGCAGGGCCACTATGTGTTTACTATATGTTTATTGTATGTATTGTATGTGGTATTTAAGTAACTCGCTAATCTTCGTGCTTATAGTTTGTGGTTTTTGGTTTTAGGTATCTCCAGTTCAAAAGGGAAGGGCTCGGCTTGATCGCAGCGCATACACCCGTGTTTCCCGTAATATGTGATTTTGGGATTTTAACTCTGATAATTGTTTTACTTTGAAACTCTTCTAGATGTTGGATTAAAGGTTAATGAATGTTTTAGGCATAATAAAAACGTAATTTTACCCTTAATTTTTAGAAAGTTACATAGATGGTTTAAGCCAGAGAAGAAGGATGGCTCTGGTGGTTTCTTATGTCATCGGAGTTGGTTTGGCTATTTCGTTCTCTCTTTTTTTCTCTGATGATGTCGGCGTCGGAGAATTCAAGGGTTCCAGCAAGAGGTGGTAGTCCAACGATGGTAATGCTCCAATAAACGATGGTGGTCCGATAGCATTGAAGAGAAAGAGATGGTGTCTGTGTGTTACTAGAGGCATGTAGGTGGGATAGTGTTATTAAGGATGGGGTTGTATTATTTTTGTTTAATTTTAAATAAAAAATAATTAAACTATAAAAGAAATTAATATGAGAAAATCTGTCATTTGAAAAAAATTCAAAAAAAGACCAAACTCACAACTAAAGTTTTGGACCGGTGGTGCTAGTCTCAAATTATTTAGACCAAAGTGGTAATTTTCGACATACCATAAGGACCATTTTGGCAATTTTGTCTTAATAGAATAATAATCTATCTATAAACGAGGTCATTCAAACTCATATGGTTAGAGATAATTTGTTTTCTCAAACCATATTGATTTGAAACCTAAATGATTTTTTATATTCCTTAATTAATAACATTTACAATATTTATAAATTTTCAATAACTTTTTGCGTTCTCTCATTATAAATGTAGCTATATTAGTACTCTTTTCTCCAAAATCCTTCATGTAGTTAAAGGCATTGTGATTGAATAGTTTTCATGTAGTTCAACTGTTTACGATTCAAATGTGAAGAGTTAAATGAATAGGTTATGTCGTATCAATGGTAATTGTAATATGATTTTTTTATTGTGATTCAAAAAACTTTCATGTAGTTCAAGCGTTTACGATTCAAATATTAGTAGTATTTTCACACAAAAATCTTTCATGTAGTTGAAGAGTTTACAATTAATATATGAAAAATTGAAGAAATAGGTTATGCTTCCATGGTAATTGTAATATGTTTTTTTCTTTGATAATAATACTTGAAATTTGATAAAAGCTTGAACAAACCATTTCCAAATTTAAGTCACTCTTTTGTATGATTTAAAGGAAGTGTTTGGGACTTAATATAAGCAAGAACAATAGCCTAAACTCATAAACTTCTTCCTTTTTCTCTCATTTTTTTTTACATACTAATGTTTAAGAATGATATTCTATGGTCTATTTCTATTTATCTATTATAAATGAGGTAATTTAAATGAATATGGTTCAAGATAGACCATTTATCTTGAAATATATTCATTTGAAACTCTCAAACTCTTCAAATTATGTTACTTGAATATGATCTTATTACTCAATCTTGATGTGATTCCCCAAACATCAATGTTTTTTTATTGGAACATCTTTATGATTCTTCTTTGTCAAGAAAAACATTTTGATTGCAAGAAAATAAAGAATTTTCATCAAATTTCTATGGTTGAAATGGTATCAAAGGAAGAAAGAAGAGTCATAAAATGGATGAGTTTTTCTGTTTGAGCAGAAAAGACATATATGAGTTTTTTTATTTTGAGTTAAATATATTTATGTAATATTTTTATGTATGAATTCAATCATCTAATTTTCTAATTTATTTTAGTGTAGTTTTTCTTTGGGTTATCCTTAAAAACATATTTACAAGACAATATTTAAAATGATAACATCATTTTTAACATTAGATATGTAATCATGATTGACTTATCATGATATATTCTTCATATGAAAGTGTTTTTTCCATCATACTATCACAAAAGTTACATATGACATTTAAGAAATATATATTATATATTATTTGTTTAATGTATATATCCACTATGTATATTACAAATTTAAATTAAATATCTTTATGTTTAAGAATGGAAGGGATTAAAATGACGTATTGAAACCAGTTATTTAGATGAGAAATATATATATATATATATATATATATATATATATATATATATATATATATATATATATATATATGAGTTCAATAGAGAACCATAATTATTGGTTCTCCAAGGAACCAATTTTTTTTTCAAGTTTTAGAGCTTATTGTTTATCGAAAAAAAACTAAAAAAATTATAAATTAATAACTTCACATTGTGAATGCTAAAAAATAAATTTTATATTTTTCGAGTTCATCGTGTGAATTCAGATTCACACTGTGAATTTGCACAGATTTACACTGTGAATTTGACGATTTTTTATATCGAATTTGATATCATTGAAAAAATGATAAAAAGTTATAAATTTCTATATTGTTAGTTAATTATGGTTCTCTATTGAACATCACCCTATATATATATATATATATATATATATATATATATATATATATATATATATATATATATATATCCAAGCACAACATGTATTTGAAACTTCCACTTCAACTCTCAAGAGTTTTCTAATTTTAATGTATTTATTACTTACAACTCAAAAGTTTTTAACTTATAGTTATTAATTAGTAATTATTAATGACTTTTTATGTTCCAACAATGTATAACTTTGTAACTTATATTAGTAGTAGATAATTAAGTTTTGCTTACCAAAGAGATTTATGTGTTTGAAGAGATTTCTGATTAAGATATGAAGAGTTAAAAAATAGATTCGTTGAATCCTTGGATAATAGTGCTTTTACATATCAAATTTGTGTTGATTTTTGTATTATTTTTTATATGATTTGTAAAGGTTAAATAAGTTTTTTAATACAAATATCTTAGTAAATGTTTTAGTATTTTTATGTTACTAAAAGTTGTAGTATTTATTTTTCATGCATTTTGTTATTCATTATATATAGATTTTTTTAATAAAAATGTTATAATAGATGTTTTGGTATTTTATGTTATTAATAGTTATAGTGTTTGTTTTTTTATACTTTTTTATTATTCGTTATATATAGATTATCATACGTTTGATATATAATTTATACAACTTTAAACGGTTTATAAAATTATCAAATAATGATATACATCACAATGACTTAAAACTATAATATTTAATAAAACTAATAGGTTAACTATAAGTTTGTTTTCCCACTAACATTGGTTTTCAAAGTAGAAATATTAAATAATAATTTGTTAAAACTTATTATTTTAAGTATATACATGTATTCTCGCAAATCACGTAGGGTTTCGCCTAGTAAATCATAAATCAGTTTCTATTAAGCGTTGACTTACAAATAATTATCTTCCAACCAATAAAGGTTGAGATTTTTATGAAGACAAAAAATTGATTTCAAAATAAAACATTACATTCGTTCTAAAAACAAAAAATATATATATAACAAAATAAATAACATGGTATCCCGTATATAAACTTATTTAACATAGTGATCATTATTTACCAAATATCTTATATAAAATAGATAAAACTGCAAAAATGGTTCCTCAGTATGCATTTTTTCCGAGTTTTGCTCTAAATCCCGATTTTTTTTGAATTCGTGGTCTTTTTGTGCTAGTTTTGTTGCGAATTTGGTCATTCAGTAGACTGAAATGACTTTAATACCCTTGAGTATTTATTTTCTATTTTTCTTTTGTTTTTTTAAATCTAATATTTATTTATTTATTTAAATAATTAAAAAACAAAATTCTCTCTCTTTCTCTTTCTCCTGCACCATGCCTTTATAGCACAAAAAACCCATAACATCTCATATATCTCTCAAAAGCACAAATTGGTAGCAAAGATTGTAACAACATCATGTGTCAAATTGTTTTTTGATAACCCGTAAATCATTGAATACCAAGTGAAAAAAACATTACAATAAACGGATTACCTAAAAAAACATATAATATCCTTTTGAAGGATCGCTCAATCGTTTTTTAAGATCTAATCTTGGAGAATCTCTCTCTCTCTCTCTCTCTCTCTCTCTCTCTCTCTCTCTCTCTCTCTCTCTCTCTCTCTCTCTCTCTCTCCGCGAGAGGAAATCGCAAATGGGCAGATGGCTGCGATTTTAGCCTAGAAACATCGTATATATACAGCACGTCTTGTATGTTCGCAGATGGCATGGTGAAATCGCAGATTGATTAAATCCATCTGCGATTTTGGTGGCTAAAAATGCAATTTTTTTTTATTATTTTTTTTTTTTTTGCTATTTTCCACAAAGTAATTAGTATTTGGCTAAATTTGCAATTTTCTCAAGGATAAAACTGTAGAAATGGTCTCTAAGAATAAAACTGTCATTTTCAAAAAGTTAATAGTCAACCTATTAAATTTAACGAGATAAAGACCAAAATCACAACAAAACCACCAAATAAAAGCCTCTTTTGCTAATAAAAATTTTTTAGATTTTATTTAAAGAAATTGACAAACACAGTGACCATTTTTTCACAATTTTGTCTAACAAAAACGATCATTAGGAATGTGAGTTTATCTCTATATAACCATTTTTTACCCTTTGAAAAAATGACCATCATATTTGAGATGAGGTCATCTCCGACCATTTTAGACCAACTTAATATCAGAACACCTTATCTTGGACTCAAATACCAAATTTAAAAAAATACATCTTGGACTCAAATACCAAATTCCAGACAAAAGAAAAAAATAGTATTCTAAAATTTCAAAAATATGTCCAAAATCTGATAAACAAATGCGGTATTTTAAGAAACTTTTGACAAAATTTTAAGAAATTTTTCTTTTTTTACTGAAATCTAACAAAACAAAAAAAAATGCATTTTAACCCGTCATTATTGGAATGATCATTTCTGCTTCAAACAAAAAATACATCATGTAGTCATTTTAACCAAGCAAATTTTCTTTTTAAATACACATTATATATTTTATTTAAATCCGAAATGATCATTCCAATAATGAAGGTTATTTTGTTCAATCCATATGATTTCCAATACCTTCGGTACAACGTGGTCATCTTTTGTAAATATCCCCTAAAAAATTTACCATATTGATCAAAACTCGTCCTATTTGTCTATTTTGACACTTCTAGTATAAATCTCAATACGTAAATCATTTTTATGCTATGTTTATACATACGTCAATGCAAGTAGATTGGTATCTAACCATAATCATGGTGTGCTTGTGATGATAACTTTGTATGATACACTTGTGGTCCTCCATAATTTAAATAATAATAATTAAAAAAAAAAAAAAAAAAAAAAAAAAAAGTAGATTGGTATCTGGTGCATGGATCCTTTTCAAATGAACAATAATTGGATTGGAGAAACAGGATACGATGGTATGGTATGGTAATGTAATGGAGCTAATATATAAATATACCATGCCTTCTCAATAAATGTCAATGTCACATACATGTATAATAGATAAGACATGTTCAAATCCATATCATAGGTAATATAACTTATTTCTTTCTTCTATCTCTTACACACAACATGACAAGATTAATTTTTAAAAGTTACTTTTTATGCCGATGAAGAAGAGAGCCTCCCAGTTTTATTATAAGAAGATAGAAATTGCATAATATGTAAGATAGTAATAGCTATTTTAACCACACGATAATGCAGAAATCCATGATTTTTAAGGTACAATAAAATCCTAGGATTGAAAACATGAAGATGACATAGAAACATTCGATGGAAAAGAATAGGTAAAGCTATAAGCTACTCTTCCTTGTACCTCTTTTCAACTTCCTCCATTGTTTGAATCTCCTTGTGGTACTTGCAAACACGATATACACACCTTCATTGCATTGCATCACATCACAATTCACATACATATTGTCAAACACCATTTATATAAATAAATAAATAAAATCAGTGGCTAAACTGACAAAAAAATTAATTTAATTGTGCCTAAATCAATAATAAAATAATAGTTTAGTGGTTACGTAGTAAAACAACCATCCACTTACCAGTAAAGAAGACAAGCTGCACAACACAGAATAATATTCCTCTGAGACTTGTATATCTGCAACAACAGTTTATATCATCATGTCACAAGTTTGATGCACTTATTTTTTAGATCAATTTTAACACTTTGAAAACATCAAAACATACAGAAATAATCGAATATTTTTTAACATCGTTTATCTAGAAAACACTTGATTTGTGAAAGTGTTTAAATTGGAGAAAGCCACAAATCAAATATACTATTGACATGATTACTGAGCACAACTAGATGAAGGTTCTTTGAAAATTCAACCATTTGGAGAGATTAATCACTTTCATAAACGAAGAACAAATCACAATCATAAGTCCTCTCTACTCTCAAGATCTATCGCAAATCAGAAGCTTGAAATTGGTACCTGATTGGCTAATTCCAACCAAATATGTTCGACAGATGCAATAAATTCTATATAGATGTTAAAAACCCCAAATGAACGATTAGATGTTAGGGTTTAGAAGAACAATTACCGATTTCTCGTATCGATCTCTCTCAGCAGCAGTACAAGCCTCACCAGAACACATCAACCTGTGCTCGTTCTTCCAGTAGATATCTGGAACATCATAAGGCATAAAAAGTAGATCAATTACGAAAGTAAGAATCAATAGCTAATTAAGAGCGCAGAAGAGATAAAAAGTAAGAAAACCTAGAAGCTGAAAACTAGCAAAGGGGACGATGAACATGGAGGGCTGTAAAATGAGAGAAATCAGAGAGACGAGAGTAGACTTCAAAGCCTTGGGAGAAGGCAAAGTTATCAAGACGGCCATGACTGCCTCCGCAGCAACAACATAAGTCAAAATCATCCATTGCAACCCCATTTTTGTTCTCTGCTGTGCTACCCAGTGATTTCAGATCGGTTGTTTGTTACTGATTTTAGGGTTTTGCAGACCTTACTTGTCGACCAAGGTGGACGAAGAAGGTACTTCGCACGTGTAACGCGGCACCTACAATGAATGTCGATAGACTTTGATAACTTTTAGAAAAAGCTCAAAAATGGTCCTTTGTGTTACTTAAAAATTGTTATTTTGGTCCATTAAACAGATCTTATTTTTTTTTATTTTGTTGTTTTAACCTTCTTATTGTTCTCCGCTATTAACATAGGTTTGACTTGTCAAAACAAGGGTATTAACATAGGGTTTTTTTTTTTTTTTTTTTTTTGTTATGTGACACTCTCATTCAATTTATTAAATGTCATTTTGTGGTTATTTTAAATAAATTTCTTTTCCATATGTCATTGTATGAGTTTTTCTATTTTAATAAATTTCACATAATACTTTTATGTAATAATTACAATAAATATAATAATAAATGAATATCAATTTCATTAATGGTCTTACCTTTTTATTTCAAAATTATCAAATTAAAGTTCATTAGTTTATTTTGTTTATTTATTTAAATTTAAAAGATAAAAAAATCAATTTTAATAATTCATTATTTTTCTTATTTTTTTATAAATCCAAAGTTCTTAAGTATTTAGACATTTACATTTAATTTTTTTTAATTAACCTATGTAATACATAGGTCTTACACCTAGTTAAAGTACTATGTGGAATTTTTTTAAATAGAAAGACCCATAAAATGACATGTGGGAAAAAATTAATTCAAAATAACAATAAAATGACATTTGTCAAATTGAATGAGAGTGTGACGTGTGGCAAAAAAATCTTCATTTATTAGGATAGATGAGAGTATGTATTCCTTTACCGTCATACGGATGATATCGAGCCTCCTTCGCATTTATAGTCCCTAATTTTGTTAGTCGATTCACTTTCTTTCATCATTGAGTGTGGATCAAGAACCCTAATCCGATTTCCAAGTTGTGAGCTTCGATTAGGCAAGTTTCTCAGTGAATGCATATACCAATGTAGAACGTAAGACTGTCAAAAAAATCATTCAACGCAAGGGTGGCATATGGTATGTATTTTGGTTTTGGCTCATTATGTTGTATTTTTATGTGAAATCATGTCATATGAAACTTGTTTTTTGTTCTTGTTTTTAATATGGACACCCTATTACACTGTTTACTGTAACACCATAAAAATTTGAACAATTTTTCACTTTTGAACGACCATAAAATATCATTAAAAATCATTTCAAAAACATTGTGTCCACATTGTATCAGTACAAAACCCCAAGATCATAATATATAAACTCCAATGTGCATGTGTACGAATCATGCTGGCGCCTTCCCGCGCTCATCACTGGTACCTGAAACACATAACATAGCAACTGTAAGCATAAATGCTTAGTGAGCTCCCCAAAATACCACATACAACACATACGCCACTCGAGGCTATAATACGACCCTCCGGTCGATGTGTCTCAGCGGGACCCTCTAGTCCCGTAGCTCGTTGGACCCTCTGATCCGGTCATAGCTCGTTGGACCCTCCGGTCCGGTCTATAACATCATACAACATACATATATCACATAGCACATAATTTCATACGTAACACATAAGACCCTCTGGTCAACACATAATACCACTCTAGGTAGCGTATAGTGAGAAGACTCACCTCGGTGTCTCGTAAATATCTGACTTGGAAGAAATGTGATTTAGCCTCCGCCTAATCACATAAAGTAATACTCTCATAAATACAACTGTACTCAACCCTAAAAGTCAATAAGGTCAACGGTCAACTTTGACCCGACTCGTCGAGTGTACTAGGGTGACTCGGCGAGTCTACACGTGTCCACTGACTCTCTTAGTCCCTCTCTTGGCACGTCGAGTACTTCCCCTGACTCGACGAGTTCTACCTGGCATGAATCGCGGGGCCACCCCGACTCAACTCGCCGAGTCTCAAGAACAACTCGGCGAGTTCCGCCTTGAACTCCAGTCCCCCTGACTCTTCCTGACTCATCGAGTTATTCCCCAACTCGGCAAGTCCACTCACTGAGTGATTTACGGGAAACCCTCATCCTACTCGCCGAGTCTGTTCTTCGGACTCGGCGAGTTCATGCCATGCACAAAGTCCATAGGCCTCTTGAGGTCAGATCTGTTCCATACATTCATAGATCTGGCCTTCCCAAGCATGATAATCACGTAAAGTTCAGACCTTGACACTCATATAACATCTAAATGGTCTAACTTGGTGATTTAGCCCCAAAAAATGACATCCCAAGCTCATGGCTCCCAAAATGACTCATAAAGCTCCAAGGGTTAAGGTCTCTGGACCTCTTTGGGTCCAGATCCAAGACATAAACTCGAGAAGGGACCAAATGCTCCACTTATTCTTCCTCTAAAAGGGTTAGAAAACCCTAACACTAAGAATCAACATCAAAACTGAAGAAGGTCCGAGCAAAATACCTCAATATGATCTCTAAGAACTCAGAAATCGCCACAATGGCTCCTCCTTCATCCTCCTCTTGCCTTGGTCACCTCCTTCTTTCAAAAACACCCACAAAAGGATCAAGAATGGCCTCTCCTTCCTCACAAACGCTCTAGATCTCTTAGGGTTTCTCTCCGGGGGTTGGTGGCCGCAAATGACGGCACTAAGGGCCTTTAAATAGGTCTCAAACCCTGGAAATTAGGGTTTCATTAAACAGCGTGGACTCAGCGAGTCCAACTGTGAACTCGCATACAAATCTGCGACCATACTCGGCGAGTTTAGACGCCAACTCGCCGAGTCTCCTCAAAATTCCCAAAAATAAAAGAACAAAATAGGATACCTGCGAATCCGGATGTTACAATTCTCCCCCACTAGAATCAGACTTCGCCCTCGAAGTCTCACTCTGCAAACAACTCTGGATGCTGCTCCCGCATCTCACGCTCTGGTTCCCAAGTCAACTCTGACCCCTTCCGATGCTGCCACTGGACCTGAACCAGAGGCACCTCCTTGTTCCTCAAAACCTTGACCTTCCGATCCCTAATCGCTACTGGTCTCTCAACATAATTCAGGCTCGCATCCACCTGAATATCTTCTAATGGCACCATTTCTGACTCGTCGGCTATACACTTTCGCAGCTGCGACACGTGGAAAGTGTCATGAATCTGACCCAACTTTGCTGGTAACTCCAAACGGTAGGCTACCCTGCCTACCCTCGCGATCACCCTGAAAGGACCAATATATCGGGGTCCCAACTTGCCCCTCTTCCTGAATCGAATCACTCCTTTCCAAGGAGAGACCTTCAGGAGCACGAAGTCGCCGACCTGAAACTCGAGCTCGGACCGGCGTCTGTCCGCACAACTCTTCTGACGACTCTAAGCGGTCAACAACCTCTGCCTGACCTGCTGAATCTGTTCTGTCGTCTGAAGCACGATCTCAGTGCTACCCATCACACGCTGCCCTACCTCTCCCCAGCAAATGGGGGTCCGACACCTCCTCCCACACAACAGCTCAAAGGGCGGCATACCAATGCTCGAATGATGGCTGTTGTTATAAGAAAACTCTACCAAGGGCAAATACGTGTCCCAACTCCCGCCGAAATCCAACACACATGCTTGGAGCATGTCCTCGAGCGTCTGAATCGTCCGCTCACTCTGCCCGTCAGTCTGTGGGTGGTATGCGGTACTAAAATGCAGTTTCGTACCCAATTCCTCATGAAACTTCTTCCAGAACCTGGAAGTGAAACGTACATCTCGATATGAGACAATCGAGATCAGCACTCCATGCCGCGATACCACCTCTCTCACGTACAATTCTGCCAACCTCTCCGCGGAAGAGCTGTCACTGATGGACAGGAGTGAGCACTCTTCGTCAACCTGTCCACAATCACCCAAATTGCATCGACACCCCTCGCGGTCCTTGGTAATTTGGTGATGAAATCCATGGTAATATGTTCCCATTTCCACTCGTTAATCTCTAATGGCTGCAGCTTACCATGTGGACGCTGGTGCTCGGCCTTAACCCTGCGACAGGTCAAGCATCTCTCTACAAACCACGCGACATCTCTCTTCATACATGGCCACCAATATTCCCTTTTCAGGTCCAAATACATCTTAGTGGCCCCGGGATGGATCGAGAATTTCGATCGATGAGCCTCTTCCATCACAATGGTACGCGTTCTGCCCACGGACGGTACCCATATCCGACCCTGAAATGTCATAAGCCCCCGGCTATTGGTAACGAATTCTGATACCAGCCCGACAACTCGCTCTCTCTTCTGGCTTTCTGGCCTCACAACCTCAGCCTGGGCCCCACGGATAGCATCCAACACCGGGGTCATCACTGTCAATCTCAAACAAACATCCCGCAATAGGGCGCCCTCCGCCCTTCGGCTCAGTGCATCGACTACAACATTAGCCTTGCCCAGGTGGTATAGGATCTCACAATCATAATCCTTGACCACGTCCAACCACCTCCTCTGGCGCATATTCAGGTTGGGCTGATCCATCAAATACTTCAAGCTCTTGTGGTCCGTGTATATCGTACATCGAACCCCATACAGATAATGTCGCCAGATCTTGAGGGAGAACACTACCGCTCCCAGTTCCAAATCATAAGTGGGATATCTCAACTCATGAGGCTTAAGCTGCCTCGATGTATATGCTATCACATGCCCCCTCTGCATAAGCACCGCTCCCAATCCGGATATCGATGCATAACAATATACCATAAAATCCTCCATTCCTTCCGGAAGGGCTAAAACTGGGGCTTCGCATAATTTCTGGCGAAGTGTCTCGAACGAGGTTTGCTGCTCTGGACCCCAAGAAAACGCAGCACCCTTCCGGGTCAACTTGGTGAGTGGCACAACGATTTTGGAGAAATCCTTAATAAATCTCCGATAATATATGGCCAATCCCAGAAAGCTCCTGATTTCGGTGGGTGATCTCGGCACCTCTCACCTCATGACTGCCTCAATCTTGGCCGGATCGACCAATATCCCATTCTGGTTAACGAGATGCCCCAAAAATTGAACCTCTCGTAGCCAGAACTCACATTTGGAGAACTTGGCATAAAGCCTCTCCGATCTCAGAACTCTGAGGATCTCCCTCAAATGCTCCTCATGCTGCTCTCTGGATCTCGAATACACCAATATGTCGTCGATGAACACGATCACTGAGCGATCCAACATCGGTCTGCACACTCTGTTCATGAGATCCATGAACACCGCCGGTGCGTTGGTGAGTCCGAAAGGCATCACCACGAACTCGTAATGCCCATAACGAGTCCGGAATGTTGTCTTCTGGACGTCCTCCTCCCGCACCCTCACCTGATGATACCCAAACCTCAAATCGATCTTGGAGAACCAAGATGCTCCCTGCAACTGATCGAACAAATCTTCGATCCTCGGCAACGGGTAACGGTTCTTGACCGTTAGCTTGTTCAACTCCCGGTAATCAATGCACATCCGGTGTGAACCATCCTTCTTCTTGACAAAAAGAATAGGCGCCCCCCATGGCGAACTGCTCGGCCGAATAAACCCCTTCCCCAGCAGCTCCTGGAGCTGCGAGGATAACTCCTGCATCTCGGGAGGCGCAAGGCGATAAGGCGCCTTGGCGATAGGCGCAACTCCCGAAACCAATTCAATACCGAACTCTACTTGCCTATCTGGAGGCACACCCAGCAACTCCTCTGGAAACACATCCGGAAACTCACGCACTATCAAGACCTCATCAACTGACCTCGGTCTCCCTGAATCAACCCTCACATCCATCACATATGTCACAAATCCCCTACAGCCCTGCTGTAGACTTTGTCTTACTCTAGCGGCCGAACAAAATGCTGACCCAGCACGTGTACCCTCGTCGTACGCCATAAGAACTCCCCCCACTAGGGTCTTGAATTGTCACCAATTGAAGCTCGCAGTCTATCACGGCTCCATACCGGCTCAACCAATCATACCCACTATAACACACACATCCCCCATCGCAATCGGAACCAGATCTATCGGAAACTCCACATCGAAGATCTCAAGGACACATCCTCGAATCACATCTGAAGCATACACTACTCGCTCATCAGCTATGGAAACTCGTAGAGGCCGATCCAACGCCTCCCGACGGATACTAATGTGCTGACTAAATGCTACGGAAACAAGTGACCGACTCGCACCCAATTCAAATAATACCAAAGCAGGCACATAACTCACAAGAAAAGTACCTACGCACATCATCATATAAGCATAATAACTTAACTCAAATAAAATATGAATATAGAATACATACCAACCACAACATCAGGCGCCGCGCGGACCTCCTCCGCAGTCAACTGGAATGCTCTCCCACGAGCCTTCGGTGCCTCGGCCTTCACCGGCCGAACCTCGGTAACCCTAGCAGCAGGCGCAGATCCCTGCACTAACCCCTGAAGAAGCTAAGGGCACTCAGCCTTCCGATGGCCGGTCTGGTTGCAATGAAAGCAAACTGAAAATCCCTTGGGGCAATCCCTCGCGATATGCTCCTCCTTCCCACACTTGTAGCATACTCCAGCCCTGCATGACCCCTCATGACTCTTGCCGCACTTCCCACAAGTGCGACCCTTCACGCCCCCAGATCTCGAATCAGCGGGTCTAGCCCGCTTGGCTGCCGATTGAGACTGAGTCGGTCGCCGATCCGCCTTCTGTGACTCGGCCTCCTCCCTGGCCTGAGTCTCCAACTCAATCTCCCTCTTCCGAGCATTTGCCTGGAGCTCAGAAAATGTCTGGTAAGTCGAGTTCGCCACGAACTCCCGAATGTCTCTCCTCAGCACACTCAGATAACGGCTCATACGAGCCTGCTCAGATTACACCTACTCAGGGCAAAACATCGCCCTCTCATGAAAATTCCTGGTGATCACTGCCACAGAATCAGTACCCTGTTTGAGGGTCAAGAACTCCTGAATCAACCGTTCCCTCTCCACCGGGGAACATACTCCTCTCTGAACATAGCGGTGAACCTCTCCCAGGTCACCTCGAAAATCTCAGCCAAAGTGAAGTTCGCCGTTACGAACTTCCACCAATCCTTCGCTCCCAAGCGGAGCTGGTTCAGGGCGAACCGAACCCTCAAGTGCTCTGGACAAGAACACGTATAGAAATATCCCTCGATGTAAAAGATCCATCTCATAGCGGCAATCGGGTCCTGTGTCCCGTCGAAATCTGGTGGCTTCGTGTTTCTGAACTCCCGAAACAACAACGAGTCACCTCCCTGAGGTCTGGCAGCAGCAACAGCAGCAGTAGCTGCAGCTGCAGCAGCCTCAGTCAGCGCTGCATACCGCTCATCAAAAGTCTCAATCAATGTGGTCTTGATGTCCCCAAACATCTCAGGAATCTCAGCCCGAATGGCAGCAGCCACTTCCTCGTGAATCAATCGACGGATCTCCTCGTCGCTGACACCACTGCTCTCAGGTGTGTGTCGAGTCCCAACCATGATGCCTCTGAAATATAACAATAATTATCAGAGACTCGATCGAGCATACTCATACTCGATACGTAACCCTACTTGTCCTCCGTTGTCCAAAAGATTCTTACTTGGAGTGTCCACTGATCCGGTGTCTTCAGTAGTACAGGCCTAATACTACTGACCACCCCGCATCAGCATTCACTCCAAGTCCTCCTCCTTGGATCCTGGATTACGAGTACTCTACTCTCATGAGCTCCTAACTGCTATCTACTCGCTCTCAAAGCATCTTAGCAGCAGAAATCTCCTAGGCTAAGGCATCACAAATCAGGCCACTCTAGTCCCAATATGTATACCTAGCCTACTCTAGCATGCATAATGTAACATAACCTATCTCATAACACATAATGTAAGGGTAATTTTGGGGATTCACCGTTCGGGCGCTGGCTGATCGTACACACAGCTCTGCTCTGTTTGTCTCAAAACTCTTTTTACTCTTTTCAAAAATTTTACTTCATTATCAAAATTTTTCCTCAAATCCTCAGTTTGAGTTCAGATACGCCCGAAGATGCATCCGAATCCCTCAAACCAAGGCTCTGATACCAACTTGTAACACCGTAAAAATTTGAACAATTTTTCACTTTTGAACGACCATAAAATATCATTAAAAATCACTTCAAAAACATTGTGTCCACATTGTATCAGTACAAAACCCCAAGATCATAATATATAAACTCCAATGTGAGTGTGTACGAATCATGTCGGCGCCTTCCCGCGCTCATCACTGGTACCTGAAACACATAACATAGCAACTGTAAGCATAAATGCTTAGTGAGTTCCCCAAAATACCGCATACAACACATACGCCACTCGAGGCTATAATACGACCCTCCGGTCGATGTGTCGCAGCGGGACCCTCCAGTCCCGTAGCTCGTTGGACCCTCTAGTCCGGTCATAGCTCGTTGGACCCTCCAGTCCGGTCTATAACATCATACAACATACATATATCACATAGCACATAATCTCATACGTAACACATAAGACCCTCTGGTCAACACATAATACCACTCTAGGTAACGTATAGTGAGAAGACTCACCTCGGTGTCTCGGTAAATATCTGACTCGGAAGAAATGTGATCTAGCCTCCGCCTAATCACATAAAGTAATACTCTCATAAATACAACTGTACTCAACCCTAAAAGTCAACAAGGTCAACAGTCAACTTTGACCCGACTCGTCGAGTGCACTAGGGCGACTCGACGAGTCTACACGTGTCCGCTGACTCTCTTAGTCCCTCTCTTGGCACGTCGAGTACTTTTCCTAACTCGACGAGTTCCACCTGGCATGAATCGCGGGGCCACCCCGACTCAACTCGCCGAGTCTCAAGAACAACTCGGCGAGTTCCGCCTTGAACTCCAGTCCCCCTGACTCTTCCTGACTCACCGAGTTATTCCCCAACTCGGCAAGTCCACTCACTGAGTGATTTACGGGAAACCCTCATCCTACTCGCCGAGTCTGTTCTTCAGACTCGGCGAGTTCATGTCATGCACAAACTCCATAGGCCTCCTGAGGTCAGATCTGTTCCATACATTCATAGATCTGGCCTTCCCAAGCATGATAATCACGTAAAGTTCAGACCTTGACACTTATATAACATCTAAATGGTCTAACTTGGTGATTTAGCCCCAAAAAATGACATCCCAAGCTCATGGCTCCCAAAATGACTCATAAAGCTCCAAGGGTTAAGGTCTCTGGACCTCTTTGGGTCCAGATCCAAGACATAAACTCGAGAAGGGACCAAATGCTCCACTTATTCTTCCTCTAAAAGGGTTAGAAAACCCTAACACTAAGAATCAACATCAAAACTGAAGAAGGTCCGAGCAAAATACCTCAATATGATCTCTAAGAACTCAGAAATCGCCACAATAGCTCCTCCTTCATCCTCCTCTTGCCTTGGTCACCTCCTTCTTGCAAAAACACCCACAAAAGGATCAAGAATGGCCTCTCCTTCCTCACAAACGCTCTAGATCTGTTAGGGTTTCTCTTTGGGGGTTGGTGGCCGCAAATGACGGCCCTAAGGGCCTTGAAATAGGTCTCAAACCCTGGAAATTAGGGTTTCATTAAACAGCGTGGACTCGCCGAGTCCAGCTGTGAACTCGCATACAAATCCGCGACCATACTCGACGAGTTTAGACGCCAACTCGCCGAGTCTCCTCAAAATTCCCAAAAATAAAAGAACAAAATAGGATACCTGGGAATCCGGATGTTACATTTACCATCAAGTTACATCATGTAGGTGGGTTCACAAAGTTTCCAGAAAAAAAAAAAAAAAAAAAAAAAAAAAAAAAAAAAAAAAAAAAAAAACTATATTGATAGAATTTTTGTGTATGTTGTATGGTGGATATAGAAGAGTTTTATGTTCATGAAATGGATACCATCATAAAAAGATCAGGATACTCTGTTCCTCCGGTTATCTACTATCATTTTCAACTGCCCAAGGGCGGCATGCATTTTGGACTACATACCCTAGGAAATGATGATGATGTTTGTAATCTTTCCCAATATGTAAAGGAGCATAAATCATAAGGGTTTACACTGAACATGGTACGGAAATTTTGCTTACTTACTTTATGGCTCTTACGTCTGTAAAAAAATAATAAAAATAATAAAATAATACAAAAAATATCATTTAGGAATTAGACGAAATTGAGGAACATGAAACCCTTGCAACTAATAACCAAACCGTTAATATGCCACATAGATGTACATCCCCTGTTTTACATAATGGTATGTCAACTTAACCAAAACAAGTTGGAATTGTAGGCAATGAAGTTGATGTAGCTTTTTCATTATCCCCTAAGTATAATACGAAACGGGGTTGGATCAAGGACAAAGCTTTGTCATCATGTAGTAAGAAATTGGCCATGGATGATGTTGGTGAAGTTAGGCTTGGTGGGGATAAGGATCTTGCAACTAATGATTGTGATAAGGGATTTAATGAATTTAATGAGGTAGTTAATGACTTTGATATTAGGTTGTACCAACAGATTTTATAGTCTAATTTTGAAGTTGATAAGGTGGTCAATAAAGAGAATGAAGATCATAAAAGGGAAGAATTGAATGAAATAAATGAATTCAATAAAGTTAGTGACAATGTAGATCATGAGTTCAATTAAGTTAATGATAATGTAGATATAAGGGATTCTGAAATGCATGTTGCAAATTGAAGATGAAGGTAAGGGTAAGAGTGAAAGAGAAAGTGATGAAAAGTGAGGACAATGAAGACAATCACTTCTAGGTGGATGAAGAGAACATAATCCCTGATATAGAAGTATATATGAAGAACTTTTACATCAGTATTAATCTTGAAGTAGAATTTCTGGAAAAAAAGAGTAACAAATCCTAGAGATAATGAGAGTGATGGCGACCCTAAAGATTTGGATGTAATTGATAATAATCAATGGGAGTCAATGGATGAGGATTCTCATATGGAAGGGAAAAATAAGGTTACTAAAACAACTGGGGAATGAGACAAGGTGCTCCAAAGGAGAGATACATAAAGTAACTTTTACGATAGGACAAAATATAAAAGTAAAAATGAGTTAAAGGAAAAGATACGATTGCATGTATTAGAAATCAAGAGTAATATATTCTTTTAAAAAAACAAAAAAAAATGGTTAAGGATTGCCTGTAAAGGGACTGTACCCTTTAATGAGGGTCAGGTGGGTGAACCTACCCCATATCCTTGGGTGATACAAGGTTATAGGTCAATAGTAGAAGGTAGTTGGTTTATAAAAACATATAATCATGAATACAAATGCATGTTTAAAAGAATAGTTAGATATGCAACTACAAAGTTCATTGCTAAACAAATAACAGACCAGATTGAATCCCAATGAAAGCTCTACAAGATCAATTGCAAAAGGAGTATCAAGTGTGATTCTATGCACACATCGTATTCAAGGCTAAATTTAATGCAAGAAAGCAGCTTATGTCTATAAGGTAGAGCCTATTAATGGTCAAAGAATATGGCCTATAAGTGAATATCCTATTAAAATCCCCCCCCCCCCCCCCCTCTTCTACACCATAATCAACCTGGGAGTCCCGTAAAAAAAAGAAAGCAATATAAGGAGGAGAGAAGCCAGAAGAAAATGGACCTGAACTTAATAGTCTGTAGAGTTAAATGGACTTCAGGATTAAATCATTTAATTAAATGGACTTTGCACTCTTAGTCTCTATCAAGTTTTAAGCAGAGGTCCATATGATTTCAATTTATTATGTGGATAAGGTATGTTATATGAGTTTATTACAATTTGACGAGTACAACACCGTCGACCCTAGGTTCCGACATCCAACATCGCCAACCCAAACCGTAGGTTGGTTACCCTTTTTCAAATCAATGTTTACTCCTCTACCACCACCTCACGCGTACCCCTCTTCCATTTTATCCCTCTATTCGTCACCACCATTGGCCACCGTTAGTTTCTCCAATGCCATGTTTCCTCTCTCACCGTTAACCTTCAACGACCCTTCGGTTTGATCGGTTGGCCACCACTAGGTTTGTCAATATCTTAAGTACTTTCTCTTCTTTCTTTTTTTGTTGCCATTACGGATCTTTAACGAGTATTCATGTGATGATTTTAGTTCTCGGTTATACGATTCCTGCCCATCGTTTACCTTCTTTAACCCAATGAACCATTGACATCATGCCTCGGCCTACGCCTTAACATTTGATCTACAAGTTATAAAAAAAAAAAATAAAAAAAAAAAAAAAAAAAAAAAAAAAAAAAAAACTTCTATCGTTAGAGACCTACAACCAACTCAAGTCTACATGTTTCTCTAGATTTTACCTATTTTTTTAAAAAGTTTGCAATAGTTCGGGGATCTAGAAAGTATAACTCTAGTTTATGTGGAACTAAACATTTTCCATAAGTTTTGTGCTTTTGATTTTGATATTGATGTCGACTAAATATTGAAATCTAAAACTGCACAAATAACCATATTTTACAATGAAATTTAACTTTTGTAGAAATGACGATAGTGAAGATGCAGTCACCGATAAGAAAATGTGATCAAGAAGACAAACAGGGTGGGTTGTGGTTGGGGTAATGGGTGGGGGTGGGTTGGGGTTGCATTGGGCTTTTATAATTTGATATTAATCCAAAATTGTAAATAAGTAAAAAATATTAAAAAATAATAATAATAATAATAAGGATATAAAAAACATTTTACATGCGTTAAAGACCAGCGATGCAAGAAATTGAAACTCATAACCAACTTAACATGTGACTTTTTGTTGACCATAAGAACCAATCGTGAAATTTTATCTTTTTAATAATAATAGTTCAATGGCTATATCAATAAAATAGTAAAACTAGGTCGTGTTTTTCTTTATTTTTCAGAGAACCTCAAAAAATGTTTCTTATGTATGTATTGGTTCGCTCACTACGAAAAATAATTAAGCAATAAAACGATGAAAGTACAAAGGTTTTTCTGTATTTTACACAATAAACAAAACCAATAGTTTATCATACTCCAATCAACTTAATAATGTGCATGTATTAGCTACAAAGTATTTAATCATTCATATACAACAAAATTAAGTTCTTAAATAATACAACACAAACCTATCCCCAATCTACAAATGGAAGAGGTGGATATCCACCTTCTGGTGGCGGTCTTAACGATGGAGGTAAATTTCCAAGCATAACACCCATCCTATCTACTACCATGCCGCCTGCAAACACAAGGTATACAAAACAAATTTAGGGTTTAGGGTTTAGGGTTTAGCCTGTGTGGCATAGCCTACAGAACAATGACTAATGTCAATGAGACAGAAACTACAATTTTTCGTTCTAACAAAAAAAGTGGAGCGGCTCGCTCTTGATCTCTAGTTGGTGCAAAAGACGTGAATGTCCTCCTCATCCTCAATCAAAATAGCCCTAGAAACCATATCTTTACTACCCAGTTCGGTTGGGTCTACATTCTTGAGAGGTTATGTATGTATGTGTGTCTACATGCATATACATATACATACATATGTATGTATGCGTATTTATCTCTAGAAAAGAAAGGTGATCACACAAAATTTTGCAGCATAGTTCGCATAGAAGGACAAAATACAGAAAAACACAACATAGTTACACAACTTTATACGATTAAAGCCTTCAACTATTTTTGTAATGATTAAATGCATACAACATTATAAAAGTATGTAAATGTTACTAAACACGATAAAAATAAGTTTTTTTTTCTCAGCTAACAGTTGATTAGCAATACTTGCCTGAGAGTGAGGATCTTTCAATGGACTGACTCCCTGGGAAACTTGGCAATTGAGTTTCAATGCTATTTGCAACTGAAGAAGAGATTATTCAATATTATAATTAAAAAGGTTCAAATCTAATGCTATGTACTACTAAACTTGTTGTTTATTTTACTAGAACAATAGACAATGGGGAGTAAATATTTAAAAGAAACCCTATAAAGGAACAAGTATTCACCTGCAAAACCCTGCATGTTCATGTTTGGAAGGTTTTGATTGGGATGAACATATTTACATGAATCACCATATGGGCATGAACCCTGTAAAATAGAAAGTTGGAATTCATCAGGATAACAAGAGCAAGTGAAACTAAAAACAATCAATGAATGAAAGTTATGATGATGATGATGATGATACAGGTATTGTTCAAATGTAGGGCTACAATGTTTCATTAGGTGAACATTTTTTTTTCTCAATTTCGATGAGTATGAAACTTTTTACAATAATGAATGTGTAAATCTCGATTAAGATCATTAAACAAACGCTGCTAGCATGTCGCCACCAGAAATTTCATTCATGGTACTTTCACATTATGAAATTAACCCAAAAAGAACTAAACGCCGATTTGAAAGTTCATAAAATCTGTGGAAAACAAAGGAGCGAAGCGATTACCGTTCGGATGAAGCGATTGCAGAGTCCAACAGTTGATGATTGTAGGGATACTTGATTGGGATCTGTAAATTAGAAGAAAACATAAAGTCGTATAATACGATTTCAGTATATGTGGAGAGAGAGAGAGAGAGAGAGAGAGAGAGAGAGAGGAAACCTCGTGGTATGGAGGCGTACCAGAGAGCTTTGGCTTTCTGGTGGAGAAGGCCCTGAAGGTGGCGTTTCCGGTGGAAAGGGGTGTCCTGAAACTGCTTATCGCAGTAGTCACAGTAGTACTTACCCAGCGGCATTCCTCTCCTATTGTTTCCCCTCCGGCCAAACCCCACAAAAATAAAAACAAACCGGATTTAAAAATAAAAAAATAAATAAATAAATAAAAACTGCAAATTTGGTCATGATGAATGTAAATATTACGGCTGTAGTTCCGGTTTTCGATGTCAAAACAGAATTATAAATATACGTATATAGAGTAAATCTTTACACAACTAAGCATATGGATCCGAAAAAAAGAGCATAACCAAAAATCGACCAGAATCGAATCGAGAGGACCGAAAATTGTTTGCATCAAAACTGTAATTCAAGAAATTGTAAAAACAAATACTAAATCGGAAAGTTTATTTGGTGTTGGGTCATTCGGTTATAGTCAGCTTTCGATTCATGTTGTTTTTTTGGTCTCATATGATCATATACCTTGTCCCTGTCATTTAAGACTTTGTTTCGTCAATCTCTCTCTCTTCCGCCGCCAACTCCAATCTCATCCCAGTGTAGTGACTCCCTCCTCTACCTACCGCTTCTATTCCTCTGTCAAAATTTCCATTGTAGCTCCCCAAATCCATCGAACCTTCATAAAAAGCATAGAAATAAATCAAAGAACAAATAATTGTTGAGTTGTTGAAAACTAGACAAGATCCGATTCGAAATGCATAAACTTCTACCCCCTAACCCTCTGCTCTTCAAAACAAAGCAAAGAAGATTTTGAAGAACAATCGGTGAGAATGTCAAATTCTCCCTAAGTGAATCGAGGACATTAGGCTTCAATATATATCAGTATTTAGGGGGTGTTTAGAGTTGCATATCTAAAGTGTTTATTGACTTATTGCAATTTGGCAGAGTTAATAAGGAGTTTTTAGTGTTTGGATAAAAAGATTTTATAAGCACTTATTAAATTAAATAAAAAGCTTTTGATAAGTCACTTGACTTACTTCCTACTTACTTATTGACTTATTTAAGGGGATTTTGACATGTTGTTTCATTATTACACATAAAATAAGAGTTCAACAAACACAAAAAATATTTTATCAACTTATTTTATTTTGATACTGGATACACTAATCCAAACACTTTTTTAAAAACATTCATTTGACATCGGATAAGTTAAGAAACACTTTTACAAATAAGCATAAGTTGTTTTAACAAGCAATCCCAAACACCCCCCTTAACTGCAGCATGTTGGACCCCACCTCATTATTGATGACGATGATTCAAATTGTTACACTAAAATAACAAAGCAAATCTTCCAAGGCTAACTCGCTTCCACCGCAAGCTAAGCCTTTGGCAAGTGAAAAGAAAACCTCCTCCAAAGTCACCAAGGAAGTGTTTTAAGCTCTTCTTTAGAACTTTGATAGCATAAGGCTATCATTTAGTTAGTTGAAAGAAACAGACCAAAAGTATGTTCTTTCCGAAGATTTTAAAATCCTCCTAAATCAGATTTCTCGAATGGAGAATCAAAAAAATTCTATGCAAGGATCAGATTTTGGTAAGGGTATATCAATTTATGCAAGAAGTTGATAAGCCAATAAAGAAAGAACAAGCGAAGTATTTGGAGCAGGTCAGTATAATGATTCAAGTGGCAAAAGAATCCCAAGTATCATCCTTAACGGAGTTGAGGAAATTTGGCAAGGTTGTTTTCAAAATGGTATTTGACCATGTCAACACCATAATAAGGAAGTTGATGGATGAAATAATTTACCATCGAAGATCTAATCATGTATTACTGAAGGTGGTACTCAAAATATTCACCAAAACATATAAAGTCTTCAACATTCCGATTGATGGTTTGGATCAAATTATCATTACGGTGAATGACCTTGCAAACTATCTCACTCCTTGTGACTAATAACACCATATCAACTTAGTACTTAAACGGATATATTTTTTGTTGTTGGACCTTCTAACTCAAGGGGAGATACAACGACTAATTTATCTTTTTGTAGAAACTCCCCTTTGTTTGAGAAAATCACAGAAACCTCGAATACCATATTCTCTTGCAACCAAAGCATTATGAGTTGCATGAGGATTCTTAAAATGACCAATCATCGAAGCTATCTCCTTCGAAAGTCACCCACATGAAGAACCAAAAACTATAACTCCTCCTGCCTCACCGATAAAGTCTATTGTTGGGAAATTCAATCCCATATTTCTCCGCCCCCATCTCCATTGAAACAAGCTTCGCTCCAATATATCATTACTCCACCTCATACTTCACCGAAGAATGTCATCACTCCTTCTACGCCAAAGAAAATGGGGAAGGAAATCCAAGTCAAATTGTAACGTCCCAAAATTCAAAGCCAAAAATTTCATTTTTAAATAAGTTATTACATAAAACCATCAGTATAAAAACATTCATAATAATATCTTGTGTCAAACCAAAGTGTCAGTACTCAAAACATATTATCATAAAACCATATAGAGTGTAATCCCAAGATCTCATGTGTGGAAAACATAGTGTGATGCGCTGCGATCGAGTCGGCTCCTTTCCTTTGAAAACGAAGTACCTGAAACCAAAAATGAAAACCGTAAGCACGAAGCTTAGTGAGTTCCCCCATCATACCACATACAATATAATCACATAACATATAAATACCATCAAGCATATCTAGGTGCCCGACCTACCCCTTCGATCCTCTCGACCGGATATTGGCTAGCATATCTGGGTGCTGGACTCCCCTTCGGTCCTCTCGATCGGATACTGGCTAGCATATCTGGGTGATGGCCTCCCCTTCGGTCCTCTCGACCGGATACTAGGGACTATTTCACCCCTCTACTACCACCACATAACATATATCACATAATCATATTCTATCTAGTCTGACTGGGTATGACTACCCCTCTTCGGCCCTATCGATCGGAAATCTTGGGGACTATCTCCCCTACTGCTATTGGCATATAACATCATATCATACTAGCACATAACATATCAGTTAGAAGCAAACCTAGATGAATATCACAAAGACAATCATCTAACATACAACTCCTACTGGTGGGCCGGCATTATGGCCGTAGACCCACCGCTACTGGAAGGTAACTCACCTCACACTGCTGAAGTCCCGCAGACACAATCCCACACTTGCTGAAGTCCCGCAGACTCGACCCCAGCTGCTGGCTGACAGATTCCCGAACTGTCAACAACAAAATAACACCCAATTAATAATTGGGTCCCAATACATAACCATAAGTACATTCTTTGGTTAATTACTACATTACCCCTAGCTTGGCTTATTCAAACCCAAGGCCCAATCCATAGGCCCAAAGTCAATTAGGAATCAAAGCCCAACACATGGCCCAATTTCCCAAATTGGGCCTAAGCCTATACATGGTCTCATTCTAAGGCCCAACATCATATAATCATTAAGGCCCAAACTATAGCCCATCTATGGCCTAATTTTCCAAATTGGGCCCAAGCCTCTTCCATGGGCCTTACCCTAGGCCCATTAAATTACTCTAGACCATTTGCTTGATCTTGGATAGTCCATTTAATAACCCAATCATCAAGGCCCAATAGAAAGGCCCAACAATAAACCCAAGTGAAATTAGGGTTTCACATAAAATGATGATTAGGGTTAAGTTTCCTACTTAACCCATTAAGGACTTAATCCATTAAGTCCAATATTGCTTAGATTAATTTCCGCCAATGATTATTATTTAATATTCCACGTTATTAAATAATTCCCATGTGTCCCGATTAATTCCCCAAATTAGGGTTTTATTGGCATTATGGTTTTTCCAACCCAAATACTAACCCATTTATCAATTTGTTGGGCTTTTAGGTCAATTAGGGGTTTATTGGACCTATTAAGCCCACTAAAATATTATTAAGCCCATTAGGGTTTTATTGGGTCCATTAGAGTCCATTAAGCTTCATTGGGCCCATTAGAGTTTCACTAAGCCCATTAGGGCTTCTTTGGGCTAATTAGGGTTTCTAGCACCCCAAACGAATCAATCACAAGAGGCAAAGTGCACCACCACCCGACACGGCGGCCGGTAGCGGCAGGAGGCGGCAGCCACCACCCTAAGGTGGTGGTTTTCAAGTTCTTTTCATTATTATTTTTTTACAATATACAATGAAATTATTGAAATAAATGCACACACACACACACTACACTAGGATAATCACACACACGCAACCACCCTTGTGGTGTTCGTGTTGGAATAGTGTCTAAGGCTGCAACTATATTAGGCAAGTATTTGACCCGGTTGTGCATGGTCCTTTTGGGTTTCCTTCACCATAGCAACTTGATGGGATGATTTATTAAGAGAGAGTAAATATTATAAAGAATAATTTATAGTTATTTGATTAATATAAGTCATAGAATTAATTGGAATTAATTTGGTGAATTAAACAGATTAATTAAATAAAGGGGTATAAACTGTCAATTGTTTGATAGTTAAACTTTAGACTGTAAATCCTTATTGATAAAGGATTGGACGATTTCTAGGGCTAGGATAAGCCAAAATCGTCCAAAGGGTTATCAAGGAAAGGATATGGATTAACTTAAAGTCTAAGTTATCCAATAGGGTTTAGACTGTAACCCTTAAGGAGTCTACAAGTATAAATAGACCCCATGGGTAAGGGAAATCGGTATCTCACCTAAAGTAAGAGAACTCTAGCCGATTTCCTCCCCTCTCCTCTCTCCTAAATCATCTTCCTTGCTATTGGTGTTTGTAAGCCATTAGAGGAGTGACATATGTGACTCTAGAAGCTCCAAGACAACGAGGTCAACAAGGAATTCAAAGGTATGGTTCTAGATCTGTTTCAATGTTGTTATTTAACCTAATTAGTCATTAGAAGTCTTGGATTCAAAGCATGCTTAATTAGAAAGCCTAGATCCAAGCATTAGGGTTTTGCATGCGCACATAGGAAAGTTCTTATGGCTAAAACCCATCAGTGGTATCAGAGCCAGGTTGGTTTTCTGTAAATTGTTGCTTGATTAACTGAAACAAACCTGCAAAATTCATTTTTTGGTTTCTGAGTCATGGACTCGGCGAGTTCCAAAGAGGACTCGGCGAGTAGGCCTGACTCGGCGAGTCCCTTTGTGCACTCGGCGAGTCCAGGCGTCAGGAATGGTCAGATTCGGGATTTTTTTTCATAATTATCTTATGGAAACTTTCCTTAAACTAATTAGATCAATCCTAATCCGATTTTTTGATATATATGACTATAATCTTGATCTAATTAAAGATATTTATCATCTAATAAAATATTTAATTTCCTTATATGATAATTAATTAATTATTTTGATTATTTTGGTAATTATCTTAAAAGAAATCTTGAATAAAAATCAAATATAGATAATTAGGATATTAATTGTTAATTGGAATTATTTGTTATTTGATCCTCCATGTTTTAAATGTTTAAAACTTGTCCTCAAGTTTTGAAATTTATATTTGTGATTAAAAGTTTTAATTTAGACAACTTAAATTTCAAACCCTAGATTTTAAAAAGTTTAAAATTCAACCCTATACTAATATGATATTACTAGAATAATATATATATATATATATATATATATATATATATATATATATATATATATATATATATATATATATATATATATATATGTATAACTAAATGCTAGTCTTACCGTTAGTAGGCCTCATTCACGAAGCCGATCTATAAGGTGGGTATAAGGTTGCGGCCTATAAAAATGGCGCTTAATGGGTGTACACTCACACCCACCGCTTGCTTGGTTGGTGGAGGGTCGTTAGCCGAACGGGTAGGATAGGGCAACCTCATCCTCTCATTAAAAGTATAATAAGTAATACAAAGTAACTACACATTTTTTTTCCAATCTTAGTTACTTTAGGAAAAGTGAATTAATGCAATCCCATGAAATTACACTTTGCACCCTTGCTAAGAAGTTAGTGGAGCGTGTGTGGTTTACCGGCACACTAATTGGTTCTAAGCATAGGTGGCAAATGGTGATTCATTGTTTATCATAGTTCGATGGAGCGTGTGTGGTTTACCGACACATCGAATAGGTGATCGTTACAATGAAGGCACCATGTGAATTTGCATGGTAATTCACACCCGCTTTGTGATCCTCGGTATCCCAGTCACAAACAAGAGGGGCATTTCGAGATTTAAACATGCCATTGAATAGTTTCAATGAATCTCATCCGAACCTAGGAATTCTCAATACACTTAGGACTAATAGTTTAAGTTTTGTGATGGAGAATTAGTGAATCGTCATTCACTTACCTTCAATTTATTTGCATGTTAGATTACGACATCCCTTTTCTAGTATGTAAATGTTATTGTTGGATCCTAGCCCTAATTTTTATTATTGGGTGATAATTAGGGATTCTTATTCTAATCTATCTTTGTCCTTTCTATTTTTAGATGTCGAACGCTAACAATGCTGGTGCTAGTTCTTTCACGTTGATGAGCCTTTGCCAAAAGGCCACCTTCGATGGAAAGAACTTTAGCGAATGGATAAGATACATTCGCACCATTGCTCGCTATGAGGATAAGGAGTATGTCCTCGATGAGAAGCTCGAGAAAATCAACCCCGAAATCGCTACTCCGGCCGAAATCACCGCTTTCGAAAATCACGAGCGTGATGCAACGAAAGTGCATTGCATCATGATCGCGACAATGAACTCCGAATTCCAAAAGTCCTACGAGCACATGTACCCGTACGAGATGCACCAAGACTTATTGGAGAGATACCACCAAAACGCGAGACAAGAGCGTTATAAGATTTTCACTAACATGATTTCCGCTAAGATGGGTCATGGAGAATCTCTTACCGTGCACCTGCAAAATATGCAAAGGTATGTCGACCGCCTTCGCAAGTTAAATGTTGACCTTGGAGAAGACTTGGCGATTGACATGGTGCTTCACGCAAGTTAAGTGTTGTTCCTGGTAACAAGTCTATACGAAACTCCACTTGCCTATCAGGTGGTAATCCGGGAAGATCTTCGGGAAAGACTTCCGGATAATCACACACAACCGGTATATTCTGCACCTCTTTCTTCTCCTTCTTGGCATCGATTACGAATGCCAAGTATGATGCACATCCTTTGGACAAACATTTCCTGGCTTTCATCAGGGAGATGATTCCAGAATTCACTCTGCGTTTGTCCCCATACACCATAAATGATTCTTTTCCGGGTGGGTTTACCTTTACTATCTTCTTTCGGCATTGAATCTCAGCATCGTTGGCGCTAAGCCAATCCATACCCAAAACGATGTCGAAACCGTTTAACTCTATGGGTAATAGCTCTTCGTGGAATTCGTTTCCGTTTAGGTCAATGACGATGTTCCTAATACGATTACTAACAGGTACGAATTTGCCACTGGCAACTTCTACAATCAGGGCATTATCTAGTTTTTCTACAGGCAATGCTAATTTCCCACCAAATTTATGCGACACAAAGGAGTAGTTGGCTCCAGAATCAAATAGTATATTTGCAGGCAAACCATTTACAAGAAAGGTACCTGAAGCGACGTCTGCTGCCTCCTTTGCAGCCTCGAGCGTCATCTGGAAGGCTCTCGCCTTCGGCTTCGGTGGTATGTTGGGTCTTCCTGTCTCCTTCTTCTTCGGGCAATCCCTTGAAATGTGCCCCTCCTCGTTGCACTCATAACACACCTTCTTAGTGAACGTGCATTCATTGGCATAGTGCCAGGCTTTCCGCATTTGTAACAAGTGACCCCTCCGTCACACTTCCCAGAGTGCTTTTTCTTGCACTTGTCACACCACTTCGCTTCTGATCCTCCTCCTCTCGAACCAGACTTCGAGAATCTACCCTTCTTACTGGACCTTGAGGATCCGTCAAATTTCCTTTTCTTGCCAACCTCGACTTTGCTGGCAGCTCTTCCCTTAATCATATCCTCCACAGACTTGGCAGCCCAGATAGCTGCCTCCAAAGTAGGTGCCTGACGCACTGGCACCGCGTACTCCCATGGTAATCCCTTTGCATACTTATCAATTTTCGTCAGCTCATCCGGAACAAGACGCAAGGCAAATTCCATCTTTTCTGTGAAGTTGTTCGTGTATTCATCGATTGACATGCTCCCCTTCTTTAGGGTTAGAAACTGGTTCTCTAGCTCGAGCAGGTTTTGAGCTGAGCAGTACTTTCGTTTGAATTGTACCAGAAATTCTGCCCATGTCAGTTCCAGGGGTTTGTTGGGGCTTAAAGTCTTCCCCAAAGTATTCCACCAATGTACAACGCCTCCTCGAAACTGACGCACTGCAAATGTGGTCTGTAGCTTCCCTCTGCAACCGCATGTCATGAAAGCTAACTCCATCTCCGAGATCCAATCCATGACTCCGATTGGATCTTCCTTTCCCGTGAAAGTCGATGGCTTGCAAGTCTGAAAATCCTTGTACTTGCATCCATTTCTCTCGAATCCGTCATCTTGGTTATTTTCTTGAACTATTGGTTGGTTGACTTGACCAACAGTTCCACTGTAGTCTCCTTCCTCAGTCTGCCCTTCGTTCAACTCGGGCTGTTCGATTTGAATAGTGCCTTCCTCTCGATTTTGCTGGAGCAAACGTCTAGTTTCCTCCATTTGACGATCCAACATAGCCTGGATCATCGCTTGCACTCCGGCCATCGTGACTGGCTCAGGTGCAACTTCTTCTACAACAGGTATTTGTTGAACCACTGGGGGTTGGTTCCTATCTCCATTCGCGTTCACGTTTCCGCTACGAGTCCTTGCCATCTTGATCTATACACCGAATAAGGTGAATTTAGATCTTTATTTAGGATAGACGTTTAAATCGTCCTTATCACTCCGAAACGTTTACATGTTAGTTCTAATATCGTAGTCGTACGTTTAGAATCCTAAACACATAAAGTTTCCAGATCCGGTCGGCAACAGACCATAGATCCGAACAATTAACAGCATATTATGCACAAAGTATTTAGCTCATAAAAGCATTTTAGGCACAATTCCTAAAATAGGCAAGTGCTCACACCTCACAATCATCGCTTAGCATTCTAAGTTTAAGTCTAGAAATCCTACAAATTCCTAGTTCGCTTAAACTAATGCTCTGATACCAACTGTGACATCCCCAAAATCACGGCCAGAAAAGACCGGTTTGTTTATGCTTTGTTTAAAAATCAGAGTTACATTTTAAATGAAAGTGTTGCGGAATTTGTCCCAAAACAAAAATATGATAAAGATTTATCAAAAGCATTTCCATAGAAATGTATTTCATTAAAAGACTCGGGATGTCATGTTCGTACAGATCAAAAGCATAAACAGTACAATATAAGCCTTACTACATTATTTCATATCTACAGGCCTATATCCGTAATCCCTCGTCCAAAACATCACACCTATGCTCATGCGCCACTACCTGTAATACATAAAACTGAGTGGGTCAGGCTTGGGAGCCTGGTGAGCACATAGGGTTTTCAACCCACAATAAATAAGTTTATTAATTTCATCGATCAACAATAACCCGATTACCCGTTCCCGTTATCCTCACTTTACGTCCCTAAACACCTATCATAAGGGACCTAGCCTAAGGATCATCATTGGGACGGACACTACTGCTAAGGGGATTCCTCAGCAATAAATGTCCTAAAGGCAACCATGTGGGGGATGGAGTACACCGGTGAACATATCGTTCACAAACACCTACAGGTTGCGAGCCTGCTAGTGTTCCACTGGACTGTCTAGAAGAGTCCGTGGTCGTCATCCATACTCCGCTAGATGACAGAATCAACAACATCAACATCGAGGCCTCTCATCATTTTATCACACATCACCTATTGCATCTACCCATGTTTTACCCCAACATTTTCGTAGATATAAAACACATATACAGTTTAAATCATTGAAAACATGTATAACAACGTTCATCTAGCATAGATAACAAGTATTCAGATAATATGCACACATAGCACGTAATTTATATAAAATACTTCATATGTATGTGTAAGTTGAAAGTAACTATGCACTCACCTTAACGTTCGATAGACGATTAGTGTTCTGGAATGGATGCGAGAAGGTCGAGTAGTATTTCCGTGAATATGAATCTCCGAGAAAATTTAGTTTCCTAAGGAAATATTAATATAATTAATATTTGGAGGGTAGTTTGGTAATTAACCAAGGTATGGGGTCCATTTACTAATTTAATAAATCAAATGGTGTTATGTTTGTCAATACTTTTCAAATTAATGGCTAAAATGAATTATATAAATTCCAAGTTTGCATCTTGGACTTATTTTGCAATGAAATTCCATGGAGGGGGCTTTTAATTATTTTGAATTACTATAAGGACTATATGTAGTTAATTGAAATGGAAGTTTGGAAAAGAAAAAGGAAAAAAGAAAAATATGTATATATGTTTCTTTCGTATTTACATATATAAATATATATGTTGTTTGTAAATTAGGAAATAAGAATGGGCTACTTTGTAAACTAAACACAACTTGAGGGTTTGTTTTCAATAAAATAAATGGAAGTTTGAGCTTTATTTTCAGATTTTACTGATCAAACAAACAATTTGTATGTATGGCTAATAAAAGAAATGAATGGCTTCTTTCTTTTGGCCACTGATCGAAAATACATCACATATGTGCATGAGGTTTTAAAAAAGAAAACACATGAATTTGCCTTGCTTCCCTAGTGAGTTCGAACAACATAGGAAAATAATAATAATAATAATAATAATCTTAGCGATGGAGGACTTAAGGTGGCACCAATATGGTAGTGATGGTGCAAGATTGGTGCTGGACGGAGGAGCTTGTGACAACAGTAGGTGGTGGAAATGGTGGTTAGTCAATCTAAGGGAGATAGAAAGGGATATAGAGATCAAGATTGAGAGAGAGAGAGAGGGGAAGAAGAGGAAGATGATGGCAGATTTTGTGAGTGAGAAATGAAGGTGTCTAAGCCTCATTTTATAGTAAACACACACACTCACATACAAGTTTGGGCCATGCCTCCAGCCAAGCAATGTACTCACAAATTGAAGTGTGCAAGCAAAAGAGTGAGGATGAGGAGAAGATCATGTGGATAAGACCAAGAGGAGAAGCAATTGGCTGGGGATTTTTCTCCCATGCAAGTCATGTGGGTCCACATGGGTTTTTCCTCCTTTAATTGCCCAAAACACACAAAATCGGGTGTCTCGAGATCTCAACATCGGATTGCGTTTTTGAAAATTTCTTATGAAAGAGGGTAATTCAAGGATTCCAGAAACCCGAACGGATTAATTTTTGGAGTTATGGAACCCCGGGAAATCGCACTTAAAGTTTTGCGTCTAAACGACACTCGATGTCCTTTTTCGCAACTTTTATAAATATTTTCGTTAAAAATATTTCGAGTATGAAATCAAATACTAGACCATATCTTGAGTCCAAAAACGCCCTCGGAAATCCCGTCGGCAAAGCATAAGTACCGCAAAGGATCGATTCGGTTTTACGCGATTAAAGAAAAGCAGTGTTTTACTGTCTGATTTTCGTAAAACTGCCGTATCTTTTGCATACGAACTCCGTTTTCGACGTTCTTTATATCCACGCGTAGGCAGAAACGTACTCTCCAACTTTATGTAATTATATCAGGTTTATCTCACAATTTAATTTTGACGCTTTTTTTTATTCTTTATTAATTATATCTTTATAATTAAATAATAAGCATATAAATTCACATAATTCACAAAATACTCAAATATTTCATCTTTATTACTTCAAAAAGAGTTACAAGAGTTGACCTAAACTATTTCATTGAGAAAAATGCTTAGCCCTGAAACTCGAGCGTTACAGATTTCCTCCCCTCTCCTCTCTCCTAAATTATCTTCCTTGCTATTGGTGTTTGTAAGCCATTAGAGGAGTGACATATGTGACTCTAGAAGCTCCAAGACAACGAGGTCAACAAGGAATTCAAAGGTATGGTTCTAGATCTGTTTCAATGTTGTTATTTAACCTAATTAGTCATTAGAAGTCTTGGATTCAAAGCATGTTTAATTAGAAAGCCTAGATCCAAGCATTAGGGTTTTGCATGCGCACATAGGAAAGTTCTTATGGCTAAAACCCATCAGTTCGGTGGTGGTACACGGTGGTGGATGTGGCTTTTCCGACAAATAAACCCACATAACCCGAGTTGAACATGAAAAACGCACCCCACCGGAAATATTGTGGCGGCAGGCGGTGGCTTGTGATGGCAGAAACGAAAAATGGCAGCAGCTAATGGCGGTTTGACGACAACAGCCACCATGGCCGACTGCCATGGTGGTTCTTCACAGCTTCACTCGACAAAGCCCATAAGCATGCGAATCCACATTGAAATCCTTGAGAACATTACAACACATCCCTACAGTCGCCCTCCTAACGGTGACGACGACCGGAGATGTTTTTCAAGAAAGTGAGAAGGCTGCAAGGAGCAATGGCGGCGGTGACAACACGAGCTAGCTGATGCGGAGAAGAAATAGGAACTATAGTGGCGGCAGACTCCAACTAGCGGCGATCGGAGAAGAAACGGGAGGAAGAGAATGATGAAGGAGGGCGACGGGCGTCTCTGAAGAAGGAACAACGCAATAGCAGCCTTGGTACCGGCCTTCATGCCCGTAATCGGAGTCGCAAGGATCGTCGGCGGTTCACCAAGGTCTCACGGAAGCGACGACTGGGACGAGGGGTGAAAAGGTGAGGGTGACGGCTGGAAGATGGGAGACATAAGGGTGGTGCGGCTGAACAAATGAGGCTAGGGTTAGGGTTTCATAACCCTTATATACCGACTCCTCATACTATTTTTCCATAATGACCAAAATGGTCCCTCCAGCTCCAATTTAATTCGAAATAGATCCATATTTTACATTTCTAACCCCTCCTTCAGAAAACCCTTACAAATCAAATCCCGATAATTACTATGCAGCCCCTCCTCTACAATTTCTTTTCAACAGAAATCCATATATTACCATTCAGCCCCTAAGCCTCCAAAATCTCTTCAATTTAAGTCCCAGAAGTTAGCATTTAGTCCCTGTCTTCATTATTACTTACAAATTAAGTCCGGATTTTACACTTTAACCCCTAATCTCTTAAAGTGTGACAATTAGCTCTACGAGACCATCATTTGGTATATAATTATTTATTTTAGGGGTTCTATTCGTTCATTAATTGATTTATTTAATTAATAAATAAACAGGGTGTTACAAAAATAATAAGTGACCCAGAAACGTTTATCATATTTTTTATATCATATCAGTATTCACCGAATATGATAAAAAAAACAATAGCACATGGATTAGAAAATAATGTCGACTCTTTAAGAACAATTGTATGAACAATTTGTTGAAGAACAACACGACAAACCATTGGAGCCAACCATTTTAAATCCGTAAGTTAACTGATGAAGATATATATCTTACAAAACATATGTTGTTCTATCATCACTTGAGTTAAACTGGGACATTCCTAATGCCGCCTTCTATAAAATATCCATGGAGTTAAATCAAAGGATTCTAGTTGCACAAAGACTCCCAAAGGAAATCAAGTGCATACACCACCACCATCTTCGTTCCTTTGGAAAAAAATTAACCGTATTTGGTCTTTAACTACGCGGACTAAAGTCGAGGGGCTTAAGAAGTGAAGCTTTTAGCACACCAAATTCTTTCAATATTGTTGGATTAACGTGTCTAAGATCATAACTAAATTTGTATATACTTGTAATTAAAAGCAAAGACCTTTTTGGATTGCCCTCATAACTAGAACTTGGTTAGAATGACATTTTGTAGAGAGAGGTTGCTTTATTAGTTTATTATATGATTAATAAATTGTAATAAATTATTTGTTAATATATTATGTGATTAATATATTAATTGGAAATGGTAATATTAATTAAGAATTTATCAGAAATTAATTGGAATTAATTTTGGGATTAATTAAAATTAATTGAGAGTGCAAAAGGTTGAGCTATAATTGCTCACAAGTTGAACAAAGGAAGGGTTCCAAAACTTTCCCTTATGGAAGGTTTTGGTATGCCCTAGTAGGGCATTCTAGAAGTCTCCTGATGATAAGGAAACTAGATAACCACCTGGATTTGAAATATTATTATTATATGTTCGAATTAGGGTTTCTATGGTTTCCTAAGGAGCTATAAATAGGACCCTTGGGTCTCCTATTTTCGGCCACTCATTATTCCAAAAGGATGGCCAAATTTTGCCTCTCCATCCTTTCTTCTTAATAGTCTTCTATTTCTAGGGTTTGGGTACAAACCATTAGAGGAATCATAATTTCAATGCTAGGCTTTCCAAGACTACTACAATGGATTAAAGTGATTTGTTTGCTACAACAAATTAAAGGTATGTAACCCTAATTCCATGATTTTGATTATATTAAGGTTCATGTCACTTTTGTTGTTTATAGTATGTTACCTTCAAAGTGTTATGACACAAATCCTTATAGGTTTCATGTGCCCTCTTAATTGTTAAGTGTTGTTTATGCATTGTACATGTATTTATAACCTATAAAATCCATGAGTAGTATCAGAGCATTCTGGTTGTTTGATATTGTAAGTGCATGAGATGAAATGAACAATTTATTTTCAAAAAACTATATGTCACGTCGTGGCATACCTTCTACCACTACGTGACACTAGCTAAAATCAATTTTCGGGATTTTCTGACTAATCTAGTTAATATGGTTATTTTTAGTGATTATCTAGTTTTAATTTTGCTAAAATTCAAATTTTCAATGCCTTATATTATTAAAATAAAACCACCCTAAATATTAGGAGATAATCCATCTAAGCATCATGTTGATTCAAATCTGAAGGTTGAAGACTTAGACTTAATGGATTAAGTTGAGAAAGACGCATTGTTGGTCCCTTTAAGACTTATAATCTAGATCTTAGTGGTTTGGACCATCCTAATGGATAAAGTTGGAAACTTTATCCATTATGAAGCTATTAGGAATCTGATATGATGTTTTAGCTTTGGTCCTAATGGATTAATCTCTTATTGAAGAAAAGCTTTTCTGACAAGAAACCACGACGTGGCCATGGCATAGTCGTGGGTTGGCCACGACATGGACATCAACTGGGGTTGACTTTGGTCGTTGAATTTTTGACCAGTTTGACTTTTGGTCAAACTTGGGTAGAATTGAGTATTTAACTAAGGACTAGTCTCAGTTTGGCTTTAAGAAGCTTAGGTTGGCCGTTCTGTTGCTGAGGTAAATGTTGGGCTTCTGTTGAGTAGTCCAAGCGAGTCTTCTCACTATAATATGTAGGATACTAATCATCTTTGTGACTCTTGCATGTGTATGTTGGGTTGGGCCCATTTATTATATGTTGGGATGGGCCCATTTATTATATGTTGGGTTAGGCCTATTTATTATATGTTAGGTTGGGCCCATTTATTATATGTTGGGTTGGTCCCATTTATTATATCTTGGGTTGGCCCCACTTATATGTATGTTATGCTGGGCACATTTGCCTGATTGGGTTGGGCCCATTTGTTATATGTTGGGTTGGGACCATTTGCATGATTGGGTTGGGCCCATTTGTATGTTGAGTTGGGCCCATTTATATGGTATGTGGTATTTTGGGGAACTCACTAAGTTTTGTGTTTATGGTTTATGGTTTAAAATGGTTTAGGTACTTCTGGTTCAAAAGGAAGGGCCCGACTTGATCGCACTGCATCTCCTAGAGATTTATTTTGTATTGACCGTTTATGATTTTACTCTGATGTTTTGAGAATATTTTAACTTTGGTCGTCGTTTAGAACAAAGAAGGAATAGTCTTGACTTATGTAAATGAAAATTTTACTCGGTATTTTTTGGGATGTTACAAGTTGGTATCAAGGCCTTGGTTAGAGGGATTCAGGCACACTCTCGAGTATGTTTGAATTCAAACTGAGGAATTGATAATATTTTTGAAAGAAAATAAATTTTCTAAAGAGATTTTTACAAAGAAAGGGGTGCGATGCGTGCAATCAGTCGAGCTCAAGTAAGTACTCAGTTGTACGCTAAGCGTACTCGCTATTTGGCTTGTACGCTACGCGTACAGACTTGTATGCTCGATGTACACATCTATTAAGCTAAAATTGTCATTAAGAGCTTAATGCTTAAGTCCAGAAGTCCAAACCACATATCTGAGTCCTCACACGTGTCTAGAACCATAAAGTCACTAACTTGGTGACTTTGCATGCCCCAAAAGAACCAATCTTCACGATAAAGCATCATACGTTCACCAAATGGACAACATCTCATGCATGGGGGATTCAAAACCCTCAATGAGATAACTTTATGCATTTAGAACCTCAGAAACACCAAGAGTGGCAACTCATAGCTCCTGGAGTGGTACCACACCACTAGATCTCATTTTTAGGGCCAAAAAGGGACCAAAACTCATACAAAATAAATCTAAGCCAACAATGAACAAGATCAAAGTTTTTTACGTCAAACAAGCTGAAAATAAAGCACATAATCACAAGCTCTTCCTCGATCCACAACCTTGCAACAAACTCCATTTTCTTGAAAATGACCCAAAACACCAAAATGCACACCATGAGCTCATAAACACAACTATGGTGGCTAAGGGACGATTTCTAGGGTTTTGGGGACTTGGAGGCTGGTAGAAAGGTTGTTAGAGTTTAAATGTTGTAATATGTCGAAGTGTTAGTTGTTACGAAGGATCTTTAGTCTTCGTAAGAAGAGTCTTCGGAAGTAATGTTATTTTTACTAAGGTATTTTAATGAATAGTCTTAATGTCTAGTCCTTAGTATTTTTATTATGCTTTTGTACTCCTATAAATAGGGGTATGTACTAAGTGAGTAAAAAAAAAAATTTCACTGAGTCTTTGACAGATTATTCCTTTGTACTCTGTAAAATCAAGAGCATAATACGAGCCCAATATTATATTTACTCTCGTGTTCATCGTTTTTCTTCTTTCTGAATTCATTACATGAATTGATCTTAAACTCGATTACAAATATCATCAAAGGCCAATCCAAAAGACTTAATGTGCTTATATAGGGCACACATCCATAAATTAGGGTTTTCCCGTTACCTTTCATACGCCCCGCGTACTCCTCGTACGCCCAACGTACGAGGTCTCACACCCTCGATTCAACCCTCGCAGTACGCTAAGCGTACACCACATTACACCCATCGTAATGTCCTTCGCATCGGTACCCCCTGTGTACTCCCTAGGTATGCCCCACGTACTAGGGTTTGTCTTCAAACCCTAACACATTCTGAAGGCCATAACTTATTCGTTATAACTCCGATTCCGACGATCCTTATGTCCATGAAAAGGTAACGAGAAGATCAACACTCTAATCAACCCATACCTGTTTTACCATATCCTAAACAACATCCAATTTCCATAAAAATACGAGCTAACAAATTACCAAAATACCATTTGACTCCAAAACACAAACCGAAAACCTAGATCATCCAAATTACATCATCCACCTCTAAATGAGCCTAAAACTCAATTCTTTAAGCATCTTAAGCCTGCTAATACCCAATCCCTGATCACCGCCCCAAAATGGGAAACGATTCGAAACAGGGCATTACAAGAAACCCAACAGCTACCTCAGCATTAGAACAACCAACCCAAACCTCCTAAAGCCAAACTGAAGCCGACACTTAGTCAAATACTCAATTCTACTCAAGTTTGACCAAAAGTCAAACTGGTCAACAAGTTAACAGTCAAAGTCAAAGTCAAAATTTCCAATTATCATCCTTCCATGTTGTGGCCTTCCTTGGCCACATCGTGGGTAAAAATGCCAAAACATTCACTAATTCCCTAGTTGCCACGTTGTGGCAGCCTAAGGCCACGCTGTGGGGACTGGTCTGAACAACTCAAACAAGCGTAATCCATTTTCTTCCGATTCCAAGAGCTCCAAAGCTTAGATCTGATCCTTTCCAATGTCTTAATGGATAAAGTTTCTAACTTTATTCATTAGGAAGGTCCAAACCGCCAAGATATAGACTTTAAGTCTCAAAGGGACCCAAAAATGCAGCTTTCACAAATTAATCCATTAAGCCGAAGTCCCCCACTTCCATATCTGAATCAACAAGATGTCTAGAGGGATAAAGTTTCCAACTTTATCGTACAAGATCTAAACTTTAAAACACCAAAATGGCCTAAAGGACCAAGATAACTTGCATGGCTAAAAAGAATGGCAAAAGATCATAACTTTCCTAGTCCATGAGGTCCAAGAATCATTCCAAACTTATCAAAAGATGTTAGAGTCTTCTCAACTCCAAGATCACCCATAAAATGTGTGACAACCGTCAATTTTTGGTGAAGACAAAGTCAAATAAAGTCAACAGGTCATCTCATCTAACCCTTGTATATTAGGGTTTACAATATGTTTTCTATTGTACAATGTGACATCCCCATTTTCACGGCCAGAAAAGACCGATTTTGTTTATGCTTTATAAAAAAATCGGAGTACTTCTTTTAATAAAAACGTCGCGGAATTTGTTCCCAGTAAAATATTATAAATACGTTATCAAAGCATTTCCGTAGAAATGTATTTTTATTCATTTTAAAACATTTGGGATGTCATTGTCAATAGAGAAACATAAGCATAAACAGAACTTACATTCATTTACACTAGTGATCTACACCTCTTTAATCTCTCAGTGTAGTGTAACTTCATATCGGCACCTGTGATTCAAATAAGCTTGAGTGAGTCAGGTTGGGAAACCTGGTGAGTACATAGGGTTTTCAACCCACAATAATATAATTATTATGTTTAATCATCAAACAGTTAACCCAATTACTCATCCCCATTATCTTATTTACTCTTAAGGATCTACCCTAAGAACTAGCTATTTCCCATTCATTCATTCCTAAAGATTATCCCAAGGAATAGGTACGAAGTCCATCGTTGTCAATGACACAACTATCAAGCACAACTGCTAGTTCTATCACTTAGGCGCAACTACCTAAATTGTGACATTCTCTACGAGGCGTATCTGTCAGTATTGTCCTTTAGGCGCATCTGCCGAGGTTATGATGTTCTCTATTAGGTGCTTCTACTGGTAGAGTCCTTTAGGCGCATCTGCCAGGGTTATATCGTTTATTGACAGTATTGTTTCCGAGAATCCACTCGCAATACATGTCGATGGGTTTTTAGAGTACAGCTAGTGAATACACAGTTCAAATAACACCTACAGGTTGCGAGCCTGCTAGTGTTCCACTGGACTGTCTAGAATAGTCCTTGGTTGTCATCCATAATCAGCTAGATGACAGAGCCAACACTTGGGTAAAAGGCTTCTCTCATGGTTAACCTCTCACCCTTATCTCATGGTTTATATCACCTCTTATCATTTTGTTTTTGTCACACAGCAACTATTTCATCTACCCATGTTTTACCCAACACATTTTGTAGATATAAAATACATATACAGTTTAAATCATTCAAAACATGTATAAAAATCTTTCGCCCAACATAGACGGCAGGTATACAGACAATATGCACACATATCATGTAATTTATATTAAATACTTCATATCTATATGTAAGATGAAAGTAACTGTGCACTCACTTGGTAAGGTGGTGCCTCGGTACTCGAAAAGCACTTCGTTATCTCAAAACAATTTTCCCTTGACAAAACCTAGTATCAATACCACTAGGGTTTAGTCTAACGTTAACCACGACTAATTAATAGTCTAGCTATTATTATTATTATATAAGCGTTAAACAACACTATTATATAACTCATAATAAGAATAGCCCAAATAATTATTTGAAGGTCCTAATAACATTACTATATTAAGATATACTAATGATAGGGTAGGCGTAGCTCATTTACAACAAGTTTTCTCGAAAACCGAGCTCCATTGAAGCAGAGTTTTTGATCCGAAGGCTCTTCTTTTTGGAGCCGTCGAGCATTTCGGGCTTCCGCTTGGTGCTAGGGAGGCTCTCTAGGCTTTTTTTTTTGGGGGGGGGGGGGGTTGGGGGCTTAGAGAGATGTTCTAGAGAGAGAGGAAGAAGTTGGAAGGTGTGAGGAATAAAGGGAACCCGACATCTCTATTTATAGGCTTCCTGGAGCGTCACCATGTCGTGGTATTGTGTAGGCTCCAAGGTTTCGCCTGGTGCTGACATGTGTGCGATGGTGCTGACACGTGGCATCGCACACAGGGTGGAATCAGCCGATTGTCAAAAATTCATAACTTTTGCACACGAGCTCCGTTTTCGACGTTCTTTATATCCACGCGTAGGTAAAAATAAGATCTACAACTTTCGTTTTGACTTCGTTGGCTAATTCTTGGCTGATCATAAATTTATTAGTACAAGGAGATCATACTGTTAAATGTCCGCGTAAAATTCGTAACTCCTTTATACGGACTCCGTTTTCGTCTGTCTTTTTACTGTTGAGTTCCTATTAATGAGATCTTCAACTCTCATTTAGGTCGTGAACTAAAATTCGAGTTTCGGGCCGTGCATTGCTATGCCAAATCTTAGAAAATTCATAACTTCCTCATACGAAGTCAGATTTGGGCGTTCTTTTTTTGTATGTTCTCGGTTTAACGTATACTACAACTTTTGTTTAGATCGTTAAGGCTAAAAATCGTTCTATCGTAGATTCACTATTAACGCTTCCCGGTGTCGTGCCGGTTCCGTCGTGAAACTTTGACCGGTCATAACTCCTTCGTTATAACTCGGATTTCGGCGTTCTTTATATGTACGGAACCCTTGTAACATAAAATACAACTTGGTTAAGATTAATCCTTCTAAATAATCTTCCATCAAAAACTCATTTTTTATGCTTATTGTCTCTAAATTGACTAGCCCGGATCTGCGGGCGTTACATACAGCGCACCATCTTAATACAAAGTATCACTTAGAGGTTTCATGTGTTCAGGAAATCTAAGCCCTAATCAGAATAAGTGATGTAACGACTCGATAAAACACAACTGCATACCTTATGAGGGCGCATAACACTCATAGCAAGGCTTAACAAGGTTTATAAACCTTGCATTAAGAGGCTAAACACTAACAAAGGTCACAAACAAAGTCTCTCTCAATCTCTCTCGCTCTATCTCTCTTTCTCCCAAATCTCTCTCATAATCACTTTTCACTTTTTATAATTACTCGGGGCGTCCCGACCCTTAACTTAGCCAAAAACCACTCGAAACGAGAAGTTTATTTGAAAAACAACCTTAAAGGACCGAAGCCACCTTCGGTTCGGTTCCTTGCACTTCGGTTCTGTCCCAGTCTGTTTTCGGTTCATTTGTTCTCAGTCCATCTCGCCTCGGTTCGGGTCAAGCCATTTCGGATCGAACATACCCTCGGTCCTGAAGCAACCTTTGGTCCGAAGATCACCTACCTTTGGTTCTCAGCAACATAGACCAAACCTGTGACAACCCGAAATTTTTATTTGTATAATTTCCCCATTCAAACACTTCAAATATTAGTCAAAAATATTTCATTACGTTTTTGGCCGGGTTTAAGTCTGTTTGGTGTTTTATTTTATTTTTCGTCAAGCGATTAAATAAAAGTAAGAGTTGTGATTAGTTAAGTGTATCGAGTGAAACAACCTGACACCTTAGCTAGGTGTTCATGGCCAAACAAGGGGTGTTTGGGCCATAAACACCCTTTCCCCCAAGACTCATGCATATAGCATGAGTTTACACTCTTGTCCTCATTTACCCACTTCCCACTCAAGAACATAAGAACTTTTCTCTCAACTATCATAAATTCATCCTTCCAAGACCACCAAAAATGTAAGTTTTCTTCCCTAAATTCGTTCATACAACACTAAATCTAGTGTTTATACATCATTTCATCTTTGGATTTTCAATTTTTACATAGATATTCAAGCAATCATCAAGCACCAAGAACACATTAGTGTTATTGGGTCCTAAAACACCCTTGCAAGCTTCCTATACGTAAGTACACCCTTCCAAACTAGTTATCTACTTAGTGTGCTTGAAAATCCTTGGAAAGAACACCAAAACCCCCTAAGAACATGGGTTTACGGTTTGGGAATCTCCCAAAACTGTAAACACCTTTCAAAGGGGTTTTGATGCCCCAAACTCCTTCCAATGCTTGACTAATGAACAAGGGGATTGCATGAATGACCTAGAAGCACCCAAATCACGAAATGGTTGGAGTAACCATGAGTTTACGGCCGTAAAATCATGAGTTTACGGTAGTAAACTCCCAATAATGGTCCAAAGACCGTAAACTCCATAAAGTGTGCCATTTCGAGCCCTAACGACTTCCTAAGCCTTTGATTCAACCCTAGGGCCTTCTTTTGTGAAGCATAAGACCTTGTAGCACCCAAACACACTCCTCCCATGAGTTTACGACCATAAAATCATGGGGGAAATGGTTTAAAAACCGTAAACACCACCTTAAGACTTCCATTTGAAGAGTAAACTCCAATGTGAGGCCATATCCTCCTTAGATGCAACTCCTAGCACTTGAAGCAAAGTGTTTTCATGCATTAGAGTGTCTTTACTTACTAAATTATGGATTAAATAACTAATTGGATATAATGATGTATCACTATATGTTACATAGGATCCGGGTGTGTGTTCAAGTCCTCACTCGACACCTAGCCTCCCACTCAACACTTCCATCAATCCACTCACTACAGGTGAGTTCATACCCCTTAATCAACCTTTTAAATGTTTTTAAATGTTTTTATGGGGGGGGGGGGGAATACAAGTTGAATCAAACAAGTTATAGTATCAATCACATGTGATTTATAATTTGTAACTAAAAGGATATTCTATACTTTTAACTGCTTTACCATCAAAACTGTTTTAAATATTTACCAAACTCAATTTCATGTTAAATGGTTATGAAACTATTTCCAATGTTTTAAATTTATTTTGTTTCCAAATCATATCTACACTAATATATTTATATAAGTAAGTATTGAAGGACTTAGAATTGATAGCTCGCCCTACTTCCTATTCTTGTTTGATTGTGGACTTAGGGTATTCTGTTATCTGTCCGACTGTCGTTGAATTCTTAGTTATATATTATATATATTTATTTCAGATAGAAAAGTCTTCACTTCAGTTCAATACCTTTGTATATCAAAGGCATACAACTAACATCTCTATGTAACTATAATGGGTATAGTTAAGGATTATCGCTCATTACTATTATCGCCATGACACTTACTATACTTAGTACAGTTATGAATCTATACATGCTAAATACTATACAAAGAAAATACTATGAACTATACGAGAGAACACTCAATACATTGTACTAAGAAATACATTATACTCTAATACAAGAGAATATACTAAAATAGAATGTGATACACTACTTCTCGATACGACACGTCACTATGCGATCGCCGTGTAACCAGAGCCTCCTGGAGGGAGAGCGGACACTATGTGTAAAGATATATACGGTACGGACACTCCCACATCCCGACTGCTAGCTACAGTCCGAGCCGACTTGGCCCAGGGGTGACAAAACATCACTATACTACGTGTGATCTGGAGGGTCAACTGTTATTCTATTGTCACTCAATATGGTTACATACTAGTTCACATTCAGACCTTAATTAACATATTAAGAATTAAAGGTAAAACAGACTCCCCGAGGTGTATATACATTTAATACCACTTGGAGTCTGCAACTCCATTACATTCATTCGGCAGGGAAACTGCTGGAGTAAAACACTATTTTTCCCAATTACTTTATATGAATGAAACTTAAAACTATATTTTCACACTGATAGTTTCACTGGGAAAACTTTTACATTTTCAAAGAACCAAACTTACAAATAACCGAGTCTTGGTAGAAGACTACTTCTACTGGAAAATATAGGATTTTCTAAGGATCATACTATTTTCAAACTCTGATAACAACTTTTAAATTACACGATTGTAAATACTTTTATACAAGCAAAGACATTAAATACTTATGAACTCACCAACTTTATCTTGATACTCGTTTTCAAAATAACTTGTATTCTCAGGTCATCAGTAGACAGGTACAGATGCAACTTTTGAGAAGATGGAGCACATACAAATCTCATCTTTATATTGATTATACTTTTGGTGTCTAACAAACTGTACAGAACACACTTGTATTACAATTATTATATTAATGCAATGGATTGTTGTTGCTTGTTTTTACTATTATGCATTGTTATGATACTGTACATGACGTCCTCCACCCCAGAACGTATTCCGCCGTTCTCGGCTTTGGGGTGTGACAAAACCTACTTTCGGTCCTCAGCAACATGAATCGAACCCTCGTAGGTTCGCTCCTCACTTCTGATTTTCGACCCCTTTTTGCATTTTCAGCCCATTTTTGATGATTTTAACGCGGGATTTTCATAAAAATACATATTTTATCACTTTCAACCCTCTAACATCATGATTTATCCACATCTTGGAGATTTCTACGATATAATCCATAATATTGATTAGGATAAAGTGCACGTACAAGAAGGTACTTTTCACTTTCCCCATAAAACTATGACAACATGTCATCCCCCATACCCAATCTATGACAACCTCTAGTCACCATTCACCTCTAGCTAGTCAACTATTTGTACTTTCACATCCTGCCCTAACAAGTTACATTAATTTAATTCTTGGAAAATCCTTATCTCCCCTCCAAGATATTCACTATTTCACCAAAAGCAAACATATCTCTCTCAAAGTTCCTCTCTCTCAAAACTCGAGATTTCAAGGGCTGATCTCAAGATTTTCATCAACTTTTGGTAAGTATCTTCATCCTACACTTGAACATTTTACACACCTTCACTCGAATCATGGATTTCTTACACAAATATCGACATATTTGTCCTTAGGATCTTCAAATCTTCAAGCATCTTCCAAGTGTTATTGACTTGGAAACCCATTCTCTTCAACATCCATCTCAAGGAATCACTCAAAGTGAGTTCATACCTCTACATTTTCATGTTTTCTTCAAGTTTTAGGGGGGGGGGGGAATACAAGTTAAATCACCTTAACGTAACTCAAACTCATACTTCAGCTTTTCACAGAAAAGTTGAGTTCTATTCACGGACTGTTTTGACCATCTTAAACTCAATATCATTCAAAACTGTTTAATAAGAAAGTATTTCAGGTGTATACCTTTTTAATCACTACTTTCACATGTTCATATGATTTTTCTACGATTTATGGCGATTTTTACAAAACTGCCTATCATTTCAGAAACAACTTCAGACCAGTCTGTGAAGTTGAACATTTTCACACAAGTTAGAGACTTCTAAAAATCATAATAAAAAGTATGAACAAACTAGACACATTTTCTAAACTCTCAGAGTTTACGGTTTCAGTTTTCAGCTTCGTATAATTTTTCTATGATTTTTCTAAAATAGTGCAGAAAAGTTGAAAACTAGTTAAACAACTTACAATATTAACAATAGTTTGTAACATGTTAAGCAAAGTGTATAACAATAAGTTTCTAAATGTTGAATGTATTTCTTTTTAGTTTTAACATCATAAACAGAAATTCGTCATTCATGATAAGAGTTTTCATTCACTTCGAACACGTGCAATAAACTATAATAGCTATAGTTTATGGATTTTACATTACAAACATACTACATAAAAGGGGATTTACTTCCACCACAGAAAAGGTTTTACAGTCAAGCCACACGTAAACTCGTTAACGTAAATTGTGAGACATGTCTTCATTGTACTCTTAGAGTACGGGTTAAAATTCTTTTAAGTTATAACCCACACCCAAGAGTCTCTTGTAGGGAGAGCGTGGTAATTGTATATAGATCTATATTGGGATTGACAACCCACACCTAAGCTGCTTGCAACAGCCCAACCGGCCGGTCGGGGTTGACAAATGTCATAACAGCCGCGACGCCTGAAGAACGTCGCAGCAGGTCTACTCTGTTATAGTATCGTTATAGCGACTCACATAGGGAGATAACGACACATATAGTTTACGGGAATTTCTACTTTAAAAAGGGGGTTTTATCTATTTAAAACTGCATACATCGTTACAAGTACGTAGCACACACATACGTCTGGTCTTGGGATTTACGACTACATCACATTTTATAAGGAAAATATTGGATTTTTCTTTTGTATACATTACATTTACAAACAAAGGTTTTTCAAACTCTACATCCAAAAGCTTATGAACTCACCAACTTAATTGTTGACACTTTTTCGAAACTACTTGTATTCTCAAGAAATCAGTAAAACAGGTAACCCGCAGCTTTTGAGGATGGGACGCTAAGGCGTCAAACAGTTCATTTTGTCATCATAGTGTAATTGATTTTAAAACATGTAAACTCATACTATGGTGTAACTTTTTCAATTATACTTATGAACTCACCAACTTAATTATTGACACTTTTTCGAAACTACTTGTATTTTTAGGAAATCAGTAAAACAGGTAACCCGCAGGTTTTGAGGATGGGACGCTAAGGCGTCAAACAATTCATTTTGTCATCATAGTGTAATTGATTTTGAAACATGTAAACTCATACTATGGTGTAACTTTTTCAATTATATTTATGATGGTTGTTTTTTGCTTTGGTCACTATTATACTCGTTGTTATGATACTATACATGAAGTCCGCCACCCCCGGACGTTTCCACCATCCTTGGTTTGGGGGTGTGACAGATTGGTATCAGAGCACTGTTTATAGTGAACTAAGTATATCGAACCACATAAGATACACAACTATAAATACATTGGGACTAAAAGTCTCTGATTTAAAATTTTCAAATAACTATACTTTTTGAAACAAATAGTTTCTTGTTGAAAAGTATGAATACATGCGCACATGCTAGTATAGTGTCATATCTAGGACGATACAAAAGTAAAACGAGGAGTTGGATACTACGAGTAGACCTTGGGATAGGTAATCAGACTTGGGATGAATATAGCCTGATCAACTATATTTATCCGAGGTGTGACTAATGTATGCCGGGGAATGGTCGTAGTGAGCAACAAGCCTAAAAACTTCACATACAAGAAAATCGCTAAGAACCAAACATAACATTTAGAATACTATAGGAGTATTTTGTGGTACTATAACTTATGTGAAAACTAAACAGATCCTTGCTAGTAGGTCTATAATCACTAAGTGGATACGCTAAAGTTATATATAACTTAGATGTCATAGACTTAGAATCTGTGATCATTGCTTTACTTCCTGTTCCTTGTTTGGTTGTGGTCTTAAAGTATGATCACTTATTAGAAGGTCTATCATATCTTTATTAAATATATAACTGGTATGCACTATGTCCTTATAGAAGTAACTAAGGAGGATCAAACAAATATAAGTATTTCTAGGAATATGACTATTATATGCCTCTTACCCCTCCCATTCTCGCACAGACATCATGACAAGATTCTACTTACCAGGAGACCCCTATTTTCCGAACTTGGGAAATAGTGGATGATTAGGAAAAGAACCGGAAGAGGATCCCGAGGAGGTGTTCGAGGAAGAGCTCGAAGAAGATAATGGGTGGAGATAAAGACAAAGAGGAGTCGGAAGTGGAGCCAGAGGTCATCAACTCTCTGTACATAGCCAGGGTTCTCGTGAATCGTTTTGACTACATCAGAACTATGCCCCGTTGGGCAACCGTAATCGAGAGGTGGAGTCATCAGCAATGACAGTGATCACCATTTGGAGACCAACGAGGTTTCTATGACCTCAACCATGGGGTACCGGCGGACAGAGCCCTCCTAGTGATGACCCAACAGATCACGAACATCGGGGACGAAAACAGGGAGACTACGAATCGAGTTCGGGAGTTACGCTGCTACAGACACTACCATCTCACAAACTCGAGACTTGGAAAGAGACTACTATTTCAGAGACCAACTCATTAAGGACCTTATCGCCTCTCGGGTAAAGGCAAAGGAGTATCATGATAGACACTTGACACTCGAAGAGAGAGTGGTCGCAGCCGAGCGTAGGTTAACAGAACTACAGGTCGCATCGACTTTGTTTCAAGCACCACAAGGGACGGATCGTCATGAGTAGAGTTCATGCTACTCACAAGACCTTGTAGATTAGGTTTATAAGTATACGTTGGTGCTACTCTCCTCCATGTGTAGGCTCAACCCTGCGATTTAGTGATTACACTAGCCGAAGGATTTATTTGTTGTCAGAACTTTTCCTTGCGATGATGTGATGTAGACCTGCATCAGGCTCAAAATTTCCTCTAAAAACTATATATACTAGAATCATACTAATGAAATGGGCATGCGTATTATTTCATTGGGAATAGTACTACTAAAAATTCATAAGTTTATTATATATAAACTCTCATTATGAATTGTTTTCAGAACACCATAAAAATAGAAACACGATACACTTAGAACTTAGATAAACTTAGTTAGATAACTCATGACGTATAAGCCCTTATTAAAGACTCATTATCATCTCACCTTTTTAAACATCATGGTTGAAAGGTGCCTTTTTTGTGTACCTATAGGGTGCGATCATACCAGCGCTAATGCACCAGATCCCTACGGAACTCCGCAGTTAAGCGTGCTTGGACGAAAATAATACTAGGATGGACAAACTTAATAGTCATACAAAACCTACTTCTACCCACTACCATAAATCCATCTCAGAAATGTTTAGCAGGAAACATTGAGGATATTACAGCCAAGTGTGAAATTTATATATAATGTAAATAAAATGTAAGAATATAACTAATAATGACCATCACTATTCATGAGATCGTTTCTCGCCATACGACAGGATAATGTCTTCACAAGGAGGTAACCAACCAACAAGCAAGGCACCAATCCTGCATATAGACTCTGCTACTTTTCAAGCTGTGGTCACGGCAACTGCGACAGCCGTCATGGTGCAACTCAATGCTAACAACGCCAGCGGAGGCGAAGGAGGTGTCGACAATACTAACCGCAGTGACAATCAAGAACACCAACGAGTGTCTACCAATGAAGACGCCTCAGACCACAAACATAAGAGCAAGAAATGAAAGTTTTGGAATAAAAAGAAGTGCAACCTATCTCAAAAACTCACTAAAAGACAACAATTTGTGGTTGCCCCTGTAATTACAACAACAGTCACGACACATGCCTCCACATCAGCCACAACATCGGTCACTCAAGCAATGGCCAAGCGATATATTAGAACACTTCCAAAGTGTAACAAGTGTAACTACCATCACAAGGGGGTTTTCCGGGTGTTGCACTGTAAAAACTGCAACAGGAATGGGCATACTACCCGCTTCTGTAGGACCTAGACCCAGCACATCGCTTCAACCACCAATACCGGTGTAAGTCCATTATGCCACCTATGCGTTGAAGCGGGACACTTCAAGAGGGACTGTCCAACCGAGAGGAATGAAGAAAGGGCAGGAAGAGTGTGACAACCGAACCAACAGAAGCAGCAAGGAAGCTTCCTAGGAGTTTTGGGAATGTTTCAAAAACAAGAACATTTAAGTACCATATGTTTGTAATGTATGTGGTATGTTGCTAAGATTAACGTCTTTTAAAGAGTAGTTAAAATACTCTCTCGTTTAATCAAATCAAAACACTTATATACATCGAGCAATCATAGAGAGACCTATTAGGGATCATAATACGAAGTATCATCACTAGCTATCAGAACACATTTATTATCAGTACTAGTTGCTGCAATGCGAATCATCTGCAGTAATGATAACACCGACCAACACAGAACGTACTAACAAGAAGCACATGATGCTCTATCTCCCTAACAAATATTTCATACGAATACAACTTGACACCTGTTTTAATAGGAAGATCCAATGTCGTCATTCGATATGGATTGGTTTGGTCCTCACCATACCAATTTCATGTGCTGCGGGAAGACCCTTCGCCTAACCAACTAAATATCGAAACCCTCGTCTCTCATAACCACCAATCCGACACGGACCTTTGGGTTATCACTCGTTACGAAACCCTGAAGCACTCACTGGAGGAGTATTATAACTTCTGAAACATTTCCAAAGTATTCCCAACAGACCTTCAAGAATATCACTCGTATAGGAGGTCAAGATCAAGCACGAAGACTTGGGATGAATGTGGTTCACCTATCACTACTATGTGTACATACAAGGGCGGTATATAATTAAGATTCTATGAATGTGGGATGTGTGTCTCCACCCCATTTCCTGTTCCTTGTCTTGTTGTGGACTTGGGGGCAGAGTCACCCACCCGACTGTCTTACCAATCTTAATTATATACGATCTGTATGCATGATATAATGATAGATGGACTAGGTATGAGTCCTACCATGAACTCCGGGACAAAGCCACCCTGGACTACGAGTGGACGTTCTACCATTCAGATGAATCTAGTCAAGCAAACTGAACCCATATGTTCCCTACTGATCTAAACAGCAGACGAGATGGTGAAAATCCGTTGGAACGACAAGCAGGGATCAAAATTCTCTTAGAAAGGGAAGCAAGAAAACATGCTCCAAACACTAAAGTAGGCCCTACGCAGTGCTCCTAGGAGAAGTCACTACTTATGCCTCAAGACGACTAAAGACGTGCGAGGTCGGCTAGGTCACACATGACCTCGAACTAGGAGCAGTAGTATTCGCCCTAGAGATCTGGAGGCATTATCTCTACGACAAGAAATGTACAATCTTCACCAATCATATGAACCTAGAACACAAGAGCGGTGGGGCATGTTATTCCATGAACCGGATCTGGACACCGAAGTTGGTGGATTCAGAGACATCGTCACGAACGAAGCACAAAAAACTCGCTACTCCGTTCATCTAGGCTCAGACAAGATGTATTTAGACCTCAAAAAGTGATATCGGCAGCCAAATAGGAAAGCTGACATCGCTACATATTTGGGAAAGTATCTGACTTGTGCCAAGGTCAAGGTAGAATAACAAAAGCCTCCGAGTTTCCTACAACAACCAATGATACCCGAAAGGAAGTGGGAGCGGATAACCATGGACTTCATAACCAAGTTACCCAATACAATGGGTGGTCTCGATACCATTTGGGTAATCGTTGATAGGTTGACCAAATCCGCGCACTTCCTACCAATCAAAGAAGCCGCCAATATGGAGAAATTTACTAGAACGTACATCAAAGAGATTATACGACTGCATGGTGTGTCAATATCCATTATCTCTAACAGAGATAGTAGATTCATTTCACGATTCTAGCAGTCCTTACAGGGACTAGGCTAGACATGAGTACGACCTACCACCTACAAACCGACGGGTAGAGCGAAAGAACTGTTCAAACCTTGGAATATATGCTAAGAGCTTGTGTGATTGACTTCGGTAAAGCGTGGGATACCCACTTACCACTCATTGAATTTTCATACAACAATAACTATCACCCTAACATCAAGGTCGCTCCATTTGAAGCTCTTTATAGTCGCAAGTGCAAATCATCGCTGCGCTGGGCTGAAATGGGAGATACACAGCTAGCAAAGGAGCAAGTCCCTAACAGCACCCTCATTGGCCCTGAAATCATAAAGGAGACTATGAAAAAGATCGTACAGATTCGAGAAAGACTGAAAGCATCTCGAGATCGACGAAAGAGCTACACAGATAAGCGACGCAAACCCTCGGAATTTCGGGTTGGTGACCAAGTTCTACTAAAGGTCTCACCATGAAAAGGAATGACACGTTTCGGTAAACATGGGAAACTAAATCCAAGATACATTGAGCCATTCGAAATCCTTTCCAGGATTGGTCCAGTGGCATACAAACTTCGATTACCACAAGAACTTAATAATGTACATCTGACCATCCACGCGTCAAATTTAAAGAAGTGTCTATCTGATGAGACTCTTGTGATACCTCCCACGAAATCGAAATCAATGAGAGCCTCCACTTCGTAGAAGAACCAGTTGAAATCATGGATCGAGAGATCAAAAGGAACAAAACAAAGACGCGTTCCCATCGTAAAGGTTCATTGGAACATTAAACGAGGACCCGAGTACACCTGGGAACGCGAAGAGCAGATAAAACAAAAAATACTCACATCTTGTCCCCCAATGCATGAAGTGATGGGTTTTGGCCATAAGAACATCCTATGTGCTCATACAAACCCTAATTCTTGGATCTAGGTTTCTCTATTGTACATGCAATTTATCCCAGACTATAAACCCTAGATCTAGCATATGATAATCAATATAACATATAATTAGGGTTTAGATCATACCTTGATTGTTATGTAGAAATAACAATCACAAATGCTCCTTGTAATGACTTTAGAAAGCTTAGAGTCACAAGTGTCACTCCTCTAATGGCTCACAAACACCAAGAGCAAGAGGATGAAGAAGAGAAGAGAAGGAGGCTCTCAAAAACATGTGGAAACCCCAGAAGAAGTCTTGTCCACGTTTTTGGAGCATAAGGGCTCTATATATAGCGAGGCTATTAGGGTTATCTAACAAGGAAACCCTAATTTGGATGCTTTAGCCCTAAGCAACCCATGGACTCCTTTCCTTAAAGGCCTTGGACGATTTCCAATGGGTTTCCCCATAGAATTCGTCCAACCTTATAATATAAGGCAATCCATAGCCCAATTGCAATTATCTTATAATTACAATTCCAGTCCCTTAAGTTTAATTAATCTCTTTTAGTCACAAACTTAATTCTTATTAATTCTTGACTAATATTAATTAAACAATATGATTTCTCCTATAATATATTATTCCCATAATATATTAATAAATCATATTTAATCCTTTCTCTCCATAATTCATCCTATCAAGCTGCTTTGGTGAAGGCAACCCAAAAGGACCATGCACCATCGGGTCAAGTACATACCAAAACAGTTATGGACTTAGACACTAATCCAATAGTCTCCCACTTGGATAAGTCTAACAACTATTATGCGTATGACTTCAGATCCTGATCTGCAATCGTAGCTTTCCAAAGCGGCTGTTAACTCTGATCCTATCAGATACGCATGTCCTTTAGATAAGGGATCATATATTCCTCCATTCTAGATATCGTATAAGACATGATTTCAAATCATTCTTTCTGTACTATTTCTCGACTTCCGATTTATGACGACTGACTAATTGAACAAATCAAATTAGCCCTAGCCCAGTCGAGCATTTATGTTTGTCATCACTAAATCATTGAGGGGCCCAAAGATATCGCTTTTATCCTACTTTGAATAAAAGGAACGGATAAACTTTGATTCAATGCTCGCTTGCTCTCACTTACCGAATCACACACAACAGTATGTTTTATGACACCAAGTTACTGGTGCGTTTACATATTATCAATGTGCAACCGATTTGCAAGATACAAATCACACATCTCGGTTTCAAGAATATAAGATGTTATCGTCTCACCAATCACTTGTGATACAATTCATGGAGTGATCCAAGTGAGCGTGGGTTTAATCCAATGCTCAAATCATATTCATAAGCACTCATGAACGTTGCAGCAAACATTTGCTTGTGTCTAATACTCTTTAGACAATCCACACACCAATTCATAACAGTCTTTATTCATATCTACTTCCAACATATGAACGATTGTGGCCCGTTCGAATAATTTGACTGTTCTAAACCAATTAAATTATTCAGGAAGTCAAAACATGCAAAGTGAAACACAAGAATAATACTAATCCCATATGGCCTTAAACCTTTGAGTATAATTAAAACACCTTTTATTTATCACCATATCGATTACTCATTATTTGTTGTTTCGAGTAATCAACTTCTTACTTGAATTATTACACTTGTCCCATGCTCTTATCATGCACACAATGTTTACTTATGGTTCTTACTTTGTGAAATAGATCAAATGAACACATTTCCAATCATACTCATTTCACAACTCCAAATCCTTTTTCATAAGTGAAAGAATATCAAATTCTTGCCACTTATAGAATATGTTAGATTCTAACATTTTATGCAATGATCCTTTTCGTAATGTCATAGCACAAAAAGTCACAAATACTATTGTCAATGATATTACAAAGTCCTCTATCGGAGATTGTTACAATACAATTCCTTAGATATGATGTCTCTCACTCAAAGTACATTCCTTTGCATAAAGTTTCTAATCTAGACATAGATTTTCAATATTCAATTCCCAATATGGACACATTTCCATATTTTCCATATGACAACTCATTCTTAATAGAATCTTATCTATTCATAATAATGTCGATATGGTCCATTCAATACTATACTTCCAACTACTCACAAGTGACCAATCCTCGGCGAACTTTGGATTGTCTTTTGATGGTAGTTTAATTATTTTAGTCAAAACCGATTCTTGTCCTTCTTCCCTCTAAATGCGCTAAACATTTGGAAAATTTTAGAATGGTCAAATATTATAGCATTTGCAATCGATCCTATACCCGAAGCGTATGGACACGATGCACAATGTCTTACATGAAGATTTAATACTTTATCAATCTTGTGCCATAATATTTTACGTGCTACGTTCTCATATTTCGAAATATGAAGAGGAATGTCGTAATCATAATCGAAATTTAAGAACGCACTATGTATCCTTTGACTAAATTTATTAATATTTCTCAATCTAAGCTTTAGATTTTGAAACGAAGTACAATATTCTCTCCCTTAATTATAGCAAAACAACTTTACATCCTTACTACTTTGCAAAGTATAACTCTTGTTTTCTATAATTAATATTGCTAACTTGCAATACTGGCCTTAATAATCATACAATCATAACATTTATGCTCCCACTATCATGATGATTATTATAAACATAACACTTATGCTCCCACTAGCTTTGACATGTATTCAGAAAACAACTTAACTTACAGAAAAAACAATACCTATTGAATTTCTTAAGTTCATGTTTCTAGTACTTAATGCTTTGATAATCCTTTATCAAGGCTTCTTAATCTCATACACCTTTATCCAAGATAGCTCATATGTGTCTTAAACAATTAAGACTAATTGCCAAATCTCACAATTCGAATCATGGAGAGGGATACCGTAACCATAATCAAATTGGAGAATGCAATTTTACAATTGCTATCTTCTTAAAATCTCTCTTAGTGAAAGCATTTTCTCACAATCATTTTCATGAAGGAAAAAATCTTATGACACTTAGATTTTAATGGTGTATGTGTTCCTATCCATGTGAATTTGTCAAAACCAAGGTTTACGACAAATTCAAACTCATATGGACCGAACTTTCTTCATTTTGATTTATTGCCTTATGGTAGCACAACTGCCCACCATGTCTTCCAAGTAGTTAAGCAGCTCACCTTTTCCTATCAATGTACTTTTCATTGATCAAGGTGCCTGTCTTTTATGCGTTCAAATGCGAACTTATAGGACTCATATGCAAAATTAACTTAATTGGAATGACATAGAAACAAAATAGTGTCAACACGATAGGTTGTAAACCTCAACTTGTGTGCTAGTGATGATCGATAAGGTTTATTTTGATTTGAAACCTTTCAAGACCATTAAGACTCCCACTGACTCCTTGACATATAAGATTCTCTTATCAATAACCATTTCTTGACAAACAAATATTCAAGAGTTAGTGTAGTTTTTATCAAAACACTTCAATTCATAAATTGGTCCTAGTTGGTCTTTGTCTTATCCTCAATGTCACAATCTTAACTCTAAGACTTGTTTTGGAACGAAGTATGATTGACTTCTTGATTTAACCATTTCTTCAACTCTTGATTCCTCTTCTTAGACATACAATTGTACTAAGACTTACTTAGAGGATCAATTGAGATATGGTTCTTAATCATTAAGACCTATCATAAAGCATAAAAGGTACTCTCCCTTCTTATTAGAATGGAGAAACTTTTATCTTTCTGCCTACTTGATTCTTCTTGTTTGTTCTGCTATTGATTTAAACATTTTCAATCAATTCAGAATTATACTTAATCTTATAAGTACAATCATATTTACTAAACCTTGAGTAAATCATGACGAATATCTTGGTTATTCTTATGGTGGACTTGATCAACACGCAACTTTGTGTACTTGATCTCCTAGTCCTTCACTTGACACTTTGTCAATGAATTAGTCTAATTTTCAAATACGAAATTTCTCATTCATCGTGCAACCAAGTTGCATGATTCCAAGTTTCTGTCCAATTGAAACTTGGGCGATGAGAAACTCTCCTTATTTGGTAAATTTTCGACAATTCCATAATTAAGAATCAAATCCATTATTGCTAATAATAGAAACATTCAAACATCAATTTTTCATACACGCCATTGCAAGGAAAAGTCAAAATTTATTTTATTGCAGAAAAATTTGTCCTTACAATGCAATTCATTGAAAAACTATGCTAATACATATTTCTTAGCAATCTAATTCTAACTCTAAGTAGTAGCTCAAGAATCTAATCTTCAAGTAATGCGATCGAAATCCATTTCTTCACGGTTAGATTCTGCTCACTTCTTCCCTTAAGCTTCCTCTCCTTTCATCAATTGTAATCTTATCACATTATGTATTAAGAATCTAGAATAGGAGCTTAAAAGAGTTAGTCAATGGATTTTACCTAAAGCAGAGCCATACGTTTTGACTCTCCCATCTCTTAGATCTCTTAGGTAAATAGGGCAGCTTCGTCTCCAATGCCCCTTCTCTTGGCAATAAAAGCAAATTGACTCTTTTGGAACAGGACATGGAACTACTTCAGACATTGCCTTTCTCTTATGATCAAACTTTTCGAACATAGCATGTCTTTCGTTGCCATTGTCTATATCCATAGAGTCTTGAAGGCAGATTCACTAATCAACTTTGTTTTTCTATTGCGCCAAACCATTGCTGATTCAACAACAATAAGCATATAAGTGAGATCTATCAGGGTCATGTCGCAGTTCATCATATAGTACTCTCTTACGAACTCACTATACGAGTTAGGAAGTGACTGAAGAACCCAATCAACATCCATCTCCTCACAGACAACGGATCCCAACATTCTTAACCTATCAATGTGTGACTTCATCCCTAGGACGTGTGCACACACCGACTTTTCCTCTTCATGTTTACTTGCCAAAGGGCTTGAGTGAGCTTGAACTTTTCAAGCCTTCGAACTTGTGGGTTAGGAAGAATAATTGGAGGAGGTGGAGGAAGTTAAGCATGATTTCTTGTTCCTCGATCGAATCATGGAATATCATCTTCATGTGGAAAGCTTGTTCCACGGGATTTGGGAAGACCATAGTTGTCGTACTTTGACATCTACAAATCAGGAGAAAACAAATTCAAGTTAGTCGATTGATTGAGTCCTTAGTAAATTACCCAAATGAGATACTAAGGCTAGGACCCAACACAATATGCTACAACCTAGAAAAGGGATGCCGTAATCTAGTTGCAGAATATTTGAAGGTAAGTGAATGACGATTCACTAATTTCCACCACGAAAAACGAAAAAGAAATTTAAGTTTTTATGAAAACTCCTAGATCCTTTGAGATTCATTGAACATTTCAATGGCATGTTAAAATCTCGATATGCCCCTCTTGTTTGTGACTGGGATGCCGAGGATCACAAAGCGGGTGTGAATAACCATGCAAACTTACATGGTGCCCTCACATGTTACAGTCACCTATTCGCTGTGCCGGTAAACCACACACGCTCCACCGAACTATGACAAACATTGAGTCACCCTTTGCTACCTTTGCTTAGTACCATTTAGTGTGCCGGTAAACCACACATGCTCCACTAACGTCTTCGCAAGGGCACAAAGTGTAATTTCATGGAATTGCATCAATTCACTTTTGCCTAAGTAACTAAGGTTGGGAATTTGTAAAACATTTAGTTACTTTTGTACTTCATTATACTTATAATGGAAGGTTTTGTCCTATCCTACCCGTTCGGCTAACGACCCTCCACTAGTCAAGAGTGCGGTGGGTAAGAGTGGATACCCATTCAATCGCCATTTTATAGGCAATTTCCTTAAACACCCCTTATAGACTAGCTTCGTGAATAAGGCCTACAAACGGTAAGACTGACTTTTACTCATACATATATATATAATGTTAGACTTCTAATGTTATATATAGTATAGGGTGTATTTTACACTTTTTTAAAATACTAGGTGGTCAAATTTAACGATTATACTTTTAATTCAATTAAATATAAACCAAAACTTTTATGGATTTACTAAACCTCTTTTAATTATACACCTTAATTAATTAATAAAACCATAAGGGTGTGATATGAACTTTTCAAAACACTACTAGGGTTTTAGAATTTAACATTCCTAAATTAAACTTTTAATCAACTTTTAAATTCCAAAACTTGAGGGCAAGTTTTGAAACATTTCAAAACATTAGGGTTTAGAATTTAAATATACATCAAAATTAAACTTTTAATCAAAATTTAAATTCCAAAACATGAGGGCAAGCTTTGAAACCTTTTCAAAACATTAGGGTTTCAACTATATAAATTTCAAAACTAAACTTTTGAGTTTAAATTTAAACTATAAAACCTAAATGGGAAAATTGAAACTTTTCATAACACAAGGATCAAATAACAAATAATCTAAATTAACATTTAATCACATAATTATCCATATTGATTTATTTAATGATTTCTTGCAAAACAATTTACCAATTTAATCAAAATAATTAATCAATTATGACATAAGGAAATAAATATTTTATTAATTGATAAATATCTTTAATTAGATCAAGAATATACTCATATATATCATAAAATCGGATTTATATTGATCTAATATGATAAAGGCAAGTATCTCAAAGATAAACAGCAAGAAATCCCGAAAATAGCTCCATCTGACGCTCGAACTCGCCGAGTACCCCCATGGACTCGCCGAGTAGGGGGCAACTCGCCGATTCCACAGTGGGACTCGCCGAGTCCATCATGCAGAACCACAAAAAACAAATTTTTTCAACATACAAGGCATCAATACAATAGAAACCAATCAAGGCTCTGATACCACTGATGGGTTTTGGCCATAAGAACATCCTATGTGCTCATACAAACCCTAATGCTTGGATCTAGGTTTCTCTATTGTACATGCAATTTATCCCAGACTATAAACCCTAGATCTAGCATATGATAATCAATATAACATATAATTAGGGTTTAGATCATACCTTGATTGTTATCTAGCAATAACAATCACAAATCCTCCTTGTAATGACTTTAGAAAGCTTAGAGTCACAAGTGTCACTCCTCTAATGGCTCACAAACACCAAGAGCAAGAGGATGAAGAAGAGAAGAGAAGGAGGCTCTCAAAAACATATGGAAACCCCAGAAGAAGTCTTGTCCACGTTTTTGGAGCATAAGGGCTCTATATATAGTGAGGCTATTAGGGTTATCTAACAAGGAAACCCTAATTTGGATGCTTAAGCCCTAAGCAACCCATGGACTCATTTCCTTAAAGGCCTTGGACGATTTCCAATGGGTTTCCCCATAGAATTTGTCCAACCTTATAATATAAGGCAATCCATAGCCCAATTGCAATTATCTTATAATTACAATTCCAGTCCCTTAAGTTTAATTAATCTCTTTTAGTCACAAACTTAATTCTTATTAATTCTTGACTAATATTAATTAAACAATATGATTTCTCCTTTAATATATTATTCCCATAATATATTAATAAATCATATTTAATCCTTTCTCTCCATAATTCATCCTATCAAGTTGCTTTGGTGAAGGCAACCCAAAAGAACCATGCACCATCGGGTCAAGTACATACCAAAACAGTTATGGACTTAGACACTAATCCAACATGAAGTCCCAGTCAAAATGCTAATTTTGGGACAAAATTCTTTCTAATGGGGGGATGATGTGACAACCGTCAATTTGTGGTCAAGACAAAGTCAAATAAAGTCAAAAAGTCAAACAGGTCATCTTATTCAACCCTTGTATATTAGGTTTTACAATATGTTTTCTATTGTACAACGCACCATCTTAATACAAAGTATCGCTTAGAGGTTTCATGTGTTCAGGAAATCTAAGCCCTAATCAGAATAAGTGATGTAACCACTCGATAAAACACAACTACATACCTTACGGAGGTGCATAACACTCATAATAAGGCTTAACAAGGTTTACAAACCTTGCATTAAGAGGCTAAACACTAACAAAGGTCACAAACAAAGTCTCTCTCAATCTCTCTCGCTCTATCTCTCTCTCTCTCTCTCTCTCCCAAATCTCGCTCATAATCACTCTTCACTTTTTATAATTACTTGGGGGATCCCAACCCTTAACTTAGCCAAAAACCACTTGAAACGAAAGTTTATTTTAAAAACAGCCTTAAAGGACCGAAGCCTCTTATAGAACCGAAACCTCTCCATTAGAACCGAAACTACTCTTAAGACTGAAGTCCCTCTTAAGGACCGAAGCCACCTTCAGTTCGGTTCCTTGCACTTCGTTTTGGTCCTAGTCTGCTTTCGGTTCTTCTGTTCTCGGTCCATCTCGCCTCGCTTCGGGTCAAGCCATTTCGGACCGAACATACCCTCGGTCCTGAAGCAACCTTTGGTCCGAAGATCACCAACCTTCGATTATCAGCACCATAGACTGAACCTACTTTCGGTCCTCAGCAACATGAATCGAACCCTCGCAAGTTCACTCCTCACTTTCGGTTTTCGACCCCTTTTTGCGTTTTGAGCCCGTTTGATGATTTTAACGCGGGATTTTCATATAAATCCATATTTTTTCATTTTCAACCCTCTAACATCATGATTTATCCACATCTTGGAGATTTCTAAGATATAATCCATAATATTGATTAGGATAAAGTGCAAGTACAAGAAGGTACTTTTGACTTTCCCCATAAAACTATGACAACAAGCAATCCCCCATACCCACTCTATGACAACCTCCAGTCACTATTCACCTCTAGGTAGTCAACTATTTGTACTTTCACACCCTTCCCCAACAAGTTACATTAATTCAAGTCTTGGAAAATCCTTATCTCCCCTCCAAGATATTCACTCTTTCACCAAAAGCAAACATCTCTCTCTCTCTCTCTCTCTCTCTCCCTCATTTCCTCTCTCTCAAAACTCGAGATTGCAAGGGTTGATCTCAAGCTTTTCATCCACTTTTGGTAAGTAGCTTTCATTCTACATTTTAAATTTCTACACACCTTCACTCGAATCATGGATTTCTTACACAAATATCGACATATTTGTCCTTAGGATCTTCAAATCTTCAAGCATCTTCCAAGTGTTTTTGACTTGAAAACCCTTTCTTTTCAACATCCATCTCAAGGAATCACTCAAAGTGAGTTAATACCCCTAAATTTTCATGTTTTCTTCAAGTTTTTTTTTTTTTGGGGGGGGGGGGGGGATACAAGTTAAATCACCTTAACATAACTCAAACTCATACTTCAGCTTTTCACAGAAAAGTTGAGTTCTATTCACGGACTGTTTTGACCATCTTAAACTCAATATCATTCAAAACTGTTTAATAAGAAAGTATTTCAGGTGTATACCTTTTTAATCACTACTTTCACATGTTCATATGATTTTTCTACGATTTATGGCGATTTTTACAAAACTGCCTATCATTTCAGAAACAACTTCAGACCAGTCTGTGAAGTTGAACATTTTCACACAAGTTAGAGACTTCTAAAAATCATAATAAAAAGTATGAACAAACTAGACACATTTTCTAAACTCTCAGAGTTTACGGTTTCAGTTTTCAGCTTCGTATAATTTTTCTATGATTTTTCTAAAATAGTGCAGAAAAGTTGAAAACTAGTTAAACAACTTACAATATTAACAATAGTTTGTAACATGTTAAGCAAAGTGTATAACAATAAGTTTCTAAATGTTGAATGTATTTCTTTTTAGTTTTAACATCATAAACAGAAATTCGTCATTCATGATAAGAGTTTTCATTCACTTCGAACACGTGCAATAAACTATAATAGATATAGTTTATGGATTTTACATTACAAACATACTACATAAAAGGGGATTTACTTCCACCACAGAAAAGGTTTTACAGTCAAGCCACACGTAAACTCGTTAACGTAAATTGTGAGACATGTCTTCATTGTACTCTTAGAGTACGGGTTAAAATTCTTTTAAGTTATAACCAGAGTCTCTTGTAAGGAGAGTGTGATAATTGTATATAGATCTATATTGGGATTGGCAACCCACACCCAAGCTGCTTGCAACAGCCCGACCGGACGGTCGGGGGTGACAAATGTCATAACAGTTCCAACGCCTGAAGAACGCCGCAGCAGGTCTACTCTGTCATAGTATGGTTATAGCGACTCACATAGGGAGATAACGACACATATATTTTACGGGAATTTCTACTTTAAAAAGGGGGTTTTATCTATTTAAAACTGCATACATCATTACAAGTATGTAGCACACACATACATCCGGTCTTGGGATTTAAGACTACATAACATTTTTTAAGAAAAATATTGGATTTTTCTTGAGTATACATTAAATTCACAAACAAAGGTTTTTCAAACTCTACATCCAAAATCTTATGAGCTCACCAACTTAATTGTTGACACTTTTTCGAAACTACTTGTATTCTCAGGAAATCAGTAAAACAGGTAACCCGTAACTTTTAAGGATGGGACGCTAAGGCGTCAAACAGTTCATTTTGTCATCATAGTGTAATTGATTTTGAAACATGTAAACTCATACTATGGTGTAACCTTTTCAATTATATTCATGATGGTTGTTTTTGCTTTGGTCACTATTATACTTGTTGTTATGATACGATACATGAAGTCCGCCACCCCGAACATTTCCGCCATCCTTGGTTTGGGGGTGTGACAAAATGGACCAAAAGTGCCAAAAACCCCAAATGATAATATCTAAAGAACTAGATAGCAAGATTGAAACTTTATACTTACAATTGTCCAGTAATGTGGTGTCTTTGATGGATCTAAACTTGAAGAATCAATCCTTGCATCTAAAATAGCCTTCTTGATCTTCAAACTTCATCAAAATAACATAAAAAACATCTAAAAGAGGGGAGAGGAAAGAGGAGAAGCTCAAATCTTGAAGGTGGAGATTAAGGTTTCTCCCAAGGGGTTCTAGAGATGATGGAGGCTGATAAAATGCCCAAAAATGTGGAAAATTAATCTTAAATACGATGAAAACCCTAAAAATTATGAGCTTGGGCCGGACTGATCGTCACGTTATGGGCTCTGATCCTCGCTCTGTGGGCACGACTTTTCACCCTAATCCATTCCAACTTCAAAACAATCATAAATTCTTCATTTCAACTCCGTTTTTGGTGACCTTTATATCCAAGAAAGGTATTGACGACCCCCACACTTATATCTAGTTACTTTTAGCTTAATACATGTCGATCTAAAAACCATAATCCATGCAAGAGTCCGAACAATGAACTTTTCCCATTTTACACATTTACCTCCGAAACACAAACCAAGGTCTTAGATTACATAATCATTAATATCAACATCCAATAAGGTCTAAACTATATTCCATTGAAGCCCAAGGCCTTTACTCGATCCATTTATTGCCCATAATCCCGAAATAAGAACCTTTTTCGAAACAGGATGTTACAGCAAGCCAACAACTTCCGGAGCAAGAAACTAAAAAAACACGATCACATTTTAGGAAAAAATGTGAGGTCAAAACTCCCAAAAGCTCCTTTTAATGAACCACGTTGCTATTTTCAAACTTTTTAAGACATCACAGGAGAAATGCGATCACATTTTTAGGGATCCACGATCACATTTTTATCCAAATTCAATTTTGGTCTAGCAAATCCTCGAAGCACAAATGCAATCACATTTTGGTAAGAAGCACGATCACATTTTTCATAAACACATGTTTCATATGTGAACACTTCAGTCTCAACAAATCTAACCCAGCTTCCAGCTTCCTCAGGTGTTTTAGCTCCATTAAGCTCCAAATATGCATCCAAAGTTGCTTCCAAATCCCCGCTTACTTGAAATATTTGAAAATGACTTAAAAACATGAGCAATACGAGAATTCTAATGATAATCTTGAGTAGAACATTAGTTGAACTAATGCATATAAAAAAGCATAAAATTGTTGGGTTATGAGCATTCTAACACTCCTAAGTGTACATGCAACCCTAAATACCTTGGATCTATGTTTTCTCTATTATACATACAAATATGAATATTCCGAGGTATTACCCTAACTAGCATACAATCTTTTGATACTTGGGTAATAAACTAGATAGAAATACATACCTTGTTGATGTAGCTTGACTCGATGAAGCTCGAGAGCCTAGTGCCCCAAGTGTGACACCTCAAATGGTTCACACAACATCAAATGCACATGGAATAACTTAGAGAGAAATGATACACTTCATGAAATCGGCTAGCCCTCACCATTCCTTCGTAGTCTCTCATGGTTGCTGATTTTTACAAGAATAAGATGCTTATATAGTGTGTCACAATTAGGGTTACACCATGTAAACCGTAATTGTCATGGACTTTCATTTCCATGATCCATGGGCACAAAAACACCATGGAGCATCCATGGAGTATCCTATGGGTTTAAGCCCAACTTGATAATCCATGGAGCATTAGCCCACTATACAAGTATCGATGATTTACACAATCAACCCATATATTTAATTAGTCTCATTTTTATCACTTAATTAATTTCAAATTAATTCTTGATCAATACTAATTAAATAATCTTATTAATATATTAGAACTTATAATATATTACCAAACCTTAAGTGTTATTTCTCTCATTTTAGTCTATCCAAATGCATGATGTCATGCAACCCAAATGGACCATGCCGAGTCGGATCAAGTACATACCAAATATAGTTATGGACTTAGACACTAATCCAATAGTCTCCCACTTGGATAAGTCTAAAACTATTATTGAGTATGACTTCAAAACCTAACTGGCAATTGTAGCTCTCAAAAGCCGCTGTCGAACTCTAACCTTGTCGATGAACTCTGACCTTTGTCAATGTCTTGTCCATTAGAAAATGTACCATATATCCCTCCATTCTAGATATCATATAATCCAACAGTCTCCCACTTGGATAAGTCTAAAACTATTATTGATTATGACTTCAAAACCTAACTGGCCATTGTAGCTCTCAAAAGCCGCTGTCGAACTCTAACCTTGTCGATGAACTCTGACCTTTGTCAATGTCTTGTCCATTAGATAAGGTATCATATATTCCTCCATTCTAGATGTCATATGGACTGAGACATGGATTAAAATCATTCTCTCTGTCCATTTGTTGTTTCCCGATTTCTGATTTTTGATGACTGACTAATTGAACAGATCAAATCAGTCCTGGCTTGGCCAAGCACTCACATGTATCATCATTAAATCATCAAGGAGCCCACATATATCGCTTTTATCCCGAAGGTAAAAGGAATGGATAAACTTCAACTTATATGGCTTGTTCTACTACTTCTTGAATCATACACAAAGGCATGTTTTATAACATCGACTTACCAATGCGGTTTCGTGCAATCAATATATAACCAACTCATAGTAACAACTAATATCTCTAGATTTGAAGAATATAAGATATTATCGTCTCATGATCACTCGTGATAAAATCCATGAAGTGATTCCAATGAGTGTGGGTTGAATCCAATATTCAGAAGTACTCATGAGTGTTGTAGCACCACTTTGTCCAACATCTTAGACCTCTACAAGCCAACCCATGACAGTCTTAATTCATATCTACTTCCAACATATGGCCGATTATGGATGGTTTGAATAGCTTAGTCAATCAGGAAGAACGACCTAGTTATTCTGGAAATCAAAACATGCAAAGTGAAACACAAGAATAATTGAATCCAATATGGTCTCAGAACTTATGAATATAAAGAAAACATCTTTTATTTATCACCATATTGATTACCCATCATTCATTGCATATTGTTTCAAACTATCAACTTTATACTTGAATTAAAACAATAGTTGTCCCATGCTCCAAGCATGTACACTATGTTTTTCTAAACACTAGCCATGCCATACACCAAGTATGCATACTAAGTTTGTCTATGATCTTTACTTTGTGAAATATATCGATTGAACATAATTTCAATGATTCTCATTTCACAATCCCAATTCCTTACCGCAAATGTAAGAATTCCAAATTCTTGCCATTTACCTAAATCTGTTAGATTCTAAACTTATATGCATTGGTCCTCTTGTAATGATTATGCACAAAGTCACAAAGACTTATCAACATACATTACAGAGTATTCCAATGGAGACCAACTCCATGGAACCAAAGTCTCAAATTCAAAGTACATTGCTTTGAACATCCTTCATGCATTAAGTTTCCTAATCTTACATAGATTTAATGAATAACTTCCACCTATAGGAACAACTCCATATTCCCATTTTGACTATTACTTCTGAGCAAGAGTTGCCTCTTTTCAGAGTATGTCAATATGGTCCTTCCAAAATTAACACCATACTTCCAATTGTCCTTGAGCAACCAATCTTTGGTAAACCTTAGATTGTCCTCGACAATTGCTTAATCATTTTAGTCATATCCAATTCTAGACTTTTCCCCCCTTAATGCCCTGAGCATTAGGAAAAAATTAGAAACGATGAATATTATAGCACATGCAATTGACCCTATACCCGAAGCATATAGGACACGATTCATGATGTCTCACATAAAGACTAGACCAGTCTTTTGCTATAATATTTCTATTTCTATTTGCCATGTTCTCATAATTTAGATTATGAAAAGGGATGCCTTAATCATAATCAAATTTTAGAACACAAATAATAGACCCATATATAGAATTTCCTTATGTTGAGCCATTCCAACACAATATTCATATATATACTTGACTAAATTTGATTAAAATCTCACGATCTAAGCTTATAGATTTGAGATGAAGTATAATTTCCTCTCCCTTAATTATAGAAAAACAACTTTTCAACCCTTGCAACTTCAGGAATTGAAACTTTTGTTTTCTATAATTAACATTGCTATCTTGCAATACTAACAATAATTATCATGCTTCCACTAACATTATGCTCCCGCTAGCTTTGAAATGTACTAAAAAATCAGCTGGAATTCGAGAAATCAATACTTTATTAACTTCCTTACCAAAGTTCAGACTTTTGATACGAGATGTTTTGATAAACTTTATCAAAATCATACACCTTTCCTTAGATAGCAAACATGTGTGTCTAAACAATTTCAGAACTATGAAAAGGGATGCCGTAATCATAGTCTCAACTGTTTAGACCTTTGCCATTTCTCATAAGTCTAGGTTAGTGTGCCGGTTAACCACACATGCTCCACTAACGACTTTGAGAATGAAAATATCACAAATGTTATCTACTTAACATCTACTTAGTGAAAGTGTTTCCTCACCATCATTTTCATGAATCAGAGAGAAACCTTATGACACTTAGATTTTATGGTGTATGTGTTCTTATCCATGTGGATTTGTCAAAACCATAATCACAAGAGAAGGATAATGACAAATCCAAACTCATATGGACTGAACTCAATCTGAATTTCTTGCCACCTGGAAACTCAAGGGCCTGCCATTGCTTCCAAGTTGTTATGCAACCACTTGAGAACACAAAGAACTCATATGCAAAGCCAACTTTAACTGGAATGGGCACAAAAATAGAAATATGTCAACACGATAGGTTATAAACCTCACGTCATGTTCTAGTGTTAAACTACAGGTTTTTATTCTTGATTAGATCTTGAAATTCTTTTCAGGATCTTTAAGACTCCCACTTTTCTCTTGACATATAAGACTATCTTGCCAAATATTCAAGAGATAGTGCAGATTCTTTATCAAGACAAACGCTTCATACAATTGGCCTTAAGTTGGTCTCTATTTTATCCGAAACATCACAACTTACCAATTTCAAATGTACAAGAGTGGGACACACTTTACTCTTACATTTGACTAGTGTTATAAACCTTCTTTAAGACGTGTCACTCAAGTTACAATCTTGGAGTATGACTCTAAGAATTGTTTTTGGAACGAAGTATGACTCATCTTCTTGATTTAACCATTTCAACAATTCTTGATTCCTCTTCTTAGCCATACGAATGCACTAAGATGTCTTTAGAGGACCAATTGTGACATGGTTTCTTAATCATTAAGATGAACACAAAACATGACACTAAAGTACTCTCCCATCTTTTCAAATTTGAGAAACTTTTATCCTTCTGCCTAATTTGATTCTTCTCGGCCGTCCTGCCATACACTGAAATTTTCCAATGCTTCAGAATTATACTTAAGCCTGTAAGTATAACCATATTTACTAAACTTTAGTAAATCATGACGAATAGTCTTATCGATCTTTTGTGGTGGACTTGACCAGTGCACAAGAATGTGTACTCGATCCCTTAGTCCTTCACTTGACTCACATATACATGTGAACAAGGAACCAATCTTAATTTTCCAAAGCTGAAAGTTCTCAATCATCATACTGTACAACTTGTATGATTCCAAGTTTCTATCCAACTGAAAAATTTGGGTGATGAGAAGCTTTCCTTATTTGGTAAATTTAGACACTACCACAAATGAAAGAATCAAATTCATATTTTCAATATTGCTAGAAACATACAACCATCAAGTTTTCATAAATGTCATTGCAAGGAGATATAAAATAAAGTAAAACAACTTTTATTTATTTATAAAATGCGGAAATTTTTTTTCCTTACAATGCAACTTTAAATGAAAACTATGCTATTACATGTTTCCTAGCAATCTATCATAACTCCTAAGAGTAGTTCAAGAATCCAATCTTCAGTCAAGCGATAGAAATCCATCTTCGCGGTCAGATTCAACATACTCTTTCTTTAAGTTTCCTTCACTTTTTCCTTTGATTCTTAAAACATCAACATGTGACCCATTCACATCATGTAATAAGAATCTCAGAATAGAAACTCAACCGAGTTAGATAGTGGACTTTTACCTGAAGTAGAGTCAAACTTATTGACTTTACCAGCCTTATGATATTTCAGGTAAATTTGGCAGCTTCGCAATCAATGCCCCTTCCTTTGGCAAGAGAAACATATGGACTCTTTGGGAATGGTACATGGGACTATCACAAACTTGCCTTTCTCTTTACCATTTGGTCAACCGAGTTGACTATGGTCAATCCCTTTCCTTGGGAAGAGAAGGATTTTCTAGATATCCAATGTTTCCATTGTCAATGTCAATTGGGAAGTTGATCTCCTAATCAAATTTTCTTTACTAGTCCTCAAATCATTTCTGATTCAGCAGCACCAAGCAAATAGATGAGATCATTAAGGGTCATGTCATAGTCTGTTTCATAGTAGTCCCAAAGGAACTCACTATGTGACTTAAAAAGTGATTGAACATCCGACTTTATTAAGACTTTGACACCCAACTCTCCCAGCTTGTCAATATGTGACTTCATCTCCAACATGTGAGCACACGTAGACCTTGCTTGCCAATAGGGCTAGAGTGGCCTTGAACTTGTGGGTTAGGGAGAATAAGTTGTGAGGTGGAGGAAGTGAAGTTCCAAGAGATTTGGGAAGATCATAGATGTCTGAACCAGACATCTTTTTGGGAAATTTTCAAGATAGTTGATTTAAAGTCCTTAATATAACACCCAATATGAAATATTAAGGCTAGGACCCAACACAATATTTTAAAACTTGGAAGAGGGATGCCGTAATCCAAGCTATAAAATATTTGAAGGTAGGTGAATGACAATTCACCAATTTCTACTATGAAAAACAAAATAAATTATTAGGTTTTTAATTGGGTTTGAAACTCCTAGATCTTTTGAGATTCATTGAACTGTTCAATGGCATGTTTCAATCTCGAGTGTGCCTTTCAGGTTTTGTGTCTGGGATGCCGAGGATCAAAAAACAAGGTGTGAAGTAACCATGTAAATTACTTGGTACCCTTAATATTTACCCCTCAATCGATGTGCCAGTTAACCACACGCGTTCCACTGATACTATGATAAACATTAAGTTACCTTTTGCCTACCTTGTTAAACAAAGCTAGTGTGTCGGTTAACCACACACACTCCACTAACCGACTTAAACAAACCGCAAAGTGTAATTTCATGGATTAGCACCTTATTCACATTTTCCTAAAGTAACTAAGATTGGGAATTATAAAAACATTTAGTTACTTTATATTTATCATTAATACTTTTAATAAAGGGAGAATTATAGTCCTTGTCTTACCTGTTCGGCTAACGACCCTCCACCAGTCAAGGAAGCGGTGGGTGAGAGTGGACACCCATTAAACTGCCATTTTATAAGTAGTAACCTTATACCCCCCTTATAGACCGGCTTCGTGAATGAGGCCTACTAATGGTAAGATGACTTGCTCTTATACATATATATAAATATTATTAACTTATAATATTATAAAGTATAAGGGTTGAATTTTAAAATTCTAAGGGCTTAACTTGGAATTAAAGTACTCATAAGGGAAAACTTTTCAAATTCCAAAACTTGAGGGTAAGTTTTGAAACTATTCAATTCCATAACTTATGTGTTTAAAGTAGTTTTAATCCAAAAATCTTCAAGTTCCATAACTTGAGGACTAGTTATGGAAGACTTTAAACTATTAAAAGAATGTGACTTTTCTTTATTCATAACCTATGGAAATATTTATGAGTTTTATGAACCTTAAATGTGACTTTTTATATAACTTGAGGACACTTAATAAAACATTATTAGAAATATTACTTCGAAGAATCTATGTAACGCCCTATTTCGAATCGCTTTCCTAATTCGGGAAGGTGGCATGAGGATAGATTATCATAAGGCTTGGGGCCTTGGAGGAGAGAGATGTAAACCCATTTAGGTATATATAATGTAAATGAGGTGATCCAGAAGTTGGCTCGTGTTTTGAAGCCAAAGGGGTATATCGGTAAAGTGGCAGTTCGAGCCCTTTATGGGTTTTGGGTTTTATTCGGAAGGCTGTAAGGCTTGGGCGTGTTGTTAGGGGTGTAGGGCTTCTCGCAACCTTTTTGTGGATATAAGGTTCGTCGGAAACGGACCAAGAATGAGGGAGTCATGATAGTCTGAAGGATTTGTCAATTTTGGTCCCTAGGTGAAAAAAGCTTGTATTTCAGCATGCATGCAAAGGTGACATCTGTTTAGGCCTAGAATCCTAGACCCTAATGGACTATCTGTTTAGGCCTAGAATCCTAGACCCTAATGGACTATCTGGTTGGGTATATTCTGGACCAATTGAAGGATTGGATCATATAATGAGGCCCAATAAGGAGTTTGGGCCTAATTCGAAAAATTGGGCCATTAGGGGCTTGTAAGTGCATGGATTTCGTTGGGCTAGCTATGGACAGGTATAATGATTAAGAAAATAATAAATGGGCTTTAGGAAAGGCCTATGTAAGGGTTTAGGGCCAATTTGGAAAATTAGGCCATTAGTGGGCCTTTATGGATTTTAGAACTTTGGACTTAATTGGTTTTGGACTTGGGCCTTAGTTAAGTATCTTGTGGGACAGGGGTAAAATGGTCATTTTACCCAAGTATGGATTATGGATCATGGTATAGAACCCAATTGCTAATTGGGAGATATTTTGGTATTGATAGCTTAGGAAGTGGACAAGACAGCAGCTAAGAAATTCTTTCAGGAAGCTTCTGCATTCGAGGTGAGTCTCCTCACCATACCAATAGGTCTAAGGCACCAAGGCCAACTTATTTAGTTAGTTGTAGTGTTTATTGTAGATTCACTACTGATATGTCTGGTATGCATGTATATGTGAATGTGCTAGTATTCTATTGACTAGATATGCAAAGACCCCGAGGGGGGGGGGGAGCCCGTGTCAGTTGGATATAAGACCATGTGGGGGAGCCCATGTCATTCCTAGGTAAAGATCATGTGGGGGAGCCAATGACACATATGAGTAAGACCCTGGGGGGACCCCACGACATCCCTAAATGTTTATGTATAGGCTATGTAATATGAATATATGATAGATATTTATGTGATATATGGTATGCTAGTTGACTTTGTGTTATTTGCATGGAAAACCCCGGGAGGGGGGGGGGGGATCCCATGGTAGTTAGATATAAGACCATGTGGGGGAGCCCATAGCATTCCTAAGTAAAGACCATGTGGGGGAGCCCATGGCTAGTAGTTAAGACCATGTGGGGGAGCCCATGGCACATAGGAGTAAGACACTGGGGGGAGCCCATGACATCCTTATACATTTATATGTTTGGCTTGTATATGCTAGTTGATTATGTGATATGTGGTATGATAGTTGTTTATGAAATTATGTGATATGCTAGTTGTCTTTGTGATACTTGCATGGAAGGCCCCGGGGGGAGCCCGTGGTAGTTGGATAACATACCATGTGGGGGAGCCCATGACAACCCTTATATGTTTATATGCATGGCTTATGTGATTGATATGGTTTACGTAGCTGTTATAACTAATATGGATTATTTGGTTATGTGGATTGTGTGGGGTATGCTCTGGGGAACTCACTAAGCTTCATGCTTACAGTTTTGTTTATGGTTTCAGGTATCATTGTTTTGGAAAGGAAGGGCTCGACTTGATCGCAGCGCACACACCCGTGTTTTTAGTATTATGTGATTTTGGGATGAACTCTGATAAATGTTTTTAATTAGCAATGTTTTGGAATACTCGGAGTTAAAGATATCTGTGTTTTGACTATAATAAAAATGAAATTTTTACCCTTGATTTTGGGTCGTTACAAGTTGGTATCAGAGCCTTGGTTTGAGGGAGTCGGACATAATTTCGGGTGTGTCTGAACTCAAACTGAGGACCTGTAAAGTTTTCAAAATGAAAAATGTTTTCAAGGAAAAAGTTTTCCAAAACAAGAAAGGGTATGGTGCATGCAATCAGCCGAGCTCAAGTAAGTTTCCCCAGAATACCCGTATATGTTATCTGTTATGACTTGATTTATGAATCTGAGAATCACATGCTAGTTAGGGCTAGGAGATATACCTTTATATGTTGTATGAGTTGGTAGAATTGCATGCTTGTACCCTTGGAGATATTGTATGCCATGTTAGAATGAGAATGATTATTGGTATTAGTAACTGCTAAGTGTATGCTTTTAAAATTGTATATGGTTAGGATCTTATAGCCTTAGAATAATTGATTTGGCCTTATTTTATGTTCCTTGTCTGGTTGTGGTCCTAGGGTAGAGTCTATTATTCGACAGTCTATTAGATCCTGTTTTGTATATAATTTACATGCATAAGGCAACCAACAGTAAGGATGGATGGATGTGGATAGCATGAGTTGTGGTAGGTGGGCTGAATGTTCTATGATAATTCTTTGAATTGGAGTGCTACTGCACGAATGCTGCTTGCTTTGTGCTTTGTGGGACTCTTGAGTGATAGGAGTCAACTATTAAGTGGATATGATGATATCCATGAGGTGGATGGCTGGCATCATGGGGAGTTCTTCAGCAGCTGATGACAGGGCGAGGTTGGGAACCTATGAAAGCCTAGGATATGCTCTAGTGAGTTAGTGGGGCGGTTCAGTGAGGTTGGGAGCCTAGGAGTTGCTTCGTTGGGTATTGTGCTGCTATTTATCGGATATTTGGTGCATCAGTGGAGTAGGTGACTTAGAGGATTCGAGAGGATTGTTGAGGAAAGTATGGATAGGTGTGGAAGGTAGTATGGGCCCGTACTACTGAAAACACAGGATCCATACTCGAATTGGTAAGAGTCTTGGAGAATCTAAGAAGCTTATGGGAAGGAGAATTTTTAGTTATGCTCTGATAGTGGGGATAGTTGCTTTGCCAGATGAGGATGAGCACACATGAGGAAGGACCAGGGTTTGGTCCCGGCTCCGATGGTGAGCCAGTTAGTGGAAGGACTGCCAGGTTTTGAGTTCGCCTTGGATCTCTTGTATCAGGTGGAAAGGAGTGATTGTGCGATCTATTTCACTTTTAGGAGGAGACTATGTCTTGGGGGTATTTAGTAGCCAGTTTAGGGTAGAGGTTGCTTCAGATATAGTAGTTCAATCGTGAATGATTGAGCTGGTGAGTGTGCTAGGGTACGAGATCCCGAATGGTATGATTTCTAGAGCTCGAGAGCAGGGATTGATTTGGAGCACATATGGAAGAGGGGACCAGATCAGGTGCATATATTAGAGGGTCCCAAAAAGAGACCCAAGAGTTTAGATCAGCTTTTGAGAGGCCAACAGGGTCGGATTTAGTGCAGTACTTGCGGGAAACTGCACAATGGAGCTTTTGTTCTAAGGGTTTTGGTAAGTGTACCTCTGGGTTGTTTCCCTGCTTGTGTTTGGGTTACACCCTCGAAGATTTTTATATGCCATTTGCATACCGTGAGTTATAGGGTGATTAGTGAAAAGTCGTTTCCCTCTTTGCTGGTTTGGAGCATTTAATGTTATCTGGGCCTATGGTCGAGATCAGTTCAGAGACGTGATGCGAAAGGTCTACAGTCAAGATTAGTGACTCAATCATTATGCTTGGGTTGGCTTATGTAAGCGCCATGGGAAATGGTCTACTGCTGAGGCTTTGGTCTGGGCATCGATTATTTGGACTTCAAGATATAAGTGTGACATCATTTCAAGACGTCTGAGATTACTAGTTACACTAGGATTCGGGAAGTGTTCGTCAGATCTTTAGGAGTTGTGTGGACTTTTGGGGTTTGGGCCAGTAATAGAACACTAGCACGGGTAAGCAGCAGGTTGTCAACAATTTGGTTATTAAAGAGTAAAAAGGATTGGGAATCCTTCAAATCTCATGTATTGCGAAGTCTTAGTTGAATCTAAGTGGGGGAGAATCACGCAGGTATTCAGGACAGGGGCAGGTATGAGACCGGGATGGGTTTCTCATCCTCATTGAGGAAAATGGCGGCCCAAGTGGCTATTTGGTTTGAGGGTTGTATGAGTTTGGAGTTCGGTAAAACTACCCAACATGTGAATCGCATCTTCTTGGGGCTTGATAGCAGAATTTGAGGAAGCAGGCTGGGGCTCCAGTCGTGAATTGAATTCAGTTCGGGTGTTCGGTCGAGTGCATGCTCGACCCTGTATGCGTTTCGAAATGATAGATTAGGGGTAAGGCATTGGGCTGCAGTTGTGTTAGGATGAAAGTGTTGTAAGACTACGGGGGAGCCGTAGCATTCACTAATGGTCTGTTGGGGCGAAAGTGTTGTAAGACTACGGGGGAGCTGTAGCATTCACTAATGGTTAGTTCGGATGAAATTGTTGTAAGACTACGGGGGAGCCGTAACATTCACTAGAAGTCAGATAGTGTGGAGAGTGTTGTAAGACTATGGGGGAGTCGTAATATTCACAAGCGGTCAGATAGTACGGGAAGTGCAAAAAGACTGTAGGGTAGCTGTGACATTCACAGATTCGTTCAGATGACTTAGGCCAGGGTGGGCCAGTTTGCAAGGTTGTGAGTAGGTGACAACATAATTGGAATCAAGAAACGATAGGTCGAAGGAGATCAGGTATGATGCAAGACTACAATTATTTTGGTAGCATTCACCTTTTTGCGTTGGACTCAGTGGTGACAGGTTGTCAGCCTATCATGATCAGATGGATCAAAGGATTGAAGGAGCCATGAGTGGCGGTGTAGATAGGGAAGTTATTGTTAGACGATGTATCCTTCGGAGGTCATGTGGGATTGTGGTGCGTGCATTCCTGGCTCATCAATCAGGTAGGTGTCCAGTGTTCCGGACAGTTGGCAGACAAGTTGGAACCAGGGAGGTCCCAGTTGTTCTTCAGGAAAACAGTTATGTGGCAGCAAGATGAGTTGGAGCAACTTCAATGATTTGGGGTTCATGTGTGGAGTTGCTTGTCATTCGGGGCATATACTAAGTTGTTTATAGTTGGGCTAAATAATATCAGAAGTGAATAGCCAGTTGGGAGATAAGTGCAGTGAGCTCGACAATGATTCGATGGGGGCAGTCGGATAGGGAGACAAACCATCTCGAGACTTTAGATATTAGATAGAGCAGATGTGATGTGACATCCCCAAAATCTCGGCCAGAAAAGACCGATTTCATTTATGCTTTTCAAACATTTTCAGAGTAAATCCTTTTAATTTTAAAAGAGATGCGGAATTTGTTCCCAAAAACAAAACATGATAAAATAGATATTTATCAAAACATTTCATAAAGAAATATGATTTCATTTCATAATCAAAAGTCGGGATGTCATTTTCCGATACAGATCATAAAGCATAAACGATAGCATTACAAGTCATTCAACAAATATATACATATACAGACTTGTAAACAAAACAACTTAATGATTCGCCCATCTTAAGCTCTTGCGCCACTTCCTGTAATACAAATAAACTGAGTGGGTCAGGCTTGGGAGCCTGGTGAGCATATAGGGTTTTCAACCCACAATAAATATATTTAATTTCAACAATCAACAATAAACCCGATTACCCATTCCCGTTATCCTCACTTTATGTCCCTAAAAATAACATCTATTATAAGGAACCTAATTCAGGATTTTCATTGGGACAGACATTACTGCAGAGGGGCTTCCTCAACAATAAGTGTCCTAAAGGCAACCATGTGGGGGATAGAGTACACCAGCGAACACGTCGTTCACAACACATACAGGTTATGAGCCTGCTAGTGTTCCACAGGACAGTCTAGAATAGTCCGTGGTTGTCATCCATACTCTGCTGAATGACTAGAATAACACCAATAACACCGAGGCCTCTCATCTGTTTATTACACACCAACTATCTACCCATGTTCTACCCAACATATTAGTAGATAAAAATATACATTTTTATACATAGTTTGAAAACCTGTATAACATGCTTTAATCAATACATATTTCACATAACAGATGAGGCATACACACATAACATGTATTTCATAGAGAATAAATCAGATCTATGAGATAGAAGAGAGTGAATATACATTCACACATATAACAACAACATATATACATATAGCACGTATTTTATATAAAATACTTCATAATATTGCGTTGGAATGAAAATAACTACACACTCACTTGATCAGAAGATGATCGGGCAGCACTACGACTTGCACAAGTAGTGTTTCTCCGTAGATCTGGAAGATCTTCACAAAAACCGGGCTCCTCGCAGGCAGGGCTTCGGCTCGGGAATAACGCTCTTTGGGATCCTCGGGGCTTCGAATCTTGCTTCGGGGCTCGGGAATATTACCGGGGCTTCGGGGTATAAATGGCACGCTAAACGAGGCAAAAGATGAGAGAAAATGAAGGGTTTGTAAAAGAAAATCGGCTGCCTTCGCATCCCCTTTTATAGGGTTGAGCCTCGGGGTTACGCTGGGCGTAACTTCGGGGTACGCTGGGCGTAACTTCGGGGTACGCAGGGCGTAATGCCTCGGTTGCCGTCATCGCTTGCGTCATCGACTCCTCTACGTCATCGCATACGAACTCGGAGCACTCGAGTGGTACGCTGGGCGTACTTCGGATGAGTCCGGAGACTTCTCTTCGGATAATACCAACATTTAGATTTAATTTAAATATTAAATATTTAATAAACTTCAAAATTTCATATCTCCCTCATACGAACTCCGTTTTCGATGTTCTTTATATCCACGCGTAGGTGAGACTACGCTCTACAACTTTCGTTTAGACTCCGTCGGCTAATTTCGACTATTAGTAGGAGGCCGGGACAGAAAAACTTCTTTATAAATTCATAACTTCTTCGTCCGACGTCCGTTCTCGCCTAGCTTTTCATCGTTTCGTTACTAACAACGAGATCTTCGATTCTCGTTTAGATTGTTTCGGCTAAAAACCGCTCGATCTCAAATCGAGTATTCGGGCTGCATACCGCCAAGTCGAAACTTTAGAAAATCATAACTTCCTCATACGAAGTCAGATTTGGGCGTTCTATATATAATCGGAAACCTCGTTTCAACTACTATCACATTATCCAAAGATATCGAGTTTATTTTACACTTAAATTTTGACATTCATTTTATTCTTAATTAATCGTATCACATAATTAAGCAATTAAGCACGAAACACATAATACTCAAATAATACGTTCTTATTATTTCAAATTGGGTTACAAAGGTTAACCTAGACTATTAAATTGCTAAAAATGGCAAGCCCAGAAACACGGGCATTACATGTGATCAGGTTGCAAGGAATTTGTTCATCTTCGGGTTCTAGAACCCTATGGGGGTTGGTTTTGGTTGCCCTAGGAAGGCTAGGGTGTTCTCGGGATTGTGGCCATGTCGTTCAAGTCGCATGGCGCGTAACGAATGGTAAGGAATGATTTCTAGGCCCAAATCTAATTTAAGTGAGGGAGAGTTGTAATGTCCTGTTCCGAATCGCTTTCCTAATTCGGAACGGTGGCCTGAGGTTATATTATCATAAGGCTTGGGGCCTTTTGAGGAGAGAGATCTAAACCCATTTACATATAGATAATGTAAATGAGGTGATCCGGGAGCTGGGTCGTGTTTTGAAGACAAATGGGTATATCGATAAAGTGGCAGTTCAAGCCCTTTATGGGTTTTGGGTTTTATTCAAAGTGTTGTAAGGCTTGGGCGTGCTGTTAAGGGCATAGGGCTTCTCGCCACCTTTTTGTGGATATAAGGTTCGTCGGAAACGAACCTAGAATGAAGGAGTTATGACAGTTTGAAGGATTTGGCAGTTTTGGTCCTTGGGTGAGAAAAGCTTGTATTTCAGCATGCATACAAATGTGACAACCAATGAGTACGCCCAGCGTAAGCTGGGAACGCCCGATGTAGTGCAGGATAAGTGTAACGTAGGTGCGAAGATGTACGCCCAACGTACATTCAGGATCTCCAAAACCCTAATATTTTGGGTTGGCTCACTATTTAAAGCACCTCAAGTCCAATGGGGGGCGCCTCTCTTTCATTCTCAGAGCATTAAACCCTAAATTCGAGTGGTAGCTTCATCCAAGAGTGTTGTGAGCTTTGTGGGTGCATTTTAGGTGGTTTTTGGTGCATTTCAAGACGTGGAAGCTCAATACAAGGTGGTGGTTTAAAGGGGGGTTTGTATATCGGGACATCTTGCTACAATTTCAGCTCAAAGAAGGTAAAAAGTTCTGAGCTTGATCACTAGATGTTATTGTTTATGAATATGTGGGTTTTTGGTCCCTTTTGGCCTCATGAGCAAGATCTAGTGGATAGACACCACTTCAGGAGCTTTGAGTTGCTACTCTTAGCATTTCAGAGGTTATAAGCCCATAAAGTTGCAATCTTTGAGGCTAGAAACCATTCATGCATGTCCTAGATGAGTATTATTGGGTTAAATTAGTCATTAAGGCCCTTTGAGCCATGCAAATGCATAAAGGTGCCAACTTTGTGCATTAAGAGCTTCATTTGGTGGTTCTCTGAAGTTTAGACGCAAAGCTCTTAACTGTTTAAGTCACAAAAGTAGTTTGGAAGTTCTGCGAGTACGCCCCGCGTAAGTCGATGTACCCCCCGTGTACAGAGTCAACCATTCCGTATATGGTCAATACGAGGCGAGGGTACTCCCAACGTACAATATGGGTACGCCCCACGTACACCTCTGTTTGGGATTTCAGACTTTGGGCTTCGTGTTTGGGCCATCTGTTTAGGCCTAGAATCCTAGACCCTAATGGACTATCTGGTTGGGTGTATTCTGGAACAATTGAAGGATTGGATCATATAATGAGGCCTAATAAGGAGTTTGGGCCTAATTCGAAAAATTGGGCCATTAGGGGCTTGTAAGTGCATGGATTTCGTTGGGCTAGCTATGGACAGGTATAATGATTCAGAAAATAATAAATGGGCTTTAGGAAAGGCCTATGTAAGGGTTTGGGGCCAATTTGGAAAATTAGGCCATTAGTGGGCCTTTATGGATTTTAGAACTTTGGACTTAATTGGTTTTGGACTTGGGCCTTAGTTAAGTATCTTGTGGGACAGGGGTAAAATGGTCATTTTACCCAAGTATGGAGTATGGATCATGGTATAGAACCCAATTGTTAATTGGGAGATATTTTGGTATTGATAGCTTAGGAAGTGGACAAGACAGCAGCTAAGAAATTCTTTCAGGAAGCTTCTGCATTCGAGGTGAGTCTCCTCACCATACCAATAGGTCTAAGGCACCAAGGCCAACTTATTTAGTTAGTTGTAGTGTTTATTGTAGATTCACTACTGATATGTCTGGTATGCATGTATATGTGAATGTGCTAGTATTCTATTGACTAGATATGTGAAGACCCCAGGGGGGGGGGAGCCCGTGGAAGTTGGATATAAGACCATGTGGGGGAGCCCATGACATTCCTAGGTAAAGACTATGTGGGGGAGCCCATGACAAGTAGCTAAGACCATGTGGGGGAGCCAGTGGCACATATGAGTTAGACCCTGGGGGGACCCCACAACCTCCCGATATGTTTATGTATGGGCTATGTAATATGATAGATATTTCTGTGATATATGGTATGCTAGTTGACTTTGTGTTATTTGCATGGAAGACCCCGGGGGGAGCTCATGACAGTTGGATATAAGACCATGTGGGGGAGCCCATAGCATTCCTAAGTAAAGACCGTGTAGGGAGCCCATGGCAAGTAGTTAAGACCATGTGGAGGAGTCAATGACACATAAGAGTAAGACCTTGGGGGGAGCCCACGACATCCTTATACATTTATATGTCTGGCTTGTGTATGCTAGTTGATTGTGTGACATGTGGTATGATAGTTGTTTATGACATTATGTGATATGCTAGTTGTCTTTGTGATACTTGCATGGAAGACCCCGGGGGGAGCCCGTGGCAGTTGGATAACAGACCATGTGGGGGAGCCCATGACAACCCTTATATGTTTATATGCATGACTTATGTGATTGATATGGTTTATGTAGCATTTATAGCTAATATGGATTATGTGGTTATGTGGATTGTGTGGGGTATGCTCTAGGGAACTCACTAAGCTTCATGCTTACATGGAAATGAATAAAACATAATCAAAGCATTCCATAAAGTCATAATAACATAAAAAGGTCCGAAATGCCCTTAGCATGAAAATGACATTCTACTGCATAATTAATCTAAAAATTTTAAGTATTATATTCGATCTACCAATGTATGAGTCGCATCCCTTCATCCTACATGACACGTTAAACTACTTGAAGCCCCAATTATTTAGGGTTGTGATCAGAGTGTTCACAAGCAAGGGGCTGTCAAGGATTGCTGTTGATCTGCTTCTTACGTGTGACTATGAAAGAGTAATCCTTGTTTGGGTTCTACACATCCATCAAAGCCATAAAGAATGAAAACAAAGACGACAATGGTATTTTCTATATTTCTTCTGTTTATGTTTGTTTAAGTTGCAATCGATTGTTTGAACCTAGGATCCTCTTGTGGAATATGCATTTTTGTTGTTTTCTCATGATGTCTGTGTGCTCTTGTTCATATGCTTATATTCCATCACCCTTTTAGACTAAGTTAGATGTACACATGCTCTAATGCTCATATAAAATAATAAATGATGCCATTCTGAGGTAAATACATGATTCAACAAAGTTAAAGAGGTTACCAATAGAAAATATTAACCGACTATTTTATGTGAGGAAATTCTTGCGATTTCTGATAAAGCTCCAAGGATATGCATTAAGGATGTATTTAATGCAATGTTACCTAGGGAAGAGAATGTTGACGCTAAATAAGTGACCCATAGCTCAACGAAAGACTAAATACGATGAGTAATGAAGCGAAGGTTTGGAACTGATCTTATGATAGGAAAAGCCTACCGATACCTAAAGGCTGAAACCCAAGCTACAATTATGTATAGTTGTACTAGTTAAAAAAATTGAAGGGGAAAATATGAACGAAAAAACTCAGTGATCAAATGTGTACAAGTGGAAAAATATATTACTTTTTTAAGTCATTACCCCTTTTATAAATCGGAAAACATATATAGTATTTGATACATTATTACAACCTTGTGTAAAAGTGTCAATGACAACATAATTGATATTAGACTTGACAAACGTGTCGTGTCGTGTCAAAACATTATACAGGTTGAGAGAGCTTGACCCAAACCCGACTCGTTTAATTATCGTGTCATGTCGTGTTAACTCATTTATTTTCGTGTCGGGTTTCGGGTTATAGTTTAGGCCTTGTAAATATGTTATGTCATGTCGGTTTGAAATATTTTTAAGGTTGAAGAGTAAGAGACGAGAATGCAAAAAGAAAAAAAGTGAAACGCTAGAGTTGAGAGGTAGAATGACAAAATTCATGGTAAATTTAGAAAGAAAATGAAAAGAGTTAGAATTTATGAGCAAATGAGATAGGTGAAGAGAAAGATACAAAAATATGACTTTTTTCCAGCTCCATCTCGTAGTTCAGTAATATGCCTCCAAGCTGGATCCTTTTTTGATCGAAGATTTGGTTGAGTAGAAGCTTCTGAACCAAATGGTACAGTATTCGATTGTGCTTCAGATGGATTAGAACTTGGATTGGAACTTGAACCCGAAGTACTCATAATCTAAAACACAAACACAAACAACCAATGTTATAGTTGAGCACATGCTAATAAAAAATCTAATCTAAAATCTGATAAGTGCACAATTTAAAAAATCCTAAATGGAATGCTAGAGTGATACTAACATTAAGAAACAATGCAATGACAATGTAATACTAACAATCTAACATTAAGAAACAGACAATCAAAAATCTGATCTACAGTCTGATAAGTATACAACAGTGAATAACAATCTAACATTAAGAAACAAACAATGCAATGGCAATGTAATACTAACAATCTAAAAAATCCCAACAGAAATTACATGTAATATATAAGAATGTCTGTTGTTGTAGAATTTCCACATTCAGATGCTAAGTTGCATAAAGGGTAAGAAAGTAAGTAACAGTGAATAAAATCCTAGAAAAAAAAGAATGGAATCAACTAACCAAGAAATTCAAGCTTCTAATTTCTCTACTCGGTGGATTGCTCGTCGCCTTGTCAGTGGTGTAGCAGAAATCGGAATTGGATTGATCGGAGAACGAAGGTGAAGCAAAAATCGGAATGGAATGATCGGCTGATCGCAGGTCGAAGGTGAAGCTGGAGAGTTGTGATTGTAATCACAGACTATGGAGTGATCGATCGCCTCGAGTCTAGAGTTTGGGTGTGTGATTGTGCGTCTGTGTCGTTTAGCGATTTGGGATTTGGGATGGGAATGGTTTCTGATATGTCCGATATTAGTTTAAAGAAAACAAAAAAAAAAAAGTAAAAACCGGTTCGGAAGCCGGTTCAACCAGCCCGGTCCGACCGTGGCTCACAAAAAACCGCCGGTTTATTACGATTTGGCTCAATACCGATTTTCAGAGGCTAAAGAACCGGAACCAGCACCGGTTCCCGGTTGAACCGGCCGATCCGGTCCGGTTTTCAAAACAGTGCATATCTGTAAAATTAAATCACTTTGAATGTTTGAATTTTAGTTTTAAATATTGGGTTCAGGCTGTTACCAAGTTTATAATATATAATATATTTATACAAATATGAAATTTATAAAAAAATTATATATAATTAAACGGATCATGTTTTAAATCAACTTCGAATTGAAACTAATTGTATACATTTAATTATCGTGTCTAGAAATGTCTCATACATGCCCACAAATTGTATTTTTGCCAAAGTTATTATTGGATTTGGAGGGTTTATGAGGTCCGTTTTTACGGCTTTACTGATTTACAGCCTTTACTGGTTTCTTTACTAAGTCGCACAGCCCTTCACCCACATTTTCTCTGTTTCATCGACTTCTCCGATTCACTTCTCTGTCTGCATCAAACTTCGTTGGACTGCTCGTTATCTTCTCTGTTTCCCAGTTCTTCATCGTTACATTTAGTCTTCTCTACAAATCGCCGGCGCCTCCATCTTCTCAGGTAACTTCATGGCTTATAAACCCTAATTATCAAAATCAGCTTTCGTAATGGTTGTTGATCGGTGGTCTTGCCCACCAATCATATTTGTCCAACTGTGCGTGTGAGAGATCACATTGAAAACGGTGCAAATGGTTTATTCATTTCCGTAATTTTTGTTAAAATTTGCCCACATCACAATGTGGTTGAGTAAAACGTTTAATTTGTGTTAAATTTTGCTTACAGATTGCAAGAGGAAGAATGTCAGGAACGAGAAATATAGGGCTTCTTCCCAACAGAGTTTAAAAGGGTGCGATTAACGCAGGCAATCACATCTGCACTTACAGAGCTTAGTTTGCTTATTCTCCCCATGGTATCAATTCTCTCTCTCCCTCTCTTTCTCTCTCTCTCTCTCTATATGTTTGTACGTCAAATATGCTGTTGATCCACACTATAATTGACGAATTTCTACACTTTCTCATCTATTTGGATTTGGAGACTATTTGTCTTAACCAGTTAACCTTAATTTCATAGTATACTTTGATCTATATATTTTTCAATCTCGTTTTACATATTGTATGCCCTTATAAGCTGTAATTTCCCCCTTTTTCAGTTGAAGTAGGATCCAATCCAACTCAAAGTAATCCCCACAAGAAAGAGTGATAAAAAATGGGCAGAATTACAGTTGCATTGATTGTTAGCTCATGGGTCATACCCATTTCCATTCTTGTCAATACAATTGTTCCTGAACCCTACATGGTAATATGATCATAAAATTTATAATTCTTTTTTGTCCCTGTTTGTTACACATGACATTACACAAGTTCAATGGGACAAAAGTTGCAATTTTTTATCTTAATTTGGTAAAATTGGAATGTTATGTAGGATGAAATCTTTCATGTTCCTCAAGTTCAACAATATTGTGTAGGCAATTTTAAAAGTTGGGATCCTATGATAACCACTCCTCCTGGATTGTAAGTTTCACTTTAAAAAATTCTTTTTAGAATTTTGATAATCTTATTTTTAATACACAATTTTTTTTTTTTAATGTTTCAGGTACTTCATTTCACTTGCATATATTGCTTCTTTATTTCCTGGCATCCTATTTATACAACCACTCTCAAGTTTTATAAACTCATGTTCAATATCAATTCTTCGGTCAACCAATGGTCTTCTAGCTGTAATTTGCAGCATTTTGGTTCATGATATAATTAAATCTTTAAATCCATCACTTGATGACAAAAAAGCAACTCTTTATGCAGTTATTCTAGCCTTATATCCCCTTCATTGGTTCTTCAGTTTTCTTTATTATACAGATGTAGCATCACTCACAGTAGTTCTTGCTATGTATCTTATGTGTCTCAAGAAGAACTACATCTCCAGTGCTTTGGTAACAATTGATTTTTTTTTCTTTAATTATTTTACCATTTGTTTTTGGTTAATTATCTTTATCTATTGGTAATTTTTTTTCCTGATGATTGTTGTATGGACATATGATGTTTAAAAAAATGATGGTGTATTTTGGGGAAATAGTAGGAAAAAATAATTGAGGGTAAATTTGTAAAAAGTTACAATTTAATGGGGAAAAGGTTATTGTCTTAACTTTCTCTAGTAAGTTGTTCTTTTTGCATTTGATAAGAAATGAACACTCATATTTAGCTTACTGGATTAATTTCTGTCCTTATTTAAGTAAAAAAAAGGTTAAATGCAAGAAATATCAATGTAGTTTAGTTTGATTTGTTTATTATATCATCTTACTTTTATGAAAAATATGGGGTTAATCTTAAAAAAAAAACCTTATATTTTGTGTTTTTGCCGGATTAAACCTTAAAATTTTCTTTTGCCTGAAAAAAACCTTGTATTTTTTCGTTTTTCCCAAAAAAGCCCTCAACTTTGTATTTTTTTCCGAAAAAAAGCCTTCAACCTTCTAAATGCTTCCAATTAAACCCTCAAATTTTTTAGTTTTTCTCGAAAAAACCCTCACATTTTTCAATTCTTTTGGCAAAAAATGACTAAAAGGGCCAAATCGAGAAAAATGATAAACAAGGTTTTTTTCAGGCTTTTTTTTTTTTTTTTTTTTTTGAGGTTTAATCCGGCAAAAACACAAAATATAAGGGTTTTATTTATTTATTTATTTATTTATAAGATTAACCCAAAAATATGCCCAGTTGTAGCAATGTCATTCAAATACAAATCAATTTTTACTTCTATAATTGAGCAAAATTTTCAAAGTCCTGTTTTAGTAAATAAAAAACTAAAAACTACAATGCAATAATTTGGTAGATTTTCCAAAGTACCACTACCTTAATAAGAAAAAAAAAAAACTGAAAAAGTACAATTCTATTATGTAAAAAAATGAAAGCAAGACATTATAACTCAAATAAATTGAAGTACGTTTTCTATTTCTTGCATTTAGCCCAAAAAACATCACCTTTACATACAAATTTCTTTTATTTTACAAGTTTACAAATAGATTTACTGAACATACTTTACATTTTTGCATTTTTTTTTGCAATAACTAATTTTCACTAACTACAATGCAGTTTGGAGCTATTTCCATAGTTATAAGACAAACAAATATTATTTGGATGCTATTTGTTGCATGTTGTGGAATTCTAAATCTCATTGAAGCTAAAAAGAAACATGAAAATAATTTTTCATCAGAGCCCCAATTTGGTCATTTTGCTTCAAGTAGTAGTGTTAAAGTCAACTCTAATCTGAAAAGGAGAAGATCTGGTAATGCTATTCACACTTCAACTCATTCCATCCATGGAAAAAGTCTTCATCAGTCAACAGGTTTGCATATCTTTATTTTCATTTTAAATTCGATTAAATCCACATTTATGAAATAATGTTTCATCTTTTTTTAACATAGTTTATACAACAAAGTGGTTCTTTACTTCTTTTACACAAAATATTCAACAATGTTTCAGTATTTTACATAAATTTGCATCAATTTGGTAGAATAAGTGAAATATGGTTACATAAATTGGTAAAAGTAAAAAGGGAAACATTGTTGTGTAAATTCTCAATTCAGTGAATAATATGTGGTTGCATGTTTTGGTCTAAAAACCAGTTTGTTGTATAATTTGGGAAAAAGGTAAAAAATGTTGTGAATAAATGCACATTTTAAATTCGGCTAAATGCGTATTAATGCAATAATGTTTCACAATTTTCCGAATTTATGCAACAAAGTGCTTTTTTTTTTATACAAAATATAATAAAGCTTTAGGACCAAAAGATGCAATATTTTATAATTCGTGTAAGTTTCATAAAGGAGAAACATTGTTGCATAAAGATAAATAATCATTTATTAAATAAATTTTGGTTGCATATTTTGGTTCTAGAATGAAAGTTGACTGCAATTTTTTTATTTTGAACAACCACTTTGTTGCATAAAATTGTGAAGGGAAGTTGTCGGAAAAGTCCCAATATTTTCAGAAAAGTTACACTTTAGTCCCAAGTTTATTTTTTTGAACATAAAAGCCCCGATTATTTCATTTTGGCTCAAATTAACAAAAAGTCCTCTTTTTTTTCTTTTAACAGGAAATGACATATTATCGTGTTTTTACAAATAATCGGGACTGTTATGTTAAAAAAATAAACTTTGGACTTAAGTGTAACTTTTCCGAAAATATTGGGACCTTTCAGACAATTTCCCAATTGTGAAATAAAAAGGTGAAATGTTGTTGCATGAATGCGCATTTAACCCTTTTAAATTCACTAATGTGTAATCAATTTTAGGGCTATTCTGTTGATGTGGAAGGGTGTTTACGTCTTTTCCACATACAAGTGATCAAAAAAGACTCTTTGTCTCACCTTTTACAGTGGGATGAAAAGTTGCAATTTTTGTCTGGTTAACATTAGAAATGATGGATTTTTTATACATATCTTTTTAAGCTGACTTTAAAATAACCTCTTTTATTATATATATATATATATATATATATATATATATATATATATATATATATAATGCAGGTTTATTTAGTGAGATTTGGAGCATATTATTAGCAGCTTGGCATCTAAAGTTTGAGCTTTTTGTCTCTTTTAGCCCTTTTTTTGCATTGTTGCTGGCTTTTGCTGCATTTGTTGTTTGGAATGGCAGTATAGTTCTCGGTAATTCACACTTCCATTTCTAACTCTCACCTTAAAATTGATAAATGTAAGGGTAAAATAGTCATTTAATCTCACGCACACGGTTTATTCAGCCCTTTTATCCATACATGCCTTAGGCTGTGTTTGGCAAGCTTATAAGCTAGTTTTTTTAAAAAGCTACTTAAACTAGCTTTTTATGAGCTTTTTAAAAAATTTCCAAATATACCCTTTAAATAGTTATAGAAACACATTCTTTTAAATGCCCCTTTATGTCATTTTTATATCTTTCGGCTAGCTTTTCAGCCAGTTTTACCAAACACCATTTTTTATCAGCTAGCTTTTCAACCAGTTTTACCAAACACCATTTTTTATCAGCTAGCTTTTCAGCTAGTACGCCAAACATAGCTTTAATAGAGAAAAAAAAGTAAAATTATAAAATGATGAAAGTACAAATGCTTCTCTCTCTCTCTCTCTCTCTCATACTTTTATTTGTTTTTGTAGGGGCAAAAGAAGCTCATACAGTTTCTCCACATTTTGCTCAGTTATTATACTATGGTTTAGTTTCATCTTGTTTTATGGCTCCTATACACTTTACAACAACTCAAGTTACAATTTTGGCCAAGTCTTTTTGGAAGAATAAACCTTTTAGTTTCCTACTTTGCTTTTTTGCTTCCATAATTACCTTTCTATCCATTCACTTTTTCAGGTTTGTTTCTTTATTTTTCTACCTCAATCATTTTGAATCAACTCAATAACATGAATATGATTTTTTTTTTTTTTTTTTTTTAATACCATTGCAGCATTGCTCACCCTTATTTACTTGCTGATAATCGGCATTATCCCTTTTATCTATGGAGGAAAATTATAAATTCTCATTGGTCAACAAGATACCTTTTGATTCCCTTATATCTTTACTCATGGGCTTCTATCTTTACTCTATTAGGTCAGTATTCCACTTCAACTACTTGTTTTTATTTATATCTTCAAGGGTCAAATTTGTAAATTTAAAAAATAACTTACCTCGAAATGAAATTGTATTTTATTGGCAGGAAAAGGTGAGAAGAAGGTATGGGTGTTGGTTTATTTCTTGGCTTCAGCCACGTGTCTAATTCCTACTCCATTGATAGAATTCAGATACTACACAATACCTTTCTTTTTCTTGATACTTCATTGTCGTATAACTAATGATAGATTGTGGTTACTTATGGGATTTATATATACATCCATCAATGTTTTCACTATGACAATGTTCTTATTTCGACCCTTTCATTGGGATCATCAACATGGTATTCAAAGATTCATATGGTAGATCATTGTTGAGAGTGAGATTTGTTTTTCATTTTTTGATAATTTTATATCAAGTTTTGTAACATGGATATTGTAAATATTTTTATTAGAATATTATTCGGTTAATGATTTGTAGGTGTACGAGAATTTTTCATCCTTCTATATTTTAGGTTTGTTCTATCTCGGCTTAAATATTGTTTAAGTTTTTTGAAGAAAATAAAGTTTTTTTTTGGGTGATGATTGGTCTTGGTGGTTAAAATTAAGATTATATTTGATAGACTAGGTGAAATGTTAGTTGTTAGCGAAAAACTAGTTGATAGATTATAAAGCTAAGCTGATGGTTGAAAATTTGTTATTAGCTCATAAAAAAACTACATTTGATAAAATTAGCTAATAAGATAGCCGAAATATATGAAAGAGTATGTAAAAATGCTGAGTTTTTTCATAATTAGTAAATGTATATATTTGAAAGAATTTTAAAAAAACTTAATAAGCTAAGCGTGAGTAGCTTATAAATTACATTGGTTTGATAGACATACAAATCTAAACAAAAGCTTCGGCTGAGTAGCTTATTAAAAATTTAGCTTATAAATTACATTGGTTTGATAAACATACTAGCGAAATTGAGTAATCTAACTCTTATAAGCGATTTTTTGACAAAAATGACCACAATTTATTTTTGGTAAAGTAAGCATATTTTTCGGAACACATTGTTTCGGAGTAAGATTTCGGACCATGGTTCCGGAATATATTTGATTTTTTTTGGGCATGTAAGTTTTGCTTTCATAAAAAGTATAAGTTTTGCTTTCATAAAATGTATAATTTTTGGTTTTATAAAATACAAAATGCAATTAAAATGAACAAACAACTAATAAATACATAAACTAAATAAATGATGTGTCAGGTCATATTATAAATACGATGCTCAAATTATCTTTGTCGTTATACCCCAAAATATTTCGGCTAGTTGTTTTCTATAACCCATAACCTATGGACCGGTGGTTTTACCCTCCACAGAAATCGATTTCCTGGTGATCAACGTCTCCAGGAACCAACACAAAAACACCCCACATTCCCCTTTGTTGTCAATCTGTTGTGGTACGTCTGGGGCATTTTTGAGGGTCACTTTGACGCTCTCAAGTGAGATTGAATCAGTTGGTTCAGCACCCCAATAGTTGACTCCCACTAGCAGTTTGTGGATGCTAGCTCTCAGACATATAAACCAATCTTCATTTTCCGAATAGTAGTTGTCTTTCTAGTAACTATCGTATATAGTTAACTTGAATGTCTTCAAATCAAAAGAACCTAAAAACCAATGAGCGTGTGATATCTTGATTGGGATGTAAAGCTACAAAAAAGGTTAAAAATAATTACTTAATATATAAATATTCAGGTAATGTAATCCAAACCCAAGGTGGGTAACGGATCCGCCAACCATATCACTCCAGTCATATGTATCAGTGTTGAAAGCTGACGACACAACCGTCCACCGAGCATCATCCGCTCTACGCTCTAGCAGCAATGAGATCCACATCCATGACGACTTATACCATATGGCCATAACTTTTTGCCGTTTAGAACGCCTAAGAGGTGCTTGTGCCGGTGTTTTGTATTCATCCCGCGAAATCTCTATTACATCCGACGAGCGAATAATCAGAGCCGGATGCTTAGGGCTAACATTCAACGGCTGTTCAGAGCCGTCATTTAGCGACTGTTCAGGGCCGACATTCAACGGCTTTTCGAGGGTGCTTAAGACATAATCATGCTCCCATATGTAATGTCCCGAAAATTATATGGTAATAATTTAACTTTTAATATATGTTTAAACATTCATTATCCTTTATTCAAACATTTAGAAGTATTTCAAAATAAAACAATTATCAGAGTTCATTCTCAAAATCACGAACTGCGGAAAACACGGGTGTAAGCGCTGCGATGAAGCCGACCCTTCCCTTTTGAACCAGAAGTACCTGAAACCATAAACCACAAACTTTAAATACAAAGCTTAGTGGGTTCCCCAAATACCACATACCATACATATCATACGATCCACACATATCAAACATACAATAGGAGGTGCTATGTGCCAACCATAGCATTGCTATTATGCCACAAACCGTATCATGGTCTTTCTTACCAAGCCGGGGTCCAAAACCTTGGGTCTTCCAGACAAGTGCTAGGAGCCACCTCCTGGTCTTCCATGCAAGCATCACAAAGACAACTAACATACAATCTACAACTACTTAACCAATTAACAGCTATAGTTCAGACTCTAGTCTTGCATACAGATTGCCAGGAGCTACTTCCTGGTCTTTCATACAAATGCCAATGGCCACCACCGGGTCTTTCTCTAATACATAAGCCAAATGGGCCGACATTGGTGCCTTTGACCCATAGTATGAGGAGACTCACCTCAACAATTGAACCCACGAAAGTATCTCAGACTGAAGATCCGCTAGAATCCCCGCGCTATCAAAAAAATAACACCAAGTTAATAGTTAGGTTCCAAACCAAATCCAATAATCCATACATGGGGTAAAAAGACCATTTTACCCTTCACCTAGTTTGGTCCAAGACTAAGGCACAAACTCCCCATCATAAAGGCCCACAAACCAAAAGTCATCCAAAGCCTACTTATGGCCTAATTTTCTAAATTGGGCCCAACCCTTACATGGGCCTTACCCTAAATCCCAAAAACTTTTTCCTAATCCAAAACACATATTCACAGCTGGTCCAACAAAACCCCAAGCAATACAAGCCCAAACGATAGCCCAAACCCGAAATGACACCACAAGGCCCAGTAAGGCGCACATATCCCAATTAGGCCCAAAACCATCATGGACCTATCCCGAAAAAGCCCAATATCCAAAAAGGCCCGAATTAATGATGGTCAACCCTAGTCAACTCCTTGTCAATGGTCAAATGTCCAAAAGGTCAACAATTCAAGGAAACCCAACCTGGCCGAGTACGCCCCGCGTACTCAGCTGGTACGCCCAGCATACACCCTTTGGGGCTAGTACGTGCAACGTACCAGATGGGTATGCCCAATGCACTCCTTTGAACCCCAACCATTCTAAAAAGCACTTAATCACTTAAGCCCTTGCTCCAAACTCTCGTATCTGATTCCTATAGATGACTTATCATGTAAAGTTGGCAACTTTACTTGCATACATGGGTTAATGGGACTCTAGAACTCAAAAGAGCTTAATGAAAGGTCTTAACACATGCATGAGTCAAAATAAATCATAAAGATCACATTTTTATGCCTTTGGGATGCCTAAAACGTCCAGATCCACAAGATCAAACCTCTGAAACAACCATAGCTCACAAGAACAACCAAAAGAGGCTAAAAAGACTATGAACAAACCCAAAAGAAGATCTAACCAAAGAGTGAGCAAGATATAGACTTTATACCTTCAAGATCACGAAAAGATGATGTAACTTATGGATCTCTAAGCTCCTTGCAAAATAGCGAGTCTTCAACCTTCTCCTTCTCTTGCATAAGCCACCACAAACAATCTTCCAAGCTCCAAGAATCACTTAAGGCACTCTAGGGTTTCAAGGTAGATAAAAGGGGATAGAGGCTGACTTAAAAGACCCAAAGGAAGGTCATAATGATGCTTATATAGGGTAAGAACCCCAAAATTAGGGTTTGGCTCTGAAGGGAGTACGCCCTGCGTACCCATTAGTATGCTCGACATACTCACAAACCACTCGTGACCACTTTACCCACTACACCCCACATACACATCTAGTACGCCCCGTGTACTAGTTGACCTTCCAACACTTAGAATTTCACTCGGCCCTAGCTCCTTCGTCCTATGTCTGTTTCCAATGAACTTTATATCCACGTAAAGGTGACGAGAAACCCTATGCTTCTCTCAACTCACCCTCGCTTTAAAACTTCTCGAACAAGAACCCAAAATTCATCAACGATTGAGTTAACAAATTACAATTATACCCTTGGGCTCTGAAACACCCTCGAACACTTAGATCACTTAAACCATAACACCCAAAACCAAAAAGGGCCAAATCCCATCTTTCCCAAGGCCCTAAGCCTTAAAATAATGGATGATTGGGCCACGAACCCGAACAATGAAGCAATCCGAAACTGAGTGGTACAACTTGATATTGCCATATTTATACATATTTTTAGGCAATATTTAAGTACATATATATATATATATATATATATATATATATATATATATATATATATATATATATATATATATTGATCATTTGCATAGAATAATGGTACTTATAAGGTTAAATTATATTTTGCAGCCAAAAAAGAAGACATTTTGAAGAAAAAGGACTAAAAGCGTTAAAGAATGGAACTTTGGAGGTTGAAGGCTTGAAATACAAGAAAAACACCCAAAAAAGACGTACTCACGACGTGAACAGGTGATGGTTCACGGCGTGAGTAGAAAGAGTTAGAAGATAAGCATCCGGGTGAAGGAATCGTTGCCGATCACGATTACCTTGAGTTCACGATGTGAGTTTTAAATTCTCACGACGTGAACGGTGAATGTGAGGAGAATATAAATATCTTTGCCCATTACGATTGGAGGGACTTTTGACTGGCTTAGAAGGGTTCCTGGAGACGAAATTCAGAGGAAAAGAAGATCTAGAAGCTGGTTTTAATACCAAAGAAGAAGAAGTTCATAATTTGGTTTATAGATTGGTACACTTAAACATGTCTTTGATTATAGTTTTTGTTTGTTTAGCTGTTAGTATGTCCAGCTAAATCTAGCTACTTATGTTAGCTAGATGAAGCTGGAACTCATGGTTTTAATGCATTAGATTTGACTTTACTTGTTGGTGATACGCTCGTATTGATTGATTTTACCTAGCATGATTTAATTAATTATTTGATTGCTTTAAATTCTTGTTCTGTGTAGTTAGTAAACACAAATCTACATGAATTTGAATACCTAATAATATAGTGAACACTAGTTTATTAGAGCTAAGATCAAACCAATCTTAGATAAGTAATTGAATAATTGAATTAAGATGTGTTAGAGAACTCATATCATGATTGTAATTGTGTTTTGATTAATCAATCTTTCATGGCTCCAATCTTATTTAATAATTGATTCTGTGTTAACTATTGTGTGACCATACATAGATTTACATGAATTGATTAATAATTAGTAGATTTAGAACTAAATTTCTAATACTTCTTTAATTGGTAACCAACAGTAATAGTCCTAGCTAATGTATAACCATTGAGTGAAAGCGGATTCGAACTAACATAAGTGTTTTATTTATTGATTGAGTTTTTGTTAAAGAATTAAGTTAGTCTGATCTTGTAAAATCAGATAAAAAACCCATTTTAGCTCATTAGTAATTAGGTTAGTTTAGTAGTAAATAAATTAATTAGTCAACACCGTTCCCTGTGATCGACACCCGACTTACCAAACTATTCTATAATTCGATTAGGTACACTGCCTAGGTGCATTTTAGTTAGTTAGTTAGGTTATAAATTATAAAATTAGTTGGTACTTTCGTGCACATCACAACTCCACCCTACTTAAATTAGATTTCGTACATAAATGAGAATCCGTAATAATAAATAAATGAGAAAATTAATAAATTAATAGTAGCCCTGAAATCCGTAATAATGTAGCAAGGTTTTGGTCTCGAGGGTTAATTGTTACAATTTTAGAAGTTGGGGGTTAAAAGTGTAAGTTCTGGATTTAAATTGAAAAAGATTTCAGAAGTCAGGGCGTGTTTAGTATTTAATGGACTTAAATTGAAAAGATTTGAAGGCTTAGGGGCTAATTGGTAATTTCAGGACTTATTATGAAAGGAAATTATGGAATCAGGGGCTAAAGGGTAAATGTTGGATTTAAGTTGAAGAAGATTTTGTGAGGAGGCGCTGATTGTGGAAATATGACACAAGTTTGAAATGAGACACAGGTTTAACCTCGTATCCCATTTTCCTCTCAATCGATAGTCGGCAAACCCTAATCCTACTATTCCATTGCAACCGCCACTTAAGTTCACCAGCCGCCACCCCTTGTTCCGTTCGCCTTTCTGACCAGATGAGCCCGTTGCCGCCACTATTTTGCTGTCGGAACATCATTACGACTGCCGGATGTCGTGAGCATTGTTGGACGTCATGTGGGTCGCCAGAGCTGTGAGGTGCGAATTTTTGCTGTCATTCGGCGGTAAGGACTCAAACCCCCTGTTCTCAGATGCGTTTATCCTCTTCCCTCCGCCTATTCTGTTGCTGTGCTGCCATCGTCATCTCTACTCCGAGCAACAGTCACGGTGACGCCCTTCTCCTCCGACTGCCGCATGATGCCACAAGTATGGTCGTGTGTAGGTACGTTTTTTTCAGTCTTGAACTTTGATCTGAGTATGTTGGGTTGGGTTTGGGTGTTGTATGAGTCGAATGCGTGGATATGCGTGTGTTTTTGGCTAGAAACCCACCGCCACCACCTCATGGTGGTGGCTGTCACCTTTTTCTGTCACCCTTTACCGCCACCAGCCACCATAGGAGGTGGCCGTGTGTGTGTTTATTGTGTGTGAAGTAGTATGTGCGATTTTTGGGCAAGAACCACCACCACCATTGGAAATGGTGGCTGCCGCCGTCAGCGGCCATGAGCCGCCGCCAATCCCCACCGTCCGAGGTGGCAGTGGGTGGTGCCCGACCTAGTAGAAGCCTAATGGACCTAAAGACTTAATCTTGGACTGGGCTGGCTCGTGATTGGGTTTGAAACCCTAATTAGGGTTTAGAAAACCGTAATTTTGGGTTTTGTTGGTTTGGACCTATTGGGACCCACGTTTGGACCAGTGGACTGAGGTTATGACTCATGCTGATTTCGTTGTATGATGGATTAGTGGGATAATGGACTTAATGGGTTAAGTGAGAACACTTAACCCTAATCGTCATTTCATGAGAAAACCCTAATTGTGGTGGGTTTAGAGTTGGGCCTTTCTGTTGGGCCTAGATGTCTGGACTCTTGATGGGCTAACTATTAACAAGTAAACGGATTAGAACGCTTGGATTTGGCTTTAGGATAAGGCCCATTCGATAGGCTTGGGCCCAATTGAGAAAATTGGGCCATAGATGGGCCATATTTTGGGCGTTGATGATTATGATATATTAGACCATCAGAATGTCAAGTGTTGGACCAAGAATAAATGGTTGGGCCTTAAGGCAAAACCATGTAGAGGTTTGGGCCCAATTTGGAAAATTGGGCCATAGTTGGGTCTTGGTTCATTATTAGACTTTTGGGCCTTTGGTTTGGGCCTTGGGCTTGAGTCAAGCTAAGTTAGGGGTAAAGTAGTCTTTTACCCCAAACATGTACTTATGGATATGTTTTGGGGACCTAATTATTAATTGAGTGTTATTTTGATGTTAACAGATTTAGGAATCTGTCATCCAGCAGCTAGGGCTTCGTCAGCGGGACTTCATCAGCGTGAGGTGAGTCTTTTCCTATAGGAATGGGTCTAAGGCACCAAGGCTGGCCCGTTTATGTGTGATATATATGCCGAGGTTAGCCCGATGTAGATGGTCTGTTTCCGGACTTCGGTCCGATACCGAGGCAAGCCCAAGGAATGTTAGTATGCTTGATGTCTTTGTGATTCTTGCATGTGTTTGTCTATGTGTTCCAGACTTTGGTCTAATGCCGGGGCGAGCCCGAGGAATGTCTAACTTATATGTTATGTGTTATGTGTTCCGGACTTCGGTCCGATGTCGGGGCAAACCCAAGGGATGTTTAGTTTTTATGTGGTTATGTTATGCTTGCTGATATGCTATGTATATCGGACTTCGGTCCGATGCCGGGTGGGGCCCAATGCAGTGGGCTAGGCCCAAGTTATGTCGGACTTCGGTCCGATGGGTGGGGCCTGATGCCATATTCGTCCGATGCCGAGCGGGGCTCGATGCAGCAGGCTAGGCCTAATATGTGATTTTGTGTGTGGTATGTGGTAGCTTGGGGAGACTCACTAAGCTTCGTGGTTACAGTTTTCAGTTTTGGTTTTAGGTACTTCGGTGGAGGAGCTCGGGATGATTGCAGTGCACACACCATTTGTTCAGTCTGGGATGTTTTTCAGTCTGATATTTTGACACATGATTTTGATACAATATTTTTTTATGATGATTTGAGATACATGACTTATGATCTTTACTGTGATGTTTGATGAATTATGGTTTTCTCAAATGATTTTAGAACAAAATTTTTGGTCTGTATTTTTGGGATGTTTTAGAACTAAACCTTGGCAGAACTCTTTGAACCGACGAAGACGAATCCATAAACCCATGCATAAAACCACTTATACTTTTTTGAAACCTGAAGTCTCAAGTTGGTCTGACCCCCAGATAGACCGCCCACACCGAACCATTACTAGGCCCACTTCACATCGAATACCAGACTAAACAGAACACTTCCAACCTTGATTATATTGATGCTACCATTGGGAACAAAGTCACTGACCATAAACATCTGCAGAACACTTGTACTAGACAGAAGGCCCAGATAATCCTTCGAGTAGAAGATTCATCCCTGCAATGGTTAGACTCAAACGAGAGCTGCACAACAAAGTCAAATCATCTACTCTGAGATTATTTAATCCAAAATGCAAGCGACTTAGCATTTTCCCGAATCCACAAGCCACTCCACACACCCGAATCCCAAATCACTACTACTGCCCAAAACATCATGTTACCTCCTAGCTGATTTCCAAAAGTAGCCGAGACCTCCCTGGTCCCAATTAGTCTGCCAACTACCTGAAATACCAGATTCCTGCCCGGTTGCTGAGCCAAAAGACACCCATACAGTCGCCCCACGTGGCTTCTAAAAGAAAACCTCAACTGGCAATAATCATCCAAACTGTCTCCCCACCAAACCCAATGCTAAACTGAATGCTACATTACCAACTATAGTCTTATATCATAACCGGTCTCCCACGACCTTCCATTTCCTAATTCCAAGTATGCTATGGCCTTCCTACATTCTTACGAGCTGACCCATTCTGGTCCTAACCATTTGAAGAAATCTGTGACTAATCATGGATTTGCCACACCCTCACCGCTGCACAGGGACCGGTGAATGCCACGGGTCACCATACAGTCTTACAACACTCCCACACTATCTGCCAACTAGTGAATGCTACGGGCCACCCTACAGTCTTACAACACTTCTACACTAACTGCCTACTAGTGGATGCTACAAGCCACCCCACAGTCTTACAACACTTCTTCTTTGCCACAGCGCCGCCCATGGTCTTACCGCTACTCTATCACCACAAATACATGCAAAGTCGAGCATGCACTTGACCATGCACCCAAGCTGAACTCGAGTCATGACTGGAATCCCAACCCGGTCCACCAAAGCCCGCATCCATCACCAAGAAGGTGCTAACAAAATGTTGGGAGGTTTCCTGAACTTCTAACTCGCACAATCCTCAATCCAAACGGCCACTTGGGTTGCCCTCCCCCCTACAGGGATGTGAAACTCACCCTACTTTCACACCTGATTCCGCTCCCGAAAATCTAAACAGTTCTCCCCCACTTTAATTCGACTAAGCTCTCCCAGCACTCAAGGTTTGAAGGATTCCTATTCCATTTTACCCCCTTAATATTGAATTGCTAACAACCTACACTTACTAGCCACACCCAAAGACTGCACACTCCTGAAGACCATATGAACACTCCCTGAAATCCTAACAAAACTGATAACCCCAAACGCTTTTAACGATACAATACCCAAATCTTGAAGCCCTATGAACTGATGCCCATACCAAAATCTCAACAATTGACCACTTCCCTTGGCACCCCCAAGAGCCAACCAAACACAATTGTTAAAACCACTGAACCCTAACAATACTGGAGAACTAACCCGATGAATCCTAAACAAAGACCTACCACACAATACCCCCGAACCGATCTCGACCAAAAACCAGAATAACAACCAAACACTTTGGAATCCGCTACACGAGATACAACCCCTCACTAACCCACTAATGATTCATGGCATGAAAATGGCATATAACAATTCTTAATGATACAACACAAACAATAACTGAGAATTAAACAACAAATGAATCTTACCTAAACTGATACAAAAATCTCAAACACATAAATACTGATCATAACCAAAAGAAGGAAAAAGATAACATACCCGTAATATCGCCTGGTGGAGTCCTGATCTCCCCTGTCAGACACTACAATGCTCGACTCCTCCCTGCTGAGGCTCCAGCCTTACCCTCACGACCATCAGTGATCCTCAAAGTAGCTAGGGAGGTGCACTCAAACAAGAGCTACGCAATAAGGTCAAATCCACCACTCTGAGATTATTTAGCCCACACCACATGTGACTTAGCATATTCACTTAGTAGCTGACCCACACTGCTAAGAGCCCCACAAATCACAAAGCAAGCAACATTTAGGAAACGGAAAATCTAACCAACATGCACTAAACAAGCCATTGTTTCCACTTATATGGTGTAACATCCATAAAATTCATGAAAATTTAAAACTTCTTCAAACATCCAAAAACCATTATTTAATACAAATTGTTTTCAAAATAGTTTCATATCAAAGTATCCCAGAAATCAAAATCATAAAATGCAAGGAGGTGCACGATCAAGCCTTTGCCTTCCTGTGATCATCCGAACTACCTGAAACAAAATCCAAAACTGTAAGCCCAAAGCTTAGTGAATTCCCCCAAAATACCAACGACATACAAAACATAACCATATCATAATAAACAACTTGCATATAGAGTCTACAATATGAATGGACTGCTGTAACACCCAAGATTTTGAAAGCCAAGAAAGTAAAGGAAACCCTAAATTTAGGAGGGACTCGGCGAGTCCAAGGAAGGACTCGGCGAGTCGGAGCGGGATCCGGGTCGAGGAGTAAGTGACCAACTCGGCGAGTCGGCCAAGTGGACTCGGCGAGTCTGGTCTGTGCGAGGAAAAACCCTAAATCTGGGGCTTGGAGCCTATTTAACGTCTCAATCTTCTTCCTAGGGCTCCTTTACTGCCTCTCACACCCAGAACGCCGCACCCTAAGCCTCCATTGTGATGATTTATGCTTTTGGCCATTTTTGAGTGATTTAGAAGAAGAAGAAGAAGTGGGAATATTTGAAGCATCAAGGAGTGGCTTTGGATCTGAAGTTTGGGGAGCATTTCAGAGCATTGGAAGGTATCAATTAGTTTCCCTCCTTTAGATCTTCTTTGGTTATGAGTTTTGGGGCTTTTAAGCCATGCCTAAGATCAATTTCAAGCTTGAGGTCCAGATCTGAGGTTGCTACCTCAGATCTATGCTTGTGTTGGTTTAGAATCCCGTAAAGTATCAGCCATTGGGGGGATTTTGGAGCCTCTTGGTCTTAAACCCTAGTTAGACTAAGTGTGATGTTGATATTGGTAGCTCGGGGGGCTAGCAGAGCAGCAGTTCGGAGTCAGTGGTCAGGCAGCGGTCAAAGGGGTTAGCAGCAACAGTTCAGCAGTATCAGGTGAGTTTCCCTTTGTATGAATGGGTCTACGGCCACAATGCCGGCCCATGTAGTTATGATTAGAAGACCCGAGGGTTAGCCCTAGGCACAGTATGCTAGTATGATATTCGGACGGGGTCCAATGATAGAGGGCGGGTGCCCAAGGAGCGGTTTATGTGATAGTTTATACTTGTTGTCTGTGTGATACTTGTATGTGCCTGGTAGGGAGGTGAGTGTGGGCGAGGTCCCGTATCTCACCAATAGCAGAGTGTGGATGGTGTTCCATATCTCAGTAGCAGCAGAGCAGAGGAGAGGCACAAGTTAGGAAAGGAGTGAGGGTGGGCTGGGCCCGTATCTCACTATTAGCAGGAGTATGGACGAGGTTCCATGACTCATCAGTAGCAGGACACGGGCGGGGCCCAGAGATAGGCGAGGCCTTAGAGCAAGAGTTGTTAATATATGTTTAGTTTATGTAATGTTATGTGATATGTTTTTGTGCTATTATATGTTAGTGGGAGAGGCCCTGTGACAGGCGAGGCCTAAGTGAAACAGATCTGTATCCGAGCGGGGCTCGAAGCCAGGCAGGGCCTGGAGCGGCGGGGCCGTTGTAGCGGGCGAGGCCCGAAGTAGAGGGCGAGGCCCAGGATAGCGGGCGTGGCCCAGTATGTGAAGTATATGGTTTTGCATGGTATGTGGTAAGTTGGGGAACTCACTAAGCTTCGTGCTTACGGTTTTCAGGTACTTCTGGTAGCGGAGGGAGGAGCTCGGGGTGATCGCATGGCACACACCATAGATTAGTCAGCCTGGGAATGTTTACTCTGATAATAAACATGTGTTTTGAAAACTTATACTCAGAATGTTTTGGAATGATGTCTTTGGTTAAAGTAATGTTTTATTAAAAATAAATTTTTGGTCTTGAATTTTGGGATGTTACAAGTTGGTATCAGAGCCTTGGTTTGAGGGATTCGGGCATACTCTCGGGTGTGCCTGAACTCAAACTGAGGGATTGGTATAAAAGTTTTCAAAAATGAAAAGATAGTTTTGTAAAGGAGAGTTTTGAGAAAGAAAACAGTTTTAGAAAAGCAAAAAGAATTCAGAAAGAAAAGAACTTTGAAAAGAGAAAAGAGGTGTGGTGCATGCAATCAACCGAGCTCAAGTAAGTACCCCAAAATACCCATACAAGTTTATGTTATGATTATCAGTTGATAGAACAGCATGCTAGAATAGGACTAAGGATCTAGGGATGATGCCTTATGTGCCTGTTATTTGTGCTTTTGAGCTGCATGATAGTGCTGATTAGACAGTAGTAGGATAGCCTGTTTAGGTTATGCCTGAGTTTATGAGTTTGTGATGCATGCTACTTCAGATTCTTGCTACGTGGATATGATTGCTTGAGTATGTTGTGGTTAGATTTTCCCCTTGTCCGAATGCTGCTTGCTTTGTGCATTGTGGGATTTTGAGTGATGGGAGTTAGCCATTAGATGGATACGTCACGTCACATGCAATCAGGGTTGAATAATCTCAGAGTGCTGGATTTGGTCCTATTGCACAGCTCTTGTTTGAGTCCAACCGTTGTAGGGACGAGTCTTTTACTTGAAGGATTATCTGAGCCTCGTCACATGTGATGGTATCCAGGTGATGGCTAATTGGCATCACAAGGAGACCTTCAACAGCTGAGGACTGGTTGAGTTGAGTCGGAGGTTTCCCTAGGGTAAGCCTAGGATGAGATAGTGCTGGGAGCAGTAGTAGTGGTTAAGGGACCTGGTGGAGTCGAAGCAGTTCCTGAGGAAAGTACGGATAGATGTGGAAGGTAGTATGGGCCCGTACTACTGAAAGCAGAGGATCCGTACTTGATTCAGGAAAGGCCGAGACAAGACCGGGAACCTGGTAGGGCATGTTTGGTCTCGCATCAGTGATGAGTATTCTGATAGTGGTTGTGGTATATTTTCTGCATGGTGACATTGAGAGAGAGACCAGCGGGCGGATCAGGCGCCGGAGAGGGATCAGGCTCGGGTTCAGGGGCCGAGCAGCTCGAGGAGCGGATGAGAGAGTTGATATCAGCTGAGGTTACGCGCAATATTTTAGCTCAGACTCCTGTGATCTTTGGCACGGTCAAGGAGGGCATACTGGAGATCTTGGATGAGAGGCTGGGAGCCTTCCGTACTGAGATGATGGCATTGATGGGAGCGCATACCTTGACGTTTCGAGAGTTCAGAGCCTGCGGGGCACCAGATTATCATGGGGCTAGGGACCCCATTGCTAGTAGCAGATGGTTGGCTGATGTTGCCAACACTTTTCATACGAGCAAGTGTCCCGAGGGGGACAAGGTTAGACCCGCCTCCTGTCTTCTGAAGGACAGAGCGAGGGATTGGTGGGAGGAGATTGGTCATGCTTTGGGGGATGATGCCGCGTTGGACGCGATGACTTGGAGCGATTTCTTGGCCAGGTTCAGGGCGGAGTTTTCGCTGATTATTGAGGTGCAGCAGCTGACACGAGAGTTTTAGGATTTGACGCAGACTACAGAGACTGTGGCGGAGATCACCGCCAAGTTCAGGGAGAGGGCTCTTCTTGTACCGCAGTATGTCGCGAATGAGGAGATGAAGAAGGCTCGGTACCATGAGATGTTGAGGGATGCCATCAGGGAGTTCGTGAGCAGATCCAGCTGTAAGACGCTGGAAGATATGATTTCTCGGGCTAGAGAGAGGGAAATTGATTTGGAGCAGATCCGGAAGAGGAAGCCGGATGAGGTTCAGGTAGCTACGGGTTCGGGCAAAAGGCCCAAGGGATCGGATTCGAGATCGAGGGATCATTAGGACCGCAGTCGGTGCGGAAAGTGTGGCAGGGCGCACGGGGGCGTGTGCAGGAGTGGTAGCGGTGGTGAGACTGGCTGCTTCAAGTGCGGTCGGACTGGTCATTTCAGCAGGGATTGTACTGTTACCGCCGCGCAGGGATCAGACTTGATATGTTTTCATTGCAACCAGCGGGGCCACAAGAAGGCCCAGTGCCCCAGTTTGTCTTCGGCAGGACGGGTGATGGCACCCGCCCCTGCAACCTTGAGGATCACGGATGGCCTTCAGGGCCGGGTAGAGGCACCTGCGGTAGGGAGCAGGGCTTTTCAGATGACGACCTTGGAGACACGAGCAACGCCGGACGTTGCAGGTATGCAATTTCCCATTTTCAGTTCTTTTATTTGTGCATGATTTCATTGTTATGGTTCTGCATCATTAGCGGTAAAAGTATTTTATTTTGATTGGTTGATTGTGATTGAGTTATATGCCATCTGCATACCTTGGATATTTGTATGGTAGTTAGGGGATGTGCTCTATTGTAGAAGGTTTCGATGGATGCAGTAACTGTAGCCTGTTTGGGAGGGATTTGGTACGTTTCGCTAGTTCGGAGTGGTGCAGTGATTGTGATGGATTGGCTAAATCCCTAGATATGGCGGGCTTGGGTTCCTCAGTAGATGGGTTATGGAATGGTAGCAAAGATCGGGATCTCTTTGAGTATTGAGCAGCAAGGGGTAAGCATGATCGAAGTGGGGGACAATCCTCCGGGTGTGCCCAGAGAGGAGCACGCAGACCCAGAATGAGTATGTGACCTCCGAGAGGGAAAAGAAGTAGTTCAGCGTTTGATGGAGTGAGGATTTCAGGGTTGGGAGTTTGAGAAACTCCACATCAGCTAGTGCGTGTGATGGTAATGGTTAGTTATGGTTGAGAATTCAGGTTGTGGATCGCCCGAAGGACTCGCGGGAGTCGGAATAAGGATCTTGAGAAGCTGATGGCACGTGGGTGCCTTCGTATTAGTGGTCAGTAGTAGAAGTGTTGTAAGACTACAGGGCAGCTGTAGCATTCACTAGAGGTCAGCAATGGATGGTGATGTAAGGCTATGGGTAAGCCATAGCATTCCTTAGTAGTTCCGTTAGTGGAGTTAGGGCGAGGCCCTTATCTCCTAGTGATCAGGTAGGGATCAAGATTGAGTAGTGGATGAGAATGATAGGGAGTTGCATGTATAGCTCTAGAGAGGTGAGACCTTGGGAGAGGTCGCTCCAGGAAATAGTTGGGTGAGACCCGTGGGCGAGGCCCGTATGAGATTAGCAGTGCAGGTGAGACCTGAGAGCAGGGTTGCTCAGTAGTATGGTTGGGTGAGACCCGTGGGCGAGGCCCGAGCGAGAGTGACTAGACTAGTGAGACTAGAAGGATAGAGGCGGGTGGGACCCGTGGGCGAGGCCCGTGAGTTTTAGCAGCACAGATGGGACCTGGTAGGGACCTTAGTGTCAAGTTAAGGGATCGGGGATCCCAGGTTTGTAGTGCCTGGATGGCAGGATTGATTGAGCAGTTATAGGTGGTCGAGGTTTCTTTGGAAGTCGCTGAGAGCGACCAGTGATGGTGTTGGGACTAGCTACCGGTGGGAGCCGGTAATCCAGTCATTGATAGGTTGGTAAGGACCAGGGCGGTCCCAGTTTATCAGGGAGTCAGACGAGGAATAGCAGAATTGCCGGTCGGTGGCAGTGTGAGTATGCAGCGTATGGTGGATTTCAGTTAGTTGAGTCGAGGGGTGCTCGACACCAAGTGTTGGCGGAAAGGAGTGTCAGTGAGTACTGACGGTGATGACCCGTTATGGGAATAGCGGGGGGGGGGGGGGGGGGGTGATGGAGTTAGTGAAGGATAGGACCTTCACAGTGTCAGAGGAAAAGTCGGTTATGAGGTTTTGCCTTGGGAAGGCAAGGAAATTGCGCAAGGAATGAAGTGGAGAACCTCTGCGGGTTCAGTGCAGTACTTGGTGAGTACCAGAAGGATTATCGGTTGAGTAAATTCTGTTCCTAAGTTGTTCAGGGTCAGGTTTGACCCGAGGTTTACCTGCGAGGTTGATGTTAGTCAGAATGACCAGGTGGAAGACCAGCGCAAGTAGGCGGCTGGTGTTGGGTATTGGAGGCAGATCGCAGGTGGTGGGCCATGGTAAACTTCGAGGACGAAGTTCAGTTTAAGTGGGGGAGAGTTGTAAGACCCAAGATTTTGAAAGCCAAGAAAGTAAAGGAAACCCTAAATTTAGGAGGGACTCGGCGAGTCCAAGGAAGGACTCGGCGAGTCGGAGCGGGATCCGGGTCGAGGAGTAAGTGACCAACTCGTCGAGTCGGCCAAGTGGACTCGGCGAGTCTGGTCTGTGCGAGGAAAAACCCTAAATCTGGGGCTTGGAGCCTATTTAACGTCTCAATCTTCTTCCTAGGGCTCCTTTACTGCCTCTCACACCCAGAACGCCGCACCCTAAGCCTCCATTGTGATGATTTATGCTTTTGGCCATTTTTGAGTGATTTAGAAGAAGAAGAAGAAGTGGGAATATTTGAAGCATCAAGGAGTGGCTTTGGATCTGAAGTTTGGGGAGCATTTCAGAGCATTGGAAGGTATCAATTAGTTTCCCTCCTTTAGATCTTCTTTGGTTATGAGTTTTGGGGCTTTTAAGCCATGCCTAAGATCAATTTCAAGCTTGAGGTCCAGATCTGAGGTTGCTACCTCAGATCCATGCTTGTGTTGGTTTAGAATCCCGTAAAGTATCAGCCATTGGGTGGATTTTGGAGCCTCTTGGTCTTAAACCCTAGTTATTGGTGCTTGTTGCCTAGATCTCCCTCTCTACACGTAAAGTTTGCAACTTTACGTGGGGAATAGGCTTGGGAAGGGTAGATCTACAGTTTGGAGTCCATGCATGACTTGGAAGTCCTCTGCATGTAAGTGGATCTTATTGGACTCGGCGAGTCCTTTGAGTGGACTCGGCGAGTAGCTTGAAGATGATGAGTAACTCGACGAGTGGGATGAACAACTCGTCGAGTCGGATGAAGATAGGCATGAACTCGGCGAGTTGGATGAACAACTCGGCGAGTTGGATGAAGATTGTCGTGTGCTCGGCGAGTCTGTTCTTAGGCTCGGCGAGTCAGGTCGCGTGGTCCCAAACCCTTCGAGTTAAGTCTCGAGTCAGCGAGTCGAGCCAGGACTCAGTGAGTTGGACAGAACAGGAATCGGGAATCAGTAGACTCGGCGAGTCAGGGGCTGACTCGGCGAGTAGAGTCACGAGTGGAAGGACTCTGGACTTATGAACTCGGCGAGTTAGTAGGGTGACTCGACGAGTAGGGTTGACCTGGAAGGTTGACTTTGACCAAGACATTGGCTTTGACCAGAGTTGACTTGGTTGACCTTTGAAGGTCAGTTAGACTAAGTGTGATGTTGATATTGGTAGCTCGGGGAGCTAGCAGAGCAGCAGTTCGGAGTCAGTGGTCAGGCAGCGGTCAAAGGGGTTAGCAGCAGCAGTTCAGCAGTATCAGGTGAGTTTCCCTTTGTATGAATGGGTCTACGGCCACAATGCCGGCCCATGTAGTTATGATTAGAAGACCCGGGGGTTAGCCCTAGGCACAATATGCTAGTATGATATTCGGACGGGGTCCAATGATAGAGGGCGGGTGCCCAAGGAGCGGTTTATGTGATAGTTTATACTTGTTGTCTGTGTGATACTTGTATGTGCCTGGTAGGGAGGTGAGTGTGGGCGAGGTCCCGTATCTCACCAATAGCAGAGTGTGGATGGTGTTCCATATCTCAGTAGCAGCAGAGCAGGGGAGAGGCACAAGTTAGGAAAGGAGTGAGGGTGGGCTGGGCCCGTATCTCACTATCAGCAGGAGTATGGACGAGGTTCCATGACTCATCAGTAGCAGGACACGGGCGGGGCCCAGAGATAGGCGAGGCCTTAGAGCAAGAGTTGTTAATATATGTTTAGTTTATGTAATGTTATGTGATATGTTTTTGTGCTATTATATGTTAGTGGGCGAGGCCCTGTGACAGGCGAGGCCTAAGTGAAACAGATCTGTATCCGAGCGGGGCTTGAAGCCAGGCGGGGCCGTTGTAGCGGGCGAGGCCCGAAGTAGAGGGCGAGGCCCAGGATAGCGGGCGTGACCCAGTATGTGAAGTATATTGTTTTGCATGGTATGTGGTAAGGTGGGGAACTCACTAAGCTTCGTGCTTACGGTTTTCAGGTACTTCCGGTAGCGGAGGGAGGAGCTCGGGTTGATCGCATGGCACACACCATAGATTAGTCAGCCTGGGAATGTTTACTCTGATAATAAACATGTGTTTTGAAAACTTATACTCAGATTATGTTTTGGAATGATGTCTTTGGTTAAAGTAATGTTTTATTAAAAAGAAATTTTTGGTCTTGAATTTTGGGATGTTACAACTGCCTTCACCAGGCCTTCAGCCTGTCTGGCCCAATCTCAGAACCTTCAGCATGTCCGGTCCTCCATATCGGGCCTTCAGACTGTCTGGACCTTTCTCCGGGCCTTTGGCCTGACTGGTATGCCCCATTGGGCCTGCAGTCTATCCGGGCCACCCTGGGTATGTCGGTGGTCTGTAGAACTACCTTTGTCCGTCCCATCACCCTGTGACCAACCTCACCCTAACAGACTGGGGTGCGACATCTCTGTCCATACAACAACTCAAATGGTGGAGCACTAATACTGGAATGAAAGCTGTTGTTGTAGAAGGAATCTACAAGGGGTAGGTAGGAGTCCCAACTCCCAATGAAGTCAATAACGTAGGCTCTTAGCATATCCTCGAGAGTTTGTATGGTTTGCTCACTTTGGCCGTCTGTCTGTGGATGATAAGCTGTATTGAAATGCAACCGCGTGCCCAGTTCCTCGTGGAACTTCTTCCAGAAACGGGAGGTGAATCGAACATCATGGTCTTAGACAATAGAGACCGGTACCCTGTGGCAAGCAACAATCTCGTTGATATATATATATATATATATATATATATATATATATATATATATATATATATATATATATATATATATCGGCCAACTTCTCGGCCCACGAACTCTCCCGTATCGTTAGAAAATGGGCGCTGTTGGTCAATCGATCCACGATGACCCAAATAGCGTCGAAGCTCCTTGCCGTCCTCGGTAACTTGGTGATAAAATCTATCGTGATCTGCTCCCATTTCCACATGGGAATCTCCAGAGGCTGCAACTTGCCATGCGGCCTCTGATGCTCGATCTTGACCATCCGGCAGGTCAAGCACCTCTCAACGTACCATGCGATTTCCCTCTTCATGCACGACCACTAGTAAGTCAGTCTTAGATTCCTATACATCTTGGTGTACCCCGGGTGAATATATAAGCAAGACTTATAAGCCTCTTCCGGTACCATCTGTCTGACCCCACCAGACATCGGAACCTAGACCCGACCGCAATGTGTCAACAATCCACGACTATCCTGCATAAATCGGGTGTTCTCGCCCCTGATCCTCTCCAGCTTCTAGTTCTCCTATCGCATACCCTGCGCCTGAGCTTCCTTGATCAAGCTCACGAGTGGAGAATCCACTGATTTCCTCATACATGTCGTTGGTACAGAAGATCCAGCCGACTTGCGGCTCAGGGCGTCCACAACCACATTTTATTTACCAGGATGGTAAAGGATTTCACAGTCATAATCCTTAACTACATCCAACCATCTGCGTTGCCTCATGTTCAGGTTCGGCTGATCCATGATGTGTATCAGACTCTTGTGGTCTGTGTATATGGTACAACGGACCCCATAGAGATAATGTCTCTAAATATTGAGAGCGAATACCACCACTTCCAACTCCAAATTGTGCGTGGGATATATCATCTCATGCGGCTTCAACTGCCGCGATGCATAGGCTATCAACCATCCTCTCTGCATAAGAACTGCCCCCAACCCGGTGATCGATGCATCACAAAACACCACAAAATCCTCAACTCCCTCCGGGAGTGTCAACACTGGCGCCTCGCAGAGTTGCTGCCTCAAAGTCTCGAATGCAGTCTGCTACTCAGGGCCCTACCGTAAACCCACCCCTTCCTCGTCAGAAAAGTGAGGGGTACTGTAATCTTGGAGAAATCCTGTATGAATCTTCGATAGTACCCTGCCAATCCTAAGAAGCTCCTGATATCCGAGGGAGATTTCGGAACCTCCCACTGCATAACCGCCTCGATCTTGGCCAGGTCGACCAAAATCCCCTCTTGGTTAACGAGGTGTCCAAGGAACTGAACCTCTCATAACCAAAAATCGCACTTCAAGAACTTGGTATACAACCGTTCTCGCCTCAAAACTCACAATAGCACACAAAAATGCTCCTCATGCCGCTCTCTGGTCTTGGAGTACACCAAGATGTCATCTATAAACACAATGACCGAGCGATCAAGCGTCGGTCTGCATACCCGATTCATTAGGTCCATAAATACTTCTGGAACGTTGGTGATCCCAATGGGCATCACCACGAACTCATAATGTCCATAACGAGTCCAGAACGCGGTCTTTTCCATGTCCTCCTCCCTAACCCTGACCTGATGGTATCCGGACCTCAGGTCTATCTTGGAGAATCAAGATGCTCCCTGCAACAGATCGATAAGATCATCTATCCTCGGGAGTGGATAACGGTTCTTCACCGTTAACTTGTTCAACTCCCGGTAGTCAATGCACATCCGGTGTGAGCCATCCTTCTTCCTGACGAGGACAATTGACACTCCCCACAGAGAACTGCTTGGATGGATGAACTGCTTGCCCAATAGTTCCTGTAGCTGAGATGACAACTCCTCCATCTCGGGTGGTGCTAATTGGTACAGTGCCTTAGCGATAGGGGCTGCACCTGGAACTAGGTCGATCCTAAACTCGATCTGTCTCTCCAGAGGCACTTCGGGCAACTCTTCCGAAAACACATCAATGAGCTATATATAGTTACTAGAACCTTTGAAACCAAAACTTGATCCCTGACCTGCGTATCCACCACATACGCCAAATAACCCGCACACCTGTGCTGAATATACTGTTGAGCCCTAGCAGCTGAGCAAAACCATGAACCCAATCTGGTGCCCTCACTGTAGATAACCAATTCTCCCCCACTTGGGGTTCGAACTACCACCCACTGACCCTCGCAGTCGATCATGGCACCAAAGCGACTCAACCAGTCCATACCCACAACCACACATATATCCCCCATGGGAATCAGAATCAAGTCTATCGGGAAGGATAACTCGAAGATATCCAGAATGCAACCCTGTTAGACTGAAGAAGCAGAAATACCGTGTTCGTTGGTGATAGAGACTCACAACGGACACTCAAGCTCTCTTACAAGCAAACCAAACTCCCTACTAAATGATCGAGAGACAAATGACCGACTCTCCCCAGAGTCAAATAATACCAACGCATGTAAGGAGTTCACTAAAAATGTACCTAACATAGGTACAATCACATAAGCATAAAACATATATAATCAATAAGATAAAAGGATATAAACATACCAGCCACCAGATCCGGTGTTGTCCTGGCCTCCTGGGATGTAAGCTGGAAGGCGCGTCCCCGAGCCCTTGGGGGCTCTGCTCTACCCTAACTCCCATCAATAATCCTCAGTGTAGCTAGTGCTGGAGCCTACGCTGACCAAGCAGCGAGCAATGGACAATTGGTCTTGACGTGACCAACCTGATCGTAGTGGTAACAGATCGTCATATCCTGAACCGAGGGTAACTAGTGGCAATCCCTCACAAAGTGCCCCTCCTTTCCGCATTTGCGACATGCACTACTAGATCTACAAACTCCCAAATGACCCTTCCTGCACTTCCCATAAGTGTGGCTGCACTAGCCCCCAGATCTAGAATCAGCGGTCTTGGACCGCTTTGGCACAAGTTGTGACTGCGCCGGGGCCTTCCTCTATTCTCGCAACTGTAACTCAATCTCAAGCTCATGCCACCTAGCGGCGTCCTGTAACTCCAACAATGTAACACAATGCTTGGTAGCAACAAATTGTCAGATGTCGGTCTTGAGCATGCTCAAATAACGTGTCATCTGAGCATCCTCGGAAGCAAACTCCGGGCAAAATATCGCCCTCTCAGTTAACATACGGGTGATCTTCGTCACCGACTCAATACCCTGTATCAACTCCAAAAACTCCTGTGCCAGCAGCTCCCGCTCAACTCGTGGGATGTAGCAAGCACGGAACATCTCCTTGAACTGATCTCAAGTAACCACAACTTTCTAATCATAAGTATATAACCCTGTTATTAACCTCCACCAGTCCTTTGCTCCGGACCTCAGCAGGTTCAGAGCACACCTGAAATTTTGGTCAGTAGGACATGAGCATGTGAAAAAGCATCTCTCAACTTCAAATAGCCACCTCATGGCTATGATCGGGTCCTAAATCCATCAAAAGTTAGGGGCTTCGTATTATCGAAGTCCCAGTACTAAAAAGCCCGACTGGTCCCACCACCAGCGGTTGCTACAGCTGCGGAGGCTGCATCGACAACCGTCTTAGCAATGGCTGCATAACGCTCATCAAAGTACTTGACCATAGTGGTCTTGATAGACCCACACATCTCCAGAAACTGTGCCTGGAATAGTGTAACAACCTCATCATGCAGGATCTGTCGAATCCTAGCATCCAACTTATATGGCCTCATCTGATCACTAGTCTCGACCTCAGCTAGTCTACCCTGACAGCCATCTCCTGATCCCGATCTGGATCCGGTCACAAATTGCCTCGTAACCACCATGCTGAAAATATACCAGGAAGATATCAGACCTTCCATATAATAATTGGGGAACCAACTCCCATCAAAGCACTAGGCGTTGTGACTTCCTTGCTACTCGTATGGGTCTTGTGCTTTCAGTAGTACGAGCCCATACTACCTTCCACACCTACCCATATTTGTCTCAAGTATTATCACAATGACCTAACAATATACATAAGCATCGCGAGCGCTCAATCCTCACTCCTAGAGGAAGGATACTATCTCATAACTGGCCGACTGACCCCTCATAACTCATCCATGAAACTTCCACCAACCCTACATCACTCGTGTATGCTAGCCATACATAATGATGGACCCTATAGCCATTCAAATATCTAATCCTACCCTAAGCCCTTCATCAAACAAGGACAGGAAATAAGGCCAAACCAAACATTTTCAGGCTATAAGATCTTAATTATGTACAATTATGATGCATACACTGAGCAACTACAGTAATGATGTAAATTTCATATAAGTTAAACTCTAGGCTATCAGGCATCATATAATCAGGAAATTCTATCATGCAATTCCTGAAAATCCCCAGCCTATCACTAGTATGCTATTCTAACATATCACAATATCAAATATCCGTAAGGTATTTTGGGGTCTACTTACTGGCTCCGAATGATCATACACTCTGCATCCTCCTTTAGTATTTTGAAAACCATTTGAAAATCATTTGAAAATCATTTTGAAAATCTTTTCCTTAGTTTGAGACAGGATTCACACGAGTGTTCCTCCAATTCACTCAAACTAAGGCTCTGTTACCAACTTGTAACATCCATAAAATTCATGAAAATTTAAAACTTTTTCAAACATCCAAAACCCATTATTTATTACAAATTGCTTTTAAAATAGTTTCATATCAGAGTATCCCATAAATCAAAATCATAAAATGCAAGGAGGTGCATGATCAAGCCTTCGCCTTCCCGCGATCATCTGAAGTACCTGAAACAAAATCCAAAACGGTAAGCCCGAAGCTTAGTGAGTCCCCCCAAAATACCAACGCCATACAAACCATAACCATACCATAACAAAAAACATGCATATAGAGTCTATAGTATGACTGGACTGCCCTCACTGGGCCTTCAGTCTGTGTGGCCCAATCTTAGAACCTTCAACATGTCTGGTCTGCCCTACCGAGCCTTCAGCCTGTCTGGACCGTTCTCCGGGCCTTCGGCCTTATTTGTATGCCCCATTAGGCCTGCAATCTCTCTAGGCCGCCCTAGGTATGTTTGCCTACAGCACACAACATGTCTGCCTTAACCCACCCCCAAGCATACAATCAACACATAGATAACAATGCTAGCATGTATAAACAATCAAATCGACCTAACAAATAACTAATCATAGCATCATCCTATATACCAGGATACCGACCTAACAAGTCACTAAACATAGCATCATCCTATATTCGAGGATACCGACCTAACATGTCACTAAGCATATCATCACGCGATAAGCAAGATAACAATCCAAAAGAAGGGCCGACATTGGTGCCTTACACCCTATTGATATAGTGAGAAGTACTCACCTCACAACGTCGAACTAAACTGAACTGAAAAAGATCAAACTCCCTGAACACGACTCCAAAATCAAACACCTACAACCACCATTGATCCAATTCCATAAATTCTCAAATTACCAAAATACCCTCAAAAGTCAACTGGGTCAACCCTTGGTTAAAGTCAAAGTCAACGGTCAAGGTCAATAGTCCATGTTGACCCAACTCGTCAAATGTAGCTTCAGACTCGTCGAGTGTTGGATATAGTGTCTATGTCCATAACTTTATTTGGTATGTACTTGACCCGACCCGGCATGGTCCATTTGGGTTGCATGGCATTGCAATACTTGGATAGACTAAATGAGAGAAAGGACACTTGTGATTATTAATGTATTATAAGTTCTAATATATTAATAATAGTATTATTTAATTAGTGTTGATCAAGTATTAATTTAGAATTAATTTGGTGATCAAAATGAGACTAATTAAATATATAGGGTTGATTATGACAATCATCTAATCTTTTATGGCGGATTTATGATATATGGTTTATAGAGTTGGGTTATAACCATTTGGAGCTCCATGGATAGTTCATGGGAGTTACAAACCCATGGATCATTAGAAATGAAGAGTCATGACAATTAAGGGCATTCATGTGTAAACCCTAATTGTGACAACACTATAAAAGGAGCCCTATAGCTAGCAAAATGGACTACTAGTGAGTTCTAAGAGGGCATAACCGATTTTTGAGTGCAAGTGTATTCTCTCAAGTTATTCCAAGTCTTGTAGTTTGTGTGAAGCATTTGAGGCACAACATTTGGGGTGCTAGGCTCACAAAGTCTTTAAGGAATCCAAGCAACAAAAAAGGTATATACTTATACTAGTTTTTATATTAGATATTCCCCATGCCATGCTAGTTAGGAAGTAAACCTTTAAAAATAAAATTTGCTTGTATATTAGAGAAAACATAGATTCAAGGTTTATAGGGTTGCATGTACACCATAGGAGTGTTAGAATGCTCAAAACCCATCAGTGGTATCAGAGCCTAGGATTGTTTTCTGTATAATTGATGCAATCTGCTTGAAAAATCGAAAAACTGCTCACTGTTCGACTGGACTCGCCGAGTGCAAGGGGAGAACTTAACGAGTCCAAGGCAAAATACATCCTACTCGTCGAGTAGGATCATGCACTCGACGAGTAGGTGCGTACTAGGCAGTTTTCCGAGTTTTGTTGCTGGAAATGGGCTAGAATCATTATCCCAAACTGTTTTTAACTTGTAAAATCTATTTTTCAAAGTGGTAATGATTATGTTTTTAACATCCCCCTCTGGCACGTATCACAATATTGTCCGATTTGGGCCACTCGGCACGAGGACTTCCCAGGGGGTCACCCATCCTGGTACTACTCCCGCCCGAGCACGCTTAACTGCAGAGTTCTTATGGGATCTGCTGCCCTCACGGCTTTAAAACGCGTTATGACAAGGAAGGTATCCACACCTCTTTATAAGGAAATGTTTTGTTCTCCTTCCAAGCCGATGTGGGATCAGATCTAACCCACTTTCTCTGTAACACTGTAAATTCCAAACAATTTTTCGCATTTTATAAAAACATAATTCATTTAATATTCATAAAAACATCAATGTTTGAAACTTGATCCACGCCATACAAAAATCCCAAGATCTCGTAATGTAAAATTCCCGTGTGTGTGTACAGATCAAGCCGGCGCCTTCCCTCGGTCATCACTAGTACCTGAAACAATAACACCAAACACTGTAAGCACAAAGCTTAGTGAGTTCCCCAAAATACCACATATAACACATATTAGCCACTCGAGGCTATAACTCTGTGGGTCCGTGCACCCAAACTCTGTGAACCCTCAGGTTCTAACTCTGTAAACATGCACATCATAAATCACAAAGAATAATCCATTGCAACACATAACACATAAATAGCATACAAACACTGTATCACATAAATCTAGTTACCTACTCAAGGTAAAGTATAGTGAGAAGACTCACCTCGCGTATCTCGATAGCTCGCAAATCCCTGAAATCACTCGTGCTCAATCCCCCGGGCTATAATCCTCCTATAATACAATATATCTCTAATTAACACTTTCACAACTAAGGTTGACTAACCCTATTAAGTCAACACTGGTCAACTCTGGTTAACAGTCAACTTTGACCGGACTTGGCGAGTGCACCAAAGCGACTCGGCGAGTCTACACATGTTCACCGACTCCCTCGGATCCTCTCTTGACACGTCGAGTACTTCCCTGACTCGACGAGTTCCACCTGGCATGAATCGCGGGGCCACCACGACTCAACTCGCCGAGTCTCAAGAACAACTCGGTGAGTTCCAGCTTGACTCAGTCCACCGTCAACCCTCCCTGACTCTCCCTGACTCACTGAGTCAACCCCTTAACTCGGCAAGACCACTCGCTGAGTGTTTATGGACAATCTTCATGCTACTCGCCGAGTTTGTTCTTCGGACTCGGCGAGTCTATGCCATGCATAAACTCAAACTCACTCCTGAGGTCAGATCCGTTCCAATAACTCCTAGATCCAGTCCTTCCAAGCACATACATCACGTAAAGTTACAATCTTGGTGCTCATGCAAAGGTCCAAAGGCCTTATTTGATGATATGGTCTCTAGAATGCTATTCTAAGCTCATGGCCTCCATTAACACTCATAAAGCTTGAGGGAAAAGGGTCTCTGGACCTCTTTGGGTCTAGATCTAAAGCACCAACACAATAAGAGGCCAATTACTCCATGGATCATTCCACAAAGAAACCCTAACTCTAAGATTCACACCAAGGACTGAGAAAGGAACGAATGGTTACCTCAAATGAAGTCTCTGAGCTCAGAAATCACTGGATTAGCACCTTCTTTGGTCTCCTCTTGCCTTGATCCTCTTCTATGTGCAAAAACACCCACAAATAGTCAAGGATCTTCCTCTTCTCTCTCACAAAACGCTCAAAGACTCTTTAGGGTTCTCTCTGGGGTTGGTGGCCGCAAATGAAGGATAAAGCTCCCTTAAATAGGTCTCATACCCTGGAAATTAGGGTTTCATTAAACAGCATGGACTCGCCGAGTCCACTCCTTGGACTTGCTGAGTCCAGACGTGAACCCGCGTCCAAACTGCGATCATACACTTAGCAAACTTCAAGGACTTTTAAGGACCGCTGAAAGTGGCCTTAAAGGTAAGTCGGCTGTTACTTCTACTCCTACTCCTTCAACAACCCCTATTCTTGCAATTGGGCAGGGAAAGGGTAAGAAGAGGGAAAACCCTTCGAAGGGTACCAAGGGTAATCCCTTTGATGGTTCCTCTTCAAGCGGGACAAAGAAAGATCCCATTACTCCTTCCTCAAACCCAAAGGAAGCACAATGCTTCTATTGCCAGGAAAAGGGGCACTGGAAGCGAAACTGCCCCAAATACTTGCAGGATGTAAAGGATGGGAAAGTTAAACCCACCCATGCAGGTATTTATACAATATTGTCTAATAACTCATCTAATGCTAATTCTTGGGTGCTTGATACAAGTTGTGGTATTCACATTTGTACTGATTTGCAGGGCCTAAGAAGAAGTGAGTAAGTGGAGCACGGGAAGATAAACTTAGTCATGGGCAACAGGAAATCATCACCTGTCACCAAGATAGGAGTTTATTCTTTATTTCTTAATAATGGGTTAATGTTATATTTGAATAAATGTTGTTACTCGCTTGAAATGGCGAGAAATATTATTTCCTTTCATGGCTTGTACAAACAAGCGTTTACATTTTCATTTGATAATAATAATGGTGCTATTAATTCTTATTACAATGATGTATTTTACTTTAAAGAATTACCTTGTGATGGTGTATATGAAGCTGTGAATGTTGTAGACAATCTAGGAAATAATGTGTTGTATATTGATTCTTCAAATAGCTTGGATAAAGCATCCTTGTGGCATTGTCGTCTTGGACATGTCAACAAGAAGCGCATAGGCCAACTCTAAAAGGCTGGAGTCTTGGAATCATTTGACCTAAAGTCGGATGATAGTTGCGAGTCTTGTTTACTTGGAAAAATGAAAAAGTCGCCCTTCACAGGTACTTGTGATAGGGGTGAAGGTTTGTTGGACCTGGTACACATAAATGTATGTGGGCCCTTCAGAGTTGCTACAAGGGATGCTAATCGCTATTATGTGACTTTCATTGATGATTACAACAGATATGGATATATCTACTTAATCAAGCATCAGTCAGAAACGTTTGAATAGTTCAAAGAGTTTAAGCAAGAAGTAGAGAATCAATTGGGCAGGAACATCAAGATGCTCCGATCCGGTCGGGGAGGAGAGTATCTTAGCATTGAGTTCCTTGACTATCTTAAGGAATGTGGGATTGTCTCACAATTGACACCTCCCAGAACACCACAACTAAATGGTGTGGCTGAGAGGCGCAATCGAACCTTGTTGGATATGGTTCATTCCATGATAAGTTGAGCTTCGTTACCAATCTCTTTCTAGGGGTATGCCTTAAAGACTGCCGCCCATATCCTTAATCTAGTCCCTACTAAAAAGGTTGCCAAAACACCTCACGAGATGTGGACTGGGAAAGTTCCTAATCTAGACCACATCAAGATTTGGAGTTGCGAAGCTTTTGTGAGGCACGAGTCTCATAAAAATCTTGAACCTCGAAGTGAGAGGTGTATTTTCATCGGCTACCCACAAAGATCCTTTGGTTACCTCTTCTACAGACCCAGTGATAATGTGGTCTTTGTAGCAAGAAGATGAGTCTTTCGTGAGAGAGAATTTATAAGCCAAGGGGACAGTGGGAGGAAAATTGACCTTGAAGAGCTTCAAGAGTCAAGTGGTGAAGGAACCTTGAATACTATCGACCAACTTGAGGAGGAAACTCCTGGTTAGCCGATATATGAGTCTGTACCTCCGAGGTGTTCCACTAGGGCGAGGAACACACCTGATTTTTATTATGGTTATCACATCACTACTGAAGGTGATACATTTATCAGTGATAGTACACTGATAGATTTGGATGAACCTAATAATTACAAGGAAACCATGGCAGGCCCCGAGTCTGCTAAATGGAAGGAGGCTATGGACAACGAGATTCCGTCCATGTATGACAATCAAGTTTGGAACTTGGTTGACTACCATATCGAAAGACAGTTGGGTACAAATGGATCTTCAAGAAGAAGACCGACATGGATGGGAAGGTACACACCTACAAAGCGCGACTGGTTGCGAAGGGCCTTACTCAAACTCCGGGAGTTGACTATGATGAGACATTTTCACCAGTAGCAAAGATTAAGTCTATTAGAGTTTTGTTGGCCATAGCTGCATTTCATGATTATGAAATATGGCAAATGGATGTCAAAACCACTTTCCTTATTGGAAAGTTGGCTGAAGATGTTTACATGGCTCAACCAAAGGGTTTTGTCGATGCAAAGTACCGTAATAGGGTGTGTAAGCTTGAGAAATCCATTTATGGATTGAAACAAGCATCTCGTAGATGGAATATTTTCTTCGATGAGAAAGTCAAAGAGTTTGGCTTTTCGAGGAGCGAAGATGAGTCCTGTGTGTATGTTAGGGCTAGTAGGAGTATAGTCAGCTTTATGGTGTTGTATGTGGATGACATACTACTCATAGGAAATGACATCCCAACTTTGCAGGAGGTTAAGTCCTGGCTTGGGAAGTGTTTCGCTATGAAGGATCTTGGAGAAGCTGCCTATATCCTAGGCATAAGGATAATGAGAGACAGGAGTAAGAGACTAATTGGACTTAGTCAAAGTACTTACTTGGATAAGGTGCTGAAGAGGTTCAGCATGCAAGAGTCCAAGAAAGGGGAATTACCTATCCAGAGTAATGCCAAGCTGAGTAAGACTCAGAGTCCGAGTATAGAGGCTGAGATAGCTGAGATGAGTCATATACCATATGCTTCCGTTGTGGGCTCGATCATGTATGCTATGACTTGTACTCGCCCTGATGTGGCCTTTGCTTTGAGCATGGTCAGCAGATATCAAGGGAACCCTGGCAAGGCTCACTGGACTGCGGTAAAGAACATTCTCAAGTATCTGCGGAGGACTAAGTACTGGGTCCTTACCCTCGGTGGCAGCGATGACTTGAGAGTGGAAGGATATAGCGATGCTAGCTTTCAGACTGATAGGGTTAAGTTCCGCTCTCAGTCAGGCTGGGTCTTTATCCTAAATGGAGGGGAAATTACTTGGAAAACTTCCAAGCAGGAGACAATAGCTGATTCTACTTGTGAATCAGAGTACATAGCAGCGAGTGAAGCAGCAAAGGAGGCGATATGGCTAAAGAACTTCATCGGAGACCTTGGATTTGTACCAGCTACAATGGAGCCAATGGAAATTTTCTGTGACAGCGAAAGTGCAGTTGCTTTAGCTAAGGAAAAGATATCATGGAAGATCTATGCATATTGACAGAAAATACCATTTCATCAGACATCGAATAGAAGAAGGACTCCTCGTGGAAAAGAGGGTATCATCAGATGAGAACCCAACAGATGCCCTCACGAAGGGACTGAGTAGGGTTAAGCATTTACAACATGCGAGGCGTATCGGGCTGAAGGATGATATTTGTTTCAATAATTAGATTTCTGAAACTTGTAAAATGTAATTGACATTTTGATGCTTAAATAAAAGTTTTTATTTATTTATGATTAAAGTGTTACTATCTTATGTTAACCGTTTACTATGGTTTCAATTTTGCATGTTTTGACTTCCAGAATAATTATTTTATTCGAACTCTCCACAGCTGGTCATATGTCGGAAGTAGATATGAATCAAGACTGTCATGAATTTGGTCTGTATGATATGTCTAAAGGGTATTAGACATAGCAATAGTTGCTGCAACATTCATGAGTGCTCATAAGTCCTGAGTATTGGATTCAACCCATGCCCACTTGCATCACTTCATGGAATTTATCTCGAGTGATTGTGAGACAGTAATATCATATAAATCTTTAAACCTAGAGATATGAGTTGTTGACTATGATTTGGTTATCCATTGATTGTACGAAAACGCATTGGTAACTCGATGTTATAAAACGTGCTTTTGTGCATAATTCAACAAGTAGTGAGTACAAGCATATGAGTCGAAGTTTATCTGTTCCTTATAGAAATAGAAGCGATATCTGGGCCCCTCGATGATTTGGTTTTCACTTATGTACCGGGCCCGGTCAGAACCTAATTGATGTGTTCAATTTAGTTCTTTGACAAAACAAATCAGAGATCGAGAAGCAAATGTTGGACAATAAGTAAGACCATGTTCCATGTGTTTGTCCGGCTGATATCTTGAGAGCAGAGGATAATATGATCACTTATCTTAAATGGTGTATCATTATCATCTCAGTTCCAAGAGACTTTGAAAGAGCTATGATTGCTAGTCGGATTCTGAATTCATATATGCAAATATAGTTATTAGACTTATTCAAGTGGGAGATTGTTGGATATAGTGTCTAAGTCCATAACTTTATTTGGTATGTACTTGACCCGACCCGGCATGGTCCATTTGGGTTGCATGACATTGCAATACTTGGATAGACTAAATGAGAGAAAGGACACTTGTGATTATTAATATATTATAAGTTCTAATATATTAATAATAGTATTATTTAATTAGTGTTGATCAAGTATTAATTTAGAATTAATTTGGTGATCAAAATGAGACTAATTAAATATATAAGGTTGATTATGACAATCATCTAATCTTTTATGGTGGATTTATGATCCATGGTTTATGGAGTTGGTTATAACCATTTGGAGCTCCATGGATAGTTCATGGGAGTTACAAACCCATGGATCATTAGAAATGAAGAGTCATGACAATTAAGGGCATTCATGTGTAAACCCTAATTGTGACAACACTATAAAAGGAGCCCTATAGCTAGCAAAATGGACTACTAGTGAGTTCTAAGAGGGCATAACCGATTTTTGAGTGCAAGTGTATTCTCTAAAGTTATTCCAAGTCTTGTAGTGTTGTGTGAAGCATTTGAGGCACAAAATTTGGGGTGCTAGGCTCACAAAGTCTTTAAGGAATCCAAGCAATAAGAAAGGTATGCACTTCTACTAGTTTTTATATTACATATTCCCCATGCCATACTAGTTAGGAATTAAACCTTGAAAAATCAAATTTGCATGTATATTAGAGAAAACATAGATTCAAGGTTTATAGGGTTGCATGTACACCATAGGAGTGTTAGAATGCTCAAAACCCATCATCGAGTTCCTTCAGAACTCAGAAAGTTGCGAAAACCCTAGTCAACTCGCCGAGTTATCAAACAAGTCATCGAGTCCATGAAGTGTCCAGAAGATCGGGAAACACCCTAACCAACTTGTCGAGTTATCTTACTAAATCGCCGAGTTCACTCAGAACCCAGAAAGTGGGAAACCCTCATTCAAATCTTTGAGTTGTCTATGCAACTCGTCGAGTTCCTTCAGCTCTTTTCTCATTCAGACGATTTTAAGTGAAACCAAGGCTCCAAACTGTAGATCTTGACTCATAGGGTGTAGTTACCACGTAAAGTTGCTAACTTTACGTGCATGCAAGGCCTCAAGAGGCTAAAACACCTAAAAATAGCCTTTGGAAGAGGTTTAGGGAATGAAGGAAGGCCAAAGCTTGCTAAAGTCGAGAGCTTATGTCCATGAAGGCCTAAAGGAGTCCAGATCTGAACTCCTTACTTCAAAACATGCTCAATACCAGAAATGTCTCAAGAATAAGCTAGAAATGACCCTAAACTCTTGAATGAAGAGATCTAACAAGAAAATGATCAAGGTAATAACTGTTTACCTTCAAATGAATGCCAAAATGAAGTAGATACTGGATCTATATATGGAATCCATACTAGTATGCAATTCGAAAGCTCACACAATCAGGCATATAAAGGCATCTCTCCTATCATATAATATTGAACAAATCCTTAGCCCTAATCTAGCTTGCAATTCTCACAAGCATATCATATATCATAATAAACATGTATTGGTATTCTGGGAACCACTTATTTGAGCTCGGCCAAATGCACGCATCACACCCCTTTATTTGATTAAAAATTCCTTTTTAAATAAATGTTTATTTTAAAAATCTTCACCAAACCCTCAGATTGAGTTCAGGCACAACCGATGGTATGCCCAAAAATCCCTCAAACCAAGGCTCTGATACCAACTTGTAACGTCCTAAAAGTTATAGGATAAAAATTTCATTTTTAACACATGTTAAAACATTCATTATCCTTAATTCGAACATTTAGAAGTATTTCAAAATAAAACAATTATCAGAGTTCATTCCCAAAATCACGAATTGCGGAAAACACGGGTGTAAGCGCTGCGATCAAGCCGACCCTTCCCTTTTGAACCAGAAGTACCTGAAACGATAAACCAAAAACTTTAAATACAAAGCTTAGTGAGTTCCCCAAATACCATATACCATACATGTCATACGAGCCATACATATCAAACATACAATAGGAGGTGCTATGTGCCAACCATAGTCTTGCCATTATGCCACAAACCGTATCATGGTCTTTATTGCAAAGCCATGGTCCAAAACCCTGGGTCTTACGGACAAGTGATAGGAGCCACCTTCTAGTTTTCCATGCAAGCATCACAAAGACAACCAGCATACAATCTACAACTACTTAACCAATTAACTGCCAGAGTTCAGACTCTGGTCTTGAATACAGATTTCCAGGAGCCACCTCTTAGTCTTTCATACAGATGCCAATGGACACCACCGAGTCTTCCTATAATACATAAACCAAATGGGCTTGCATTGGTTCCTTCGATCCATAGTATAGTGAGGAGACTCACTTCAACAGCTGAACCCAGAAAAATATCTCAGACTCCAGATCCGCTAGAATCCCCGCATTATCAAACAAATAACACCTTATTAACAATAATGCTCCAAACCAAATCCAATAATCCATATATGGGGTAAAAAAGACCATTTTACCCCTCACCTAGTTTGGTCCAAGACTAAGGCACAAACACCCCATCATAAAGGCCCACAAACCAAAAGTCATCCAAAGCCCACTTATGGCATAATTTTCCAAATTGGGCCCAACATTACATGGGCCTTACCCTAAAGCCCATAAACTTTTTCCTAATAAAAAACACATATTCACAGCTGGTATAACAAAACCCTAAGCAATACAAGCCCAAACGATAGCCAAAACCTGAAATGACACCACAAGGCCCAAATATCCCAATTAGGCCCAAATCCATCATGGACCTATCCGGAGAAGGCCCAATATCCATAAAGGCCCGAATTAATGAATGGTCAACCCTAGTCAACTTTTGGTCAATGGTTAAATGTCCAAAAAGGTCTACAATTCAAGGAAACCCAACCTGGCAGAGTACGACCAACGTACTCAGCTGGTACGCCTAATGTACACCCTTTGGGGATAGTACGCGCAACATACCAGATGGGTACTCCCAGTGTACTCCTCTGAACCCCAACCATTCTAAAAAGCACTTAATCACTTAAGCCCTTGCTCCAAACTCTTAGATCTGATTCCCATAGATGACTTATCACATAAAGTTGGCAACTTTACTTGCATACATGGCTTAATGGGACTCTAGAGCTCATAAGATCTTAATGAAAGGTCTTAACACATGCATGAGTCAAAATAAACCATAAAGATCTCATTTTTATGCCTTTGGGATGCCTAAAACGTCCAGATCCACAAGATCAAACCTTTGAAACAACCATAGCTCACAAGAACAATCAAAAGAGGCTAAAAAGACTATGAAGAAACCCAAAAGAAGATCTAACCAAAGAGTGAGCAAGATAGAGACTTTATACCTTCAAGATCACAAAAAGATCATGTAACTTATGTTTCTCTAAGCTCCTTTCAAAATAGTGAGTCTTCAAATTCTCATTCTCTTGCACAAGCCACCACAAACACTCTTCCAAGCTCGAAGACTCACTTAAGGCACTCTAGGGTTTCAAGGTAGATGAAAGGGGATGGAGGCCGAATTAAAAAACCTAAAGGAAGGTAATAATGATGCTTATATAGGGAAAGACCCCTAAAATTAGGGTTTGGATCAGAAGGGAGTACGCCCCGCGTACCCCTTAGTACGCTCGACGTACTTATGAACCACCTGCGACCACCTGAGACCACTTTACCCACTACGCCCCGTGTACACATCTAGTATTGTGACAACCTGAAACTTTTCCGTCATTTTTAACCAATCTCTGTTAATAAAAGTTGAAATTTTATTGATTTTCCGTCAAACTTCTTGGGTAAGAAAATCAACTAATCTTATAGTTATAATTCTATACGAGTTGAAAAACCAAAAATCGCGCGAAAAACCCACATTTTCTCGAAAAACACCATGTTCACGGACAGGACGAGTTTACTGCCGTAAACTTGTTTACGGTTGGTGCCAGGTGGACCCCACCACTGACCATACCCCACTAGCCTATAAATTCAGGACCCCCACCCTCATTTAAACTTTCTGGGCCGGAAACACCCTCTTTCTCTCTCTAACCCTCTTGACCGTAAACTCCAAAAAGCCCATCCTTTCATCTGGAAAATGCCGGAAATCGTCATTTGGGGCCGTTTGGGAGCATCTGGAACACTTTTTCGTCAAAATCAAGCATCCTTGTTCTTGAGTTTATGACTGTAAACCCTTCAAATCTGCAAAAGCCGCAAACTTAGTTCACGGTTGTAAAGCCAATTCTCGGCCGTAAACCCAGTTCTCGGCCGTAAACCCTGTTCACGGCCGCAAACCCAGTTCACGGCTGTAAACTCCCATTTACGGCTGTAGCAAATCTTTAGTGGTGAAAATCCTGTTCCTTCGATTCAACCAAGTCCCGATAACATTCTTTAACCAAAAACAAATGTGTATCTAACACTTTATCTAACGAAATCAATAATTTAGATACGTATATGTATTTATTGATATTAGGATTCCATTAAGTGCCACGTCCGTCGACTCAACGATCTTCCAGTTCAATCCTTTGCAACCAACAAACTGTGAGTTCATACCCGTACGCTTTTGTTGTTTTTAAAACGTTTTCAAAGGGGAATACAAGCCAAACATAAAGGTTTTCACAAGTTAAAAACTGATGCAATTTCAATGGTTTTACATCAAACATTTAGATACTTTATCCCTTTTGTAATATGCGGAGCATAAGGGACGTTTTCTAAACATAATTGCATAGTTTTCAGAACAGTACATGAACATAACATACCAGTCAAATTATAATAGGTATAGTTTGGGGAACTCATTACCGGTTTTACAGATTCAAACTATGTACAAAGTCAAACACATAAACTATGACATATTTAGTTTATCCATTATTACATACAAATAACAAGAGTATCATACTGAATAATTATTTTTTGTATAATTATTTATACTCTACACCGTATACAAATGATTTCAACCACGAGAACAACAGAACAACACGTAAACTAGTTAATACAGGATTGTGAGACATCTCTTCGTTGTACCCTTCGGGGTAATGGTAAATCCTCTACTTTTAGTATAACCAGAGTCTCTTAGAGGGAAAGCATGAGATTTTTGAATAGATCTATTCGGGACCGACAATCCCACACCTGAACTGTTAGCTACAGTTAGGAAGACATGCCTGGGGTGACAAATGTTGTAACATACGACGCATGAAGAAACGTCATGGAGGTCATCATTCATATTAGCATGGTTATACGAACTCATAATAGTATAACTAACCTTTGTTTATGGGATTTTCATTCTTCAATAGTTTTATTTTAATTAATAAGACTACCTACATACTACACTGGAGGGTATTCGAGGGATACAACTTTTGGTTTTATTTTAAGTAATAAGACTACTTACATACTGGTGGTAGCCAGGGTTTTCAAACGGAACATACCTTACTTACTGGTGGTAGCCAGGGTTTTCAAACGAATTACATTTTACATACTGGGGATAACCAGGGTTTCGATGCAAACGATATTTTACCTATAATGAAAATAAATAATTTGCACAAATTCAGTGACTTGTTTCCAATATAAAAACATGCTTATGAACTCACCAGCTTTATGCTGATACGTTTTCAAAACTGCTTATATTCTCAGGACAACGATAGACAGGTACTCTTGTCAGCTTTTGGAGAAGACGGAGCATTTTGGAGTCTCGTCTCTTACTTTTGTCTTATTCGGATATGTACAAACTATGTTTTCAAACAGATGTAAATATTCTTATTCAATGTAAAGGTTGTGTTTACTTGACTTCTATGATGCAATTGTTGTGATACTACGCATGACGTTACCCGCCCCCAGATGTTTCTGCCGTTTGTTTCTGACGGTTCGTGGGTGTGAAAATTACGCCTCACATACTAGATGACCTTCCAACACTTAGAATTTCACTCGGACCTAGCTCCTTTGTCCTAAGTCCATTTACAAGGAACTTTATATCCACAGAAAGGTGATGAGAAGCCCTACGCTTCTGTCAACTCACCCTTGCCTTAAAATTTCTCGAACAAGAACCCAACATTCATCAAGGAATGAGTTAACAAAATACTATTATACCCTTGGGCTTCAAAACACCCACGAACACTTGGATTACTTTAACCATAACACGCACAACCAAAAAGGGCCAAATCCTATCTTTCCCCAAGGCCCTAAGCCATAAAATAACTGATGATTGGGCCTCGACCCCGAATAATGAAGAAATTTGATACCGACTGTTACACCATAACTCATTGTCATTATAGTATCCCTGTACCTTTCAATAATGTATACTTGTAAACGATGCAAAAACATAATGACCATAAATGATGAAATTATTATAAAATGTACCTCCATCCCCTTTGAGGTACCAAAATCATCTCCGGGAGTCTTATTGATAAGTTTTAGAACCATGGCTAAAGTAGCCTCGTGCGCTGCTAAACGCTCCTCCTGAGACTGCAACTAATCGTGACATTCACATAACTCATTTTTCACTTGACCGACCTCATTCTGCAAGTCACTAATAATTTGGTCATTGTTAATTTTGAGTTAGTGGCCGATGGTGGTAGTGGTGTCGGGTGAGATGGATCATCTATCCGTGCCTTCTTTTCTCGATGCTCATGGGTAGGAATTTTTGGGTGATGGTGTTAATGAAGGTGCTTTGTGAACTTCAGTGTCGGAAAAATCATGGCAATCAATCCACGCCAAGCTAACAATCCAGCATTCAGCATGTATCTCATCTTCCATCGGCTCGAACTTCGGTGTGAGCCTATTGAAGGGACTTGAGCATTCTAACACTCCTAAGGTGTACATGCAGCCCTAGAAACCTTGGATCTATGTTTTACTAAGATACATGCAAAATTGTTTTCCAAGGTTCTTAACCTATCTAGCATAACAAGGGGCACTTTTAAACATAAATGCTAGAATAACATTCCTTTTTGTTGTTTGGATTCCTTGAGAACCTTATGAGCCTAGCACCTCAAGTGTGATGCCTAAAATGTCTCCCACAACACCACAACACTTGGAATAACCTTGAGAGAAGTTCACTAACACCTCAAAATCGGCTATCCCTCTTTCTTGCTTGTACAAGTGCCGATTTCTTCTAGACTAGGGGTCTTTATATAGTTGTGGCACAAGTAGGATTACACCATGTAAACCCTAATTGCCATGGATTTCCCTATTCCATGATCCATGGGTTCTCCATGGACTATCCGTGGAGCACCTTATGGGTTTTAACCCACTCCATACAAACCATGGATCATTAGCCCACTATAAAAGAATAGATGATTTACACAATCAACCCTACATATTTAATTAATCTCTTTTTGATCACTTATTTAATTTCAAATTAATTCTTTGATGAATACTAATTAAATAATATTATTAATATATTAGAACTTATAATATATTAATAATCCTTAAGTGTCCTTTCTCTCATTTAGTCTATCCAAATGTTGCAATTCCATGCAACCCAAATGGACCATGCTAATCGGGTCAAGTAAATTCCAGGAATAGTTATGAACTTAGACACCTTATCCAACAGTCTTCTACTTGGATAAGTGTAATAACTATAACTACAAGAATGACTTCAGGAACCGATCAACAATCGTAGCTCTTTCAAGATCTCGCGGAACTGAGATGATGATGATACGCCATTTAAGATAAGTGATCATATAATCCTCTGTTCTATATATCATCCGGAAAAATACATGGAACAATGTCTTACTTATTGTCCAACAGTTTGTTTCCCGATTTCCGATTTGTCTGACATAGAACTTAATTGAACACATCAACTTAGTTCTGAACGGGCCCGATACATGGGTCAGCACAAAATCATCGAGGGGACCAGATATCGCTTCTAATTCACGAAGGAACAAATAAACTTCGACTCATATGCTTGTTCTACTACTTGTTGAATCATACACAAAGGCACGTTTTATAACATCAAGTTACCAATGCATTTTCGTACAATCAATGTATAACCAACTCATAGGCAACAATTCATATGTCTAGGTTTGAAGACTTATATTGTATTACTGTCTCACGATCACTCGAGATAAATTCCATGAAGTGATACCAGTGAGCGTGTGTTGAATCCAATACTCAGAACTTATGAGCACTCATGAGTGTTGTACCAACACTTTGCTATGTCCAACATCTTAGACATATACAAGCCAACTCATGACAGTCTTGATTCATATCTACTTCCGACATATGATCGACTGTGGAGAGTTTGAATAATATGAAATACCATAACATAATTATTCTGGAAGTCAAAACATGCAAAATGAAACGATTGTAAGCGATTGACAAAAGATAGCAACACTTTACTCATAAATAAACACAACTTTTATTCATCATCAAATGTCAATTGCACTTTACACATTTGAAAGCTATCTAAGTACTAAAACTAATATCATCCTTCAGCCCTATGCGCCTTACATGCTGGAGATGCTTAGCCCTACCCAGTCCCTTCGTGAGGGGATCTGCCAGGTTCTCATCCGATGATACCCTCTTTGCCACGAGGAGTCCTTTTTCTATTCGATGTATGATGAAGTGGTATTTTCTGTAGATGTGTCTGGATCTCCCGTGATCCCTTGGTTCCTTGGCTAAGGTAACTGCACTTTCACTATCACATAAAATCTCTATAGGCTTCTTTATAGCTGGTACAACTCCAAGATCTCCAATGAAGTTCTTTAGCCATATAGCCTCCTTTGTTGCCTCGTTTGCCGCTATATACTCTGATTCGCAAGTTGAATCATCTACTGTCTCCTGCTTGGAACTTTTCCAAGAAATTGCTCCTCCGTTTAGGGTAAAGACCCAGCCTGACTAAGAGCGGAAATTATCCCTATCAGTCTGAAAGCTAGCATCACTATACCCTAATACTCTCAAGTCATCACTCCCACCGAGGGTAAGGACCCAGTCCTTAGTCCTCCACAAGTACTTGAGAATGTTTTTTACCGCATTCCAGTGAGCCTTTCCAGGGTTCCCATGATATCTACTGACCATGCTCAATGCAAAGGCCACATCAGGATGATTACAAGTCATAGCATACATGATCGAGCCTACAACGGAAGCATGCGATACTCGACTCATCTCTGCGATCTCATACTTTGTACTCGGGCTTTGAGTCTTACTCAATCTGGCGTTACTCTGGATCGGTAACTCTCCTTTATTGGAATTCTGCATACTGAATCTATTCAACACCATCTCCAAGTAGGTACTCTAACTAAGTCCATTTAGTCTTTTGCTCCTGTCTCTCAAAATCCTTATCCCTAGGATATAGGCAGCTTCTCCAAGGTCCTTCATAGAGAAACACTTCCCAAGCCAGGATTTCACTTCCTGTAGAGTTGGGATGTCATTTCCTATGAGTAGTATGTCATCCACATACAGTACCAAAAAGCTAACTATACTCCCACTAGCCTTGACATATACACAAGATTCATCTTCACTTATCGAAAAGCCAAACTCGTTGAATTTCTCATCGAAACAAAGATTCCATCTGTGAGGTGCTTGCTTTAATCCATAGATGGATTTCTCAAGCTTACACACTCTATTAGGGTACTTTGTATTGACAAAACCCTCTGGCTGACTGATGTAAACATCCTCAACCAACTTTCCATTAAGGAAAGCGGTTTTGACATCCATTTGCCATATTTCATAATCATGAAATGCAGCAATGGCTAACATAACCCTAATAGACTTAATCTTCTCTACTGGTGAAAAGGTCTCATCATAATCAACTCCCGGAGTTTGAGAAAAGCCCATTGCAACCATTCGTGACTTATAAGTGTGTACATTACCATACATTTCGGTCTTCTTCTTGAAGATCCATTTGCACCCGACTGTCTTACGACCTGGTACATTGTCAACCAAGTTCCAAACTTAATTGTCATACATGGATTCCGTGTAGTTGTTAGGTTCATCCCGACTTACCAGTGTTGTGACAACTCGAAATTTCCATTTTGTACGAACTTTAGCTATTCAATAGAAGCTAGTCCAGTTTCAATGAATTTCAGACTTTTCCGAATAAGTTTGTGTACATTAGGGTTTACGTTTAAGGAGATATCAGGAGAGGGGATGCTCATGGGTTTGTGAAACTTGAGCATTCCAAAACTTCATAATGTTAGAGTCTAATTCCGGAATAAAAATATTTTCTGCCAAAAATATTTCAGGACTATAAATAGATTTCTGAACTAAATTCATTCATTATTCACATTTCCAACTAGAGAAAAGCCATTTTCTCTCTCACGGATCTTCGGTTTTTCATCCCAAATCGTGAGTACACTTCCCTAGTTGTGTTATAATGCTTGTTTTATGCTTAATAACATAGATTGCATGTCAAATATATGTGATTCGGGAGTTTACCGCCCAAGAACGTTCTTGGGGAGTAAACTCCAAAATGAAGCTTAAAGGCCATCTAGTCCCATTTCCTTGTTAGGTAACTAGCTTAGGATAATATGTATGATCATTTGATACTAGAAAACAATCAAGAACACATAGCTTTAGGTGTTTACGGCCCAAGAGTTTCTTGGACCGTGAACACCAAATTCAAGGGCTTAAATGTGCCCTAATCACTCCTAAAGGCTTTAGACATTAACCCTCAATTACTTCTAGCTAATTTGGGGACTTTAACACATCAAAAACACCCCTTAAAGGGAGTTTACGGCCAAGAGAATGCTCATAGGCCGTAAACACCAAATAAGGGCACCAAAGTGTGCCTAGGGTCCTCCATAGCCTTAAACAAATGCCTAGAAATTATCCTACTTGTGTTTGGGACTTGAAAGAATTAAAACACCCATCCCATGAGAGTTTACGGCCGTAAAATCTAAGGGATATGGTCTTTTGGCCATAAACTCCTCAAAGGAGTATTATCTATGCCCTAAACTACCCAAAGGATTAAACCACCAAGTTAGGCTTATTCTAGAAATCAAATAACACTTCAAAACACACATTACCACCAAGATTGGAGTTCATGGCCGTAAACTCAAGGGTTTACGACCGTAAACTCCTTGTGTGGGGTTTATTGGGTAGTAAACACTTATATAAGGCCCTTTGGTACATTAAACCCCTTTAGCCTTGTCCCATAACAACCTAGAAGCAACCCTTAGGACCTATAACACTTAGACAAAGTGTTTACATGTTCCTAAGTGTCCCAACTTATTTCATTAAGTTATTATTTGGCTAATTAGTTATATATATGCTCATTATATGATAACTAGGCTCGTGCGTGTGAACAAGTCTCCGTTTGCCACCTAGCACGGTATCTGATACTTCAATCCAATCCACTCACCGCAAGTGAGTTCATACCCCTTTAACTAACCTTTGAAATACTTTTAAATGTTTTTAAATACTTTTATGGGGGGAATACAAGTTAAATACTTATAGTTATTGCATCAATCACATGTGATTAATAACTAGAAAACCAATGATTTTATCACTGTTCAAACTGTTTATCAAACTGTTTTACTTCAAAATGTTTTACAAACTCTTTTACTTATCAAATGCTTTTATTAAACTTTGTTTTACTTCTTATAAATTGCATTCCCATATATGTATAGATATATAAGCAATGTTTAAAGGGCTTAGGAAGGCCATCCGCCCTATTTCCTTTTTCTCGATTTGGATGTGGTCTGGTGGGATTTCGGGTAACCGTCCGAAGGTCGTTTCAATATTACTTATATATCAAATATACATATATAGACATAAAAGTACTTCCATATTCATGCGTATTAGACACATCATTAGTAAGTTACCATTGGGGTAACACAGGATCATACTACTACGATTTCTAGATCAATGAGTCAGTTCATTTATGAGTCTATACATTTCATTACTATGAGAACATATACAACTATACTAGAAAGAGAACATATACAACTATACTAGAAAGAGTAACATTACATTACATATACAGGAATACGTTAACAATTGTGATCCACTGTATCGGAGCATGCCTTAAATGTCATGGCCCGAGTTGTAGCCAGAATTCTCTTGGAGGGAGAGCGTGAGTTCGAGTATAGATCTATACTGGATTGACTATCCTACACCTTGCTGCTAGCTACAGCCGGACCTGCAGGTCTGCGGGTGCCAAACGTCATTCCGTTATTACGACCATTCGTATGTCGTTGTTACCAGTCGATAGTATGGTGCAATTTATTACATAATACCTTAATATAAATCCGGTTTAAGGTAGTTAGTACAGTAGTAGTTCCTATAATACAACACTACAGTACTACAATCATTTACTCATTACATATTTTTAGTGATTATTTCACTTAAACATTAATGTACAAACTATATTTTGTTAAAAGATAGTTACACTTGGGAAATTACACACTTTTACAACAAACGAGCATACAAAACAGTTAAGCCTTGGTAGAAGGCTACTTTAATAGAAAATATAGGTTTTTATGAGAGATTCAAACTTTTACAAACACTTACAAACATTTACTTACCTTTTACAAACTTACACTTGAGACATGTTCAAACGTTTTTGGTAACACACATCGACACTAAATTACTTATGAACTCACCAGCTTAATGCTGATAAACTCTTTCAAAATAACTTGTATTCTCAGGTCATCAGTAGACAGGTACCGAGGCCAGCTTTTGAGAAGATGGAGCGCATCCAAGACTCATCTTATTATTTTGATTTACCTTATTTTTGGTGTCTATAACTATACAGAACACGCTTGTATTAAAATTATATATTTAATGCAATGGATGATGTTGTTTGCTTATTTACATTTACTGTGTTGTGATACTTTACATGACGTCCTCCGCCCCAAAACGTTTCCGCCGTTCTTGGTTTTGGGGTGTGACAAGTGTGCTATCACTGATAAGTCACCTTCCGCAGTAATATGGAAACCATAGTAATGCTCAGGTGCATTCCTAACTCTCGTGGAACGCCTCAGAGGTACATACTCTTATGTCGGATCAACAGGAGTTTCCTACTCAGGTTGATTGCTAGGGTTTGAGGTTCCTTCACCACTTGACTCTTGAATTTCTTCAAGGTCAATTTGCCTCCCACTATTTCCTTGGCTCATGAATTCTGTCTCGCGAAAGACTCCTCCCCTTGCTACAAAGACCACATTATCACTGCGTCTGTAGAAGAGGTAACTAAAGGATCTCTGTGGGTAGCCAATGAAAATACACCTCTCGCTTCGAGGTTCGAGCTTATCATGAGTTTCTCGCCTCACGAAAGCCTCGCAACCCCAAATCTTGATGTGGTCCAGATTGGGAACTTTTCTGGTCCACAACTCATGAGGTGTTTTGGCAACCTTTTTTTGTAGGGACTAGATTAAGGATATAGACGACAGTCTCTAAGGCATACCCCCAAAATGAGATTGGTAGCGAAGCTCGACTCAACATGGAACGAATCATATCCAACAAGGTTCGATTGTGCCTCTCAGCCACAACATGAAGTTGTGGTGTCCTGGGAGGTGTCAATTGTGAGATAATCCCACATTCCTTAAGATAGTCAAGGAACTCTATACTAAGATACTCACCACCTTGATCGGATCGAAGCATCTTAATGTTCCTGCCCAACTGATTCTCCATTTCCTGTTTAAACTCTTTGAATCTTTCAAAGGTCTCCGACTTATGCTTGATTAAGTAGACATATCCGTATCTACTAAAATCATCAGTAAAAGTCACATATAAGTGGTTAGCATCCCTTGTGGTGGTTCTGAAGGGTCCACACACATCAATATGTATGAGATCCAACAAACCCTCACCCCTAGCACAAGAACCAGTGAAGGGTGACTTTGTCATTTTTCCAAGCAAACAAGATTCACAACTATCATCTGACTTTAGGTCAAATGACTCCAAGACTCCATCCTTTTGGAGCTGGCGTATGCATTTCTTGCTTACATGTCGAATACGACAATGCCATAATGATACTTTATCCAAACTAGTGGAAGAATCGATACATAATACATTATTTCCTAGGTTATCAACAACCAACACAGTTTAATATACACCATCACAAGGTAATGCTTTAAAATAAAAAACATTATTACATAAATGCATTAATACTACCACTATCATTATCAAATGAAAAGGTAAAACCTTGTTTGTACAAACCATGAAAGGAAATAATATTTCTCGCCATTTCAGAAGAGTAACAACATTTATTTAAATCTAACACTAATCCACTACTTAGAAACAAGGAATAAACTCCAATCTTGGTGACAGGTGAAGCTTTCCTATTCCCCATGATCAAGTTTATCTTCCCATGCTCCAAATTCTCACTTCTTCTTAGTCCCTACAATTCAGTACATATGTGAATACCACAACCTGTATCAAGGACACAAGAATTAGAATGGGTTGAATTATTAGACAATATAGTGTATATACCTGCATGGTTGGATTTCACTTTCCCATCCTTCACATCTTGTTGGTACTTTAGGCAGTTTCGCTTCCAGTGCGACTTTTCATGGCAATAGAAGCATTCAACCTCTTTAGGGTTAGCAGAAGGAGTGACGAAACCTTTCTTGGTTCCATTTGAAGAGGAGCCATCAAGGGTCGTACCCTTGGTACCCTTCGAAGGGCTCTTCCTTTTCTTTCCTTTTCGTTGCCCGATTGCCAAGACAGGGGCCATAATAGGAGTAAGAGTGATAACAACCGAATTACTCTTAAGACCAGTTTTTGCGGTCTTTAAGAGTCCTTGAAGTTTGCTGAGTGTCACTTCCTCCTTGTTCATGTGGTATGTTATACGGAATTGATCATAACACGAAGGTAAGGAGTGCAAAATGATGTCAATTTCCAACTCCTCAGGGAAGTTCACATTTAGCTTCAGCAAACGGTCCACATACTTTTGCATTTTCTGCATGTGGCCCGTGATGGGTTCTCCATCCTTCATTCGGGTTGTTATCATGGAAGAGATTATTTCATACTGCCCTTGACAAGCACTCTGATGGTAGCGGTCCATCAAATCCTGGTGCATCTCAAAAGGGTAGTAGTCCTCATAGGACTTTTGGAGCTCTGCTGTCATGGTGGCCAACATGATATATGCCACTTTGGTAGTATCTCTCTCATGTGCCTGATATTCAGCGATCTCCTCAGGAGTAGCAGACGACTCTAGTTCTTTAAGGTCCTTGTTGAGGACATATTCCTTGTCCTCATACCGAGTGATTTCTGATCCAATCCATAAAGTTGGATCCATCAAAGATTACTCTCCTACAAAGGTTCATGAGAGAGAAGGAGCCGGTAGGGTTTGAGCTAGAAGCAACATTTTTTTGATGACATCTGAAAAGAAAGAAAGAAAAGTTTAGAGATATAAAGATAGTCCTTAATAAGACACCCAAATGTAATATTAAGGCTAGGACCCAACACAATATTTTATAACTTAGAAGAGGGATGCCGTAATCCAAGTTATAAAATATTTGAAGGTAGGTGAATGACGATTCACCAATTTCCACCATGAAAAACGAAATAAATTATTAGGTTTTGAAACACCTATATTATTTGAGGTTCATTGAACTTTTTAATGACATGTTTCAATCTTAAGTGTGACCTTCAGGTTTTGTGACTGGGATGCCAAGGATCACCAAACAAGGTGTGAAGTAACCATGCAAATTACTTGGTAACCTTAATGTTTATCACTATATTGATATGCCGGTTAACCACACGCGCTCCATCGACCTATGATAAACCTTAAGCCACCCTTTGCCTACCTTGTTAAGTCCAAGTTAGTGTGCCGGTTAACCACACACGCTCCACTAACGACTTAATCAAAGTTCAAAGTGTAATTTCATGGGTTAGCACCTTATTCACATTTTCCTAAAGTGACTAATTAGGAATTTAAAAAACATTTAGTTACTTTACATTCATCATACTTTTAATGAAGATTTAAAGTCCTTGTCCTACCCATTCGGCTAACGACCCTCGACCAGTCAAGAAAGCGGTGGGTGAGAGTGGACACCCATTAAGCTGCCATTTTATAGGCAGCAACCTTATACCCCCCTTATAGACCGACTTCATGAATGAGGCCTACTAACGGTAAGACGAATTGTTCTTATACATATATAATTATTATTAAACTTATAATATTATAAAGTATAGGGTTGAATTTTAACTTTTAAAATTCTAGGGGTTGGAACTAAAGTTTTTAAGGTGACTTTACATGTTCAAAAACTTGAGGGCAAGTTTTGTAACTTTCAAAACTTTTCATCTTTCATAACTTATGAGTCAAATGGTTTATTAAAATGAGAGACTTTTCATTTTATGTAACCTATGTGTTTCATAATGGAGTTTAAAATAGTGACTTGGTAATCTATAACTTGAGAACAAATTATGGATTCCATTAAAACACATAATGATCAAGAATTAAACTAACAAGCAAGTTACAAATAATTCCTATGATCTTCTAAACTCATAAGTCTTGAACATGCATATCAACACTTTCAAGAATTCATAAATAAACCATATAAAACTTGAAATTTTGATAATAGCTATTGAAAATGGATTAGCATAACCATTACACCATCTAAAACAAGTTTTATAGAACCCAAACATTTTAGGGTAATGTTTCGAGTCCATTTCCAGCAACAAAACTCAAAAATATGCATTCTGGGGCTCCTACTCGTCGAGTGCACGAACCTACTCGGCGAGTAGGATGAATTTACTCATGGACTCGTCGAGTACCCCATGGACTCGGCAAGTTCATGCTGCAAAATGTAGAAAACTTGAGTTTTTTCAAGAATTTTCATCAAGTATCAAGAAAACAAGCCTAGGCTCTGATACCACTGAAGAGATTTGAGCATTCTAACACTCCTAAGGTGTACATGCAACCCTAGAAACTTGGGATCTATGTTTTACTAAGATACATGCAAAATTGTTTTCCAAGGTTCTTAACCTATCTAGCATAGCAAGGGGAACTTTTAAACATTAATGCTAGAAGAAGAACATACCTTTTTGTTGTATGGATTCCTTGAGAACCTTGTGAGCCTAGCGCCTCAAGTGTGATGCCTCAAATGTCTCACACAACACCACAACACTTGGAATAACCTTGTGAGAAGTTCAATAACACCTCAAAATCGGCTAGACCTCTTTCTTGCTTGTACAAGTGCCAATTTTTTCTAGACTAGGTGTCTTTATATAGTTGTGGCACAAGTAGGGTTACACCATGTAAACCCTAATTGCCATGAATTTCCATATTCCATGATCCATGGGTTTGTAACCTCCATGGACTATCCATGGAGAACCTTATGGGTTTTAATCCAATCCATACAAACCATGGATCACTAGCCCACTATACAAGAATAAATGATTTACACAATCAACCCCATATATTTAATTAGTCTCTTTTTGATCACTTAATTAATTTCAAATTAATTCTTTGATCAATACTAATTAAATAATATTATTAATATATTAGAACTTATAATATATTAATAATCCTGAAGTGTCCTTTCTCTCATTTAGTCTATCCAAATGTTGCAATGTCATGCAACCCAAATGGACCATGCTAATCGGGTCAAGTACATTCCAGGAATAGTTATGAACTTAGACACCTAATATAACACCTATTACCCTGCTAACAAAATTATGAAATTATAAATGAACATAAATAATAAAATAAAATAAATAAATATTTAAATAATAAAGTTAACATACGTCGTCTATTTGTAAAAACTGGTTGTAGTGAGTCTTTTGTAACGACCTCAGTTTTGACCATGCAACAACCCGATGGATCACATTCGGTTCGTTTGAATGTATAAGCTTGTCAACCTTACTGAATACGTAAAAAACTGTTTGTACAATTGATCCCAAATTATCCTCCACCATGGATATCTTCCACATACAAATTAATTAACAATTAAATTTCTAAAAAATATTAGTAATGATAAGTAATTATAATCAGTAATTATAAAACAGACGACATTATATATCTTGAATTCATCAATGTTGGATAGCAAAACGAAATACTATTCTGTAACAGGCTGTTTAGCCAACCATTCATTGAAACCCTTCTCTAAGAGGTATAGAAGACATAAACGGACTGCATCCTCGTCCGATAACTCATTAAGTGACTATTTAAACACATCTGTAACATGTTTGACGGATACATTTATCAGGACCATAGGAAAGGCACGAGAATGAAAGGCGGTGTCGGATGCAGAAGCATAAAAATAGTCACCAAACCGGAAGCCGGTCGTAACCCTCAATCTTATAAACCATTTCCTCTACTTATCTTCGGGGGTCAGTGACAACTTCGTCGCAAAAGACGTAATGTAGAAGCAAAAGGATCCCCATCTATATTAGGAATGTCTAACCACCTCCCAAAACATGTATTTGGAACATAGTCTCGCATTCGAGTTTGTTTCTAAATGCCATAAGAATTTCCTCGCCGATTTTGGGTTTACACGAGAGTCTAATTGATGCATCAACAATCACGTCGTGCTGCACAAATAAAAAAGGTGTTAGCACTTCATTCTAAAATGAAAATGACCAATATTCCAGACATGTTCTTCATGTTCTGGACGAGTTCATCGTGTTCCAGAATGGTTCTTCGCGTTCTGAAGGCTTCTGGAATGAAATTTAAGATTCGGAACACAACATTTCGATGTAAATCAACAATAACTAAACATCTAAACTACTTTTCAGTTGGTCCTACAACAATGACATATTTAATTTAAACTCCAAAATGTTTTTAGTTCATTCCGAAGGTGGTCTACTACATCTGGAACAATAAGTAACAATAGAAAATAGGAACCTTAAACAAACAAAGAGAAAATGAGGAACATATCCGTAAAATAACGAGGTCGTAGTGCTCGTCTTCCATGTTGGAGATGGGTGTTGATGCGTGTTGGAGATGAGACTTGCGTGTCGGAATCGAGTTAGAACGTCGTAATCAAGTCGGAACGTCGGAATCGGAATGCACCTTTCTGGAATGAAGTTGCCGCCTCAAATTATATTCCAGATTTTGAATTTCAAAATCACGATCCGGAACATATGCAGATGCTTCGGAATAGGCATTCCAGATCCAATGAAATATGACGAGCCACCGAAAAATAATCCGGAATTCGTTCTGGAACGAATCATTCCGAAATAAGTGGTTATTTTTAAAAAAATGCTATATTTGAAAAAAACCCAAAAAAATGATTAGATTACTCAATTTCCTAACATACAAACCTAAACAAACTTGAAAAATAAGTTACTTTAAAAATTAATTAGGACGTGACAACAATAATTTTCCACCTTTTATAACGAGTTGGAAAGGTCAAGCTACTAACTTTCTATTCTTTTATAAATATTTATTTTTTATTTTTAATATATAATAATGATAATAAGCATTTTGATTTATTGGTCTTATTTAATAGTATTGTAATTTATTGGTCTTATTTAATAGTATTTACAAGTAAAATTACACATCAAGGAAATTATGTATTTATGTTAAAATACAAGGGATGATGTTTTTTGCTTTAGTTGTGGATTTGTGTAAACAAGAAGATATCTGTCGAAATATAACGAAACAATTGTCTCCTTTATTTGTGCACATGAAAAAAATTTCTATAGACTATCATAAGAAAGCAACTTTTCATAACTAAAAGAAATATTTTTGTCGTTACGTGTATAAAAATTAGTACGATCATAAGACAAGATCATGTGCAATTGAACATAATTTGTAGTCGAGTTATTACCTTATTAACATTAATTTATAATTTATAATCTGAATTAGGATTATATTATATTTCAAAAGTGAAGAGGAAAGGGTCTAAAATAATATTAAAACTCAAGTTTAGTAGGAGAGTTAACGACTGAGCATACTTAGATTAGTCCAACATTTTGTATAACATGTGAGCCCATCTTTTTTATATTTTTTTTTAATATTTTTTTTATTATTTTATTATTTTTTATTTTTATTATTATTTTTTTTATTTTTTACATCTCATGAAAATATAACATCTTAAAAATCACAACAAATTTTAACTTTTTTAAAAAAACAACAATTCAATTCGTAATGTTTACAAAACCATTGTTTCAAACGTGTTTTCAATAATCATAGTGTCCCAAAAATCCAGATAACAGAAAACCAAAGGATGTGCATGATCACGCATTCGTCTTGTCACGATCCTCAGAAATACCTGAAACAAAACTAAAAATGTAAGCCAACGCTTAGTGAGTTCCCCCAAAGTATCACCACATAACATAACAAACAACAACATGCATATAGAGCCTTCAGCATGACCGGAACACTTCACCAGACCTTCAACCTATCTGGATCGCTCTCTAAGCCTTCGGCCTGACTGGACCGCCTCGCAGGCCTTTAGTCTATCCGGACTGCCCTGGGTATCTTAGCCTTCGGTACCAGCGGGTCCGCTTCAACCCAATAAACCATAATATATCGATATAAACATTATCAATCAATAAACAGTAAACACATGTAATTCTACATATCTACCAGTCTAATCAGATAACTAGTAACCACATATCTTCTCATAACAACATACAACAAATCAAGATATCTAATCCAATGGGCCGACCTTGGTGCCTTCGACCTATAAGTACAGTGAGGAAAACTCACATCTTAGTCCGAATACAGTCTGAATGAATCTCTGCTCCAACAACCGGCTCTACCCGACTCTTAATACTCAAAACATTTCCCATTCCAAATTAATAACAATTTCCCAAAATACCCTTGGTCAAAATCGGTCAAAATCAACAAAATCAGCCGAGTCAACCCAACCGTGTCTACCCAAACATCGTACGTGGGGCGTACTTCGGATGTACAAGGGGCATACTCACTTTCCGAGGAGTCGGGGGCTTAGCCTGCGTACGCACATCGTACCAACTGGTAAGCCCAGTGTACGTAGCTGGACCTCCACCTAATGAGTTAAGTGCTTAATACGTAAAACTTTACAAAAATGTCACTATGGGCCATTTTGAAAGCTTTCTCATACACAAGGGCAAAATACCATAAATCTTCATAATTAAGGGTTAAATTTGGAAATACCTCATTGCCCGGATGTTACTATTCTCCCCCAATTGAACTAGAATTCGTCCTCGAAGTCTGCTGCTGTGAACAATTCCGGATAATGCTCCCGCATCTTGGACTCGGGTTCGTATGCCCATTCGGAACCCTTCCGATGCTGCCACTGGACCTTGACCAATGATACCACCTTGTTACGCAAGGCATTCGTCTTCCGATCTAAAATCGCCACTGGTCTCTCAATGTAATTCAGGTGATCATCAATCTGAGAATTACCCAAAGGAATACCCGCCGAATCATTAGTCACACACTTCCGCAACTGCGAAAGATGGAAGGTGCTGTGAATCTCACTGAGCTCCTCAGGAAAATCCAACTTATAAGCTACCTTGCCAACCCTGTCAATAATCCAAAACGGCCCGATACACCGGGGCCCCGATTTTCCCCTCTTCCCGAAGCGTATTACACCCTTCCAGGGTGATACCTTTAAAAAACCATGACACCGACATGAAACTCCAACTTATATCGACGCTTTTCGGCATAACTCCTCTGCTGACTCTGAGCTGTCTGCAACCTCTGTCTAATCTATTGAATAAACTCTGACATTTGAAGGACTATCTCAGTCCTTCCCAATACTCTATGACCAATCTCTCCCCAACATACTAGGGTATGACACTTCTTCCCATAGATAAGCTCGAAAGGATGTGCACCGATAATGGAGTGATAGCTGTTGTTATAAGAAAAATTAGCTAAGGGAAGGTAGGAGTCCCAACTCCTACCGAAGTCTATAACATAGGCTCTCAACATGTCCTCAAGTGTCTGAATGGTCCACTCATTGTGACCGTCAATCACTGGATGATAAGTAGTTCTGAGATGCAACCTCGTACCCAGTTCCTTGTGTAACTTTTGCCAAAAGCGAGATGTGAACCGAACATCTCGATCAGATACAATGAATATTGGAATACCGTGCTGATCAAAAATCTTGCACACATACAAATCGGCCAATTTCTCGGTCGAAGAACTCTCTCGAATGGCTAGAAAGTAGGCGCTCTTAGTCAGCCGGTCCATAATAACCAATATTACATCGAATCCCTTATCCGTCCAAGGCAACTTGGTGATGAAATCCATAGTGATATGTTCCCATTTCTACATGGGAACCTCCAATGGATGCAAGTTTCCATGCTGCCTTTGGTGCTCGGCCTTGACCATCCGACATGTCAAACAACTCTCAATATACCAGGATATCTTTCTCTCTCTCTCTCTCTCTCTCTCTCTCTCTCTCTCTCTTCATGCACGACCACTGATAACTAAGCCTCAAATCCCGGATACATCTTCATGGCTCCGGGGTGTATCGAAAACTTGGACTTGTGTGCCTCCTCCAGCACATTCTGCCTCACCCCACCAAAATCTAGCATCTAAACTCGTCCATATCAAGTCAATAATCCACGACTGTCAGTGGCGAACCTGTCAACCTCACCCTTGAGTCTCTCCAGTTTCCAATTCTCCTTCTTAACTCCGTCAGCCTGAGCCTCCCTAATTAGATCAAGAAGCAAAGAATCAATCGATATTCTCATATACAGACTCTTAAAGGAAGAACCAGCCATTTTGTAGCTCAAAGCATCATCGACCACATTCGCTTTCCCAAGGCGCTATAGAATCTCACAGGTCATAATCGTTGACCACGTCAAGCCACCTATACGGTCTCATATTCAAATTTGGTTGATCCATGAGATATCTCAAACTCTTTTGATATGTGTAAATAGTACACTGCACCCCATAGAAATCAGCCACAAAATATTGAGAGCAAACACCACTGTTCCCAAATCCAAATCATGAGTCGGATAACAGATCTCATGCGGCTTCAACTGTCGGGAAGCATAAGCAATAACCCTTCCATGTTGTATAAGCACCGCCCCCAGACCAGTGATGGATGCATCATAAAATACCAAAAAGTCCTAAGCACCCTCAGGGAGGGTCAACACTAGTGCCTCACACAACTTCTGCCTCAGTGTCTCAAATGGAGCCTACTGCTCAGGCCCCCAACGGAAATCCACACCCTTCCATGTCAAACGAGTGAAGGGTACTGCAATCTTGGAGAAGTCCTACATAAATCTCTGATAATACCCTGCCAATCCCAAGAACCTCCTGATCTCCGAAGGAGACTTCGGGACCTCCCATTGCATAAACGCATCGATTTTGGCCGAATCGACCAAAATCTCATCCTGATTAATGAGGTGTCCCAAGATCTGGACCTATCACAACCAAAACTCCCACTTTGAGAACTTGGCATACAACCATTCTCGCCTTTAAACCCCAAGAAGCTCTCGAAGGTGCTGCTCGTGCTGCTCCCTAGTCTTGGAGTACACCCAGATATCATAAATGAAAACAATAACTGATCGATCGAGAATCATCCTACATACCCGATTCATCAAATCCAAAAATGCCTCAGGCACATTGGTGAGCCCAAACGGCATCACAACAAAATCGTAATGACCATAACGAGTCCAAAACACGGTCTTCTCCATGTCCTCCTCTCTGACCCTCACCTGATGATACCCCGACTTCAAATCGATCTTGGAGAACCAAGATGCATCCTGCAACTGATCAAAGAGGTCATCAATACACGTGTAACATCCTGAGTTCGGGTATGTTAATTTAATTATTTATTTATTATTTTATTGAGGAACTTGACGAGTTGATGCCTCAACTTGTCGAGTAGAGTCTTATCTATTGACACGGTTTTGCGAGCGGACTCGCCGGGTCGGGGATATGACTCGTCGAGTCGGTGCTGATTAGGAAAACCCTAATCCCCGGGTTTGGAGCCTATTTAAAAGCCCTTATGGCCTTCATTTGCGGTCACCTTGTTCCGGAGAAACTTTATAGAGAGTGAGGAAGGCTTGAGGCAAGAGAGGGCTTATATTCTTCATTTTTTGGGGTGATTTTGCTAGAGGAAGAAGAGAGGATCCATCTAGAACGTGAAGGGAGCTTGGATTGGAGCTAATCATCTTGAGATATTGTCTTTGGAGGTATAATTCTTTCCATTTCACGTTCATATGGTGGATTTAATAGTTTTAGGGTTTTCCCTCATAATTTTATGATATCTAGTGAGTATGTGGTCCCCTTGGTATGAATAACATCAGATATGGACCATGAGAGGTCCATAGAGCCATTATCTTCCAGCTTTTTGCAAGCAAATAAGGAATTGGAGACTAGGTTGCCATTTCTAGTGTTATTTCTCCATTTGAGGCTTGATATGGGTTGCATGCACGTAAAGCTTGCACCTTTACGTGAATTTTGAGTGTTTAAGGGTTAGATCTATGATTTGGTTAAGCAGATCTGACCTCAGGAGGTCGTTTGAGCAAGTCCATGGAGGAAACTCGCCGAGTCCATATGTAGACTCGACGAGTCAGACCGGGTTGCTCCGGGGTCTGACTCCAGTGGTGACCCGGTGAGTTGAGGGGTGACTCAGTGAGTCGAGTGAGGCTTAGAAAGGGAAGATTCTGTGGGGAAGATGGGACTCGCCGAGTCGTCATATGCACTCGGCGAGTTTGGTCAAAATGGACAGTTCACTTTTGGTTGACTTTTAGGGATTGTCAACAAATGGGCATTTAGGCCTATAGAGGGGTAGAATGGTCTTTTACCCTTCTAGAGATTTGCATGAGAGAATATCCAATTTGTGAAGAGACATTTATTTAGTATAATTTATTATTGTGACTAGGCGGAGGCTAGGGCAGTATTTCTGATATCGAGATTTTACCGAGATTCCCGAGGTGAGTCTTCTCACTATACTTTACCTAGAGTGGTAATCAGAGCTATGTGACAATGTATTTTGTATACTATATATGTGTTGTGATTTCTATGTGATATGTGATATGCATGATTAAGAGTTTACAGAGTTAGGACCAGTGGGTCCACAGAGTTATGGGACCAAGAGGGTCCCACAGAGATATTCGACCAGAGGGTCATCAGAGTTACAGCCTTGAGTGGCTGATATGTGTTTATGTGGGATTTTGGGGAACTCACTAAGCATTTATGCTTACAGTGTTTTGTGTATGTGTTTCAGGTACCAGCGATGATCGCGGGAAGGCGCCGACATGATCTGTACACACTCATGGAGCTTTTGTTTATATGATTCTGGGATATGTTTTACTATGATGACAGTGGATACATTATGTTCAATATTATTTTATGAATGAAAGTATGTTTTAAAAAGAAAAAAATTTGTTTTGAAAATCTGGTGTTACAACACGGATGGGGATACTGGTTCTTCATCGTCAACTTGTTCAACTCCCGGTAATCAATGCACATCCGGTGTGAACCATCCTTCTTCTTGATGAACACTATCAGTGCTCCCCACAACGAACTGCTAAGTCTGATGAACTGCTTGCCTGACAGCTCCTAAGGTGGTGCCAATTAGTACGGTGCTTTGGAAATCGAAGCCACACCTGGAAGTAAATTAATCCTGAACTCAACCTGCCTCTCGGGAGGCACACCAGGTAACTCCTCCGGAAACACATCAACAAACTCTCTAACAACCGACACATTTGATACTATAGCCTGCTTCCCAACTCGAGTATCCGTCACGTATATAAGATAAACCATGCAACCATGCTGAATATACTATCGAGCCCTGGCAGCAGAATAAAAAGCTGGCCCATTCCTGGTACCCTCTCCATAGATAACTAGTTCTCCCCCACTTGGGGTTCGAATCACCACCCGCTAACCCTCTCAATCTATTATAGCACCAAACCTGCTCAACCAATCCATCCCCACTATCACACACATACACACACATCCCCTATGGGGATATAAATTAAATCAATTGGATAAGGTACCCCAAAAATCTCCAAAACACAACCCCAATAAACCGTGGATACAGAAACCCTATGCTCGTTGGCGACAGAAACCCGCAACGAACACTCTAACTCCCTAATAGGCATATCAAATCCCCTACAAAACATCTGGGATACATAAGTTCAACTCATACCTGATTCAAATAGCACAAGAGCAGGAAAAGAGTTCACTAAGAAGGTACTTAACAAAATCATAAACATAACCATAACGATAACATAAAATAACTTGAGATAATATAAATAGAAACATACAAGTAATGACATTTGGTGCCGCCCTGGCCTCCTCTGCAGTGAGTTGGAAAGCACGAACTCGAGACCTTTGGGGATCCGCCCTATTCTGATGCCCATCAATGATCCTCAGAGTGGCTGGCGCCGGAGCATGCACTAGCTTGGCGGCGAGCAACGGACAATCGACTTTTACATGGCCAACCTGATCACAATGGTAACAAATCCGTCCGCTCAGTACTGGGGCCGGATGGTGAAAATCCCTCGTAAAGTGCCATTCTCTTCCACATTTGTGGCATCCAACAGATGATCGGAAAGTACCCTTGTGAACCTTGCCGCACTTGCCACAAGTAAGACCCCTCTGGCTTCTAGATCTTGAATCACCGGGTGTGAACCTCTTCGCTGTTGGCTGTGAATGGGCAAGGCCTGCCTCGAATCCCTAGACTGGAGCTCCATCTCGATCTCCCGCCTCCTTGCGGCCTCCGGAAGCTCCGCAAGCGAACCATACCTCTGAGTGGACACAAACTGGCAGATATTCGTCTTGAGCATGCTCAAGTACGGTGTCATCTGAGCTTGCTCAGAAGTAACAAACTTAGGAAGAAAAGAGACCTGTCGATAAATATCTTGGTGATCTCCATCATCGTCTCAGTCCCCTGCCTCAAATCCAAGTACTCTTGGTCCAGTCTCTTCCTCTCCACCATAGGGACATATCTCAAGCGAAACAACTTAGAGAACTGATCCCAGGTCACAACAACCCTCTGTTCAGAAGCGTACAAGCCCGTCACTAGCCTCCACTAATCCTTCGCACCTAACCAAAAAGGATTCAGGGCGCAATTGACCTTCTAGTTAGTAGGACAAGAGCATGTGAAGAAGTAATCCTCCACATTAGATAACCATCTCATCACAACAATCGGATCCTGAACTCCATCAAACACCGGGGGCTTCATATTGTCGAAGTCCCGATACTAGAAGGCTCCCCCACCAATCCCCGCAACAGCGACAACCTTAGTAAGATCAGTGTATCGCTCATCAAAAAGCTTGATCACAGTGGTCTTGATAAACCCAAACATCTTCGACATAGATCTCCAGACAACAACAACAACCACCTCAGTATCGATGACTTCCCGAATTTGGTCATTTGTCATCCCCGCGCATCCTGGCCACTCGCTCCAGATCCAGAACCTGATCCCCACATAAACACCATACTAAAAATAAACTAGAGCATATAAGAATTCCATAATTCATATAATCATAACCATTCCAGACAGATTAACCCTCGAGGTTTGTGACTTCCTTGTGACGCATACGAGTCCTAAGTTTTCAATAGTACAGGCCCATACTACCTTCCAGACCTACCCGTATTTTTCTGAACGATCGTTACAACCTACTAAATAGATACAAGACCTAGGATACATATACATCCTATCCTCGCTCTCTTAAGCAAGGCTAAAGTTTCTCCTTTAACTGGTAGCTCACGCAAATACTCACCCATGAAACTTCCACCAACCCTACAACAATCGTGTATGCTAATCATATATAACACTGGATCGTATAGATAGTTGAATACTTGATTCTATCCTAAGCACACAACTAAACAAGGAAAAGGAAATAAGGCCAAACCAAACATCCATACAAGAAGTAACCATAAGCTATTAGACATCATACATAAGGTAATTCCATCATGCAATTCCTGAAGATCCCTAGCCTATCACGAGCATGTTGTTCTATCATAAACATCATCTCAAATAACAGTGTGGTAACTTAGGGTATACTTTCTGGGTCCGGCTAATCGTACACATCACATCCTTCCTTGGTCACTTTTGAAAGCAATTTTGGAAAACCGGTTTAAAACTGTTAAATGTGACTTGAGCATTTGGATCATGTTCATGAAGCATTTGAAGCACTTGGACCTCAATGGAGCACTTGGGGTTCATGGAGCATATGTCAAAGGAACGGATCGTCTAAGAGAGGAATGAATCATGAAACAAAGGAACTGATCAAGTGTAAAAGGAACAGATCGTGTACAAGGGGGTTTGGAGCACCTGGAAGGAGTTTGGAGCACTTGGAAGAGGTCTGGAGCACTTGGAAGGGATATAGAGAAATAAGGAGTCCTTGTTGTGCCACATGATGAAGAGATGGGTCAAGAGTGATGCTCTTGCACCATCTTGTTCTCCTCTTGCGCCATCTTGTTTTTCGGTTGAGCCATGCATGGCCTTGTTGAGCCATGCATGTGCCTGTTTCTCATGATGATGCTGTTGCTCTAAGATTGATGTTGTGCACCATACCTGATGCTCTTGTGTCATTTAGATCCCTGTTGCGCCAACTGGGGTTGCTGTTGCGCCATGAAGAAGCTATTGCGCCATCATGGACCATCTTGGTACATGATGCGCCATATTGATTCCTTTGCTGTGCCATTTTGATCCAAGTATGCCTACAAGATGATAATGCTCAAGAATGTTCCAGAAGATGTTGCATGGCAGATTGTGATTCATTGACACCTTTCATGGGCCTATGGGCCAATGGGCTTCGCCTATTAGGGTTTTAGGTCTGATCCCTCAAGTATAAATAGGGATGCATGCTAGGTCATTTTGTATCTTGAATTCTAGAGTGATAGGCAAATCTCTATGTAATTGTACTTGTAACCTCTGTGTTGAGATCTCTAAAATAAAGAATACTCCCCTCCTACCTGTGGACGTAGGTCTCCTGGACCGAACCACGTAAATACTGTGTCTTGTGTGCTTTTGGTTTTTTGCTAGTTATCCGCTTTACTTCCTAACAAGTGGTATCAAAGCTACGGTTTGTATTCCTGTAATTGAAGATGTCTACTCACAAGTTTGATTTTGAGAAGTTCAATGGCTCAAATGAATTCACTTTGTGGAAGGTGAAGATGAGGGCTATTTTGGTTCAACGAGGATGTGCGGTGGCATTGGAAGGAGACGGAAAACTGCCAAAGGACATGACAGCTGATAAGAAGGTGGATATTCTGACGAAGGCACATAGTGTCATTCTATTGAAATTGACAGATGAAGTACTAGGGGAGGTTGTGGATCAAACAACTGCTTCTGGGATCTGAGATAAGCTTTATGACAAGTACCAGAACAACTCACAGACGATCAGGTTGTAACAGAAGCAAATGTTGTACACTCTCAAAATGTTTGAAAGTACCCAAGTGAAAAATCAACTGGATAACTTCAATCATATCATCTTGGATCTACAAGGTGTTGATGTGAAGATTGAAGAAGAAGATCAGGTGCTCATTCTCTTATGTTCAGCTCCTAACTCATATGAGAATTTCGTTGATACTATGCTTTATGTGATGGGTTTGAGCCATAAGGACATTCCTATGTGTACATGAAAACCCTAAATAATTGGATCTAGGTTTCTCTATTGAACATGCAATTCATCCAAGATTTGGATCCCTAGATCTAGCATACATATTACAAAACAATGTAACTAATGAGATCTAGATGTTTACCTCTTGAATAACTCTTGATCTTTCTTCTTCCTTGAGCTTAGAGTCACAAGTTTAACTCCTCTAATTGCTTACAAACACCAAGTAGCACGAGGGTAGTATATGAGAGAGGGAGGAGGCACACAAAATTGGCTCTAGGGTTCTAGGAGAAGCAGTGACCGATTTCTGTAACCTAGGGGTCCTATTTATACTGTGAGCAGCTAGGGTTTCAGTCAAAACCCTAATGGATAGATTAAACATTAAGCATCCCATGGAACCTTCTGGAATAAGGCCATGGACGAAAATATGATGGGCTACCATCATAATTTCGTTCACCCCTTAGTCCATTAGGTTTCCCAACCCAAAATACAACTATCAAACATTTGACAGTTTAAGCCCCCTTTATTCAATTAATCTCTTTTAGTCACCAAATTAATTCCTAATTAATCTATGACTAATATTAATCAAATAATATGATTTCTCCTTTAATATATTATTCTTATAATATATTAATAAATCATAATATCTTCTCTCTCTCTCTCCATAAATTACCCTGTCAAGTTGCTATGGTGAAGGCAAACCAAAAGGACCATGCGCAACCGGGTCAAGTACTTACCAAAAATAGTTATGGGCTTAGACACTAATCCAACAGTCTCCCACTTGGATAAGTCTAGTAACTACAAATGTAAGCACAACTCGATTAGCAATCATAGCTCTCAAAGATGCTGTCAAACTCCAATCTTATCAGTAACCTGTCCTTTAGATAAGGGATCGTATAATCCTCTGTTCTAGATATCGTGCAGACAATTACATGGAACATAGTCATACTTATTGTCCAATAGTTTGTTTCTGGATCTTTGATTCGTTTGACATAGAACTTAATTTAACACATTAATTAAGTCCTGACCGGGCCCGTCACATAAGTCAAACCAAATCATCGAGAGGCCCTGATATCGCTTTTACCCTCTCAGGATAAAAGGAACAGATAAACTTTGATTTATATGCGTTTACTATCCACTAATCAAATCATACACAACAATGTGTTTTATAATATCAAGTTACTGATGCATTTACGCATTATCAATGCACAACCAATTAGCAAACAATAAACCATATATCTATGTTTTAAGACCATATGATATTATCATCTTGCGATCACTCGAGATAAATTCTATGAAGTGATTCCAGCAAGCGCGGGTTTATTCCAATGCTCAAATCAAACTCATAAGCACTCATGAACGTTGTAGCAAACTTTTGCTATGTCTAATACATTTTCGACAATCTACACACCAATTCATGATAGTCTTCATTCATACCTACTTCCAACATATGAACGACTGTGGACGGTTCGAATAATTCTTATCATTCAGGAAGAAAAACATGCAAAATGAAACAATAGGTAAACAATTAACATAAGACAGTAACATTACTAATAAACAATACTCTTTTATTTAATGATCAAATGTTAATTATAGTTTATCTATTACACGATTCCAAACTATCTAATCTAAACTAATATCATCCTTCAGCCCGATGCTCCTAGCGTTCTGCAAGTGCTTAACCCTGCTCAGTAGCTTTGTAAGCGGATATGCTGGATTATTCTCTGACGATACCCTCTTTACTACGAGGAGTCCTTCTTCCACCTGATGTCGAATAAAGTGATATTTTCTGTTGATATGTCAAGATCTACTCCTTCATTATCACAGAAAATTTCCATGTGCTCCTTTATGACTGGCACAACTCCAAGGTCTCCAATGAAGTTCTTCAACCATATTGCCTCCTTTGACGCTTCGCTCGCTGCAATGTACTCTGATTCGCACGTTGAACCATCTACGGTATCTTGTTTGGAACTTTTCCAAGTCACTGCTACTCCATTAAGGGTAAAGACCTAGCCCGACTGCGAACGGTAGTTGTCCCTGTCGGTCTGAAAACTGGCGTCACTATACCCTCGCACCTTTAAGTCATCACTCCCACCAAGGACTAGAAACCATTCCTTGGTCCTCCGAAGGTACTTAAGAATGTTCTTGACTGCGGTTCATTGCACTTTGCCAGGGTTCCCTTGATATCTGCTGACCATGCTCAAAGCGAAGGCCACATCAGGGTGAGTACAAGTCATAGCATACATCATCGAGCCAACTGCGAAAGCGTATGGTACTCGGCTCATTTCTGCTATCTCGACTTCGGTACTCGGACATTGAGTCTTACTTAACTTGGCATTACTTTGGATCGACAACTCCGCTTCTTAGAATTCTCCATACTAAAACATTTTAGTACCTTGTCCAGGTAAGTATTCTGACTAAGTTCTATTAGTCTCTTACTTTTGTCTCTCACTATTCTTATTCCCAAAATATAGGAAGCCTCTCCGAGGTCCTTCATAGCGAAGCACTTCCTGAGCCAGGACTTAACCTCATGCAGTGTCGGGATGTCGTTTCCTATGAGTAGTATGTCATCGACATACCATACGAGGAAGGTAACTATACTCCCACTGTCTTTGACATATACACATGATTCATCTTCGTTTCACAGAAAACCAAACTCTTTGACTTTCTCGTTAAAACAAAGATTCCATCTGCGAGACGCTTGCTTAAGTCCATAAATGGACTTCTCAAGCTTTCACACTCTATTGGGATGCTTTGCATTGACAAAACCCTCTGGCTGAGCCATGTAAACAACCTCATCCAACTTCCCATTTAGGAAAGCGGTTTTGACATCCTCTACCATATTTCATAATTGAAATGCAGCAATGGCCAACATCACCCTAATAGATTTTATCTTAGCAACCGGTGAGAAGGTTTCGTCATAATCAAATCCGGGAGTTTGAGTGAAACCCTTCCCGACCAATCACGCCTTGTATGTGTGCACATTCCAATCCATGTCGGTCTTCTTCTTGAAGATCCACTTGCACCCGACCGTCATACGTCCGGGCACATGGTCAACCAAATTCCAAACTTGGTTGTCATATATGGACTGAATCTCGCTGTCCATTGCCTCTTTACACTTTGTAGACTCCGGACCTGCCAAGGCTTCCTTATAGATGTTAGGTTCGTCTAGATTCACTAGTGTACTATCACTAATGAACGTATACCCTTTGGTAGTAATATGAAAACCATAAAACTGGGGTTGAACCCTAACTCTATCAGAATGTCTAAAAGGTAAGGACTCGTCAATTGGTTCAACCAGAGTTTCCTCTCTGGGTTGAGTGCCAGCGTTAGAGGTTCCTTCATCGCTCGACTCTTGAATCTCTTCAAGATCGATTTGCCTCCCATTGTCCCCTTGGCTTATGAGTTCTTGCTCTCGGAAAACCGCTCTCCTCGCAATGAAGACAACATTGTCACTCGGTCTATAGAAGAGATATCCAAAGGACTTCTACGGGTAGCCGATGAAAATACACCGCTCACTACGAGGTTCGAGTTTTTCATGAGTCTCTCGTCTTAGGAAAGCCTCGCAACCCCAAACCTTGATATGTGCCAACGAGGGAGCTTTCCCTGTCCACATCTCGTGAGGTGTTTTGGCAACCTTCTTCGGAGGGACTAAGTTAAGGATATGAGCGGAAATCTCTAAGGCATACCCCCCAGAATGAGATAGGTAGTGAAGCACGACTCATCATGGAACGAACCATGTACAACAAGGTTCGATTATGCCTCTCAGCCACACCGTTCAACTGCGGTGTCCTAGGTGGTCTCAATTGCGAAACGATTCCGCATTCCTTAAGATAGTCGTGGAATTTAAGACTTAGGTACTCTCCTCCTCGATCGGATCGAAGCATCTTGATTTTCCTGCCCAACTGATTTTCCACTTCTTGTTTAAACTCTTTGAACTTTTCAAAGGTTTCTGAATTGTGCGTGATTAAGTAGATATACCCATATCTACTATAATCATCGGTAAAAGCCACGTAGAAGCGGCTCGTATCCCTTGTGGTTGATCTAAAGGGCCCACACACATCGGTGTGAATGAGATCCAATAGACCCTCACCCCTCTCACAAGTGCCAGTGAAGGGTAACTTGGTCATCTTTCCAAGTAAACAAGACTCGCACACGTCATCATCCCTAAGGTCGAATGACTCCAACACTCCAACCTTTTGGAGTTGGGCTATGCGTTTCTTGTTGACATGTCCAAGATGACAATGCCATAAGCATGCTTTATCCAAACCATTGGATGAATCAATACACAACACATTATTTCCTAAGTTATCTACAACCATCACAGTTTCATATATTCAATTACAAGGCAATGCTTCAAAATAAAATACACCATTAAGATAAGCATGAATATAACCCTTTTCATTATCAAATGAATATCTAAAACCTTGTCTATATAAACCATGGAATGAAATGATATTTCTTGCCATATCTGGCGAATAGCAACAATTGTCTAAATCTAATCCTAATCCACTATTAAGCATTAAAGACTAAATTCTGATCTTGATGACATGCGACGATCTTCTGTTCCCCATGATCAAATTTATCTTCCCATGCTCCACATCCCTATCTCTTCTTAGGCCCTACAAACCAGAACAAATGTGAAAACAACATCTTGTATCAAGTACCCAAGAAATGGAATGTGAGGAATCATTAGATTTAGTTGTGTAAATACCTGCGTAGTATGGCTTGATCTTTCCATGCTTGATGGCCTGCAGATATTCTGGGCAACTTCTCTTCCAATGCCCTATTTTGTGGCAGTGGTGGCACTCTACCTCCTTCGAGTTAGAGTTGGGTTTAGCAAAACCAACTTTGGTTCCACTATAAGAGGTACCATGTTGGGATTTGCCCTTGTGGTTGCTCTTTGAGGGAGCCTTCCTCTTCTTACCCCTCCCTTGCCCAATTGCCAAAACAGGGGCAGCGGTTGGAGTGGGAGTTTATGCAACAGACTTATCCTTGAGATTGCTCTCAGCAGTCCTAAGCAAGCGTTGAAACTTGCTCAAGGTGACCTCTTCTTTATTCATATGGTAGGTCATGCGGAACTAGTTGTAGCAGGGAGGCAGGGAGTGAAGGATAATGTCAATTGCCAGTTCTTCATCAAAGTTAACATTCAACTTGAGAAGACGATCAACATATCTCTGCATCTTTTGCAGATGAGCGGTAAGGGACTATCCACTACCCATTCGGGTAGTGATCATTGAAGTCATGATCTCATACCTCTCTTGCCTTGCACTTTGGTGGTATTGGTCCAGCAAGTCTTGATGCATCTCATAGGGATACATGTCCTCATAGGACTTTTGGAGTCCGAAAGTCATTGTCGCTAGCATGATGCAATGGTCTTTCGTGGCATCACGCTCGTGGGCCTCGAAGGAAGCGATCTCTTCGGGAGTGGCAGTGTTCATGTCAATCTCATTTAGCTCCTTATCAAGGACATACTCTTTTTCCTCGTAACGGGTGACCATTCTTATGTTACGGATCCAATCGTTGAAATTGTTTCCGTCGAATATCACCCTCCCACACAAGTTCGTGAGTGAGAATGAGCCGGAGGAACTTGAGCCGAAAGTGTTGTTGTTCATGTTCGACATCTGAAAAAGGAAAAGAACAAAGTTTTATTAGAAATGAATCCCTAATTAAACACCCAAATGAGAAATTAGGGCTATGATCCAACAACATTATTTACATACGATAAAAGGGATGCCGTAAGCTAACAAGTAAACAATTTGAAGGTAAGTGAATGACGATTCACTAATTTTCCATCATGAAAAACAAAAACAAGATTAAGTTTTAAATGTATTGAAAACTCCTAGATCTTTTGAGATTCATTGAACTTTTCAATGGCATGTTTAAATCTCGATATGCCCCTCTAGTTTGTGACTGGGATGCCGAGGATCACAAAGCGGGTGTGAATAACCATGCAAATATACATGGTGCCCTCATTGTTACAGTCACCTATTCGATGTGTCAGTTAACCACACACGCTCCATCGAATTATGACAAACAATGAGTCACCCTTTTCCACCTTTGCTTAGAAACCAATTAGTGTGTCGGTTAACCACACACACTCCACTAACGTCTTATCAAGGGTACAAAGTGTAATTTCATGGAATTGTATCAATTCACTTTTGCCTAAAGTAACTAAGATTGGGAATTTTGTAAAAACATTTAGTTACTTTAGATAGATTCATTATACTTTTAATGAGGAAAGGTTTGTCCTATCCTACCCGTTCGGCTAACGAGCCTCCACCAATCAAGGAAGCGGTGGGTGAGAGTGGACAACCATTAAACTGCCATTTTATAGGCCATAACCTTATACCCTCTTATAGACCGGCTTCGTGAATGAGGCCTACTAACAGTAAGACTAGCATTTTAAGTTATATATATATATATATATATATATATATATATATATATATATATATATATATATATATATATATATATATATTAATCTTATAGTAATATAAAGTATAAGGTTGAATTTTAAACTTCTAAAATTCTAGGGTTTGAAATTTAAATAGTTCAAATTAAACATTTTAATCACAAGGTTTAGATTTCAAAACTTGAGGGAAAGTTTCGATCTTTTCAAAACATAAAGGATCAAATAGCAAATAATTTTAAATTAAACAATTAATTTAATGATTATCTAAATTTGACCTAATCAAGATTATTTATAAGATAATTTTCCAAAATAATTTAAATAATCAACATTTATCATATAAGGAAATTATTATTCAAATAATTAGAAATTATCTTTTCTTTTGGTAAGGATAATCATATAGAAACAATAAAATTTGGATTTTCTTATAAGAAAACGATTTTGGTAATTATCCTTGAACAAAATAGTAATAAATCCCGAAAATCCCTCTGTCTGATGCTCCGACTCGCCGAGTCCCCTTATGGACTCGTCGAGTTCATCCTACTCATCGAGTCCACAATGGGACTCGTTGAGTAAGTCAAGCAGATTGCACAAAAACGATTTTTCAAGCAAGATCAAAACATATAGCATCAAATACAATTGAAACCAAACAAATCTCTGATACCACTGATGGGTTTGATCCATAAGAACATTCCTATGTGTATATGCAAACCCTAAATACTTGGGTCTAGGTTTCACTATTGAACATGCAATTCATCCAAGATTTGGAACCCTAGATCTAACATACATATTACAGAACAATGTAACTAATGAGATCTAGATGTTTACCTCTTGAATAACTCTTGATCTTTCTTCTTCCTTAAGCTTAGAGTCACAAGTGTAACTCCTCTAATGGCTTACAAACACCAACTAGCAAGAGGGTAGTATACGGGAGAGGTAGGAGGCACACAAAATCGGCTCTAGGGTTCTAGGAGAAGCAGTGGTCGATTTCTGTAACCTAGGGGTCCTATTTATACTTTGAGCAGCTAGGGTTTCAGTTAAAACCCTAATGGATAACTTAAACATTAAGCAGCCCATGGAGTCTTCTCGAATAAGGCCATGGATGAAAATATGATGGGCTACCATCATAATTTCGTTCACCCCTTAGTCCATTAGGTTTCCCAACCCAAAATACAACTATCAAACATTTGACAGTTTAAGCCCCTTTATTCAATTAATATCTTTTAGTCACCAAATTAATTCCTAATTAATCTATGACTAATATTAATCAAATAATATGATTTCTCCTTTAATATATTATTCTTATAATATATTAATAAATCATAATATCTTCTCCCCCTCTCTCCATAAATTACCTTGTCAAGTTGCTATGGTAAAGGTAACCGAAAAGGACCATGCACAACTGGGTCAAGTACTTACCAAATATAATTACGGGATTAGACACTAATCCAACATTATGGTAGGAAAACGATCGTTGTGAATGATGTGAAGGACTCTCTGATACCCAATGAATTGAAAAGAAAAGTTTTAGGTGGAGGGAGGTGTGTAATTCTGGTTTGTTTGCAGGGAGAGGGAGGACAAAAGAGAGGAAAGAGGGAAATAAAGGGAGATCACATTCAAAATTGAAGTCTAAAGGTTCATCAAACATGAAATGTTATAACTGTAATGAGAAGGGGCACTTCAAGTGAAATTGTCCATAGCTGAGGTATGGGAAGTCCAAGAGTGAATCAAGCAACAATAACATAGCTAATGTGGTTCAGGAAAGTTCTAATGAAGGGACGATAATGATGTACAAACTTTGTGTACATCAAGTTCTACTGATGCATGGGTCTTGGATTCTGGAGCATCCTATCACATGACGTATAATCGTGACTGGTTCAATTCCTTCAAAGAGTGGGATGGCACAGTCGAGATGGGTGATGACTGGGTGAGCAGTATCAAAGGTAGTGGTGCGGTGCAGATCAAGATGCATGATGGAATGGTCAGGAAATAAGATTTCTGGTACGTTCCAGAACTTCGGAAGAATCTAATTTCTCTTGGCACATTGGCTAAGAACGGGATGCGGTACGTTGGTGAAGGCGACTGGGTAAAAGTGACCAAAGGCTCTCTAGTTATAATGAATAGGAATATGAATCGTGGAGGGATCAATATCCTAGAAGACAATACGGTTATGGGAATAATGGCTATCTCCCAATCCATGAATGAAGGTGATGACAAGATAGAGTTGTTGCAATGTAGGTTGGGGCATATGAGTGATAAGTGCGTGTTAGTTATAAGTAAACAAGGACTGCTTGGTGGAGAGGCTACTGGAAAGATAAAGTTTTGTGAAGCTTACGTCAAGGGAAAGCATCACAAAGTGAAGTTCGATACTGGTCAACACACAAGGAAGGAAGTCGTGGAGTATGTTCACTCAGATCCGTGGGGTCCTGCACTAGTGAAGTCTCAAGGAGGATGCTCATACTTAGTGATGTTCATTGATGACTATTCAAGGAAGGTTTGGTTGTAATTTCTCAAGACAAAGGGTGAGATTTTTGGGATGTTGAAGGTGTGAAAGACCATGGTTGAGTAAAGGTCTGGAAAACAAGTCAAGAATATGAGGACTGACAATGGGTTGGAGTTTTGCAATGCTTCATTTGATAATTTCTGCAAGGCAAAAGGTATAGTGATGCAACGAACTGTATGACACACACCACAACAAAATGGAGTGGCAAAACGTATGAACCAAACACTCATGCAGTGTGCAAGGTGCATGCGTATATTTGCTAACTTATCCAAGCAATTCTGGGCGGAAGCAGTTAACACTACATGTTATCTGGTGAACAGATCACCATCAAATGCAATAGACTTGAAGAATCCTCAAGAGGTATGGTCCGGGCAACCCTATGACTATTCTGGTTTATGTATATTTGGATACCTTGCATATGCTCTTGTGAATGATGGTAAACTTGAGCCAAGGGAAATAAAGTGCATATTTCTAGGATATGCAACAAGAGTAAAAGGTTATAGACTGTAGTGTACAGAAGAAGGAGGAACTCCTAAATTTATCATGAGCAGAGATGTGACCTTTGATGAATCTGCCATGGCTAACCAGGGAGGAGGTGAAACAAGTCAAGCATGGAACAAAGATCAGGGTACAAACCAGAAGGTGGAGTTTTCATCTCAAACTCCAGATAGAGTTGTGATAAGTGACAAAGAGCAAGGCGACAGTGAATAGCCTGGACAAGATGAAACCCAAGAGAAAGACATGGGATCTTCGTCCAATGATGTTGATTCTGGGAAAGATGATGGGTTTGAATCTATAGTAAAGAGAAGATCGAAGAGGGTTATTTGAAAACCTGACAGATATGTGGGATGTGTGAATTCAGGTGAACTTGAGTCCATTGCTTTTGCTTTAGCAACTGGAGAAGACATTGACACTAAGGAGCCTCAATCGTATAAAGAGGCTGTGGCGAGTAAAGAAGAAAATGACTGGTCGATGGCCATGAATACAGAAATGTAATCTTTAGAAAAGAATGAAACATGGAAGCTTGTTCCATTACCAAAGGGAGCAAAGCCAGTGGGGTGCAAGTGGATCTTTAAGAAGTAGGAAGGGATACCAGGAGTTGAACCTGCTAGTTTCAAGGCAAGGTTGGTGGCTAAAGGGTTCTCTGTTGGGTCAAAAATATGGTTTATACTTTGCTTTTCTAGGAAAATATATTTTTCTATAATGTAATATGTAATTTAGTGGCTGTGTACGGCTGCACATGTGTGTGCGGCCGCACACCCTGTGTACGGCCGTACACGCGTGTGCAACGGTTCACTCGTATACTGCTGGGAGTGCTATAAATAGAGGAGTGCATGTGGGAGTGTAAGGCTAGAGAAGAGAGAGAAATTAGAGAGAAGAAGTGTGTGTGAGAGAGAATCTCTTGTAAGGAGCATCACTCAATTTCATTAATACATCATTAGATTCATCTTAATTCTTCTTCTCCTTCTCTTCTATTTGATCTAACATCATCCAATTGATTGGGATTCCGCACCATCAATTGGATCTGATTGATACTCAAGCAATTTTGGAGACTTACAATTGGTATTAGAGCTTGGTTGTATTAATCAATATTTTCAGATCGGGAGGTTATTTGATCATATTTTGAAAAGATAATTGCGTTTTTGGATAGATCTCTGAAAAATAAGGGGGGTTTATTCTTTGCATTTTTCATAAAAACGAGTTTTTGATCGAGTTTTGGAACAAAAAAGGGTGAACAACGTCGTTTTTTTCGCGAATCTGTTGAAGGTGTGCGGCTCGGTTGAAGGAGTGCGGCTCGGGTGTGCGGCTCGGGAGTGCGGCCAGGGAGTGTGTGGCTCGGACATGTGCGGCCCAACATGTGTGCGACATTGGTTCTTAGTTCAGCGCACATTTAAGAAAAAAGGGGAGCGAAGTTGGAGGTGCCGGGGATCGAACCTGGGTCTCCTCCCAACACAGCACGCGTCTTACCAGTTGGGCTAGGCAACATCTTGATTCACTACTTCCGAAATTAATTCATAAGAGTCCCTCTCGGTTCCTTATTTCGCAAATTGTCATTTTTAATCCCAAAAATCAATTTCTTTCATTTTTAAATTACATTTTCAACCAAAAAAATTTTGTTTTTAATTTTTGACTTTTAATTTTGACTTTTGCCCTTAAATTTTGACTTTGACTTTTCTAGTTTGACCTTTGACTTTAAACTTTGACTTTTTCATTTATCTTTCAAAATTTCAAATTTAGCTTTTTGGTTTGACTTTTTGAGTTTGACTTTTAAGTTTGATTTTTTAAATTTGAATTTTAAGGTTGACTTTCTCGTTTTGTTTTTAAGTCAAAGGGCAACAAAAAAAAAATAAAAAAAAATTAAAAGGAAAATGAGTTCCACATCAATTCAGGTAAATGAATCCGGTTGCTCTCCATCTTTTGCTAAAACTATGAAATTTTTGCGAGAATCAATAGATTTAATCAAGAGAGAGAACGAGGACTTAAAATATGAGGGATACACACTTAGGAAAAACCAAAAGCCCTTAAAGACTCAACTAGAAAATAAAATAAAAGATTTTAGAAAATTACAAGAAGATTACAGCAACAAGTGTGAGAATTATGATCACATTAAGAAAAAACTTGTTGCTGTAACTGAGGAACTTGACGCTTTGAAAATGAAGTATGGAAAAACAGATATTAGTTTCTAAAATTATACTGCGTCAAGTAATATAGTCGAGTCCTTATTTGAAAACCAATTAAAATTCAAAGATAATCAAAACAAGGGTTTAGGGTATGATTGTGTTCCTCCACATTTTAATCATAACTACACATCCATCCCTATGACACAGGAAGAAATTGACAAGGAGGCACATCTCCAATATGGGAAACCTGTTACGGTTGTGTCAGAAAAAGATGAAGTGAACGTTTCTAATGATTCTGTTACATGTGCAGGTAAAGTAGCAGAAGATGAGAACAAGGAGAAAACTATTGAACAATCCAATGACTCCTTGAACTCTGAATCTGTTGCTTCAAACTCAGTTGCTTCTAATCAACATGCTGTTGAGAAATACAGGCCTCCAAAACAAGCAAAGTCGACGGCCTGTTGCAATTGTGCTTGTAGGAACAACCAGAAACAAGGCAAGGATAAGCCACCAGGGGTAGGAAGAAACAACTTCACAGTGAAGAAAAAGACTTCTTTTCACTGTGGAACACCTGGACACATTGCCAGAAATTGTCCTAATCGAGCATACATTCCCTACTATGCACAAGGCTGGCAGAACACACCAAGAGGGAGATACTTCAACAGAAACCCTTCCAGGTCACGTTCAGACAATGGTGACTGGAACGCGCAGAAGGACAAAAATCAAACCCACGAGGCCAAGAATCTGAATCCCAAGGGCAAGAAGGGAATGTCGGCCAAGAAGCCAAATTCAAGAGATGCTCCAGTGAAGCCAAGACCGGTTAGGTCAAAGTCATCTCGACGATCAACTTCAAGTTCAAAATCAAGTGTCGAGGCACCCATCGGATCGAAAAAGAAATGGGTTAACCCCAACTACAAATAGGTACCAAAGGTTCAATCTCCCAAATCTCCTAATGCTTCTAACATTTCTCCATCTTCTGTTTGTGATAAACAGGATATGTCTTGGGAGAGAGTTCCTTGCACTGATGATAAAGGTCAACCCAGTTTCAAAATGGACTGGGTTCCAAAGACCAACTGATCCCGCTCTGTGTCGGAGCAGCTATGGAGGCATATCATCAGACTTCGGTTTGTTGATAATGGCTGCTCCTGGCACATGATAGGGGACATCTATCAACTATACAACATTCAGAACTTTATTTGAAAGTATGTGTCCTTTGCGGGAGAAATGAAAGAAGGAGAGGATCACATGGGGTTTGTGCTTAATGAAGTGAAGAATTTTCGGATCTCATCTAAGATTATGCGTGCTGTTCTCAGATCTTCTGGATGCGAATTGAAACGTTGAATTACGGTTTGAGTTTTCTTCTCTATACTCCTGAGTTTATCTTAATCTGATTCATTTTAAAGACAATTTTTTTATTTCCTTATAGTTTTTCATTAGTATTGTTTGGGAAGTGATATGAAGTTACAGTGATAATGGGCAGTCTAAACCAGTGTAAGGGACTGAATCTGAATTGTCTAGACTCTATGTTCAATGTGCTGGTAGGCATGAAGGATTTGACAGTGTGGATTTAGATAGGATTATTTGGACTGACCATACGACGCTTGGGTAGATTGAGCAGTGAGATAAACATGGGAACCGACGGGATACACTAAATTAATACGCATCTAGAACTGTGGCTTAACTTTTCCTTGATGTACGGACTTATGTCCTTAATTCTGGTTCTGATAGGGCGACTAGGGGATTCTGATAAAGTAGGTCTGTAGGAAATTATTTTCTTGCTTTTTATCTGTCAGTCATATGTTGCTTCCTCTGCATGATTGGAAGAGATTCGACCTGGAATGCAACATATGCAACTCTATTTCTTTGTATCTCCTTATCTATGAAATTCTTCCTATCTGTTAGCCATATGCTGTCTCCTATGCGTGATTGAAACATATCTGACTTGGAACATAGCATATGCAACATTCTACTTCTCAATCCCTCTATTCTAGTCAGCCATATGTTGTCCCCTCTGCGTGATTGAAATAAATCCGACCTGGGACACAACATATGCATCTATCTCTAAATCTGACTTCCTCCATAATAATTGTTCACTCACCTAAAGTAAGGAGTCCTTAGGAAGTTCTTGATAACCAGGGTATATCGGGAAGTGGGGAACAGGTTCTAGTGCAACTAAAATTGAACCATTTAGAGGTTGTCTGTAGATCTCGCTGCTTAATTTAAGTAGACAACAATACCCATGGTTGTCGTCAGCTAAATGATTTATTTAGAAAAATTTGGCGATATCATTCGTGTTTAAGTGGACCACAATACCGGCAATTGACCAGATCTATTCATGAAGATGAAGGTACCGATAAACGAGTTCAGACTGTCTCACAACCTTGATCCCAAATATTTTTGTTTTTGGTAAATTTGTTCATAGTTTTCCTCTATGCACAAATTTAAGGGGAGAATTACAAAAAAAAAAGTTAAAAATTAATTAATTAAAAATCAAACAAAAATCAGAAAATTCAAAACTCAAACAAAAATCAGAAAACTGAAAATACAAAAAATATTTTTTGTGTGCTAAGTTTTCTTTTAGTTTTGTTTTGTCTTGAAAAGTGATTTCAGGTATAGATATGACTCATGGAGACTGTATTGAGATTTTCTGAGCCAAGGCTTCATCCGTGATCATCGAAGAATTCGCATTCGAAGGAGCAAGAAATGAAGACTATTCTTCCATCATTCAATCTTTCAACCTCAGAAGCAAGGTTAAGTTGTTCTTGAAGATTATGCGACGGATTGCATTGAAGCCTCCTCAATCAATCTGTTGATATCTTGTACCTGCTGAAGTGATCCAGAATATTATTTCTCTCTGATGTTCTCCCTGAAGATTCTCAAGCTGAAAGAGCTATCTTTCAAGAATCTTTTCAAGAAGCCTCCTCACCCAACGTGCGTTCAATGCCAGATTCTGAAGAAAATCCCAACTGCTCAAGATGAAGTCATTGAAGATTAAAGCTGAAGCCAAAATCCCATTTAAGATTAACAAGAAAAGGCCAGCTACTTTTTAAGGGGAGTTTCTTGGGCCAATTAGAAAAGAAAGTTATAAACCAAAGGGGAGACTGTTGGGTCAAAAATATGGTTTATACTTTGCTTTTCTAGGAAAATATATTTTTATGTAATGTTGTATGTGTTTTCGGTTTGTGTGTATGGCCGCAGACCCTGTGTACGACCGTACACAAGGTGTGCTGCTGTACACACGTGTACGACTGGAGGTCCATATAAATAGATGTAATGGGTAGAGGAGTGTAACGCTAGAAGAGAGAGAAAGTTAGAGAGAAGAAGTGTGTGTGAGAGAGAATCTCTTGTAAGGAGCATCACTCAATTTCGTTAATACATCATTAGATTCATCTTAATTCTTCTTCTCCTTCTCTTCTATTTGATCTGACATCATCCAATTGATTGGGATTCCGCACCATCAATTGGATCTGATTGATACTCAAGCAATTTTGGGGACTTACATTCTATTAGAAAGAATGAATTGATTATGTCGTGGTGTTCTCACCGGTCGTGAAGCACAAAACAATTTGAGTTCTTTTAGCCAAGGTGAGTACATTTGATTTGGAGTTGAACAACTTGATGTTAAAAATAAATTTCTTCATGGGAATTTAGAAGAGAAGATTTATATGCCCATCCAGAAGGGTTCCTTGATGCTAAGAAGGACCATGTATGTTTGCTGAAGAAATCCATGTATGGTTTGAAGCAGTCTCCACAACAATGGTACAAGAGATTTTATTCATTCATGACCTCAAATGGCTACACTCAGAACCAGTTTGACAAATGTGTTTACTCAAAGGATTTGTCACTAGATTCCTACATATATATGTTTATATATGTTGATAATATTGTTGGGTTATGAGCATTCTAACACTCCTAAGTGTACATGCAACCCTAAATACCTTGGATCTATGTTTTCTCTATTATACATGCAAATAAGAACTTCCAAGGTATTATCCTAATCTAGCATATAAAACAATGAATATAACAAGATAGAATACATACCTCTTATGTAGAAAAGTCTTCATGAAGCTTGAGTACCTAGTGCCCCAAGTGTGACACCTCAAATGGAATCACAATCATCAAAACACTTGGAATAACTTGAGAGAATTCTTACAACTCATGAAATCGGCTAGCCCTCTCTAGAACCCTACTAGTGCCGATTTTGTCAAGAATAATATCTTTATATAGTGTTACAATTAGGGCAAACCCTAATTGTCATGACTTTCCATTTCCTTGGATCCATGGGTTCAAATACACCATGGAGCATCCATGGACCATCCTATGGGTTTTAGCCCAACTTGATTATCCATGGAGCATTAGCCCACTATACAAGTATGGATGATTTACACAATCAACCCATATATTTAATTAGTCTTCTTTTGATCACTTAATTAATCCTAGATTAATTCTTGATCAATACTAATTAAATAATCTTATTATTCTTATTATTAATATACTAGAACTTATACTATATTAATAACCATAAGTGTCTTATTTCTCTCATCCAAGTGCATGATGGTATGCAACCCAAATGGACCATGCCGGGTCGGGTCAAGTCTTACCAAATATAGTTATGGACTTAGACATTAATCCAACAGTCTCCCACTTGGATAAGTCTAAAACTATTATTGCGTATGACTTCAGGAACCAACTGGCAATCGTAGCTCTCAAAAGCTTCTGTCGAACTCTGACCTTGTAGATGAACTCTGACCTTTGTCAGTGACTTGTCCATTAGATAAGGGATCATATATTCCTCCATTCTAGATATCATATGGACTGAGACATGGATTATATTCATTCTCTCTGTCCATTTGTTGTTTCCCGATTTCCGATTTATGACAACTGACTAATTGAACAAATCAAATCAGTCCTGGCCCGGCCGAGCACTTCCATTTGTCATCATCAAATCATCGAGGGGCCCACAGATATCACTTTTATCCCGAAGGTAAAAGGAATGGATAAACTTCGACTCATATGGCTTGTTCTACTACTTGTTCAATCATACACAAAAGCACGCTTTATAGCACAGAGTTACCAAATGCGGTTTCGTGCAATCAATGTACTATCAACTCATAGTAACAACTCATATCTCTAGGTTTGAAGAATATAAGATATTATCGTCTCATGATCACTCGTGATAAAATCCATGAAGTGATTCCAATGAGCGCGGGTTGAATCCAATACTCAGAACTTATGAGCACTCATGATTGTTGTAGCCTTGTCCAACACCTTAGACCTCTACAACCCATCATGACAGTCTTAATTCATATCTACTTCCAAAATATGACCGACTGTGGATAGTTTGAATAACTTAGTCATTCCGGAGGAATAACCAGTTTATTCGGGAAGTCAAAACATGCAAAATGAAACACAATAATAATTGAATCCAATATGGTATCAACTCTTTGAACATAAATAAAACACCTTTTATTTATCACCATATGATTACACATTATTCATTGTATACTGTTTCAGCTATCAACTTTATTCTTGAATTTAAAACAATAGTTGTCCCATGCTCCAAGCATGTACACTATGTTTTCTAAACACTAGTCATGCCAAACACCAAGTATGCATACTATGTTTGTCTATGATCTTTACTTTGTGAACTAGATCAATTGAACATAACTTCACTGATTCTCTTTTCACACTCCCAAATCAATACTGCAAATGCAAGAATTCCAAATTCATGCCATTTACTGGAATCTGTTAGATTCTAAACTTATATGCATTGATCTTCTTGTAATGATTATGTACAAAGTCATAAAGACTTGACAACAACCATTACAGAGTATTCCAAAGGAGATCAGCTCCTTGGAAACATCCTTCTTGCATTAAGTTTCCTTAATCTTACACAGATTGAAAATTCTAACTTTGAAACATTTCCAGATTCCATTTTGACCATCACTTCTGAACAAGAGTTGCCTCCTTACAGACTATGTCAATATGGTCCTTCCAGAATTATCACTATACTTCCAACTGTCCTTGAGCAACCAATCTTTGGTAAACCTTAGATTGTCCTCGACAATTGTTTAATCCTTTTAGTCATATCCAGTTCTAAACCTTTTCCCTTCTTAATGCCCCCGGCATTTTGAAAATTGTAGAACGGATGATTATAGCACATGTAATCGATCCTATATCCGAAGCATATGGGACACGATTCATGATGTCTCACATAAAGACTAAACTAGTCTTTTGCTATAATATGTCCATTTCAATTTGCCAAGTTCTCATAATTCAGATTATGAAAAGGGATGCCGTAATCATAATCGAATTTTAGAACGCAAATAATGGACCCATATATAGAATTTCCTTATGTTGAGCCATTCCAACATGAAATTCATATATATATCCTTGACTAAATGATTAAAACCTCACGATCTAAGCTTATAGATTTGAGATGAAGTATAATTTCCTCTCCCTTAATTATAGCAAAACAACTTTTCCCAATTGAGACCTTTTGTTTTCTATAATTAACATTGCTAACTTGCAATACTTAACATAATTATCATGCTCCCACTAACATGATGATTATTAGCATAACACTTATGCTCCCACTAGCTTTGACATGTACCCAGAAATCAGCTGGACTTCTAGAAATCAATACTTCATTGACTTTCTTACCAAAGTTCAGATTTCTGATACTAGATTGTTTTGATAAGACTTTATCAAAATCATACACCTTCCCTTAGATAGCACACTTGTGAGTCTAAACAATTATGAAGAGGTATGCCGTAATCATAATGGTTAGACCTTTTTGCCACCTCTCACAAGTCCATGTTAGTGTGCCGGTTAACCACACGCGCTCCACTAACGACTTTGAGAATGCAAATATCACAATTGCTATCTAGCTAAAATCTACTTAGTGAAAGTGTTTCCTCACCATCATTTTCATGAATCGGAGAGAAACCTTATGACACTTAGATTTACTGGTGTATGTGTTCTTATCCATGTGAATTGTCAAAATCATAGTCACAAGACAAGGATAATGACAAATCCAAACTCATATGGACTGAACTCAATCTTAATTTCTTGCCACCTGGCAGCTCAAGGGCTTACCATTGCTTCCAAGTTGTTGTGCAACCAATTGAGAACTCTAAGAACTCATATGCAAAGCCAACTTTAACTGGAATGGGCACAGAATATGTCAACACGATAGGTTGTAGACCTCAAGTCGTGTGCTAGTGAAGAACTTCAGGTTCTCTTCTTGATTGGTTCTTGAGACTTTCAAGACCTTTAAGACTCCCACTGTCCTCTTGACCTATAAGACTCCCTTGTCAAATATCCAAGAGATAGTGTAGATTCTAATCAAGATAAACACTTCACACAATTGGCCTAAGTTGGTCTTTGTTTTATCCAAAACATCACAACTCACCAATTTCAAATGTACAAGAGTAGAAAACTTTTACTCTTACATTTGACAAGTGTTTTAAACCTTCTTTAAGACATGTCACTCAAGTTACAATCTTGGAGTATGACTCTAAGACTTGTATTGGAACGAAGTATGACTCATCTTCTTGATTTAACCATTTCAACAATTCAAGATCCCTCTTCTTAGTCATAAGAATGCACTAAGATTTCCTTAGAGAACTAATTGTGCTATGGTTACTTAATCATTAAGATGATCACAAAACTGATACTAAAGTACTCTCCCATATTTTCAGATTTGAGACACTTTTATCCTTCTGCCTTATTTGATTCTTCTTATTCGCTCTGCCTTACATTGGAACCTTTTTCCAATGTCTCAGAGTTACACTTAAGCTTGTAAGTATAATCATATTTACTGAACTTCAGTAAACTATGACGAATAGTCTTACCAATCTTTTGTGGTGGACTTGACCAGTGCACAAGACTATGTACTCGATCCCTTAGTCCTTTACTTGACTCACACATCCATGTGAACAAGTAATTAGTCTTAATTTTTCCAAAACTTGAAAGTTCTCATTCATCATGCTATACAACTTGCATGATTCCAAGTTCCGGTCCAATTGAAACTTGGGTGATGAGAATCTTTCCATATTTGGTAAATTTAGACATTGCCACAAATAAAAGAATCAATTTCATATTTCCACTCTTGCTCTTAATGGAATTTTATAAGCAACAACCCTCCACCAGTCAAGCAAGCGGTGGGTGAGAGTGGACACCCATTAAGTTGTCAGTTTATAGGCAACAACCTTATACCCACCTTATAGACCGGCTTCGTGAATGAGGCGTACTAGCGGTAAGACTGACTTTACTCTTATACATATATATATTATTAACTTATAATATTATAAAGTATAAGGGTTGAATTTTAACTTTTAAAATTCTAAGGGCTAACTTGGAATTAAAGTATTCATACTTGAAAACTTTTCAAATTCCAAAACTTGAGGGCAAGTTTTGAAACTATTCAAAACTAATTAATTCCATAACTTATGTGTTTAAAGTAGTTTTAATCCAAAAACTCTTCAAGTTCCATAACTTGAGGACAAGTTATGGAAGACTTTAAACTACTAAAAGAACTAACTTTTTCTTTATTTTATAACTTATGGATTTAATTATGGTTACATATTTTTTCTTTAATGAAGTGACTCTTGAACTTTCATAACTTGAGGACAAGTTATGGAGTCATAAAAATTATTCAATGACACAAGACTCTTCATTTTGTAACCATTGCCAACTTTTATGAGTTTTATGAAACTTGAATGTGACTTTTCATATAACTTGAGGACAAGTTACACAAACACATTTTAGAATCAACTCTTAGATTAATTTGGATTGAAAACAACTATTTCAATTAACTTTTCTATTAATCTAAGCAACTCATAAGATCAAGATAATTCAAATCAAACTTTTTCATGTAATTAGTCTAAACCTTAAACTAATACAAAACATGAATCTATTGACAATTATCTTTGAAAATGGATTAGCATGAACATTACCATATCAAAAACAAGTTTATAAGTTCAAAAACATCTTTGGGTAATGTTCCTAGTCCATTTCTAGCCAAAAACCTCGAATATATGCTGTCTGGGGCTCCTACTCGGCGAGTGGCATCAACCTACTCGGCGAGTAGGATGATTTTACTCATGTACTCGGCGAGTTCATCAGTGGACTCGGCGAGTACAGTGCCCAGAAAGCCAGAAAATCGAGTTCTTCAGCATTTTTCAGCAATTTGCATCAAGTATAAGAGAAAGCAAGCCTAGGCTCTGATACCACTGTTGGGTTATGAGCATTCTAACACTCCTAAGTGTACATGCAACCCTAAATACCTTGGATCTATGTTTTCTCTATTATACATGCAAATAAGAACTTCCAAGGTATTATCCTAATCTAGCATATAAAACAATGAATATAACAAGATAGAATACATACCTCTTATGTAGAAAAGTCTTCATGAAGCTTGAGTACCCAGTGCCCCAAGTGTGACACCTCAAATGGAATCACAATCATCAAAACACTTGGAATAACTTGAGAGAATTCTTACAACTCATGAAATCGGCTAGCCCTCTCTAGAACCCTACTAGTGCCGATTTTGTCAAGAATAATATCTTTATATAGTGTTACAATTAGGGCAAACCCTAATTGTCATGACTTTCCATTTCCTTGGATCCATGGGTTCAAATACACCATGGAGCATCCATGGACCATCCTATGGGTTTTAGCCCAACTTGATTATCCATGGAGCATTAGCCCACTATACAAGTATGGATGATTTACACAATCAACCCATATATTTAATTAGTCTTCTTTTGATCACTTAATTAATCCTAGATTAATTCTTGATCAATACTAATTAAATAATCTTATTATTCTTATTATTAATATACTAGAACTTATAATATATTAATAACCATAAGTGTCTTATTTCTCTCATCCAAGTGCATGATGGTATGCAACCCAAATGGACCATGCCGGGTCGGGTCAAGTCTTACCAAATATAGTTATGGACTTAGACATTAATCCAACAGATATATATAAATGACTTGAAGGCAACCCTGAAGAATGAGTTTGAGATGAAGGATTTGGGAGTAGCAAAGAAGATACTGGGGATGGAGATACAAAGGGATAGAAAACCAGGGAGGTTGTGTATTTCTCAACAAAAGTACATTGAGAAAGTTGTACAATCCTTGAAGTATGATAAGTCCAAGCTAGTTGGAACTCCTTTGGTGGCTCACTTTAAACTTGGTCCCAGAACTACACCCACTACTAATGAAGAAAGGAAGTACATGAACATGGTTCCATAATCTAGTACTGTTGGAAGTTTCATGTATGCTATTGTTTGTACAAGACCTGATTAGGTTTACGCAGTTAGTGTGGTTAGCAGGTTTGTGAGTAATCCAGAGAAGACTCACTAGGAAGCTGTAAAGTGGATCTTGCGATACTTGAAGGGAACGATGGATGTTTTCCTGGTGTATGGATCAAATACAAAGAGTGACTTGGTGGGATATGCTGACTCTGATTATGGTGGTGACATGTTGAAGGAAAGGTCACGGAAATGCTACATATTCACTTTATTCAGATGTGCCATCAGTTGGAAGTCAACCTTATAAGATACTGTTGCTTTGTCTACAACTGAATCCGAGTATATGTCCATGACGGAAGGAATAATAAAGAAAGGAAGATATGGTTGCAGGGGCTTATTTAAAGTCTTGTTATGAAGGTGGAGAAACTTGTCTTGTATTGTGATAGTCAAAGTGCCTTGAGTCTTGCAAAGAATCCTGTGTATCATGAAAAGGCAAAACACATTGATGTTCGGCTAAATTTCATTCAGGATATTCTGGAAGGAGACAAGTTTTCAGTACTGAAGATTGATACCAAGGTCAACACATCATATATGTCGACAAAGTCATTGCCCACAGAGAAGTTCAAGCTTTTCTTGGACTTGGTTGATGTTCGCAGGAGGTAGGTCCCTTCGGGGACGAATGGCAGGAAGGGAGAGGAAGTTCTTGTTTGAGGTGGAGTTTAGAGGATGCTCAAGTCAAGGTGGAGATTTTTAAATGTGACTCGAGCATTTGGAGCCTTTGGATCATGTTCATGAAGCATTTGGAGCACTTGGACCTCAATGGAGCACCTGGGATTCATGGAGCCTATGTTAAAGGAACAAATCATCTAAGAGAGGAATGAGATCATCATGCAAAAGAACTGATCAAGTGCTAAAGGAAATGATTGTGTACAAGGGGTTTTGGAGCACCTGGAAGGAGTTTGGAGCACTTGGAAGAGGTTTGGAGCACTTGGAACGGATATGGAGCAACAAGGAGTCCTTATTGTGCTACGTGATGAATAAATGGGTCAAGAGGGATGCTCTTGCACCATTTGTTCTCCTCTTACGCCATGTTGTTTTCCTGTTGAGCCATGCATGTGCCTGTAGCTCTTGGTGAGGTTGTTGCTTTAATATTGATGTTGTACGCCATAATTGATGCTCTTGCACCATTTAGATCCCTGTCGTGCCAACTAGGGTTTCTGTTGCGCCATGAAGAAGCTATTGCGCCATCATGGACCATCTTGGTACATGATGCGCCATATTGATTCCTGTGTTGTGCCATTTTGATCCAAGTATGTCTAGAAGATGATATTGCTCAAGAATGCTCCAAAAGATGCTGCATGGCGGATTGTGATTCGTTGACACCTTTCATGGGCCTATGGGCCATTGGGCTTGGCCTATTAGGGTTTTAGGTCTGATCCCTCAAGTATAAATAGGGATGCATGCTACGTCATTTTGTATCTTTAAATCTAGAGTGATAGGCAAATATTTGTGTAATTGTACTTGTAACCTCTATGTTGAGACCTCTAAAAAAAAGAATACTCCCCTCCTGCTCGTAGATGTAGGTCTCCTTGACTGAACCACGTAAACACTGTGTCTTGTGTGCTTTTGGTTTTGCTAGTTATCTGGTTTACTTCCTAACAAGTGATATCAGAGCTGCGGTTTGTATTTATGTAATTGAAGATGTCTACTCACAAGTTTGATTTTGAGAAGTTCAATTGCTAAAATAACTTCACTTTGTGGAAGGTGAAGATGAGGGGCTCTTCTGGTTCAACAAGGATGTACGACATCACTGGAAGGAGTGGGAAAAATGCCAAAGGACATGGCGACTGATAAGAAGGTGGATATTCTGACGAAGGCACATGGTTCCATTATATTGAGCTTGACAGATGCAGTATTGAGGGAGGTTGTGGATCAAATAACTGCTTTCGGGCTCTGGGATAAACTTTGTGACAAGTACCAAAACAACTCACAGACAAACAGGTTGTATCAGAAGCAAAGCTTGTACACTCTAAAAATGTCTGAAAGTACCCAAGTGAAAGATCATCTGGATAACTTCAATCAAATGATCTTGGATCTATAAGGTGTTGATGTGAATATTAAAGAAGAAGATTAGGTGCTTGTTCTCTTATGCCCGCTTCCTAACTCATATGAGAATTTCATTGATATTATGCTTTATGGTAGGAAAACGATCACTGTAAATGATGTGAAGGACTCTCTGATGTCCAAGGAACTAAAAAGAAAATTTTCAGGTGGAGAGGAGGTGTCCAATTCCAGTTTGTTTGCAGGGAGAGGGAGGACAGAAGAGATGAAAGGGGAAACAGAGGGAGATAACGTTCAAAATCGAAGTCTAAAGGTTCATCAAACATGAAATGTTATAACTATAAGGAGAAGGGTCACTTCTAGCGAAATTTTACACAGCTGAGGAATGGGAAGTCCAAGACTGAATCAAGCAGCAATAACAATGCTGCTGTGGCTCAGGAAAGTTCTAATGAAGGGGACGATGGTGATGTACTGACTGTGTACTCATCAAGGTCTGCTGATGCTTGGGTCTTGGATTATGGAGCATCCTATCACATGATGTATAATCGTGAATGGTTTGACTCTTTCAAAGAGTAGGATGGCACAATTAAGATGGGTGATGATTGAGTGAGCAGTATCAAAGGTAGTGGCATGGTGCAGATCAAGATGCATGATGACATGTTCAAGAAGTTAGATTGCTGGTACGTTCCAAAACATTGGAAGAATCTAATTTCTCTTGGCACATTAGCTAAGAATGGGACGAGGTACGCTGGTGAAGGCAACTGGGTCAAAGTGACCAAAGGCACTCTGGTTATAATGAAAGGGAAGATGAATCGTGGAGGGTTCTATATCCTAGAAGGCAGTACGGTTATGGGAATGATGGCTATCTCCCAATACTTGAATGAAGGTGATGACAAGACAGAGTTGTAGCATCGTAGGTTGGGGCACATGAGTGGGAAGGGCATGTCAGTTCTAAATAAAAAAGGACTGCTTGGTGGGGAAACTACTAGAAAGATAAAGTTTGTGAAGCTTGCGTCAAGGGAAAGCATCACAAAGTGAAGTTCGGTAGCAGTCAACACAAAAGCAAGGAAGTCGTGGAGTATGTTCACTCAGATCTGTGGGGTCTTGCACCAATGAAGTCTCAAGGAGGATGCTCATACTTCATGATGTTCATTGATGACTATTCAAGGAAGGTTTAGTTGTACTTTCTGAAGACAAAGGATTAGGTGTTTGGGAAGTTCAAGGAGTGGAAGACCATGGTTGAGAAAAGGAATGGGAAACAAGTCAAGAATCTGAGGACTGATATGGGTTGGAGTTCTGCAATGCTCCATTTGATAATTTCTGCAGGGCAAAAGGTATAGTGACGTAACGCACTGTACGGCACACACCACAACAAAATGGAGTGGCATAACGTATGAACCAAACACTCATGCAGTGTGCAAGGTGCATGCGGATATTTGCTAACTTATCCAAGAAATTCTGGGCGGAAGCAGTTAACACTGCATGTTATCTGGTGAACAGATCACCATCAACTGCAATAGACTTGAAGACTCCTCAAGAGTTTTGGTCCGGGGAACCCTATGACTATTCTGGTTTATGTATATTTGGATGCCCTGCATATGCTCATGTGATTGATGGTAAACTTGAGCCAAGGGAAATGAAGTGCATATTTCTAGGATATGCGAAAAGAGTGAAAGGTTATAGACTGTGGTGTACAGAAGAAGGAAGAACTCCTAAATTTATCTTGATTAGAGATGTGACCTTTGATGAATCTGCCATGGCTAACCAGGGAGGAGGTGAAACAAGTCAAGCATGGAACAAAGATCAGGGTACTAACCCGAAGGTGGAGTTTTCATCTTAAACTCTAGACAGAGTTGTGATAATTGACAAAGAGCAAGGCCACAGTGAACAGCCTGGACAAGATGAAACCCAAGAGTAATACTTGGGATCTTCGTCCAGTGATGTTGATGCTGGTAATTATGATGGGTATGAATATATTGCAAAGAAAAGATCAAAGTGGGTTATTCAACAACCTAACATATGTGTGGGATGTGTGAATTCTGGTGAACTTGAGTCCATTGCTTTTGCTTTAGCAACTAGATAAGAAATTGACACCGAGGAGCCTCAATCATATAAAGAGGTTATGGCGAGGAAAGAAGCAAATGACTGGTTGACGCCCAGAATGAAGTAATTCAATCTTTAGAAAAGAATGAAACATGGAATCTTGTTTCAATACCAAAGGGATCAAGGCCAGTGGGATGCAAGTGGATCTTTAAGAAAAAGGAAGGGATACCAGGAGTTGAACCTGCTAGGTTCAAGGCAAGGTTGGTGTCAAAAGGGTTCTCCCAGAAAGAAGGAATTGATTATCACGTGGTGTTCTCATCGGCCGTAAACCACAAGACAATTCGAGTTCCTTTGGCCATGGTGAGAACATTTGATCTGGAGCTTGAACAACTTGATGTGAAAACTGAATTTCTTTGTGGGAATTTAGAAGAGAAGATTTATATGTACCGTCGAGAAGGGTTACTTGATGCTAAGAAGAACCATGTATGTTTGTTGAAGAAATATGTGTATGGTTTGAAGCAGTCTCCACAACAATGGTACAAGAGATTTGATTCATTCATGATCTCAAATGGCTACACTCAGAACCAGTTTGACAATTGTATTTACTCAAAGGAATTGTCACCAGATTCCTACATATACCTGTTGCTATATGTTGATGAACTGCTCGTTGCAGCCAAAGACATGGATGGAATAATTGACTTGAAGGAAACCCTGAAGAATGTTTTGAGATGAACGATTTGGGATCAGCAAAGAAGATACTGGGGATGGAGATACAAAAGGATAGAAAATCAGGGAGGTTGTGTATTTCTCAACAGAAGTACCTTGAGAAAGTTCTGCAATCCTTCAACTATGATCAGTCCAAGCCAGTTGGAACTCCTATGGTGGCTCACTTTAAACTTGGTCCAAGCACTATACCCATTACTAATGAAGAAAGGAAGTACATGAATATGGTTCCATACTCTAGTGCTGTTGGAAGTCTCATGTATGCTATGGTTTGTACTAGACCTGATTTTTCTCATCCAGTTAGTGTGGTTAGCAAGTTCCTGAGTAATCCAGGGAAGACTCATTGGGAAGCTATAAAGTGGATCTTGCGATACTTGAAGGGAACGTCGGATGTTTTCCTGGTGTATGGATTAAATACGAAGAATGACTTGGTGGGATATGCTGACTCCAATTATGGTGGTGAGTTTTTGAAGCGCATGTCGCGGATGTGCTACATATTCACTTTATTCGGATGTGCCATCAGTTGGAAGTCAACGTTACAAGATATTGTTGCTTTGTCTACAACTAAATCTGAGTACATGTCCATGACGAAAGGAATAAAAGAGGAGATATGGTTGCAAGGGCTTATTCAGAGTCATGTTCTAAAGGAGGAGAAACCTGTCTTGTATTGTGCCAGTCAAAGTGCTTTGAGTCTTGCAAAGAATCTTGTGTGTGACGATAAGACGAAACACATTGCTAAATTTTGTTTGGGATATTATGGAAGGAGACAAGTTTTCAATACTAAAGATTGATACCATGGTCAACACAACAGATATGTTGACAAAGTCATTGTCAACAGAGAAGCTCAAGCTTTGCTTGGACTTGGTTGATGTTCGCAGGAGGTAGGTCCCTTTGGGGACGAATGGAAGGAAGGGAGAGGAAGTTCTTGCTTGAGGTGGATTTTAGAGGATGCTCAAGTCAAGGTGGAGCTTTTTAAATGTGACTCGAGCATCTGGAGCCTTTGGATCATGTGCATGAAGCATTTGGAGCACTTGGGGTTCATGGAGCATGTGTCAAAGGAACGGATCATCTGAGAGAGGAATGGGATCATCAGAAAAAGGAACTGATCAATTACCAAAGGAATGGATTGTGTACAAGGGGTTTTGGAGCACATGGAAGGAGTTTGGAGCACTTGGAAGAGGTTTGGAGCACTTGGAAGGGATATGGAGCAACAAGGAGTCCTTATTATGCCACATGATGAAGAGATGGGTCAAGAGGGATGCGCTTGCGCCATCTTGTTCTCCTCTTGCGCCATCTTGTTTTCCTGTTGATCCATGCATGGCCTTGTTAAGCCATGCATGTGCCTGTAGATCATGGTGATGTTGTTGCTCTAAGATTGATGTTGTGCGCCATACTTGATGCTCTTGCGCCATTTAGATCCCTGTTGCGCCAACTAGGGTTGCTATTGCACCATGAAGAAGCTAATGCGCCATCATGGACCATCTTGGTACATGATGAACCATTTTGATTCCTATGCTGTGCCAATTTGATCCAAGTATGCCTAGAAGATGATAATGCTCAAGAATGTTCCAGAAGATGCTGCATGGTGGATTTTGATTCGTTGACACCTTTCATGGGCCTATGGGCCAATAGGCTTGGCCCATGAGGGTTTTAGGTCTGATCCCTCAAATATAAATAAGGATGCATGCTAGGTCATTTTGTATCTTGAAATCTAGAGTGATAGACGAATCTCTGTGTAATTGTACTTTTGACCTCTCTGTTGAGAGCTCTGAAATAAAGAATACTCCCCTCCTTCCCGTGGACATAGGTCTCCTTGACCGAACCACGTAAATACTATGTCTTGTGTGCTTTTCGTTTTTCTAGTTATCTGCTTTACTTCCTAACAAAAACTTTTGTAGTTCCTTAGTTTGATCGTGGATTCCCACGAATGCTCCTCTAATTTGCTCAAACCATGGCTCAACTTGTAACATATAAAAAATACAACAAATTTTAACTTTTTTTCTTTAAAAAAAAAGCAACAATCCAAACCATAATGTTTACAAAACCATTATTTCAATAGTGTTTTCAAGAATCAGAGTGTCCTAAAAATCTAGATAACATAAAATCGAACGATGTGCACAATCACGCCTTCGCTTGCCATGATCCTCAGAAGTACCTGAAAAAAAAACTACATTTGTAAGTCAAATCTTGGTGAATTCCCCCAAAGTATCACCACATAACATAACAAACAACAACATGCAGACATAGCCTTTAACATGACTGGACCGTCTCACAGCACCTCAGCATATCTGGATTGCTCTCTAGGCCTTCGGTCTGACTTGACAGCCTCGCATGCCTTCAGTCTATCCGGACCGTCCTGGGTATCTTGGCCTTCAATATCAGTTGGTCCACATCAACCCAGTAAACCATAACATATCAATATAAACATTAACAATCAATAAACAACAAACACATGTACTCCTATAGATCTACCAGTCTAATCATACAACCGATAACCATATATCTCTGCATAACAACATACAACGAATCAAGATATCCAATCCAATGGGCGGGCCTTGGTGCCTTTGACCCATAAGTACAGTGAGGAAAACTCACCTATCAGTCCGATACATTCTGAATGAATCTCTACTCTGACAACCAGTTCTATACGACTCCTAATAATCAAAAAATTTCCCATTCCAAATTAATAACAATTTCCCAAAATACCCCTGGTCAAAATCGATCAAAATCAACAAAATCAACTGAGTCAACCCAACCGAGTCAACTCAACCAAGTCGACCCAAACCTCATACGCGGGGTGTACTCACTGTCCGAGGAGTCGGGGGCTTAGCCTGCATATGCATAGCGTACAAGTTGGTACACCCAACATACGCAGCTGGACCTACACCTAGTGAGTTAAGTGCTTAATACTTAAGCTATAAAGGTCAAAATGCAGATCCAAGTACAAAATATCATCTAAAACTTTATGGTCTTGCATGGCCAATAAGTGCTAAATTCTTTAAACTCCGTCCTCTTAACCCTTAATACAATCAAACACATGCATGGAGAAGGATTACGAGCCAAAACCCTATTTTTATGCTTCTAAACCCCTCCAAACATTTGAAAGGACAACTAGAATGGACTAGAGCATGCCATACTCCAAAAAGGTCAAGACTTGGGACAAAATTCTCATGAATCAAGAACTTAGCAAGATCTAAGGAAATACAAGTTAATTTTGAAACTTTATACCTCTTGGAGGTTGCTAGAGAGGTGAAGATCCCATATCCAAAGTTCCTTCAAGCTTCCAAGGTGGTTCTACTTCCTTCTTTCTCCTTCAAGACCACCAAAACACACACACACACATGCTCAAGAATGCTCAAACAAGTGGATAAGGTTTGCTAAAATCATATAGAGGTGGTGGAGGCTAATGAAGATGAGGTTGGAGGCCAGAAATATGCTTAAATAGGACCCAAAACCTAAATTTTAGGGGCAACATACACCCATCATACTAAGCCCTCACACATACGCCCTGCCTACGCAACGTACGCCCAACGTACTAGATCTCAACCCAAAATTACAAAATGCCACTATGATCCATTTTGCAAGCTTTCTCATACACAAGGGCTAAATATCATAAAGCTTCATACTTAAGGGTTAAATTTGGAAATACCTCATCGCTGAGATGTTACAGAAAACATTATTATTTTTACTAGCAATTTGAGCACAAATCTTGGGCATTCATTTTCAAAGAGTTGGGCTTTTGGTTGCATGTATGAATTTTCGTGGAATTTTTTTTCCATCTTATAAATCAAACTTCCTTTAATAATATAACAGTACAAGCTTTATAATAGAATGCTAATAATTAAGTAATGTATGGTCTTAAGTACAAACTTTTGTTGTTTGCGATTCTACCAAAGGTAGCACTCAAATCGACCACACTTGACCTTAGAATACTGTATAAGACTTTGAATACCTAAATATAATGATTGTCCATTTGAAGTAGTAAGTCATGATGCTTAGATTAAGGTTGGTGGGTGTGGTATTTCACTTTACCATATTTTTAGCATGTCATGTTAACGTCATATGATTTTCCTTTGATCATTCACTCACTCCACAAAAATGATAGGAAATGGTCTTACCCAACCTCGCCAATCCTTTTATTTTATTTTTAATATTTAAATATAGGAAAATCTCTGTTAAAGTCTCATTATTTTACCATACTTTAAGAATAAATTTCAAACTAAAATTTATTTACGAAGAAACTTGAGGTGCCGGTAAAAGTGATGATTTGACTCTTTTTTTTCCGATTTACTGGTTTTATTGCCGACTTGGATGCATTAAAGTACCATTATTTTTTTTCCATTTTTTTTAAAGAAGATCCCCACTTATGTGAGAAATTTCCATTTTGAAGTGTTTAATGTCACCGTTTTTCAATAAAATGTATGATATTATATATTAATATCGTATATACTTCACATTAACTATGTTTAACTTTTTGTGAGATTTAAATAAAAAATAATTTTTTTTTCTCGAAATTCCAGAATTTTTCATCAGATTTCGAACTTGTTCTTGAAATCCCGAAGTTATTTATTTATTTTGTTTTTTCTATTTTTTCTGAGGTGTGAAATTTCAATCTGGAATCCAGAATGTTGTTATTCAATTCAGCTCGAAATGTACTTTTTTGTCAGAAAAAGTGTTTTTTCTTGGTCTGGAATACCCATTCCAGAGCAAGTGGTTTTTGCTAAAAAAATTTGTTATTTTTTCAAATACCAATTAAATTGTGGTTAGATTCCTTAATTTCCATTTTAGAAACTATATGACCAAATATATAAATTTAAATGTCTTAACATAACCCTAACCCATGTTTCCTTCTCAGGCCGTACGCCCTCCTAATCTTTACCTCCCATCACCACCATGAGCAACTACCATGGCTACATCACCTCCCACCAATCCTTTCCGCCCCAATCTCTTCTCCTTACAATTGAAAAAAATTCGGCGTGATTCTTCCTAATTGCTATCTTTCTTTGTTTTCCATTGTCGGCGGTTCCATATCTTTCTTGCGACGATGGTTGTTCTCTCTCACCGACACCTATGAAACCACTAAGGTCGGACACACCGACCATCTTGCTATCCTTCTAGAGTCGGTTCTATTCATCGATCCTTGTCTCTTCTCCCGATCAGTACTCTATACTCTTTCCCTATCTTCAAACTCCTTTAGTCTCAAATCTCGTGATCACGTCGTTATCACCCAAATCAACCGCTCAATTCTCAATGAATCCACCAGTAACTGTAAACAAACCTAATCTCATATTTATCTTGTTTCGTCCTCTACAAACGAAAGATGAAAACAATATCAATTTCTTTATGCCTATTTTTAGAATAATGAAAATGTTAACTACCATTAGGATTAACAACGAGCAATGGGATCCATAAATATCACTTGTATGGAGTCACTCATGAGGGTATAAAGGTATGGGTGGGAGTAATCATCTAAAAGGAACATGTGACACCTCCACCACAATGTACATACCATTTCCTGGAGGGAGTAAGTGTGTTGGGGCATGAGTGGCTTTACGCTCAGTTATAAAATCAAGAGAAGACTTGTCTTTCTATCTCTTTTTCTTTCTGTTCTTCCTTTTTTTTATATTTTTTATATATAGAAATGACGAGATGGAGTGGAATGTATTTATTATGTTTAATGGTGTGATAGTGAGAATGTAATGAAGTTGACGTGGTGCTGAGGTGACACACTTTTTTTGAGTAATATTATTGTGAACAATTCCTTATAGCATGACTACATTTATTATATCAACAACGTAAAGAATTTCAATCTCCAATGTACCTAGTTCATTTTGTGGTTTGTCTTTTTCTTTTTAATTTTTACTTTTATGGATGTTGGGAGGCGAGGTTATGTTAGATTAATATGGAAAGATAAATGAAGATGTGTAACACACGATTTTTTGGATTGGATCGATTTAGTGTTTCAAGGAGTCAAGACATGGTTTTGGGGTAAAACCAAGGCTCACGATGTGAGGCATAGAAGGGTCACAACGTGAGTAGTGTCTAAATGGAAATGTTGAATTATGTTGAGCTCACGACGTGAGCAATAAGTGCACACGACATGAGATATTTTGCAGCCCAAGACCATGATCTTGTAGGGGTTCCTTCTTATTTAAACCCCATAAACTTCATTCTAGGGTTCCAAAATAGCCTCCTTCACCCCTAATCTTAGTAATTCCCTAACCGTAGCCTCTCGCAGTGATTCTTGAACCTTTAGTGGATTTTTGGTGTCTTGAAAAGGAATGGATCATTATGGAAGCATAGTTTGAGCTTGAAAGTTTCATTTGCAACCGCTAGCTACACTTCTAGACAATTGTGAGTAATCAAGATCCAAGATTTATGTTTCGTTGTTGCTAGATCTAAGGTTTTATGCATATTTATCCAATATCTTAAGAGTTAGTGATAGGATTTATTCCTAGTTAAATCGAGTAGATTCAAATGAGTAATGAATAAGAACACGTCAAGTAGATCAAAATATGCTAAATGATTATAAGCCACAACCTCAGAAGAACTCGATGAAGAATTAGTATAGAGGCGTGTAGGGTTACAAGACTATTTTCAAAATTACAAAACACGGCGCATACATGCACCTTCAATACTATAACTCTAAGAATAAATGACGGTGGACAGGCCCAGTCCGTTTACAAAATGGACTAAATAAATAATCACAATGATGCAACACATATACCCATCAATCTCCCCCTTTTCGTCAATTGAGGCGAGATTTTCTCAAGATTGAGTTCGCTTCTGCACTTCAAAAACTTTTTGAATGACGCTCAATAGAACCTTGCAAACATGGATGTACCATAAAATGATATCTGAGAAGCACTTCTTGTCGCCTTTGCTGTTACCCTTGTACTTGTTGACCCTGTTCAAAACATGCTCCATGTAAGAAGTAGTGAACAGATGCTTATCGGGAAGGAATAAGCAAGACTTATGAAAGTCTGCATCGTTTCGTTTTCGCATATGAATTGCCACATACCAACCTTCCTTGTGTATCTTCCCAGGCTTCAGTTTCTCAAAATCTTCTGGGACTTCTTTAGGGATAACAGAGGGCTTCCTTCGCTAACAACAACAATTTCCACATCCGTCTTGCCTACCTATTGAATATACGAAAGTAGCATCTGTTTGAGGTGAGTAATAACGGGCTCATACTTCTGTTCGTCTCTTAGCAATAATTTGTAAAGCATGATCCAGTCAGAAGGTTTTAGGCAAGGCAGATTTACGAGAGTGAATTCATGGAACTGAGTGGAAGAACCTCTCATAAACTTGAACTTCGTATTTGGAAAGTTGTCAGTTTCGATTGGACCAATGACCTTCACTGCTATAATCTTACTAGCACTCATGTTTCGTATTGTGGTCTCATATGCTTGAGATAAAACAAGAAGGGTAAATGCTCTACGCCGCTATTTGTGAGTGGGACGTTCACATCTTTCACGAAGGAGCGAAACCTAAAGGCTTTCAGAGTTATTGGCAGATCCAGCTGTGAATCTTGTGAATTCTGAAACTTGAATGACACAACCGGTTCTAGCCAATATTGACTTGGCATATCCACAACTTCATTTTGAATTCTCTTCAAAGTCCACTCTGGAAATAAAAGCTTTCGGCTTTCCAATATGACCTAATCTTCGCGTTTAGCTTTCTCTTTTGCTTCAGCCTAATGAATTATTCTCTGATGCTCATCCATTTCAGCTTCAAGTTTCTTTCTTCGTTTTAGTTCATTCTCATTAGGCTCTTCATCTTCACTTTTATCAATAATGGGCTCATCACTGAACAATTTTCTTTGCCTGTAGGCCCAAATTCAATTTTGACAGTGTGCTTGACATAAATTTTGGGGCTTTCTTTCTTTGATGCCATCTGTTCTCCCCCTTGTTTCGGAATAGAGGTTAATTCTGGAACACCTTCTAGTCTATGAAGCATGGCGAAGACGGGCCTGAGTTTCTCAGAAAGTCACTTCTTCACCGTGATTGTGATCATTGACTGACGAGTTTCAATAAAATCCGAGAGCAGGCCATTTATATCCGATATACAACTCTTCATAGCTTCTTTCTCAAATATTAGACCACTGACTTGTTTTTCAGCGTTTTCTGTCACACCCCCGAACCAAATGGTGGAAACGTCCGACGGATCGCGTGACTTTAATTGAATACCCTCACAATGAATATACATGAATCATAACATAAACGTCACCATGCATCAATATATTACAACTGGATTTCTTCACATCAAGTACATTGTTTGAAAGTTACATATTCATAACATAAATTGTTTGGGTGCTTTTAACAACATAACATCCTAACATTATTTCATATTACCCTTCCGCTTACCTGTTACCTGAGAATACAAGTTATTTTGGAAAAACGTCAACATATGAAATGTTGGTGAGCTCATAAGCAATGTTGTGATCAAATGATTTGTGTAGTTTGTATAACCCAAAAAATCCGATATTTTCTGAAAAGACTTTCATTTATCAAAGTGTGAAGATCCATAAGTTGATGCATGAATGATTTCAAAAACATAGATATGAAGGGTATTTTGTATTATAGTTATAGAAATTTCGAGCGAGTAGTATTGAATTCCCTGGAAAACCCGATGTTTTCCGATGTCGAAATGTATTCGTGATTACTGATTTTTGTATTGTCTTAACGAATGAATAATGACTACTCCACATTGTATATCATCCTAATTTCGTCTACTTTTATTTCTCATAAGCCTTAGCGAACGAAGAGAAGAGGAGTGCTATGTCCCACTACTATCGTAAGTACCTAACACTGTCGGGGATGCGAATGACACGATGGCCCAACTGGCATTTGATTGCTTTGACCTTACTAGCCTTACTAATGGGACACTAGGTCCCATTAGCACATAAGAGCTATTGAAAGTCCTTTTACGCGTAATTGGGTCATAGGAGGCCCAATAACACATAAGCGTTATCCCTTTGGGCCCAAAGATCATTTTTGATGGACTTGCAAGATCCATCAAGCATGATTTGAAACTCTCAAGCCCAAAGTTTGAAGATTTACTTATTGTAGTTATCGCGTATCTATTGAAGTGTTTTGACTTAACGGTTTTTTGTTTTGTATTGATTCGAGACCGAATCAATTCGTTTATAACGACATTTGGTGTTGAATGTGTATTCGTTTTCCGTTTTGTCAGTAGTCGTGGATTTTGTATTTTGACTTAATGAATTAGTTTGTTTGAAAGTAGAAATTTGACCTTTTCACTACCCTTCTTTTATAAAAATAACACTTTTAGTCCTTTATATAAAAGAATTTCATTTTTAGTCCTTAAAACATTTTCTTGACACTTTTGCATCATAAACTTGTTGAAAAGACAATTTTAACTCAAAATTTATTTTGTTAATAGCTTCAGCCCTTCCAGAATGGTGTTTCACGGTTAGAGCCCTATTTTTTGCAACTTTTACAATTTTGGCCCAAAATCTAAAAACTTTACATTTTGGTCCTTTTTGATAGTGGAAAGCATTTTCGACCCTTAAAATGGTTTTGTTATGCTAATTATCCCCTGTTTTACAGAAAGTTTCATTTCAGCCCCTTAAATTTATAATTTTTCGCAATTTGAGGCTTATTGGGCCAAAAAGCCCAAAATTAGCCCATTAAGATAAAAATTTACATTTTAAGTCCTTTGAAAATTTTATTATTCAGAAAAACTATTATGAAAACTGTTTTGATTCTTTTGGCCCTTAAGAAACCGTGACTTGGCCATTTTTAACCCTAGTTTTGTATACTTGACATTTTAAGCCCAAAAATGGGTTTTTATGTTGAAATATGTTTATCATAACCTTATAAATTATTATTCTTGACTTGATTAGTGTAGAATAACTTAGGTTATATTTTTTTCTCTTCTCATATCATAGATCTCGAGATTCACCCCTTTTTAGTTACATATTTATCACAAAAACACATAAATATACACATACATGCATAAAATCACACATAGCATACATATACACATAGATCTACACATTTTCTTGTATTCTCCCCCATAAAACACATGAAAACCGAAAAGAGAGGGGTATGAAGCTCACCTTGATTTGTGGTTTCGGTTTTTGAAGGAAAAGATGAAGAAATTTTGATCCTAGCAAGTCTTCTTAGAGGATCTCGAACTTAGATGCTTCTAAGATGCAAGATCATGAGTTTGATTAGGTTGAGAAGAGATTTTGATGAAATGAAGTAGCTAGATCATGGATTAGTCATAAACTTACCTTATATCATGAATTACTTGATGAAAATCCTTAGACTTCAAGCCAAATTTTTGAGATCTTCAAAGGAGAAGAAGATGATCTTGAGAGTGGTTTAGAGAAAGTTTTTGGTGAGGTGTGTGTGTTGTGTTCGGCCGAGAGAAGAAAAGAGAGTGGAGATGGGATTGTTGCATGGAGATATGAGGCCTTAGCATGGGAATCCAAGAGATAATGGTGAGGTGGCTACCAAAAGTCAACTCCTCTTTCTTTGTGGGTTTGGGCCGAGAATGGAGAGGGGAAGAGAGAAAATTTGGGCTTTTTGCCCTTAAGACCATATTATAGCTAATTTAGATGATGCTTGGCCCAAATAAATCAAAGTATAATTTTTGTGTCCTATTAGTGCTAAATTAAATTGGTTGTGACCCATTAAAGTTAACCTAGTTTATTTTGGGTTCATAAGGCCCAAAAATGTTAAGTCTCATGTATATGGGTCCAATTAAGGCCCATTTGAGAGTTCTAGGTTCAAGATAGTTAAATTGGAAGCTCATTGGTCCATTAGGCCCAATAAGGAAATCCTAATCCAAAATGGATTTAAACCGGGATTTCAAGGGTTTCCAATTCTGTGTTGACTATTTGTAGTGCTTGAATGAAGTATTCGATGAAGTTTTGCTGTTATTGAATCAGAATCATACATGCTTTCATGTTGTTGATTTATAATTGAGATAAGTGTTGTAGTTACAAGGCCTCAAAATTTCTAGTTGTTACATTTTCCAACTTGACCGTTAAGACTTTCACCTTTTCAGTATTTATGACAAGAACATCCATTATCTTGCTCTCCATAGCTAAGTCACCCTGAAGCTTGGATATCTGCGAGGAGACGGATGAATTGAGCTCAACATGGTCAGTTTTAAGACCAGTGCGAACCTCTTGAAGTTTCGCCTTCTCTGTTTTAAGGGTTGAGCCTAGGCTAGAAATGAATTTGTAACACCTTGTTCGAAAAAGCATTCATTTATGGATCCGGAAGTCAAGGCTAGGGGAATTTTAGTCATATGTGTATTTTGAGTTTTATTCAAGAAGGTTTCGGGTCAGGGTGTGTTGTTAGAAGCGTAGGGCTTCTCGCCACCTTTCTGTGGATATAAAATTCATTGGAAACAGATCTAGAAGGAAGGAGTTATGACACTTCGAAGATATCGACATTTATGGCCCCATAATGGAAAAGTTGACAAGGCAGTCCCTAGCATTCACAAACTGCACGCGTGTGTTTAGCTAAGTACACCGAATGTAAGGCTGGAGTACGCCCAGTGTAGCGGGGCAATTGATTGCGGGTGTTGAAGACGTACGCCTAGCATACGCTAAAAGCCTTAAACCCTATTTTTAGGGAGTGCCACTATATAAAGAACATATTGGCTTCAACCCTAGCCCCTTATCAGCCTCCCCAACTTCAGAGAAACCCTAGAACACCCCAACCCTTCATTTTGTGAGATCTTGACCTTGGGGAGCTTAGTTTGGTGGTTTAAAGCTTGGAAGAGAAAAGAAGAAGAATGGCAAGGAGGAACCTTGGAGGCCAGAGCTTATGGATTTGAGATAACATCATCTTCTGGAACACTTTGAAGGTATAAAGCTCACAACTTTACTTAAGGGTGCTTAGATCTAGTATGGTTTAGTTTTTGGTCCAAAGGTGAAAGCTTTATGGCTTAAATCCGATTTCCAGACCAAGGGTTGCCTCCCTTGGTGCTAAATGACTCCCTAGAACAGAAAGTTGATATCTTGATGGTTCAACTGAGTTCATGCATGAGTTAAGACCTTTTTCCATGGAAATAGATTATGGTTTTTGGAGTTGGAGCTTATGTAAGTCATGGAAGCCATAATGTAAGCAACTTTATGGTTTAAGACATGAAATAAGACCTGGATATGAGTTTGTAGCCTCTGCATCGGACTATTAAGAACTTAATGGAAATATGGCTTAACAGGGTACTACGCTGAGCGTACGTGCTGGTACGCCCATCATACTCGTCATCAAGCCTGTACGCTAAGCGTACATTGGAGTACGCCCCACATAACATTGCTAGTTTGGGTTTCGAGCATTTGGGCCTCGGTGTTGGATGTGATTTGAATTATAGGTCTTTGGGCCTTAGTGGGCCACCAGGAGTCAGTGATTATGGGCCAAATTTATGTGTTGGGCTTAGGGTAAGGCCCAATAAAGGGATTGCGCCCAATGTAGCAAATTGGGCCATTAATGGGCCAATAGTGGGCTTGGGAAGCCTGTCTAGTGTTGGGCCTTAGTTATGGACCATATTGGGGGTAGGGGTAAAATGGTCATTTTTCCCTGAGAAGGACTATTGCATTGAGCTATGTGTTATTTGATCTTGGTAGCTCGGGGAGCTAAGGGAGCAGCAGTAGGGGAAAACTTCAGTTAGCAGCCAGAGGGTTATCAGCAAAGTTCAGCAGTACAGGTGAGTTTCCCTTTGTGTGAATGGCTCTACGACCATAATGCCAACCCATGTAGTTATGAGTAGGAAGACCCAGGGGTTAGCCCTAGGCACTGTATGGTAGTATCATATTTTGGACCAAGGTCCGATATCGGGCGGGAGCCCAAGGAGTTAGATTATACTTGTTGTCTATGTGATACTTGTATGTGCCTGGTGGGGAGGTGAGTGTGGACGAGGTCCCGTATCTCACTATCAGTAGGAGTGTGGAAAGGGTTCCAGTACTCATCAGTAGTGAGACAAGGTGAGGCCGAAGATAGGCGAGGCCTTTGTACAGGAATGCAGTAGAGTAGATATAGCTTATGTGTTAGGCGATATGTTATATGTATATATATGTATACCGGGTGGGGCCTAGTGACAGGCGGGGCCTAAGAGAAACAGATCTGTATACCGAGCGGGGCTTGACGTCAGGTGAGGCTCGATGCCAGAGCAAGTCCGATTCCATGCTCGTCCCGATGCAGTAGGGGCGAGACCCAATATGTTATTATGTGTATGGTATGTGGTAGGTTGGGGAAATCACTAAACTCCGTGCTTACGGTTTTCAGTTTTGGTTTCAGGTACTTCCGGTAGCGGAGGGAAGAGCTCGGGGTGATCGCATGGCCCACACCATTGTTTAGTCAGCCTGGGATGTGTTACTCTGATAATAAGAATATGTTTTGAATTAACACTCTAATTTTATGTTATGGATTGACAAATGTGGTCTAAGTAACGTTTTAAAAATGAAATTTAGTCTTGATTTTTGGGTCATTACAAGTTGGTATCAGAGCCTTGGTTTGAGGGATTCGGACATACTCTCGGGTATGACTGAACTCAAACTGAGGGAATGGTATGAAAATTTTCGAAAGAAAATCATTTTTATAAAAAACGCGTTCTGAGAAAGGGAAAAGAATTTTGAAAAGAGAAAAGGGTATGGTGCATGCAATCAGCCGAGCTCAAGTAAGTTCTCCCAAATTACCCATACAAGTTTATGTTATAATATGATTATTAGAACTTCATGCTAGACTAGGGCCGAGGATCTAGGAAGGATGCCTTATGTTCCTGTTATCTGTGTATGAGCTTTATGAATTGCATGCTAGTACGGATTCTTGTTATGTGGATAGAACTGTTTGATTATGTCCTGGTTAGATTTTCCTTTTGTCTGAATGCTATTTGCTTTGTGCTTTTTGGGACTCTGAGTGATGGGAGTTAGCCATTAGGTGAATGCGTCAAGTCACATGTGACCAGGGTTAAATAATCTCTGAGTGTTAGATTTGGCCCTATTGCGCTACTCTTGTCCGAGTCTAACCGTGGTAGGGACGAGTCCTTTACTCGAATGATTATCTGAGCTTCGTCACATGTGGTTTTATTTGGGTAGTGGCTAATTTGCATTACAAGGATACCTTCAGTAGTTGAGGAGTGGGTGCGAGTTGGAGGTTACCCTAGGGCAAGCCAAGGATGAGATTAGTGCTGGGAGCAGTGTGAGTAGAAGGGACTTGGTGGAATTGAGGCAATTCTTGAGGAAAGTACGGATAGATGTGGAAGGTAGTATAAGCCTGTACTACTGAAAGTAGAGGATCCGTACTCGATTTAAGAAGGGCCAAGATGAGGCCAGGAAACTTATAGTGAGTGTGCGATCCCTCATCAGAAAGGAATATTCTGATGTTTTTGTTGGGTTTTGAGCAATCTAACACTCCTAAGTGTACAGGCAACCCTAAATACCTTGGATCTATGTTTTCTCTATTGTACATGCAAATATCAACTTTCCAAGGTATTGTTCTATTCTAGCATACAAAACTTTGAATAACACAAGTTAGAATAACATACCTTTTGTTGGTGCTTGTCTTCATGAAGCTTGAGTGCCTAGTGCCCCAAGTGTGACACCTCAAATGGTTCACACAACACCATAAGCACTTGGAATACCTTAGCGAGAAATTAGAACACTTCAAGAATCGGCTTGCCCTCCATGCATATCTAGTCGCCGATTTCTCACATCAATAAGATGCTTATATAGTTGTTACAATTAGGGTAAACCCTAATTGTCATGGATTTCCATTCCCTTGGATCCATGGGTTCAAATACACCATGGAGCATCCAATGGGTTTGAGCCCAACTTGATAATCCATGGAGCATTAGCCCACTATATAAGTATGGATGATTTACACAATCAACCCATATATTTAATTAGTCTTCTTTTTATCACATAATTAATTCTAAATTAATTATGATCAATACTAATTAAATAATCTTATTAATCTATTAGAACTTATAATATATTAATAAACCTTAAGTGTTATTTCTCTCATTTCAGTCTATCCAAGTGCATGATGCCATGCAACCCAAATGGACCATGCCGGGTCGGGTCAAGTCTTACCAATTATAGTTATGGACTTAGACATTAATCCAATAGTCTGCCACTTGGATAAGTCTAAAACTATTATTGCAAGTATGACTTCAGAACCCGACTAGCAATCATAGCTCTCAAAAGCTTCTGTCGATTTCTGACCTTGTCGATGAAATCTGACCTCTGTCAATGACTTGTCCATTAGATAAGTGATCATATATTCCTCCATTCTAGATATCATATGGACTGAGACATGGATTATAATCATTCTCTCTGTCCATTTGTTGTTTCCCAATTTCTGATTTATGACGACTGACTAATTGAACAAATCAAATCAGTCCAGGCCCGGCCGAGCACTTACTTTTGTCATCACTAAATCATCGAGGGGCCCACAGATATCGCTTTTATCCCGAAGGTAAAAGGAATGGATAAACTTCGACTCATATGCTTGTACTAACCATTTGTTGAATCATACACAAAGGCACGTTTTATAACATCGAGTTACCAATGCGTTTACGTGCAATCAATGTACAACCAACTCATAGTCAACAACTCATATCTCTAGGTTTGAAGAATATAAGATATTATCGTCTCATGATTCACTCGTGATAAAATCCATGAAGTGAATCCAAATGAGCGTGGGTTGAATCCAATACTCAGCCCTTATGAGTACTCATGAATGTTGCAGCAACTATTGCATTATCTAAAGCACTTTAGACAAATCATACAAGCCAAATTCACGACAGTCTTGATTCATATCTACTTCCAACATATGACCGACTGTGGATGGTTTGAATAACTTGGTCATTCGGGAGAATGACCTAGTTATTCTGGAAGTCAAAACATGCAAAGTGAAACACAAAATAATACTAGTCCTAGATGGCCTCAACACTTTGAGCGTAAATAAAATACCTTTTATCTAAGCACCATATTGATCACTCATTATTCATGTTTCGATTAATCAACTTAATACTTGAATTGAAACAGTAGTGATGCCATGCTCCAAGCATGCATACTATGTTTCTCTAAACAATAGCTATGCCATACTCCAAGTATGCACACTATGTTTACATATGGTCATCTCTTTGTGAAATGTATATCAATTGAACATGACTTCAATGATTCTCATTTCACAATCCCAATCCTTATTGTAAATGTAAGAATACCAAGTTCTTGTCATTTACCATAATCTATGCAATGATCCTCTTGTAATGATATTCACACAAGTCACAATGTCACACCCCCGAACCAGACGGCGGAAACGTCCGGGGGCTGTCGTGACTCAATTGAATACCATAACATTGAATATATGAAACATAACAACATTCGTCACCATGCATTAATATAGTACAACCAGTAGAATTTACATGAAGTATATTGTTTAAACATTACATTCCCAAAAATAAATTGTTCGATTCGTACATCAATAAACTGCAAGCCATCACTGAATATGATTTCCTTTGGTTCACTGGTTCCCTGAGAATACAAGTATTTTGAAAAACGTCAACATATGAAATGTTGGTGAGTTCATAAGTAGTGTTTGAAATCCAATGTTTGTATTGTTTGAAAACCACCAGAAAATCCGATATTTTCTAAAAAGAAAAAGCTTTTGAAAACGTTTGTGAAGATCCATAGGTATGCTTGTTTGTTTCTATACTTGTAAAAAAAAAATTGTTCATTGAAGTTGTATGCATTTCAAATCTATATGTATTGAAAACCCTAGGAAAACCCGATGTTTTCCTAATTCCTTGAATTCCATGAAGTTACATTGAAACCATCGCATAGCGTGTAGTGTCAGTCCCAGGCGACGTTGGATTATTTTGAGCATGATTAGTTGCTACAAACATGCATTACACAAACGACCAGTTTATAGCTATACTAACGATCCCGTAGGCGTCGTCCGTACTAATCACGTTATCCAACCGCCCTGACTATGTGTAGTCCCACATCCGAAGAGAAAGAGGACACGAAGACCTCGATGACTCCATTAACCGGTTGGGGATAAAAATGTACGAGGGGTCCCCGACCCGCCTCGCATGAAATGTAGACTTTACTAGCAATACCAAAGGACCCTTGGGGACCAGTAGTATACAAGCCATTGAAAGTCCATTTACGTTGTGTCAGATCGGTAAAACCCAACACTTCGTAAGATAAATGTCTTCGGGCCTTAAGATCAGGTCATTGGGCTAGCTAGGCTCAACGAACAAGATTTTACACTTTTGGGGCCCAAAGATGGTGCGTAGACGTCTGTGCACTCTCGCATGTATAATGAATTATCAAACGTTATTAGTATGAATCGTAGTGTCGTAGTGTCGTAGTGTTAGTAGTTGCGGATTTTTATTGGTTCGAGACCGAACCAATTCGTTTAACAACGACTTTTGGTATTGTAATGTATTGTATTTCGTCGATAGTCGCGGTGCCATCATTTGATCAAATTGTATGTATTGAATTAGCCTTGTAATTTTTCTGTTTTCAGCCCCTCATTGTTTGTAAAATTTACTTTTTCACCCCTTTATTTAATTAATTTCCGGTTTGGTCCTTAAATCAATTTTCTTGACATTTTAACACCAAAAATTATTGAAATTAATATTTTTCAGCATATTTTTCATAGAAAACAGTTTTAGTCCCTGAAATTCCAGTTTTCTCGGTTATAACCCTTCTTTTTCGCAATTTTGACAATTTTGGCCCAAATTGTAAAATTTTTGCAACTTTGGTCCTTTTTAAATTTAAAAGCATTTTAAACCTTTGAAAAGGACTTGGAACACTTATAGTCCACTTTTTTTACAGAAAAACACAGTTTTGGCCCCCCAAAACAGAAAATCTCGCATAATGGGCCTCATTGGGCCGAAAATGTCATTTTTAGCCCATTAAGCTTGAAATTTATATTTTTAATCCTCCAAATGAGTATATTTCCAGAAATTGTTTTATTGAAACTGTTTTGACACACTTCATCCATCAGAATTCGTGATATGTCAATTTGGGCCCTTAATTTTGTATTTTTCACATTTTAGGCCCAAAATTTGTGTTTTTAGCCCAAAGAAAATTGTTACTAAACCACTTAGCTATTTTTCTTGAAACACTTTGTATGTAGCAATATATTTGATGCTAAAATCATTTAACATAAGATATATCTCGGTTTTGAGGGGTTTTATGGCTAGATCCAACATTATAACACACAAAAGCATACATGTAAGCATGGAAACCATACAAGCATATAAAACACATATAGATCTACACTTTCACTTGTATTCCCCCCCCCCCCCACAAAACTCATAAAAACAGAAAATAGGGGGTATGAAGCTCACCTTGGGTGTGGGGGCTCGGTTTTGCAAAGAAAATGGAAGGAAAATGAAGTGATTTTCGGCCTTAGCACCCTTCCTTGGTAGATCTCGAGTTTGGTGACTTCTAAGGTGTATGATCACAAGTTGGAATAGATTTAGAGGAGGTTTTTGATGGAATGAAATAGCTAGATCATATATATATATATATATATATATATATATATATATATATATATATATATATATATATATATATATATATAAGTAAATACTTACCTAAGATGGTGATTAGCTTGAAAGATCCTCTTGAAAGCTTCTTAAAATCTCGAAATTATGGGGAGGAAAGGAGAGAGTTTTCTTGAAGGTTCCTTGAGGGAATTTGTGAAATGTGTGTGTGTGTTTGAGATGTGGCCGAGAGTGAGAGAGAGGAGAGGATAGAAGTGATTTTGAAGTGATGCTTGCTTGGAAACATGAGTTGTGTGCATGGAAACCCAACAAATAAAAGTGAGGTGGCAACCCCAAAGTCAACTCTCCCTTGGGCTTGATTTGGGCCGAAAACATGGAGGAAAAAAAGAAATTTGGGCCTTTGCCCCTAAGCCCAACATTAGTGTTAATTTGGGTGAATTTTCTCATAAAAGAATATAGTATGATTTTTCCATTTTTGTTGAACTAGTTTAGGGTATTCATGGATCAAAGCTTTCAATTCATTTCATTCTAGGTCCAACATAGCCCAAAATGTTGAAACAAATAGATATGGGTCCAATTAGAGCCCATTTAAGAGTTCTAAACCCAAGATAGTCAAATTGGAAGTTTATTGGTCCATTAGGTCCAATAAGGAAGTTCTAGTCCAAAATGGACCTAAATAAGAACTTCTAGTGTTTCCAATTGTTTGATGACTATTTGTAGTACTTGCATGATGTATTTGATTGAAGTTTTTGATTCACATTAGCTTGAATGTATAGACTACATGACACAAAATTTCCAGTTGTGACACACAAAGACTTGGCAACAAACATTACAAAGTACTCCAATGGAAAGCAATTCCATGGAGATGAAGTCTCAAATTCAAAGTACATTCCTTTGAACATCCTTCTTTGCATTAAGTTCCTTAATCTTACATAGATTCAAAGAATAACTTCCACCTATGGAAAAAATTCCATGTTCCCATCTTGACCATCACTTTTGAACAAGAGTTGCCTCTTTCCAAAATATGTCAATACGATCCTTACTTTATACTTCCAATTGTCCATGAGTAACCAAACTTTGGAAAACCCCAAATTGTTCTCGACAATTGCTTAATCATCTTAGTCATATCCAATTCTAATCCCTTTTCCCTTCTTAACGCCCTAAGCATTAGGAAAATTTAGAATGGATGGATATTATAACATATGCAATCGATCCTATATCCGAAGCATATGGGATACGATTCATGCTATAAAATTTTATTTGCCATGTTCTCATAATTCGAACTATGAAGAGGGATGCCGTAATCATAATCGAATTTTGAGAAAGCAACATATATAGAAATTCCTTATGTGGAACCATTCCAACATAACATTCATATATATTCTTGACTAAAGCTGATTAAAATCTCAATCTAAGCTTGTAGAATTGAAATTAAGTATAAATTTCTCTCCCTTAATTATAGTAAAACAACTTTTCAAAGCGAGTTGAAACTTTTGTTTTCTATAATTAACATTGCTAGCTTGCAACATAATCATCATTCTCCCATTAGCATAATGATAATTATCTAACTAGCATAACACTTTATGCTCCCACTAGCTTTGACATGTACCTAGAAATCAGTCAGATTTCTGATACTAGATTGCCTTGATAAGACATTATCAAATCATACACCTGGAGTCTAAACCTTTCCTTAGATAGCTCACATGTGAGTCTAAACCTCTGCCATTCTCATTAGTTAGTGTGCCGGTTAACCACACACGCTCCACTAACGACATGAGAATGCAAACCTCACACTTGCTATCCACTTAAATCTACTTAGTGAAAGAGTTTTCTCACTATCATTTTCATGAATCGGAGAGAAACCTTATGACACTTAGATTTAATGGTGTATGTGTTCTTATCCATGTGAATTGTCAAAACCATAGTCACAAGACAAGGATAATGACAAATCCAAACTCATATGGACTGAACTCAATCTAATTTCTTGCCACCTGGCAGCTCAAGGGCCTGCCATTGCTTCCAAGTTGTTATGCAACCAGTTGAGAACTTTCAGAACTCCAATGCAAAACCAACTTTAACTGGAATGGGCACAGAATATGTCAACACGATAGGTTACAAACCTCAAGTCGTGGTCTAGTGATTAACAAAAACTCTTGATTAGTTCTTGAGTCTATCTTAAGATCCTTTTAAGACTCCCACTGACCTCTTGACTTATAAGATTCTCTTTTTCAAGAACCATTCCTTGACAAAAAGAATATTCAAGAGTTAGTGCAGATTCTTATCAAGTTAAACACTTCTCACAATTGGTCTTAGTTGGTCTTTGTTTTATACTAAACATCACAACTTACCAATTTTAAATGTACAAGAGTAAGAACACATTTTACTCTACATTTAACAAGTGTTTTAAACCTTTCTTAAGATTATGTCACTCAAGGCTTAATCTTGGAGTATGACTCTAAGATTTAATTTTGGAACGAAGTATAATTTATCTTTTGATCTAACCATTTCAACAATTCACGATTCCTCTCCTTAGCCAAACAAAATGAACTAAGGTGTCCTTAGAGGATCAATTGTGACATGGTTTCATAATCACTAAGATAATCATAAAACAAGATACTTAAGTACTCTCCCATCTCTTCAGATTAGAGAAACTTTTATCTTTCTGCCTTATTTGATTCTTCTTACTCATTATTTCTATCACTGAAACTTCTCCAATGATCCAAAACTATACTTAAACTTGTAAGTATAACCACATTTACTAAACTTTAGTAAATCATAATGAATAATCTTATCAACTTTGTGGTGGGCCTGATCAGCGCACACCCAAGTGTATCCGATCCCTTTGTCCTTCACTTGATTCACATATACATGTGAACAAGGAATTAGACTTAATTTCCCAAATATATAAAAAATTCTCATGATCATACAATACAAGTTGCATGATTCCAAGTTTCTATCCAACTGAAACTTGGGTGATGAGAATCTTTCCTTATTTGGTAAATTATGACACTTCCACTAATGAAAGAATCAAATACATTCACCCATATTGCTTATCAATGGAAACATATAATCAACAAATTTTCACAAATGCCATTGTAAGGAAACTTAAAATAAATAAAATAAAAACCATTTTTCTTTTATTTTAAAACTTTGCGGAAAAATTTATCCTTACAATCCATATGGAAAACTTGTTGTCATCTATTCCTAAGAAATATATCATAACTCTTAAGTAAGAACTCAAAATTCTGATCATCGAACCATGCGATCGAAATCCATCTTCGCGATCAGAATCAGCATATACTTCCTTTAAGTTTCTTCACCTTTTCTTTGATTCTTAAAACATCAACATGTGACCTCGTCACATTATGCAATAAGAATTTCAGAATAGAAACTTAATAGAGTTAGACCATGAACTTTACCTGAAGTAGAGTCAAACGTATTGACTTTACTATCCTTAAGATGTTTCAGGTAAATTTAGCAGCTTCGCAACCAATGTCTTTCCTTTGGCAACAGAATCATATGGACTCTTTGGAAACGGTACATGTGACTATCACAGGCTTAACCTTTCTCTTTACCATTTGGTCAACCGAGTTGACTATGGCCGATCCCTTTCCATTGGGAAGAGAAAGTTTTTCCTGGACCTCCAATGTCACCGTTTTCAATGTCCAAATAGGTTTGGAAAGTAGATCTTCCAATCCAATTTGCTTTACTAATGCTCCAAATCATTGTTGATTTAGCATCATCAAGCAAACATGTAAGATCATTAAGGGTCTTGTCGTGACCTGTCATCAAGGAGTGAATGAAGAACCAAGTCCGTAGCCAGCTACCTCGAGGCTTCGACACCCGACTCTCCCGACTTGTCAATATGTGGCTTAATCCCCAAGATCTAAGCACATATAGACTTTGCTTGACAATAGGGGTTGAATGACTTTGAACTTATCAGGTCTTAAAACTTGTGGGATAGGGAGATTTATTGGAGGAGGTGGATGAAGTGAAGTATGATTTCTAGTCCCACAAATGCCCAACAAAGGGATTGATCTTTCACCTTGATTGCCATTTGGGATATCATCTTCATTAGGAAGCTTGTTCCAAAATATTTGGGAAGACCATAGCTGTCTAAACTAGACATCTATAATGGGAGATATTCAAGTTAGTTGATTTAAAGTCCTTAATATAACACCCAATATGAAATATTACGGCTAGGACCCAACAACCTATTTATAACTGGAAGAGGGATGCCGTAATCCAAATTATAAAATAGTTGAAGGTAGGTAAATGACGATTTACCAATTTCCACCATGAAAACGAAATATTTATTATTAGGTTTTATTGGTTTTGAAACTCCTAGATCTTTTGAGATACATTGAACTTTTCAATGGCATGTTTGAATCTCGATTGTGCCCTCTCAAATTTGTGACTGGGATGCCGAGGATCACAAACAATGTGTGAATAACCATACAAATTGACTTGGTACCCTTAACAATATTACCTAATCGATGTGCCGGTTAACCACACACGCTCCACCGATCTATAATAAAGTCAAGTTACCCTTTGCCACACTTACTAGTCCATGTTAGTGTGCCGGTTAACCACACACGCTCCACTAACGAGTTGGTAAGGTACAAAGTGTAATTTTATGGGCTAGCACCTTTTCACATTTTCCTAAATAACTAAGATTGGGAATTTATAAGTGTTTAGTTAATTAGTATTTTTCATTATACTTTTAATGAAGGGAGAATTATAGTCCATTCGTACCCGTTCGGCTAACGACCCTCCACCAGTCAAGGAAGCAGTGGGTGAGAGTGGACACCCATTAAACTGCCATTTTATAGGCAGTAACCTTATACCCCCCCCCCCCCCCTTATAGACCGGCTTCGTGAATGAGGCCTACTAACGGTAAGATTTACTTCCTCTTATACATATCTATATAATTAAAATTATAATAATAGTATAAGGGTTGAATTTTAAACCTTTTAAAATTTCAATGTTCAATTTGGAATTAAAGTATACATGAGGAGTAACTTTTCAAATTACAAAACTTGAGGGCAAGTTTTGAAACTATTTCAAGACTCTTTAAATCATAACTTATGAGTTTAATGGTTCATTTAAAATGAAGACTCTTCATTTTAAGGTAACCCCTTATTCTTTAAAAACAGTTTAAAGAAGTGTCTCTTCAACATCCATAACTTGAGGACAAGTTATGGAGTCATTAAACTATTTAATGGAAAAAACTCTTACATTTTATGTAACCTACAAAACTTTTATGAGTTTTTAAGATTCATAAATATGAATTTTCACATAACTTGAAGACAAGTTACAAAAACATATTCTAAATTAATTATGATCAATACTAATTAAATAATCTTATTAATATATTAGAACTTATAATATATTAATAAACCTTAAGTGTTATTTCTCTCATTTTAGTCTATCCAAGTGCATGATGCCATGCAACCCAAATGGACCATGCCGGGTCGGGTCAAGTCTTACCAATTATAGTTATGGACTTAGACATTAATCCAACAGTCTCCCACTTGGATAAGTCTAAAACTATTATTGCAAGTATGACTTCAGAACCCGACTAGCAATCGTAGCTCTTAAAAGCTTCTGTCGATCTCTGACCTTGTCGATGAACTCTAACCTCTGTCAATGACTTGTCCATTAGATAAGTGATCATATATTCCTCCATTCTAGATATCATATGGACTGAGACATGGATTATAATCATTCTCTCTTTCCATTTGTTGTTTCCCAATTTCTGATTTATGACGACTGACTAATTGAACAAATCAAATCAGTCCAGGCTCGGCCGAGCACTTACTTTTGTCATCACTAAATCATCGAGGGGTCCACAGATATCGCTTTTATCCCGAAGGTAAAAGGAATGGATAAACTTCGACTCATATGCTTGTACTAACTATTTGGTTAATCATACATAAAGGCACGTTTTATAACATCGAGTTACCAATGCGTTTACGTGCAATCAATGTACAACCAACTTATAGCCAACAACTCATATCTCTAGGTTTGAAGAATATAAGATATTATCGTCTCATGATTCACTCGTGATAAAATCCATGAAGTGAATCCAAATGAGCGTGGGTTGAATCCAATACTCAGCCCTTATGAGTACTCATGAATGTTGCAACAACTATTGCATTGTCTAAAGCACTTTAGACAAATCATACAAGCCAAATTCACGACAGTCTTGATTCATATCTACTTCCAACATATGACCGACTGTGGATGGTTTGAATAACTTGTTCATTCGGGAGAACGACCTAGTTATTCTGGAAGTCAAAACATGCAAAGTGAAACACAAAATAATACTAGTCCTATATGGCCTCAACACTTTGAGCGTAAATAAAACACCTTTTATCTAAGCACCATATTGATCACTCATTATTCATGTTTCGATTAATCAACTTAATACTTGAATTGAAACAGTAGTGATGCCATGCTCCAAGCATGCATACTATGTTTCTCTAAACAATATCTATGCCATACTCCAAGTATGCACACTATGTTTACATATGGTCATCTCTTTGTGAAATGTATATCAATTGAACATGACTTCAATGATTCTCATTTCACAATCCCAATCCTTATTGTAAATGTAAGAATACCAAGTTCTTGTCATTTACCATAATCTATGCAATGGTCCTCTTGTAATGATATTCACACAAGTCACAAAGACTTGGCAACAGACATTACAAAGTACTCCAATGGAAAGCAATTCCATGGAGATGAAGTCTCAAATTCAAAGTACATTCCTTTGAACATCCTTCTTTGCATTAAGTTCCTTAATCTTACACAGATTCAAAGAATAACTTCCACCTATGGAAAAAATTCCATGTTCCCATCTTGACCATCACTTTTGAACAAGAGTTGCCTCTTTCCAAAATATGTCAATACGATCCTTACTCTATACTTCCAATTGTCCATGAGTAACCAAACTTTGGAAAACCCCAAATTGTTCTCGACAATTGCTTAATCATCTTAGTCATATCCAATTCTAATCCCTTTTCCCTTCTTAACGCCCTAAGCATTAGGAAAATTTAGAATGGATGGATATTATAACACATGCAATTGATCCTATATCCGAAGCATATGGGATACGATTCATGCTATAAAATTTTATTTGCCATGTTCTCATAATTCGAACTATGAAGCGAGATGCCGTAATCATAATCGAATTTTGAGAAAGCAACATATATAGAAATTCCTTATGTGGAACCATTCCAAAATAACATTCATATATATTCTTGACTAAAGTTGATTAAAATCTCAATCTAAGCTTGTAGAATTGAAATGAAGTATAAATTTCTCTCCCTTAATTATAGTAAAACAACTTTTCAAAGCGAGTTGAAAATTTTGTTTTCAATAATTAACATTGCTAACTTGCAACATAATCATCATTCTCCCACTAGCATAATGATAATTATCTAACTAGCATAACACTTTATGCTCCCACTAGCTTTGACCTGTACCTAGAAATCAGTCAGATTTCTGATACTAGATTGCCTTGATAAGACTTTATCAAATCATACATCTGGAGTCTAAACCTTTCCTTAGATAGCTCACATGTGAGTCTAAACCTTTGCCATTCTCATTAGTTAGTCTGCCGGTTAACCACACACGCTCCACTAACGACATGAGAATGCAAACTTCACACTTGCTATCCACTTAAATCTACTTAGTGAAAGAGTTTCCTCACTTTCATTTTCATGAATCAGAGAGAAACCTTATGACACTTAGTTTTAATGGTGTATGTGTTCTTATCCATGTGAATTGTCAAAACCATAGTCACAAGACAAGGATAATGACAAATCCAAACTCATATGGACTGAACTCAATCTAATTTCTTGCCACCTGGCAGCTCAAGGGCCTACCATTGCTTCCAAGTTGTTATGCAACCAGTTGAGAACTCTTAGAACTCCAATGCAAAACCAACTTTAACTGGAATGGGCACAGAATATGTCAACACGATAGGTTACAAACCTAAAGTCGTGGTCTAGTGATTAACAAAACTCTTGATTAGTTCTTGAGTCTATCTTAAGATCCTTTTAAGACTCCCACTGACCTCTTGACATATAAGATTCTCTTTGTCAAGAACCATTCTTTGACAAAAAGAATATTCAAGAGTTAGTGCAGATTCTTATCAAGTTAAACACTTCTCATAATTGGTCTTAGTTGGTCTTTGTTTTATCCCAAACATCACAACTTACCAATTTTAAATGTACAACAGTAAGAACACATTTTACTCTACATTTAACAAGTGTTTTAAACCTTTCTTAAGATTATGTCACTCAAGGCTTAATCTTGGAGTATGACTCTAAGATTTAATTTTGGAACGAAGTATAATTTATCTTTTGATCTAACCATTTCAACAATTCACGATTCCTCTCCTTAGCCAAACAAAATGAACTAAGGTGTCCTTAGAGGATCAATTGTGACATGGTTTCATAATCACTAAGATAATCATAAAACAAGATACTCAAGTACTCTCCTATCTCTTCAGATTAGAGAAACTTTTATCTTTCTGCCTTATTTGATTCTTCTTACTCATTATTTCTATCACTGAAACTTCTCCAATGATCCAAAACTATACTTAAACTTGTAAGTATAACCACATTTACTAAACTTTAGTAAATCATAATGAATAATCTTATCAACTTTGTGGTGGGCCTGATCAGCGCACACCCAAGTGTATCCGATCCCTTTGTCCTTCACTTGATTCACATATACATGTGAACAAGGAATTAGACTTAATTTCCCAAATATATAAAAAATTCTCATGATCATACAATACAAGTTGAATGATTCCAAGTTTTTATCCAACTGAAACTTGGGTGATGAGAATCTTTCCTTATTTGGTAAATTATGACACTTCCACTAACGAAAGAATCAAATCCATTTACCCATATTTCTTATCAATGGAAACATATAATCAACAATTTTTCACAAATGCCATTGTAAGGATACTTAAAATAAATAAAATAAAAACCATTTTTCTTTTATTTTAAAACTTTGCGGAAAAATTTATCCTTACAATCCATATGGAAAACTTGTTGTTATCTATTCCTAAGCAATATATCATAACTCTTAAGTAACAACTCAAAATTCTGACCATCGAACCATGCGATCGAAATCCATCTTCACGATCAGAATCAGCATATACTTCCTTTAAGTTTCTTCACCTTTTCTTTGATTCTTAAAACATCAACATGTGACCTCGTCACATTATGCAATAAGAATTTCAGAATAGAAACTTAATAGAGTTAGACAATGGAATTTACGAGAAGTAGAGTCAAACCTATTGACTTTACCATCCTTAAGATGTTTCAGGTAAATTTAGCAGCTTCGCAACCAATGTCTTTCCTTTTGCAACAGAATCATATGGACTCTTTGGAAACGGTACATGTGACTATCACAGGCTTAACCTTTCTCTTTACCATTTGGTCAACCGAGTTGACTATGGCCGATCCCTTTCCATTGGGAAGAGAAAGTTTTTCCTGGACCTCCAATGTCACCATTTTCAATGTCCAAGTAGGTTTGGAAAGTAGATCTTCCAATCCAATTTGCTTTACTAATGCTCCAAATCATTGCTGATTTAGCATCATCAAGCAAACATGTAAGATCATTAAGGGTCTTGTCGCGACCTGTCATCAGGGAGTGACTGAAGAACCAAGTCAGCAGCCAGCTACCTTGAGACTTCGACACCTGACTCTCCCGACTTGTCAATATGCGGCTTAATCCCCAAGAGCTAACCACATATAGACTTTGCTTGACAATAGGGGTTGAGTGACTTTGAACTTATCAAATGTTAAAACTTGTGGGATAAGGAGATTTATTGGAGGAGGTGGATGAAGTGAAGTATGATTTCTAGTCCCACAAATGCCCAACAAAGGGATTGATCTTTCACCTTGATTGCCATTTGGGATATCATCTTCATTAGGAAGCTTGTTCCTAAATATTTGGGAAGACCATAGCCGTCTAAACAAGACATCTATAATGGGAGAAATTCAACTTAGTTGATTTAAAGTCATTAATATAACACCCAATATGAAATATTAAGGCTAGGACCCAACAACCTATTTATAACTGGAAGAGGGATGCCGTAATCCAAATTATAAAATAGTTGAAGGTAGGTAAATGACGATTTACCAATTTCCACCATGAAAACGAAATATTTATTATTAGGTTTTATTGGTTTTGAAACTCCTAGATCTTTTGAGATACATTGAACTTTTCAATGGCATGTTTGAATCTCGATTGTGCCCTCTCAAATTTGTGACTGGGATGCCGAGGATCACAAACAAGGTGTGAATAACCATAAAAATTGACTTGGTACCCTTAACAATATTACCTAATCGATGTGCCGGTTAACCACACACGCTCCACCGATCTATAATAAAGTCAAGTTACCCTTTGCCACACTTACTAGTCCATGTTAGTGTGCCGGTTAACCACACACGCTCCACTAACGAGTTGGTAAGGTACAAAGTGTAATTTTAGGGGCTAGCACCTTTTCACGTTTTCCTAAATAACTAAGATTGGGAATTTATAAGTGTTTAGTTAATTAGTATTTTTCATTATACTTTTAATGAAGGGAGAATTATAGTCCATTCCTACCTGTTCGGCTAACGACCCTCCACCAGTCAAGGAAGCGGTGGGTGAGAGTGGACACCCATTAAACTGCCATTTTATAGGCAGTAACCTTATACACCTCTTATAGACCGGCTTCGTGAATGAGGCCTACTAACGGTAAGATTGACTTCCTCTTATACATATCTATATAATTAAAATTATAATAATAGTATAAGGGTTGAATTTTAAACCTTTTAAAATTTCAATGTTCAATTTGGAATTAAAGTATACATGAGGAGTAACTTTTCAAATTCCAAAACTTGAGGGCAAGTTTTGAAACTATTTCAAGACTCTTTAAATCATAACTTATGAGTTTAATGGTTCATTTAAAATGAAGACTCTTCATTTTAATGTAACCCCTTATTCTTTAAAAACACTTTAAAGAAGTGTCTCTTCAACATCCATAACTTGAGGACAAGTTATGGAGTCATTAAACTTTTTAATGGAAAAAACTCTTACATTTTATGTAACCTACAAAACTTTTATGAGTTTTTAAGATTCATAAATATGAATTTTCACATAACTTGAAGACAAGTTACAAAAACATATTTTATGAACTTCTTTTAGACTAATATGGATTGAAAACAACTAAAACATAATTTTTCATTATCAATCTAAACTAACTCATAAATCAAGGAAACATAAAATTCTTGAAAATTCATAACTTGAGGACAAGTTATGAACTCCATACAATTTTCAACTAGATCATGAATTATATCAACAAACAATTTGCACACAATTCCTATGATCTAGCAAAACTCATAAGCATGATCATTCATAATCAACAATTTTCAAGAATAACATGAAAAGATATAAACTTGAAACTTTTATTATAGCATTGAAATTGGTTTAACATAATCATTACCACATTCAAAACAAGTTTTATAAGCCCAAAAAGTCAAAGGTAATGATTCTAGACCAATTCCAGCACCAAAACTCGAAAATATGTTGTCTGGGGGTCCAACTCGTCGAGTGCATGAACAAACTCGGCGAGTTGGATGCATTTTGCCTTGGACTCGTCGAGTCCCTTCATGGACTCGGCGAGTCTGCTAGGCAGACAGCACCAAAAGTCGATTTTTAAGCAGTTGAAGCAAGTACAACAAGAAAACAAGCCTAGGCCCTGATACTACTGTTGGGTTTTGAGCAATCTAACACTCCGAAGTGTACATGCAACCCTAAATACCTTGGATCTATGTTTTCTCTATTGTACATGCAAATATCAACTTTCCAAGGTATTGTTCTATTCTAGCATACAAAACTTTGAATAACACAAGTTAGAATAACATACCTTTTGTTGGTGCTTGTCTTCATGAAGCTTGAGTTCCTAGTGCCCCAAGTGTGACACCTCAAATGGTTCACACAACACCATAAGCACTTAGAATAACTTAGAGAGAAATTAGAACACTTCAAGAATCGGCTTGCCCTCCATGCATATATAGTCGCCGACTTCTCACATCAATAAGATGCTTATATAGTTGTTACAATTAGGGTAAGCCCTAATTGTCATGGCTTTCCATTTCCTTGGATCCATGGGTTCAAATACACCATGGAGCATCCAATGGGTTTGAGCCCAACTTGATAATCCATGGAGCATTAGCCCACTATATAAGTATGGATGATTTAGACAATCAACCCATATATTTAATTAGTCTTCTTTTTATCACATAATTAATTCTAAATTAATTATGATCAATACTAATTAAATAATCTTATTAATATATTAGAACTTATAATATATTAATAAACCTTAAGTGTTATTTCTCTCATTTTAGTCTATCCAAGTGCATGATGCCATGTAACCCAAATGGACCATGCCGGGTCGGGTCAAGTCTTACCAATTATAGTTATGGACTTAGACATTAATCCAACAGTTTTTTATGATATGTTTTCAGCATGGTGACGCTCCATAAGACACCAGCTGGTGGATCGGGCGCCGGAGAAGGATTAGGCTCAGGATCAGGAGCCGAGCAGCTCGAGGAGCGGATGAGGGAGTTGATATCAGCTGAGGTTACGCACAATATTCTAGACCAAACTCCTGTGATCATTGGTTCGGTCAAGAAGGGTATTTTAGAGCTTCTGGATGAGAAGCTGGGGGCTTTTCGCGCTGAGATGATGGCTCTGGTGGGGGCACATACTTTGACATTCCGAGAGTTCAGGGCTTGTGGAGCTTCGGATTACCATGGGGCTAGGGACCCCATTGCTAGCAGCAGGTGGTTGGCTGATGTCGCCAACGCTTTCCGTACGAGCCGAGAGTTCAGGGCTTGTGGAGCTTCGGATTACTCATGATTATAATGTTATGGTTCTGCATCGTTATTGGTATAAGTACTTCAGAATTATGTGTGCCTGCTTGTGATTAAGATATATGCCATCTGCATACCGAAGACTTTAGAATGATACTTAGAGGTTGTTCCTTTCTAGAGCAGGTTACTTAGGAAGCAGTAACTGTAGCATGCCTGCATGGGACTTAGAAGTGTCTCACTAGTTCTGGAAGGTGTCGTTTGGGGGATAGATCAGTTAGATCCCTAGTTGTGTAAGCTTGGGTGTTTCTGTAGATTGGTAGTTTGGATGACAGGAAGGATGGGGAACCCTTTTCAAGCACTGAACCGTAAGGAGTTAGCAGGATCAGAGTAGGGGAGAACCCTCCGAGTATACAAGGGTAGGAGCATGCGAATGTTGGATTAGATGTCTAAGCCCATAACTATTATTGGTATGTACTTGACCCGAGAGTAGCATGGTCCATTTGGGTTGCATATCATCAGGACAATTTGTTAGGATGGACTTTTGAGAGAAAGTTATTTATGGTTTATTAATATATTATAAGTTATAATATATTAATATGAAATCATATGTTTTAATTAGTATCGATCAAGAATTAATTTGGAATTAATTTAGTGATCAAAAGAGACTAATTAAATCTATGGGGACTAATTATGATAATTAGTTATATTTATATGTGTTGGGCTTATGATCCATGTTGGACCAAGTTTATGTATAGATACATAAAGAGTTGGGCCACATGAACCATGGATCATAAAACCCATGGGTATGGATTATAGGTTATACCCATGACCCTTGGAATCCTACATATAAATAGGTTACTCCATAGCCAAAATCACCACTTCTTTTCTTAGAGAAATATGGAGCTGTTTTGGTGCATGGAATTCTCTCTCAAGAGCCACCTTTGTCCTAGGTGTGTTGTGATTCCATTTGAGGCATTTCATACTATTGGTGCTAAGCTCTTAAGGCCAAATACATCAAGACTTCAAGCCACATAAAAGGTATGTTTCCCTAACTAGTATATTATATGGTTTATGTGAAATGCATGCTAGTTATAGGTTTAATGCCTTGGAAACCATTTGCATGTATAATTAGTGAAAACATAGATCCAAGGTATTTAGGGTTGTATGTGCACCATAGGATGTTGTATTATACCAAAACCCAACAGTGGTATCAGAGCCATGGGTTGTTTTCTACTATATTTGATGCAAATATATTTTTTTTCAAGTTGATGAAAAAAATAGGAAAAAAAAAACGTGAAGTTTGTCAAATTTTATGATAATTACTTGATTTTATGAAAAACTAATTATCTGTAAAATTTGTGTCACTTTACTACAAGAGTTGAATTAGGTCAAGTTATTAAAAGATAGAATGATATGATTATTATATTTGTTTTAAAAGTTTGATCTAAGTGGTTTTAAGGAGTTACAAATTTTGTCATAAAATTTTGGAACTCAAAAGTTTTTTTTAAAGTTATGATCTTAAGAGTTTTGAAACTTCCATAAGTTATGGATCTGAAATGCCTCATTTATTAACTCTTTAGGTTATGAAGTCCAAGAGTCTTCAAAGGATAATTGTCAAAGTTTCAAGATTTGTATTAGTTTATATGATTATCTAATTTCTTGAAAATTGTTGATGTGAATTATCTTTACTTATGAGTTTAATCTAGATCATAGAAAAATTATTTGATTATTGTGTTAATTGGGATATTTGATCTTAATGGTTTTTATGAACTCCATAACTTGTCCTCAAGTTATGGAAAGTGAAGAGTTTTTTTAAAGTGTCATTAAGTCTCATAGGTTATCAAAATAGAAGAGTCTCTATTTTTAATGTCATCATTAAATGATTTAATGTCTTCCATAACTTGTCCCCAAGTTATGGAACTTGAATTTTTTTTTCATTAAACCTTAATTAAACTCATAAGTTATGAAAAAGCCAAGAGTTTTGAAAGGTTTCAAAACTTGTCCTCAAGTTTTGGAATTTGTAAAGTTATTCCCCATGTATACTTTAATTCCAAACTAGACCTTAGAATTTTAAAAGTTAAAATTCAACCCTTATACTTTATAATATTATAAGTTAATAATATATATATATATATATATATATATATATATATATATATATATATAAGAGTAAAGTCAGTCTTCCGTTAGTAGGCCTCATTCACGAAGTCGGTCTATAGGGAGGGTATAAGGTTACTGTCTATAAAATGGCAGTTTAATGGGCGTCCACTCTCACCCACCGCTTCCTTGACCTGTGGAGGGTCGTTAGCCGAACGGGTAGGACAAGGACTATAATTCTCCCTTCATTAAAAGTATTAATAATAAATGCTAAGTAACTAAACCTTTTATAAATACCTAATATTAGTTACTTAGGAAAATGTGAATAAGGTGCTAATCTATGAAATTACACTTTGCCCTTTGTTTAAGTCGGTTAGTGGAGCATGTGTGGTTAACCGGCACACTAACTCGTATTTAACAAGGTAGGAAAAGGGTAGCTTAACTTTTATCATGGTATCGATGAAGCGTATGTGGTTAACCGACACATCGATTGAGGTGTAAACACTTAAGGGTACCAAGTAATTTGCATGGTTACTTCACACCTTGTTTTGTGATCCTCGGCATCCCAGTCACAAAACCTGAAGGGCATACTCGAGATTGAAACATGCCATTGAAAAGTTCAATGAATCTCAAAAGATCTAGGAGTTTCAAATCCAATTAAAACCTAATAAATTATTTCGTTTTTCATGGTGGAAATTGGTGAATCGTCATTCACCTACCTTCAAATATTCTATAGCTTGGATTACGACATCCATCTTCCAAGTTATAAAATAGTTTGTTGGGTCCTAGCCTTAATATTTCATATTAGGTGCTATATTAAGGACTTTAAATCAACTATCTTGAATATCTCCCGAAAGATGTCTAGTTCAGACATCTATGATCTTCCCAAATATCTTGGAACTTCACTTACTCCACCTCCTCCAATTATTCTCCTTAACCCACAAGTTCAAGGTCACTCAAGCTCTATTAGCAAGGCAAGGTCTAGGTGTGACCACATCTTGGAGATGAATTCACATACTGACAAGCCAGGAGAGTTGGGTGTCAAAGTCTTAAGAAAGTTAGTGGTTCAATCACTTTCTAAGTCACATAGTGAGTTCCTTGGGACTCTTATGAAACAAAAAATAATAAGACCCTTAATGATCTTATCTATTTGCTTGGTGCTGCTAAATCAGAAATGATTTAGTGTACTAGTAAATCAAATTTGATTAGGAGATCAACTTCCCAAAACTTTATGGACAGGGACAATAGTGACACAGGAAATCCAGAAAAGCATTCTCTTCCTAATGGAAAGGGATCGGTCATAGTCAACTCAGTTGACCAAATGGTAAAGAGAAAGGCTAAGTCTGAGATAGTCCCATGTACTATTACCTAAGGGTCCATATGGTCTTATTGCCAAAAGGAAAGGGCATTGGTTGCGAAGCTGTCAATTTTACCTGAAAGATCATAAGGCTAGTAAAGTCAATAAGTTTGACTCTATTTCAGGTAAGGTCCACTATCTAACTCGGTTAAGTTTCTATTCTGAGATTCTTATTACAAGATGTGACTGGGTCACATGTTTATGTTTAAGAATCAAAGGAAAAGTGAAGGAAACTTAAAGAAAGAGTATGTTGAAACTGATCGCGAAGATGGATTTCTATCGCTTGATTGAAGATTGGATTCTTGAGCTACTCTTAGGAGTTATGATAGATTGCTAGGAAACAAGTAATAACATAGTTTTCATTTCAAGTACATTGTAAGGAAAAAGTTTTTCCGCATTTTAAAATAAATAAAAGTTTGTTTTACTTTATTTTTATCTCCTTATAATGGCATTCATGAAAACTTGATGTCTGTATGTTTATATTAATATTGGAAATATGAATTTGATTTGTTCATTTGTGGTAGTGCCTAAATTTACCAAATAAGGAAATATTCTCATCACCCAAGTTTCAATTGGACCGAAACTTGGAATCATGCAAGTTGAATAGTATGATGAATGAGAACTTTCGAGCATTGGAAAAATTAAGACTAACTACTTGTTCACATGTATGTGTGAGTCAAGAGAAGGACTAAGGGATCAAGTACACTTTCTTGTGCACTTGTCAAAGTCCACCACAAAAGATGGATAAGACTATTCGTCATGATTTACTAAGGTTTAGTAAATATGATTATACTTACAAGCTTAAGTATAATTCTAAAACATTGGAAAATTTTCAATGTATGATAGAACGAATAAGAATAATCAAATTAGGCAGAAGGATAAAAGTTTCTCAAATCTAAAAAGATGGCAGAGTACTTTAGTATCATGTTTTAAGTTCATTTTAGTGATTTTGAGACCTTATCACAATTCATCCTCTAAGTACATTCTGATAGTTAAGAAGAGGAATTATGAATTGTTGAAGTGGTTAAATCAAGAAGATGTTTCATACTTCATTACAAAACAATTCATAGAGTTATACTCTAAGATTGTAACTTGAGTGACATGTCTTAAAGAAGGTTTAAAACACTTGTCAAATGTAAGAGTAAAAGTTTTCTATTCTTGTACATTTGAAATTGGTAAGCTGTGATGTTTTGGATAAAACAAAGACCAACTAAGGCTAATTGTGTTAAGTGTCTATCTTGATTAGAATCCACACTATCTCTTGAATATTTGGCAAGAAAGTCATATAGGTCAAGGAGACAGTGGGAGTCTAAAAGATCCTGAAAAAGGTTTCAAGAAGTAATCAAGAATAAAACCTGTATTTCATCGCTAGCACACAAGTAGAGGTTTATAACCTATCGTGCTGACATTTCTGTGCCCATTCCATTTAAGTTGGATATACATTTGAGTTCTACATATTCTCAATTGTTTGCATAACTACTTGGAAGCAATGGCAGGCCCTTGAGCTGCCAGGAGGCAAGAAGTTAAGATTGCACAAGTTCAATCCATATGAGTTTGGATTTGTCATTATCCTTGTCTTGTGACTATGGTTTTGACAATTCACATGGATACAAACACATACACCATTATATCTAAGTGTCATAAGGTTTCTCTTCGATTCATGAAAATGATGGTAAGGAAACTCTTTCACTAAGTAGATTTTGAGTAGATAGCAATTGTGGGAATAACAAAAGGTCTAAACATTAAGATTACGGCATCCCTCTTCATAATTGTTTAGACACACATGTGAGCTATCTAAGAGAGGTGTATGATATTGATAAAGTCTTATCAAGGCAATCTAGTATTAGAAATCTGAACTTTGGTAAGAAAGTCAATAAAGTATTGATTTCTAGAAGTTCAGTTGATTTCTGGGTACATGTCAAAGCTAGTGGGAGCATAAGTGTTATGCTAATAATCATCATGTTAGTGGGAGCATGATAATTATGATAAGTATTGCAAGTTAGAAATGTTAATTATAGAAAACAAAAATTTCAATTCGTGAGGTTGTAGGGGTTGAAAAAGTTGTTTTGCTATAATTAAGGGAGAGGAAATTATACTTCATCTCAAATATAAAAGCTTAGATTGAGGTCTTAATTGTATTTAGTCAAGAATATATATAAATTTCATGTTGGGATGGCTCAACATAAGGAAATTCTATATATGGGTTCATTATTTGCGTTCTAAAATTTGATTATGATTACGGCATCCCTTTTCATAATCTGAATTATGAGAATTTGGCAAATAGAAATGGAAATATTATAGCTAAAGACTGGTTTAGTCTTTATGTGAGACATCATGAATCGTGTCCCATATGCTTTGGATATAGGATCGATTACATGTGCTATATTCACTCTTTCTAAGTTTTTCCAAATGCATGGGGCATGAAGAAGGCAAAAAAGGTCTAGAAATTGATATGACTAAAATGATTAAGCAATTGTTGAGGAAAATCTAAGGTTTACCAAAGACTGGTTGCTCAAGGATAGTTGGAAGTATAATATTAATTATGGAAGGACCATATTGAGATGATCTGTAAGGAGGCAACTCTTGTTCAGAAGTGATAGTCAAAATGGAATATGGAAATGCTTCAAAGTTAGAAAGTACTCAATCTGTTTGATTAGGAAACTTAATGCAAGAAGGATGTTTCCAAGGAGTTGATCTCCTTTGGAATACTCTGTAATGATTGTTGCCAAGTCTTTGTGAATTTGTGCATAATCATTACAAGAGGATCAATGCATATAAGTTTAGAATCTAACAGATTTCAGTAAATGGCATGAATTTGGAATTCTTGCATTTGCAGTAAGATTTGGGACTGTGAAATGAGAATCATTGGAGTTATGTTCAATTGATCTATTTCACAAAGTAAAGATCATAGACAAACATAGTATGCATACTTGGTGTGTAGCATGACTAGTGTTTAGAAAAACATAGTGTACATGCTTGGAGCATGGGACAACTATTGTTTTAATTCGAGAATAAAGTTGATAGCTGAAACAGTATACAATGAATAATGTGTAATCATATGGTGATAAATAAAAGGTATTTTATTTATATTCATAAGTTCTGAGACCATATTGGATTCGATTATTATTGTGTTTCACTTTGCATGTTTTGACTTCCAGAATAACTAGGTCATTGTTCCGATTGACTACGTTATTCAAACCATCCACAATCGGTCATATGTTGGAAGTAGATATGAATCAAGACTGTCATGGGTTGGGTTTGTAGAGGTCTAAGATGTTGGACAAGGTGGTGCTACAACACTCATTAGTGCTCATAAGTTATGAGTATTGGATTGAACCCGTGCTCATTGGAATCACTTCATGGATTTTATCATGAGTGATCATGAGACGATAATATCTTATATTCTTCAAACCTAGAGATATGAGTTGTTACTATGAGTTGGTTATACATTGATTGCACGGAAACGCATTGGTAAATCGATGTTATGAAATGTGCCTTTGTGTATGATTCAACAAGTAGTAGAACAAGCCATATGAGTCAAAGTTTATCCATTCATTTTACCTTCGGGATAAAAGCGATATCTGTGGGCCCCTCGATGATTTGATGATGACAAATGGAAGTGCTCGGCCGGGCCAGGACTGATTTGATTTGTTCAATTAGTCAGTCGTCACAAATCGGAAATCGGGAAACAACAAATGGACAGAGAGAATGATTATAATCCATGTCTCAGTCCATATGATATCTAGAATGGAGGAATATATGATCCCTTATCTAATGGACGCGTCATTGATTTGTTCAGAGTTCGACAGCGACTTTAAGAGCTACGATTCCTAGTCGGTTTATGAAGTCGTACTTGCAATAATAGTTTTAGACTTATCCAAGTGGGAGACTGTTGGATTAGATGTCTAAGCCCATAACTATTATTGGTATGTACTTGACCCGAGAGTAGCATGGTCCATTTGGGTTGCATATCATCAGGACAATTTGTTAGGATGGACTTTTGAGAAAAGGTTATTTATGGTTTATTAATATATTATAAGTTATAATATATTAATATGAAATCATATGTTTTAATTCGTATCGATCAAGAATTAATTTGGAATTAATTTAGTGATCAAAAGAGACTAATTAAATCTATGGGGACTAATTATGATAATTAATTATATTTATATGTGTTGGGCTTATGATCCATGTTGGACCAAGTTTATGTATAGATACATAAAGAGTTGGGCCACATGAACCATGGATCATAAAACCCATGGGTATGGATTATGGGTTATACCCATGACCCTTGGAATCCTACATATAAATAGGTTACTCCATAGCCAAAATCACCACTTCTTTTCTTAGAGAAATATGGAGCTATTTTGGTGCATGGAATTCTCTCTCAAGAGCCACCTTTGTCCTAGGTGTGTTGTGATTCCATTTGAGGCATTTCATACTATTGGTTCTAAGCTCTTAAGGCCAAATACATCAAGACTTCAAGCCACATAAAAGGTATGTTTCCCTAACTAGTATATTATATGGTTTATGTGAAATGCATGCTAGTTATAGGTTTAATGCCTTGGTAACCATTTGCATGTATAATTAGTGAAAACATAGATCCAAGGTATTTAGGGTTGTATGTGCACCATAGGATGTTGTATTATACCAAAACCCAACAGCGAATTCAGGAAAAGTACGTGACCTCTGAGAAAGAAGAAAAGTAGCACAGTGGCTGATGGATTAAAGAGCACAGGGTTGGGAGTCTGAGAAACTTCCCATCAGTTAGTTCATGTAATCGAGATGGTTGGTAACTGGTTGGGAAATCAGGATTGAGAATTGCCAGCAGCAATCGAGTGAGTCAGGATGCCTTCGGAATAATAGTCGGTGGTAGAGGTAGAATGGAGACTATAGTAGGACTACAGGATAACGCAACATTCCTCAGCAATGAGTTAGTGAGGGAATTCATGTAAGACTATGGGTAAGCCATAGCATTCATTAGCAGTTTAGTTAGCGGAGTGTGGGCGGGGGCCCGTATCTCCTAGTTCGCGGAGTGTGGGCGGAGTCCCGTATCTCCTAATTAGCAAGGTTGGGATCAAGAAAGGGTAGTTCGTTGAGATTAGTATGGAGTTGGCCTGCGTAGCCCTTAAGAGGTGAGACCTTGGGAGAGGCCACTCCAGGATACAGTTGGGTGAGATCCGTGGGTGAGGCCCGTATGTTAGTAGCAGTATAGGTGAGACCTAGGAGCAGGATTGCTCAGTAGTATGGTTTGGGTGAGACCCGTGGGCGAGGCTCGTGTGACAGTAACTAGGCAAGTGAGACTAGAGGGATAGACCGCTCTAGGATATAGCCGGGTGAGACCCGTGGGCGAGGCCCGTGAGATTATAGCAGCGCAGGTGATCGAGGATCCTAACACTTGTATCGCCAGAGTGGTAGAGTAGATATAGCAACTTAGATAGTTGAAGTTTCTTCGGAAGTTGCTGGGAGCGACTAAGAGATTGTGTTGGGTTTAGTAACCGGTGGTAGTCCGGTAAGCCAAATGTTGACAGATTAGTTGGAACCAGGGAGGTCTCAGTTCGTCCGGAAGGCGAATAAGGGACAACATACTTTTCAGTTGGTGGTGGCAACGATAAGAGAATCCCTGGTGGAGCAACTAGTTGACCGAGAGGTGCTACGCCACTTACAGTAGGGTTGAATAATCTCAGAGGGAAGGGTTTAACCCTGTTTCTCAACTCTCATATGACTCCAACCGTTGCAGGGATGAATCTTTTACTCGAAGGATTATCTGATCCATTCGTTGGGTTGGGGTTCAACACTGAGTTATAGTAGGATGAAGCATTCAGTGGGTAGCAGTGAAGTGACCAGCATTGGGAGTGGCTGGAAATGCAGATACAGCGAAGAGTATGTCCTTCACCGAGATAGGAAAAGGAGTTGATTGTGTACCGTTGCCTTGGGTAGGCCAAAAAATGTGCAAGGAAAATAGGGGTGAATCCCTAGGATGTTCAGCATAAGTACTCGGGGAGTACCGGAAGGATTTTCGGTTGAGTAAGTTGTGATCTCAGGATTGATGGGATTAGAGTGCACTCGCGGTTATTATCTTCAAGGACTAGTTTTAGCCGGAATGACCGAACAGAACATCCATTATCTTCTCCATAGCTAAGTCAACCTAAAGCTTGGAGATCTGCAAGGAGATGGATGAATTAAACTCAACATGCTCAGTTTTAAGACCAATGCGAACCACTTGAAGATTCGCCTTCTCTGTTTTAAGGGTTGAGCCTAGGCTAGAAATGACTTTGTAACACCTTGTTCGGAAAATCATTCATTTATGGATCCAAAAGTCAAGGATGGGGGAATTTTAGTCATATATGGGTTTTGAGTTTTATTCATGAAGGTTTCGGGCTGGGGTGTGTTGTTAGAAGCATAGGGCTTTTCACCACCTTTCCGTGGATATAAAGTTCATCGGAAACAGATCTTGAATGAAGGAGTTATGACACTTCGAAGATATCGACATTTGTGGACCCATAATGGAAAAGTTGACAAGGCAGTCCCTAGCATGCATAAAGTGCATGCGTGTGTTTAGCTGGGTACGCCCAACGTAAGGCTGGAGTACGCCCAACGTAGCGTGGCAATTGATCGCAGGTGTTGAAGGCGTACGCCCAACATACGCTAAAAACCTTAAACCTTATTTTTAGGGAGTGCCACTATATAAAGAAAATATTGGCTTTAACCCTAGCCCCATTATCAGCCTCCCCAACTTTAGAGAAACCCTAGAACACCCCAACCCTTCATTTTGTGAGATCTTGACCTTGGGGAGCTTAGTTTGGTTGTTTAAAGCTTGGAAGAGAAAAGAAGAAGAGTGGAAAGGAGGAACCTTGGAGGCCAGAGCTTATAGATCTAAGATAACATCATCTTCTGGAACACTTTGAAGGTATAAAGCTCACAACTTTACTTAAGGGTGCATAGATCTAGTATGGTTTAGTTGTCAGTCCAAAGGTGAAAGCTTTATGGCTTAAATATGATTTCCAGACCAAGGGTTGCCCCCTTGGTGCTAAATAACTCCCTAGAAAAGAAGTTGATATCTTGATGGTTCAAATGAGTTCATACATGAGTTAAGACCTTTTTCCATGGAAATAGATTATGGTTTTTGGAGTTGGAGCTTATGTGAGTCATGGAAGCCATAAAGTAAGCAACTTTATGGTTTAAGACATGAAATAAGACCTCGATCTGAGTTTGTAGCCTCTGAATCGGAGTATTAAGCACTTAATGGAAAGATGGCTTAACAGGGTGCTACGCTAAGCGTACGTGCAAGTATGCCCAACATACTCGTCATCAAGCCTGTACACTAAGCATACATTGGAGTACGCCTCGCGTAACATTGCTAGTTTGGGTTTCGAGCATTTGGGCCTTAGTGCGCCACCAGGAGTCAGTGATTGTGGGCCAAGTTTATGTGTTGGGCTTAGGGTAAGGCCCAATAAAAGGATTGGGCCTAATGTATCAAATTGGGCCATTAATGGGCCAATAGTGGGCTTGGGAAGCATGTCTAGTGTTGGGCCTTTTATACTATGTTTGGGCCTTATTTATGGACCATATTGGGGGTAGGGGTAAAACGGTCATTTTACCCTGAGAAGGACTATTGCATTGAGCTAAGTGTTATTTGATCTTGGTAGCTCGGGGAGCTGAGGGAGCAGCAGTCGGGGAAAACTTCAATTACCAGCCAGAGGGTTATCAGCAAAGTTCAACAGTACAGGTGAGTTTCCCTTTGTGTGAATGGGTCTACGGCCATAATGCCAACCCATGTAGTTATGAGTAGGAAGACCCGGGGGTTAGCCCTAGGCACTATATGCTAGTATCATATTTCGGACCAAGGTCCGATACAGGGTGGGAGCCCAAGGAGTTAGATTATACTTGTTGTCTTTGTGATATTTGTATGTGCCCGGTGGGGAGGTGAGTGTGGGCGAGGTCCCGTATCTCACTATCAGTAGGAGTGTGGACGGGGTTCTAGTACTCATCAGAGCGGGACAGGGGCGAGGCCCAAGATAAGCGAGGCCTTAGTACAGGAATGCAGTAGAGTAGATATAGCTTATGTGTTATGCAATATGTTATATGTATATATATATATATATATATATATATATATATATATATATATATATATATATATATATATATATATATATGTGTATACCGGCCGGGGCCCAGTGATAGGCGGGGCCTAAGAGAAACAGATCTGTATACCGAACGGGGCTTGATCCAGGTGAGGCCTGATGCCGGAGGGGCCCGATGCCGGAGCGGTTCCGATGACGCGCTAGTCCCGATGCAGCAGGGGAGATGCCCAGTATGTTATTATGTGTATGGTATGTGGTAGGTTGGGAAACTCACTCAGCTTCGTGCTTACGGTTTTCAGTTTTGGTTTCAGGTACTTCCGGTTGCGGAGGGAAGAGCTCAGGGTGATCGCATGGAACACACCATTGTTTAGTCAGCCTGGGATGTGTTACTCTGATAATAAGAATATGTTTTGAATTAACACTCTGATTTTATGTTATGATTTATGTTATGGATTGACAAATGTGGTTTAAGTAACATTTTAAAAATGAAATTTTTATTCATGATTTTTGGGTCGTTATAGACTTCATTAGCCTTCGTAGTGTTGGACTCAAAGGAGCTCTAGAACTTCTCCATGAATACCCGTGCATTAGTAATTAGTTTATCAACTTTTTCGGTCGTGGTGTTGCAAATCAGTAGTAGAAGCATCTACCACCTTGTTCATTTTTTCAAGGTTGGCGAAGTTCTCTTTTGTAAGGGTCTCAAGAAGGGACTTGACCGTTGCTTGCGAATAATCATCACTGGATGATACCTTTGAAGATTGAAGCAACGAATCTGGTTTTTCATGAATCGCCTCGAGTTTCCCTCTCGTGACGAGAGCTTTGTCATCACTTTTAGTCCTGATGTTGAATGGACCGTAGGTGAATCCTGTGAAGTCTTCGTCATCATCACCGTATATCATATCTGGGTCATTTTGGTGAAGAGGGGAAATGGGTGGTGTTGAATGACCAGCTGCAAAACCTGAAGCTCCTTCCCCCACATTAGATGCGTTGACAGTAACAGGAGGCTCAATAGTGGTCGTTGGTGTGTTAGTGGAATCGGTGAAAATATGAGGGGATTGCGAGACACCCAATGAAACAGGTGGGCATGGAGCAATAGTAATGGGTGTGGAAATAGTGGCAGTAGGAGAAGGAATATACACACTCTCAACGAAATCATTGGTAACAGGAACTGAGACAGGAATCTCAATAGTTACCTCAAGATTCATAGAAATCGGCTGCAAAACCTCAGGTTGTGAAGTTGATGCAGGGTCTTCGTGTTTTACAGGATCATCTTCTTCAATGCCAACGTTAGAGTGAGTGTCAGACTGCGAACCTTCGTTTTCACTTGGAGTTGGAGTCCTGGGCTTGCGAGCTGCCTTCTTTACCTTTCGCTTCTTTGTAGGAGTAGGAGCTAGTGCAGATGAGCCAACTTGTGCCTTTCGTTTCATGAGGGTTTTAGCAGGTTCAGACGGACCCACATGAGCACCCTGTTCCTTTTCTCCTTTTTACATCCTTTTTGACCTCCTTTCTTTGGTTTGTCAGTTTCATCGATGATCGATTGCATCAAAGGAGTTAAAGAACGAAATCCTAAAACTAGAAGTTTTCTTTAGGCTTTTAGAATCTTGCTTGCTGCAGGGACATCGCGAAACATGGCTTCAGGAATGGAACCAACAAAACAGTACTTTGAGTTGTTAGCAAGAATGATGTTTGTAGTGTGAAAGATTGAGATGGAAGACATGAAAGAGTCTTGCATTACTAGAATCTGAAGCTTCTCAATTGCCCTTTGAACAATGATTGTCCAGATGCGAGCATTGGAAATTTCACTGTGTCGAGTTGTAGAATGGGTACTTTGGACCAATTGAGACCAAATAATAGCCCCAAAATCAATGTTGATCCCTATGTAGATCCCATATATGATGGTCATGAACAATTGACTGGTACAATCTGATCCAGTCACACACTCAGAAAAACTCTTGAACAACAGGGTAAAAAGCCTATTCCATTGAGGTGGCAGATTGGGTTTCCTGAATTTATAGATGGTAGTTAGGGGTTCTTTGTACCCCATTTGGTAAAACATCTCCATGATGTCGGCGATGGAGATGGAATCAGGGTCAAATTTATCATCGTTCTGAGCGAGCCCTATTAAGGAGCAAAATCGGGACTTGGTGATTGAGGTTTTCTGGTTGTGAACTTCAAAGGTAATTCTTTGTTCCTCCTTGATATAGCAAGCAGACGAGTAGGCCTTTCACAGGAGAGACATCGGAACAATCTTCGATGTGGTCAAAGCTTTAACTAGAGTAGAATATTTCAAGAACTTGATAATGGGTAGCATGAAGCTATCATACTTGAGAGGATCAAGATCCAGAATCACGTTTTAATTTGACTTGATGGATTTAGCAACGACTGCGCATATTGACCTTGAACAGAGGGGGTTTCTGATGTGGCGGCCATGGATGCTTGTTGAAGAAGATGATGAACAGTAGAGAGAAAAATCGCCTGAGAAAATAGGGTGACGGTTGCACTTTCTCCTCTAAAATGTCGCCTAAAAAGACGTAATGTGACAACTATTACTTTAGAAAGGTGTCAGGTGATGGAAAATCAAGCGTCATTTCAAATTTCACGCGCCTATTTGAATTCTTATCCATTAGGATTGCCGCTTTAATTTCTACCTTTCGCAGTTGAGTTACGTACCACCATTCACATGCATATACAAACTTTCGCTTTTAAGTAAACTCCAGTTGAACTGTGAAACTGAAAATAAATGTGAGTACCACGAACCAAACTTTTGGAAAATCACAAGGATCTTTGTGTGAGAGTGTGCCAAAGATAGAGAAATAAAACAAAACTTATTTGTAGGATTTTAGTGATGTCTTGTTTAAGTCGCAAAACAGTGGAACTCGGGCAACGATTTCTTCCTTCGAAATCTAGAGAGACTAAGAAGTGTCTGTGTGGTTTCCCGTTGAACTACGATCATCTGTTTGTCAAAAAACAATGAAATCCATCTTAAAAAGGCTTTATTAGGTGGTTCTATCTCCAACGGAACTACGAAACTTGATATAAGTTCAAAAATTCGAATAGAGTACTTGTTTGATCAGTGTAGTCAATTGAACAAGTAAGCTTTGGAATTATTTTAAGTAACATGGATTCGCACAGAAATCTCAAGAAAAATAAAAACTAGATCTATTAGGTAGAAATGTCCTAGGTCTAGAGCATTTAATTAAGATCTCACAAAAGAAAAAGTGATTTCTTGGTACAGACCATCAAAGTGGAGTTTCGTTAATTCCTTGGTGAAAAGTCTAGAACATGTGTATTGTTCACCATCAATTCGTATAAGTGTGTCAGGTTTTGGGTTCACTTAATTCGCAGTTATAACGAATTGAAGATCATATACATAGAAGTTTTGTAACCATAAACCTCAGTGGTAATATCTGAGAGTCTCAAGAGTTACATTGGGGAATGCGAGAGTGATGGAGAAAAGTATGAGGTGGTTCCAACGAAAATAATTAATGTGCCCCTGCTATTTAAAATTGACCAAGCAGCAAACTCTTAACTCAAAATGAGAAGAGTAAAGTAGCTCGAGACTTATGTGAATGAACAACCTAATTGGGAAGAAATGATTGGTGTTATCCAATCATCAAGGCTTCAACATAGAGTCATTGAGGCTTCAGACAACATGCGACAACATGCTTTTAGGGACGCCTAACTAGTATATAGATAAGAAAGTTTATACATGCCCCATCATTAGTAATTGAGACCATCAGGAGTCTTGACATGAAACCTGTTCAATTATCTAATATTTTTATTTTATTTTGAAATAAGTAAAATAAAATAAAAGAAAAGAAAATATTTTTGTAATTTTGATTTCCTAAAAAGAAAATAAAAATGAAATATTTTTGGATTTTTGATATTTAAAAAAAAATGAAATAGAAACAAATAAATATTTTTGTATTTTTGAATTAAAAAAAATGAAAACAAACAGGAAATAAAAAATAAAAAAAATATACATAATATACAAAAGGATATAAAACGCTCCAAACCACGAATGAACAGTTGATTGTGAGACACTTCGAACTTTCGTATGGAGTCGCAAGATAAAGGAGGGTTGTGAATTACTGCGAGCGTTCACACTGATTCACAGGACAAAAAGATGACTGCGAATTACTACGAGCATTCGCATCGATTCGCATGACATCCTAGAGACTATGAAAGCGAAAGTGTAACTAAAAGCGAAAGTGTCACTGTGAAAGCGAAAGTGGTTTTGGAACCGATTCAGCTTTCATCATTCCTACGCCTTGAAGAATATGATTGAATGTTGATTCCAATAGTGCTTTTGTGAATATGTCAGCAAATTGATTACCAGATCTAACAAAATGTATCTCAACATTACCATCTTCTACATGATCTTTGATGAAGTGATACCTTAGTGTTTCATCTTTGAGTGTTGCACTGGGTTGTGAAAAATGTGAATGGCACTTTCGGAGTCACAATCTAGTGGGATTTGTTTCATGTTCAGGCCATAATCACGAAGTTGAATTGGAATCCATATGACCTGGGTAGTGCATGAGGCAGCAACAATGTACTCAACTTCAGCAGTTGATAAGGAAACACATTTTTGCTTTTTGGATTACCAACTGACTAATTTTCCATCAAGAAATTGACATCCTCCAGTTGTACTTGTTCTATCTAACTCGCATCCTCCAAGATTAGTATCCGAAAATGCTTGCATAAAGAAACTAGACTTTGAGGGGTAGCATATTCCATGTGAAGATGTTCGTTTAAGATACCTGAATATGTTCTTGACAACGATCATGTGAGCTTCTCGAGGCTTAGCTTGAAATCTAGCACAATAACAAATGGAAAACATGATATCTAGTTGACTAGTAGTTAAATATAGTAGTGAACCTATCATTTGACGATAAAGTGTCATATCTGCAGTTGGTTTTTCCAGAGAAGGAGTTAGTTTTGTTATGAATGTCATTGGAACTTTCACCTTTGAGTTTCCCACCAATCCAAACTTGGCAAGCAAGGTCTTCGTATAAGCTTCCTGATTTATAAAGATTCCTTCCTGGCCCCGCTTTATGTTCAAGCCAAGGAAAAAGTTAATCGGACCCATAGAGCTCATCTCAAACTTCGTTTCCATCAATTTTTGGAACTCAACGATTAAGCTTGGGTTAGTGGAACCAAAAATGATGTCATAAACGTATATTTGGACGATCATCAAGTGGTCACCATCTTTCTTGCGAAAGAAGGTTGGGTCGACCGAACCTTGTTTAAACTTAGTCTCTTTCAACAAATGAGTAAGAGTTTCGTACCAGGCTCTTGGAGCTTGCTTCAGACCATAGACCGCTTTGTCCAGAATATAGCATTGGTTGGGATACTTTTCATTTATAAATCCAGGTGGTTGGTCCACATATACTGTTTCTTCAAGTTCCCCATTTAAAAATGCACATTTGAGATCCATCTGGTATACTTGAAAATTCTTGTGTGCTGCCTAAGCCAAGAATACACGAACATATTCTAACCTTGCAACTGGTGTGAAGGTTTCTTCGTAGTTGATGCCTTCTTCTTGGAAATACCCCTTGACAACCAATCCTGCCTTGTTTCGTATGACGTTGCCTTCTTTTTCTAACTTGTTGCGAAATACCCATTTGAGACCAACAACAGAAGCATCCTTCAGAGTAGGAATGAGTCTCTAGACTTTGTTTTGTTCAAATTTATTAAGCTCCTCCTGCATTTCTTGCACCCAATCAGAATGATCAAGTGCTTTTTAAACATTTTTAGATTCAATTTTGGAGATGAACGAGTTGAACATGCAAAATTCTACTTTAGAGAATAGTGCAGTTCACTTCGCCTTTTGCTGATCTCTCGTAAGAATGCCTAAAGACGAATCTCTAATTACTTGAGTTTTCAGATGATCTTTGGTCCATTTAGATAATGGAGGGTAGTTTGGATCATATAATGGATCCAATTCTGCATTCAGTTCATCAAATTATGATTGAATATCTGAATCATCATTCACATTTCCATTCCCCCCCCCCCTCGAATGATGTATGATCGTGTTCTCCTAGATTCAGATTCTCCCCTAGAAAGGTGGTTCTAACTAACATCAGGGGTTTCATTCTCCCCCTGAACCAGTGCATTCAGTGTGTTGGTTGAAGACGAACGCTCCCCCTGGACTATTATGTTCGTATATTAAGGGATATTCGTATTTTGTGAATCTTGGTTCATATCTTTCATAGCTTCATCTATGATTTTTGTCAATTCGTCAACTTTGTTGTCATCTGCCTAGGACTCGGACGAAATTGCTTTTTCTGGTTCGTCAAAAAGATTCAGTAATCCGTCGTAGAGTGTAGAGAGAGGAATTGTTGTTGCATTCACTTGTGGAAAGATCTCCTTTGTTTCACAATCAAATTTCTGAAACCTCTTTAAATAATTATCATCGAATGTGACATAGTAGGTTTCTTCAATCTTCTTGGATCTTTTGTTCATCAGCTTTCACATCAAATCTGTTCCTTTGTTCTTTAGAGTTGAAAATGAGACACCTGGAACCAAACAAATGGAAAAAGTTAACGTTAGGTTTTCATTTGTTTATGATTTCGTAAGGAGTGACAGAAAATCGCTTGTTGAGGATTGATCGGTTTTGGGTGAAGCATACAGTTCCAATCGCATCGGCGCAAAAGTAAAGAGGCAGATTCGCAAAAGAAAGCATGGTTCTCATAGCTTCACACAATGAGTGATTTCGCCTTTCAATGGACTCATTCTGTTGTGGAGTATAAGGAGCAAAAAAGTTGTGCGATACTCCTTTCGTAGTTAGAAATTCTTCAAACACTTGGTTTTTGAATTCCAACCCATTTTTGCTGCGAATTTTGCGAACCAGCTTTCACAATTGTAACTCAATCTGCTTTATGAAGTCTTTTAACTTTGGAGTGGCTTCGACTTTCTGCTTAATAAAGTACACCCAAGTGAAACAAGAAAAATCATCTACAATAACTAGAATATACTTATTACCACCAATACTTTCAATCACAGAAGGACCACAAAGGTCGATGTGTAGAAGTTCGAGTGGTTCAATGTATTTCGTATTCACTACAGTTGGATGGCTCTTCTTGGTTTGCTTCCCCATTTCACATGCAACACATAGATGGTCCTTGTCATATTTTAAGAGAGGAAGACCTCGCACGTGATCACCAAGAACAAGGTTGTTGATATCTTTGAAGTTAAGGTGTGAAAGTCTTTGATGCCATAACCAACTATCATCTGTAGGTGCTTTCGTTAGCAGGCAAATGGCAGGCTTCCCTCGGATAGGATTCATATTCAGTGGGTACATTTTGCCTTTGCGTTTTGACTTTAGAAGCACTGAATTTGTCTTTTTATCAATGATTTCTGATCCTTCGTCATCAAACAAAACTTTGAATCCTATGCCAACAATTAACTGTGAAACACTTATAAGATTGTGTTGCAGTCCCTTTACATATGCCACTTTGCGAATAGAAAATTCTCCATTAGTGATCATCCCATATCCTTTACTCTCTCCAAGTGAGTTATTTCCGAACTTCATTCTTCCACCATCTTTCAGTTCTCTTTACTCTCACAACTCTTCCTTCCTTCCTGTCATATGACGTGAGCTGCCAATGTCGATGTACCATTCTGAGTCAAACTACTTGTCACATATTACCAATGAAAGTTAAGTAGATTTAGGAACCCAAAGTTGTTTGGGCCCTCGGGAGTTTTTCACAGGAAAAGAAATAGAAGGATCAACTAGATATGTACGTTTTATTAAGGTTGTTTTATCTTTCTTTGTGATTTTAAAAAAAGTAATCCTGTTATCTTTTATGTTCGCATCCTTGGTGGAAGGTTTCTTTTGTTTATTATAGATTTTTTGTTCAACACCCTTTTGCTTAAGATTAGCTTCAGATATTTTCAGAGAAACTTTAGGGTCTGAAACTGTCTTTCCTTTGCCTTTGACGTCCTGTGAAGCCTTGACTGAATGCAAAACATTCTTGTTAGAAAAGAAGTGAGTTAGATTTCTGCGCAGGTTTCACATGATTTTGAAAAGGTGGTTTTTGAGAAACTTTTTGATGTGAGACCTTAGGGGCACGATTTTGTTGAAAGGTATTAGGTTTCACGGATGAAGAGACTTTCACATTTGGACTAACTTTTTCTTTACGAACGGAATTTGGATTCTTAGACTGTCAGAACAGCTGTTTTCTTGAAGATTCTTGTTATATCATGCATCCCTTTGGCATTTTTGAGCTGCGAACTGCTCTGAGGATTTGTGAATATTGGCCCTGAGCTTTAGCTTTCTGGTAGGAGTTTTGGTCTGAACTGATGATGTATCACTCAGAACACTCTTAGATCCACCTGGACTTCCCTTTTTTAGCTTGAATTGACTTTGTTTAGGGGTTCTGCTATGTATCTGCTCTTTGTTCTCCACGAGGTCATTTCAGATAAACCTTTTGTTTCATCTGCATTAACGATTGGAGCATACCGAAGTACTCATCACATCCATCTTTGTTGTCATTATTGACCATGGACATGAATGCAGCTGTTTGATTTTTGTCCAGTCCTTTAGTTGGAAAAACTTGATTAGGAATAGTTTGGACTTTAGGAAAAACAGTCGCTTTCACTTTTAAAACTTCAGGTTTATTTTTAGAAATACGTGAGAACTCAACTAAATCTTCAGAAATTAGGACTTTTTTAGGGACAAGTTCGTTTTTAACAAACTCAAAATAGTCAACCTCAACCTCTACATAGATTTCAATCATATCACTCTCATCATCAAATTCAGAAATGATTTCAACATCAAGTTTGTTTTCTGAATTTAACTTGGTGCTTAAGGAGTCAAATTTCTGAACGGTTTGGGATTTGGTTTGCTCTTTGTCTTTTTAATCCAAAAGTTGCATGAGCATGTTTTTGTGATTTTTGGACTTAAGGAATGATTTGATTTTGTCTAGTCCAATTTGGTACGTATCTGAAGTTTCATCAGATGAGACAATGGATTCGCACTTGTAACAGTCAACATCAATTTCACCCTCTTTGAATTCAAGGAAGGGTAAAACCATTTCGTGAATTTTGTCACCAATCCCACAATTAAGATGCAACTGAGTGACACTGAAGTAATGTCTTTTGGCAATCAAACAAAAAATATTACGTTGTTTTAAAAGACTCAAATTATGCCTTTGTAAATAAATCGACTCATCCTTAGAATTAGATGAATCATACTCAATCTTCTCTATCCATATGCGTCTCTCCTCACTCTTTGATGAAACCCTGATGATTTGATCGGTTAGGTTAGAGTTTGTTAAATGAGTTCTTTTTAAACTGTCACTAAAACTTGAAAAAGTGTATCTTAAATAATTTAGTTTAGTTTCGTAACGAGACAAGGGTATATTTAGAGTTTTGAGAATAGAATTTAACTCGTTGACCTGCTCGCACTCGCTTATTTGCTCCGGAATATTTTGCACAGCTAAGCAATTGTCAGAAACATGGTCGCCATCTGTAGCTATCCTCTCAGTCCTGACACATCATTCGTCACCATCAAGAACCTCCCTCCAGAATGTGAATCTTCTTCCTTCACTATGAAATTTATTCAATGAATAGGCCTGTGAACCTCCTCATCTTCGAAATCAGTGGACCAGACTTCAACCCTGCCTAATTCATCTTCAGCATTGTTTTCCTACACAATCAAAGTAGGCTTATAGTTATCAACATTCTTTTTCTTCTTTATCTCCTAAATCTTTCAAAGATGGTATGTCTCATTGTCTTCTCCTTCTTTTTTCTAGTTCAACCTTCGCAGCATAAACTCCTTGGCTAGGTGGTTTTTTCCATGACAGTAGTTACAATCATAGCCATAGTCACCTACGAGCTTCTTCTCCTTCTTGTCCTCTTCTTTTTAGTAATTGTTTGCACTATCCTCTTTTACCTTCTCAGAGTTGTAGCTTCCCTACCAGTTTTGGTTCTTGTTCCTGCTAAAGTTATTTGCGAACCTCCTTGGGTTAGACACCATCATTGCAAACTCTTCTTTTGAAAGTTTACAATCAGAGAGCTCAAAATCCAAATCATCATCTTCTGTAGCCTTCTTACCCTTAACTACAAGTGCCATCGAACTTACTCCAGAAAAAAATTTCCCTTCTTTTGTCACTTCCTCTTCATGTGACCTTAGGGTAACAACAAGCTTAGCCAATATGTAGTTCTTAAACTGCTCATGTGCTTTTACTGTAGAAACAACAGCCTTCCATTCAGACCTCAGATCATTCATGAACGTGACCTTTGGCTCAATAAGCTCACATCCAATCTTATGTTCCATCGTCCTACTAAGAAGATGATTATAGCGATTGAAGGTCTAATCTAAACTTTCTTCAGGCATTTGCACAAAGGCTCCAAACTCTGACAACAATAATGTTTGAGTGGAATGCTCCAGATCAGCGTCAGTAGAGTACAATTCCTTAAGCCTATCCTAGATACCTTTTGATGTGTCATATGAACTAACCAAACAAAAGGTGTTTGGTAGTAGGTCAAACCTAATAATCCTCGTTGCCTTGACGTTGATAATTAACTTATCCTTCTCATCTTGTGGAACATCCTTCACTTCAACAAGAAGCAAGTTATAGTCAACTTGAGTTTTAATTACTCTGCTTGTAACAGTATGAGCAAACGTTCCACCTGTGATGGTATCCCAGATCAGATAGCGATTGTCTTCCAGGCCAAGGACGTAGTCTTCAAAATTCAACGCCCATGCTTCATATTCATGATGGGTTTGAGCCATAAGAACATTCCTATGTGCACATGCAAACCCTAATGCTTGGATCTAGGTTTCTCTAATGAACATGCTTTTCATCCAAGACTTGCAAACCCAGATCTATGATATACAATTCGAAATTGACAAGACAAAGTAGATCTAGATGATTACCTCTTTCTTGGAAGCTTGAATCTTGTTATCCTTGGAGCTTAGAGTCACAATTGTCACTCCTCTAATGGCTTACAAACACCAAGAAGCAAGAGGATGATATGGAGAGAGGTTGAGGGGATAAAATCGGCTCTAGGAACTCCTTAGGGTTTCTGGTAGCCGATTTCTATATCCCCTGGGTCCTTTAAATACATGAGCTGCTAGGGTTATAGCCTGAAACCCTAATTGGATTACTTAGGCCTTAAGCAGTCCAGGATCCTTCTAGATTAGGGCTTGGATGATTTCAAGGAGCCCATGAACCTTATTTTCGTCCACCCCATGATCCATAAGGATCCACAGCCCAAAACCAACTATCACACAATTGACAGTTCTAGTCCCCTTTATTTAATTAATCTCTTTTAGCCACAAAATTAATTCTTAATTAATTCTTGTCTAATATTAATTAAACTGTATGATTTATCTTTTAATATATTAATCATATAATATATTAATAAATCATAATAACCTCTTTATTCATAAATCATCCTGTAATGTTGCTCTGGTGAAGGCAACCTAAAAGGACCATGCACCACCGGGTCAATTGCTTACCAAATATAGTTACGGGCTTAGACACTAATCCAACAGTCACCCACTTGGATAAGTCTAGTAACTATAATGTAAGTATATTCCGATTATCAATCGTAGCTCTCAAAGACGTTGTCGTAATCAGATCTTATCAGTAACCTGTCCTTTAGATAAGGGATCGTACAGTCCTCTGTTCTAGATATCGTGCGGACAATCACATGGAACATAGTTATACTTATCGTCCAACATTTCGGTTTTCTCGATACCAGATACATTTGACATAGAACTTAATTGAACACATCAATTCAGTCCTGACCGGGCCCGACACATAAGTCAAATCAAATCATCGAGGGGCCCAGATATCGCTTTTACACTCTTGGGATAAAAGGAACAGATGAACTTTGACTTATATGCATTTACTATTCAGTAATCAAATCATACACAACAATTCATTTTATAACATCAAGTTATTGATGCGTTTTTGCATTATCAACGCACAACCAATTAGCAAACAATAAACCATATATCTTGGTTTTAAGATCATATGATCTTATCGTCTTGCGATCACTTGTGATAAATTCCATGAAGTGATTCCAGCAAGCTCGAGTTTATTCCAATGCTCAAAACTTGTTCATAAGCACTCATGAACGTTGTAGCAAACCTTTGCTATGTCTAATACCTTTCAGAAAATCTACACACCAATTCATGACAATCTTGATTCATACCTACTTCCAACATATGAATGATTGTGGACCATTCGAATAATTCGATTATTCTTAAATAGCTCAATTATCCAGGAAGTCAAAACATGGAAAGTGAAACAATAGTTAAACAATTAACATAAGACAGTAACTTTACTTATAAATAATACTCCTTTATTTAATCATCAAATGTCAATTACATTTATCTATTACACATTTCTAAACTATCTAATCTAAACTAATATCGTCCTCTGATGATACCCTCTTTACTACGAGGAGTCCTTCTTCTACCCGATGTCCAATAAATTGATATTTTATGTCGATATGTCGAGATCTACCATGATCCCTCGGTTCCTTGGTTAAGGCAACCACTCCTTCATTATCACAGAAAATTTCCATAGGCTCCTTTATAGCAGGTACAACTCCAAGGTCTCCAATGAAGTTCTTCAACCATATCGCCTCCTTTGACGCTTCGCTTGCTGCCATGTACTCTGATTCGCACGTTGAATCAGCTATGGTTTCTTGCTTGGAACTTTTCCAAGTCACTGCTCCTCCATTAAGGTAAAGACCTAGACCGACTTCAAACGATAGTTGTCCCTATCGGTTTAAAAGCTGGCGTCACTATACCATTGCACCTTTCAGTCGTCACTCCCTCCGAGGACTAGAAACCATTCCTTGGTCCTCCGAAGGTAATTAAGAATGTCCTTGACTGCGGTCTCATGTGCTCTACCAGGGTTCCCTTGATATCTACTGACCATGCTCAAAGCGAAGGCCACATCAGGGTGAGTACAAGTCATAGCATACATAATCGAGCCAACTGCAGAAGCTATGGTACTCGGCTCATTTCTGCTATCTCGACTTTGGTACTCGGGCATTGAGTCTTACTCAAATTGGCATTAATTTGGATTAGTAACTCTCCCTTCTTTGAGTTTTCCATACTAAAACGCTTTAGTACTTTCTCCAAGTAAGTATTTTGACAAATTCCTATTAGTCTCTTACTTCGGTCTCACACTATCCTTATTCCCAGAATATAGGAGGCCTCTCCGAGGTCCTTCATAGTGAAGCACTTACTGAGCCAGGACTTAACTTCCTGCAGTGTCGAGATGTCATTTCCTAAGAGTAGTATGTCATCGACATAGAATACGAGGAAGCTAACTATAATCCCATTGGCTTTGACATATACACATGATTCATCTTCGCTTCATACAAACCCAAACTCTTTGACTTTCTCATCGAAGCAAAGATTCCATCTGCGAGATGCTTGCTTAAGTCCATAAATGGACTTCTCAAGCTTGCACACCCTATTAGGATGCTTCGCATTGACAAAACCCTCTGGCTGAGCCATCTAAACATCCTCAGCTAACTTCCCGTAAAGGAAAGGGGTTTTGACATCCATTTGCCATGTTTCATAATCATGAAATGCAGCAATGGCCAACATCACCCTAATAGACTTTATTTTGGCAACTGGTGAGAAGGTCTCATCATAGTCAACTCCGAGAGTTTGAGTAAACCCTTCGCAACCAATTGCACCTTATATGTGTGCACCTTCCCATCCATGTCGGTCTTCTTCTTGAAGATCCACTTGCACCCAACCGTCTTACGTCCGGGCACATGGTCAACCAAAATCCAGACTCTGGGCGTGCCATGGCTTCCTTATAGCTGGTAGGTTCATCTAAATTTATTAGTGTACTATCACTAATATACGTATCCCCTTCTGTAGTAATATGAAAACCATATAACTGGGGTTGAACTCTAACTCTTTCGGAATGTCTAAGAGGTAAGGACTCGTCAATCAGTTCAACCGGAGTTTCCTCCTTGGGTTGTGTGCCAGCGTTAGAGGTTCCTTCATCGCTCGACTCTTGAATTTCTTCAAGATCAATTTGCCTCCCACTGTCCCCTTGGCTTATGAGTTCTCGCTCTCGGAAAACCCCTCTCCTCGCAATGAAGACAACATTGTCACTCGGTCTATAGAAGAGATATCCAAAGGATTTCTGTGGGTATCCGATGAAAATTCACCGCTCACTACGAGGTTCGAGCTTGTCGTGAGTCTCTCGTCTTACGAAAGCCTCACAACCCCAAACCTTGATATGTGCCAACGAGGGAGCTTTCCCTCTCCACATCTTGTGAGGTGTTTTGGCAACCTTCTTTGTAGGTGTTTGAGTCCATGATTGAGAAATTATCTCTTTTTTCTTCATGAATGACTTAGTTTACAAGAACTTAAAGCATCAATGTTTAAGATCCTAGGAGTGTTAAGAAGCCTCCTGGAAAAGATGGACTGATGGCTAAATGGATAAGAGGTTTTTGGATCAAAATGGCATACAAATGAATCTCACGATGTGAGGAAGATGCATGTCACGTTGTGATTAGTGTAAGACCCGACTATTTTATCCTATAGTAGCTCTCAACGTGAGGCCATAGATGGTCACATCGTGAGGGTCTGTCTATTGACTTTCGTTGACCGTTTCCGTTGACTTTTTGACCAAGTTTGACATTTGGTCAAACTTGAGGATTTTGGGCTATTGATTGAGATTTTATTTTGTTCGGGTGTTAGTGGATTCGCGGGAACAAGCAATTCTAAAAAAAGGATCATATTGCAGTGTTTAGAGTTCCTTGATTCATGTGTGTTTCGCAACATTGTACCCATGGGTCGAAGGCAGACCCACTTGTTTTGGTTATCTGTTAGTAGAGGGATGCCTTAGGGATTGTATGTAGTCATGTAGGATAGACTGAGGACTCTTGATCTAGTCTTTTTTACCAGTTCCTTCTTTGGTTGTGGTTTTAGAGTAGGATCACCTGTTCGGATGTCTATATCACCTCTAAGTATATAAGTTTATGCATTCCTTGGATTGTTGGTATTTAGTAGGCTGCTATGCTGTTAGATCTGTATCCTGGTATCGAGTATGTTGCTATAGCTGTAGTGATCTATTAGATATGTATCCTGGTATATAGCATGTTGCTACATTGTAGTGATCTGTAGAACTGTATGTTTACATGTACTTGCTAGTTATCATCTTGTGGAGTGCCCGAGGGACTATATGTGGTCATGTAGGATATCCTGAGAACTCTTGATCTAGGCTTTCTTGCTTGTTCCTTTTTTGGTTGTGGCTCTAGAATAGGATCATTTGTTTGGGTGGCTATCTCGCCTCTGGTTACTTATGGTTACGCACTTCATGGAGGTTAGATGGTAGCAAGACAATGTGTAATGTGAGGACTAGTAGGTGGTAGGGGTCTCAATGGGATAACCTCCATCAATTATTTCACCAAGGACATCCCTTCTAGATCCAAAGTGCCTTAAGCTTCAAAGATGGTTTCCTATACTTCTCCTTCCTTCAAGTACACCACAAATGCACTCTTTAGCTCACAAAGGGTCATTCAAGGAATTAGGGTTTGTTAGGGACGAAAAGGGGAATGGAGGTTGATGAATGTAGGGGTCTCAATGGGATAATGATGATTAAATAGGGTTCAAACCCTAAAAATTACGGTTTGGGTTTTAGTTACGTATGCCCAACATACTTAATACAACCATACATTTCACTTAAAGAGCTAAAGGGACCAATTTTCAAATAAACTTCATACTAAGGGTATAAATGGAAAATACCTAGATCGAGGTGTTATAATTCTCCCCACTTGAATCAAACTTTATCCACTAAGTCCAGTGTTGCGAATAACTCAGGGTAGTGATCTTGAATCTCTTCCCTGGGTTCCTAAGTCTATTTGAGCCCTTCCAAAGATACCACGTTGTTGCGCAATACCTTTGTCTTCCTATCCAAAATTGCCACTGGTCTCTCAACATAGTTCATGTGATCATCAACCTGAATATCATCTAAAAGAATCACTGCTGAATCATCAGTTACACACTTCCGTAGCTGAGAAATGTGAAAGGTGTTATGAATCTGACTATGCTCCTCGGGCAGATCTAGTCGATAGGCTACCCTGCCAACTCTAGTATTCACTCGAAACGAACCATTATACTGGGGCCCCAACTTGCCCCTCTTCCAGAAGCGTATTACACCCTTCCACTATGATACCTTCAGTAAAACCATATCGCCGACCTGGAACTCCAACTCAGATCGACGTCTGTCGGCATAAATTTTCTGCCGACTCTATGCTGTTTGCAACCCCTGTCTGATCTGTTGAATAAGATATGTTATTTGAAGGACTACCACGATCCTTCCGATAATCCTATGATCGACCTCTCCCGAACAGACTGGGGTACGACACTTCCTCCCATAAAAAAGCTCAAAAGGCGGTGCACCGATACTGGAGTGATAGTTGTTGTTGTGAGAAAACTCATGAAGGGAAAGGTAGGAGCCCCAATTACCACTAAAATCTATGATACAAGCTCTCAACACATCCTCAAGCATCTGGATGGTTCTCTCTCTATGTTTGTCAATCTTCGGATGATAAGTAGTGCTAAAGTGCAACCTCATACCCAGTTCCTCATGGAACCTCTGCCAAAATTGATAAGTGAACCGAACATTTCCATCAGATATGTAACACCTTGTTCTGAGTTGTTTCATAATTTGGGGTCGTGACCCCAAAATGAAGTATCATAAGACTTCGGGTTTTGGGAAAGAGAGGCTTAGACTCATTTGGATGTGGGTAATGTAGATTATATGATCCAATAGTTCAGTTTGTGCTTTGAAGTCAAAGGGTAAATATCAAAAAGTGGTGTTTCATAACTCTTTTATAAATTAAGTATTTGAGTTTGATGTATTTAAGTTAAAATTAATTAGATAGGGTTGTAGAGCTCTACAATACCTTTCCCGCTTTCCGTGGATATAAAGAACATCAAAAACATAGTTGGAATGAAGGTTTTGGACTTAGTCTTCTACGTTGGGTGTACTAGGGTATCCCTGGTATGTTGGGGATACCAGGAGTACCGTGGGTATACGTAATTAGTGCCCAAACCACAATTTCATGGTTTGAGGTCTATTTAAGCTCCTTAACTTCCCTAAACCTATTCCATTCTCAGCTTCCACCTCCCCAACACCATCCCTTGAAAACCCTAACCCTAGTTTGATCCTTTTGAGCAAAAAAGGTGTTCTTGAGTGCTTTGGAGTGTTCTTGGTGCCTATTCGAGAAGAAAGAACTCTTTAGAGAAGGGTTGGTTACATTGAAGCTTGTAGATCCAGACTTTTTTCACAATGATCTTTCTTCTTGAGGTATAAAGCTTGAATCTTGATGATGTATTTGTGAGATCTAGCTAGTTTTGGGTATTATCAGCTTTTGGTCACCTTAGTGCATAAAGGTTATATCTTGAACGTTTGTGTCCTTGTTATGGATAAAATTTGAAACTTTATCCATCTAAACATCATATTGATTCAGATCTAAAGGTTTGAGACTTGGACTTAATGGATTAAGTTGGAAAAGATGCACTTTTGGTCCCTTTGAGACTAAAAACCTAGATCTTGGTTTGTTGGACCACTCGAATGGATAAATTTGGAAAATTTATCCATTATGGAGTTATTAGGACGCATAAAATTGTAGTATTGGACCTTAGTATCCCTCCATGCATGAGCCAGCATGTCTAAAAGAGTCAAGAAGCAAGGGTTTTGCGATTGAGCAATTAATCTCAATGCAAGACCATAAAGTTGGAAACTTTATGGTTAAGGAAATCATTTGAGGACTAGATCTAGAATTTGGAGAAAAGAGATTAAGGGGTTATGCTCTTAATAAAAGGAAATAATGGTTGAACGTACGCTGTGCGTACACTATGGTACACAGGGTGTACGAGGTTAACACCCAATTTCTAGTCAAGGCTTGGTACGCTAGGCATACTCAGCTAAGTTGATTCGGTTGAATTTTTGACTTATCGACATTGACCTTTTTTTGACCAAGTTGACTTAGGGGCATTTTTATTATAAGTTAATTTTGGTCATGTTCCAATGAATAGGTGACCAGTAGAGCTGATATTCAGAGCAGTGTCCTGTTCAACAATATTTTCAGATTGAGAGGCAAGTCTCTTCATTGTAATCATGGGTTGAAGGCACTAATGTCGGCCTAATAGGATGTATTATATGCTAGCTGTCTTTATGACTCTTGCATGGTATGATTGTTGTTATGTGACTTATATGTGCTTCATGCTCGGGTTAAAATAAACCCCAGGGTAGGGCCCATTATGGCATACTCGAGTTGAAATATGCCCCAGGGTAGGGCTCACATTGTTTTAGGTTAAAATATACCCCAGGGTGCGGCCCATATTGTTTACTGGGTTAAAATATACCCCAAGGCGAGGCACAAGGGCGGGGCCCATATTGCTTATTGGGTTAAAATATACCCTAGGGTTAGGCCCAAGGATATGTATAATATGAGGTATTTTGGGGAACTCAGTAAGCTAGATGCTTACAGTTTATGTTTATGGTTTCAGGTACTTCCGGTTCGAAAGGGAGGGGTCCGGCTTGATCGCAATGCGTCCAACCATGTTTTCTACACTTTATGTTTTTGGGATTGTACTCTCATAACTATTTTCACTATGACATACTTTTAAATGGTTGATAAGAACAAATGGTGTTTATATGTTGAATTAAAAAAGAAATTTTTACCTTATGACTTTTTGGGTCGTTACAAGTCGGTATCAGAGCCTTGGTTTGAGGGATTCAGGCACTCTCTCGGGTTTGTCTAAACTCAAGGAATTGGTAATCTTTTGAAAAAAAAAGTTTATAAAAACATTTTTGTAATGAAAATAAGTTTCTGATAAGTTTTTTATATAGAAAAGGGGTGTGATGCATGCAATCAGGAATTGCATGATAGATCGACCTGAGATGTGATGCCTTGTATCTTAGGAGAATTGGATGATATGCTAGATTTGGAATCTGTATTGGTAGAAGTGATTGCTAAGTGTATGATTTAAAAATTTTATACGATTAGGATCATATTTCCTATATTATGTACAATTTGCATGCATAAGGCAACCGAAAGTGAGAATAGAAGTTCCTAGCATGGTAGTAGTAAGTGAGCTTGAAATGCCCTCTCGTTGTTTTGTGGCTTGGAATATTACTACACAAATGCTGCTTGCTTTGTGCTTTGTGGGATCTCTTAGTGATTGGATTTAACTATTAAGTGAATATGTTAAGTTGCATGCTGCAAAGGTTAAATAAACCCAGAGTGATGGTTTGACCCTATTGTGCAACTCTTGTCTGAGTCCAACTGTTGTAGGGATTGAGTCTTTTAATCGAAGGATTATTTAAGAATTTTTGCATGTGATTGTATTCATGAAGTCGTTAGCTATCATTAGTGGGAGTTCTTCAACAGGTGATGTCAGGGTGAGGTCAGGAACCTACGAGACCATAGGAAGTGCATTAGTGGGTTGGGTTGTGCTATTTAGTAAGTATTTGGAGTACTGATTTGAGAAGGTGATCTAGGGGATTCAAGATAACTCTTGAGAAAAGTATGGGTGGGTGTGCAAGGTAGTATTGGGCCCATACCACTGAAAGCACAATACCTATACTCGAATCAGAGGGAGTTACGGAGGATCTAAAAATCATGAGGGATAAGAATTATTTGAGTATGGCAGTGAGCACTCATGGCAAATGATTTGGTTTATAATCAGGTGCAGGAACTAAGCGAATTGATGAGCATATGCGGGAGTTCATCTCGTTGGAGATCACCCGTGGTATTTTAGAGTAGACTCCTGTGATATTTGGTACGATCAAGGAGGGGATCATGGAGATTATACAGGAGCATCTGGATGCATACCGTTCTGGGATGATGGAGTTGTTGGATGAGCGACTCGGGGATTTTTGGGTCGCGATCACAACAGGACAGTTGGCAGCGCGAACACCCTCATTTTGGGAGTTTAAGGTTTGTGGAGCTCCAGAGTTCTTTACGGCTAAGGACCCCATTGCTAGTTGTTGATGGAACATTGACATGGATAATGCTCAATGAATGAGCTTTTTCCCTGAGAGGGTGAAGGTGGGTTTTGCATCTTCTCTTTTGAGGGACCGAGCCCGTTTTTGATGGGATTACGTCAGTAGGGCCTTGGGATCTGCGGCCGTAGTGGCCATGTCTTGAGAAGAGTTTTTCACGAGATTCCATGAGGAGTTTTCACGGAAAATTTAGGTGGAATAGCTGGAGAGGGGGTTTTAGGGTCTTCGCCATACTACTGAGACTGTGACACAGATGAATGACAAGTTTCGGGAGAGGGCTTTGTTGGCTCAGCAGTATGCAGCGGACGAGGAGATGAAGAAGGTTAGGTATCATGATATGTTGAGGGATGACATTAGGGAGTTTGTGAGCTTCTTAGGGTGTAAGACCTTGAATTATATGATAACTAGATCCTGGAAGCAAAATATTGATTTGGAGCACATCGGGAAGAGGAAGCCAGAACAGGTGCAGATAGTTGGGAGTCCTGCAAAGAGACCCAATACCTCTGATCAGTGAGTGAGAGGCCATCAAGGACGAGGGCAGTGCAACACGTGTGGGAAGTAGATGGAGTTTATCGATCTAGGAGTTTAGGTTGCTACAAGTGCGGTAGGCTTGGTCATGTCAACAGAGATTGTCCCTAGGGGATGAGTCCTTTATGTTTCCACTAGAACCAAGTGGGCCACAAGAAGGCCGATTATCCGGTGTTGATGAGGGGGGAAATGAGGGAACCTGCTCCAGCCAATCTGAGGATTACTGATGGTTTCGAGGGCAGGGTGGATGTTCCTATGGTGAGGAGGCGAGCATTGCAGTCATAGGCTAAGGAGATTCAAGTTCCACCAGTTGACGTCGTAGACATTTGTTTTGAGAATCTTCATATGCCATTTTGCATACCAAGAGTTGTGCCTAGAGGATATTCGGGTGATTCGATTTTGAATTTTGATGTGGGAAGCATTGAACGCCATTAGAGTAAGCTTTAAATGAGAGAATACCAATCGTTGGTTCGATTTTTGGGGGTATCCGCAAGGAAATCAAGAAATCCAAAAGGTGAGCATGTTGGGTTTGAATGCATGATTTGTAGGGGTCTTTTGAGGATACGAGGCAATAAGGAATTATTTTGATCGTGGTTGTAAGATGGATAATTGTCTAGTTCATACCTTCGAAGTGTGTTCAGTTGCAGGTTCACATGGGAAGTACTGTAGTGCAAGTAGGTCATCGAATTGGTTGGGTACCCGTTTCGATAGTTGAGATTTTGTTCCTCGTCATCTGATGAAGTAACCGAGGACTTATAGTTGATTTAGTGGAAAGTTCTCAGGAATATTGAGCTCATTGAGATTTCAGGGAGTATTAATTCAATTTTGGCAGGTATGTGTTCACTAGGATTGGCTAGTAATGGAACACTAGTACTTGTGAGCTCAGGTTGTCGACAACTTCAAATAGTCAGGCTGCAAGGTAGATTGAAAATCTAACAATTTTGTGGTTGGAAGAGCGAAGTTAAATCCAAGTGGGGGAGAACCGCTTGGACTAAGGGATTGCACAAGGAATGATATTTTAGGTTACCTTGTGCATCAGTGGTGGAACATAGTGGGTATGTGAATCGGTTCAGGTTGAGGGTTGTGATAGAGCCTCTCTGCCTGCTCTTGTCTAATAAAGGCTTTGGGACTCGAAGCATGACCCGAATACCTGATTGGAGTATAGTCGAATGAGGTTTTGACCCATGATTTACTTGGTTGGTAGGTAGTGATGGAGGTGTTGTAAGATTGCGAGGTGGTCGTAGTATTCCCTAGGTTAGCAGGTGGTGATAGAAGTTTTGTAAGATTGCGGGGTGGTCGTATCATTCACTAGGTTGGTAGGTAGTGATATAAGTGTTGTAATACTATGGGGTGGCCATAGAATTCACTAGTTTGGCAGGTAGTGATAGGAGTTGTAAGACTACAGGGTGGCAGCAACATTCACTAGGTTGACAGATAGTAATTGAGGTGTTGTAAGACTCTGGGGTGACCCGTAGCATTCACCTGGTCCATGAGCAGTTGTGAGAGTGTGGTGAATCCATGATTTGGCTCATAGTTTCCTCTAGGGGGATTAGACCATGGCAAGATGGGTAGTGAGTTTATGGGAAGACACAAATTTCGTGGTATTAAGTAAGGTTGTGGGCCGTATGGGGCCGGTCAAGATATAAGACTACAGGAGGGTTGTTGAAGCTTTATATACAAGTGGGTTAGGGTAGCTTTTCCAGAAAGACTCTTGGATAAAGTCTCGTGGTGCATTTGTTTGAAATGATGTCGGTTTCAGCGACCGGTCGGAAATCCGGCGCTTCAGATGATTTGCAGATCAGCTCGGATCTCAAAAGATCTTGGATAGATTGAAAATGAGAATGTTGGTCAGCAAGATAATTTAGGGTCGTAAGAATTTCATTCGGATTAGATTGCGAAGTGGAGCCATATTGGCTGTGATTCATAATGGTTTTGTATGTTGTTAAGTCAGATAAGGTACTGGATTTGTGGTTTTGAGCTGAGTAGTGATGGTTATCCTTTACTAGTTAAGGTCAACGGGAGCAAGGATTCGTTCATCGTAAGTATGTGAGTTCTTCTAAGGACGAGTTTGATTATTGGAAGGCCATCATATGTTAGGTTCGACTATTATCAGGCATCTGGAAGATATGTTCGAATCGTATGATTTCCTAGAATGTAGCAAGGAGTGATTTCGAGGATGAAATCTAGTTTAATTGGGTGGGGAAGTTGTAACACCCTGTTCCGAGTCGTTTCATAACTCACGGCTGTGAGTCAAAGATCAAGTATCATAAGGCTTAAGGATTTGGGAAAGAGAGGTTTAGACCCATTTGGATGTGGGTAATGTAGACTATGTGATCCAAGAGTTCGGTTTGTGCTTTGAAGTCAAAGGGTAAAATAAGAAAAGTTGTGTTTCGGAATTCTTTTATGAATTAACGATTTTAGTTCAACATATTTTAAGTCAAAATTAATTAGATAGGGTTGTAGATCTCCTCAATACCTTTCCATGGATATAAAGATAATCGAAAACAGAGTTGGAACGAAGAAGTTATGAGCTTTAGAAGTTACAAAGGTTTTGGACTAAGTCTAGTACGTTGGGCATACTAGGGTATCCATGGTATACTTACAGGGAGTACAGTGGGCATATGCGATCAGTGCCGAAACCCTATTTTCATGGTGTGAGCCATATTTAAGCTCCTTAACTTCCCCAAACCCATTCCATTCTCAACCTCCACCTCTCTAACACCCTCCCTTGAAAACTGTAACCCTAGTTTGAGCCTTTTGAGCAAAAGAAAGTGTTCTTGAGTGCTTTGTAGTGTTCTTGGTGCATCTTGGAGAAGAATGATCTCTTTGGAGAATTGGATCTTGTACACCCAGACTTTGTTCACCTTGATCTTTCTTCTTGAGGTATAAAGCATGAATCTTGATGATGTATTTGTTAGATCTAGCTGGTTTTGGGTGTTATGAGCTTTTTGTCACTTTAGTGCATAAAGTTTAGATCTTGAAAGTTTGTGACCTTGTTATTGATAAAGTTGGAAACTTTATCCATCTAAACATTATATTGATTCAGATCTAAAGGTTTCAGACTTAGACTTAATGGATTAAGTTGGAAAAGATACACTTTTGGTCCCTTTGAGACTTAAAGACTAAATCTTGGTTGGTTGGACCATTCTAACGGAATAAGTTGGAAAATTTATCCATTATGGAGTTATTAGGAGCCATAAATATGTAATCTTGGACCTTAGTTTCCTTCCATGTGTGAGCTAGGATGTCTTAAAGAGTTAAGAAGTTACTGTTTTTTGTATTGAACACTTAATACCCATGCAAGATCATAAAGTTGGAAACTTTATGGTTAAGGATATCATTTGAGGACTAGATTTCGAATTTGGACAAAGCTCTTAATAAAAGGAAATGATGGTTGAACGTACGTTCGACATATGCTATGGTACGCATGGCCTATGAGATCAACACACCGTTTCTGGTAAAGGCTTGAGTATGCTAAGTGTACAAGCTGAGTACGCTTTTCATACTTAGCTGAGTTGACTCGGTTGACTTTTTGACTTTTCGGTATTGACCTGTTTTTGACCAACTTGACTTAGGGGTATTTTGATTATAATTTAAGTTTGGTTATGTTCCAATGAATAGTTGACCAATAGAGTTGATATTCGGAGCATTGTCCTATTCAGCGATCTTTTCAGACTAAGAGGTGAGTCTCCTCACTGTAACCGTGGGTCGAAGGCACCAATACCTACCCACCAGGATCGGTTATATGCTAGTTGTCTTTGTGTCACTTGCATGGTGTGATTGCTGTCATGTGACTTATATGTGTTGCATGCCTGGGTTGAAATAAACCTCAGGCGGGGTCCACATTTTTTTATTGGGTTGAAATATACCCCGGGGAGGGACCCATATTGTTTATTGGATTATAACCCAGGGCGTGGCCCCAGGGCATGGCCCATATTGCTTATTGGGTTGGAATATACCCCAGGGTTACACTCAAGGATATGTATGGTATGCGGTATTTAGGGGAACTCCTTAAGCTTTATGCTTATGGTTTATGTTTATGGTTTCAGTTACTTCCAATTTGAAAGGGAGGGGCACGACTAGATAGCAGTGCATCCACCCATGTTTTCTGTACTCTATGATTTTGGGATTGTACTCTGATAAATATTTTCACTATGACATGCTTTTAATTGGTTGATAAGAACAAATGGTGTTTATATTTTGAATTAAAAATGAAAATTTTACCATATGATTTTTAGGTCGTTACATGATACAATAGAAACCAGAACACCATTTCAAGCGACAATATCACACACATATACATCAGACAATTTCTCGGCCAAGGAGCTCTTCCGAGTAGCTTCAAAGTGGGCACGGTTGGCCAGACAATCAAATATAACCCAAATCGCATCAAGCCCCTTAGCCGTCCAATGTAACTTGGTGATGAAATACATGGTGGTTTGCTCACTACTACAAAAATAGCCTTTTCTGACACACAATGTGTGTTGTAAAACGCTCAGATGACACGTAAATGCGTGTCAAGGAAGGCCCTGTTGTAACAAAAGACGACACGCATTTGTGCGTCGTCTATTTACGACACGCATTTATGACGCACAATTATGACACGCATTTACGTCACACATTGTATGTCAAGGAAGGCCTTGTCGTAAAGGAATTTGACATGCATTTGCATGTCGTAACCTTACGGCACTTTATTAGGACAAGCATTGCATATCATTAAATCCCTTGTCATAAATGAAGATGCTACACATTTGCGTGTCATAATCTTCAGCAACCACTTACGATATACATTTATGACGCGTCTTTACGATACTCATTTAGGCATAATACAAAAATATGGAAACAAATATATTCCAAAACAATCAATCTCATCCAATAAAATCATGTCAAAAATTTGTAATACTTTGGTATTAAGGGGATCTTATTGTACATTGTTGTTAAGAGGTTTTCCCTAACTATATAACATAATACTACATTGCTATTACGGGCCACCTTCTTGTTTCTACTTCTTATTGTTATGCTTCTGTTTCCACATGATACCTGTTTTCAACAATCAACACATTAGTATTCAGAAAGGCCTCAAGCATCATCAATCTATGTTATAAAATATTAACACTTAATACACATGTAGTAAAATATCTTTTGCCAAGAATCCAGACTTCAATACAACCCATACCTGTATAAAATATTAAAATTCAATACACATGTAGATTATAAAAGTTAATATGAAAGAGTGAAATAGTAAAATACCTTTTGCCAATTGTCATTGCAACAATTCAATACAGCCCATACCGGTATAAAATATTAAAATTTAGCTTGGAGCCATACTCTAGACAAAAGGATAACTTTGAAGCCCCCATAAACTTACATACCTGTTTTCAACAGAATTTATGTGAGAAAGAAGAATATGATTCAAGTTTCCAATATAAAATATAAGCCGACTTTTCCTTTTTTTAGATTAAGTTTCGTTTGGATAAATGATTTCTAGAAAATATTAGAAAAACAAGGCACAGTTGGAGAAATGGAAGAAAAAGAAATAAGGGGTAATATGTAAAAACTAAAAAGTTAAGTCTTGTATTCATTAAGTAAAAAAGAAAGGATATCTTACTAGAGATGTGAAGCTTTCTATCAGAAATTATTTTTTAAAAACATGTTTTTTTTTTCATTTAGTATTTTTATAAAATTGAATGAAAAAATGATACCTGGTGGGTGAACCTTCTGTCAGGACTACCAAAATCTGCATAAATGCCCTCATAGCCATAGAAAGATTGTTATAGACATACCCCCCCAAACGGATGGTGGTTCTTTAAAGTTTTGAGTCCACTGAAAATCTGCAACAGATGTAGATGTTGTTAGAGCACCATAATAACTAGCAACCTTCATCAATATTTTGGAGAATTGTTTCTGTAAAATGTTGAATATTGTTAAACATAAAATTTTACTTGATATTAAAATAAGATGTTGCAAAGTATTAAAAGATTAACCTGATATTCTACTTCCATAGGAATGTAGTCTAAAGAATATGGCTATTAAAGACGGGCAATAATTCGGTCCTGAAAGTCAAATAAAGAACAAATGAGAAATCTCAAAAAAAGTGTTTGAAAAAAAGATTTGAGAGAAGGCAGAAAATGTATTGTTATTATTATTACCTTATTCTAGATAACATCTTTTAATATAGTAGTGATTCTTAATAAATTTTCTATCTTTTTCTCCATTTCACTTACGTGTGTCAAGTGTGCAACATTTTTATCTTCCTGAAAGTGCAAATGAAATCAGCATTCACCAAATGTAAGTTGGGATTTTTTTTCCTTTTGTTTTTTTTACAGAAAATAAAATTCTAAAATCAATATAGAAAGATTGATGAATTCACCTTGCGGCCATGAAGTTCCACTTGCAAAACTGCAATTTTTCTTTGTATAGAGGTAAGTTCCCTCAAGACTCGTATCAAATCATCACCTTTTTCACCTCCACCTGATAAATTCAGCAAGTCTTCCTAAACAAGAAAATAATTTTTTTTAGGGGAATGCATGGAGTCTAGTATTTTGAGAATATTAAGTAACAAGTGATGATAGATTACTTCTTCTCTTAACTTCAAAGATAAACACATAAATGCTTATAACTCATAAAAGCATTTGAGGGTTGGTTTTAGCAAAAAGAACCAAAATCCGCAAGTTTTAGTTGTCCATGAGGTCCTATCAATAGATTATTTGGTTTCATATCCTTAAAAATAACATCATTAGCAACTTGAAGAAACATAAGCCACCAACAGAAGCAAGGGTTATTTGGTTTCATGTCTCCAGATCTCCAATAGACCTTGAAAGACAAAAGCCACTAGGCCAGCATCTCAGAGGACCAATCTGTCATGACCATGACATAAACAAAACTCATTTTAATAAAACATGTTTCATTAAAAATATCAAGACCAACTACAAATCATTAATTTCAATTGATAAAACTTAATTTAAGGATAAAATAGATTTACCTAATATGCTATAAAAGGTCAAGTGTTCAAAATTTTCATATGATTTTGTGCAATCCTATATTGAGATATGAGGATATGGAAATGAGGAGAGGCAGTGAGTGGTGCCAAGAGGATTTGAACACACGTGTCCGATGAGCTCTAATTGACTGTAAGGGTTTGTTGGCATTAAACCTAATGTCAAATATATGGATCATGGGTCCGCTGAACCCGAGGTTAGGTACAAACCATTTGGGGACGACGTCTGGTTGACCAAAGCCGATTGTGATTCACTAATTTCTTGTTTCCAACCGAATTCATGTATTTCAGTTAGCCTTAATATGATGTCAAACAATCTGATCTGCCTCGCTGGAGTACTGCAAATACATACAAATTGTAATATAAAAAATTAATAAAATATTCAAATTTTTTTATATTAACTGTGTTTTCACATTCATTTTCACCTGGTTTGAACCATGAAAAGATTGAAGTCACAAGGATTTGGTAGAACACGCATATACTTGCTTTCAATCTGATGCTTGTAATCTGCTCTTCCAGTTTGTAAATCGAATCCAATTATCCTTTTATCAGCACCTACAGAAACCACCATTTGTTTTTTTTGTGTCCCTGTAACTCCCATAACAGCTGAAGAGTGCATACTTTTGTGCAACTCCCGTTTTTATCACTCCATTGAACAACAACATGATCACTTCCACCATTTACAAAACAAGTATCTTCCCATGGAATGAATGATATGGTGTTGATGATACCCTTCACATGTGGTTTATCTTCAAGGAAAGTTACATGGTTTTTCTCTTTTGGTTTATTCAGGTTGAGGACTGATATATATGAGGGTCGCCACCATCAGCAGTGCAGACACCAAATAGGCTACTGCCAAGTGGATGCCATGCTATATCTGTTGGTTTTGAGCATTCTAACACTCTTAAGTGTACATGCAACCCTAAATACCTTGGATCTATGTTTTCTCTATTATACATGCAAATATGAACTTTCCAAGGTATTCATCCTAACTAGCATATTAACATTGATTCATATGAATATATTAAGTTAGAATTACATACCTCTTTGATGTAGAATGTCTTCATGAAGCTTGACTGCCTAGTGCCCCAAGTGTGACACCTCAAATGGTTCACACAACATCAAATACACTTGGAATAACTTGAGAGAATATACACACTTCATGAAAATCGGCTAGCCCTTTTTCTTACATACTCTAGTGGCCGATTTTCCCAAGAATATGATCTTTATATAGTGTCACAATTAGCGTAAACCCTATTTGTCATGGATTTCCATTTCCTTGGATCCATGGGTTCAAATACACCATGGAGTATCCTATAGGTTTTAGCCCAACTTGATAATCCATGGAGTCTGAGCCCACTATACAAGTATGGATGATTTACACAATCAACCCATATATTTAATTAGTCTTCTTTAGATCACTTAATTAATCCTAGATTAATTCTTGATCAATACTAATTAAATAATCTTATTAATATATTAGAACTTATAGTATATTAACAAACCTTAAGTGTTATTTCTCTCATTATAGTCTATCCAAATGCATGATGCCATGCAACCCAAAGGGACCATGTCGGGTCGGGTCAAGTCTTACCAATTATAGTTGTGGACTTAGACATGAATCCAACATTCTCCCACTTGGATAAGTTTAAAACTATTATTGTATGACATCAAGAACCGACTGGCAATTCTAGCTCTCCAAAGCTTCTGTCGAACTCTGACCTTGCCGATGATCTCTGACCTTTGTCAATGACTTGTCCATTAGATAAGGGATCATATATTCCTCCATTCTAGATATCATATGGACTGAGACATGGATTATAATCATTCTCTCTGTCCATTTGTTGTTTCCCGATTTCCGATTTATGATGACTGACTAATTGAACAAAGCAAATCAGTCCAGGCCCGACCGAGCACTTACATTTGTCATCATATGGATTGTTCTACTACCTGTTGAATACACAAGGCACGTTTTATAACATCGAGTTGCCAATGCGTTTTCGTGCAATCAATGTATAACCAACTCATAGTAACAACTCATATCTCTAGGTTTGAAGAATATAAGATATTATCATCTCATGATCACTCGTGATAAAATCCATGAAGTGATTCCAATGAGCATGGGTTGAATCCAATACTCAGAACTTATGAGCACTCATGAGTGTTGTAGCACCGCTTTGTCCAACATCTTAGATCTCTACAAGCCAACCCATGACAGTCTTGATTCATATCTACTTCCAACATATGACCAACTGTGGATGGTTTGAATAACTTAGTCAATCAGGAAGAATGACCTAGTTAGTCTGGAAGTCAAAACATGCAAAATGAAACACAAGAATAATTGAATCCAATATGGTCTTAGAACTTATGAATAGAAATAAAACACCCTTTATTTATCACCATATGATTACACATTATTCATTGCATACTGTTTTGGCTATCAACTTTATTTTGAATTAAAACAATAGTTGTCCCATGCTCCAAGCATTTACTCTATGTTTTTCTAAAGACTAGTCATGCCACACACCAAGTATGCATATTATGTTTTTCTATGATCTTTGCTTTGCGAAATAGACCAATTGAACATAACTCTAATGATTCTCATTTCACAGTCCCAACTCCTTACTGCAAATGCAAGAATTCCAAATTCATGCCATTTGCTGAAATCAGTTAAATTCTAAACTTATATACATTGATCCTCTTGTAATGATTATGCACAAAATCACAAAGACTTGACAACAAACATTATAGAGCATTCCAAAGGAGATCAACTTCATGGAAACATCCTTCTTGCATTAAGTTTCCTAATCTTACACATATTTATTGAACAACTTCCACCTATGGAATCATTTCCATATTCCCCTTTTGACTATCACTTCTGAACAAGAGTTGCCTTTTTTCAGAATATGTCAATATGGTCCTTTCAACAATTAACACCATACTTCCAACTGTCCTTGAGCAACCAATCTTTGGTAAACCTTAGATTGTCCTCGACAATTGCTTAATCATTTTAGTCATATCCATTTCTAGACCTTTTCCCTTCTTAATGCCCCAGGCATTTGGAAAATTTTAGAAAGGATGAATATAGCACATGTAATCGATCCTATATCCGAAGCATATGGGAGACGATTCATGATGTCTCACATAAAGACTAAACCAGTCTTTTGCTATAATATTTCCAATTCAATTTTCCAAGTTCTCATAATTTAGAATATGAAAAGGGATGTGGTAATCATAATCGAATTTTAGAACGCAAATAATTGACCCATATATAGAGTTTTCTTATGTTGAGCCATTCTAACATAACATTCATATATATATATATATATATATATACACACACACACACACATGACTAAATACGATTTAAACCTCAATCTAAGCTTTTAGATTTGAGATGAAGTATAATTTCTTCTCCTTTAATTATAGCAAAACAACTCTTTCCCAATTGAAACCTTTTGTTTTCTATAATTAACATTGCTAACTTGCAACCTTTATCATAATTATCATGCTCCTACTAACATGATGATTATTGGCATAACACTTTTGCTCCCACTAGCTTTGACATGTGCTCAGAAATCAGCTGGACTTTTAAAAATCAACATTTTATTGACTTTCTTACCAAAGTTCAGATTTCTGATACTAGATTGCTTTGATAAAACTTTATCAATATCATACACCTTATCTTAGATAACTCACAGGTGTGTCTAAACAATTTTAAGAACTATGAAAAGGGATGCCGTAATCATAGTCTCAATTGTTTAGACCTTTTCCACTTCTCACAAGTCCATGTTAGTGTGCCGGTTAACCACACACGCTCCACTACCGACTTTGAGAATGCAAATATCACAATTGCTATTTAGCTAAAATCTACTTTGTGAAAGTGTTTCCTGTGACAACCCGATATTTCAACTCTATGTAATGACCTAAAAAGTCAATTATTGTAACTACTTTTGTGATAATGAAATTAACTTCGAAAATAAAATGTCCAAAAAGTTTCTATTTAATTACCTACTATGTTAGATGTCATTAAACTGTGATCGTACGTAAAAAGAACGCCCAAATCCGACTTCGTATATTGAAGTTATGATTTTTCCAAGTTCGGCTTAGCAGCAGACAGCTAAAAACTCGAATCGGAGATCGAGCAACTTTTGGCCGGAATGACCTAAACGAGAATCGAAGGTGTCGATAATGGTAATTCAGCGGTAAAAACTCTGGCAAAAACCGACTTCAGATAAAGAAGTTATGAATTTCTAAAGAAATTCCTTAAACACGACATTTTAAAAATAAATAATAAAAATAATTTTGAAATTTGCCGACGGAATCTAAACGAAAGTTGTAGAGCGTAGTCTCACCTACGCGTGGATATAAAGACCATCGAAAACGGAATTCATATGAAGAAGATATGAATTTTAGAAGTTTATTAATTAAATTAAATATAAATTTAATTATAAACTCTGCGTACCCTCGTACACCCCTCATACACCCCGCGTACTCAAGGCCAAGGCCTCGGATCGTCCGTGTCCCGGTCTATGCGAAACTAGCTTTCTCCCATCCGAAGTTCGAGGCAGTCGAGGACTCGGTCATGCATGACGTACGCGTACGCCCCGCATACCGAGGCGGTTCTAGCCCCTATAAAAGGGATGCGAGGGTTCCAAAGAAAGGGCTCCATTTCTCTCATTTCCTTCGCGTTCTTGCCTCGTTTTCCGTACCCGTGCTAACCCGAAGCCCTGGTCATTTTGCTCAAGTCCCGAAGATCGTTTGTACTCCCGAGATTCCCGAGAATCCCGAGAAAATCCGTTTTCCCAAGACGAAATTCTGCCCGGTTTCCATCTCGCTTTCTTCAAACTTTCAAGTGAGTTCATACCCCTTAATCAACCTTTTTAAATATTGTAAATGCTTTTATATGCTTTCAAGGGGGGGGGGGGGGGGAATACAAGTAAAACACACAATTATTATCGGGTGTTATATATAAAGTTTTATTATACACTTTTGTTAAATAGAATCATAAGTGATTTATAAATTTTATAGGGAACTCTCGTATATAAAATATATTACAATAGCATTCTATCTTTTGAAATATAAAATTGTTGTAATGCATGTATAAACTAAACATTTTGCTTAGATTATATGTATACATGTCTATCTTAGACACTATAAAAATCTATACTTTCACATCAAGTGATTCATTTTCTAGGGATTTCAAAACAAATGAGACACACTTTTAGAAAGCTATAATAGGTATAGGTTTACAGAATTTTTCTAACTTTTACATACTAGAAACACCATTTTCAAGAAGTCACTTTTATATACAAGAACAAACGAACATTTTAACACGTAAATATGTTTTTATACTAAGATTTGTGAGACATTAACTTCACGTACGTTCGAGTACACATTTCAAGTCCTGTATTATATACCAGAATCCATTGGAGGGGGAGTATGGTGTTTGTGTATAGATCTATACGAGCTTGACAACCCGCACCTTGACTGTTAGCTACAGTCCACCATTTGGGGTGACAAGCGTCATGACATTCCAACGCCTGAAGAACGTTGTGTATAGGCATTCCGAGTCAATAGTATGGTTATAAAACTCACATGGGGTATTAAAAATACATTGATTTATGAGGTTTTCAAATACATTGGTTATTTTACACTTACATACATTTTTAGAAACAAACATTGGTCTTGAGAGAAGGCTACTTTTATACTAGTAGAAAATATAGGATTTTCTAGAATCAAACAAACAAGGACAAAACATTTCATTTCATACAAACATTGTCATTTAATACTTATGAAACTCACCATCTTAAATGCTTATCTACTCTTTCAAAACTACTTGTATGTCCCAGGGATTCAGTAATTTCAGGTATCAATATGCTTTTGGAGAAGGAACGATATGGGGCCAGTTTAATCTCATATTTTGACATCATATTGTAATTGGTTTTGAACATGTAACTTTTGACAAATGTAAACTTTCAATTATATATATGATGGTTGTATTGCTTTCTTTACTATGTATTCATTTGTTACGTTACCACATGAAGTCATCCGCCCCCGAACGTTTCCGCCGTTCCGGTTCGGGGGTGTGACAGATTGGTATCAGAGCAATGTTTATAGTGAACTAAGTATATTGAACCACATAAGATATACAAACTATAAATGCTTAAGGGACTAATACTCTCTGACAAAACATTTTTCTTTTGTTTTTACACTTAAGCAGCGTTATGTTTAACTTAAATTGTTAGTTCATTTAAGTACAAATACATGCATACAACAAATTATTTTTATGATTATAACTATACAAGAAGTATTTAGACAAGTTGGACACTACGATTAAGACTCAATATATGTAATCGGATTTGGGACAAATATAGCATGATCAACTATATTTGTCCGAGATCGGACCAATATATATCGAGGATTGCTCGTAGTAAGCAACAAGTGAAAACTTACCAAAACATCACAAGAATCAAACACAAGAATTTAAATACTATAGGAGTATTTGCTACATAAACTAGTTTAACTTACATGTTTAATTCTTACACGTTCCAACTTTATTTCAATTCATATAACCCTATTCTCGTACAGTCAAATGGCTGGATTTCACCACAACGGCAACCCCTACTATCCTAACCAAGGCAACGGGGGATGGATCAAAGATGATCCCACGGAGGATGAAGAAGCTATAGAATTGGATGATGACTTCGGTACCGACTCAGAGCCGGAAGTGATCAATCCACCTCCCGCACAACCTCCCGTCTTTGTCAGGAAGTTTCAACGACCGACTCCCGTCTGGGGAAGTCACCTCCACCATTGGATCCAACAACAAAACCTACGCCCTCCCTACGGAATGTATCGAGACTTCTACGATGTCCGAGGCGGAGGTTCGGCTGATCGGGCACTCCCACTTGTCACACCCCGAAAACCAAAGGCAGAAACATTTCCGAGGTTGACTCCACGTTGAGTATCAAATCCAATGCACATAGAAAAGCAGTAATCACAAAACATTACATTACATAATATTGTTTACATTTGTTTGAAAGTAAAGTTGTACAAGTGTATTACATATGTAATATGAACAAAAGTAAAGACGAGTCTTCGGAACGCTCCGTCTTCTCCAAAAGGTGGCGGTGTACCTGTCTAACGCTGACCTGAGAATACAAGCGGTTTGAAAATCAGCATAAAGCTGGTGAGTTCATAAGCGATTTAGTTTTGAAAAGATCGAGTTTCCTTTGTTACAATTTCAAAAACGGTTGGTTATGTCATTCCAGGAAATCCCATATTTTCCTTATAGTTTTAGTTATTCGTTTGTTACTTTATCCGTTTTATGAGTTGATGTGCTACCCAGGAAAATCCCATATTTTCCTATGTGTTGATTTGCCTATTTGTATCTAAGTTCGTTACTGGTTGGTTCTTAGGTTTGATTTCGAAGTACTAGTAATTACCATGTGTATAGTATTAGTTAAGTATTCTAAACCCTTAGATATTCTACATTCGAATGACTATTATCTACTAACTTAGTTGTATTTTCGAATATTTGGAATCACACAGAAGCGTACATTACAGTATTTTTGAAGTTCTGTTGAGTTCCAAAAGAGTACATTAGTTGTATAATCGAAGCTCTGTCGACATTTTGAGGCGGATATATTCGAAACTCAGTAGAGGTCCGGAGGCGTATTTTCGTATTTAATTTGAAACTCTGGTGACACTCAAGGGGTACACTAGCTGTATATTTGAAGTCTTGGTGTCATCCAAAGGCGTTAATTCGCATTCGTATTCCTATTTCTATTCGTATTCGTACTATGCTATTGGTTAGATTCGTATTCGTATTCGTTCTATCCTATTAGTTATATTCGTATTCACATTCGTATTCGTTCTATCCTATTAGTTATATTTGTATTCACATTCGTATGCGTACTAACCTAATAGTTATATTCGTATCCATTCTATCCTATTAGTTATATTCGTATTCGTTATATCCTATTAGTTATATTCGTATTCACATTCGTATTCGTTTAGTATTAATCTTAGTTATAATTAGTATGATTTCTTTTACAAAAAGTAATATAGATCAAAACACTTTTTAAAGAAATCTGGCTTTAGTCTAACTGTTTAACCAGCAATTTGAACCATTAGTTATCATAATTTTCATTATTAGAATCATACATCAAATAAAACATTTGAACTGAAAATACGTTTAAGTACTAGATACCTTGTACTTTTGCTTGTTTTCTCCCCTGAAAACGTTGAAAACCATTTGAAAAACACATGAAAAAGTGTAGGGGTATGAACTCACCGGACGCGGAAATGTGACGATTTCGGACACTAAACGTCGGTTCGGGGCCTGATTACTCGCGATGTCCCTATGTAAAATGAAATAATGTCCATAAATATCTAATTAGATTTACAATCACTAATTATATGGAACATTATACTCCAATGAGACTAAACACCTCAAAACGAGTGTTTGGAGTGACCCGGGTGTCATCCAAAGGCGTTAATTCGCATTCGTATTCCTATTTCTATTCGTATTCGGACTATGCTATTGGTTAGATTCGTATTCGTATTCGTTCTATCCTATTAGTTATATTCGTATTCACATTCGTATTTGTACTAACCTAATATAATCGTATTCGTTCTATCCTATTAGTTATATTCGTATTCGCATTCTTATTCGTACTAACCTAATAGTTATATTCGTATTCGTTCTATCCTATTAGTTATATTCGTATTCGTTCTATCCTATTAGTTATATTCGTATTCGCGTTCATATTCGTTTAGTGTTATTCGTAGTTAGAATTAGTATGATTTCTTTTACAAAAAGTAATATAGATCAAAAGACTTTTTAAAGAAATTTGGCTTTAGTCTAACTGTTTAACCTGCAATTTGAACCATTAGTTATCATAACTTTCATTATTAGAATCATACATGAAATAAAACATTTGAACTGAAAATACGTTTAAGTACAAGATTCCTTGTACTTTTGCTTGTATTTCCCCCTGAAAACGTTGAAAACCATTTGAAAAACACATGAAAAAGGGTAGGGGTATGAACTCACCGGACGCGGAAATGTGACGATTTCGGACAATAAACGTCGGTTCAGGGCCTGATTACTCGCGATGTTCCTATGTAAAATGAAATAATGTCCATATATATCTAATTAGATTTACAATCACTAATTATATGGAACATTATACTCCAATGAGACTAAACACCTCAAAACGAGTGTTTGGAGTGACCCGGGTGACATCTACAGACGTGTAATGCTACTAAGGACTTGGGATTTGAGTTTACTCCCCAAGAGTACATATTTTAGGGAGTTTACAACCATAAAACACATACATACATGAGTTCACGGCCGTGAACTCATGTTGGTGTGATTTTGAGTGCTTAATGGCTTGTTTGGACTTGGGAAATGTTGGAATGGACTTCTAAAATGCCTTCGATTAATTCAAGGGGACTTATACCATGTTTAAGGGAGTTCACGGCTGTAAACTTGGAGTTTACGGCCGTAAACTCTCCCATGGTCTTGAATAATTATTTTGGGGCACAAGGAACAATCACATGTGATTCTAGTAATTTTTCCAAGCCTTGTTATGAATTTAGGGCAACTTTTAACGCATATTTGGGAGTTTACAGCCTAAGGGTATGAGCTATGGCCGTAAACTCTTATATGTTGCATTTTGATATGTTTAAGACCCCCAAACTATTTTTAGATGGTTCTAGGATTTACCACAAGGCTATTGGTTGAGTTTCAAGGCATTTGGACATGTTAAAAGGGGTTTACTCTCCATTTTTGAGGGGTTTACGGCCTAAGCATGAGCCTTGGCCGTAAACTCCTATTTACTCCTCAGAAATTATGTTCATGATGTTCTAAGGCAAATACCATTATTCCAAAATTCATATCTAAGCCTTGTTTGAGTCTAGAAAGGGTTTAAGGGCTCAAAATCCTTTTAATTTAGTGTTTACGACCTAGGCACCTTCCTGGGCCGTAAACTCATTCAAATCCCTCAAAATGCATGTCTAAAGTGTTCTAAGTCCAATCCATGAAGTCATTTAGCCATATCTAAAATCTAGTTGTGGTTTGGAAGGGTTTTGTTGCTCAAAAACCCCCTTTAAATGAGTTTACGGCCTAGGATAGTTCTAGGGCTGTAAACCCATGATAATGGTCCTAATCCATTGTTTAAACTCGAATTTGAAGGCTAGAGGGGTTGTATAGCAAGTTAGGGAAGTTACCTCAAAGATTTGAAGCCTTAAATTGATGATTTAGACCTTTAAATCTAGTTTGAGGAGAGAGGTTGAAGTGATAGTTGTAGAATGAAGCAAAAGCTTAAAAATGAAGACTTGGATCACTTTAAATAGTGTCCAAGTTTGGGACACGGTAAAATTCTACCCGATACCGGCGTTAGAAGGGGCTTTTGGTCGCACCCGGCCAATTTGCCGTAACCTGATATGGTTGTTTTTAATCATATTCTGTTCACTAATACGAGGCGTTAAAATGAGTTCTAAGGGTATTTGGGCACTCATTAAGTCATAAAATAAAATATTCAATAATGACTGAATAAAATGCCGAAATCGGAAATGGAATCGGAAACGGCGATTGGATGATCCGAACGAGCCGCGAAAAGGGTTACATTTAGGGATATGAATTTCGGGTTGTTACATTATCCCCCCGTTAGAAAGAATTTCGTCCCGAAATTCAATGATTACGATACAAGACATGAATTTGAATGAGATATGGATGGATTTGCTGCTTCGGGTTTTCACGCTCCTACGTGACATTGGGTCTCCGCTTGACATCTCAGCAAACCCTCACTACCGGGACGCATCTTGATTTCGTTAGGTAGATACTTCTCAAAGACCGAGACGTGAAGTATCAAATGGGTGCTACTAAGTTCCGAGGGCAATCGAAGTTTGAAGGATACGAAATCGATTTCATAAGGGTCGCGAAGGGTCTAATGTACCATGAGTGAAGTATTTCGCTTTTCTAAAGCATTCCATGCCGAGTTTGCATCAAAGTTTTCGATGAAAAGTTTATCATTAGATAGAATGGAAAGGAATAATTATCCGGATTGAGGATACGATCTATAGGTATGACGTTAACATCTCTTTCTCACTGGTTGGTCATCTCGACGGTACACGTTTCAATTACTAACGAAGGATTTAGTTTAGAAAGATATTTGAATGAATGGTTAGCAAATTCTTTTAGCATTAGAATCAAAAAGGATCACAGGCACAAGATTGATCGAGAAGAAGTATACCTGTGGCAACAGTGGGATCGGCAGCTGTGCTTTCTTGCCCCATAGTTAGGACTCTCCCGGTGTTGCCATACATTACTGTCTTTGGACAGTTTCGCTTATAGTGCCCGACCTCTCCCTAGCTATAGCAGGTTTGACCGATACTAGCTCCGGAAGCTTGACTAGTTGACGGGGTTGGGGTTTTGCAGGTTCATGCGAGGTGACCTTCCTGGTCACAACTTCTACAGAACTTTTCACGACAAGGTCCAGGGATGCGATGGTAGTAGTTACATCGGTCACACCACGGGAGGGTACCGACATATCCGGTAGCAGGTACTTGAGAGGTGGAATTGACAATAGAAACAACATCAGGGGTAGTGGCAGCGTGGACTGCCACTATTTGTTGTTTCTTTGAGGGTTCTGGGGAAGACTGACTCTTCTTCTTCTTTCTCCAAAACTTTCTTTTCTCGCCACTCTTTTCTATTGGCTCGGGAGTGGTTTCTGCTTCCTCTTGATCATCGTTTTGATCGATCAAAGTTTGAGCCAGACACTTGGCGCTGTCATAGGTATCTGGCTTTGCTGCTATAACGTTTCCTATGGTTGTCTGAGTTAATCACCAGATGAATCTTTCTACCTTTTTGCTTTTCGGGGTAACCATTCCCGGACAAAGGAGTGCCAGGTCATCAAACCTTGAAGTGTAAGAGGCGATATCGGAACCTTTCATATTCAGGTTCCATAGCTCATGTTCCAGCTTTTGGATTTCACCCCGAGGGCAATATTCCGCACGTAGTAGTTCCTTCATAACTTCCCATCCCATAGCATTGGCTACAGGTAAAGTCAGGGATTTGACTCGGCCGTTCCACCAAGTCAAAGCCTTATCGATGAGCGTACAGGCGGCAAATTTCACTTTATCAGATTCTGAATAGGCGCAAATCTCGAAGATAGATTCAATTTTCTCTAACCACCGAGTTAGAGCAATGACACCCCCTGTGCCATCGAAGAATGTCGGTTTTGTGTTCATGAAGTCTTTATAGGATCAGTCCTTCCGGTGTCCCTGATTACCTTCTTGGTTTTGGTTTTGGGAACCACCTCCTGAACCATTGGGGTTTAGTTGAGGTAGGAGAGCTGATATGGTGGCAGAAATGGTTGCATGAAGTGTTTCTAGATCGATTTGAAGAGGAGGTGGTGGCGGCGGAGGGTTGTTGGTGTTCTTTGAGCTGGGTCTTTTTCCTCGGAGGCATCTTGATCTAAAAAGGTCAAGAAAGAGAGGATCATAAGTCCTCTGAATTGAATCAAGAGATATGGATCAGGGGATATCTCATCGAGACTGATATAACATTATATTGAGTGATAAGGCAGGAAAGAGTGATCAAGGCAGAAAATTTTATCGCTAGAGGAATAATCAAGGAACAACACGTATACGAGGATTTCTATAAAGGATTGGTTCGAGAAATACTCCTATAGTATTTCATGGTTCGCTGCAACGACGACTCATTGTTTGGGATATTAGGTAAGTTTTAGGTATGCTGCGTACCACAGTCACTCCCAAACACATGTTGGCCGTGCCTCGAATTAATATAGTTGGCCAGGCTATATTGATCCTAGACACGACTACATAACTGCCCAGGTTTAACCGCGGTGTACAACACCCATTTACTTATATTTTGTTCTACTTGTAGTTATGGATTTAAACGGTCGGTATACTTGTATACTTTAGAAAATACTTATATTCGTAGAGTATACTTTTAGTTCAGAGCGCTTACGCCCTTTAATGTTTATAATCTTATACCATGTATGTTTCGGTATACTAGTTCACTATAAACAAGGGCTCTAATACCAATCTGTCACACCCCGAAAACCAAAGGCGGAAACATTTCCGGGGTTGACTCCACGTTGAGTATCAAATCCAATGCACATAGTAAAGCAGTAATCACAAAACATTACATTACATAATATTGTTTACATTTGTTTGAAAGTAAAGTTGTACAAGTGTATTACATATGTAATATGAACAAAAGTAAAGACGAGTCTTCGGAACGCTCTGTCTTCTCCAAAAGGTGGCGGTGTACCTGTCTAACGCTGACTTGAGAATACAAGCGGTTTGAAAATCAGCATAAAGCTGGTGAGTTCATAAGCGGTTTAGTTTTGAAAAGATCGAGTTTCCTTTGTTACAATTTGAAAAACGGTTGGTTATGTCATTCCAGGAAATCCCATATTTTCCTTATAGTTTTAGTTATTCGTTTGTTACTTTATCCGTTTATGAGTTGATGTGCTACCAAGGAAAATCTCATATTTTCCTATGTGTTGATTTGCCTATTTGTATCTAAGTTCGTTACTGGTTGGTTCTTAGGTTTGATTTCGATGTACTAGTAATTACCATGTGTATAGTATTAGTTAAGTATTCTAAATCCTTAGATATTCTACATTCGAATGACTATTATCTACTAACTTAGTTGTATTTTCGAATATTTGGAATCACATAGAAGCGTACATTACAATATTTTTGAAGTTCTGTTGAGTTCCAAAAGAGTACATTAGTTGTATAATCGAAGCTCTGTCGACATTTTGAGGCGGATATATTCGAAACTCAGTAGAGGTCCAGAGGCGTATTTTCATATTTAATTCGAAACTCTGGTGACACTCAAGGGGTACACTAGTTGTATATTCGAAGTCTTGGTGTCATCCAAAGGCGTTAATTCGCATTCGTATTCCTATTTCTATTCGTATTCGGACTATGCTATTGGTTAGATTCGTATTCGTATTCGTTCTATCCTATTAGTTATATTCGTATTCACATTCGTATTTGTACTAACCTAATATAATCATATTCGTTCTATCCTATTAGTTATATTCGTATTCGCATTCTTATTCGTACTAACCTAATAGTTATATTCGTATTCGTTCTATCCTATTAGTTATATTCGTATTCGTTCTATCCTATTAGTTATATTCGTATTCGCGTTCATATTCGTTTAGTGTTATTCTTAGTTAGAATTAGTATGATTTCTTTTACAAAAAGTAATATAGATCAAAAGACTTTTTAAAGAAATTTGGCTTTAGTCTAACTGTTTAACCTGCAATTTGAACCATTAGTTATCATAACTTTCATTATTAGAATCATACATGAAATAAAACATTTGAACTGAAAATACGTTTAAGTACAAGATTCCTTGTACTTTTGCTTGTATTTCCCCCTGAAAACGTTGAAAACCATTTGAAAAACACATGAAAAAGGGTAGGGGTATGAACTCACCGGACGCGGAAATGTGACGATTTCGGACAATAAACGTCGGTTCAGGGCCTGATTACTCGCGATGTTCCTATGTAAAATGAAATAATGTCCATATATATCTAATTAGATTTACAATCACTAATTATATGGAACATTATACTCCAATGAGACTAAACACCTCAAAACGAGTGTTTGGAGTGACCCGGGTGACATCTACAGACGTGTAATGCTACTAAGGACTTGGGATTTGAGTTTACTCCCCAAGAGTACATATTTTAGGGAGTTTACAACCATAAAACACATACATACATGAGTTCACGGCCGTGAACTCATGTTGGTGTGATTTTGAGTGCTTAATGGCTTGTTTGGACTTGGGAAATGTTGGAATGGACTTCTAAAATGCCTTCGATTAATTCAAGGGGACTTATACCATGTTTAAGGGAGTTCACGGCTGTAAACTTGGAGTTTACGGCCGTAAACTCTCCCATGGTCTTGAATAATTATTTTGGGGCACAAGGAACAATCACATGTGATTCTAGTAATTTTTCCAAGCCTTGTTATGAATTTAGGGCAGCTTTTAACGCATATTTGGGAGTTTACAGCCTAAGGGTATGTGCTATGGCTGTAAACTCTTATATGTTGCATTTTGATATGTTTAAGACCCCCAAACTATTTTTAGATGGTTCTAGGATTTACCACAAGGCTATTGGTTGAGTTTCAAGGCATTTGGACATGTTAAAAGGGGTTTACTCTCCATTTTTGAGGGGTTTACGGCCTAAGCATGAGCCTTGGCCGTAAACTCCTATTTACTCCTCAGAAATTATGTTCATGATGTTCTAAGGCAAATACCATTATTCCAAAATTCATATCTAAGCCTTGTTTGAGTCTAGAAAGGGTTTAAGGGCTCAAAATCCTTTTAATTTAGTGTTTACGACCTAGGCACCTTCCTGGGCCGTAAACTCATTCAAATCCCTCAAAATGCATGTCTAAAGTGTTCTAAGTCCAATCCATGAAGTCATTTAGCCATATCTAAAATCTAGTTGTGGTTTGGAAGGGTTTTGTTGCTCAAAAACCCCCTTTAAATGAGTTTACGGTCTAGGATAGTTCTAGGGCCGTAAACCCATGATAATGGTCCTAATCCATTGTTTAAACTCGAATTTGAAGGCTAGAGGGGTTGTATAGCAAGTTAGGGAAGTTACCTCAAAGATTTGAAGCCTTAAATTGATGATTTGGACCTTTAAATCTAGTTTGAGGAGAGAGGTTGAAGTGATAGTTGTAGAATGAAGCAAAAGCTTAAAAATGAAGACTTGGATCACTTTAAATAGTGTCCAAGTTTGGGACACCGTAAAATTCTACCCGATACCGGCGTTAGACGGGGCTTTTGGTCGCACCCGGCCAATTTGCCGTAACCCGATATGGTTGTTTTTAATCATATTCTGTTCACTAATACGAGGCGTTAAAATGAGTTCTAAGGGTATTTGGGCACTCATTAAGTCATAAAATAAAATATTCAATAATGACTTAATAAAATGCCGAAATCGGAAACGAAATTGGAAACGGCGATTGGATGATCGGAACGAGCCGCGAAAAGGGTTACATTTAGGGATATGAATTTCGGGTTGTTACATTATCCCCCCGTTAGAGGGAATTTCGTCCCGAAATTCAATGATTACGATACAAGACATGAATTTGAATGAGATACGGATGGATTTGCTGCTTCGGGTTTTCGCGCTCCTACGTGACATTGGGTCTCCGCTTGACATCTCAGCAAACCCTCACTACCGGGACGCATCCTGATTTCGTTAGGTAGATACTTCTCAAAGACCGAGACGTGAAGTATTAAATGGGTGCTACTAAGTTCCGAGGGCAATCGAAGTTTGAAGGTTACGGAATCGATTTCATAAGGGTCGCGAAGGGTCTAATCTACCATGAGGGAAGTATTTCGCTTTTCTAAAGCATTCCATGCCGAGTTTGCATCAAAGTTTTCCATGAAAAGTTTATCATTAGAGCAATGGAAAGGAATAATTATCCGGATTGAGGATACGATCTATAGGTATGACGTTAACATTCTCTTTCTCACTGGTTGGTCATCTCGATGATACATGTTTCAATTACTAACGAAGGATTTAGTTTAGAAAGATATTTGAATGAATGGTTAGCAAATTCTTTAAGCATTAGAATCAAAAAGGATCACATGCACAAGATTCATCGAGAAGAAGTATACCTGTGGCAACGGTGGGATCGGCAGCTGTCCTTTCTTTCCCCATAGTTAGGACTCTCCTGGTGTTGCCAGATGTTACTGTCTTTGGACAGTTTCGCTTATAGTGTCCGACCTCTCCCTAGCTGTAGCAGGTTTAACCGATACCAGCTCCGGAAGCTTGACTAGTTGACGGGGTTGGGGTTTTGCAGGTTCGTGCGAGATGACCTTCCTGGCCACAACTTCTACAGAACTTTGCACGACAAGGCCCAGGGATGCGATGGTGGTAGTTACATCGGTCACACCACGGGAGGGTACCGACATATCCGGTAACAGGTACTTGAGATGTGGAATTGACAACCGAAACAGAAGCAGGGGAGTGGCAACGTGGACTGCCATTATTTGTTGTTTCTTTGAGGGTTCTGGGGAAGACTGACTCTTCTTCTTCTTTCTCCAAAACTTTCTTTTCTCGCCACTCTTTTCTGTTGGCTCGGGAGTGGTGTCTGCTTCCTCTTGATCATCATGTGATCGATCAAAGTTTGAGCCAGACACTTGGCGCTATCATAGGTATCTGGCTTTGCTGCTATAACGTTCCCTTTGGTTGGCTGAGTTAATCCCCAGATGAATCTTTCTACCTTTTTGCTTTCCGGGGTAACCATTCCCGGACAATGGAGTGCCAGGTCATCAAACCTTGAAGTGTAAGAGGCGATATCGAAACCTTTCATCTTCTGGTTCCATAGCTCATGTTCTAGCTTCTGGATTTCACCCCGAGGGCAATATTCCTCACGTAGTAGATCCTTCATAACTTCCTATCCCATAGCATTGGCTACAGGTAAAGTCAGGGATTTGACTCAGCCGTTCCACTAAGTCAAATCCTTATCGATGAGCGTACAGGCGGCAAATTTCACCTTATCAGATTCCAAACAGGCGCAAATCTCGAAGATAGATTCGATTTTCTCTAACCACCGAGTTAGAGCAATGACACCCCCTGTGCCATCGAAGAATGTCGGTTTTGCGTTCATGAAGTCTTTATAGGAACACTCCTTCCGGTGTCCCTGATTACCTTCTTGGTTTTGGTTTTGGGAACCACCTCCTGAACCATTGGGGTTTAGTTGAGGTAGGAGAGCTGATATGGTTGCAGAAATGGTTGCCTGAAGTGTTTCTAGATCGATTTGAAGAGGAGGTGGTGGCGGCGGAGGGTTGTTGGTGTTCTTTGAGTTGGGTCTTTTCCTCGGAGGCATCTTGATCTAAAAAGTTCAGGAAAGAGAGGATCATAAGTCCTCTGAATTGAATCAAGAGATATGGATCAGGGGATATCTCATCGAGACAGATATAACATTATATTGAGTGATAAGGCATGAAAGATTGATCAAGGAAGAAAATTTTATCGCTAGAGGAATAATCAAGCAACAACACGTATACGAGGATTTCTACAAAGGATCGGTTCAAGAAACACTCCTATAGTATTTCATGGTTCGCTGCAGCGACGACTCGTTGTTTGGGATATTAGGTAAGTTTTAGGTATGCTGTGTACCACAGTCACTCCCAAACACATGTTGGCCATGTCTCGAATGAATATAGTTGGCCAGGCTATATTGATCCTAGACACGACTACATAACTGCCCAGGTTTAACCGCAGTGTACAACACCCATTTACTTATATTTTGTTCTACTTGTAGTTACGGATTTCGACGGTCGGTATACTTGTATACTTTAGAAAATACTTATATTCGTAGAGTATACTTTTAGTTCAGAGCGCTTACGCCCTTTAATGTTTATAATCTTATACCATGTATGTTTCGGTATACTAGTTCACTATAAACAAGGGCTCTAATACCAATCTGTCACACCCCGAAAACCAAAGGCGGAAACATTTCCGGGGTTGACTCCACGTTGAGTATCAAATCCAATGCACATAGTAAAGCAGTAATCACAAAACATTACATTACATAATATTGTTTACATTTGTTTGAAAGTAAAGTTGTACATGTGTATTACATTTCTAATATGAAAAAAAGTAAAGACGAGTCTTCGGGACGCTCCGTCTTCTCCAAAAGGTGGCGGTATACCTGTCTAACGCTGACCTGAGAATACAAGCGGTTTGAAAATCAGCATAAAGCTGGTGAGTTCATAAGCGGTTTAGTTTTGAAAAGATCGAGTTTCCTTTGTTACAATTTCAAAAACGGTTGGTTATGTCATTCCAGGAAATCCCATATTTTCCTTATAGTTTTAGTTATTCGTTTGTTACTTTATCCGTTTTATGAGTTGATGTGCTACCCAGGAAAATCCCATATTTTCCTATGTGTTGATTTGCCTATTTGTATCTAAGTCCGTTACTGGTTGGTTCTTAGGTTTGATTTCGAAGTACTAGTAATTACCATGTGTATAGTATTAGTTAAATATTCTAAACCCTTAGATATTCTACATTCGAATGACTATTATCTACTAACTTAGTTGTATTTTCGAATATTTGGAATCACACAGAAGCGTACATTACAGTATGTTTGAAGTTCTGTTGAGTTCCAAAAGAGTACATTAGTTGTATAATCGAAGCTCTGTCGACATTTTGAGGCGGATATATTCGAAACTCAGTAGAGGTCCAGAGGTGTATTTTCTTATTTAATTCGAAACTCTGGTGACACCCAAGGGGTACACTAGCTGTATATTCGAAGTCTTGGTGTCATCCAAAGGCGTTAATTCGCATTTGTATTCCTATTTCTATTCGTATTCGTACTATGCTATTGGTTAGATTCGTATTCGTATTCGTTCTATCCTATTAGTTATATTCGTATTCACATTCGTATTCGTACTAACCTAATAGTTATATTCGTATTCGTTCTATCCTATTAGTTATATTTGTATTTGCATCATTAGTTATATTCGTATTCGTTCTATCCTATTAGTTATATTCGTATTTGTTATATCCTATTAGTTATATTCGTATTCGCATTTGTATTCGTTTAGTATTAATCTTAGTTATAATTAGTATGATTTGTTTTATAAAAAGTAATATAGATCAAAACACTTTTTTAAAGAAATCTGGCTTTAGTCTAACTGTTTAACCTGCAATTTGAACCATTAGTTATCACAATTTTCATTATTAGAATCATACATGAAATAAAACATTTGAACTGAAAATACGTTTAAGTACAAGATTCCTTGTACTTTTGCTTGTATTCCCCCCGAAAACGTTGAAAACCATTTGAAAAACACATGAAAAAGGGTAGGGGTATGAACTCACCGGACGCGGAAATGTGACGATTTCGGACACTAAACGTCGGTTCGGGGCCTGATTACTCGCGATGTCCCTATGTAAAATGAAATAATGTCCATATATATCTAATTAGATTTACAATCACTAATTATATGGAACAGTATACTCCAATGAGATTAAACACCTCAAAACGAGTGTTTGGAGTGACCCGGGTGACATCTACGGACGTGTAATGGTACTAAGGACTTGGGATTTGAGTTTACTCCCCAAGAGTAAATATTTTAGGGAGTTTACAACAATAAAACACATACATACATGAGTTCACGGCCGTGAACTCATGTTGGTGTGATTTTGAGTGCTTAATGGCTTGTTTGGACTTGGGAAATGTTGGAATGGACTTCTAAAATGCCTTGGATTAATTTAAGGGGACTTATACCATGTTTAAGGGAGTTCACGGCTGTAAACTTGGATTTTACGGCCGTAAACTCTCCCATGGTCTTGAATAATTATTTTGGGGCACAAGGAACAATCACATGTGATTCTAGTAATTTTTCCAAGCCTTGTTATGAATTTAGGGCACCTTTTAACACATATTTGGGAGTTTACAGCCTAAGGGTATGAGCTATGGCCATAAACTCTTATATGTTGCATATTGATATGTTTAAGACCCCCAAACTATTTTTAGATGGTTCTAAGATTTACCACAAGGCTATTGGTTGAGTTTCAAGGCATTTGGACATGTTAAAAGGGGTTTACTCTCCATTTTTGAGGGGTTTACGGCCTAAGCATGAGCCTTGGCCGTAAACTCCTATTTACTCCTCAAATATTATGTTCATGATGTTCTAAGGCAAATACCATTATTCCAAAATTCATATCTAAGCCTTGTTTGAGTCTAGGAAGGGTTTAAGGGCTCAAGACCCTTTTAATTTAGTGTTTACGGCCTAGGCACCATCCTGGGCCATAAACTCATTCAAATCCCTCAAAATCCATGTCTAAAGTGTTCTAAGTCCAATCCATGAAGTCATTTAGCCATATCTAAAATCTAGTTGTGGTTTGGAAGGGTTTTGTTGCTCAAAAACCCCTTTAAATGAGTTTACGGCCTAGGATAGTTCTAGGGCCGTAAACCCATGATAATGGTCCTAATCCATGGTTTAAACTCGAATTTGAAGGCTAGAGGGGTTGTATAGCAAGTTAGGGAAGTTACCTCAAAGATTTGAAGCCTTAAATTGATGATTTGGACCTTTAAATCTAGTTTGAGGAGAGAGGTTGAAGTGATAGTTGTAGAATGAAGCAAAAGCTTAAAAATGAAGACTTGGATCACTTTAAATAGTGTCCAAGTTTGGGACACGATAAAATTCTACCCGATACCGGCGTTAGTCGGGGCTTTTGGTCGGACCCGGCCAATTTGCCGTAACCCGATATGGTTGTTTTTAATCATGTTCCGATCACTAATACGAGGCGTTAAAATGAGTTCTAAGGGTATTTGGGTACTCATTAAGTCATAAAATAAAATATTCAATAATGACTTAATAAAATGCCGAAATCGGAAACGAAATCGGAAACGGCGATTGGATGATCGGAACGAGTCGCGAAAAGGGTTACATTTAGGGATATGAATTTCGGGTTGTTACACCAGTAATGGTTGGCAAACTAGCCAATCAATCCTACCAATCCGGAGTTCAAGCTAGCCAGATTCGAGATGTCAACGTGGAAGTACAGGTTCATACTTCTGACATCCGTAGGCTGGACAAAATTCAGGACAATGCCCAACTCCAAACCGAGGCATTCCAAGCGCAAATGATTGCGGCCCTAGCCGAATTGAGGGAACAACAAGCCGCTTTTGATAGGCGTCTTATGTAATCGAAGCAATTGGATGTGGAGTCAAGCTCCAAGCGCAACCGACGTCGCAAGTAGTGCTTGCCAAAATCTCAAATTTTGTTATAAGTTAGGACCTCGGCTAAAAGTTTTTAATTTTTCTTAAACTTTGTAACCAGAGACCCTTATAGGGGTCAAATTTTCGTGATCATTGTATCAACTATTATATTAATATAAGTGGCACTATTATTAATACGTGGAGTATTTCATTCAATCCCTAAAAAGTTATGTAAAACAAAATGCTTGTTTCATATTTTCAGTCTTACAAATAACTTTCATTCTTCTATTTGAGACTCGTACTATCATCTGTTGTTGGGCTATAGCAATATAGTTCATGAGTCACATACAGTTTCTATGCTATGGAATTCTTATCTTTATCTTTTCAACCTATAGTTGAAGGATGCCTCCGCGTAGGAACCCAAGGTGAAACAACGGTGGGGAAGCACCTATACCACCACCACCTCCACCTCCTCAGTTTGATGCTGTCATGTTCCAAGCAGCAGTCACCGCAGCGGTAGCAGTTGCCATGTCACAGATCAATAACTCGAGTACTACTGGCTCGGGAACTGGCACACACCTATCCAACCATGGCGAGAGTCATGGGCAACCCCGAGAATGCACCTATAAGGACTTTACTAATGCCAAACCCCGGATGTTTTATGGAACTGGTGGCGTGATGGCTCTGAGGCAGTGGATCGAAAGGACAGAATCAGTCTTTGAAATCTACTCCTGTCCCGAGCACAGCAAAGTCAAGTTTGCAACCTTCACCCTTATTGATAGAGCTTTAGCTTGGTGGAATGGCCACGTTAAGGTACTTACCCTGATAGTGGCAAACTCCATAAGCTGGGAGAGCTTAAAAGTCATGCTGATGAGAGAATACTGTCCACGAGGAGAGATTCAAAAACTCGAGCACGAACTCTGGACTCTTGGAATGGTTGGTACCGACATCGCAACTTATACCAACAGATTCTGCGATCTGGCAATCCTCTATCCAGATATGATTGCTCCTGAGAGCAAGAAAATAGAGAGATACATTTGGGGACTGTCGCCCCAAATTAGGTCAAGCGTGTTAGCTTCAAAACCTGACACTTTTGAAAGTGCCAAGGAACTGGCACAATCTCTTGTTGACTACGGAGGTCATCAGAACTCAACGGTTGCTACACCAGAACCACAAAAGGGAAACAACAACAACAACAACAATAACAAAAAGAGGGTATGGAATAAAGGGAAGGGAGGGTCTTCCTAAGAACCCGCGAAGAAACAATTGGTTTCAGTGAATGCTGCCACTGTACCTACTACCGTTCCTACGAATCCCTACCCAACAAAGCCTTATGGGGGTAACCTTCCAAAGTGCACGAAATGCACTTATCACCATCATGGACCTTGTCGGGAAATGCAGTGTTCCAACTGCAACAGAAAGGGACACACTGTCCGTTTCTGCAAGGATCCCGGAAAGCCGATCACTCAAGTTCCCAGCGCGGGTGTAGGCCAAACTTGCTACGGTTGTGGCGAGGTGGGCCACTACAAGAGAAACTGTCCAAAGGCAGCAAATACCGGCGGGGTGGGACGAGTTTTGGCTATAGGCCACGATGAAGCCGTAGCTGATCCGACTGTAGTTGCTGGTACGTTCCTTCTCGATAATTCATATGCATGCATATTATTCGATAGTGGAGCGGAGAGAAGCTTCGTGAGTCAAAACTTTATTCACTTACTTAAACATCAACCTAGCAATTTAGAAAAATCATTCACTGTAGAGATGGCCAATGGAAAAACGGAAAACACTAACTGCATATACATGGACTGTACGTTAACTTTAGACGGTCATTCTTTCCCAATCAACCTCATGCCTGTCCAAATTAAAAGTTTCGACGTCATAGTCAGCATGGATTGGTTAAGTCTTCTGCGTGCTAACATCCTGTGCTTTGAGAAAGCAGTTCGTCTTAATCTCCCTAACAACGAAACATTAGTTATTTACGGCAACAAATCAAGTGCACACCTTTCTATCATTTCGTGCATCCAAGCTCGAAAGTGTTTACGGAAGGATTGTTGAGCATTCCTAGTGCACATCGTCGATACGAGTCAGGAACTGAAGGACATCAAGAACATTCCAGAAGTACGCGACTTTCCTGATATCTTTCCAGAAGAACTACCGGGATTACCACCACAACGCCAAGTCGAGTTTAGAATCGACTTAGTTCCAGGGGCTACCCCAGTAGCGAAGTCGCCTTATCGCCTAGCACCAGCAGAGATGCAAGAACTTTCCAGTCAGCTTAACGAACTCCTTCAAAAAGGATTCATTAGACCAAGTTTCTCACCTTGGGGAGCACCGGTCCTGTTTGTAAAGAAGAAATACGGATCGTTCCACATGTGCATCGACTACAAAGAACTGAACAAGCTTACTGTCAAAAATTGCTATCCTCTACCCCGTATTGACGAACTATTTGATCAACTTCAAGGAGCAAACTACTTCTCAAAGATAGATCTATGATCCGGATATCACCAATTACGAGTACTAGAGGGGGATATTCCCAAGACAGCCTTCCGAACTCGTTATGGACACTACGAATTTGTAGTGATGCCGTTCGGATTAACCAATACACTAGAAGTATTTATGGACCTAATGAATAGGGTGTGCCATCCCTACTTAGATCAGTTTATCATCGTCTTCATCGATGACATACTTATCTACTCCCGAAGTAAGGAAGAGCATAGTCAGCACTTACGAAAAGTCTTAGAAACATTGCGATCAGAGAAGCTCTATGCGAAATTCTCTAAATGCGAATTTTGAATTCGAAGAGTCGAATTTTTGGGCCACGTTGTTAGCGAGAAGGGGATACACGTGGACCCCTCCAAAATTAAGGCCATTAAGAACTGGTCGGCACCAAAGACACCTACAGAGATTCGTCAATTTCTAGGTATCGCCGACTACTATCGCAGATTCATAAAGAACTTCTCTAGCATTGCGAAACCTCTTACTACATTAACCCAAAAAGGCGTGGCCTTTGACTGGGAAGCGAAACAAGAGAAGGCGTTCCAAACGCTGAAACAGGCCTTGTGCACCGCATCGATACTATCCCTCCCCGAAGGAATAGAAGATTTCGCAGTGTATTGCGATGCATCAAACCAAGGACTTGGTTGTGTTCTTATGCAGAGAGGGAAGGTTATTGCTTATGCCTCCCGACAGCTTAAGACACACGAAGTGAACTATACGACCCACGATCTTGAGTTATGAGCAGTGGTATTTGCTCTGAAGATCTGGAGACACTAATTATACGGAACAAAGAGTACTATCTTCACCGATCACAAGAGCATTCAACACATTTTGTATTAGAAGGAACTCAACATGCGAAAACGACGATGGGTCGAGTTACTCAATGACTACGAATGTGAAATTCGTTATCATCCTGGCAAGGCCAACGTGGTAGTTGACGCCCTAAGCCGAAAACAATACACTGGACGGAGAGTCAAATCTCTGACTATGACTATCCATTCCCACTTATCCACGCAAATTAAGGAGGCTCAACTGGAAGCTTTGCAACCTGAAAATGTGGCGAGTGAATCCCTGAGAGGAATGGACAAGAATCTAGAAATCAAGGGTGGCGGGGCATATTATCTCAAGGACCGAATCTGGACGCCGAAACATGGTGGTTTTAGAAACGTAGTCATGACCGAAGCACACAACACGAGATATTTCGTTCACCCAGGTTCAGATAAAATGTATCTGGATCTTAAGAAACTGTACTGGTGGCCTAACATGAAAGCAAAAATTGCTACCTTCGTAAGTAAATGCCTTACTTGTGCTAAGGTTAAGGTCGAGTATCAGAAACCGTCAGGATTAATACAGCAACCGGAGATACCAGAATGGAAATGGGAGCGGATTACTATGGACTTCATAACCAAGTTGCCCAAGACGACGAGTGGACTCGATACCATATTGGTCATCGTCGACAGATTGACTAAATCCGCGCATTTCCTACCAATCAAGGAGACTGACAAGATGGAAAAGCTTACTTGAACTTACATAAGGGAAATAGTTCGACTGCATGGTGTTCCGATATCCATTATCTCCGATAGAGATAGTAGATTCACTTCAAGATTCTGGCAGTCACTACAAAGTTCCCTGGGGACTAGGCTAGACATAAGTACAGCCTACCACCCGCAAACAGACGGACAAAGTGAGAGAATGATACAAACCTTGGAAGATATGCTGAGAGCCTGTGTGATTGACTTTGGAAAGGCATGGGATATCCATTTACCCCATGTCGAATTTTCATACAACAATTTTTATCATACAAGCATAAAGCCTGCTCCGTTTGAAGCCCTCTATGGGCGAAAGTGCAGATCCCCTCTGTGCTGGACTGAAGTTGGCGATACCCAGTTAGCTAGAGGACGAGTTCCTGAAAGCACTCTCACCGGTCCGGAAATCATACGGGAAACGACAGAGAAGATTGTTCAGATTCGTGAACGGTTGAAAGCCTCCAGAGACCGGCAGAAAAGCTACGCGGACCAAAGGAGGAAACCTTTGGAATTTCAGGTAGGAGACCACGTTTTATTGAAGGTCTCACCGTGGAAGGGTTTAATACGCTTTGGGAAGCGTGGGAAACTAAATCCAAGATACATAGGTCCTTTTGAGATTCTTGCTAGAATCGACCCAATGGCTTACAAACTTAACCTACCGCGTGAACTTAGTAACATACATCCAACCTTCCATGTCTCGAACTTGAAAAAGTGTCTGTCCGATGAGACTCTTGTTATTCCACTCGACGAGATCGAGATCAACGAGAGCCTCAACTTTGTGGAAGAACCGGTAGAAATCATGGACCGAGAGGTCAAACAAACAAAACAAAGTCGCATACACATCATGAAGGTTTGTTGGAACGCCAAGCGGGGACCTGAATTCACAGGGGAACGCGAAGATCAAATGAAACAAAAGTACCCTCAACTTTTTCATATTCACTAGTATCCTTACTACTTTAAATTTCGGGACGAAATTCCCTCTAACGGGGGGATGATGTGACAACCCGATATTTCAACTCTATGTAATGACCTAAAAAGTCAATTATTGTAACTACTTTTGTGATAATGAAATTAACTTCAAAAATATAATGTCCAAAACGTTTCTATTTAATTACCTACTATGTTAGATGTCATTAAACCGTGATCGTACGTAAAAAGAACGCCCAAATCCGACTTCGTATATTGAAGTTATGATTTTTCTAAGTTCGGCTTAGCAGCAGACAGCTAAAAACTCGAATCGGAGATCGAGCGACTTTTGGCCGGAATGACCTAAACGAGAATCGAAGGTCTCGACAATGGTAATTCAGCGGTAAAAAGTCTGGCAAAAACCGACTTTAGATAAAGAAGTTATGAATTTCTAAAGAAATTCCTTAAACACGACGTTTTAAAAATAAATAATAAAAATAATTTCGAAATTTGCCGACGGAATCTAAACGAAAGTTGTAGAGCGTAGTCTCACCTATGCATAGATATAAAGACCATCGAAAACGGAATTCGTACGAAGAAGATATGAATTTTAGAAATTTATTAACTAAATTAAATATAAATTTAATTATAAAATCTTGGTAATATCCGAAGAGGAGTCAGCAGATAGGGCCGAAGTACGCCCTGCGTACCCTCACACGCCCCGCGTACTCAAGGCCAAGGCATCAGATCGTCCACGTCCTGGTCTATGCAAAACTAGCCTTGTCCCATCCGAAGTCCGAGGCAGTCGAGGACTCAGTCATGCATGACGTACGCGTACGCCCCGCGTACCGAGGCGGTTCCAGCCCCTATAAAAGGGATGCGAGGGTTCCGAAGAAAGGGCTCCATTTCTCTCATTTCCTTTGCGTTCTTGCCTCTTTTTCCGTTCCCGTGCTAACCCGAAGCCCTGGTCATTTTGCTCAATTCCCAAAGATCGTTTGTACTCCCGAGAATCCCGAGAATCCCGAGAAAATCCGTTTTCCCGAGACGAAATTCTGCCCGGTTTCCATCTCGCTTTCTTCAAACTTTCAAGTGAGTTCATACCCCTTAATCAACCTTTTTAAATATTGTAAATGCTTTTATATGCTTTCAAGGGGGGGGGGGGGGGAATACAAGTAAAACACACGATTAATATCGGGTGTTATATATAAAGTTTTATTATACACTTTTACTAAATAGAATCATATGTGATTTATAAACTTTATAGGGAACTCTCGTATATAAAATATATTACAATAGCATTCTATCTTTTGAAATATAAAATTGTTGTAATGCATGTATAAACTAAACATTTTGCTTAGATTATATGTATACGTGTCTATCTTAGACACTATAAAAATCTATACTTTCTCATCAAGTGATTCGTTTTCTAGGGATTTCAAAACAAATGAGACACACTTTTAGAAAGCTATAATAGGTATAGTTTTACGAGAATTTTTCTAACTTTTACATACTAGAAACACCATTTTCAAGAAGTCACTTTCATATACAAGAACAAACGAACATTTTAACAAGTAAATCTATTTTTATACTAAGATTTGTGAGACATTAACTTCACGTACGTTCGAGTACACATTTGAAGTCCTGTATTATATACTAGAATCCCTTAGAGGGGGAGCATGGTGTTTGTGTATTGATCTATACGGGCTTGACAACCTGCGCCTTGACTGTTAGCTACAGTCCTCCATTTGGGGTGACAAACGTCATAACATTCCAACGCCTGAAGAACGTTGTGTATAGGCATTCCGAGTCAATAGTATGGTTATAAAACTCACATGGGGTATTAAAAATACATTGATTTATGAGGTTTTCAAATACATTGGTTATTTTACACTTACATACATTTTTAGAAACAAACATTGGTCATGAGAGAAGGCTACTTTTATACTAGTAGAAAATATAGGATTTTCTAGAATCAAACAAACAAGGACAAAACATTTCATTTCATACAAACATTGTCATTTAATACTTATGAAACTCACCAGCTTAAATGTTGATCTACTCTTTCAAAACTACTTGTATGTCCCAGGGATTCAGTAATTTCAGGTATCAATATGCTTTTGGAGAAGGGACACTACGGCGTCAGTTTAATCTCATATTTTGACATCATATTGTAATTGGTTTTGAACATGTAAGTTTTGACAAATGTAAACTTTCAATTATATATATGATGGTTGTATTGCTTTCTTTACTATGTATTAATTTGTTACGTTACCACATGAAGTCATCCGCCCCCGAACGTTTCCGTCGTTCCGGTTTGGGGGTGTGACATTTCCTCACCATCATTTTCATGAATCAGAGAGAAACCTTATGACACTTAGATTTAATGGTGTATGTGTTCTTATCCATGTGAATTGTCAAAACCATAGTCACAAGACAAGGATAATGACAAATCCAAACTCATATGGACTGAACTCAATCTTAATTTCTTGCCATCTGGCAGCTCAAGGGCCTGCCATTGCTTCCAAGTTGTTATGCAACCAATTGAGAACTCTAAGAACTCATATGCAAAGCCAACTTTAATTGGAATGGGCACAAAATATGTCAACACGATAGGTTATAAACCTCAAGTCGTGTGCTAGTGAAGAACTTCAGGTTTTATTCTTGATTAGTTCTTGAGACTTTCAAGACCTTTAAGACTCCCACTGTCCTGTTGACATATAAGACTTTCTTGTCGGATATTCAAGAGATAGTGTGGATTCTAATCAAGACAAACACTTCACACAATTGGCCTTAGTTGGTCTTTGTTTTATCCAAAGCATCACAACTTACCAATTTCAAATGTACAAGAGTAGGATACCTTTACTCTTACATTTGACTTGTGTGAAGAAACCTTCCTTTAAGATATGTCACTCAAGTTACAATCTTGGAGTATGACTCTAAGACTTGTTTTGGAATGAAGTATGACTCATCTTCTTGATTTAACCACTTCAACAATTCATAACTCCTCTTCTTAACTATCAAAATCCACTTAGAGGATGAATTATGATAAGGTCTCAAAATCATTAAGATGGTCTTAAAACGTGATACTAAAGTACTCTCCCATCTTTTTAGATTTGAGAAACTTTTATCTTTCTTCCTAATTTGATTCTTCTTATTCGCTCTGTCATACATTGGAACCTTTTCCAATGTCTCAGAATTACATATAAGCTTGTAAGTATAACCATATTTATTAAACTTTAGTAAATCATGACGGATAGTCTTATCGATCTTTTGTGGTGGACTTAATCAGTGCACAAGAAAGTGTACTCGATCCCTTAGTCCTTTACTTAACTCACATATCCATGTGAACAAGTAATTAGTCTTAATTTTCCAATGTTTGAAAGTTCTCATTCATCATACTATACAACTTGCATGATTCCAAGTTTCGGTCCAATTGAAACCTTGGGTGACGAGAATCTTTCCTTATTTGGTAAATTTAGGCATTACCACAAATGAAAGAATCAAATTCACTTTCCAATATTGCTATCAGTGGAATCTTATAAGCAACAATTTTCCACAAACGCCATTGTAAGGATACATAAAATACCTAAAATCAAAAGATTTACCTTTTATTTTAAAACTTTGCGGAAAAACTTATCCTTACAATCCATATGAAAACTTGTTGTTATCTATTACTAAGCAATATATATATATATATATATATATATATATATATATATATATATATCATAACTCTTAAGTAACAACCCAAAAATTCTGATCACCGAACCATGCGAGTGAAATCCATCTTCGTGATCAGAATCTGCATATACTTCTTTTAAGTTTCTACACTTTTCCTTTGATTCTTAAACACCAACATGTGACCCAGTCACATCATGTAATAAGAATCTCAGAATATAAAGTTAGCAGAGTTAGAGAGTGGACTTTACCTGAAGTAGAGTCAAACTTATTGACTTTAACATCCTTAGGTAAAATTGGCAGCTTCGCAACTAATGCCCCTTCCTTTGGCTATGGCCGATCCCTTTCCATTGGGAAGAGAGAGCTTTACTGGATATCCAATGTCATCATTGTCAATGTCCATAAAGTTTTGGAAGTTGATCTTAGCAAATAGATAAGATCATTAAGGGTCTTGTCATAGTCTGTTTCATAGGAGTCCCAAAGGAACTCACTACGTGACTTAGAAAGTAGTTGAGCCACCAACTTTCTCAAGACTTTGAAACCCAACTCTCCCGGATCGTCAATATGTGACAACATCTCCAAGATGTGATCACACATAGACCTTTGCTTACCAATAGGGCTTGAGTGATCTTAAACTTTTCAAGAACTTGTGGGTTAGGGAGAATAATTGGAGGAGGTGAAAGAAGTATGATTTCCATGGGATATCATCTTCATTTAGAAAAACTTGTTTCAAGAGATTTGGGAAGATCATAGAAGTCTGAACTAGACATATTTTGGGAGATATTCAAGATAGTTGATTTAAAGTCCCTAATATAACACCCAATATGAAATATTAAGGCTAGGAGCCAACACAATAGTTTTATACCTTGGAAGAGGGATGTCGTAATCCAAGCTATAAAATATTTGAAGGTAAGTGAATGACGATTCACCAATATCCACCAAGATAAACTAAATGTATTATTAGGTTTTAATTGGTTTTGAAACTCCTAGATTCTTTTGAAATTCATTGAGCTTTTCAATGGCATGTTTCAATCTCGAGTGTGCCCTTCAGGTTTTGTGACTGGGATGCCGTGGATCACAAAACAAGGTGTGAAGTAACCATGCAAATTACTTGGTACTCTTAAGTGTTTAGCCCTCAATCAATGTGCCGGTTAATCACACACGCTCCATCGATACTATGATAAGCATTAAGTTATCCTTTGCCTACCTTGTTAAATATGAGTTAGTGTGTCGGTTAACTACACACGCTCCACTAACCGACTTAAACAAAGTGCAAAGTGAAATGTCATGGATTAGCACCTTATTCACATTTTCATAAGTAACTAAGATTGGGTATTTATAAAAGGTTTAGTTACTTAGTATTTATCATTAATACTTTTAATGAAGGGAGAATTATAGTCCTTGTCCTACCCGTTCGGCTAATGACCCTCCACCAATCAAGATTGGGTATTTATAAAAGGTTTAGTTACTTAGTGAGAGTGGACACCCGTTGAACTGCCATTTTATAGGCAGTAACTTTATACCCCCTTATAGACCGACTTCGTGAATGATGCCTACTAACGGTAACACTGACTTTACTCTTATACACACACACACACACACACATATATATATATATATATAAATATTATTAACTTATAATATTATAAAGTATAAGGGTTGCATTTTAACTTTTAAAATTCTAAGGGCTAACTTGGAATTAAAGTATTCATAAGTGTAAACTTATCAAATTCCAAAACTTGAGGGCAAGTTTTGAAACTATTCAAAAACTAATTAATTCCATAACTTATGTCGTTAAAGTAGTTTTAATTAAAAGACTCTTCAAGTTTCATAACTTAAGGACAAGTTATGGAAGACTTTAAACTAATAAAAGAATGTACCTTTTCTTTATTTTGTAGTTTATGGAATTAATTAAGGTTACACATTTTATTACTTAATGAAGTGACTCTTGAACATCCATAACTTGAGGACAAGTTATGGAGTCATAAAACCATTTGATGAGAACAAGACTCTTCATTTTGTAACCTTTCCCATCTTTTATGAGTTTTAAGAAACTTAAATGTGACCTTTCATGTAACTTGAGGACAAGTTACACAAACAAATTTTAGAATCATCTCTTAGATTAAAATGGATTGAAAACACATAATGAATTACCTTATCTATTAATCTAAGCAACTCATATGAACAAAGATAATTCACATCAATCTTTTTCATGTAATTAGCATAAATTTTAAACTAACACAAAACATGAATCTATTGACAATTATCTTTGAAATTGGATTAGCTTGAACATTACCACATCAAAAAAAAGTTTATAAGTCCAAAAACAGCTTAGGGTAATGTTCCTAGTCCATTTCTAGCGAAAAAAAATCGAAAATATTTTGTCTAGGCCTCCTACTCGTCGAGTGTATCAACCTACTAGACGAGTATGATGATTTTCTTCATGGACTCGGCGAGTTCATCAGTGGACTCGGCGAGTCCAGTGCCCAGAAAGCCAGAAAATCGATTTTTTCAGCATTTTTCATCAATTTGCATCGAGTATAATTGAAAACAAGCCTAGTCTCTGATACCACTGTTGTGTTTTGAGCATTCTAACACTCTTAAGTGTACATGCAACCCTAAATACCTTGGATCTATGTTTTCTCTATTATACAAGCAAATATGAACTTTCCAAGGTATTCATCCTAACTAGCATAATAACATTGATTCATATGAATATATCAAGTTAGAATTACATACCTCTTTGATGTAGAATGTCTTCATGAAGCTTGAGTGCCTAGTGCCCCAAGGGTGACACCTCAAATGGTTCACACAACATTAAATACACTTGGAATAACTTGAGAGAATATACACACTTCATGAAAATCGGCTAGCCCTTTTTCTTACATACTCTAGTGGCTGATTTTCCCAAGAATATGATCTTTATATAGTGTCACAATTAGGGTAAACCCTAATTGTCATGGATTTCCATTTCCTTGGATCCATGGGTTCAAATGCACCATGGAGCATCCTATGGGTTTTAGCCCAACTTGATAATCATGGAGTCTTAGCCCACTATACAAGTATGGATGATTTACACAATCAACCCATATATTTAATTAGTCTTCTTTTGATCACTTAATTAATCCTAGATTAATTCTTGATCAATACTAATTAAATAATCTTATTAATATATTAGAACTTGTAATAAATTAACAAACCTTAAGTGTTATTTCTCTCATTATAGTCTATCTAAATGCATGATGCCATGCAACTCAAATGGACCATGCCGGGTCGGGTCAAGTCTTAACAATTATAGTTATGGACTTAGACATTAATCCAACAATATCTTCCCGCCGCCTTCTATGTTTGGTGGATGCACAGTCTGCTGTACTAAGAATATATGCACTTGATCTGCTTTTTTTTTTTTAAAACACACCAAATTAGAAACTTATAAAATCAAAGAATATGCTTCTTTCCTTCCTTCACCTAAAGTTTTGGTGTTACTTGGTACACAATTTGAACTGCATAATGTTCTATTTTAGCCTTCATTTATGATGTCAACATTAAGAACAAAAAGTTCATGAATTTTACCAACATGCCATTGGGTGTTGTCTACATATCATCTTTCGTGTCTCTTACATAAAGAAGCATCATAATAAAAATTCAAAAATAGTAACATGAAACAAATAAAAGATAAAGAACATATCCTCTGGATTGAATTTTCCATAGATTTACAAGTCCATCCAGATGGTTTGTACCTAACCTCGGGTTTAGCGGACCCCATGATCCACATATTTGACATTAGGTTTAATACCAACAAACCCTCACAGTCAATTAGAGCTCATTAGAAACGTGTGTTCAAAGCCTTAGAGTTGAGGTAACCACATGATATGATAATTAGGTTTCTTGTTATATTTAATTCAAAGATAGTGAGACCAGAAAACCATACCTAGGGCTTGTAAGCCTTTTGAATAAGTCAATATCAATGCAAAAAAGGACGACTAGGAAAGCATACCTTTGTGCAATCGGACCTAGGGCTTGTAAGGATGACAAAAAATCATGAGTAACAAACATTGTGGGGGATTAGAACTCGCAATGCCATAAATCACTGAATCTAGGATAGAAGTAGCTAGAGGGGGTGTGACACTGGGAGGGTTGGCAGTGGTGTGTTGGCGATGGTGGGCGGAGGTGGGTTTGTCTCAAGGAAAGTGGGTTGGAAGCGGTAAAGAAAGTGTGTGATAAGAGGGGAAACCAGGTAGATCAAAGAAGAAATTTGGCGATGACATGCATGTTGTTGCCTTTATGGATGCCGACAATCGGAAAGAGAAGGCAGTGGCGGTCATAGTACGAGGGAAAGAAGCAGTGGTAGTCGTCGCCGATTAAACCTCTTCGTTATTAAACAAAAGTCATGGAACACGACGATAATGAGTATACCGTTTCATAAAATTAGAGGATCAAAAGCAAATGATGATGATCCTCCCTATATTTCTCGATTGCGAAGATGAAAGATAGAAAGAAGGTAGAAAAGAACAAGGCGGGTTTCAAAATTTTGGGGATTTTGTTTCCCCCGAATCTACTAAATGCCCGTTTCATTAAAATTATAAATCGATACCTATAGAGGACGCTCATTTAAGATACATCACCCTCTGTGTTTTTAATTTTTTTTCTTGTGACATTAATTTAAGGGCACGCAATAATGTGTGACCAAAATCCTTAAAATTTTTGGAGAGATGACACTATTTTAAGGTCACTCTATTTTGCATAACATAAATCAATGCGTGTTGTGGTTTGAGTGTCATTAAAGGCATATATTCTAGTACTGGTTCCTATTTCCACATGGGAACCTCCAAGGGCTGAAGCTTGCCATGCAGTCTTTGTTGCTCGACCTTGACCATCCGACAGATCAAACACCCCTCAACATACCATACTATCTCCCTCTTCATACACAACTACAGTAACTAAGTCTCAAATCCCGATACATCTTGGTGGCTCCAGGGTGTATCGAAAATCTGGACTTATGTGCCTCTTCCAACACAGTCTGCCTGATCCCGCCCAAATTTGGCACCCAAACCCGATCGCACCAAGTCAACAACCCATAACTATTGGTACAAAATCTATCAATCTCGCTCCTAATTGGCTCCTGCTTACAATTATCTTTCTTGACACCCTCGTCATGAGCCTCCCTAATCAAATCTAATTGTGGTGAAGCAATCGAAATCCTCATACATAAGCTCCCAACTAACGAACTAGCTGACTTGTAGCTCAAGGCATCAACAACCACATTTGCCTTCCACGGGTGATAAAGAATCTCACAGTCATAATCCTTAACTACGTCCAGCCATCTAGGCTGCCTCATATTCATATTCAGATTCGGATGATCGATGAGATACCTCAAACTCTTGTGGTCAATTTAAATGGCATACCGAAACCTATATAGATAATGTCGCCAAATCTTGAGGTCAAACAACACCACCCCCAACTCTAGATCATGCATCGTTTACTGAACCACATGCAACTTCAACTGCCTAGAAGCATAAGCAACCACCCTCCCTTTCTACATGAGTACCATCCCCATACTGGTGATGTATGCATCACAATATACAACAAAATCCTTGACACCCTCAAGGAGGGTCAACACTGGGGCCTCACATAGGTTCTATCTTAATGTCTCAAGTGTAGCGTGCTGCTCAGGCCCCCATCGGAAATCTACGCCCTTCCTCTTCAGGCGAATGAGGGGTACAACAACCTTGGAGAAATCCTGAATAAATCTCCGATAATCACCAGTAAAACATAGAAAACCCATGGTCTGCGAGGGAGACTTTGGGACCTCCCATTGCATAACAGCCTCAATCTTGGCTGGGTCGACCAAAATCTTGTTATGGTTAACAATGTGTCTCAAGAACTGGACCTCTCGTAACCAAAACTCAAACTTCGAGAACTTACATACAACCGTTCTTGCCTCATAACTCCCATAATGTCACACCCCGCTAAAGCAAAAACACGAGGCGTGGCAGTATAAAGGGTTTCATAGCAAAAGTTAAAAGATAACACCAAGCATCGTATTAAAAATCATTACAAATTTACAATGGGTTTGAACAAATTTTAAAAGAAATTACAATGTAAATTGAAATACAACACATGTGAATTCTCCTAAAAGTAAAGTGTCCCTAAGTGCCACTTACTTAATGATTCCTGAAAAAGTATGTAAAATGAGCGTCAACTATAAAAATAGTTGGTGAGTACTCACAAGTTTAACAAAATAATATTGGTTCATGAATTGAAATCAAAGTTTTGATAAAAGTTTCCAATAATAAAAGTATATTGTTAAAAGGAGTAAATAAGTTTGTAAAAACAAAGTTCTTTGTCATCATGAGAGATAAATTATGTTGCCCGAATACGATGCAACATTCATATTCTCATGGAAGATAAAGTTCGTTACTCAAACGAGTAAACAAGTTTCATTGCTAAAATGAGCAATCAATTTCATTGCTACAAGGAGCAAACAATTTCATTGCTAAAACATGTATATAAGTTTTCAGTAATAAAAGTTCGTTGTTGTAATGAGAAACAAAGTTCATTGCTATAATGAGAAACAAAGTTGATTGCTATTATTGATAACAAGTTTATTGCTATAACGAGAAACGAGTTTGTATGTGTATGAGCAAACAATGAGTCTCAACCAAACCTATGACTGAAGCCCTATCAAGATCTATGCTTATCGTTCCATAGATGAATATGGTATCATGCACTCCAGCAATAGGGCGAGTGAGGAGTTGTCAATTCCTAATAGCGTTATCCATAATGACCATTGGCTCAAAGAGTTAATGGTTAGAGATAAGGGAAGGGCCTTAATACGATAAGTTCTCATGTTACGTGCTACATAGACATACATAGAGAGACATAGCAATACAATAGCAATCGTGTTTGATACAAATCAATTTAAATACAACATGCAAATAATACTTTTTCTAGATATGCTTTTCCACCCCAAAACATAAAAACTGAAAATAGGGGAGTGCGTGAATACTCACAATATGCAAAATATAGTAACCAAATTTATACGAGTCAAATAAATACAACGAACATAAGTAGTTTAGGACATGCTTTTCCACCCCAAAACATAAAAACCGAAAAAGGGGAGTGGCGAATACTCACAATGCATTGAGATGATGCAAATGGTGCATTGATCTACGCTCCACTGGTACCACTATCGTTTTCCTACAACGATGTTACACACTAATGAGTCTCTAATCGAAATTTAATACTAGTATAGTTACTACTACAATAGAATTATACCAATAATGTATTAAAATTTAATATTGATAAGTTACAAACATTTTTCTGTGGAAATTAACTTTCAATGAATCAATTGTTATATAACAATTTGAGTGGAAAATTTTCCATTATTGAAATGTTAATATTTAACATTTTAGAGGTGTTCCAATGATTAAATATTCAAGAACTAAATCAATTTAGTTCTAAAATTTCCCAAAGTTTGCATTTCAGTTTTAATTGAAGTCAAAGACCTTAAGATAAATTTTCTTGAATTTTTGATTTGTCTAACTATTTTTCACCATTTAATTCCATGAATAATCATAAAATCATGGAAAAATAGTAAATTATCATGAAAAACTCTTATAATTTTTGTGTAACTATTCTACAGTGTACATAATCTAGGAAAAATAATAATATGTGATTTCACAAAGTTTAATACAATTTTTCTAATTTTTGAGTATTTATTCTATAAAAATAGAAATAAATATGTAACAGTTTCAAAAGTTCACCAAACGTTTTTTACAAGTGTTATTACATATACTTAATATTTGAAAAATATAAAAATGGGTTTCTAAACTGTTTAACCCAATTTTATGATTTTTGTGCATTTATTCTAATAAAAATGGAGATAAATAGAAAAGAGTTTCCAAAATTGTCCAAAATTTTTATAACACTGTTATTACATATATAGAAGCTGTGAAAAATATAAAAGATATTTTTTTCAATTAGTGTTGCTATTTTTCCTTGTTTAATCCTCTTAAATAATCATTAATTGAATAATAATTATTAAACAGTTAAAGTAAATTACCAAAAAATTTGTACACTTCATTTACAGAGTAAATAATCTGGGAAAAATACAAAATGTGGTTTTTATATACTGAAATCTGATTTTGTGTATATAAATGTATTTAATCTTAGAAAATAGGAGAAAAATAGTATACAGAGTAGAAAAATCATAAACATTTTTATGTAGCCTCCTAATGTACTACAAGGTGTTCTAGTAAATTTTCATAATAGGAATACATTATGAAAAATTCTAGAAATATTTTTCTATGTCTTCCACAGAGCGTATAATCTGTAAAAATTATTAGATACCATTTTTATATTCCCTAATGTTGTTTTTTTGATTTATTAGAGCTAAACAAAAAGAAAATTCTAAACCATATTAAACAGTAACAAAAATGGATGAAACTTAATGGGAGATGTTTATTAACTTAGAGGATCATCCAAAATTTTTTCCAGAATTCATTTACTAGTTAAATATTTTATATGATTTAACACTCTATTTTCTTATTATTTTCACGTAAAAATAAAGAAAATATATATTGAGCTGAAAATTTCCAGAACACATCTTCATACAATTTAATAACATTGAAAAATTGTTCTCTTATTTTTGATGTCGAAAAACATGTCTAAAGGCTCAATTAATTATAGAGAAAACTTGGTTCTTGTGATTTTGGTAAAGATTATTGATGTTACTTTGAGAATTTTTGCAACATGTTACAAAGACTTTTAAATCAAGATCTTTTTGTACCTCTTAATACATGCTGTTAAGAGTTCAAAATAATTTTTGAATGATTTTTAGTGATGAATACGTCCTTTGAACATGCAACACAAAACAAATGTTCATAAGGAAAGTGCTGTTTGAGCAACGGTTTTGTAAAAATTGTCAAAAATCGAAATATTGGAATTTTCCAGTGAGGTCAGATGGGTTTGAAAGCTATCTCAAAATATTATATTTCAGAAAAAGAATCACGTATTTTGGTTAAGAAATGAGTGAGATATGACAGTTTAAAGTCAGGTAAAGAAATCTGACAGATTGCATGCATGATGATTGGTTAGAAAATTGAGTTTTCATCATTTCCTTGAGTAAATCTTTTGAAATAATTTAAATATATCATGATAAACTCATATTTTAGTCATGTTTCCAGAGATCAAAAGATTAAAACTTATCAAAATGTATACATGCATTTATGAACAAAATTTTGTTTCTCAAAAACTCTTAACTTGAGTTTGATGTTTTAGTCCTTCAAATCGATTTTTGCACTAAGATCTTGAACATGCAACCTTGTTTATCATACATGCATGGTGTTAGAACACATCCATGATGTTCTAAAAACCATTTTAACAAAAAGAAAACAAGTGTGATGAAGATGAAGAAGTAGAAGTGTAAGAAAAATAGCAAAACTTGAAGGAAAAGTGAAGTAGAAATCAATTTTACCTTCAAGAACACCACAAGATGATGAAGATTTCGAGTTTGAGGAGTGTTATTGGGTTTGTTTTCTGGAAAATTTCGTGGTTCTTAGAGGGAGGAAGAGAGAATGGAGTAGTGTTTGGAGAAAAATTAGAGAAAAGGTAGAGAGAGTTTTCTAGAGAGAGAAAGAAGAGAGATGTGTGTGTGTGTGTTGGAGAATGAGAGTGTGAGAGAGATATGGGGAGAGAGGGATCCGAAATTTTTTAGTATAATACCCATTTCTCATTAATTTTCTTTTATAAAATTTAAGTTCTTTTATAAAATATCTCAATTTTTATATAAAATGTGCACTAAAATCAAGTTTTTATTCATAAAACCTTAATTTTTGATTTATAAATTAAGGGTAAATGTTAATGGGTTAAATGTTATTTTTCCATGAATGAATTTTTATAATTTTAATTATTATAAGATCATATTATGAGGTTCATAACTATTTTTATAAACTTCTTGATGTTAAACTTTATAAAATTTAGGTTTTATGGCTTTTAGGGTTTTGGAGTTTAATAAACTTTGAATATCAAAATAAATTGAATATTTGAGACTTCAAATTATGTTATGGTATTATAACTCTTTTATAGTTATAAATAATATTTGTAATTTATTTTTATCGGTTTATTGGCATTCTATGTAGTGATTCCGAGATTCAAGCGAAATTGAGGAATCAAGTATACTAATCCTAGTTTTCAACTTTGACTTAAGTTTCTATGAGACTTTGAACTAACTTCTACTTCTAGGTCAAGTGCATGATGTGTGTATATGATTCATGAAATGTTGTTTGAGTCAAAGAGTAACCCAAATATGGATAGTCACTACAGTTAAGTAGTTGTAGAATTCACATACAAATGTGAAATCCAAGCACATTATCCATTGTCTCTATTTATTTCCAAGATTCTACTAGGTTATAACTTATCTTCTAGTTACTAAGTCTAATATGTGTAGTGCCTATATGTGTAACTAAGTTTATTCAAATCTAGAACTAACTCGAATTTTGACGGTTGTCACACATAAGCTCTCGAAGGTACTCCTCATGCTGCTCCCTGGTCTTGGAATAGACTAGGATATCATAATTAAAAAATATGATTAATCGATCGAGCATCGACCTGCATACCCGATTCATCAAATCAATAAATGTTGCAGGCACATTGGTGAGCCCAAACGACATCACCATGAACTTGTAATGACCATAACGAGCCTAAAACACTATCTTCTCTACATCATATTCTTTAACCTTAATTTGATGAGACCCTGACATCAAACCGATCTTGGAGAACCAAGATCCACCCTGTAGCTGATCGAAAAGATCATCAATCCGTGGATGTGGGTAATGTTTCTTCACAACCAGCTTATTTGAATCCCGACAATCAATACACATGCGATGATACCCATCCTTCTTCTTCACAAATAAGATCAATGCTCCCTAAGGTGAACTGCTCAATTTGATAAACAGCTTGCCCAACAGCTGAGAGGACAACTCCTGCATCTCTGGTGGTACTAATCTGTATGGCACCTTAGCGACCGGGACTGCACCGAGAACCATATCTATCTTGAAATTAACCTGCCTCTGTGACAACCCAAAATTTCCGTTTATTTTAACGCCGCAATTAAGCACGTCAAAAATTAGCCAAATTTATCCCAAAATATTTTTAACCGGATTTAAGCCCGTTGGAATATTTTAAATAATATTCGTCAAGCGAACCAAAAATAAAGAAGTAAAATTTAGTGTTGCCGTGTTTAGCGTAAGTCGTGGAACTCCAAAAATTTGGAATTTACGGACAAAAACTCGGATATTTTGACCGCGAACCCCCGAGGGTATAAATATGACACTTAGTCATTTTCTCTCATTTTTCCAACTTCCACCTCAATAACACTCAAGAAGTCCTCTCAACTATCAGAAATTCATCCCGTCAAATCCGCCAAAAATGATCATCCAAGCTCCTAGAACGTAAGTGCACTTACCCTAGCTTCTTGTGTGCTTAATAGGAACTTGTTTACACTTGAAATCATCCAAGAACACCAAGAACAAGGTGTTTACGGCCCAAGAAAATTCTTGGACTGTAAACCCTTAAATGGGTGCCAAAGTGTGCCTTGGCTCATTCTAAGCCTTGACAACTAGCATAAATCCCTTCCTAGATGAGTTTAACATTCAAAAGTCATCATTTTCCCCATGATCATATGAGTTTACGGTTTGGGGAGTTCATCCCAAAACCGTAAACACCTCCAAGAGGTGTTTAGATGCCCCTAATGCCTTCAAATGGTTGTGTAATGGAGTAGAACCTTACTTGCATGAACTAGGGATCCGAAGAACATGTAATGAAGGGAAAAACATGACTTTACAGTTTTAGAACACCTCCCAAAACCGTAAGCACCTTTCCAAGGTGTTTAAGTGCCCTTAACACCTTCATATGCTTGTATAAATGACTAGAACCTTGCATGCATAGCCTAGAACCACCAAAGCACAAGTGAAATGGACAAACATGAGTTTACGACCGTAAACTCATGTGTTTACGGCCATAAACTCCCAAGGGAGTGGTCCACGGACCGTAAACTCCAAAAGGTGTCCATTTCAAGCCCTAATCACTTCCTTAGCCCTTGATTCGAGTCTAGCATAATTCCTTGAGTGATATAAGACCTTCAAAAAAACCTAATGGCACCACAACCATGAGTTTACGGTCGTAAACTCATGGGGGAAGTGGTATTGAAGCTGTAAACACCCCTAGGTATTACTATTTGAGGAGTAAACTCCAATGTGAGTCCATACTCTCCTTATATGCAACCCTTGGTACTCCTAGCACATGTAGCAAAGTATTTTCATGTAGTTGGACATCCTTACTTGCTTGATTAGTTATTAAATGACTAATCAGATACTTAAATGTATCATTACATGTTAAATAGGATTCGCGTGTGTGTTCAAGTCCTCACTTGACACTTAGCATCGTATACCGTCCATTCATCCGAATCGCCCACGACAAGTGAGTTCATACCCCTGAATTAACCTTTTAAATGATTTTAACTGCTTTTATAGGGAGGGAATACAAGTTGAACTGTAAAGTTATTAGATGAATCACATGTGATTAATAACTGTATAGCAAAATAAATTTTGCATGTTAAACTGTTTATCCAGATCAAAGGTTTCCAAATCATGTTTTCGAATCTTGTTAAAGTATGAATATCCTTTTTTTAGATTATTAAAGGTTATCCAAAGTTTTTTTCAAAGTTTGTTTACTTAAGAGACATCCATTCGTAATTTCTTTTCAAAAGTTTTCTTCACTTAAACCGTTTTATACAAATCATTTTCAAAGTTGTTTATGAAAGGTTTTTCAAAGGATTTCAAAACTTGTTTTACAAAATGACATCAAGTCGTCAATTTCTTATGTATGAAAGTTTTCCAAAGGTTTCATCAAAGTTTTCCTTCTATGCTTTTACTTCGTTAAATGCATGTCTATATTTGTATAGTTATATAAATAATGCTTAAAGGACTTAGGAAGGCTAGTTCGCCCTATTTCCTTTTCCTCGTTGGGATGTGGTCTGGTGGGTATCGGTTATCCGTCCGAAGTTCATTTAAACATTAGTTATATATCATGTATACATGTATAGACATAAAGGTTTACATCGACCAGTTCATTTCCCTTGGGTAGCAAGGACATCCTTCCATTCATCATTCATAGACTAGAAACACTAGTAACTATTATAGGAATAGTTAGGAGATTATATTTACTCTTTCTAGTACGGAAAATTCCAAAGGAGTCAGTTCATTCGTGAGTCTATATCATTATTCCAGTACTTATAATAGAATTCAAAATACGAGATGCATCTTCACGACACGGATTCCACTGTTGTCAAGTTGGTAACCAGAGTCTCCTGGAGGGAGAGCGGGCATTGTGTGTATAGATCTATACGGGACTGATACTCCCACATCCTGACCGCTAGTTATAGTCCCCGGCCGACCAAGCCAAGGGGTGACAAATGTCACATTTATTCCGACGCTTGCAGGGCGTCAAGTACTCTATTGTCAATCAGTATGGTTACGAGTATCTCTATGTTTACCTTATAATTCATGGCCTTAAGGTAACACGATAATTTTGAAACAACCCACTTAGGATTACTGGATGTTTTAGACTTTGCTAGTTGTGTCGTTCATTTGATACTGTCTGGAGTCTGTATTTCCTTATTTTAGACTTTGCTAGCTGTGTCGTTCATTCGATACTGTCTGGAGTCTGTGCTTCCTTTTGTTAGACTGAGTTAGGTGTATCATTCATTCGATACTCTCCTGGAGTCTATGAATTCTTATGCCTTAGTCAGCAGTATTACTGCTGCGGCATATATTATTTTCCCCCTAGTATTTTTACTAGTGGTATTCTCATATTTTACTTAAAGTCAACACTGTATTTTGATAATGATAGTATTTCGGGGAAAATTACTCCTTAAAACATAAGTCTGTCAGGTCTCGGTAGCAGACTGCTTTTATTTAGAAAATATAGGATTTTATGGAAAGGACGCTAATACACCGTAGATTCTAAACTACTATCTTTCATAATGTTATTTTGAATAAAAATGCGTACTTATACCAATGACACTAAATACTTATGGACTCACCAGCATTATAAAAATGATGATACTCACTTTCAAAATAACTTGTATTCTCAGGTCAGCGATAGACAGGTACATCCCTGGAGCTTATGTAGAGACAGCCTAGTACTGAGCTGCATCTATGTTATGTTCTGTAATTACTTTGATATTACTATAACATGCAACCGATGTAAAATTATTACTATTAATGCAATGGTTGTTGTACTTTGATTACTATATTGCATATGTTGTGATACTTGACATGACGTCATCCACCCCAGAACGTTTCCGCCGTTCCAGTTTTGGGGTGTGATAGATTGGTATCAGAGCATTGTTTATAGTGAGCTCAGTATATCAATTCATAAAAGATATACAGCCTATAAATACATAGGGATAAAACACTCTGACCAAGAATTATACTTTAAAATATAACCATATTTTACCAAAGTATAAGAACATCCTGAATCTAAACACTCGAACAAAAGTATCACAAGAAGAACAAAATAAAAGTATTTGGATGTTGACCACTACCATCAAACCTGAGCAGTTATGTAATTGTAAGCTGGAATAAATGTAACCTGATCAACTACATTTATTCGAGATGCGACAATGTGTGCTTGGGAGTGATGGTGGTGTTGCAACGAATCTGAAACTTACCAAATAGGAATGCTAGAGCCAAACATAAAGTTTAAAATACTATGGGAGTATTTTGAAATACTAAAAGACTCACATTAATCCCAGAATCATATTCAGAAGTTAAGAATCAAACAAGAAATTAAAATACCATAGGGGTATTTTAGGATCCATAGATAACCTTTTGTGAAGAACTAAAAAGATCCTTATTGATACACCTATGATTACAAAGGGTATACTTCCAATGTTATATATAATAAGGATCCCATAGACCAAGAATGTGTGGTTTCGCTCTACTTCCTTTTCCTCGTTGGGATGTGGATTTAGAGTAGTATCACATATTCGAAGGCCTATCGGATCTAAGCTATATATAATTTGTGTACCCTATGTAATTGTAGTAGGACTCGATATGGATCACCCAGTGAAATGTTAATAATCTCTTAGGATTCTCTAGACATTTCCATTCTCGCACAAACCCTGTAGAAAAGCCTATCCACTTCAGTGTTCGACCGAAGAGTGGATTTAGACCCAGAAGAAGTTCATTGAGAAGATTTCTAGTTCTGAAATAAATGAACCAGGACGAGACTATTGAAACCACCAAGTGCCTATACCTTTTAGGGACACCGGTGGGAAATTTGCCTGAACTTCCGAGAATTCCAGTCATCCATCATGAAGTGATGACACCTAGAGTCAGGATCGGAAGTAAGACGGAGTAGAAATTCAATATGTCTTTACGAGAAGAGAACCCTAGGTAACTACCCGAAGAAAACCAACGCCGGTCCCAGTCAAGGATAAGAAGTAGACAGAGGGAACCAATACATGGAACCCGAGAAGTGTCTTTTCCTCGTATTCGTCACGCTAATACACCCATAAAATAATACAATTTAGTGAGTTAGTGATTACACTACTCACACTATGTGTTAGGTAAATCGCCTTTTCCCGTCGCAAGTAATACGATTAGATCGGATCTCAAAGCCTCGATTGAGAATGTATAGCCATAAGCCTTCATGAGCCTTTTCTTTTGTGATTTTCGTTCTGAACTCCCCTCAAATCTTTCCAAGCCAGAGAGTGAAACTTTCCAGCATAAAGATAAATTAGTAGGAACAACCCCATCTTATGGCTTTCCGATACTCTTACTCCTACCTTGATACCCGGACTGCATCATAGGGATGTAGGTCGACACTCATATAACCAATATTCGAGGCGCGGGAAAATCTCTGCCTGATACAGTCAGAATAGATACGGCCAGGGTTAACCATCATCTCTCATTAGCTTGTGTTCCTTTTCCATGTAGGAAAAACCATGCCTCCAAAGAAACGTAACCAATCCGTTGGCAAGAAACCGAATCTCTTATTCGATGAAGCTACGTTTCAAGATGCAGTCTCAGCAGCTGTCATGGCTCACCTGAATGCTAACAATGCCAAGGTTAGCAGGAGCCCTAACGAGATTTTCGAACCTAGCAATGGACAGCAGCAACCAACACCTGCGTAGCCAGCCACCCAAGAACCCCAACCAAACCTACTAAAAAGAAAGTTCAAGAGAGAAGAGGAAGTACCTCGACTCAAGGACCTTCCAAAGAGCAATGAGCTGAGGCAGTCAATACCCCTGTCAACCCTTCCATCCCGACTTTAAGAAGACCATACCTAGGAAACCTCCCCCATTGCAGCAAGTGTAGCTACCATCATCATGGTATCTGTCAAGAAATCCTTTGTGTTAGGTGCAACATGAAGGGACATATTGCTCGCGTCTGCAGAACCCCAGGTGAGTTCATTACATCTACCACCAATGTGGCGACCAATCCAATATGCCATCTATGTGGTGAGACTGGGCACCTCAAGAGGGACTACCCAACTGAAAGGAACGACAATGGCGTAGGAGGAGTCTAACTCTAATGCCTTGGAAGAAGCATCAAGGATCCCGGTAGAATTTTTGTACGTCTCTCAATCCTAGATAACTAACCAAAAACATTAAAAGGCTAATTCTGAATGTAATTACTCTCCCGATAAGGCGAAAGTCGCAGCACTGTTGTAAGAATTCAAAATTTCATCAGGTAAAGCTATAATGGCTCGGTATATACGTTAAAGCCATGTATAATTAAGATGGATAGACCTCGAGTGAGTGATGCTGCCTCATTTCCTATTCCTCATTTGGTTGTGGATTTAAGGCAGAGTCGCTCAGTCAACAGTCCTTTCCACCTTAATTATACGTGACTAGTGTATACTAGGCGATTATAGAGAGGTCTCGTGAGAATCCATTCATGAGAAGTACATTATTCCAAAACCTCAAGACCCTCTATAGTTCCGCGTCAACTCTATCGGTCCAAGTATCCGCGACAGTGATACACGAGACGAAACCTGAGACGCCAAGAACTTGTGTGCCTGTTCAGTACATGGCCCTATCGACCCTCATTCTATGTCATGTCGATGTATACCAGCTTTGACGCCTCTATCAATCATGGTTCGACTTAGCGCAACCATGTGTAAAGTCTTAGTGTTGTGTACAAAGAACTTTCACCGTAGCCATTTCGGCAAATAAAGGTTCTTCCGAACCTAATAATAAAACCTAATGCGATCCGCCAGTCGTCTCTCTTATCTAAAACCTTCCGAAATACCCCTGAGTAGGGTATCGCGCGCTGGTAACCAACCCTTTCTTAGATAGATAGAACCCGAAGCGAAAGACACTGCAGGCATTCCAGGAGACGATGAACACCTGAAACCTACTCCGTAGATCCCCCAGAAAGACCCTTAGCACTTCACAATCAGGTTCGTGAATCAAGAGGAAAGAACTCATGGTATTAACTACTATTAACTGAGTATATGCATAAGAGTGGTATATAATTTAGATCAAAAAGATTTAAGATGTGTGCTTCCTCCCTACTCCCTGTTCCTTGTTGGGTTGTGGGTCTAGGGTGGAGTCTCACAACTGAACATCCCGTCGATCTCAATTATATACGGCTTGCATACACCAAGTATTAGTGGTTAAGCCAAGTTTGAGCTCTACCACGAACCTCATAGTAAAACCCTTCATCCTATCCCATAGAATAGGAACTAGAGTCAAGAGAACCACTGCGGGTTGAGCTACTAAAATGACCGCAAATCCGAAATTTGTTATCATCCCGGTTAAGCCAATATAGTAGCTAACACCCTCGGTTGGTAAAGAAATCTGAGTCGTAAGAGTCAAGGACATTGACTGCGACCATCCATTCACGCTTAATCCCACAAATTAAGCATCTCAGCAGATATCCCGGAAACCTGGAAGATGCGATAAGTTAAACTCTGAGAAGAATGGATGAGGAAATTTGAAGCTCCGAGTGACGGAACCCTATACTTCCTAGACTTAATCTATATCAAGGAAACTCGGAACCACCGGAAGAGTAGTTGCAGAAGATGCTCGCACTACTTAGGCACTTTGTCCACCCTGTTACCGATGACTAGTGCCTAGGACACTCCGCCTCCTCACGTGGAAGAAGTCACCGTTGCCCTGTAGACGATAGATTGCATTCTCCAAAGTGAATACCAGAATTCCAAGAACCACAGGATAACCTCCGCAGCCAAGAAAACTTGTATAAAGTACGAAAGTAGGTGGCGTTAATCCTTATAACCCTGATCCCGAAGAGATTATAGACTTGACACCAGTCTAGGTGTTAGTCGATGGGTTATACAAGAGCTTGCGCTTTCTATAATTGAAATAAACCGACGCCTTAGAGAATAGGGCATGTCTTAGAGATTCATTGGACTACTAGGTGTTCCAAGAATACTATCTCACACAGAAATAGTAGAGCCACCTCCCGAGATAGTCCAACACTTCAGAAAATCTCTAAGGACTGAGTTAGCCCTGAGTAGAGATTGCTATTCATGAAACAGCAAAGCAAGTAAGAGCATGATTCTTTCCCGTTAGAAATCATATTGTGAAAGCGTTAGCTAGACGATGAGGAGGAGTTTGAAAACCCTCTAACCACCGTCTGGTAAAACCCTATCTCATCGACTTTGAGAATTTCCGATAGTAACACCTCGAGAGTCAGAAGTGCAGGCCCATTTTTGCACTGAATCGAGATAGATGTCCCGTAACCGATAGATGTCAGCTTGTAGCCAATACATCCGATAATCCAGAAAAACCTCCGAGGGCCAATCAGCAGGAGGCACGAATCCGAAAACAACATGAGCCTTCTAAGAACCAACCCGGGAACCCCACTCCGGTAAGAGAGAACTTTTGGAACTTCGACATGCCGATCACACCAGTGATGATCTCGCCATAGAAGTACATTACATTCTAAGTACTGAAAAAGCTCTATCTTTCCGAGAGCTTAGGACCATCCGAGATTCTTTATAAGAATTGGTCCAACCCTTGTCAGACCACGACTACTTTTAGAATTCCATAAGTTTCACCCCAAACCGATCCACGTCTTAGACGTCAAAAAGTACTTGCCCAACGTAACTCTTGAAATTCCACTTGTCTTGATAGAGATCATTGGGAACCCTAACTTCGTAGAGGAACCTGTAGGAATCACGAACCGAACGAACCAAACCCGCATTCCATTAGTGAAGGGTCGCTAGATCGCCAAGCGAAGACCTGAGTTCACTTGGGAGCGCGAGGACCAACCGAATAGGAAGTACCCTCATCTCTTACTTGATTGTTCATACTTACTTCCTAGACTAAACTCTAATTTCTGGACGAAATTCCCTCTAACGGGGGGATGATGTGACAACCCAAAATTTCCGTTTGTTTTAACGCCGTAATTAAGCACGTCAAAAATTAGCCAAATTTATCCCAAAATATTTTTGACCGGACTTAAGCCCGTTGGAATATTTTAAATAATATTCGTCAAGCGAACCAAAAATAAAGAAGTAAAATTTTGTGTTGCCGTGTTTAGCGTAAGTCGCGGAACTCCAAAAATTTGGAATTTACGGACAAAAACTCGGAGTTTTTGACCGCGAACCCCTGAGGGTATAAATATGACACTTAGTAATTTTCTCTCATTTTTCCAACTTCCACCTCAAGAACACTCAAGCTTCTTGTGTGCTTAATAGAAACTTGTTTACACTTGAAATCATCCAAGAACACGAAGAACAAGGTGTTTACGGCCCAAGAACATTCTTGGACCATAAACCCTTAAATGCGTGCCAAAGTGTGCCTTGGTTCATTCTAAGCCTTGACAACTAGCATAGATCCCTTCCTAGATGCGTTTAACATTCGAAAGTCATCATTTTCCCCATGTTTATATGAGTTTATAGTTTGGGGAGTTCATCCCAAAACCGTAAACACCTCCAAGAGGTGTTTAGATGCCCCTAATGCCTTCAAATGGTTGTGTAATGGAGTAGAACCTTGCTTGCATGAACTAGGGATCCCAAGAACATGTAATGAAGGGACAAACATGAATTTACGGTTTAGAACACCTCCCAAAACCGTAATAACCTTTCCAAGGTGTTTAAGTGCCCATAACACCTTCCTATGCTTGTATAAATGACTAGAACCTTGCATGCATAGCCTAGAACCACCAAAGCACAAGTGAAATGGACAAACATGAGTTTACGACCGTAAACTCATGTGTTTACGGCCGTAATCTCCCAAGCGAGTGGTCCACGGACCGTAAACTGCAAAAGGTGTCCATTTCAAGCCCTAATCACTTCCTTATCCCTTGATTCGAGTCTAGCATAATTCCTTGAGTGATATAAGACCTTCAAAAAACCCAATGGCACCACAACCATGAGTTTACGGCCGTAAACTCAGGGGGGAAGTGGTATTGAAGCCGTAAACACCCCTAGGTATTACTATTTGAGGAGTAAACTCCAATGTGAGTCAATACTCTCCTTATATGCAACCCTTAGTACTCCTAGCACTTGTAGTAAAGTGTTTTCATGTAGTTGGACATCCTTAATTGCTTGATTAGTTATTAAATGACTAATCTAATACTTAAATGTACCATTAAATGTTAAATAGAATTCGCGTGTGTGGTCAAGTCCTCACTTGACACTTAGCATCCTATATCGTCCATTCATCCGAATCGCCCACGACAAGTGAGTTCATACCCCTGAATTAACCTTTTAAATGATTCACGTGTGTGGTCAAGTCCTCACTTGACACTTAGCATCCTATACCGTCCATTCATCCGAATCGCCCACGACAAGTGATTTCATACCCCTGAATTAACCTTTTAAATGATTTTAACTGCTTTTATAAGGGGGAAATACAAGTTGAACTATACAGTTATTAGATAAATTACATGTGATTAATAACTATATAGCAAAATAAATTTTGCATGTTAAACTGTTTATCCAGATCAAAGGTTTCCAAATCATGTTTTTGAATCTTGTTAAAGTTTGAATATCCTTTTTTTATATTATTAAAGGTTATCCAAAGTTTTTTTCAAAGTTTGTTTACTTAAGAGACATCCAGTCGTAATTACTTATCAAAACTTTTCTTCACTTAAACCGTTTTATACAAATCATTTTCAAAACTTTTTATGAAAGGTTTTTCAAAGGATTTCAAAACTTGTTTTACAAAATGACATCAAGTCGTAAATTTCTTATGTATGAAAGTTTTCCAAAGGTTTCATCAAAGTCTTCCTTCTATGCTTTTACTTCGTTAAATGCATGCCTATATTTGTATAGTTATATAAATAATGTTTAAAGGACTTAGGAAGGCTAGTTCGCCCTATTTCCTTTTCCTCGTTGGGATGTGGTCTGGTGGATATCGGTTATCCGTCCGAAGGTCGTTTAAACATTAGTTATATATCATGTATACATGTATAGACATAAAGGTTTACATCGACCAGTTCATTTCCCTTGGGTAGCAAGGGTATCCTTCCATTCATCATTCATAGACCAGAAATACTAGTAACTATTATAGGAATAGTTAGGAGATTATATTTACTCTTTCTAGTACGGAGAATTCCAAAGGAGTCAGTTCATTCGTGAGTCTATATCATTATTCCAGTACTTATAATAGAATTCAAAATAAGAGATGCATCTTCAGGACACGGATTCCACCGTTGTCAAGTTGGTAACCAGTGTCTCCTGGAGGGAGAGCGGGCATTGTGTGTATAGATCTATACGGGACTGACACTCCCACACCCTGACTGCTAGCTACAGTCCCCGGCCGACCAAGCCAAGGGGTGACAAATGTCACATTTATTCTGACGCTTTCAGGGCGTCAAGTACTCTATTGTCAATCAGTATGGTTACGAGTATCTCTATGTTTAGCTTATAATTCATGTCCTTAAGGTAACACGGTATTTTTGAAACAACCCACTTAGGATTACCGGATGTTTTAGACTTTGCTAGCTGTTTCGTTCATTCGATACTGCTTGGAGTATGTATTTCCTTGTTTTAGACTTTGCTAGATATGTCGTTCATTCGATACTGTCTGGAGTCTGTATTTCCTTGTTTTAGATTTTGCTAGCTGTGTCGTTCATTCGATACTGTCTGGAGTCTGTATTTCCTTGTTTTAGACTTTGCTAGCTGTGTCGTTCATTCGATAGTGTCTAGAGTCTGTATTTCGTTGTTTTAGACTTTGCTAGCTGTGTCGTTCATTCTATACTGTCTAGAGTCTGTATTTCCTTGTTTTAGACTTTGCTAGTTGTGTCGTTCATTCGATATTGTCTGGAGTTTGTGCTTCCTTTTGTTAGACTGGGCCAGGTGTATCATTCATTCGATACTCTCCTGGATTCTATGATTTCTTTTGCCTTAGTCAGCAGTATTACTGCTGAGACATATGTTATTTTCCCCCTAGTATTTTTACTAGTGATATTCTCATATTTTACTTAAAGTCAACACCGTATTTTGATAATGATAGTATTTTGCGGAAAATTACTCCTTAAAACATAAGTCTGTCGGGTCTTGGTAGAAGACTGCTTTTATTTAAGGGACATATTGAAACTCCTACTGAAGGACTGAGACATAAAGGACCGACTCACTCCTAAGTCAAAAAGTACAAGAGCAAGCAATGAGTTCGCTAAGAAGGTACCTAATAAAATTATAAACATAAGCATACCATAAAATAATTTTTATAGTAAATGAAAACATACTAGTAACGACATCTGGCGCTGCCCTGGCCTCCTCTACTATCAGCTAAAATGCACGACCTCGAATCCTCGGGGGCTCTGTCAGTCCCTGGTGTTCATCCATGATCCTCAAAGTAGCTGATGTTGGAGCGTGGACTGGTCTTGCTATGAGCAAGGAGTAGTTGGCCTTCACATGACCAACCTAATCATAGTGATAGAAAATCCTAGTGCTCGGTACTGGGGCCTGCTGACTACAATCCCTAGAAATATGGCCCTCCCTACCACATATGTGCCACCCTAAAGAAAATTGACAAACACCCTCATGAACCTTGTCGCACTTGCCACAAGTGTGGCCCCTCTGGCCTCCTGATCGTTAATCAGCGGGCTAGAACCGCTTAGTTGCAGGTTGGGACTAAACCGGAGCCTGACGCTGCTCCCTCGTCTGGGTCTCTATCACAATCTCTCGCCTCCTCGTAGCATCAAAAAGCTCGGCGAGGGTATTATATAACTGGGTAGACATAAAATCCCAAATCTGGGTCTTGAGCATGCTCAAGTATCGTGACATCTGAGCCTCCTCTGATGAAGCATAAGTAGGACACAAGAGAGCCTCTCAGTAAACATCTTGGTGATCTCTATTACCGTCTTTGTCGTCTATCTCAAAGAGGGATACTCTTGACCTAACCTCTCTCTCTCTCTATATATATATATATATATATATATATATATATATATATATATATATATATATATATATCCACCAAAGGAACATACATAGTGTGGAACATCTCAATAAACAACTCCCAAGTCACTATAGCCTTCTCCGTAGGAGAATAAGTGCTAGTCGCTAGCCTCCACCAATCCTTCGCCCCCAACGGAAGAAGGTTCAGAGCGCACTTGACCTTCTGGTCATCCGGGCACGAACATGTGAATAAGCAACCCTCCACATCAAACAACCATCTCATCGCCATAATCGGGTCCTTGACCTCGTCAAAATCTAGGGGGCTTCGTGTTGTTGAAGTCCTGGTACTGGAATGATCTCCCCCCTTGAACCTCTGCAACAGCAATAGCCGCAGTAGCTGCAGCAGCAACCGCCTTAGTCATAGCGGCGTACTGATCATCAAACAACTCGATCATAGCGGTATTGATATACCCAAAACCTAGGGGATCGCACCCCGAAGAGCAGAAACTACCTCAGTAGCGATCAACTGATGGATGTCATCATCTGTCAATCCTGGCCTATCCTGGCCACCAGATCCTCTCGTGAACACCATACTAAAAATGAACAAAAATATATCATAAATTCCTCAATTCATACTATTACAATCATCATAGAAGGACTGAACCCTCGGGGTTTTGGACTTCCTTGCTAAGTGTATAGGTCATGTGCTTTCAGTAGTACGGGGCCATACTACCTTCTACACCTACCCGTATTTGTCTCTTTCGATAAACACTAATTACCCGAAACAAACCTATAACTAGGATACACATGCATCCTATACTCACACCCTCGAGAGCGGCTAATAATTCCTCATCCGGCGGACTGCTCACATACTAACTCATGAAACTTCCACCAACCCTATATCCGCTCGTGTATGCTAATCATACACAATACTAGATTCCATAGACATTCAAATACTTGATTCTACCCTAATCCCACAATTAAACAAGGAACAAGAAATAAAGCTAAATCAAACATTCTTAGGCTATAGAATCTTAGTTATGTTCAAATATGATGCACACACTAAGCCATTATAGTAGTGATGTCAATTCCATCTAACATATAATAAATTCTCATAGGATATTATGCATCATATATTAGGCAATTCTAGCATGGAATTTTTGAAGATCCCCAGCCTACTACTAGCATGTAGTTCTATCATAAATGTCATGATATATAATAGTGTGGGTATCTTAGGGTATACTTTCTTGGTTCGGTTGATTGTACACATCTCATCCTTCTTGATCATCCTTGAAAACAATTTTATAATTTATTTTTAAAACTTTTATAGATCCATAGTTTGAGTCTGCATTAACATGAATGCTCATCAAATTCTCTCAAACCGGGGCTCTGATACTAATTTGTAACATCCCACAATCACAACAAATTTTTCATTTTTAATTAAAGAGAAATAATTGTTTTTAATCAAACCCAAGTAATAAAATCATAATATCAAGTATAATTGTTCCAAAATTAATGTATCATAATAACTCCAAAATATGTCGTTGTAGGATATGTACGCTCACACCTTTGATTTCCCCCGATCACGTTAAGTACCTGAAACATAATACTTAAAATGCAAGCCAAATCTTAGTGAGTTCCCCAAAATACTACTACACAAACATATAAAAGCATGGATACCGGGCCCACAACCATCGGGTTGGATTACCGTTGAGCCCACATCATGAGTTTGACTTGCCTTTCTAGCCCACAACTCATGTCTAGACTACTCCCAAGCCTACAACATAAGTCTTGCTTACCTTTCTGGCCCACAACTTATGTCTGACTTGCTCTCAAGTTTGTTGAATTCCGCACAAAGCAATATTGCCTCAACCCAACCACACTACGTCGACATATGCAATAGGTAAACATATAAACAACAAATAGATAATCATACACATCTATCATATCACTATAGCATAACAACATCCTAAATCTGGATACATAATCTACAGGGCCGACATTCGTGCTTTGACCAACAAGTATAGTTAGGAAACTCACCTCATACTATGAAAAGATAGCAGGAAAGAATGTGGCTCCGAAAGTCAACTCTACAGGTCACCTATATAACAAAAGTAACGTAAACTCAAACTATAGTTCAAAATACCGAAAATAACCTTAGGTCATACTTGGTCAAAATCCTGGTCAAAGGTCAAAAGTCAAAGATTCAACGAGTTAACTAAGGTTGAGTATGCTTGGCGTACTCAGCCACCATGCCCCGCGTAGTGCATTCACTTGGCCAGCTTACATGATCTCGACCAGGTACGCACAACGTACCCTCAAGTATGCCTAACATACTCGACTACCACCTTTTCCTTTATATTCAATGCTTAATCTATTAAGAAACAACGTCTGTAACATCTTGATTTCCAAGTATTTTATAATTGACCCTTGGTTTCCGAATGATTTGCAAAACTAGTCCCTAACGGCAATTTCATAATTATTTGGTAAGGCTTGCTTACGCTGGGTGTATGTACCCAGGGTGCAAACCCTAACTTTTAGGGTTTGGATCCTATTTAAATGTCTTTATGGCATCATGAACTCTCTTAAGTCCAACATCCTTCCTCATTTCGAAACCTTAAAGTGTGTGAGTGCATTTTGAAGCTTGGAGAGTCTTTTGGTACCATTTTGGAGCTTTTGGAGGTGAAGGAAGAGCTTTGAAGTTGTAGAGTTTCCCTCAAGACCTTGGATCCAACATCTACACTCCCTTGTGCACCATTTGGATGTATAAAGATCCAACATTGATGAGTATTTCAATTAGATTTAAGCATAAAGTTGGCACCTTTTTGTCCCAATGATCCTTGTGAGTATGGTGTACTCCAAGATGTTTGAGTTGTCCTTTCAGATGTTATAAGGTGTGTGAAGTCATAAAAATATGATCTTGTACATTATTTTCTTACCATGCACGATACAGGTTGTCTTAATGGGTCAAGAAGCTAGGGTTTTTCATGTTAAGGTCTTATTAGCTATGCAAAACCACAAAGTTGAGAACTTTATGGTTCAGAACGCCTGTTAGGGTCTAGATTTGGATTTTGGACAAAAGTGATTAAGGATTAAGCACTTAATGGGTTGAGATGGTGACATCCGTGTAAGCTGGGCATACCAAAGGGTACACTGCGCATACGTGGTCAACCCTTCATGGTTTGGTCAAGCACTCAGTATGCCTCACGTACGTGTTGAGTACGCCCATCGTACTTATCGAGTTGACCCGGTTGAATTTGACCTGGATTTTGACTAAAGATTGGCCTAGGGGAATTAGCCACTGTATTTGTAAAGGTTGCTGGTAGAGTTGATTTCAGAGCAGCATGCTATTTTCGTTTTTTCATCTGTCTGTGAGGTGAGTTTCTCACTATATCCATGGGTCGAAGGAAACAATGATGGCCCATCTTTCAGTTATATAGAATGTTACCTGTTATGTGATGTATCTTGTTTGATTGATCGGGTTGAAATATACCCCAGGGAAGGCCTACTGTGTTATGCCGTGTTGAAACATACCCCAAGGTGGGGCCCATTATGGCCTTTTTGGATTGAAATATATCCCATGGAGGGGCCCATATTTATTTATTGGGTTGAAATATACCCTAATGTGGGGCCCCTATTCGTAGGTCTGGTATGTGGTACTTTGGGGAACTCACTAAAGTTTGTGCTTACAGGTACTTCTGGTTCAATAGGGAAGGGTCCGACTTGATGACACAACATCCTCCCCTCACAAGTTCTACATTTTGAATAATTGTACTATGATATTTTAGATATCATATCTAGTGATGGTTTTGAAACAATTAATGAACGAAATTGATGGTTTTTCAATGAAAAATATTATTACTGTTTTTGGGCTATTACAACGTCCTAAACTCATATCTAGTTCTAATTAACATTATAAGTCATAAAGTTTCCAACTTTATGACTTTCCGTCACCTTCCTTAAAGAACGCCACAAATGCACTCTAAAGCTCACAAAGGCTCACACAAGGAATTAGTGTTTGTTAGGGATGAAAAAGGAATGGAAGCTGATGATTGAAGGGGTCTCAATGGGATAATGATGCTTAAATAGGGTTCAAACGCTAAAAATTAGGGTTTGGGTTTTAGCTATGCACGCCCAGTATACACTGAGTACACCCAACGTACTTAACAAACCCACATATTTCACTTTAAAGAGCCAAAGGGACCAATTCACAAATAAATTTCATAGTAAGGGTATAAATGGAAAATACATGGATCTAGGTTTTACAGATTAAGGTGTCTAAGCTCATAACTAAATTGGTATAAACTTGGAAATAGAAGTAAAGTCCTTTTTGGGATTCCATCATAACCATAAATAGCTATAGATGATATTAGGTGGGAGAGAGATATGATTTGTTGATATATGTGATTAATATATAAGATAATTGATCTGTTAATTTGTTATGTGATTAACAAATTAACTTGAGATCAATAGTTAAATAAAAAATTATTAATTGACAAATTAATGAAAACGCAATAAGAATTTATTAATTTTTAATAAGAATTAATCTAAAATTAATTTGGGATTATTGGAATTATTTAAAGGTGTAACCAGTGAATAGTAATTGTTCAATAGTTTAACAAAAGAAACAATTCTAGAACCATCCAGGGTATGGACGGTTTTGGCTTGATTCCCAAGGTTTTTGGAAGCCTCCTGGATACAGATAAGGAAAGAATTGGAATTGGAATTAAATCTGTTATTTAATTAATTCAAATTTACTTTGCCTTCAAGTTACCTAAACTATAATTAGGATCCCAAGACCAACAAATTTCGTTCATACCTTTACCTACAAGCCTTGAATCGAAACTTCTATCCCTCTTCTCTTCATTCTAGGGTTTTGGGTACAAACCATTAGGAGCACTAAGATTTTGGTGCTTGCCTTCTAAAGACTAATAAGGAAAGGAATAATATTTATTTGCTATAATAAATCTAAAGTATGTAACCGTAATCCTTCTTATATTTTTGAAATACCAGGGATTCTTAGGGTTCTTGATGTTCATTGATTATTGCTATCAATTGGAGAAAACATAGAAGCAAAGTTGGTTGCATGTGAGCTTAAGGGCTAAGATTTTATGCTTTAGATGTTTTAGTAACTTACAAAACCCATCATTAGTATCGAAACAATTGTTTTCTATTGACTAGTGCATGAGATGAATTGGTCATGATTAGAGTTTATCAAAATTAAACATTTGTTATTGCAAATTTTGACTTTTGCTAGGGTTTCTTGAAACCCTATCCTCCTTACCTTATTTTCAAAAATGTCTTAGGGTTTCTAGTTTCCTTAATTATTATTTTAAACGCTTTAAAATTTGAATAATTAAAACTTGGTAACCCTAAACCTAAATTTCAAAAATTAGAAGGATAGGGAGTAAATTTGTAATAGTATAATTAAGGATAATTGTTTAATTAAAAGATAAAGATAAATAATAATTGATTAAAAAATTAATTAAATATTTAATTAAGATAATTAATATTTAAACCTTGTATATTGAAAAGTTTAAAATACACCTTATATATATATATATTAAACGTTTAATACTATATACCTAAGAACAGATAGTTGAATCAATTGTAAGCCTCATTCATGAAGCCATGCTATAAAGACTATACAATGACGGTTGAATGGGGGTTCTTTTCACCAACCACTCTCCTATGTGCTGGAGGGTCATTAGCTGAATGGATTCGATAGGACACTCAGATTAAAAGTATAATCTATAAAGTACTATAACCTTCTTTTAAAATCCCACTCTTTACTTAGGAAAAATTTAAAGTTTTATGCTAATCCATGAAAAAGCACATCATTTCTTTATGATTTGTTAGTGGAGCGTGTGTGGTTAACCGATACACGAATTTGGAACTATAAAGATGAAATGATGAAACAACTCATGTTTATAAGTTTTGATGGAGCATGTGTGGTTAGCGAGCACATCAATGAGAGATTGTAAATTGATCGAGGGTGTTTAAGTGGGTTTGCATGCTTATTCACATCTTAATTGTGATCCTTGGCATCCCTATCACAATTTGTAAGAGCGTAATTCGAGATTAAACATGCTTGATAAGATTCAATTAATCTCAAAAGATTGAGGAGTTTCATAAGATTAAACTTGGTAAAAGCCTTACCTAACTAAAACATATTTGGAATTTGATTACGACATCCCTCTTCAAGCTTCTAATTATAAATATAGATCCTAGCCTTAATTTAAATTTTGGGTTATTAATTAAGGATTAAAATCAAATAACATGAATTCTTTCTTTTCCCGCTTATAAATGTTTTATGAAGATAGAAATGGTGTTCCTCTTTCTTATGTAAATGGTTTTCCTCAATCTTCTGGAGATGGTCTTTCACATGCAAGTAAAGGTAAAATTGTCTTCCCTTCCTTAGGTAATGGTAGAAATGTACACCATATCTCTTCAAATCTTCCACCTCCTCCTCCAGTGACTCTCCGAACATCACATTTTCCTTAAGTTGAAAGATATCAAAGTATTCAAGCCCTATTGGCATGTAAACACAAAGATGGAAATTCTATGTGTGAACATGTTCTAAAAATGAATTCGTACATTGAAAAACTAGAAGAATAGGTATTGAGTTTCCAAAGGAGCAAGCCAATGATTTGGTTCTTATCTCGCTTCCTAAGTCATATGGTCAGTTTGTTGAAAAATTTCATATGAGGAATCTTGATGTGACCCTAATTGATCTATCTGAGATGTTCATAGCTATAGAAGAAAAAATTATTAAGAGTACAACTAAAGAAAAATGCTTGAAGGATCTAATACCAAGAATTCATTGGACGTTAACAATGGTAATCAAGAAAAGATTTCCCTTCCAAATGAAAAGGGATCGGCCAAGGTCAAATAGTTTGATCATATGTTAAAGAGAAAGGCACATTCTGAGGTCATTCAATGCGTTAACCTCCAATGAGTCCATTTGTTTTATTGCCAATTGAAGGGAAATTGGAAACGAAGTTGTCCAATATACTTGAGAGATCGTAGAGATAGTAAAGTCAAGTCATGTGACTCTACTTCAGGTACATCCGTTATCTAACTCTATTGTTTTATAAGTTCATATTCATAGAATCTTAATACATGATGTGATGATCACATTTTGATGATATTATAGGATATAAGAGAAAGAAAGAAGCTTGAGCAGAGGAAGCTAAATTTGATCCTGAGAAATGGACTTTTGTTGCATGATTCGATGGTCTGAATTTTAGCTACTACTAAGGAGTTATGATAGCTTTAATAGTTTACTATTATTCTCCGGAGATGTCTAAAACATAGTTTTCTTTTATGCATTGTAAGGATAAGTTCCAGTTTTCTTTTATCAATAAAATGAAGTTTTGTTATTTTATAGTTCCCTTCACTGGCATTAATGAGTGTGTTTCTAAGAATAGAATTATTAATTGTGGATGTGATTCTTAAAATATTGTGCTTGGAGTCATACAATTTGAATTGGATGATGCATGGGAGTTTTGTTCATTGGAGAAATTATGACAAAGTCATTGTTCACATGCTATGTGATGCAAGTGACAGATTAATGGGTCTTGTACATGTTTTTATGATCTATTTAGATCCACCTCAAGGGAGAAAATAGGTGACTTAGAATCCGATGTAAATCTATGCAAATCAGCGATAGCAAGATGGTTGTTTTGAAGACGTGGCCACACACTGAGGCACCTCAACTATTGAAATACAAAGGTAAGTGCGACCCTAAACTATTACATGAGTTCTTATGGTACCTAGAATGCTATCTTAATGATATGGGAGTTAAGGATGACAAGTCCAAGATTGACACAGTCATCCTATATTTGTGTGAAAATGATGCTCTTGGGTGGATGAGAAATATAACGACATAGATAATGACCTATACACCATAGACACTTGGGATGAGTTCAAGAATCTACTCAAAAAGCAATTATGTCCCTATAACGTTAAGGATATTGCAATAAAGAAACTTCATGGGTTGAAGCACATTGGGTCGATTAAAGTTTATGATGCTGATTTCATGAATTTGATGCTTAAGTTGCCCGACTTACCATAAAATGATAAGTCATTCTACTTCCATTATGGACTATAATCTTCGGCTTATAACGAGCTCAAGAGGAGGAATGTCCAAGACATTGATGAAGCTATAGTCGTAACGGAAGAGCTTATGTATTTTCAAAGAGACGCTTCGACTAGAAAGACTAGTGGGGGAGATAAAACCACACCTAGGATGCCACTAAGGGAAGAAAGGCTCACTGTCAAACCCTCTACCTTTAAGGGAGAGGCAATTAAAGGAGGAACCCAAAGGCAGCTAAAGTGCTACATATGTAACAACCCCTATCTTATTAGGGATTTTTCCTATGAAGAAAAGCTTCATTGCCATGGTCTTTGAAGATGAAAAGGAGGAAAGGGACGTAGCACAACTAAGCTCCATACATCTCCTCAAATTGGTGGCAAAAGAAGAAACCCATTAAAAGAAAGGAGGAGAACTAATGTTTGTGAAAGTAAAAGCAAATGACCAAGTCACTATAACCTTGATCGATACAGGTGCGTCCCATAATTTCCTTTCAAAACGTTAAGATGAAAATATGAATATCGAAGTAGGCTGGTTGAAAGTTGTCAACTCTCCTTTAGAGCCTATTCTTGCAGCCGCTTATGGAGTAGTCGTCGAGATAGGAGGATGGAAGGATCCTATCAATCTAACCGTAGTACAAATAGATGATTACTTCATGGTGCTATAAATGGAGTTCTTTGACCATGTATCCTCTTTTTCATTCGAAGATAAGACTATGCGTATCACCAAGGGTTCAACGATACACATAGTACCCTTGGAAAGAAGAAAAACAGAGTCTCAAGTCCTATCACCCATGCTACTCATGGAAAGCACTCTGAAAAGGTGAAATGACATTCTTGGCAACTCTTAAAGAGGAGAGACTCGCATCCTAGACAGAAGTACCGATAGAGATAAATAAAGTTCTTGATAATTTAAAGATGTAATGTCATTGGAGTTACCAAAGAACTAAATAAGTTACCCCCTATACAAGAAGTTGATCATGAAATCGAATTAGAAAAAGGAGCAAGACCACTAATAATAGGGCCTTATCGAATGGCACCTCCCGCGTTAGAGGAATTAAGGAGGCAATTAAAAGATTTGTTTGATGCTGGATTTATAAGGCCCTCAAAGCCCCTTTTGGTTCGCCATTATTATTTCATAAAAAACATGATGGTATAAGAATGTGCATAGACTATCGAGTGTTGAACAAAGTGACGATAAGAACAAATATCCCATTCCACTAGTAGTTGGTCATAGGGATGAGCATAACCGGGTACCCGCCTATTTTAGCTGGAACCGGAACCGGCGGTTCTTAAGTTTTTTGTATTGGAACCGGAACTGCCGGAACCAGTTCCTAGAAAAATTGGAATCGCTCCTGAAACTGTCGGAACCGGTTTCGGTTTCGGGTACCCGGTTTCTTGAGTATTAAAACTTATTATTTTATACATGTCATGTAAATTATGTAAATTAACTTATAAAACAAAATAAGTACAAGGTATAAAACCAAAACATTTACAAAAAAAATTGGTCTTTTAAATAACAAGCTATTAAAAACATTTCCCACTTTTATATAACACAATAGCAAGAATCAAAACAACAACAATAAAAACAGCAAACTACAAACTATAAACAACAACAATAAAAAAACAAACTACAAACTATAAAATAGAAACAGGAGACTGAAATTGTAATTCATAAAAGCAAAAACCGCAAAAAAATAACAACAACAACAAAAGATCCACAACACAAATTAGCAACAACACAAATCTGCAACAACAACAACAATACATAACAACAAAAACAACAACATCGAAAAATTGCAACAACAACAACAACAACAATCAACAGCAGCAAAAATAGGAGCAATAACAACAAACATTCCATAAACTTTAATCTGTTCATTAGAGGTTAAAAATATATAATGGATTGAAGAATGATTTCTAAACATACATACCAGTTTCCTCATTTTGTTTTGTATGCAATGAAGTAGTAGGCATAGGCATGGATGACTGTTCATCAATTTCAATGTCGTCTGCATAATTATATATTAAGAGTAAATTTATGCTATAAATATTTTAAATGGATTATATAATAGACATAGATAGGAAGTTACAATACCTGAAATCATCATCACTATTTACTACAGAGATAAACGCCACTTCAGATCCATTTATCTACATAAATAAAATGAAAATTTGATGGAGAAAACCTTCACTTATGCGAGAGAGAAACCTGATTTCTAATTCTCCAGATTGATAGAGTAACACCAATCGACAAGTTTTTTTCATCTTTTTTAAAAGTTGAAGTCCAACAAAAAGGCTTTGCAAGTTTTACTTTGCATAAAGTTTGTTCATTCCCTTACAAAAAAAATAGAAGTTATTAGATCATCATCACCATGAAAATAATGAAATAAAAAAGTTGAAAAAGGGCAATAGTCACACCTGAATCACATATTTTAAACGATGTAAAAATAGAGCATCTTTTAAACAAAGAAAAACAAGTGAATCCAACTGCTTTGACTCCTCTTGGTCAACTGGACTAGATGCTTTGACTCAAGAAGGTGGAAACAAGCACTACACTTGGGCTCACCATTTTCAACTTGTTTGTGAACTAAAAACAATTTAAACATTATGAAAATAAAGAAACATATTAAAAAACATATCCATGAAAGTTTTTTTCTTCAAAAAGTAAAACTGGCATAGTGTATTATGAGGTGATGTGTTGTATTAACATGGAGATGAAATGTGTATAAGTTTACCGTTCGCTTGATGGGTTTTGAGCATTCTAACACTTCCTAAGTGTACATGCAACCCTAATAACCTTGGATCTATGTTTGTCTAATTATCATGCAAAGTTGAATTCCAAGGTTATATTCCTATCTAGCATACATGGGGAACAATTTTAACTTGAATCATAGATAGAATAACTTACCTTGTTGTTGCTTGTGTTCCTTGAAACCTTGTGAGCGTAGCACCCCAAGTGTGATGCCTCAAATGCTTCACACAACACCAAATGCTCTTGGAAAGACTCTTGAGACAACACACACTTCTCAAAATCGGCCAAGCCCTCTAGTTTCTTAGTGTGTCCGATTTTGGTGGAGAATATGCTTCTTATATAGTGTTGACACATCTAGGGTTACACCATGTAAACCCTAATGTGTCATGACTCTTCATTTCCATGACCCATGGGTTTGTAACTCCCATGGAGCATCCAAGTGTTATTTCTCTCATTTAGTCTATCCAATTGCATGGTGCCATGCAACCCAAATGGACCATGCCGGGTCGGGTCAAGTACAAGCCCAAAATAGTTATGGACTTAGACACCTTATCCAACAGTCTCCCACTTGGATAAGTCTAATAACTATATCTCTAGTACTTCAGGAACCGACCGGCAATCGTAGCTCTTTCAAGGTCTCTCGGAACTGAGAAAATGATGATACGCCATTTAAGATAAGTGATCATATAATCCTCCGTTCTAGATATCAGCCAGACAAATACATGGAACATTGTCTTGCTTATTGTCCAGCATTTGTTCCCCGATTTCCGATTTGTTTGACATAGAACTTAATTGAACACATCAACTTAGTTCTGACCGGGCCCGGTACATGGGTCAAAACAAAATCATCGAGGGGCCCAGATATCAGCTTCTAATCCAAGAAGGAACAGATAAACTTCGACTCATATGTTTGTTCTACCACTCATTGAATTACACACAAAAGTACGTTTTATAACATCGAGTTACCAATGCGGTTTCGTACAGTCAATGCATAACCAACTTGTAAGTAACAAATCATATCTCTAGGTTTGAAGACTTATATGATATTACCGTCTCACGATCACTCGAGATAGAATTCCATGAAGTGATTCCAGTGAGCGTGGGTTGAGTCCAATGCTCAGAACTTATGAGCACTCATGATTGTTGTAGCCTTGTCCAAGACCTCTACAACCAAACATGACAGTCTTGATTCATATCTACTTCCAACATATGACCGACTGTGGAGGTTTGAATAATATGTTATACCAAACAAAATTATTCTGGAAGTCAAAACATGCAAAAGAAATATAGTAAACGATCGACAAGAGATAGCAACACTTTACTCATAAATAAAACATCTTTTATTCATCATCTAATGTCAATTACACTTTACAAATTTCTGGGTTATCTAACTACTAAATCTAATATCATCCTTCAGCCCTATGCTCCGAGCATGCTGGAGATGCTTAACCCGAGTCAGTCCCTTTGTGAGGGGATCTGCCGGATTCTCATCTGATGATACCCTCTTTGCCACGAGGTGTCCTTCTTCGATCCGATGTCTAATGAAATGGTATTTTCTGTCGATGTGTCTGGATCTCCCATGATCCCTTGGTTTCTTGGCTAAGGCAACAGCACTTTCACTATCACAGAAAATTTCCATTGGCTCTTTAATAGCTGGTACAACTCCAAGGTCTCCAATGAAGTTCTTCAGCCATATCGCCTCCTTTGCTGCCTCGCTAGCTGCAATATACTCTGATTCACAAGTAGAATCTGCCACTGTCTCTTGCTTGGAACTCTTCCAAGAAATTGCTCCTCCGTTTAGGGTAAAGACCCATCCCGACTGAGAGCGGAAATTATCCCTATCAATCTGGAAGCTGGCATCACTATACCCTACAACTCTCAAGTCATCACTCCCACCGAGGGTAAGAACCCAGTCCTTAGTCCTCCGCAGGTACTTGAGGATATTCTTTACCGCAGTCCAGTGTGCCTTGCCAGGGTTCGCCTGATACCTGCTAACCATGCTCAAGGCAAAAGCAACATCGGGTCGAGTACACGTCATAACATACATGATCGATCCTACAGCCGAAGCATAAGGTGTTCGACTCATTTCTGCTATCTCAGCCTCAGTGCTAGGGCTTGTGTCTTACTCAATCTGGTGTTACTCTGGATGGGTAACTCTCCTTTCTTGGAATCCTGCATGCTGAATCTCTTCAGCACCTTATCCAAGTAGGTACTCTGACTAAGTCCAATTAGTCTTTTACTCCGATCTCTCAAGTTCCTTATCCCTAAAATATAGGCAGCTTCACCAAGGTCCTTCATAGCGAAACACTTCCCAAGCCAGGACTTTACTTCCTGCAGGGTTGGAATGTCGTTTCCTATGAGTAGTATGTCATCCACATACAATACCAAATAGCTAACTATACTCCCAATAGCCTTGACATACACACAAGATTCATCTTCACTCCTAGAAAAGCCAAATTCCTTGACCTTTTCATCAAAGCAAAGATTCCATCTGCGAGGTGCTTGCTTCAATCCATAAATGGATTTATCAAGCTTACACACTCTATTAGGGTACTCGTTGCTGACAAAACCCTTTGGCTGACTCATGTAAACATCTTCAGCCAACTTTCCATTAAGGAAAGCGGTTTTGACATCCATTTTCCGTATTTCATAGTCATGAAATGCAGTTATGGCTAACAGAACCCGAATAGACTTAATCTTGGCTACTGGAGAAAAGGTCTCATCATAATCCACTCCAGGAATTTGAGAGAAGCCCTTTGCAACCAGTCTAGCCTTATAAGTGTGTACTTTACCATCCATGTCGGTCTTCTTCTTGAAGACCCATTTGCACCCTACTGTCTTACGACCTGGTACATTTTCAACCAAGTTCCAAACTTGATTGTCATACATGGATTGTATCTCGTTATCCATAGCCTCTTTCCATTTAGCAGACTCGGGGCCTGCCATGGCTTCCTCGTAGCTGTTAGGGTCATCTTGACTTACTAGTGTCCCATCACTAATAAGTGTTTCACCTTCTGTAGTAATATGGAATCCATAGTAATGCTCAGGTGCACTCCTAACTCTCGTGGAACGTCTCAGAGGTACAGATTTGTCAATTGGCTCAACAGGAGTTTCCTCCTCAAGTTGAGGGCTAGAGTTTGAAGTTCCTTCACCGCTTGATTCTTGAATTTCTTCAAGATCAATTTGCCTCCCACTGTCTCCTTGGCTTATAAACTCTCTTTCTCGAAAGACTCCTCTTCTTGCTACAAAGACCACATTGTCACTAGGTCTGTAGAAGAGGTAACCAAAGGATCGCTGTGGGTAACCGATGAAAATACACCTCTCGCTTCGAGGTTCGAGCTTATCATGAGTCTCGCGTCTCACGAAAGCCTCGCAACCCCAAATCTTGATGTGGTCTAGTTTAGGTACTTTACCAGTCCACATCTCGTGAGGAGTTTTGGCAACTTTCTTCGTAGGGACTAGATTAAGAATATGGGCGGCAGTCTCTAAGGCATACCCCCAGAATGAGATTGGTAGCGTAGCTCGACTCATCATGGAACGAACCATATCTAACAAGGTTCGATTACGCCTCTCAGCCACACCATTCAACTGTGGTGTCCTAGGAGGTGTCAATTGTGAGACTATCCCACATTCCCTTAGATAGTCGAGGAACTCTGAACTAAGATACTCACCACCACGATCGGATCGAAGCATCTTAATGTTCCTGCCCAATTGATTCTCAACTTCCTGTTTAAATTCCTTAAACCTCTCGAAAGTCTCTGACTTATGCTTGATCAAGTAGAAATATCCATATCTACTATAATCATCAGTAAAAGTCAAATAATAACGATTAGCATCCCTTGTGGCATGTTTGAATGGTCCACACACATCCGTGTGTATAAGGTCCAACAAACCTTCACCCCTCTCACACGAACCTGTGAAGGGTGACTTTGTCATTTTTCCAAGTAAGCATGATTCGCAACTATCATCTGACTTTAGGTCAAACGACTCCAAGACTCCATCCTTTTGGAGTTGGCCTATGCGTTTCTTGCTTATATGTCCAAGACGACAATGCCATAAAGATTCTTTATCCAAGTTATTATTAGTAGAATCAATACACAAAACATTATTTCCTAAGTTATCTACAACAGATATAGCTTCATACACACCATCACAAGGTAATGCTTTAAAATAAAGAACATTATTAAAGAAAGCATCAATAGAACCAACTTCATTATTAAATGAAAAGGTAAACCCTTGTTTGTACAAAGCATGAAAGGAAATAATATTTCTTGCCATTCCTGGCGAGTAACAACATTTATTCAAATCTAAACTAAACCCACTTCTTAGCGATAAAGTATAAACTCCAATCTTGGTAACAGGTATAGCTTTCCTATTCCCCATGATCAAGTTTATCCTTCCTTGCTCCACAACCTCACTTCTTCTTAGTCCCTGCAAGTCACAACAAATATGAATACCACACCCGGTATCAAGGACCCAAGAATTAGAATGGGGTGAGTTATTAGAAATGATAGTGTAAATACCTGCATGGTTGGGTTTAACTTTCCCATCCTTCACATCTTGCTGGTATTTTGGGCAGTTCCGCTTCCAATGAGATTTTTCATGGCAATAGAAGCATTCAGCCTCTTTTGGGTCAGAAGAAGGCGTAATGAAACCTTTCTTGGTTCCACTTGAAGAAGAGCCATCAAGGGTCCGAACCTTGGTACCCTTAGAAGAGCTCTTTCTCTTCATCCCTCGACTTTTCCCGACTGCCAAAACCAGAGTAGAGTTTTGAGTAGGAGTGATAGCAACCGACTTCCCCTTAAGACCTGATTCTGCGGTCTTGAGAAGTCCCTGAAGTTTGCTGAGGGTGACTTCTTCCTTGTTCATGTGATATGTCATGCGAAATTGATCATAGCACGATGGTAAGGAATGCAAAATAATATCTATTGCAAGATCCTCCGGGAAGTTCACATTAAGCTTCAGCAAACGATCCACATACCTTTGCATTTTCTGCATGTGGCTCGTGACGGATTCCCCGTCCTTCATCATGGTTGTTATCATGGAGCAGATGATTTCATACCTCTCTTGTCGTGCACTTTGATGGTATCTTTCCATCAAATCTTGGTGCATTTCATAAGGGTAGAAATCCTCATAAGACTTTTGGAGTTCCGCTGTCATCGTGGCCATCATGATGCAAGCCACTTTCGTAGCATCCCTTTCATGTGCCCGAAAGTCAGCGATCTCCTGAGGAGTTGCAGTGGACTCATCAATCTCCTTAAGCTCCTTGTCAAGGACATATTCTTTGTCCTCGTAGCGGGTAATCATCCTGATGTTTCTGATCCACTCATTGAAGTTGGATCCATCAAAGGTGACTTTCCCACACAAGTTCATAAGGGTAAAGGAGCCATTAGGATTAGAGCCAGAAGCATTGTTAAAAGACATCTGAAGAAAAGAGAACAAGATTAGTTTAGATATAAGAGAGTCCTTAATAAAACACCCAAATGTAATATTAAGGCTAGGATCCAATCACAATATAATATAACTTAGAAGAGGTATGCCGTAATCTAAGCTATATCATATTTGAAAGGTAGGTGAATGACGATTCACCAATTTCCACCACGAAAACCGCAATATTTTTGTATTAGGTTTTTGAATGGTTTTAGGAAATTCCTAGATTCTTTGAGATTCAATGAACCTTTTCAAAGGCATGTTTCAATCTCGAGTGTGCCCTCCAAGTTTTGTGACTGGGATACCGAGGATCACAAAACGAGGTGTGAAGTAACCATGCAAATCACTTGGTACCCTTAAAGTTTATCACTCAATCGATGTGCCGGTTAACCACACACGCTCCATCGATACTATAATAAACCCTAAGTCACCCTTTACCTACCTTGTTAAGTCCAAGTTAGTGTGCCGGTTAACCACACACGCTCTACCAACGACTTAATCAAAGTGTAAAGTGTAATTTCATGGAATAGAACCTTATTCACATTTTTCCTAAAGTAACTAAGATTGGGAATTTAATAAAACATTTAGTTACTTTATAATATTCATCATACTTTGAATGAGAATTAACAAGTCCTTGTCTTACCCGTTTGGCTAACGACCCTCCACCGATCAAGCAAGCGGTGGGTGAGAGTGGACACCCATTAAGTCACCATTTTATAGGCAACAACCTTATACCCACCTTATAGACCGGCTTCGTGAATGAGGCGTACTAGCGGTAAGACGACTTTGTTCTTATACATATAGATATATATAATTATTAAATCATAATAATATAAGTATAAGGGTTGAATTTTAACTTTTAAAATTCTAGGGGTTGGAACTAAAGTTTTAACTTAACTTTACTTGTTCCAAAACTTGAGGGCAAGTTTTGTAAACTTTCATAACTTTTCATTTCTTGTAACTTATGAGTTTAATAGAGTAATAAAATGAGGACTTTTCATTTTTCCTAACTCTTGTGTTCTTTTAATGGTTTTTAATCCAAGAGACTTTTGGTTTTCCATAACTTGAGGACAAGTTATGGACTCCATTAAAACACATTATGATCATGAATTAATCTACCACATAGGTTACAAATAATTCCTATGATCATCTAAACATCATAAGAACAAGAATATGAATATGAACACTTTCAAGAATCAAAATCACATTTAATCTTTGTAATTTTGATAACTAGTTGTTGTAAATGAGTTAGAAAAGACATTACACCTTCTAAAACAAGTTTTCAAGTACCAAAACATTTTAGGGTAATGATTATAATCCATTTCCAGCAACTCAAGCCGAAATTCTGCACTCTGTCGTCCCTACTCGCCGAGTGCATAAACCTACTCGCCGAGTAGGTTGAAGATACGCATGAACTCGACGAGTCCTCCCCATGGACTCGCCGAGTCCATCAGTCAGACATCAGAATTTTCGACTTTCTTCAACTTTTAAGCACAAATAACAAACAAACATGCCTAGGCTCTGATACCACTGATGGGTTTTGAGCATTCTAACACTTCCTAAGTGTACATGCAACCCTAATAACCTTGGATCTATGTTTGTCTAATTATCATGCAAAGTTGAATTCCAAGGTTATATTCCTATCTAGCATACATGGGGAACAATTTTAACTTGAATCATAGATAGAATAACTTACCTTGTTGTTGCTTGTGTTCCTTGAAACCTTGTGAGCCTAGCACCCCAAGTGTGATGCCTCAAATGCTTCACACAACACCAAATGCTCTTGGAAAGACTCTTGAGACAACACACGCTTCTCAAAATCGGCCAAGCCCTCTAGTTTCTTAGTGTGTCCGATTTTGGTGGAGAATATGCTTCTTATATAGTGTTGACACATCTAGGGTTACACCATGTAAACCCTAATGTGTCATGACTCTTCATTTCCATGACCCATGGGTTTGTAACTCCCATGGAGCATCCATGGAGCATCCTATGGGTAGAACCCAACTTGATAATCCATGGAGCCTCTTAGCCCACTATACAAGATATGGATGATTTACATAATCAACCCATATATTTAATTAGTTCTCTTTTGATCACTTAATTAATTCCAAATTAATTCTTTGATCAACTAATCAAATAATATTATTAATATATTAGAACTTATAATATATTAATAATCTCCAAGTGTTATTTCTCTCATTTAGTCTATCCAATTGCATGGTGCCATGCAACCCAAATGGACCATGCCGGGTCGGGTCAAGTACAAGCCCGAAATAGTTATGGACTTAGACACCTTATCCAATAGTCTCCCACTTGGATAAGTCTAATAACTATATCTCTAGTACTTCAGGAACCGACCGACAATCGTAGCTCTTTCAAGGTCTCTCGGAACTGAGAAGATGATGATACGCCATTTAAGATAAGTGATCATATAATCCTCCGTTCTAGATATCAGCCAGACAAATACATGGAACATTGTCTTGCTTATTGTCCAGCATTTGTTCCCCGATTTCCGATTTGTTTGACATAGAACTTAATTGAACACATCAACTTAGTTCTGACCGGGCCCGGTACATGGGTCAAAACAAAATCATCGAGGGGCCCAGATATCAGCTTCTAATCCAAGAAGGAACATATAAACTTCGACTCATATGTTTGTTCTACCACTCATTGAATTACACACAAAAGTACGTTTTATAACATCGAGTTACCAATGCGGTTTCGTACAGTCAATGCATAACCAACTTGTAAGTAACAAATCATATCTCTAGGTTTGAAGACTTATATGATATTACCGTCTCACGATCACTCGAGATAGAATTCCATGAAGTGATTCCAGTGAGCGTGGGTTGAGTCCAATGCTCAGAACTTATGAGCACTCATGATTGTTGTAGCCTTGTCCAAGACCTCCACAACCAAACATGACAGTCTTGATTCATATCTACTTCCAACATATGACCGACTGTGGAGGTTTGAATAATATGTTATACCAAACAAAATTATTCTAGAAGTCAAAACATGCAAAAGAAATATAGTAAACGATCGACAAGAGATAGCAACACTTTACTCATAAATAAAACATCTTTTATTCATCATCTAATGTCAATTACACTTTACAAATTTATGGGTTATCTAACTACTAAATCTAATATCATCCTTCAGCCCTATGCTCCGAGCATGCTGGAGATGCTTAACCCGAGTCAGTCCCTTTGTGAGGGGATCTGCCGGATTCTCATCTGATGATACCCTCTTTGCCACGAGGTGTCCTTCTTCGATCCGATGTCTAATGAATGGTATTTTCTGTCGATGTGTCTAGATCTCCCATGATCCCTTGGTTCCTTGGCTAAGGCAACAGCACTTTCACTATCACATAAAATTTCCATTGGCTCTTTAATAGCTGGTACAACTCCAAGGTCTCCAATGAAGTTCTTCAGCCATATCGCCTTCTTTGCTGCCTCGCTAGCTGCAATATAGTCTGATTCACAAGTAGAATCTGCCACTGTCTCTTGCTTGGAACTCTTCCAAGAAATTGCTCCTCCGTTTAGGGTAAAGACCCATCCCAACTGAGAGCGGAAATTATCCCTATCAATCTGGAAGCTGGCATCACTATACCCTACAACTCTCAAGTCATCACTCCCACCGAGGGTAAGAACCCAGTCCTTAGTCCTCCGCAGGTACTTGAGGATATTCTTTACCGCAGTCCAGTGTGCCTTGCCAGGTTTCGCCTGATACCTGCTAACCATGCTCAAGGCAAAAGCAACATCGGGTTGAGTACACGTCATAGCATACATGATCGATCCAACAGCCGAAGCATAAGATGTTCGACTCATTTCTGCTATCTCAGCCTCAGTGTTAGGGCTTTGTGTCTTACTCAATCTGGTGTTACTCTGGATGGGTAACTCTCCTTTCTTGGAATCCTGCATGCTGAATCTCTTCAGCACCTTATCCAAGTAGGTACTCTGACTAAGTCCAATTAGTCTTTTACTCCGATCTCTCAAGATCCTTATCCCTAAAATATAGGCAGCTTCACCAAGGTCCTTCACAGCGAACACTTCCCAAGCCAGGACTTTACTTCCTGCAGGGTTGGAATGTCGTTTCCTATGAGTAGTATGTCATCCACATACAATACCAAAAAGCTAACTATACTCCCACTAGCCTTGACATACACACAAGATTCATCTTCACTCCTAGAAAAGCCAAATTCCTTGACCTTTTCATCAAAGCAAAGATTCCATCTGCGAGGTGCTTGCTTCAATCCATAAATGGATTTCTCAAGCTTACACACTCTATTAGGGTACTCGTTGCTGACAAAACCCTCTGGCTGACTCATGTAAACATCTTCAGCCAACTTTCCATTAAGGAAAGCGGTTTTGACATCCATCTGCCGTATTTCATAGTCATGAAATGCAGTTATGGCTAACAGAACCCGAATAGACTTAATCTTGGCTACTAGAGAAAAGGTCACATCATAATCCACTCCAGGAATTTGAGAGAAGCCCTTTGCAACCAGTCTAGCCTTATAAGTGTGTACTTTACCATCCATGTCGGTCTTCTTCTTCAAGACCCATTTGCACCCTACCGTCTTACGACCTGGTACATTTTCAACCAAGTTCCAAACTTGATTGTCATACATGGATTGTATCTCGCTATCCATAGCCTCTTTCCATTTAGCAGACTCGGGGCCTGCCATGGCTTCCTCGTAGCTGTTAGGGTCATCTTGACTTACTAGTGTCCCATCACTAATAAGTGTCTCACCTTCTGCAGTAATATGGAATCCATAGTAATGCTCAGGTGCACTCCTAACTCTCGTGGAACGTCTCAGAGGTACATATTTGTCAATTGGCTCAACAGGAGTTTCCTCCTCAAGTTGAGGGCTAGAGTTTGAAGTTCCTTCACCGCTTGATTCTTGAATTTCTTCAAGATCAATTTGCCTCCCACTGTCTCCTTGGCTTATAAACTCTCTTTCTCGAAAGACTCCTCTTCTTGCTACAAAGATCACATTGTCACTAGGTCTGTAGAAGAGGTAACCAAAGGATCGCTGTGGGTAACCGATGAAAATACACCACTCGCTTCGAGGTTCGAGCTTATCATGAGTCTCGCGTCTCACGAAAGCCTCGCAACCCCAAATCTTGATGTGGTCTAGTTTAGGTACTTTACCAGTCCACATCTCGTGAGGAGTTTTGGAAACTTTCTTTGTAGGGACTAGATTAAGAATATGGGTGGCAGTCTCTAAGGCATACCCCCAGAATGAGATTGGTAGCGTAGCTCGATTCATGATGGAACGAACCATATCTAACAAGGTTCGATTACGCCTCTCAGCCACACCATTCAACTATGGTGTCCTGGGAGGTGTCAATTGTGAGACTATCCCACATTCCCTTAGATAGTCGAGGAACTCTGAACTAAGATACTCACCACCACGATCGGATCGAAGCATCTTAATGTTCCTGCCCAATTGATTCTCGACTTCCTGTTTAAATTCCTTAAACCTCTCGAAAGTCTCTGACTTATGCTTGATCAAGTAGACATATCCATATCTACTATAATCATCAGTAAAAGTCAAATAATAACGATTAGCATCCCTTGTGGCATGTTTGAATGGTCCACACACATCCGTGTGTATAAGGTCCAACAAACCTTCACCCCTCTCACACGAACCTGTGAAGGGTGACTTTGTCATTTTTCCAAGTAAGCATGATTCGCAACTATCATCTGACTTTAGGTCAAACGACTCCAAGACTCCATCCTTTTGGAGTTGGCCTATGCGTTTCTTGCTTATATGTCCAAGACGACAATGCCATAAAGATGCTTTATCCAAGTTATTATTAGTCGAATCAATACACAAAACATTATTTCCTAAGTTATCTACAACAGATACAGCTTCATACACACCATCACAAGGTAATGCTTTAAAATAAAGAACATTATTAAAGAAAGCATCAATAGAACCAACTTCATTATTAAATGAAAAGGTAAACCCTTGTTTGTACAAAGCATGAAAGGAAATAATATTTCTTGCCATTCCTGGCAAGTAACAACATTTATTCAAATCTAAACTAAACCCACTTCTTAGCGATAAAGTATAAACTCCAATCTTGGTAACAGGTATAGCTTTCCTATTCCCCATGATCAAGTTTATCCTTCCTTGCTCCACACCCTCACTTCTTCTTAGTCCCTGCAAGTCACAACAAATATGAATACCACACCCGGTATCAAGGACCCAAGAATTAGAATGGGGTGAGTTATTAGAAATGATAGTGTAAATACCTGTATGGTTGGGTTTAACTTTCCCATCCTTCACATCTTGCTAGTATTTTGGGCAGTTCCGCTTCCAATGAGATTTTTCATGGCAATAGAAGCATTCAGCCTCTTTTGGGTCAGAAGAAGGAGTAATGAAACCTTTCTTGGTTCCACTTGAAGAAGAGCCATCAAGGGTCCAAACCTTGGTACCCTTAGAATAGCTCTTTCTCTTCCTCCCTCGACTTTTCCCGATTGCCAAAACCGGAGTAGAGTTTTGAGTAGGAGTGATAGCAACCGACTTCCCCTTAAGACCTGATTCTGCGGTCTTGAGAAGTCCCTGAAGTTTGCTGAGGGTGACTTCTTCCTTGTTCATGTGATATGTCATGCGGAATTGATCATAGCACGATGGTAAGGAATGCAAAATAATATCTATTGCAAGATCCTCCGGGAAGTTCACATTAAGCTTCAGCAAATGATCCACATACCTTTGCATTTTCTGCATGTGGCTCGTGACGGATTCCCCGTCCTTCATCATGGTTGTTATCATGGAGCAGATGATTTCATACCTCTCTTGTCGTGCACTTTGATGGTATCTTTCCATCAAATCTTGGTGCATTTCATAAGGGTAGAAATCCTCATAAGACTTTTGGAGTTCCGCTGTCATCGTGGCCATCATGATGCAAGCCACTTTCGTAGCATCCCTTTCATGTGCCCGAAAGTCAGCGATCTCCTGAGGAGTTGCAGTGGACTCATCAATCTCCTTAAGCTCCTTGTCAAGGACATATTCTTTGTCCTCGTAGCGGGTAATCATCCTGATGTTTCTGATCCACTCATTGAAGTTGGATCCATCAAAGGTGACTTTCCCACACAAGTTCATAAGGGTAAAGGAGCCATTAGGATTAGAGCCAGAAGCATTGTTAAAAGACATCTGAAGAAAAGAGAACAAGATTAGTTTAGATATAAGAGAGTCCTTAATAAAACACCCAAATATAATATTAAGGCTAGGATCCAATCACAATATAATATAACTTAGAAGAGGTATGCCGTAATCTAAGCTATATCATATTTGAAAGGTAGGTGAATGACGATTCACCAATTTCCACCACGAAAACCGCAATACTTTTGTATTAGGTTTTTGAATGGTTCTAGGAAATTCCTAGATTCTTTGAGATTCAATAAACTTTTCAAAGGCATGTTTCAATCTCGAGTGTGCCCTCCAAGTTTTGTGACTGGGATACCGAGGATCACAAAACGAGGTGTGAAGTAACCATGCAAATCACTTGGTACCCTTAAAGTTTATCACTCAATCGATGTGCCGGTTAACCACACACACTCAATCGATGGAAATATAAGGAAATATAAATGACAACGAGTATTATATCAAGAAGACACTTAAGCTGATTCTTAACAAGGATTGCAGTCAACCCAAGTTCGTAAATGAGATTAAACTTATTGATTAAGTCAAAGCTGACTTGCTCCGAAGAGATAACGACCTTAATATTTCAGATTACACTACAAGAAAAACAGCCTTTTACGACGTGCAAAACACGACGCTCTTTGATTTATGTTACGCATTAGAGAGCGACATTAAAAAAGTGTCATCTATTCAATAATTTTAAGGATTTAGGTCGCGCATTACTGAGTGCCCTTAAATTAGTGTCTCATGTAAAAATATTAAAAACACGGAAGACGCTTGTGCGTCGTCTGTGAATGTCACTTTATATTTTTTTTAAGAAACGCGCGTCTCGGAGGGAAAATGAAATCCCCAAATTTTTTAAACCCCACCTTCTTCTCCCTCGTCTCCACCTCTCATTTCCTCTGCTAGCCTCAAATTATGGATCAATTGCTTCACATCATGTTTAAGGTTAAGGGTTTGAGATTTCTTCCAAATTGACCCTCACACTAAAATTATGGATCAATTTTTTAAACCCCCACCTTCTTATCCCTTGACTCCACAAACACACCGTCATCGGATCTTCAGACCACCACTATTCTCGAACCACCACTATTCTCGCCTCCATCGTCGCCAGTGAGAATGGTCTACTTGGACCCTGAAAAAAAGAGCAACGAAGGGGAAGATGTGGTGGTGTTCTTGTGTCTGATTGATTTCAGCCCCTTCGCGACCACACATAGTTCCCATCAAAAATTATGTTGCCCTCACCGTCTCTTATATCAAATACCTATTACACCTCCTTCATCAATTCATTAGTTTTCTTCCCCATCGGCTACTGTTCTACTGTATCGATGCTTTCTCGACGTTCCGGTTACTAACACTGGTGGTGGTAGAAGACGGTGGATCGGCGGTACCATACCAAGCGCCTATACAGGTAAACTCCAACTCTCTCGATTTTTGCCTTTTTTTCAGTAAAAACCGATTAATTTGAGGTTAGTTAGGGTTTTTCCCATAGTTTCAAATTCGCTCAGATGGCCACGAACCCCGTACCAAATCGATTCATACCCAATCGGGGTACGAAAGCGTTCCAAACAATTCCCGGATCGTAAATCGGTACGGAGTCAAGATAGTTCCAAATCGGTACCTGGAACGAGTTTAATTCTGCAATCCAGTAGTTTCAAAACGTGATTCTGGGTTCAATTTACGAAATTAGTATGCCGATTTCTGATTTTTAGTACTACATTCATCATAAAACTGTAGTTAGGGCAATGACATTGAACATGAGCGAGCTATTCAACAGAAGGTAACTAATTGAATTGGTTTGCTTGCCACTAATGATTTTCTGTTTTTTTTCTTGGTTAATTATGTTTTTTATTTTAATATTTCAGAAATGGGAACCCGTTTCGATGCAACAACGACATGGGAGTTCGATTGTTGAAGTCTGCCGCATTATAGAAGAGGTTCTTATTTCTTTGCTCTTTATTATATCTACTCTTAAGCATCCATTTCCATTCACTATAATACATTAATAACATACCTTTGTTTTTATCTTCTTTCAGACTGTTGACCAATTTTTTGCTCTAAAGATTCCTATGAGATCTGGAGAAATGAACAGCCTGTTCCGAGGCATTGATAATGCACTTCAAGTATATTCAAAGCATGTTGTTGACAACTTGGGTATGCATATTTAAAATATTCATTTTCAAATCTTGACGACAACTTTGTCATATGTTTGTTTTATCTCATTACTACCAAACCGTATACATATAAACTTGTACAACCTGATGTTTTTGGAAAGAATGGAATCAGTCAAAAGAATTCTAACAAAGAGGAGGAAAAAAATTACATTGGTAACAGATAAACAAAAAATATGACAGCTTGCAGGTATTGACAAGGGAACTCATGTCTACAACATGATAGATAATTAAGCATACTGTAAAAACACATACTTTTTGTTGGGTCCTACACTTGAATTTTTCATTGGATTCCATGTGTTTCAACCATCATATCTAAGGCTGTATGTGTTCTTTATATGCTCTTTCCGGATTCTTTTAAACAGGATTTAGTAATCTTTTTTTGTTAATATGTTGGTTGGTTGTTTGTAATGCAGCTTAGAGTTGAAACTGTCGCGGTCTTTGTAGGCCCAGTAAGCTACTTACTGCTGTCAAAACTTGCAAAGGGTGTCGAGAAAACCTTTGATCTTCTGTCTCTTCTTGATAAAATCCTTCCAATCTACAAGTATGATTTTTTTCCTAATCATTTTCATGTTCTTTACAATAAAGTAGAATCCTAGTTTCATTACAACAAGAATTACCCCCGCATGGAAGTGATTGTTGAGTTAAAAGAAGCAGGTGCTACATGGATCCAAGTTGACGTGGATACCCTTGTGAAGGATCTTGAGGGGTACCAATTGAAAGGTTTCACCAATGCCTACTCTGAGCTAGAGTCAGCCTGCTCTGGTCATAATGTTATTGTTGCCAATTACTTTGCTGATATTCCAGCTGAAGCTTTCAAAACCCTAACTTCATTGCATGGAGTTTCTGGTTTCACTTTTGATTTTATCCGTGGTGAAAAGGCTCTTGACTTGATCAAGAGCAGCTTCCCATCAGGGAAATACCTTTTTGCTGGAGTTGTTGATGGAAGGAACATCTGGGCTAATGATCTTGTTGGTTCTCTAGCTGGTCACAAAAACGAAGCATTCTTCTCAGCCAATGCTGTTGTCCAGGTTTCAAGGAAGTCCTCCCCAAGAGTCACAAATGAATCCTTGCAGAAGGCTGTAAGTGATTAAAACCGCTTCCTTTTAATATATATATATATATATATATATATATATATATATATATACTGTTATGAATTTTACACCAACAAGGGTGTCTACTTTTATTTGTTTTTTTGCCTTTTAAGACTAGAAAATTTTAGGTACTATAGCAACTAAAATAAGATGTAATTTACATTGATGTGGTTTCCTTACCTTTTTGCTTCTATTTATATATTCTTGCTAATTTCAAAAGTTATTGGTCATATACATAGATACATCTTAATCAGCTTATCAATAAAAGAGAATATGTGTTTTGAAAGGGTTTTACATGTATATGGCTACATATTTTCTGGAGTTTTATCATGTGAAAGAGTATTACTATGAATCTGTGCATGCTCAGTAAATCCATATGCTAATGCTAGTATTAAATTTAAGGGCCTCTTTTTGTGTTTGCCCCAAGCCTCAGATTTGCTTGGACCGGCCATAGTGTCAGGCTGGATGCCTAATAGAAATTACACGAAAATTAGGTGGTGATGATGTATTTTTTTTCTTTTTTGGGATTTCGTTTCTTTCTTATGTATTTTTTTCTTCTAAATGTGTAGGTTTGGAATGTTGATGTCAGATTTTATCGTATAAAGGATTTATCAGGCAAACCCATTTCCTATTTTTGCTTTGACCGATACTCTCGCCCAGCTGAGAAAAGAGGTGGTGCATGGATGGATGAAGTTGTTGCAAGAAGTCGTATACATCAGATGACAAAAACTCTGTTTGGTTACCTTTTCTTTCTGTATCATTTGCAGGTATTTTTATGAAGTATAGAAATTCAAGATTCTCATACACAAAAACTAGAAGAAAAACTACTAAATAAAAAAATTCCGAAAATACCCTTGTATCTTATTTTTTGATTTATCCTAACAGTTAATACAAACGCTCATTATCTGCAAGGCCGTCTATATCTATATCTATGCCTGAATATAATAATACAATGGACATGTTGATGAGGTTGCTTACTAGTACTAGAGAGGATTTTTCCTTGAAAGAGTTGATGGAATAATTTTTACGAACATGTAATTAAATTAAGCAACATAAATATTGGTACTATATTGTAAGAACATGAAGGGCGACTCAGCTGATATGTCAACAGGTAATATTTTTTCATAATTTTCACTATATGTTGCCATTTTATGAAGATAATACTGACATAGCCCCTGTGAAACATAAGTCTAGACATAGAAACAATGACAGATTTCAATATGTGGAAGCCAAATAAAATAGACAGATGAATTGATGAAATGTTTTTACACCTGAATTACCTCCTTTAGGTGAGGAAAAATCTTCCACAGAAAAGGAAATGTTAGAATTTGGGAGGCAAAACTCCATTGAAGGTCAAATCTGGACAAACATAATACCCTTGACCAGTATGAGTAACAACTAGGGCAAGAACACACTCCATTAAAGTTCCATCCATTTGGCAACCAAACAAAGCTCAAATTCCAATTCCTTCAAAATCCACACCACACCCTAATAACTTTGTCTTTATACCCGACAACTTGACTTGTTTTGGTATGTGCATTGTATGACAGAGGGGAATATTCTTGTTGAAGACATAGTGAAATTGGGCAGTCGAGCAGAGGATGCTGACTGATTGATCTCAATTCTCTCAACAACCACAGATGAGATGAATAATGGTATTGTATTCTTTTGTTTGATTTTAGATGTAACTAACTAGTATATGTATAACTTCCAATACCTTTTTTTTTTTTACTTTTTGTAGCCAGATTGTGAGGCTAGCTTGCTGAGTGAGTGAAATGGTTTACTTTTTTTTTTTAACCCTAATCTGTTGTTGCTTAGGCCTTGTTTATTTTTTCTTATTCTTGTGGAACCAATGAGAAAATAAAGTATGTTTTTTATCAAGCTGTTGTATCTATTCAGACCCGGCTTAGAGAAATGGTTGCAAGAGATGAGTTCAGAAGAAGAAGAAACAAGGCTGCAACTATAGTTCAGGTACTATGGATGAATTATGTTTGTAAAGTATTTAAGAAAATGATTAGAAACAAGGGTGAATTTGTACAGATTAGTTAGCTACTTGCAGGTTGATCTTCAAAAAGCAAAGGGGCAATGGATTGTATTTTTTGTAACTAATTTGTTTGTAAATTTTTGTTACAACTTCTATTGATTTGTTTCATCTTTCCATGGAACGATTATTTGTATGACATTAAATTTATGCAATGGATTCTATTTTTTGTATATGATATTTTATTTTCTATTATGAAACATTAAATACAAATTTAATTTGAAAATAGGTAAATCTATAAAAAAAATATTTTTTTTAAACATTTAAAATTATGATACGCAAAAATGTGTGTCATCTTCATTTATGACATGGCCTTTCTTGACAGGGGCTTTCTTGATACGTATTGCGTGTCATTAACACGCGCGTCGTAAGGTTACGACACGCGAATGCGTGTCGTCTTCCTTTATGACAGGGCCTTCCTTGATACGCATTGCGTGTCGTAAACGCGCGTCGTAATTGTGCGTCGTAAATGAGCGTTATAAATGCGCGTCGTCTCTCTTTATGACAGGGCCTTCCTTGACACGCATTTGCGCGTCGTCTGAGCGTTTTACGATGCGCAATGAGCGTCGTAAAAGGCCTTTTTTCTTGTAGTGTTAGGATCTTAAGATCTATTAAGATGAGAGAGTAAGAGAGAATGTGATATTTCAAGATAGAGACAATTGATCGATTGATTGATTCAGTAAGAGAGAGCTCTATTTATAGAGTCTCTAAGATAACAAAGTTAAATATGTCTATGGTTTCCATGCAAGGCACATTGGATAAAGAAGTGTAAAGACATAAGATAACAGATAAAACTAAAAGCTAAGATTGATGACTACGACTACGGATGCGATTCTAGATTGCGTTGTGATCTTGACTGTGGGTCTTGTGATGGATTCGGATCTCTTCAAGTTTAAGAGGGCCACTTTTATGTTTCAACATAAAATTTGTATATGTGTTGGTCAAGTATGTTTACGTGTTGGCATTAACCTTGATAAATATAGGTAATAATGTTCAAATATCCAATAAATATGAAATATGTGGGTGTAAATAGGAACATATGAGACCAAAATGTCATTTTATTTATAAATGTTTAATATAATAATTCAAACTACAAATGAAAACTAAAAGTCATAAAAATGAAATTCTTAAGCTAACAAAAGAAAAAGTAGTTACAATTATCTACATAATCAAGATACTAAAGATTCTCCTCTTAGAAGCTTTTCTTATATGTCCAGCACCTCATTGACTACAAGTAGTTCCATGTTTTGCTCCTGTATCACCACTACTAATTTCTTGTTTTGGTTTCTCCAATTTTTCCTTGTTGCTTGAGATCATAAAACATGTTTCTGGAGATGGGTTTGTTTATAAAGTTGAAGAAATAGTAAAGATCAAATACAGTAGGTACAAGAAATAATAAAAAAACGATTAGAGAAATATTAGACTAGATGGATCAGATCTGGTTGATAGCTTGAGAATATATCGCTTTTAAGGCTCCCATGATTTCCATTATATATAAGAAGAATAAGGGAAATAAAGTATAATCATACATACATATTACCCTTTCGTTGTGACACCAGTTGTAGAGAGAAACAGGTGAAACGTGTATATTAGTAAAGAAACTTCGGGTTTCGGAGATGCAAAAGAACTAATAACAAAGGAAAAATACTTACATATAACTTAATGATTTGCAAGCCTACAATATACAAAAGGAATAGTTAACACAAAGGAAATAAAAAATAGAAGCACGTTAATATAGCAAATAAGTTGCATCGGATTAGAAGCAGCAAATGAGTTACTTAATTTCGCAAATGGTTAATATCTACTGTATCCAAATATCAATTTATAAACTTCTATAGATATAATCATAATTGAACTTTGAAAAGTTCACATGTGATCTTTATATTAACATGATAATGAAGAAAACACTAAAAGAAAGTAAAAATACCATTGCCACTAATTTTAAAAAGAACCTAAAACTAAAGAAACTTCACAAGTGGCTTAAAACTGAAGCAAAATTCAACAATCGAATCCCAAATCCCAAATCAGTGGTGTCGTTTAGAACTAAACTTTAAAGAAAACTCATTGATTTTGTTTACATGGAGGTGGTAGTGGTGGTGGAAGGAGGAGGACGTAGTGGTAGTGGCGGTTGCAGAGGTAGTGGTGGTGGCAAAAGAGGCGGTGACAATGGTGGTTGTGGCTCAAGTGGCAAAAGGAGTGGTGACGAAGTTAGTAGTGACAAGGGGTGGAGGTAGTACTAGTGGTGGTGGAGGTGGTGTCATAGGTGTTAGTAGTGGTGGTGGAGGTAGGGTGGGGAGATTAACAATGTTGTGGAGGAGGAGGTGGTGGTGATTGCGGTAGTGACTGTCACACCCCGAAACCAAAGGCGGAAACGTTCCGGGGCGGAGGTGACGTCATGTAAAGTTTCACAACCAATGTACATAGTAAGCATAGTAAACACAACCATTACATTACATAGAAGTAATTACATTTGTTTGAAAGCGAAATAATACATGTTTAACATATACATTAGTATAACAAAAGTAAAGACGAGACTGCTAAAATACTTCGTCCTCTTCAAAAGATCGCGGGGTACCTGTCTAACGTGAACCTGAGAATACAAGCAGTTTTAAAAATATCAGCATAAAGCTGGTGAGTTCATAAGCATATTTGAAAGGAAAAACAGTTATTTAATCTTGTAATAAATACTTCATTTCCTTTGATAAAGATTTCTGTAATATCGAAAACCATTGTTACTGAGTTATGAAATACATAAGCATGTTTCCCCAGAAAATCCCATATTTTCTAACATATAAGTCAATTTCTATAAGATAAGAAAAATTCTGACTAATCACAGTAAGTTAAGAAAACCAAGAGTACGAAAGTAGGTAGTTTTAATAAATAAAACTATAGATTAAGAACTCTGGAATACTCTCCAGTATGAAAGTAGGTAGTTTTAATACATAAAACTATAGATTAAGAACTCTGGAATACTCTCCAGTACGAAAGTAGGTAGTTTTAATACATAAATAAGACTATAGAAGAAAGAAAGAAATTTGTGAATAAAACTAATTAGTTTAATATGTATTATGAGTCCTATAACCATACTAATTTGACCTGTGACCTCCTAGACGTTCTTCAGGCGTCGACCGATTTACAAAATTTGTCACCCTAGGCGTGCCCGCCTAACTGTAGCTAACAGTTAAGGTGTGGGATTGTCAGTCCCGAATAGATCTATTCACAAATTTCACGCTCTCCTTCGAGGAGACTCTGGCTATACTTCCGAAGAGGATTTACTAATACCCCGAAGGGTACAACGAAGACGAATCTCACAAGCTAGTATTAAATAATTCACGGTAAACTTGATCGTTATCGAATTTCGAATTCATTTGAAATAAGGTAGAGCATAAATAATCAAATACAAAGAAATTATTTAGCAGGATAATCTAGATTAACAAGGATAAACTATATCAAACATAGTTCATATATAGACATTGCATGAAAATCTGAATCTGTAAAAGAAGTAATAAAGATCCTAAATTATTCCCATAATAATTTAAATGATTTGATAAATTCCTACACTGTTTTGAAAACTATGTAATTATATTCAGAAAACGTCCCTTATGCTCCGCATATTACAAAAGGGATAAAATATCTAAAGTTTGTCAGAAATTCGTATAATTACAACAGGTTTAAGTTTCGAAAACCTTTATGAAACATCCCAAAAACACGACCCAATTTTTTTTTGTTTTTACATATAATAAAAGTCATAACACTAAATGTCATATAATAAAAACCATACGTCGGATATCCCAAAAGACGTAATAAAAATATCATATCAAAAACTGTATCAAATCATGTCTAAGTATCTGAACAATACTCCCAGGAATAAAGTTGAAGTTGTGGTGTGTGCGATGCCATCATCCCGAGCTCTTCCCTTTACTTGCGGAAGTACCAGAAACCAAAACTGAAACTGTAAGCACAAAGCTTAGTGAGCTCCACCAAACTACCTCATACCAAACAAACATGTAAGCAACTACCGGGCCCCCGCCCACTGCATCGGACCGAAGCCCGGAAACTGCATCGGACAGAAGTCCGGAACTAACCAGGGCCCTGCCTCTGCATCGAACCGAAGTCCGGAACTAACTGTCTCGGACCGAAGTCCGGAACTAACTGCATCGGACCGAAGTCAGGAACTAACTGCATCAGGCCTAAGCCCGGAACTGACTGCATCAGAGCGAAGTCCGGAACTACTGAACATAACATAGCATACACATGTCAACTAGGATAACAACATAGACTGCATACTGAGTCGGGCCATACCCGAAACACATAACACACAAAACCTGTCTGAGCCACGAAGGCATCAAACATTCTAACTACTGCATCGGACTGAAGCCCGGAACCTACTACTAATTCAACTGGCCGAGATTGTGGCCTTAGACTCGTTCCTACTGGAAGGAAACTCACCTCGTAGCCTAGCTGCTGAAAGAACTACTCCGGAATCTGTCTGCTGCGGCTCCGACTTCACCCCGACTACAATTTCCATAAGTACCCTCAATCAAATACTGATAATAATATGAGGGTAAAAAGACTATCTTACCCTTGGTCAAAGTCAACCTATCGGTCAAAGTCAACATTCAGTTGACCTGACTCGTCGAGTTGGGTCACCAACTCATCGAGTCGTTACTCTCACTTTCTTGCTTCTGCCCGTTACTACTCGTCGAGTTTGGCATAGACTCGACGAGTTCCTCTTCGAAATTAACACTCGTTCAATCTGCATCCGACTCGCCGAGTTGTATGAACAACTCATCGAGTTCTCCTTCAACATATGAACACTCTGACTGTGACTCGCCGAGTTGTATGAACAACTCGTCGAGTCAGTTCTTGAGGCATGAAGATTGCCTTGGACTCGCCGAATCAGGGCATTGACTCGCCGAGTTCTTCCATGAATGAGTCTAACCACCAGCTCACTGAGTCCATCTCTCACTAACTGGTTCCACTCGGCATAACTCGAAAAGGGAAAAACAGGGGACTCGCGACTCGACTCGCCGAGTCTGAAGAACGACTCGCCGAGTCGTATACATGCAATCACTATATACTCGATTCTGCTTGAAACCAGTTCATTCCATTCATAGATGTAGGTTCTTAGGGCTTAATTAGCACGTAAAGTTTCCAACTTTACGTGTAAATAACATCAAATGAAGAATTTAAGGCTCAAAGCACACTATAAGAGTAGATCTAGAGCATTCATGCAAAATGGCTCCATAAAGGTACTAGATCTAAGCTTCTGGAACTCAAACCTAGCTAGATCCGAAGGCTATTCATCTCAATGAGTCCTCTATGCTACTACCAAGCCAAGAAATGGTTCAAGAATAGCTTTAATGGCGTTCCAAAGGGGATTAAAGCATTGAAACAGAAAAGGGTCGAGTTATACCTCACTATACTCTGAAATGCCACAAAGATCTTGGATCTCCTTCTTGTCCTCTTGATCTACCTTGCTTTTTCTCTCAAGATCTTCAAAGAATCACACCAAAACACACAAAATGCTAAGAGAGTTCTACGGTTTCGAGAAGGATGCTCTGGGGGTGATGGGGGCTGACTTGGGGTCCCAAAAAGTTGTTTAAATAGGGTGTAAACCCTTGAAATTAGGGTTTCATCCAGACTGGCGGACTCGCCGAGTCCAGAATATGGACTCGCCGAGTAGCCAACTTAAACGTGCTCAAAATCCCGACTCTACTCGACGATTCTGGCTACTGACTCGTCGAGTTCCTCTTGAAAACTTGAAAAATAAATATTTAAATAACATACCCGAATTTGGGGTGTTACAACTCTCCCCCACTTGACTCAAACTTTGCCGACGAAGCCTGTTGCCGCTGAATCTGGAAACAACTCTGGGTAATGCTCCCGTATCTCCTCCTCGGACTCCCACGTCCACTCTGAACCCTTCTGGTGCTGCCACTGCACCTTTACTAACTGAATTACCTTGTTCCTCAAGGTTTTTACCTTCCAATCTAAGATCGCAACAGGTCTCTCGACATAATTCAAGCTGCTATCAACCTGAATATCCTCCATGGGTACTATTGCCGACTCGTCCACCAAACACTTCCTCAACTGAGAAACATTGAAAGTGTTGTGGATCTGGCTAAGCTCTGCCATAAATCTAATCGGTAGGCGACCCGAACCACCCGGGTCAAGACCCTAAAAGGACCAATGAACCTGGGGCCCAGCTTGCCCCTCTTTCGGAATCTAATGACACCCTTCGAGGGTGATACCTTCAGGAGGACCATGTCACCCACCTGAAACTCCAAGTCTGAACGCCTCCTGTCGGTGTAACTTTTCTGGCGACTCTGTGCAGTCTGCAGTCTACTACGAACCTGCTGGATCAACTCCGTCGTCTTGAGCACCACTTCGGTGCTCCCAATGACACGATGACCGACCTCGCCCCAGCAGATCGGGGTCCTGCACCTCCTCCGGTATAACATCTCGAAAGGAGGGCGGTCAATACTCGCATGGTAGCTGTTGTTATATGAAAATTCCGCTAACGGAAGATATGTATCCCAACTGCCACCGAAATCTAGAACACATGCCCAGAGCATGTCCTCGAGAGTCTGGATCGTCCTCTGGCTCTGCCCGTCCGTTTGAGGGTGGATAGCGGTGCTGAAATGGAGATGAGTCCCCATCTCGTCGTGAAACCGCTTCCAGAATCTGGAAGTAAAACGGACGTCTCGATCTAACACCATCGAGACAGGCACTCCATGCCATGCCACCACCTCCCGCACATAAATATCGGCTAGCTTCTCCACCGATATGCTCTCCTGAATCAGTATAAAATGAGCACTCTTCGTCAACCGATCTACAATGACCCAAATCGAATCCACTACACGTGCAGTACTGGGAAGCTTTGTGATGAAATCCATGGTGATGTCTTCCCATTTCCACACTGGAATGTCTAACGGCTGCATCTTTCCATGAGGCCTCTGTTGTTCTGCCTTGACCTTCCTGCAGGTCAGGCACCTCTCCACATACCAGGTGACATGCCGCTTCATGCAGGGCCACCAATAATTGGGTGGAAGATCTCTATACATCTTCGTCACCCTTGAATGGATAGAAAATCGAGACATGAGGGCCTCATCCATCAACACCTGCCGTACCCCTCCCCAATACGGCACCCAAACTCTCCCATGAAGGGTCAACAATCCTCGACTGTCATATTCGAAGGAAGCTACTCGACCCACAATCCTCTCACAGTTCTGCCTCTCCTCCTTGAGGCCCTCGACCTGTGCCCCTCTGATATGCTCCAATAATGGAGTAATCATTGTCATTCTCAGACATACATCCCTGATTGGGGCTGCTGCCGCCTTGCGGCTTAGGGCGTCGGCTACCACATTGGCCTTCCCTAGGTGATAAAGGATCTCACAATCGTAATCCTTCAATACATCTAACCATCGCCTCTACCTCATGTTCAGATTCGGCTGATCCATGAGGTACCTCAAACTCTTGTGATCCGTGTAAATGGTACAACGGAACCCATAAACGTAATGTCTCCAAATCTTGAGGGCAAACACCACTGCCCCCAACTCTAAATCATGTGTAAGATAGTTAGCCTCACACAATCTCTGTCTAAGGGTCTCAAATGCTGCCTGCTGCTCAGGCCCCCTCAGAAACACCACTGACTTCCTAGTCAGTCGGGTGAGCGGTACAGCTATCTTAGAGAAATCCTGGATGAATCTCCTGTAGTACTTGCCAAACCTAGGAAGCTCTGAATCTCAGATGGAGACTTCGGGACCTCCTACTGCATCACGGCCTCTATCTTGGTCGGATCTACCAGAATACCCTTCTGGTTGACGAGGTGACCAAGGAATTGCACCTCGTGCAACCAGAACTCGCATTTGGAGAACTTCGCAAAAAGTCTCTCCCTCCTTAAGGTCTCTAGCACCTCCCTCAGGTGCTCCTCATGCGACTCCTGGGTCTTGGAATAAACCATGATATCATCAATGAACACTATCACAGACAGATCCAACATCGGTCTGCACACGCGGTTCATGAGATCCATGAATGCGGCTGGAGCTTTGGTGAGACTAAACGACATCATCACAAACGCATAATGACCATAACGGGTCCTAAAAGCAATCTTCTGCACATCCTCATCCCTAACTCGCATCTGATGATACCCGGAGCGTAAATCGATCTTGCAAAACCAAGACGCTCCCTGAAGCTGATCAAACAAATCATCTATCCTCGGAAGTGGGTAACGGTTCTTCACCGTTACCTTGTTCAACTCCCGGTAATCTATACACATACGATGTGACCCGTCCTTCTTCTTCACAAACAAAATTGGTGCTCCCCAGGGCGAACTGCTCGACCTGATAAAACCCTTGTCTAGCAGCTCTTGCAGCTGCGTAGACAACTCCCACATCTCTGGGGGAGCCAACCGATATGGTGCCTTGGCTATCGGAGCCGCACCAGGGATCAGGTCAATCTTGAACTCGACCTGCCTCTCAGGAGGTATTCCAGGCAAACCCTCTTGAAATACATCCGAGTAGTCTCGGACAACCGGAACATAATCAACCAATAACTTGCCCTTCTCCCGGGCATCTACAACATAGGCAATATAACCGGCGCAACCCTGCTGGAAGTAGCGCCTCGCTCTCGTTGTTGAACACAGAACTGGTCTGCGTTGTGGCTTCTCGCCCTGAATCACTAACTCTCCCCCACTGGGAGTGCGAACCCTCACCAACTGTAGCTCACAATCTATCACCGCCCCATTAGGGCTCAGCCAATCCATGCCTACTATAACCTTATTCCCTCGCAGGGGAATAGTGACCAAGTCCACCGGAAACTGCTCATCGAATAACTGCAGGGAACATCCTCTGTGTACCCTTGCAACCGTAATGGTCCTATCAACTTCTATCTCAACCTCAAGTGGATAATCTAGCTCCCATGGAGCTCTACTAAACCTCTTGCTAAGTGCAAGAGAGACAAATGATCGGGTAGCCCCGAATCAAACAGTAATGTAGCCGAAATGCCGTTCACTGAGAACGACCCTATACAAAACATATAACCGTAAGAAACAATCAATAATAAATGCATAGATAAGGGAGAAATACATACCCGTCACCATATCAGGAGTCGCTCGCGCCTCCTCTGCCGTCAGCTGAAAAGCCCTACTCTTCGCCACCGGCATCTCAACTCGGCCCTGACGGCCATCCGCAATCCTCAAGGTAGCAGGAGCAGGTGCTGACACCTTCCCTGCAGTGGCTAAACTCGAACACTAGGACTTTTTATATCCCCTCTGATTGCACTGAAAGCAAATCAGATCTGATGCCGCAACGGCGGTAGTAGTGGTTGTACAATGTTTGCACATATGCCCAGTCTGGCCGCACTTGTAGCAGCCGGCACTCCCTACCTTTCACGCCCCATCGTGCAATCTCCCACACTTGCCACACCGACCGTGGCTCTGCTGACTCCTAGCTCTGTGATCTGAACCCTTGGGCTTTTTGCCCGAACTCCCTGAACATGGAGCCGCCTCCGGCTTCCTCTGTCTCTCCATCTCAAAGTCAATCTCTCCCTCTCGAGCCCTAGAAATCATGTCATCCAGCGTTTTACAGCTGGACCGGCTCACAAACTGGCGGATATCACTCCGCAACATCTCATGATACCGAGCCTTCTTCATTTCCTCATCAGCAGCGTAGTGAGGAACGAGAAGTGCTCTCTCCCTGAACTTGATGGTGATCTCCGCCACTGTCTCTGTCATCTGGGTGAGGTCCTGAAACTCTCTGGCCAACTGCTGCACCTCAATAACTAGTGCAAACTCAGCCCTGAACCTGGCAGTAAAGTTAGCCCAGGTCATAGCATCCAAAGTTGTGTCATCTCCAATGGCATGTGCAACCTCCTCCCACCAATCCCGTGCCCTGTCCTTCAGAAGACAGGACGCCAATCTGACCTTGTCCCCCTCGGGACATCTGTTCATGCGGAAAGCGTTGGCCACATCTGCCAACCATCTAGTACTCGCTATGGGGTCCCACGCCCCATGGTAATTTGGAGCTCCACATGCACAGAACTCCCTGAAGGTAAGCGTGCGCGACCCCATCATGGCCACTACCTCAGCATGGAAAGTGCTCAATCTCTCGTCCATCAACTCTAAGATACCCTCCTTGATCGAACCAAAGATCACATGAGTCTTCTCAAGTATGGTGCGAGTAATCTCTGTAGAGAGAAACTCCCTAGTCAGCTCATCCAACTGCCCAACCTCCGGGCCTGATCCTGATCCCCCTCCGGTGTCTGAACTGCCGACTGCTGGCCTAGGGCGTAGTACCACCATTCTGAAAACACATCATAATAAGCTTCAGAAACATAGATATATCTCGAGGGATCACTACTACCACAAGTTTCCTGGTCTCATCTCAGCTTTCCTTGATCTGAGTACGGATCCTCTACTTTCAGTAGTACGGGCCCATACTACCTTCCACATCTATCCGTACTTTCCTCAAGTATCGCCTTGACTCCACCAAGTCACTACTACTACTACTAATCTCTGCTACTCCCATCTTAGGCTTGCCCTAGGGAAATCTTAGACTCTACCCAAACCAGTCCTCAGCTACTGAAAGGCCCCCTTGTAATGCCAATTAGCCATCACCTGAATACCATCACATATGGCGAGGCTCAGATAATCCTTCAAGTAAAAGGCCCATCCCCACAACGGTTAAACTCATACAAGAGCTGCACAATAGGGCCAGATCTAGCACTCTGAGATTATTCAACCATGTTCACATGTGATGTGATGTATTCACCTAATGGCTAACTCACATCACTCAGAGACCCACAAAGCACATAGCAAGCAGCATTCAGACACAGGAAACTACTCAGGCAATTCTATCCTCATTATGAGGAACTGTACTGGCATACAATGCTAAGCTCATACTATCAGGCATAACCTAAATAGGCTATCCTACTGCTGTCTACTCAAAACTAGCATGCAATTCTCATAAAGTTGAAACACATATAGCAGTCACATAAGGCATCCTCCTAGATCCTCAGTTCTATTCTAGCATGCTGTTCTACTGAAACTGAAAATCATAACATAAACTCGTATGGGTAATCTGGGAGTACTTACTTGAGCTCGGCTGATCGCATGCACCACACCCTTTTCCTCTTCTCAAAACTCTTTCTCTTTTTAGATTTTTTTTTCTTTTCAAAATCTTTTTGAAAATCTTTCTACCATTTCCTCAGTTTGAGTCCAGTCACACCCGAGAGTGTGCCTGAATCCCTCAAACCAAGGCTCTGATACCAACTTGAAACATCCTAAAAAAACGAACCAAAAAGTTTTTATTTTTACATATAATAAAAGTCATAACACTAAATGTCATATAATAAAAACCATACGTCGGATATCCCAAAAGACATCATAAAAATATCATATAAAAAATTGTATCAAATCATGTCTAAGTATCTAAACAATACTCCTAGGAATAAAGTTGAAGTTGTGGTGTGTGCGATGCCATCATCCCGAGCTCTTCCCTTTACTTGCGGAAGTACCTAAAACCAAAACTGAAACTGTAAGCACAAAGCTTAGTGAGCTCCCCCAAACTACCTCATACCAAACAAACATATAAGCAACTACTGGGCCCCCGCCCACTGCATCGGACCGATGCCTGGAAACTACATCAAACCGAAGTCCGGAACTAACCACGGCCTTGCCCTCTGCATCGAACCGAAGTCCGGAACTAACTGCCTCGGACCGAAGTCCGGAACTAACTGCATCAGGCCTAAGCCCGGAACTGACTGCATCGGACCGAAGTCTGGAACTACTGAACATAACATAGCATACACATGTCAACTAGCATAACAACATAGACTGCATACTGAGTCGGGCCATACCCGAAACACATAACACACAAAACCTGTCTGAGCCATGAAGGCATCAAACATTCTAACTACTGCATCGGACCGAAGCCCGGAAACTACTACTAATTAAACGGGTCGGCATTGTGGCCTTAGACCCTTTCGTACTGGAAGGAAACTCACCTTGTAGCCTAGCTGTTGAAAGAACTGCTCCGAAATCTGTCTGCTGCAGCTCCGGCTTCACCCCGGCTACAATTTCCATAAGTACCCTCAATCAAATACTAATAATAATACTGAGAGTAAAAAGACTATCTTACCCTTGGTCAAAGTCAACCTATCGGTCAAAGTCAACATTCAGTTACCTGACTCGTCGAGTTGGGTCACCAACTCGTCGAGTCCTTACTCTCAGTTTCTTGCTTCTGACCGTTACTACTCGTCGGGGTTTGGCATAGACTCGACGAGTTCCTCTTCGAAACTAACACTCAGTCAATCTGCATCCGACTTGACAAGTTGTATGAACAACTCGTCGAGTTCTCCTTCAACATATGAACACTCTGACTGTGACTCGCCGAGTTGTATGAACAACTCGTCGAGTCTGTTCTTGAGGCATGAAGATTGCCTTGGACTCGCCGAGTCAGTGCATTGACTCGCCGAGTTCTTTCACGAATGAGTCTAACCTCCAACTCACTGAGTCCATCTCTCACTCACTGGTTCCACTCGGCATAACTCAAAAAGGGAAAAACAGGGGACTCGCGACTCGACTCGCCGACTCTGAAGAACGAATCGTCGAGTTGTATACATGCAATCACTATATACTCAATTCTGCTTGAAACCAGTTCATTCCATTCATAGATCTAGGTTCTTAGGGCTTGATTAACACGTAAAGTTTCCTACTTTACGTGTAAATAACATCAAATGAAGGTTTAAGGCTCAAAGCACACTATAAGAGTAGATCTAGAGCTTTCATGCAAAATGGCTCCATAAAGGTACTAGATCTAAGCTTCTGGAACTCAAACCTAGCTAAATCCGAAGGCTATTCTTCTCAATGAGTCCTCTATGCTACTACCAAGCCAAGAAATGGTTCAAGAATAGCTTTAATGGCGTTCTAAAGGGGATTAAAGCATAGAAACAGAAAAGGGTCGAGTTATACCTCACTATACTCTGAAATGCCACTAAGATCTTGGATCTTCTTCTTCTTCTCTTGATCTACCTTCCTTCTTCTCTCAAGATCTTCAAAGAATCACACCAAAACACACAAAATGCTAAGAGAGTTCTAGGGTTTCGAGAAGGATGCTCTGGGGTGATGGGGGCTGAATTGGGGTCCCAAAAAGTTGTTTAAATAGGGTGCGAACCCTTGAAATTAGGGTTTCATCCAGACGGGGGGACTCGCCAAGTCCAAACTATGGAGTCGCCGAGTTGCCAACTTAAACGTGCTCAAAATCTCGACTCTACTCGACGAGTCTGGCTACTGACTCGTCGAGTTTCACTTGAAAACTTGAAAAATAAATATTTAGATAACATACCAGAATTTGGGGTGTTACACTTTATGATTTGCTTGTATTCCCCCCCTGAAAACATGAAAAACTCGGAAAAATGTAGGGGTATGAACTCACCAGTCGAGAAATGTGACGGTTGAATGCTAAGTGTTAGTTTAGGGCTTGAATACGCGTGAGGATCCTATGTAATCATGAGGAGATACATAATTGTATCTAATTAGACTTTGAACTACTAATTAAATAAGATAATACATTCCGAGGTGCGATAACACTTTATCCCGAGTGTTTAGAATGATCCGGGTTGCATCTAAGGGTGTGTAGGGCCTAATTATTGAGTTTGCTTTTCAAGAGTAAAATCTTTGAGGAGTTTACTGCCTAATGACCATATCCTCATGAGTTTACGGCCGTAAACTCATGGGTGGTGTGTTTTTGGGTGTTAAATGGTCTTATAGTGCATAAGGCAAGGTTCTAGGGTTGAATCAAAGGCTTAGGAAGTGACCGGGACTTGAATTGACCTTGGAAAAGGAGTTTACAGTTTATGAAGGTGTTCTTGGTGACTTTACTGCCGTAAACACTTGATTTTACGGCCATAAACTCATGTTTGCCCATGATTCATGTGTTTTGGTGGTTGTAGGTTAAGCATACAAAGTTCTAGACCCAAATCTAAGCCATACAAGGTGTTAGGGCACTTTAACACCCTTTGGAGGTGTTTATGGTCTAAGAAGGGGTGTTTACGGTCCAAGAATGTTCTTGGGCCGTAAACTCAAGTTTACTCCCCAAATGGTAAGATTTTGGTGTTCTTAGTCCATTCCTGCAAGTCCAAAGGTCATAACTAAGCACTAGAAGTGATTTGGAAGGGTTTTGGAGCTTCAAAACCCTCTTATAGGAGTTCACGGTTTTTGGGAGATGTTCCCAAACCGTAAACACATGTTCTTGATGCATTTGGATGATTTAAACACGAATTTGCATGATAAACAAGCTTAATAACAAGCTAGGATACATTACTTACCAATTTGGAGCTTGAAAGGGGTGTTTTGGATCAAACTCAAGTTTTAGAGAGAGAGTAGTGAGAGAAAGTGTTTTAAGAGAGTGAAAAAGCTTCAAAATGTGGTAACTCAATCCTTTGTATAGGGGTTGAGTTTATGGCCCGGTGGAAATCTACCCGATAACGACGTTAAACGGAGCTTTTGGTCGTACCCGATTAATTTGTCGTAACCCGACTTAGTTGAAACTAAAAATTTTCCAAAAGAACATTGAGGATGTTTTGACGTGTTTGTAATGCGTTCCGACACTTATGAAGTTAGAAATATAAGTTGCAATTTAATTAACTTAACTCAAACGTTAACGGAAAATCTTAATAAAAATAAATTTTATTAACGAAAATGGAATATTATGACGGAATAAATTTTGGGTTGTCTCAGTGACACTGGTAGTGGCGGTTGCAAAAGTGGCATTTTCTCTAACGAGACTTATGTGTATGTAATATTTATGTATTATCACACATATTTTATATCTTTAAATTCGTTTGGTATTAAATTTTTCATGTCATCGTTAAATACAAAAATTATAAACTATTTATTTTATTTACCTACATATTTATATATAAACAATATGCATAGATAAAAATTTTAAAATTACCCACACATATATTGAAATTTTTTAACACGTGTGGAAGTTTACTTTGCCACGTTATTTATACAACATCAACTATACTATTGTTATTTACTTTAGTTACCAATACATATTTGAAGTAAAATTATGTGTTGATAAAACAACTCCAAGATGTATTCTAGGCAAGTGGTGGAGTATAGATGCTTGTCAGGCAGAAAGAAGCAAACTCTATGAAAATCAGCATCAACTCTTTCTCGTATTTGAAATGCCACACTCCAATCATCCTTTCGTATTCTTCCCAGTTTCATCTTGTCAAGATCTTTCGGAGGCTCCTTAGGAATTATTGTAGGTTTCTTGTGAAGGACAATCACGATTTCCACATCAATCTTCCCAATTTCTTGGATGTAACAAGCCAACAATCTTTAGAGATGCACCACAAGTGGTTCAAATTTGTTTTCATCCTTTAGCAAGAGAAGCAGCAGAGAAATCCAATAAAATATGTTCAAACATGGCAAATTAGCCAGTGTAAATCAAACATTGAACTCGCAGCTCCTCGTCTAACCTTGAAACGAGCATTCTGGAAGCTTTCGGTTTCAATGGAGCCATAAAGCTTCACAACAATTATTTTATTTGAACTCCATGTTTCGTACTATGGCTTCATGTGCTTGAGATAAAACGTGATAAGCATCAAATTGACATCGTTATTTAACTCAAGAACATTCTCAAATTTTTCAAAACTATGAAACAAGAATGCCTTCGGAGTCATGGGAAAATCAAGTTGCGAACCCAAAGTGTTTTCTAAACACTTGGATTATCGATGTCTTTGTTCAAGATACGCTCTGTAGACTAGGCAGGGAAAAGAATCTTTTGTGTTTCCAAAGTGACTTGGGCTTCATGGGCTTTCCTTTCTTTTTGTTTGGCTTCCCATACAATTCGATGATTTTCGTTAATTTCTGCGCAACGAGCCTTGCGTCTTCACTTTTCATCTTCATCTTCTTCTTCCCCATCACTATCATTAACCAATTTCTCTTTTCCTCTTGATACTGAAGCTACATTATCCTTCAAATCATTTTACTTGGGAGGTTTTTGATTGTGATCATCGCCACCATCAGTTGCTTTTCCACCACTAGAAGTTTTCCCTGGTTCTCCCTCTTAACACCCTCAATTCGGTCAAGCATGGAGATGATAGGCTTCAATTTCTTAGCAAGATGTTTTCGAACAAAGACTGTGAGAAGTGAATCACAAGTCCCAATGAGATTATGCAGGTGAGCATTGACATTAGCAACACAGCTCTTGATTATAGCTTTTTCGGACTTCAGGTCTTCAATCTCCTTGTTGGCATGAGAGAGATGGACAGAAACAACTTTTGCCTTTTTTGTTTTGATGGCAAGCTTATACATGAGATCATTATCAATAGCAATATTTGCTTGAAGCTTTTCAATCTTGGAAGTGATCGACGTTTGTAGCTCAACATTATCAGCCTGGATGCCAGAGCAAACCTTGGAAAGAGCTTCTTTCTCGGTTGAGAATGTTGTACCAAGGTTCGTAATTACCTTGTTCGTAGAGGCTGTATTTCATTCTGAAGAATTTTAGAAGTCTTCCATAAAGACTTTAACATCAGAAAGCAGTTTATCGACTGTTTCAGTCATGTCATGAACTATCTTCTCGGAATTTTCCACGGTTGTTGTAGATGCATCAAGACGTGTGCCATGCTCCTTTGTTAAAGTTTCAATTAGAGCTTTGACATATTCGTAAGAGTACTCAATACTATAGGAATATTTGGAACACTCAAGGAGAGTATCCAACTTATCATTTAGAGCTTTAAATTTCCCCATTCATCATCAGATCATCTTCATCATCACTAGCTTGTTGGACGTTGAAAGGGTTGTAGTGAAAGTATTCAAAAACATCCCAATCATCAACGAACATGGTATCCAGCTCATCTTGCCGAAGAGGTGAGATGGGAGTGAAATCAGCACCAAAAGTAAAACTAGAAGCCCTTTCCCCCGTATAAGATATGTTGACAGTGACTGGTGGTGTACTAGTGGTTGTTGCTGTAGTTGTTGTTGATTCTATGAAGAAAGGAACGGATTGTGCAATTGACACCTAGGATTGCGAAACTCCCACTGACACATTCGGACATGGAGCTATTGTGATTGGTGTAGTTGTAGTAGTAGGAGAAGGTTGAGAAAAATCTTGGAAAAAATCATCTTTTATGGGAATAGAATTTGGCAAGAAAAAGTACCTCAGGATTGGTTGTTGATGGATCTGAAACCATGGGTTGCGAAGTCGCAGCCATGTCTTCAATCTCTCACTGGCCTTGATCTGGTATGCGAACATCGGATATGTTGTGTGACTCCGAATCCTCCTCATTATCTAGTGTAGGAGACTTAGGCTTACGAGTGATTTGCTTGACTTTCTTCATTCGAGTGTGAGCAGGCTCGGAGGGTCCAACATTCGCTTTTCGTTTACCCCCTTTCTTTGGCTTGTCATCCTCTTTTAAGGCCTTTCGCATCTCAACGATTGTCGATGAGGACCGGATGTTGGTTGTTTGTGATATGCTTTGATAAATTCACTGTTTGTTGGAATATTGCGAAGCATTGACTGTGGAATAGATCTGATTAAGGCGAACCTTGAACTGTCAGACACAATGACACTACAAGTATAGAAAATTAGAATTGCAGCAATCACTGAAACCTCTATCACCGGAATGTTGTGATGATCAATTACCCTCTATACGATGATAGCCCAAAAACAAGCTCAAGATATTTTTGAGTGCCTTGTTATAGAAACAGTACTTTGAACATGTTGATTCCAAAGCATTGAACCGTAATCTATATTGATCTTAGAGTAAACACCATAGAGAATAGTAAGAAAAAGCTTACTTGCGCTATCGGAACCCATTACCCTCTTTGAGAAGCTTTTGAAAATTAGGGTAAACAATGCATTCCACATGGGAGGAAGGTTCAACTTCTTGACTTGGAGAGAATGGCAAGATAGTTTATGTAGCCCATCTGGTAGAACATTTTCAGAATAGCAAAAGAAATTGATTCAGGATAGACCAAATCCCTGGTAGAGGGAAACCCCCATTAATTAACTGAATCTGGACTTGGTGATGGATGATTGTTGATTACCAAGCTTGAAATTAATAACAGAACCACTTTCTTCATAACGAGCAATAGAGTAAGCTTTGGATAGAAGAGCCAAAGGAACATTCTCTATCTTTGATAATGTAGTAGCCAAAGGAGAGTATCTGAGGCATTCGATCAATGGTTGGAGAAATGTGTCATATTTAGATGGATCAAGGTCTAAGATGAGATTCCGGTTAGCCTTGATGGCCAGTAGCCCTGATGAAGCAGTCTGATCAGCGACAGATGGAGTTTCTTATGAACCAGCCATGGAGATCGATGGAGAAGACTATGAACAGTAGAGAGAGAAAAGGGTTTTCTTGCACCAACAGGAGAAATTCTTTGAAAACAGTGAATGAGAATGACACTTTGAATTTCCTTATATATGTAATTAGTGGTTAGAAAAAACCGGCATTTGGCACTCCATAATCACGGAAAAAGCACCTGAAAAGACTCGTTCTTTGGACCAACCTATGACCGAACAAAAAGGCATGACAGGTTGGCGTGTTTCAGGCAGCGTGATGTCAGGCTAAGTTTGAAATCTTTATGCGCCAATATTGAAATCTTATCCATTAAAATCTGCCATTTCAGTTTACACTTTCATAGTGGTTCACCAATTCCTATTCCCCGAATCTGAAAATAGTCATTAGAACTACGAACCAGACTTTTTTAAAATCACAAGGATCTTCATGCAAGAGTATGCCAAAGATAAAGAAAATAAAACAAGTTATCTAAAGGATTATAGTGATGTCAATAAAGACATGAAACAGTTGGATCCCAGGAAACGATCTCTTCCTTCGGAGTCAAGAGAGACTCAGAAGTGTCTGTGTGGTATCCCGTTGAATTACGATCATTTGTTTGTTGAGAAACAATGAAAGGCTTCTTCTCATTTAGGATTAAGGGTGGCTTCATCTTCAACCAAGCTCCGAAACTTAACATAAGTCCGAACGTTCTGAAGAAGTACTTGTCTGACCAGTGTAGCCATAAAAACAAGTATGCTGTGGAAATATCTGAGTGGTTGGATAATATAGAAATCTCAAGAAAAATATAAATGGATCTTTTAGGAAGAAATGTCTTAGGTCAAAAAAATTTCATTAAGATCTTGCAAACAAAATAATGCGATATCCATGTACGAACCACGAAGGTGGATTCACATCAATTCCATCGTGAAAAGCTCGAACATATCAATTGTTCACCGTAAATTCAGAAATATGTTTTGGACTTTAGGTTTCACTCAATTCATGGTGATAACGAATTTAAGATCATGAACACAGAAATTGTGTAATCATAATCGTTAGTGGTAATCTCTGAGAATCTGAAGGGTTACGAGTGTGAAAGTGAATGTGATATGCAGAAATGTTAAAGGTGGCTCCGAAGGTATAAGTGTACCACTGCTATTACGAATGACTAAGCAATCAACTCTTAACTCATGTGAGAAGAGTAAGGTAGCTCAATGACTTATGTGAATAATAGCCTGATTGGGAAGAATCGATTGGTATTATCAATTGATTAAGGCTTCAAACATAGAGTCTCGAAGGCTTCGATCAACATGCAGCAACACGCTTCTAGGGACACTTAACTAGTGCAATAATTCAAAATTTATACTCGTCCCATTATTCATAACTAAGAATACCATGATATGTTCCTTCAATCTTGTTGAATTAACTATTATTTTTGGTGTTTTAATATTTTCCTAGAAAAGAAATTAAAAAGAGAAAATATTTTTGTATTTTTGAGTGTTTTTCAAAAAAAAAACCAAAAAGAAAGAAAATATTTTTGAGTTTTTGATTTTTTGAAAAAGAAATAAAATCAGAAAATAAAGAACAAAATGAAAGCACAAGAAAACATACTATACAAAGGATACATGACGTTCTGAACCTCCGAATGAACAGTGGACTGCCAGTCGCTCAGAGCGTTCGGACGCATTCGCAGTTTAACAGTTGACTTTGAAGCACTACGAGCGTTCAGACCAATTCGCAGCTTAAAAAGTAGACTCCGAATCACTAAGAGCGTTCAACCCAATTCACAGTGAATTCTTACCAGCTACGAAGGTAGTTTCGAAACAGATTCGGCTTCAATCATTCCTAAGCCTTGACGTATTCTATTAAAGGTTTGTTCATGTAAGGCCTTTATAAAGATATCAACCAGTTGATCAGCATATCTCACAAAGTGAATTTCAACATTACCATTTTCCATGTGATCCTTAATGAAATGATACCTCAGTGCAATATGTTTAGTCTTGGAGTGCTGCACTAGGTTATGGCAAATGCGAATTGCACTTTCAGAATCGCAGTATAAGGGGATTCTCTTCATATTAATGCCATAGTCCCTTAACTGACTTTGAATCCAAATGACTTGTGAGGTGCATGAGGCGGCTTCAATATACTCAGCTTCAACACTAGATAGAGAGACGCATGTTTGCTTTTTCGATTGCCAACTTACGAGTTTGCCATCAAGAAATTGACATCCCCCAATTGAACTTTTCTAATCCAGACCGCATCCGTCAAGATCAACGTCTGAGAATGCTTGCACAAAGAACCCCGAATTGGATGGGTACCAAATTCCGAGCAAGGAAGTTTGTTTAAGATATCTGAAGACATTCTTCACAGTTTCCATGTAGGGTTCACGAGTATTTTCTTGATACCTTGCACAATAATAAAGAGAAAACATAATGTTTGGACGACTAGCGGTTAGATACATCAATGAACATATTATTTGTCGATAGTGAGTCATATTAGTTGCTGGTTTGTCCAAAGATGGTGTTAGCTTCGTTCTGAATGTCATTGGAACCTTCCCCTTTGAATCTCCCTCCATTCTGAACTTCTCAAGTAAGGTTTTCCTATAAGCCTCCTAGTTGATAAATATTCCCTCTTGACTTTGTCTTATATTCAAACCAAGGAAAAAGTTAATCGGACCCATGGAGCTCATCTCAAACTTAATTTCCATCAACTTTCGGAACTCAAAAGTTAATCTAGGATTAGTAGATCCGAAATTGATATCATCAACATAAATAAGGACGGTCATCAAATGGTCACCATCTTTCTTGCGAAAGAATGTTGGGTCGACTGAGCCTTGTTTAAATTTAGAATGTTTTAAGAATCTACTGAGAGTTTCATACCATGCTCGTGGAGCTTGCTTCAGACCATACACTGCTTTATCAAGAATATAGCAGTGGTTCGAATATTTCTCGTTTACGAACCCAAGTGTTTGTTCCACATAGACTGTTTCTTCTAATTGTCCGTTTAGAAAGGCACACTTGACGTACATTTTATAGACTTCAAATTTCTTGTGAGCTGCATATGAAAAAAAGATGCAAACAGACTCCAACCTTGCTACTGGTACAATATTTTCCTTGTAGCCTATGCCTTCCTCTTGGCAATACCCTTTTACGACTAACCGAGCCTTGTTTGGAATCACATTCCCCTCTTTGTCAAGCTTATTATGAAACACCCATTTGAGACCAAGAACAGATGCATCCTTCATAGTTGGAATCAATCTCCAAACCTTGTTACGTTCAAGCTAATTGAGCTCCTCTCGCATTGCTTGCACCCAATCAGAATGATCAAGAGCAATTTTAACATTTTTGGGTTCAATCTTGGCGATAAACGAATTAAACATGCAAAATTCCATCATTGAAAATAATGCAGTATGATTTGCTTTTTGTTGTGGTCTAGTAAGAACTCGTAAAGATGCTTCTCTGATTACTTGTGTTTTAGGATGATCTATGGTCCATTTTGTCAGTGGAAGGTAGTTCGGATCATAGGATGGATCTAGTTCATCATTCACGTCTTCAAATTCTGACTGAGCATCTGAATCATCATTTTCATTCACATTCTCCCCCTCGAATAATGGATTTGGATCTTCATTTGGAATAGAATTCTCCCCATGGATTAGACTTTCATGGTTTACTTGAGGAGTTGAATTCTCCCCTAAACAAGTGGAGTGGAGGTTGATTTAGAACCCTCCCCCTGAATAGGAGCATTCGCAGCTTGTGGTGAAGATGGAATGTCAAAAGCTTTCGGACTTGGGGGCTCGTTTTCAAGATCCTTTGCAACATCATCAATGATCTTCTTGAGTTCATCTTCCTTTTTATCAAATGCTTTGGATTCCGAAGAGTTCGCCTTCTCTGGATCATCAAACAAATTCATCAATTCGTCATAAAGGCTGGAAAGAGGAATCGTCATCGAAGTTTTCATGGGAAAAATTTCCTCTGATTGAGAGTCAATCTTCTGATACTTCTTTAGATAAGTGTCATCAAAGGTGACATAGTAGGTTTCTTCTATCTTTTTGGACTTTTATTGAGAACCCTATATGCCTTCGAAGTCATAGAGTACCCTAAGAAGAATCCTTCGTCAGCTTTCATATCAAACTTGTTCCTTTGCTCCATTGAATTGAAAATGAAACACCTAGAACCAAAGACAAGAAAAACATTAGGTTTTCTTTTATTAAGAACTTCATAAGGGGTGCTGGAGAATCTTTTATTAAGGAGAGATCAATTCTAAGTAAAACAGGTTGTGCCAATAGTTTCTGCCCAAAAGTAAAGTGGCAAATTCGCAAACGATAACATGTTCCTCCGAGCTTCACAAAGAGAACGGCTTCGTCTTTCAACAACTCCATTCTGTTGGGGAGTGTAAGGAGAAGAGAAGTTATGAACAACTCCCTTTTCAGTTAGGAATTCTTCAAACAAGTGATTTTTGAACTCCGAACCACTATCGATGCGAACTGTCTTTCGCAGTTGAAGCTCAATCTGCTTGATGATGTCCTTAAGCTTGGAAGTAGCTTTAGGTTTCTATTTAAGAAAATAAACCCATGTAAATCTGGAAAAATCATCAACAATAACTAAAATCAACTTGTTACCACCAATGCTCTCGATGGCATATGGACCACATAGATCTATATGTAAAATCTCAAGTGGCTCTATCACTTTGGCGTTAATAATTGTTGAATGACTCTTCTTGCTCTGCTTCCCAAGATCGCAGGCTGCACATAGATGTTCTTTCTCAAATCATAGAAGTGGCAAGCCTCGCACATGATCACTAAGCATGGGTTTGTTGATATCCTTGAAGTTTAGGTGCGAGAGACTTCGGTGCCAGAGCCAACTGTCATCCGAAGGTTCTTTCGTAAAAAGGCATATGGCTCGCTTTCCTTTGATAGGATTCAAATTCAGCGGATATATTTTGCCTTTTCTCTTGGACTTTAGAAGCACTATTTTGGTCTTCTTTTCAATGATCTTAGATCCCTCATCATCAAATGACACCTTCAATTCGGTACCTACAACCAATTTAGATACACTGATTAGGTTGTCTTACAGGCCTTCCACATAGGCTACCTTCCGAATGGAGAACTCCCATTCATAATCATGGTGTATCCTTTAATTTCTACGAAAGAGTTATTTCCGAATTTGACTCTTCCACCATCCTTCAACAATCAAAATTCCCTTAATTCTTCCTTCCTTCATGTCATGTGACGCGAGCAGCCACTATCAGTATATCATTTGGAGTCAAACTGTTTGTCACGAATCACCTATAAAATTCAAAAAGATTTAGGAACCCAAAGTTGTTTGGGTCCATGTGAGGTTTTCGTAGTAACAGGAAAAGTTATTGTATCCTCAACCAAGTTAGATCGTTTTACCAAAGTGCAATTATCTCTTTTCGTGATTCTGAAAACGACCATCCTATTATCTTTAGGATTATTTTCTTGTAAAAAAAGAATTTCTTTGTTTAGATGTAATTTTTTGTTTGGCAACCTTTTTCTCAAATTTCTTTTCCTTCACTTTTAAGTTTGTTTTTGGATCTCTTGATGGGAGTTTTGGTTTCGAAAAAATCTTTGCATTGCCCTTAATATCTTTCAATGTGTTGGCAGATTTTGAAACATTAGGATTTGGAGAAAAGTTAGGCTTGGCCTTTTCAAAAGATTTTAATGGTTTTGAAAGTGATGGTTTTTAAAAAAAATTTGGTTTTGAGGTATGTGAAGATGATGAATGGGGCTTTGAAAACTTTTTAGGATTCGGAGAAGAGACTTTCCCATTCAGATTTACCGATCTTTCTTGATTGACAAATTTGGAAGTTTTAGATCTCCAGAAATGCTTTCTTTCTTTATATTTTTATGATATCTAGCATCTCTTTGACGTTTTTGAGCATAAATTTCCTTAGTAGACTTATGAATACTAGCCCTAGTTTCCGCCTTTCTAATAGGGGTTTCCAACTGTTCGAATGACGTATCTGTTGAAACATTTTTGGTTCCACTTGGACTCCCTTTCATGTAACTTGAGTTGACCTAGTTCAGTGGTTCTACCACATATCTTCCTTTTGTTTTCCGTGAGGTCATCTCCGAAAGACCTTTGGTTTCATCCTCATTATCAATGGGAGCGGACCAAAAGAATTCGTCGCATCCATCAACATTGTCTTCTTCTACGAGGGATGATAATTCCAAAGTCTGGTTTTTGTTCATTCTAGAAGTTGTGAAAACCTAATTTGGAACAGTTTGAACTTTCAGAAAAACTGTTGCCTTTTCTATTAAAATCTCTGAACCATTATTTTTCAGAAACACGAACATACTCAACTAAATTTTCAGAAATCAGATTTTTCTAAGGTTCATAATCGCTTTTTATAAATTCCAAGTAATCAACGTCATCCTCCACAGAAATCTCACTCATGTCACTATCATCATCAAATTCATATACATTTTCAACATTAAGACTATTTTCTGAACTCAACTTAGTGCATAATGAGTCAAATTTCTGTACAAAATCAGATTTAATTTTCTCTTTATCTTTTTCGCTCAAAATTTGTTTCAACATGCCTTTATGTTCATTGGACTGTATGTAAGCTTCAATTTTGTCTAGTCCAACTCTATAATAGTCTGAGACATCATTAGAAGAGACAATGGATTCGCACCTGAAGTTGTCTGCATCGATTTCGTCCTCTTTCAATTCGAGAAAGGGAAAAATCATTTTATGGATATTCTTGCCTATTTCACAGTCAATATGCAGCTGAGTGATATTAAAATTAAGACGTTTAGCAATCAAATTGAAAATGTTTCGCTATTTCAAAAGACCTAAATTCTCTCGTTGCAAATAGGTTAAATCATCCCTAGACTTAGACAAATTCGACTCCAACTTCTCAATCCACAGGTGTCTCTCTTTACTCTTTGATGTTACCCTGCCGATTTGATCAATTAAGTTAATATTAAATAAATGGGTTCTTTTAAAACTATCAATTAAACTAGAGACTGTAAATTTTAAATCATCCAATTTAGTATCATATCATGAGACAAGAATATTAAGAGATTCGAGAATTGAATGTACCTTGCTGATCACTTTCTCACATTCGCTGAACTGTTCGGAGACAGGTTTAGCAGCGAAGCAGTTGCCCGAAGTCTTTCCGCCATCAGTGGCGTATCCTATTTGATCCGAAATATCATTGCGAACCATCATACGCTTTCCCTCATACTTAGGTAACTTAGCCTTCACAACAAAACACTCATCATGTGTGGGTCTGCAAACCTCTTCATCCTCCGAATCGGTCGACCAAAGTTCAACTCTTCCGAACTCATCATCATCTTCCTGCACAATCAAAGCAGGTTTAGCATTATCTATATTCTTCTTCTTTTTAATCTCCTCCAACTTTCTAAGATAGTAAGCCTCATCATCTTCTTCTTCCTTCTTCTCAACATGCACTCCTTAGCTAAATGATTTTTGTTGTGACAATAGTTGCAATCATAGCCAGAGTCTCCTATCACCTTTTTCTCCTCTTCATTTCATCCTTTTGACTGTTTTTGATGCTTTCATCCTTTTGAGTGTTGTTGATGCTTTCATCCTTAGCCTTTTCGGAACTATAATTCCCTTGCCAATTTCGGTTTTTTAAGATGTCTAAAGTTATTTTGGCGAAACTTTTGGGATTAGACACCATCAACGCATATTCCTCCTTCGAGAGTTCGCAGTCGGAGAGATCAGACTCCGAATCATCTTCTGCAACCTTTTTTCCCTACGCCACTAGGTCCAACGAACCGATGTCGGAAATAACTTTTCCTTCTTTTTTCACTTCATCTTTGTGGGACCTAAGTATTTCTACTAACTGTGCCAATAAATAATTCTTGAATTGTTCATGAGCTTTGACTATGGAACCAACTGCCTTCCACTCAGGTCATCAGCCATTCATAAAGGTGACCTCTTGCTCAATCTTTTCACGCCTCAGGTTGTGCTTAAGCATCTTGCTTAAAAGATGATTAAGCAATTGAAAGTCTGATAAAGCTTTTCGTCAGACTTTTGGGAAAAGCACCAAACTCAAAAAGGAATAACGTTTGAATAGAATGTTCAAGATCTGCATCACTGGAATAAAGTTCTTTCAACCTGTCCCATATTTCCTTTGCAGTCTCACACGAACTCACCAATCAAAACGTTTCTGGTGGTAGAGCGAATCTGATAATTCTTATAGACTTGATACTTCTTAAAAGCTTATCCTTTTCATCGTAAGGAACACTCATAACCTCGAGAAGAAGAGCATGATAGTCGGCTTGAGTTTTAATAACTTTCCTGGTACCAGTATGTGAGAACGTCTGTTGGGTCATTGCTTCCCATATCAACATACCATGATCTTCAAGACCGAGCATATAGTCTTCAAAATGTAGCGCTCATACTTCATAATCTTGTGGAAATAAAAACGGGATTATGGTTGTGGAACCAATATTGCTGGAGAGGTTTAAGGATAGCGTATGAGGATCTTCTGAATGCATGATGTCGATTCACTAAAAACCTATAAAGAATCAAATGTGTAAACCTTTGATCGAGTTTAGGGTAAAATAAAGATCAAGATCTAACCTTTACAATTGATCAAAAGCGATGAAGAAGGCTAGAAAAGATCCAATAAAAGCGAAAAACCCTAGAACAATTGATAGAAGAATTGCATATGGTTTACATAATCTCCCACTCTGATACCACTTGTTAGAACAAAGGCAAGTAGGGCAATCATCAAACAATGAATGCAATGATCAAACTAGTGTCGAATGATTAATAATAATTGCCTTAGAAGAGCTCGATGAAGAACTTCTACTGTAAAGGAAAGTAGGGAAAAATACAATGGATACCATAATACGGTGCATGCATGCACTATATATAGTCTAACCCTACAAACATTAAAGACCTGGTGGACAGGCCCAACCCGTTACAAAATGGACTATAATAGTACTAAACATTATTGAAACAACACAAAATTACCCAACAACACATTGTGACAACAACTATTATATTGTTTAGATATATTAGGATATGATCTTCACAATAATACTTGTTGTGTTCTATATTAACATGTTTAATCCATGAATAATATAATTATTCTAAATACTCATATTCAGTCATAATTATGGCAACAATTATGTAGCACCCCCAAAATACGCGCCAAAAATTTCATTTTTGAAAACATATATTTAGTAAAACATCCGAATTAAAACGTTTACTGATCATAACATACTAGAAAGATACCACATGTCTGGAAAACATTTCATAAAACATAATAATGTTAGAGTACAATTCCCCAGGAAGATCTCATGATGCGGAATACGAAGCATGTGTGTGATGGGCTGCTACCACGCCAGCTCCTTCCCCTTCGAAGAAGAGGTACCTGAAACCGAAACTGAAAACTCTAAGCACGAAGCTTAGTGAGTTCCCCCATCGTACCGCATACCATACAATCACATATCATACATGTTGCCAGGCATTTCTGGGGTGCCCGACCTACCCGGTACGGCCATTCTGGGGTGCCGACCTACCCGTGTCAAGCCATTCTGGGGTGCTGAATACCCATGTCAAGCCATTCTAGGGTGCTGACTACCCTTCGGTCCAGACGACCGAACCTCGGGGACTATTTCACCCCCTACTACTGCTACTATCACATATATCATAACATAACATATTATCAGCCATACTTGGGGTGCCTGAACTACCCTCCGGTCCTAGCAACCGAACTCGGGGACTAGTCCCCTCCTACTACCTCTATCGCATATAACATAAAAAGCCAACATGCAAAGATATCATCATATACTGTCAGACGTATATGGGGTGTCTGACTACCCTTCGGTCCTAACATTCGAACTCTACTACTATCACATACAACGTATCATGCTAGCATATAACATATCAGGTAGTAGCAAACTTAGATGATATCACAAAGACAATCACCTATCATACATCTCCTACTAGTGGGCCAACATTGTGGCCTTAGACCCACCGCTACTGGAAGGTAACTCACCTCGAAGTAGCTGCTGATCTATGTGGGAATGGTCTGTCTGCTGTTGTTGCTTCGGAAATCCTCCGATTGTAATTCCCACCAAACACTTAGTCAAATACGGCTAACCGCCTTCAGGGTAAATTGTCCATTTACCCTTAACAAGTCATGAGTCAAGTCACAGTCAACTGCCAGTTGACCAGACTCGCCGAGTTGGCTAGCCAACTCGCTGAGTCCCTTTCCCTTAGTCTGACCATAAGTCCGTCTCTACTCGTCGAGTTATGCGTATACTCGACGAGTTTCCTTCTATACCCAAGGCCAATAGTCCTTCATCCTACTCACCGAGTTGTATGAACAACTCATCGAGTTCATCTTCATCCGAAGGACACTCTAAGCTGTGACTCGCCGAGTTGTATGAACAACTCTCCGAGTTGTTCTTGAGACAAGAAGATTGTCGTGAACTCGCCGAGTCGTGGCATCGACTCGCCGAGTGACTTCATGAGTGAGTCTGGCTTCCAACCCACTGAGTCATATCCTATGACTCACCACTCCAACTCACAACACAAAAGGGGGAACAACCCGGGGACTCGCGACCCGACTCGCCGAGTCAGATGAACGACTCGCCGAATCTGCCTCATGCAAAAACTATAAACGCGATTTTACTTGAATCCAGTCTATGCCATTCATAGATCTGGGTTCCTAGGGTCTGGTTTACATGTAAAGCTTCCAACTATACGTGTAGATAATCACCAATAAAGGTTTTAGGGCTCAAAGTGCACCAAAAGGGGTAGATCTAGGACTTTCATGCAATAGGACTCCATAAGGTAGTAGATCCAAGCTCCAGGGACTAAATCATGCCTAGATCTAAAGGCTAACAACTTATTACAACCCACCAAGCACTAACAAGCTTGAAGAATGGCTCAAAAGGACTTTCATGAAGCTATTAGGGACTACAAGCTTGAAAACAGAGGGGAAACGAGCTATACCTCAAGGAAAACGTTGAGATGTCCCAAAAATGCTTGGCCTCCTTCTCCTCTTCTTGATCTACTCTTCTTTCTCCCCAAAAACTTCAAGAACACACCCAAAATACTTCAATCTCACAAGGAAAAGGGCAAAGACAATGTTGGGAGCTCTGAGGGTGAATGGGGGCGAGGTTGGGGCTGAAATGAGTGTTTAAATAGGGTGCAAACCCTTGAAATTTAGGGTTTCAACAGACAGTGGTGACTCGCCAAGTCCAAAATATGGACTCGCCGAGTCGCCAACTTAAACGTGCCCCCGGGCCGCATCCCTACTCGGCGAGTCGGACCTACAACTCGCCGAGTCCAAGGCTAAAATGACAATTACTAAGATAAATTTTTACGTACCAGGAACCAAGTGCTACAAATCTCCCCCACTTATTTTAGACTTCGTCCTCGAAGTCTGTCGCTCGATCCTGAAACAGCTCGGGGTAATGCTCCATCATTTCTTCCACCGTCTCCCAAGTCCATTCCGAACCCTTGCAGTGCTGCCATTGCACTTTCACTAGCTCCACCCTCTTGTTCCTTAGATCCTTCGACTTTCGGTCAACAATTGCGACTGGGCGCTCAATGTAATTCAGGTTGTCATCAACCTGAATATCCTCTAATGGCACTACTGCTGAATCATCCACGAGACACTTCCGTAGCTGGGAGACATGGAAGGTGCTGTGGATATGGCTGAGCTCGGCTGGCAGATCCAGCCTATATGCCACCTTGCGCACCCGGGCTACAACCCTGAACGGTCCAGTGAATCTCGGGCCCAACTTGCCCCGCTTCCTGAATCGAATGACGCCTTTCCAAGGCGACACCTTCAGGAGAACCATATCCCCGACCTGGAACTCCAGGTCTGATCAATGCTTGTCGGCGTAACTTTTCTGCCGACTCTGCGCAGTCTGAAGCCTGCTCCGAACCTACTGGATTCTCTCGGTCGTCTGGAGCACCACCTCGGTGCTCCCCATGACCCTCTGGCCAACTTCACCCCAGCATATCGGGGTCCTGCACCTCCGACCGTACAAGATCTCGAATGGGGGACGGTCAATACTCGCCTGATAATTATTGTTGTACGAGAACTCAGCCAAGGGAAGATAGGTATCCCGGCTACCACTGAAATCTAACATGCACGCCCGCAACATATCCTCCAAAGTCTGGATGGTCTGCTCACTCTGACCATCCGTCTGCGGGTGAAAGGCGGTGCTGAAATGCAGACGAGTGCCCAACTCATCATGAAACCTCTTCCAAAACCTGGAAGTGAACCGCACATCTCGATCTGATATCACTGACACTGCACCCTGTGTCGCGCCACTATCTCCCTGATATAGATATCGGCCAACTTTTCGGCCGAGATACTCTCCGAAATCGGAATAAAATGGGCGCTCTTGGTCAACCGATCCACGATGACCCAAATCGAATCTACTCCTCGCGTCGTTCGTGAGAGCTTCGTGATAAAATCCATCGTAATATCCTCCCATTTCCACAACGGGATATCCAACGGCTGCATCTTTCCGTGCGGTCTCTGATGCTTGGCCTTGACCTTCCTGCTGGTCAAACATCACTCGACGTACCACGCCACATCCCGCTTCATGCAGGGCCACCAATAGTCCAGGCGAAGATCCCGATACATCTTCGTTGCCCCTGGATGAATAGAAAATCGGGATTTGTGCGCCTCCTCCATTAAAATCTGGCGGACGCCTCCATGATACGACACCTACACCCTACGGTGTAGTGTCAATAACCCCCGACTATCATAATCGAAGGAGGTGACTTGTCCCACTATACACTCACTCTTCTGATGCTCCTCCTTCATAGCCTCCTGTTGAGCCTCCCGAATCTGCTCCAATAGGGGAGTCACCACAGTCATCCTCATGCAAACATCCCTGATCGGCGCCGCCTTGCGGCTAAGCGCATCGGCCACCACATTGGCCTTCCCCGGGTGGTAAAGGATCTCGCAATCATAATCCTTCACCACGTCCAACCCCCGACGCTGCCTCATGTTCAGATTTGGCTGATCCATGAGGTACCTCAAACTCTTGTGGTCCGTGTAAATGGTACAACGAACCCCGTAAAGGTAATGCCGCCATATCTTGAGGGCGAAGACCACTGCCCCCAACTCTAAATCGTGCGTCGGGTAGTTCGCCTCATGAGGCTTCAGCTGCCTCGAGGCATAAGCAATGACATGCCCCCTCTGTATCAACAGTGCGCCTAAACCTGAGATCGACACATCGCAATATACTACAAAATCCTCCACGTCCTCGGGCAGGGCTAAGATCGGCGCCTCGCACAATCTCTGCCTCAGAGTCTCGAACGCTGCCTGCTGCTCAGGCCCCCATCGAAAGACCACGACTTTCCTGGTCAACCGTGTCAGGGGTACGGCTATCTTGGAGAAATCCTAAATGAATCTCCGATAGTAGCCTACTAATCCTAGGAAACTCTGAATCTCAGATGGAGACTTCGGAACCTCCCACCTTATCACGGCCTCCACCTTGGTCGGGTCTACTGAAATCCCGCTCTGGTTGACGAGGTGCCCAAGAAACTACACCTCGCGCAACCAAATCTCACATTTTGAGAACTTGGCGTACAAGCTCTCCCTCCTCAGAGTCTCCAAAACCTCTCTCAGATGCTCCTCATGCTCCTCCTGAGTCTTGGAATAAACCAAGATGTCATCAATGAAGACTATCACAGACCGATCCAACATCAGTCTGCACATGCGATTCATGAGGTCCATGAACGCGGCAGGAGCATTGGTGAGCCCAAACGACATCACCACGAAATCATAATGGCCATAACGCGTCCGAAACGCGGTCTTCTGTATATCCTCCTCTCTAACCCTCATCTGATGATAGCCTGAACGCAAATCGATCTTGGAAAACCAAGATGCTCCCTGTAACTGATCAAAGAGGTCATCAATCCTCGGAGTGGGTAACGGTTCTTCACCGTTACCTTATTCAGCTCCCGGTAATCTATACACATCCGGTGCGACCCATCCTTCTTCTTCACAAACAGGACTGGGGATCCCCAGGGTGAACTACTCGGACGAATAAATCCCTTGTCTAGCAGCTCCTGCAGCTGCGTAGACAACTCCTACATCTCGGGAGGAGCCAACCGATAGGGTACCTTGGCTATCAGAGCAGCACGAGGAACTAGGTCGATCCTGAACTCTACCTGACGCTCCGGAGGTATTCCAGGAAGCTCCTCCGGGAACACATCAGCGTAGTCCCGCACCACTAGGACCTCGCTCACTGTCGTCTTACCCGTCTCCCGGGTATCCATAACGTACGCGACATACCCCGCGCATCCCTGATGAAGGTAGCACCTAGCTCTTGCTACTGAACATACTATAGGTCTACGTTGTGGCCTCTCGCCGTGGATCACCAACTCTCCTCCGCTTGGGGTCCTGACCCGCACTAGCTGCTGTGCGCAATCTATCACCGCCCCATTAGAGCTCAACCAATACATGCCTATAATCACCTTGTTCCCCCACAACGGTATGGGAACTAAATCCAACAAATAACGCTCCTCAAATAACCTCAAAACACAATCCCTGAACACTGCTAATGGTCGCACCGATCGATCATCGGCAATCTCTACCTCTAAAGGGCAATCGAACATGCCCGAGGACTCAATAAACCTCTTGCTAAGCGCAAGGGAAACAAATGATCGGGTGGCACCCGAGTCGAACAACACCTGAACCGGAATACCTTTCACATGGAACGATCCTAATGCATATACACAAAGCACAAATCAATAACATAAAATCATAAAATAAAGTAGAGGGAAAGAATCATACCCGTCACCACATCGGGTGCGGCGCGTGCCTCTTCTGCAGTCAGCTGAAACGCCCGGCTCCTCACCACTGGAGCCTCTGCCTTGCCCTGCCAGCCATCTGTAATCCGCAGGGTAGCTGGAGCTGGCGCCTTAACCGGCACTGATGATGTCAACTGGGGGCAATTGGCCCTCTTGTGGCCGCTCTGGTTCTAGTGGAAACACAGCAACTCCGACGTCTGTATCACAGGTGCAGGGGCAGTACAATCCCTGCTGAAATGCCCCATCTTGCCGCACTTATAGCAGCCCGACGATCCCAATCTACATGCCCCCTCATGAGGCCTGCCGCATTTCCTGCAGCGGCTCGGTCCTGACTGGCCTTTCAGCCTACCATCTGATCCCTTGGGCTTCTTCCCCGAAGCCCCTCCTCTCTGTCCCTCCTCAGTCTTCCTCTTCCGGACGTGCTCCAGATCTATCTCTCTCTCCCTCACCCTGGCAATCATAGAGTCCAAGGTAGGGCAAGCTGAAAAACTAACATGCTCTCGAATATAAGCTCGGAGCATGTCATGGTAGCGGGTCCTCCTCATGTCCTCATCACCCGCATACTGGGGCACTAATAGTGCCCTCTCCCAGAACTTGGCGGTGATCTCCGCCACAGTCTCCATCATCTGTCTCATATCCAAAAACTCCCTGGCCAGCTGCTGAAGCTCGACAGCTGGCGCAAACTCTGCCCTGAACCTGGTCACAAAGTCCGACCATGTCATAGCCTCGATAGCCGAGGCTCCCAACGAGTCGCTCACGGACTCCCACCAATCCCTAGCTCGATCTCGTAAACACCCTGCCGCAAATCTCACATTCGACCCCTCAGGGCAGAAGCTAATCGTCTGTGCAGACTCAATATCTGCAATCCATCGTCTGGCAGCTATAGGGTCCTTCGCCCCATGAAAATCCGGCGCACCACTGCCCCGAAAGTCCTTGAAGGATAGTGTGCGGGATCCTGACTGGCCAGATGCCATGTCACTCCTGAATGCTCGGAGGCGATCCTCCATCATCTCCAATATCCCTTCCTTGATCGACCCGAAGATAATGGGGGTCGACTCAAGGATGCCTCTGATGATTTCTGACGCAATGAACTCACGTAGCCCCTCATTTACTGGCTCGGAACCTGATCCCGAACCCGATCCCTCTCCCGTACTGCCAATTGTTGGCCTCGAACGTAGTACCACCATTCTGAAATACAAAAGAATAACAATTGTTAGTGATACTGATACTTCTTGAGGGATCACAACTAATTCATGTTCCCTGGTCCTATCTTTGCCTCCCTTGGTTCAGGTACAGATCCTCTGCTTTCAGCAGTACGGGTCCATACTACCTTCCACATCTATTCGTACCTTCTTCAAGGACTGCCTCGACTCCACCAGATCCCTTCCACTACTGCTGATCACCGCTACACTCATCCTAGGCTTGCCCTAGGGAAATCTCAGGCTCCACCCTACCAGGTCCTCAGCTGCAGAAGGCCTCTTAGTAATGCCAATTAACCATTACCTGAATACCATAACATGTGTTGAGGCTCAGATAATCCTTCGAGTAACAGACTCGTCCCTACAACGGTTAGACTCAAATGAGAGTTGCGCAATAGGGCTAAATCCAGCACCCTAAGATTATTCATCCCTGATCACATGTGACGTGACGTATTCACCTAATGTCTAACTCCCACCACTCAGAGTCCCACAAAGCACAAAGCAAGTAGCATTCGAACTAAGGGATCAATCTCAAGCAAATCCTCTCTCATGGATAGAAACTAATCTAGCATACATAGCTAAACTCATACTATCAGGCATAACCTAACAGGCTATCCTACTACTGTCTACTCAATTCTAGCATGCAATTTTCATACACTGAAGCGCATGAAGCAGGCACATAAGGCATCACTCCTAGATCCTTAGTCCTATTCTAGCATGCTGTTCTACTGAAACTGATAAACACAACATAAGCTTGTATGGGTACCTTGGGGAATACTTACTTGAGCTTGGCCGGTCGCGCACATCACACACTTCGTTCCCTCTTAAAACACTTTACTTAACCTTTTAGAAAACATTTTCTTTTTCAAAATCTTTTAATCCCTCGATTTTGTTGGATTAATGTCTAAGTCCATAACTATAATTGGTAAGACTTGACCTGACTCGACATGGTCCATTTGGGTTGCATGGCATCATGCACTTGGATAGACTAAAATGAGAGAAATAACACTTAAGGTTTATTAATATATTATAAGTTCTAATATATTAATAATATTATTTAATTAGTATTGGTCAATAATTGATATAGAATTAATTATGGGATCAAAAGAAGACTAATTAAATATATGGGTTGATTGTGTAAATCATCCATACTTATATAGTGGGCTAGTGCTCCTTGGATTATCAAGTTGGGCTCAAACCCATTGGATGCTCCATGGATGCTCCTTGGTGTATTTGAACCCATGGATCCGAGGAAATGGAAAGCCATGACAATTAGGATTTACCCGAATTGTAACAACTATATAAGCATCTTATTGATGTGAGAATCGGCGACTAGATATGCATGGAGGGCAAGCCGATTCTTGAAGTGTTCTAATTTCTCTCTAAGTTATTCCAAGTGCTTATGGTGTTGTGTGAACCATTTGAGGTGTCACACTTGGGGCACTAGGCACTCAAGCTTCATGAAGACAAGCACCAACAAAAGGTATGTTATTCTAACTTGTGTTATTCAAAGGTTTGTATGCTAGAATAGAACAATACCTTGGCAAGTTGATATTTTCATGTATAATAGAGAAAACATAGATCCAAGGTATTTAGGGTTGCATGTACACTTAGGAGTGTTAGATTGCTCAAAACCCAACAGTGGTATCATAGACTAGGCTTGTTTTCTTGTTGTACTTGCTTAAACTGCTTAAAAATCGACTTTTTGTGTTGTCTGCCCAGCAGACTCGCCGAGTCCATGAAGGGACCTGACGAGTCCAGTGCAAAATGCATCCAACTCGCCGAGTTTGTTCATGCACTCGACGAGTTGGACCCCCAGACAGCATATTTTCGAGTTTTGGTGCTGGAGTTGGTCTAAAATCATTACCTTTGACTGTTTTGGGCTTATAAAACTTCTTTTGAATGTGGTAATGATTATGTTAAACCAATTTCAATGCTATAATAAAAGTTTCAAGTTTATATGTGTTCATGTTATTCTTGAAAATTGTTGATTATGAATGATCATGCTTATGAGTTTTGCTAGATCATAGGAATTGTGTGCAAATTGTTTATTGATATAATTCATGATCTTGTTGAAAATTGTATGGAGTTCATAACCTGTCCTCAAGTTATGAATTTTCAAGAATTTTAGGTTTCCTTGATTTATGAGTTAGTTTAGATTGATAATGAAAAAATTATGTTTTAGTTGTTTTCAATCCATATTAGTCTAAAAGAAGTTCATAAAATATGTTTTTGTAACTTGTCTTCAAGTTATGTGAAAAGTCATATTTATGAATCTTAAAAACTCAAAAAAGTTTTGTAGGTTACACAAAATGTAAGAGTTTTTTCCATTAAATAGTTTAATGACTCCATAACTTGTCCTCAAGTTATGGATGTTGAAGAGACACTTCTTTAAAGTGTTTTTTAAAGAATAAGGGGTTAAATTAAAATGAAGGGTCTTCATTTTAATGAACCATTAAACTCATAAGTTATGATTTAAAGAGTCTTGAAATAGTTTCAAAACTTTCCCTCAAGTTTTGGAATTTGAAAAGTTACTCCTCATTTATACTTCAATTCCAAATTGAACATTGAAATTTTAAAAAAAGTTTAAAATTCAACCCTTATACTATTATTATAATTTTAATTATATAGATATGTATAAGAGCAAGTCAATCTTACCGTTAGTAGGCCTCATTCAAGAAGCTGGTCTATAAGGGGGGTATCAGGTTACTGCCTATAAAATGGCAGTTTAACGGGTGTCCACTCTCACCCACTGCTTCCTTGACTGGCGGAGGGTTGTTAGCCGAACGGGTAGGAATGGACTATAATTCACCCTTCATTAAAAGTATAATGAAAAATACTAAGTAACTAAACACTTATAAATTCCCAATCTTAGTTACTTAGGAAAATGTGAAAAGGTGCTAGCCCATAAAATTACACTTTGTACCTTACCAAGTCGTTAGTGGAGCGTGTGTGGTTAACCGACACACTAACATGGACTAGTAAGAGTGGAAAAGGGTAACTTGGCTTTATTATAGATCGGTGGAGCGTGTGTGGTTAACCGGCACATCGATTAGGTAATATTGTTAAGGGTACCAAGTCAATTTGTATGGTTATTCACACCTTGTTTGTGATCCTCGGCATCCCAGTCACAAATTTGAGAGGGCACAATCGAGATTCAAACATGCCATTGAAAAGTTCACTGTATCTCAAAAGATCTAGGAGTTTCCAAACTAATAAAACCTAATAATAAAATATTTCGTTTTCATGGTGGAAATTGGTAAATCGTCATTTACCTACCTTCAACTATTTTATAATTTGGATTACGGCATCCCTCTTCCAGTTATAAATAGGTTGTTGGGTCCTAGCCTTAATATTTCATATTGGGTGTTATATTAAGGACTTTAAATCAACTAACTTGAATTTCTCCCATTATAGATGTCTAGTTTAGACAGCTATGGTCTTCCCAAATCTTTAGGAACAAACTTCCTAATGAAGATGATATCCCAAATGGCAATGAAGGTGAAAGATCAATCCCTTTGTTGGGCATTTGTGGGACTAGAAATCATACTTCAAACCATCCACCTCCTCCAATAAATCTCCCTATCCCACAAGTTTTAAGACTTGATAAGTTCTAAGTCACTCAATCCCTATTGGCAAGCAAAGTCTATATGTGCTTAGATCTTGGGGATTAAGCCACATATTCCCAATGGAAAGGGATCGGCCATAGTCAACTCGGTTGACCAAATGGTAAAGAGAAAGGTTAAGTCTATGATAGTCCCATGTACCGTTTCCAATTATGTTGCCAAAGGAAAGACATTGGTTGCAAAGCTGCTAAATTTACCTGAAACATCTTAAGGATGGTAAAGTCAATAGGTTTGACTCTACTTCAGGTAAAGTCTATTGTTTAACTCTATTAAGTTTCTATTCTGAGATTCTTATTGCATAATGTGACGGGGTCACATGTTGATGTTTTAAGAATCAAAGAAAAGGTGAAGAAACTTAAAGGAAGTATATACTGATTCTGATCGCGAAGATTGATTTCGATCGCATGGTTCGGTGATCAGAATTTTGAGTTGTTACTTAAGAGTTATGAAATATTGCTTAGGAATAGATAAACAACAAGTTTTCCATATGGATTGTAAGGATAATTTTTTTCCGCAAAGTTTTAAAATAAAAGGAAAAATGGTTTTGATTTTATTTATTTTAAGTATCCTTACAATGGCATTTGTGAAAAATTGTTGATTATATGTTTCCATTGATAAGAAATATGGGTAAATGGATTTGATTCTTTCATTAGTGGAAGTGTCATAATTTACCAAATAAGGAAAGATTCTCATCACCCAAGTTTTAGTTGGATAGAAACTTGGAATCATGCAACTTGTATTGTATGATCATGAGAATTTTTTATATATTTGGGAAATTAAGTCTAATTCCTTGTTCACATGTATATGTGAATCAAGTGAAGGACAAAGGGATCGGATACACTTGGGTGTGCGTTGATCAGGTCCACCATAAAGTTGATAAGATTATTCATTATGATTTACTAAAGTTTAGTAAATATGGTTATACTTACAAGTTTAAGTATAGTTCTGGATCATTGGAGAAGTTTCAATGATAGACATAATGAGTAAGAAGAATCAAATAATGCAGAAAGATAAAAGTTTCTCTAATCTGAAGAGATGGGAGAGTACTTAAGTATCTTGTTTTATGATTATCTTAGTGATTATGAAACCATGTCACAATTGATCCTCTAAGGAAACATTAGTTCATTTTTTTTGGCTAAGGAGAGGAATCGTGAATTGTTGAAATGGCTAGATCAAAAGATAAATTATACTTCGTTCCAAAATTAAATCTTAGAGTCATACTCCAAGATTAAGCCTTGAGTGACATAATCTTAAGAAAGGTTTAAAACACTTGTTAAATGTAGAGTAAAATGTGTTCTTACTCTTGTACATTTGAAATTGGTAAGTTGTGATGTTTTGGATAAAACAAAGACCAACTAAGACCAATTGTGAGAAGTGTTTAACTTGATAAGAATCTGCACTAACTCTTGAATAGTCGTTTTTGTCAAGGAATGGTTCTTGACAAAGTGAATCTTATATGTCAAGAGGTCAGTGGGAGTCTTAAAAGGATCTTAAGATAGATTCAAGAACTAATCAAGAGTTTTGTTAATCACTAGACCACGACTTGAGGTTTGTAACCTATCGTGTTGACATATTCTGTGCCCATTCCAGTTAAAGTTGGTTTTGCATTGGAGTTCTGAGAGTTCTCAACTAGTTGCATAACAACTTGGAAGCAATGACAGGCCCTTGTGCTACCAGGTGGCAAGAAATTAAGATTGCACAAGTTCAGTCCATATGAATTTGGATTTGTCATTAACCTTGTCATGTGATTATGGTTATGTCAAATTCACATGGATAGGAACACATACACCATCAAAATCTAAGTGTCATAAGGTTTCTATCCGATTCATGAAAATGATAGTGAGGAAACTCTTTCACTAAGTACATTTAAGTGGATAGCAAGTGTGAAGTTTGCATTCTCATGTCGTTAGTGGAGCGTGCGTGGTTAACCGGCACACTAACTAATGCGAATGGCAAAGGTTTAGACTAACATGTGAGCTATCTAAGGAAAGGTTTAGACTCCAGGTGTATGATTTGATAAAGTCTTATCAAGGCAATCTAGTATCAGAAATCTGACTGATTTCTAGGTACATGTCAAAGCTAGTGGGAGCATAAAGTGTTATGCTAGTTAGATAATAATCATTATGCTAGTGGGAGCATGATGATTATGTTGCAAGTTAGCAATGTTAATTATAGAAAACAAAATTTTCAAATCGCTTTGAAAAGGTTGTTTTACTATAATTAAGGGAGAGAAATTTATACTTCATTCCAATTCTACAAGCTTAGATTGAGATTTTAATCAATTTTAGTCAAGAATATATATGAATGTTATGTTGGAATGGTCCAACATAAGGAATTTCTATATATGTTGCTTTCTCAAATTTCGATTTTGATTACGACATCCCTCTTCATAGTTCGAATTATGAGAACATGGCAAATAAAAATTTTATAGCATGAATCGTATCCCATATGCTTCGGATATAGGATCGATTGCATGTGTTATAATATTCATCCATTCTAAATTTTCCTAATGCTTAGGGCGTTAAGAAGGGAAAAGGGATTAGAACTAGATATGACTAAGATGATCAAGCAATTGTCGAGAACAATTTGGGGTTTTCCAAAGTTTGGTTACTCATGGACAATTGGAAGTATAGAGTAAGGATCGTATTGACATATTTTGGAAAGAGGCAACTCTTGTTCAAAAGTGATGGTCAAGATGGGAACATGGAATTGTTTCCATAGGTGGAAGTTATTCTTTGAATCTGTGTAAGATTAAAGAACTTAATGCATAGAAGGATGTTCAAAGGAATGTACTTTGAATTTTAGACTTCATCTCCATGGAATTGATTTCCATTGGAATACTTTGTGATGTTTGTTGCCAAGTCTGTGTGACTTGTGTGAATATCATTACAAGAGGATCATTGCATAGATTACGGTAAATGACAAGAACTTGGTATTCTTACATTTACAATAAGGATTGGGATTGTGAAATGAGAATCATTGAAGTCATGTTCAATTGATATACATTTCACAAAGAGATGACCATATGTAAACATAGTGTGCATACTTGGAGTATGGCATAGCTATTGTTTAGAGAAACATAGTATGCATGCTTGGAGCATGGCATCACTATTGTTTCAATTCCAGTATTAAGTTGATTAATCGAAACATGAATAATGAGTGATCAATATGGTGCTTAGATAAAAGGTGTTTTATTTAGGCTCAAAGTGTTGAGGCCATATAGGACTAGTATTATTTTGTGTTTCACTTTGCATGTTTTGACTTCCTGAATAACTAGGTCATTCTCCCAAATGACCAAGTTATTCGAACCATCTACAGTCGGTCATATGTTGGAAGTAGATATGAATCAAGACTGTCGTGAACTTGGCTTGTATGATTTGTCTAAAGTGGTTTAGACAATGCAATAGTTGCTACAACATTCATGAGTACTCATAAGGGCTGAGTATCGGATTCAACCCACGCTCATTTGGATTCACTTCATGGATTTTATCACGAGTGAATCATGAGACGATAATATCTTATATTCTTCAAACCTAGAGATATGAGTTGTTGACTATGAGTTGGTTATACATTGATTGCATGTAAACGCATTGGTAACTCGATGTTATAAAACGTGCCTTTGTGTATGATTCAAAAAATAGTTAGTACAAGAATATGAGTCGAAGTTTATCCATTCCTTTTACCTTCGGGATAAAAGCGATATCTGTGGGCCCCTCGATGATTTAGTGATGACAAAAGTAAGTGCTCGGCCGGGCCTGGACTGATTTGATTTGTTCAATTAGTCAGTCGTCATAAATCAGAAATCGGGAAACAGCAAATGGACAGAGAGAATGATTATAATCCATGTCTCAGTCCATATGATATCTAGAATGGAGGAATATATGATCACTTATCTAATGGCAGAGTTCATCGACAAGGTCGTAGATCGACATAAGCTTTTGAGAGCTATGCTTGCTAGTCGCGTTCTGAAGTCATACTTGCAATAATAGTTTTAGACTTATCCAAGTGGGAGACTGTTGGATTAATGTCTAAGTTAGTCCATAACTATAATTGGTAAGACTTGACCCGACTCGGCATGGTCCATTTGGGTTGCATGGCGTCATGCACTTAGATAGACTAAAATGAGAGAAATAATAATATATTATAAGTTCTAATATATTAATAAGATTATTTAATTAGTATTGGTCAATAATTGATTTAGAATTAATTATGGGATCAAAAGAAGACTAATTAAATATATGGGTTGATTGTGTAAATCATCCATACTTATATAGTGGGCTAATGCTCCTTGGATTATCAAGTTGGGCTCAAACCCATTGGATGCTCCATGGATGCTCCATGGTGTATTTGAAGTGTTCTAATTTCTCTCTAAGTTATTCCAAGTGCTTATGGTGTTGTGTGAACCATTTGAGGTGTCACACTTGGGGCACTAGGCACTCAAGCTTCATGAAGACAAGCACCAACAAAAGGTATGTTATTCTAACTTGTGTTATTCAAAGTTTTGTATGCTAGAATAGAACAATACCTTGGAAAGTTGATATTTGCATGTATAATAGAGAAAACATAGATCCAAGGTATTTAGGGTTGCATGTACCCTTAGGAGTGTTAGATTGCTCAAAACCCAACAGATTTGAGTTCAGACACCCCCGAAGGTGTGTCCGAATCCCTCAAACCAGTGCTATGATACCAACTTGTAACACCCCAAAAATACGCGCCAAAAATTTCATTTTTGAAAACATATATTTAGTAAAACATCCGAATTAAAACGTTTACTGATCATAACATACTAGAAAGATACCACATGTCTGGAAAACATTTCATAAAACATAATAATGTCAGAGTAAAATTCCCCAGGAAGATCTCATGATGCGGAATACGAAGCATGTGTGTGATGGGCTGCTACCGCGCAAGCTCCTTCCCCTTCGAAGAAGAGGTACCTAAAACCAAAACTGAAAACTATAAGCACGAAGATTAGTGAGTTCCCCCATCGTACCGCATACCATACAATCACATATCATACATGTTGCCAGGCATTTCTGGGGTGCCCGACCTACCCGGTACGGCCATTCTGGGGTGCTGACCTACCCGTGTCAAGCCATTCTGGGGTGGTGACTACCCATTTCAAGCCATTCTGGGGTGCTGACTACCCTTAGGACCTGACGACCGAACCTCGAGGACTATTTCACCCCCTACTGCTACTATCACATATATTATAACATAACATATTATCAGACACATCTGGGGTGCCTGAACTACCCTTCGGTCCTAGCAACTGAACTCGGGGACTAGTCCCCTCCTACTACCTCTATCACATATAACATAAAAAGCCAGAATGCAAACATATCATCATATACTGTCAGGCGTATCTGGGGTGTCTGACTACCCTTCGGTCCTAACAACCGAACTCTACTACTATCACATACAACATATCATGCTAGCATATAACATATCAGGTAGTAGCAAACTTAGATGATATCACAAAGACAATCACCTATCATACATCTCCTACTGGTGGGCCGGCATTGTGGCCTTAGACCCACCGCTACTGGAAGGTAACTCACCTCGAAGTAGCTGCTGATCTGTGTGGGAATGGTCTGTCTGCTACTGCTGCTTCGTAAATCCTCCGACTGTAATTCCCACCAAACACTTAGTCAAATACGGCTAACCGCCCTTAGGGTAAATTGTCCATTTACCCTTAACAAGTCATGATTCAAGTCACAGTCAACTGCCAGTTGACCAGACTCGTCGAGTTGGCTAGCCAACTCGCCAAGTCCCTTTCCTTTAGTCTGACCATAAGTCCGTCTCTACTCGTCGAGCTAAGCATAGACTCGACGACTTTCCTTCTATACCAAAGGCCAACAGTCCTTCATCCTACTCGCCGAGTTCATCATCATCCGAAGAACACTCTAAGTTGTGACTCGCCGAGATGTTCTTGAGACAAGAAGATTGCCGTGAACTTGTCGAGTCGTGGCATCGACTCGCCGAGTGACTTCATGAGTGAGTCTGGCTTCCAATCCACTGAGTAATATCCTACGACTCACCACTCCAACTCGCAACAAAAGAAGGGGAACAACCCGGGGACTCGCGACCCGACTCACCGAGTCAGATGAACGATTCGTCGAGTCTGCCTCATGAAAAAACTATACAGGCGATTTTGCTTGAATCCAGTCTATGCCATTCATAGATCTGGGTTCCTAGGGTCTGGTTTACACGTAAAGTTTCCGACTTTACGTGTAGATAATCACCAATAAAGGTTTTAGGGCTCAAAGTGCACCAAAAGGTGTAAATCTAGGACTTTCATGCAATAGGACTCCATAAAGGCAGTAGATCCAAGCTCCATGGACTAAATCATGCCTAGATCTAAAGGCTAACAACTTATTACAACCCACCAAGAACTAACAAGCTTGAAGAATGGCTCAAAAGGACTTTCATGAAGCTATTTGGGACTACAAGCTTGAAAACAGAGGGGAAACGAGCTATACCTCAAGGAAAACGTTGAGATGTCCCAAAAATGCTTGGCCTCCTTCTCCTCTTCTTGATCTACTCTTCTTTCTCCCCAAAAACTTCAAGAACACACCCAAATTACTTCAATCTCACAAGGAAAAGGGAAAAGACGATGTTGGGAGCTCTGAGGGTGAATGGGGGCGAGGTTGGGGCTGAAATGAATGTTTAAATAGGGTGCAAACCCTTGAAATTTAGGGTTTCAATAGACAATGGTGACTCGCCAAGTCCAGAATATGGACTCGCCGAGTCGCCAACTTAAACGTGCCCCCGGGCCGCATCCCTACTCGGCGAGTCGGACCTACAACTCGCCGAGTCCAAGGCTAAAATGACAATTACTAAGATAAATTTTTACGTACCAGGAACCAGGTGCTACAAATTATGAGGTAAGACTAATACAACTTGGATTGGTTGGCTCTCATAAGATGAACATAGGCAATAGGTTGTTTCCAAGATTCATAGGTACTTGTCAGAGAACAAGTATTAGTTGATCACCTCATAGATCGATATCATGAGTGATACTTGAGAAAAGGTACTATATTTCTATCCTTAATATCTGAGATACATATTGGGACTTGAGTGTAGCGAGCATTGTACTCTGACACAATTAAATGTTGTTCTTTGACAAGGAAAGTAGAAAGGCCACTGTTAGGTGTGGATGAACTATACAAGAGACGTATGTAGTCAAGATGAGATTTGTTCCTCTTATGTGTTGAGAGTTAGACATCTTATACGTATTACCCAAATGTGAACACCAAATGAGATTGATTGCGATCCAAGTCTCATGTTCAACAGGATGTTTGTAATAAAAGGATAACTAATAAACTTACCTTTTACATCAATTACAACTTTGAGCTTTTGGGAATTGGATGTTGATAGAATGGTACAATTTGATATATTACTAGTATCAGTGAAATGTTGCTAGACGTTCACCACTGTCTATATCAATCTATAATGATTATTATGCAAGTGGGAGATTGAAATATCTTTATGCTCAAGAAACATTATTGGATGATATTGCTAGCTAGTATATAATCCTAAAGGGTCATGCTAAAAAAAAATTATGTTAATATATTCTATATAATAATTTGATCCTTGATAATTATTTATACTTCTTTACTTAATTAGAAAATTATTATTCTATGGAAATTATACTTTGACAACTAAATGGGAATTATTGTTTCTAGGAAATAATAATAAAAGAGAACAAAAACTAGTTACATTCATATAGTATGAATATATAAGTCATGTACAATTATTTGAGCAATTGGAGTAATCATCTAATTGGAACATGTAACTAATAGTTAGTAAGAAAGTGTGACACATACTCTTGGTTGGTGTCTTACCTCCTAAAACCATGTGTCCTCCATAAGAGGTGGTGGTTGCTTGTTTGACTTTGAACTAACACCATGCTTTCTTACAAGAGTTTACTTGCACACTTAATGGAAATATGGTACTTATTTCATATGTGTTAGTATATAATGAAGTCTAAGGAAGAAAAACTTTTCTTTCTCTCTTGTTTTACTTACACTTTCTCTCTTCTTTCTCCTTGTAAAATCTCAAGGATTTTATCCCATTTTCATCTCTTTTTATTTCAATTTGGTGCATGAAATAAGTGGTTATTAGTTGCTTCTCCTTAAGACTTATTCTGTATATGTATTTAAGGCTTAAGAACAATTAAAATACAAGAAGGACTAGATCTCATGTCAAGTTGAAGAATTGTTGGTGTTTCTATCTAAGGTGGAGTTCTACATTTACATTTTTCATCAACTTCTAACCTCCTAAGATGATCGAAGTCTTCAAATGTTGTAGCTTTTTTCATCATATGATTGTTTTAATCTTTCCATGCTTTGAAAAATGATCATTGGTGAGTTAAAATGGTTTTACGTTTATTCATAATTTTAAAACATTCGTTGTAGTTTCTAGTGTTTTTAGAAACCGATTTTTGTATAAAACGCAACACCACGATCCACTAAATTCTCCCAAATTGGTTTCAGTTCCAAAACCATTCGGTCTGGGGCCAATTAAATGCAAATGCTCACCCTAATCATTCCTCATATAAATTATGTTTCTCGTACATCTGACTAGTTTTAATAAATGAAAACTTTATTATAAAAACAAAGGGTTAATGTCACTTTTTCCCCTCAAATTGTATGAAATTGCTTTAAATGGTCACTAGTTTTTTTGCCTTTATAGGTATAAAATAGGTATTGACCATCGTGTTTGGTCCATCTAACTTGAAATAGCAGGTCAACTATGCCATGTAAACATTTGAAGTTGAATTGGTTGCCAATCAACACGATGTGGCTGACAAGATAGACGCCTACATGGCTGATCCTCTAATACTCCAATAAAGAATGTTTTGGTATAAACATTCCTGGACTTGATGCCAATCAATGGTCGAGTTTTCAAGCTTTTATGTTCACAAATTCCAACAACTTCGATAAATCTAATTCATCATCTCGTAAGACCCATATTAGGTTTTTTGAAAAGCTCATGAAGATATTATTAAGGAAAGATCACTTCTGTCATTGCAGTCATAGTAGAAACATGTCTTTTGAAGACTTGAAATTCTATAATAGTGATTTGTATACAGGTAATTTGTCTAAACACTTTTTGGATTCTCATAAGTCGATCCATATTCATAGTGATGTAGATAGAAATCGAGAGTTATATGAACCACATATATCCAATTATAAATATATATAAAACCTGGATTGATTTACAATGAATGTGATTTCACGAACAAAAGGCAGTTAAAATTTAACTAAAGGTTTTGGAATTACCCTTATGATTAAATCGTTTTAAGAGAAATCGGGACTTTAGGTGGTTAACCACCACCATCGTTGGCCAACTTTTGAGCACTCTCGTTGTCATGGCAGGCGATCATGTCTTCTACAAGAGGCCTGCATCCATAAATCACAACCATGTATGTGATTGATGCTAATGTCTCCATCTATTAGTGCCTTGCCACAATCGTAAACCACTACAAACACATAGTACAAACACTCGACACGCACACACACATGACCATTTGATGTATCCAGTTAATGGAGAATAGAAAGACGAAGAGGAGGATGAGAAACAGGTGTAGATGGAATGAGTAGAGGTTCAAGGTAAGTGTTGTCTACTTAGCATATTCATTTAATAATATGGAAAGGGATAACCATGTTATCCCTTCAGAATTTCTTAAAAAGTCAAAAAAAAATCTAAATAACTATTTAATCCCATTCTAGAAAGTTTTTTGGACAATAATGACATTAACCTAAAACCAAACCATTTAGAGAAAAGAAAGGTAAAAAAACTAAACGAATAATATTCAATTGAAGAATAAGTCACTTTTGAAAAAAAAATGGTGATGATAAAATTATGTAAAAATTCATTGAATTCCATGTTTTTCCCATTAAATAACGGTTTTTAATCAAGTTAAAAACATTCAAACCAAAGACTCGTCAAATGAAAGTCATTTTTATCATTAAGTTCGCTAAATCAAAATTAAAAGTTTATACTTATCTCTAATTAACTATGTTTCAATTATTTGTTTTTATTCTTATTCTTAAAGTTAAAATAGTCATTTAAAAAACACAACCTATTAGATAACCCAAAAGACTTGCCTACATACTATTATGTCAAGTTGCAAGAACCAACGTTTAATATTTGATAACTTTTATTTGGATTTCACATTCTTTTATATATAAAATTTTCGGGTTGAAAATTATTGAGTGATATGGTTGAATTTGTTAGAAATTTTCTATTATTATGTCTCTTAATGATTATGCTGAATGATAAAAATAATATTCTACTATTTTGTTTTATATTGTGCAAAACAACCATTGAAGCAAATAAATAAAAAAAATCATTCGTGAAAGATGCGATGAAGGAGGTGGTCCGTGAGGCTAAAGCATATCACGAGACGAAATGAAGTCTCGTTCAAGGAGAAAGAGAAGGGGAAATAAAGGCAAAGGGGTTCTTTTATCTGTTAACGTCTTTTTTTAGTGAACTGAATCATAGAATCAAACCTTTGAGGACCGAGTAAGAGGCATCAATTGATGGTATCAAACGCTTTGAGTCATATCAGATCAGAGTCTACCTCTTAGGCTCTTACTAGACCCAATAAATATATCCAACAGTCTCTTACCCAACATATATTTAAAATAAAAAGGCATTTAATAATTTTTGGAGCACACTTATGTAATATATCTAACTTAAGGTACCTATTTACAGGGTAAAAGATAGTCTTCTTTAGTCATAAAAATAAAATCAAAAATTAATTATATTAATCATTTCAAATTTTAAAAGCAGAATACTTTAGGATAATCTCAAACTGTAGAAAATGGTACCAATTGAGTTGTCGTTTTTTCAAGAAGCAAACTGAAATGTAACATTATTTGGAAAAAGAGACAACATTACAAAATATCAATGTGATTTTTTATTTATCCACTTTAATTCATTGTTGTTTTTCATACAAAACTCGCTATTGTGTTTTACAAAAAATGTTTCCCTTTAAATGATTTGATAGCTTGTTTACATGTTAAATTTATCCACTTTAATTCATTGTTGTTTTTCATACAAAACTCGCTATATATTTTACAAAAAATGTTTCCCGTTTAAATGATTTGATAGCTTGTTTACACGTTAAACAAATAAAATTAGGTTAATATTGTATATTGTCTACATTTTCTTACACTTATTATATTTTTTTTAAACGAAAAATCTAATCTACTTCTAAACTACTCATCAATTTCACTTATGTTCATGACAAGACTTGAATCATCAACTTCAAAGAGAGAGGACAATTATTTATTTTTATTTGTCTACATATGTTATTGTTTTTCGTGTACGCACTCTACTAATGGCCTATCCACATTTTGATTGTATCGACACTCCTTTTAAATGTGTCATATGTTGTGACTCTTACTTTTCTTAATTACAAAAGAACAATGACTTCATTAAGACATTTTCTTTTAAATTATGTGTATACACATGAAAAACATTAATCTAAGAAAAATAAAATGTTGTTATTATATTATCTATATCCTTAAGTAAATATGTCAAATGTTGTCATCTTAACTTATTGTTAGGTTTTCTATGCATCAAATACACTCTAACTAGGTAGCGGAAAAATCGAAACAACGATATACCTAAGTGTACATGTAAACCTATGGATCTATGGTTTCATGCTAATTACATCTACCTTAGAAAACAAAAAAACATAAATAAGAAAAACGTACCTCTTATGTAGCCTTTGATCTCCATGTTTGCGATCTTGATCCTCCATGAAGTTGCTTGGATGAGAGGACCCAAACCAGAATCTCTCAAATGGTATCACACCCAATAATACCAAAGAATGGAATAAAAATAACTAGGAGAATGGTCAATTTCACAACCTCTAAGAGAGTTATAAGTCGTCCCTAAGAGGGGGAGGAAGAAGGGTTGGCGAAACTTCAAGCCAAAGTGCAAGGAAGAATGAAATCACTAAGGCCCTATTTATAGTCTTTGATCCCTTTCTAGGTTTTCTACTCCTTCCCATATGGGATAGGAGGTCAACAACGAAATTCACTCCTTTTCCCATGTGGGATGGAGTGATTTTCATCCAACCCTAATTCCATAAGGGTTCTGAAACATTCCTGATTAACCAACTATCGATTAATGAATATTCAACCCTTTGATTAATTAAACTATTAATTAATTCCCCCAAAATATATTTCCAATTAGTTTCTAATTGATTATTAACCATAATAGTTAATAACCAATTTCTCTTTTATTTATTCTATTCAATTTTGGTCTTGAGGGCAACCCAAAAGGACCCTGTTAGTATTATAAATATTACCAATATTTAATGACCTTTGACACACTTTCCAACAGCCTCCCACTTAGACAAGTCATCAACTATATAAGGACCAATATTTATCCAATAATCAATAGAGAGTTATTTATCCAATGCAACTACTGAACTCTTGATCTAATCAAGATTCAACCGTTAGATAATTGATCAACTATTGCTTCATTCTATGATATTTGGATGAATTTGAGACATGGATAATGGTCAATCTCATAATTCAAGATTATGTTTCCCGATATAGATTTGTGACAACTGCATCTGTCTACTAAATTGAACACATCAATTCCAGTCAGGGCTCGGCCAAGCACTTTAGATGTCAGCACCAAATCATCGAGGGGCCTATAGATCTCGCTTATCATGTTAAGGCAGAAGGAACAAATAAATTTCAACTACATGTTTTTATCTATTTCTATAATTTCCAGTTACTGATAGCATTGGAGTAGACCAATGCGTCACCGATTCATAGAGTAAAACCCCACATGTATCTAGGTTTGAAGAATAAAAGATATTATCGTCTTAGAATTACTTGTGACTGTATCCATGAAGTAATATCTAAGCATGGGTTGGTCTAATACTTAAATCTCTATTAGGTACTAATGAGTGTTAGCACAATCTCTATGTGATGCCCAATCATTATGGACAATCCACTAATACTCATGACAGTCTTAAATCACTACTTACTTCCATGAGTATGACCGACTGTAGACGTTTGAGTATGTTAATACTCAGGAAGTGGGTTCTAATCATGCCAAAAGGAGAACATAGTAATAAGCTAATTGAAATGACAGAACTCCATCATATATTAAGATCTCCACTTAATAATCACCAAATCAAATTAACACTTATACTGCTTAAGTTCTGAAGTTCAAAACAAACTAATGTAAAAGTTTATAAGCCAATTCATTTGCAATTTACTGCCTCTCAACTTTGTCTGAGAGTCACACTTGGGCTGTGTTTGGCGCGCCACAACTAGCGGATAAACTAGCTTATTTTTCGAGCTTTTTTACGTTGTCGTGTTTAGTAAGCCAAAAAGTAGCTTTTAAGCTAGCTTATAAGCTAGCTTTTTGAAAAGTTAATGAGACTAGCTTTTTAGGAGCTTTTTTAAAATTTTCCAAATACACCCCTTAATTAATTATAGAAACACATACTCCTACATGTCCTTTTATGTAATTTTATATATTTCAGCTAGCTTTTCAGCTAGTTTTACCAAACGTTATTTTTTATCAGCTAGCTTCTCAGCTATCAGCTAGTTTTTTATTTAACAGCTAGCTTTTCAGCTATCAGCTAGCTTTTCAGCTAACAGCTAGCTTTTCAGCTAGTACGCCAAACATAGCCTTGGTCAGTGACATTGTCTTAGGGAATAGATGGACAATATTATCTTCCGATATGAATTATTTACTATGATGTCTTTACATTTGATTCACTATCAAATGTGTTGGTATTTACAAAGTATGTGACATGTGAGCTTGTGCGACTTGACATCTATACTCGAGGTAAGTTCACCCTTATAGTCACAAGAACCTTAATAAGGACCATCAATGATTGAATTTTAGCAAAGATGCTACTGATGAATCTCTTTTAGTCACATTTTATTCTTTTCAATTTAACCAACTGCAATGTACTCTATGTTTGTTAAATCCACTATGGAGTATTACTTGGTACTCTTCCAACCTAATATCTCACCATTTAGTAAAAGCACGAATTCTGACTGTGAACAGAATCGTCTTTATTGGTATAGAAGTTTAGCATCAATGTAACTCTTACAATGATCTATTCCATACTACTAAGATTATTTCCTCTGTCATCCTAGGGCACTTAAGAATGTTCTTTATCTTGATTCATTGATTCTTGCCAAATTGATATAATCTAACTTGTCATGCTCGAGGCATACAAGTCATTAGTGTTGGATTCGATGTCAAAGCCCACAACTATTATTGGTATATTCTCGACCCGAGAGTAGCATGGTCCATTTGGGTTGCATGGCATCAGAACAATTGGATAGACAAATGAGAAAAGGTTATTTATGATTTATATTAATATATTATAAGTTCTAATATATTAATATGAAATCATGTTATTTAATTAGTATCGATCAAGAATTAATTTGGAATTAATTTTGTGATCAAAACAGACTAATTAAATATATGGGGATTGATTATGTAAATCATTCATTCTTATATATGTGGGCTTGTGATTCATAGTCCTTCATGTTGGGCTTAAACCATGTGGTAACCCATGAATATTCCATGGATGTTAAAACCCATGGATCTTGAAGGAAATGAAAAGTCATGCACATTAGGGTTTACATGGTATAATCCTAAATGAGCCACACTATATAAAGGACCCCATAGTTCATGAAATGGGGACTAAGGAGTGACTAGTGGATACATAAAGAGGGTAAAATCGATTTAATAGAGTGAACCAAGTAAGCTCTTCTCAAGTTATTCCAATTGTTGGTGGTGTTGTGTGATTCCATTTGAGGTGCAACACTTGGGGTACTAAGCTCTTAAAGGTTCAAGACTTCAAGCTCCATCAAAAGGTATGTCATCTAACTACACTTTTATTATACAGATACTCCATTGTATGCTCCTTAGGATGATGCTTTGGAATTTTGAATGTATGCATGTATAATAGAGAAAACATAGATCCAAAGCATATAGGGTTACATATACACCGTAGGAGTGTTAGAATGCTCAAAAGCTAATAGTGGTATCAGAGCCTAGGCTTGTTTTCAATTATACTTGATGCTATTTGCATGAAAATGTTGTAAAAATCGATTTTATGCTATTCTAGATAGTGGACTCGCCAAGCCCACTGATGGAATCTCCGGGTCCATATACAAACTCATCCAACTCGCCGATTTTGTTCTTTCACTCGACGAGTTGGAGCCCCAGAGTGTAGATTTTCGATGTTTTTGGTTGGAATTGGACTAGAATCATTACCCTAAACTATTTTTGAACTTATAAACCTGTTTTTTTTATGTGGTAATGATCATGCTAATCCAATTTAAAACATAATTGTCAAAGTTTCAAGTTTTATATTACGTTCATATGATTCTTGAAAATTGTTGATATGAATTATGAATGCGTATGAGTTTTGTTAGATCATAGAAATTATTTGACATGCATGTTAGTTTAATTTTTAATCTAAATGTTTTTTGGTGAATCCCATAACTTGTCCTTACGTTATGGAAAACCAAAAGTTTTTTTTAAAAAGAGTCATTAAACTCATAGGTTATAGAAACTTGAAGAGTCTCTTTTCCATAAATTGTTTTACTGCCTATAAAGTGGCAGTTTAATGGTTGTCCACTCTCACCCATCGCTTCCTTGACTTGTGGAGGGTCGTTAGCCGAATAGGTAGGATAGGACTCTAATTCTCCCTTCATTAAAAGTATAATTATAAATATAAAGTAACTAAACACTTATAAATTCCCAATCTTAGTTACTTAGGAAAATGTGAATATGGTGCTAACCCATGATATTGCACTTTGCACCTTGTTAATCCTTTAGTAGAGAGTATGTGGTTAACCGGCACACTAATCGGGACTGAGAGTGCATGGAAAATGGTAGCTTAGTGTTAATCATAGATCAATGGAGCGTGTGTGGTTAATCGGCACATTGATTAGGTGGTTGTAACATTGGGTGTACCAAGCTAATTTGCATGGTTATTCACACCTTGTTTATGATCCTCGACATCCTGGTCACAAAATTGAAGGGCACAATCAAAATTTAAACATGCCATTGAATAGTTCATTGAATCTCAAAGGATCTAGGTGTTTCAATTCACTTAAAACCTAAAATTCTTTTTCATTTTTTGTGGTGGAAATTGGTAAATCATCATTTACCTACCTTCAAATATTTTGCAGTTTGGATTACGACATCCCTCTTCCAAATTGTAAAATATTGTGTTGGTTCCTAGCCATAATATTTCATTTCAGTGTTATATTAAGGACTAAATCGACTAACATGAATTTCTCTCTTGTAGATGTCTGCCTCAAACAACTATGGTCTTCCCAAATCTTCTAAAACAAGCTTTCATTCTGAAGATGATGTTCCACGATTGGATCGTGGAACTGAAAATCATACTTCACTTCCTCCACCTCCTCCAATTATTCTCCCTAACCCACAAGTTCAGGATCACTCAATCCCTATTTAATAGTAAATACAAAGATGGAAAGCCTATATGTACTCATGTCTTGGACATGAAGATACATATTGATAGACTGAGGATGTTGGGTGTCGTCTTCCCAAGGAAATTGGCTATTGATTGGGTTCTACAGTCACTTCCTGAGTCATATAGTGAGTTCATTAAAGACTACTATGTGACAAATCACGACATGACCCTAATTGATCTCTCCTATTTGCTAGTTGTTGCTGAATCAGCAATGATTTGGCGCAATGGTCAAGCAAATCTGACTAGAAGATCAACATCGCAAGCTAACATGGAAATCCCAGAAATGATTCCTTCACCTAAAGGAAAGCAAATGACCAAAAGTTTTGATCAAAAGGGAAAGGCCAAATCTGATATTGTTCCATATGAGCCTATGTGTTTCTGCTGCTAAGGAAATGGACATTGGAAGCGAATCTGCCTTGACTACCTAAGAAGTTTAATTAGATTGTATGGTTCCGCTTCATGTAAGTTTACTATCTAACTCTATTAAGTTTCTGATTGTTGATTCTGAATACATGATGTGACAATGTTGCATTTTGATGTTTTGTAGGATCATGCAAAGGGAAGGAAACTTAAAGGAAGAGTATGCTGAATCTGATCGCGAAGACGGATTTCAATTGCATGGTTCAAAGATCAGATTTTTTGAGCTGCTGTTTAGGAATTATGATAGATTGCTACGAAATATGTAATAGCATAGTTTTCATTTGAAGTTGCATTGTAAGGAAAAAGTTTTTCCGTATTTTATAAATAAATAAAATTTTGTTTTATTTTATTATATCTCCTTGCAATGGCATTTGTGAAAATTAATGGTTGTATGTTTCTATTGTTAGGAATATGGATTTGATTCTTTTGTTTGTGGTAGTGTCATATTTTACCTAATAAGGAAAGGTTCTCATCACCCAAATTTCAATTGGACAAAAACTTGGAAGTATGCAAGTTGTTTTGTATGATGAATGAGAATTTTCATCTTTGATAAATTAAGACAAATTCTTTGTTCACATGTATATGTGAGTCAAGTGTAGGACTAGGGGATTAGGTACACTGTGAAACATCCCGATTTGCAGGTATTATGTTTGATCATGTTTTGAGTAAAAGAGAGGGAATCGACGAGTTGACACTTGGACTCGTTGAGTAGGATCGCGTTTGCTGACTGGATTAATGAGCGGACTCAACGAATCAGAAAGGGGGAACTCGACGAGTCAACGCTATGAGCTGAAACCCTAAATCCACGGGCCTGAGCCCTATATAAAGGACCTTATAGCCCTCTTGTGCGGCTACCTGTTGTCACAACTGGAAATTTTGTGTCATGTAATCTATACATTCAAGTTAATGTGAATCAAAAACTTCAATCAAATACATTATACAAGTACTACAAATAGTCATCAAACAATTGGAAACCCTAAAGGTTCTTGTTTAGGTACACCTTGGACTAGAACTTCCTCATTGGATCCAAATGGACCAATAAGCTTCCAAATAGACTATCATGGGCTTAGAACCCTAATTGGGCTCTAATTGGACCCACACTTATTTATCTCAATATTTTGGGCCATATTGGGTCTAGAATGAAATAAATCACAAGCTTTGATCCATAATTTAACCTAGCCTAGCTTAATAAAGCATAAAAATCACAATTTTATTTTATAAGGCCAATAAGCACCCAAACTACCTCTAATGTTGGGCTTAGGGGCAAAAAGCCCAAAAATCCTTTCTTCTCTCCCTATTCTCGGCCCAAGCCCAAGGAAAAAGGGAGAGTTGACCTTGGGTTGCCACCTCACTTTTATATGTTGGATTTCCATGCACATAGCTCATGTTTCCAAGCAAGCATCATATCAAGATCACTTCTTTCTTCTCTCCTCTCTCACTCTCGGCCAAATACAACACACACACACTCACAAAAATCTATTCTACTCTCTCTAAATCTTGAAGAACATCTCCTTCCCCCTTCTTCAAAAATTTCGTGAATCAAGGGCTCACAAGGAAAATCCATCACCAAAAATCATCATCTAAGGTAAGTTGATGACTAATCCATGATCTAGCTACTTCATTTTATTAAAATCTCTTCTAAATTCATTCACTCTTGTGATCTTGCATCCTAGAGGTCGAAATCTTCATCAAAGGGTGCTAAGACCAAAAATCACTTCAATTTTCTTCCATTTTCTTTGCAAAACCGAGCCCCCACACCCAAGGTGAGCTTCATATCCCCTATTTTCTGTTTTTATGAGTTTTGTGGGGGGGGGGGAATACAAGTGAAAGTGTAGATCTATATGTGTTTTGTATGCCTTGTATGATTTCCATGCTTATATGTATGCATTTGTGTGTTATAATGTTGGATCTAGCCATAAAACCCCTCAAAACCGAGATATATCTTGTGTTAAATGATTTTAGCTTCAAATATATTTCTAAATACAAAGTGTTTCAAGAAAAATGGCTAAGTGGTTTAGTAACAATTTTCTTTTGGTTAAAAACACAAATTTTGGGCCTAAAATGTGAAAAATACAAAATTAAGGGTCCAAATGGGCATATCACGAATTCTGATGGATGAAGTGTGCCAAAACAGTTTCCATAAATCAATTTCTAGAAATATACTCATTTAGGGGATTAAAAACATAAATTTCAAGCTTAATGGGCTAAAAATGACATTTTCGGCCCAATGAGGCCCATTATGCGAATTTTTCTGTTTTGGAGGGCCAAAACTGTGATTTTCTGTAAAACAGTGGACCATAAGTGATCCAAGTCCTTTTCAAAGGTTTAAAATGCTTTTAAATTTAAAAAGGACCAAAGTTGCAAAAATTTTCCAATTTGGGCCAAAATTGTCAAAGTTGCGAAAAGAAGGGATTAAAACCGAGAAAACTGCATTTTCAGGGACTTAAACTGTTTTCCATGAAAAATATGCTGAAAAATATTAATTTCAATAATTTTTGGTGTTAAAATGTCAAGAAAATTTGTTTAAGGACCAAACCGGGAAGTATTTAATAAAAGGGTTGAAAATGTAAATTTTACAAACAGTGAGGGGCTGAAAACAGAAAAATTTCAAGGTTAATTTAATATATACAATTTGATCAAATAATGGCACCGCGGCTTTCGACGAAATACAATACATTACAATACCAAAAGTCGTTGTTAAACGAATTGGCTCGGTCTCGAACCAATAGAAATCTACAACTACTAACACTACGACACTACTACACTACGGTTCATACAAATAACGTTTGGGAACTTAGCTTACATACGAGTGTGCACAGACGTCTACGCACCATCTTCGGGCCCCAAAAGTGTAAAATCTTGCTTGTTGGGCCTAGCTAGCCCAATGACTTGATCTTAAGGCCCGAAGACGCATATTTTCTGCGAAGTGTTGAGTTTCACCGACTTGGCACAACGTAGAGGGACTTTGAATGGCTTGTATACCACTGGTCCCCAAGGGTCCTTTGGTATTGCTAGTAAAGTCTACATTTCATGCGAGGCGGGTCGGGGACCCCTCGTACATTTTTATCCCCAACCGGTTAATGGAGTCACCGGGGTCTTCGTGACCTCTTTCTCTTCGGATGTGGGACTACACCTAGTCAGGGCGATTGGATAACGTGATTAGTACGGATGACGCCTTTCGGGATCGTTAGTATAGCTCTAAACTGGGCGTTTGTGTAATGCGGGTTTGTAGTAAATAATCATGCTCAAGAACCTTCCAACGTCGCCTGGGACTGACACTATACGCTATGCAATGGTTTCAATGTAACTTCATGTAATTCAAGGAACTAGGAGAACATCGGGTTTTCCTAGGGTTTTCAATACATACAGATTTGAAATGCATACAACTTCAATGAACATTTTTTTTACAAGTATAGAAACAAACAAGCATACCTATGGATCTTCACAAACGTTTTCAAAAGCTTTTCTTTTCAGAAAATATCGGATTTTCTGGTGGTTTTTCAAACAATACAAACATTCGATTTCAAACACTACTTATGAACTCACCAACATTTCGTATGTTGACGTTTTTCAAAATACTTGTATTCTCAGGGAACCAGTGAACCAAAGGAAATCATATTCAGTGACGGCTTGCAGTTTATTTATGTACGAACCGAACAATTTAATTTTTTTGGGAATGTAATGTTTAAACAATGTATGACATGTAAACGCTACTGGTTGTACTATATTAATGAATGGTGACGAATGTTGTTATGTTTCATATATATTCAATGTTATGGTATTCAATTGAGTCACGACAGCCCCCGGACGTTTCCGCCGTCTGGTTCGGGGGTGTGACACCTGTCCAGAGAGAGTGCCCCTTGAGAGCTTGAGCGATTTGAGAGAGTGATAAGGCCATATTGATCGATTTTGGTATGATTTAGCAAAGGAGAAGTTGTTTCCAGTAAGAGGAGCTCAAGGGAGTTGTGGATCTAGGGATTTCAAGTTCAGATCTACATTACTGAGGTATCAAATTGAACTTCCTTTCTATTTTGGGTTAAGATCTATAATCTAGGGTTTTCTATAACATTTTAGGGCTTGAAAAGTTGAGTTTATGGTCCCTTGATGTGTTAGACCTCGGATCTGGACCCATAGTGGTCCATAGAGCCTTCCCCATTCTGCTTTATGTTGGTTTATGGAGGAAAGGAGACTAGGTTTCCATTTTAGAAGCCATTTCACCAAGGAAAGCCTTGGGTGCATTGCATGTAAGTCAAGTTTCGACCTTTACGTGGTTATTGGTCATGGAGAAGTCAGATCTATAGTTTAAAGAAGCAGATTTGACCTCAAAAGGTCATTTTAGAGTTGTTATGGGAGCAACTCGCCGAGTCCATAAGTGGACTCGACGAGTCGAGTCGGGGATGCCCTGCGATTCGTTGCAGAGTAACCCTGCGAGTGGAGAAGGGACTCGACGTGCCAAGTGAGGCTTAGAATGATTTAGGGGACCCGCATGGACTCGCAGAGTCGCCCGAGTGCACTCGACGAGTCTAGTCAAAGTTGACCGTTGACTAGAGTTGACTTCGTTGACTATTGGGGTTTAGTCAATGATTGGACTTTTGAGCCATTGGAGGGGTAGAATGGTCTTTTACCCTCCTTAGAGAGCTTAGAGAGGGATTACCCTAGCCTTTGAAAGTCGTATTTATTAGAGTAATTATTTTATGTGATTAGGCGGAGGCTAGATTAGTATTTCCGAGTTCGAGGGTTTTCGAGTTATCCGAGGTGAGTCTTCTCAGTATACTTTACCTAGAGTGGTAATTAGAGTTATGTGACAGAGTATGTTGTATGATATGATGTGATATCTACGTGATTATGTGCTATATGTGATTCAAAGTTTAAAGAGTTAGGACCGAAAGGTTCACAGAGTTAGGACCAGAGGGTCCACAGAGTTATGGGACTGGCAGGTCCCATTGAGACACTTGACCAGAGGGTCATACAGAGTTATAGCCAAAAGTGGCTAATATGTGTTGTATGTGGTATTTTTGGGAACTCAGTAAGAAAATATGCTTACAGTGTTGTGTGTTATGTGTTTCAGGTACCAGTGAGGATCGCTGGAAGGCGCCGGCATGATCTATACACACTATCCGAGTTTTATACGTTTGGATCTCGGGATGTGTTTTTATTGTTTTGACATGTGATGCAATGATATTTAAGAATATCTATGAATGAAATTACATTTTTAAAAGTGAAAAATTGTTTTGAAATTTACGTTGTTACACATTGGGTGTGCGCTGGTCAGGTCCACCACAAAGATCGATAAGACTATTCTTCATGTTTTACTAAAGTTTAGTTTAAGTACAATTATGAACATAGGAAAGGTTTCAATGTATGGCAGGACGAATAAGAGGAATCAAATTAGGCAGAAAGATAAAAGTTTCTCCAATCTGAAGAGATAGGAGAGTACTTTAGTATTGTGTTTTATGATCATCTTAATGATTATGAAAAACCATGTCACAATTGATCCTCTAAGGATATCTTAGTGCATTTGTATGGATAAGAAGAGGAATAGTGAATTGTTGAAATGGTTAAATCAAGAAGATGAGTCATACTTCGTTCTAGAACAAGTCTTAGAGTCATACTCCAAGATTGTAACCATGAGTAGCATAAAGAAAGGTTCAAAGTACTTATCAAATGTAGAGTAAAAGTTTTCTACTCTGGTACATTTGAAATTGGTAAGTCGTGATGTTTTGGATAAAACAAAGACCAACTAAGACCAATTGTATGAAGTGCTTATCTTGATAAGAAACCGCACTAACTCTTTAATATTTTTTTGTCAAGAAATAATTCTTGACAAAGTGAATCTTATATGTCAAGAGGTCAGTGGGAGTCTTAAAGATCTTGAAAAGTTTCAAGAAGTAATCAAGAATAATCCTATTGTTAAACACTAGCACATGATTTGAGGTTTGTAACCTATTGTTTTGACATGTTCTTGTTTCTATGCCCATTCAAGTTAAGTTGACTATGCATGTGAGTTCTATGAGTTCTCAGTTGTTTTCATAACAACTTGGAAGCAAAGGTAGGCCCTTGAGCTGCCAAGTGGCAAGAAATTAAGATTGAACAAGTTCAGTCCATATGGGTTTGGATTTGTCACTAACCTTGTCTTGTGATTATGTTTATGACAAATTCATATGGATAGGAACACATACACCATAAAATCTAAGCGTCATAAGGTTTCTCTCCGATTCATGAAAATGGTGGCGAAGAAACGCTTTCACTAAATATATTTTAAGTAGATAGCTATTGTGATGTTTGCATTCTCAAAGTTGTTAGTGGAGCGTGTGTAGTTAACCGGCACACTAACATGGACTAGTGAGAATGGAAAAAGGTCTAAACATTATGATTATGACATCCCTCTTCATAATTGTTTAGACACACATGTGAGCTATCTAAGGAAAGGTGTATGATTTTGATAAAGTCTTATCAAAGCATCTCGTATCAGAAATCTGAACTTTGGTAAGAAAGACAATAAGTATTGATTTCTAGAAGTGCAGCTGCTTTCTAGATAAATGTCAAAGCTAGTGGGAGCATAAGTGTTACGCTAGTAAGTTAATAATTGTGATGCTAGTAAGTTAATAATTGTGATGCTAGTGGGAGCATAATTATTATGGAAAATGTTGCAAGTTAGAAATGTTAATTATAGAAAACAAATGTTTCAGGGTTTCAAAGGTTGTTTTGCGATAATTAAGGGAGAAGAATTTATACTTCATTTCAAATCTAAAAGCTTAGATTGAAATTTTAATCACATTTTAGTCAAATATATGTGAATGTTATGTTGGAATGGTTCAACATAAGGTAATTCTATATATGGAAATTTTATTTGCATTCTCAAAATTTGATTATGATTACGGCATCCCTCTTCATAATGAAATTTATGAGAACATGGAAAATAGAAATATTATAGCAAAAGACTGATTAAGTATCATGTCTTTATGTTAGACATTATAAATCGTGTCCTACATGCTTCGGGTATAGGATCGATTGCATATGCTATAATATTCTCGTGTTCTAAATTCTCCAAATGCCTAGGGCATCAAGAGGGGAAAAAGGAATAGAACTGGATATGACTAAAGTGGTTAAACAACTGTTAAGGACAATCTAAGGTTCGCCAAGGATCGGTTGCTTAAGGAGTTGGAAGTATAGTATTCGATGGACTATATTGACATTATTATGAATACACAGGAGTCTATTAATAATGAGTTGTCGTATGGAAAATATGGAATATTGTCCATATTGGGAGTTGAAGAATAGATGAGAAAGTTAGAAACTTTTATGAAAGAAAGATGTTCAAACGAATGTGCTTTGAATTTGAGACTTCATTTCCAAGGAATTGTCTTGTAACAATATCCAAAGGAATATTTTGTAATATCATTGGTCAAGCCTCCATGACTTTTGGAACCTAAACAATACAAAAGAATCATTGCATGATGGTTTAGAATCTGACACATTCTAGCAGTGACAAGAATTTGGAATTCTTACACTTGCAATAAGAATTTGGAATTGTGAAATGAGAATCATTGAAATGTTTTTCAATTGATATATTTCACAAAGTAAGGACCATAGACAAACATAGGGTGCATGCTTGGAGCATGGCATGACTATGGTTTTAATTCAAGTATTAAGTTGATTATTCAAAACATTATACAATGACTAATGAGTAATTAATATGACTCAACCGTTTTGTGGCCATATAGGATTAGTATTATTCTTATGTTTCTTTTTGCATGTTTTGACTTCCTAAATAACTGGGTTATTCAAATCATCCACAGTCGATCATACTTTGGAAGTAGGTATTGAGGCAAGACTGTCATGAATGGGTCTGTAGTTTGTCTAGGACAAAGTGGTTGCATTGTTCATGAGTACTCCTGGAATTAGATTCGAGTATTGGATTCAACCGACGCTCATTTGAATCATTTCATTGATTTTATCACGAGTGATCATGAGACGATAATATCTTATATTCTTCAAACACAGACGTGTGAGTTGTAGTTGCGAGTCAGTTGCACATTGACATATGTAAACGCACCAGTAAATAGTGTTATAAAACATTGTGACAACCCGAAATTTCCGTTTGTTTTAACTCTGTAATTAAGCACTTCAAAAAAAAAGCCAAATTTATCCCAAAATATTTTTGGCCGGATTTAAGCTCGTTGGAATATTTTAAGTAATATTCGTCAAGTGAACCAAAAATAAGGAGGTATAATTTAAAATTTGTCGTGTTTAACGGATGTCGTGAAAAACCCCATTTGCGGTTGGTGTTGGGTGGACCCCCACCCAGGATGAAAACTCAACCCTATATAAGGGTTGAGTGGATTTCATTCCAACCTTTTCACACCTTAGGAGCCTCCTCTTTGTACTTTATCTCTCTACAAATCGGGTTTTGGTCAAAAATCGCCCCTTCGAGCTTGAAAACAGTAAATTAACCTTCCTAGCTTGTTGTTTAGCTTATCACACTTGCAAATTCATGGCTTAATCCTCCAAAAACCCCAAGAACAAGAGTTTACGGTTTGGGAACATCCCAAAACCATAAACACCTTGAAAAAGGGTTTTGATGCCCAAAAACCCTCCCAAAACCTTTCCAATGCTTAGCTAATGGCCTAGGGGCTTGCATGAATGATCTAAGAACCTGAAAACACTAATTTAAGAGGGTAAACATGAGTTCACGGTTTGGGGATCTCCCAAAACCATAAACACCTCCAAAGGAGTATTTAAGTGCCTTTAACACCTTGTATGGCTTGTATTTGGGTCGAGAACCTTGCACACTTAACCTACAACCACCAAAACACAAAAAGAATGGACTAACATGAACTTACGACCGTAAAATCATGTGTTCATTGCCGTAAACTCCCCGAGGAGTGGTTTAGAAACCGTAAACTCCCTAAAGTGTCCATTTTTTAGCCCTAATCACTTCCATAGCCCTTGAATCAACTCTAGAACCTTTATTTGTGAAGCATGACGCCTTAAAGCACTCAAATGCACCATTCCCATGAGTTTACGGCTGTAAACTCATGGGGGATATGGTTCCAAAACCGTAAACACCCCTAGACACTACCATTTGAGGAGTAAACTCCAAAGTGAGACTATACTCTCCTTAGAAGCAACCCTTAACACTTCTAGCACTTGAATCAAGGTGTTTTCATGCATTAGAGGGTCTTTACTTGCTTAATTTGTTATTAAATGACCAATTGGATACTTAAATGTATCATTACTTGCTAAATAGGATCCATGTGTGTGTTTAAGACCTCAATTGACACATAGCATCCTATATCGTCCGTCCATCCGAGTCATCCACGTCAGGTGAGTTCATACCTCTAAATCAACATTATAAATGATTTTAACTGTTTTATGGGGGGGGGGGGGGGAATACAACTTGAACTATACAGTTATTAGATAAATCACATGTGATTAATAACTGTATAGCAAATGGATTTTTACATGTTAAACTGATTCATCTAACAAAAGGTCTTCCAATCTCGTTTTCAAATCTTGTTAAAGTATGAATTTCTCTTTTAGATTATCAATAGTATTTCAAAGGTTTTCCAAAGTTTTTTCAAAGGTTTTCCAAAAGTTTTCAAATATTGTTTTATAAAAGGACATCAAGTTATAAATTCTTATTCATAAGTTTTCCAAGGGTTTTTGCCAAATTTTCTTTTATGCTTTTATATTGTAAAATGCATGCATGTATCTGTATAGTTATATAAGTAATGTTTAAAGGACTTAGGAAGGATAGACCGCCCTTCCTCCTTTTCCTTGTTTGGATGTGGTTCTAGGGTATTGGTTATCCGTCCGAAGGTCATTTAATTATTAGTTATATATCATGTATACATATATAGTCATAAAGGTTTTCCATCAGCCAATTCATCTCCTTTGGGTAGCAAAGGCATCCTTCTGTTGTTCATATTTCTAGAAAACTAGTAACTATTATAGGAATAGTTAGGAGATTCTATTTACACACTCTCTCTCTCTCTCTCTCTCTCTAGTACGATGAAATACTCAGGAGTCAGTTCATTCGTGAGTCTATACTATTACTATAATACTTTAGAATGTGACACCCTATTTCTCTCTACGACGCTTCATCGCGCCAAATCCGTGTAACCAGAGTCTCCTAGAGGGAGACCAAACTTCATGTGTATAGATCTATACGGGACTGACACTCCTGCATCCTGATTGCTAGCTACAGTCCGCGTCGGTAAGGCCCATGGGTGACAAAATGCCACTAACTCTACGCGTGACCTGGAGGGTCATCGGATACTCGATCATTGATCTGCATGGTTACATACGAGTTCACATTCACCCCTTGTTTTAGACTTTGCTAGCTGTGTCGTTCATTCGATACTGTCTGGAGTCTGTATTTCCTTGTTTTAGACTTTGCTAGTTGTATCGTTCTTCCGATACTGTCTAGAGTCTGTATTTCTTTGTTTTAGACTTTGCTAGCTGTATCGTTCATTCGATGCTGTCTGGAGTCTGTGCTTTCTTGTGTTAGACTGAGTCAGGCGTATCATTCATTCGATACTCTCTTGGAGTCTATGTTTTCATTTGCTTTAGTCAGCAGTATTACTGCTGAGGTATATGTTATTTTCCCCTAGTATTTTTACTTGTGATTTTCTCATAATTCCTTTAAAGCCAAACTTTATTTTGGTAATGATAGTATTATGGGGAAAATTACTCCTTAAAACATAAGTCTATCGGGTCTTGGTAGAAGACTGCTTTTATTTAGAAAATATAGGATTTTCTGGAAAGAACGCTAATACACCGTAGATTCTAGACTACTATCTTTCATAAAGTTATTTTGAATAAAAAAGGTGTATTTCTACAAATGACACTAATACTTATGAACTTGCCAGCATTATAAAAATGTTGATACTCATTTTCAAAATAAATTGTATTCTCAGGTCATCGATAGACAGGTACATCCTGGGAGCTTGTGCGAAGTCAGCCTAGAACCAAGCGGCGTTTATACTATGTTCTGTATTTTCTTTGATGTTTCTATGTAATGTAACCTATGTAAAAATTATTACTATTAATGCAATGGTAGTTGTACTTTTATTACTATACTGCATATGTTGTGATACTTGACATGACATCATCCACCCCAGAACGTATTCCGCCATTCTCGGTTTTGGGGTGTGACAGATTGGTATCAGAGCATTGTTTATGGTGAGCTTAGTATATCTAATCATAAAATATATACAACCTATAGATACATTGGGATAAAACACTCTGACCAAGAATTATACTTTAAAATATAACCATATTTTACAAAAGTATAAGAGCATCCAGAATCTAAGCACCCGAACAAAGTATCACAAGATGAACAAGAATAAAAGTCTTCGGATGTTGAGCATTACCGTTAAACCTGGGCAGTTATGTAATCGTAAGCTGGAATAAATGTAACCTGATCAACTACATTTATTCGAGATGCGATGAACGTGTGCTTGGGAGTGATGGTGGTGTTGCAACAGGTCTGAAACTTACCAAATAGGAATGCTACAGCCAAACATAAAGTATAAAATACTATGGGAGTATTTTAGGATACTAAAGGACTCACATTAATCCCAGAATCATATTCAGATGTTAAGAATGAAACAAGTAATTAAAAGGTATTTTAGGATCCATAAATAACCTTATGTGAAAAAAAACTAAAAAGATCCTTATTTATATACTTATGATTACAGAGGATGTACTTCCAAGGTTATATATAGTAAGGGTCCCATAGAATAAGAATCTGCGGTTTCGCTCTACTTCCTTTTCCTTGTTTGGATGTGGATATAGAGTAGTATCACATATTCGAAGGCCTATCGGATCTAAGTTATATGTAATTTGTGTACCCTATGTAATTGTAGCAGGGCTCGATATGGATCATCCAGTGAAATGTTTTAATAACCTCTTAGGATTCTTTAGACATTTCCATTCTCGCACGAAACCTGTAGAAAACCCTATCCACTTTAGTGTTCGACAGAAGAGTTTATTCAGACCCAGAAGAAGTTCATTGAAAAGATTTCCAGTTCGGAAATAAATGAACTAGGACGAGACTATTGAAACCAACAAGTGCCTATACCTTTTAGGGACATCGGTGGGAAATTCGCCTGAACTTCCGACATTTTTAGTTATCCATCATGAAGTGATGACACTCAGAGTCAGAATCGGAAGTAAGACGGAGTAGAAATTCAATATGCCCACATGAGAAGAGAACCCTAGGTAACTACCCAAAGAAAACCAACGCCGGTCCCAGTCAAGGATAAGAGGTAGACAGAGGGAGCCAATACATGGAACCCGAGAAGTGTCTTTTCCTTGTTATTGTCGCGCTAATGCACCCATAAAATAATACAATTTAGTGAGTTAGTGATTGCACTACTCACACTATGTGTTAGGTAGATCGCCTTTTCCCATTGCAAGTAATACGATTAGATCAGATCTCATACCCTCGATTGAGAGTGTTTAGCCATAAGTTTTCATGAGCCCTTTTCTTCCGTGATCTTCGTTCCGAACTTCCCTCAAATCTTTCCAAAGCCAGAAAGCGAATCTCTCTAGCATAAAGATAACTTAGTAGGAAGGACCCCCACTTTATGGCTTTCCGATACTCTTACTCCTACCTTGATACCCGGACTACATCATAGGGATGTAGGTCGACACTCAGATAACCAATATCCGAGGCGCGGGAAAATTTATACCTATTATAGTAAGGATAGATACGTCTAGAATTAAACATCGTCTCTCATCAGCTTTTGTTCCTTTTCCGTGTAGGAAAACCATGCCTCCAAAGAAGAGTAACCAGCCCGCTAGCAAAACACCGACTCTTCTATTCGATGAAGCTACGTTTCAAGTTGCGGTTTCAGTAGTCGTAAGAGCTGTCATGGCTCACCTGAACGCTAGCAATGCCAATGTTAGCAGGAGCCCTATCGGGATTCCCGGTCAAAGCAATGGACAACAACAACCAGCACCTACGTACCCAACCACCCAAGAACGTCAACCAAATCCACTGAAGAGAAAGTTCAAGAACGAGGAAGGAAGTACCTTGGCTCAAGGACCTTCCAAAGGGCAACGAACTGAGGCAGTCAATACCCCTGCTAACCCTTCCATCCCGACACATAGAAGGCCGTACCTATGAAGCCTTCCCCACTACAGCAAGTGTAGCTACCATCATCATGGTATTTGTCGAGAATTCTTTTGCGCTAGGTGCAACAAGAAGGGGCATACCGCTCGTACCTACAGAACCCCAGTTGAGTTCATTACATCAACCACCAATGTGGCGACCAGTCCAGTATGCCATCTATGTGGTGAGATTTGACACTTCAAGAGGGACTGCCCAACTGAAGGAAACGACAAGGGCATAGGAGGAGTATAACACTAATGCCTAGGGAGAGGCATCAAGGAACCTGATAGAATTTTGGTACGTCTCTCTCGATCCCGAGTAGTTAACCAAGAACTTTAATAAATCAATTCTAAATGTAATTACTCTCTCATTAAGGAAAAAGTTGCAGCACTGTTCTAACACTCAAAAATCCATTAGGTAAAGCTACGATGGCAAGGTATATACGTTAAGGCCAGTTATAATTAAGAATTGATAGACCTCGAGTGAGTGATGCTGCCTCATCTCCTGTTCCTCGTTTGGTTGTGGATTTAGGGCGGAGTCACTCAGTCAACAGTCCTTTCAACCTTAATTATACCTAACTAGTATATGCTAGGTGATTATAGAAAGGCCTCGTGAGAATCCATTCATGAAAAGTACATTATTCCGAAACCTCAGGACCCCCTAGAGATCCGCATCGATTCCATCGATCCAAGTATCCGTGGCAGCGATACCATGGATGAAACCCGAGATGCCAAGAACTTGTGTGCCCATTCAGTACATGGTCCTATCGACCTTCAGTCCATATCAGGTTGATGTATGTCAACTTCGACACATCTATCAATCATGGTTCGACTTAGTGCAACCATGTGTAAATTCCTAGTGCTGTGTAAAGGTTCTTCCGAACTTAATAATACAACCTAATGCGATCCGTCGGTCGTTTCTCTTATCTTAAACCTTCCGAAATACCTAGGAGAAGGGTACCACATGCTGTTAACCAACCCCTCCTTAGACAAATAGAACCCGAAGCGAAGACACTGCAGGTATACCGGAAGACGATAACCACTCGAAACCTACTCCATGGATCCCCCAGAAAGACCCTTAGCACCTCACAATCAGATTCGAGAATCAAGAGAAGGAACTCATGGGATTAACTTGCTACTATTGAGTATAGGCATTAGAGTGGTATATAATTTAGATCAATAAGATTTTAGATGTGTGCTTCCTCCCTACTCCCTGTTCCTCGTTGGGTTGTGGCTCTAGGGTGGGGCCACACAACTGAACGTCCTGTCGATCTCAATTATATACGGCTTGTATACACCAAGTATTAGTGATTAAGCTGAGTATGAGCCCTACCAAGAACCTTACAGAAAAACTCTTCGTCATATCCCATAGAATAGGAGCTGGATTCAAGAGAACCACTATGGGCTGAGCTACTAAAATGACCACGAATTCGAAGTTTGTCGGCATCCCGGTTAAGCCAACCTAGTAGCTAACACTCTCATATTTGAAGATAACTCAAGACGTAAGAGTCAAAACGTTGACTGCGGCCATCCATTCACGCTTAATCCCACGAATTAAGCATCTCAGTAGAGATCCCGGAAACTTGGAAGCTACGATGCATTAAAACTCTGAGAAGAGTGGATGAGGAATTAAAAGTTCCCAGAGATGGAACCCTATACTCTCTAGATTTGATTTAGATCGAGGAAACTCAGAAAACACCGGAAGAGTAGTTGCAAGAGATACACGCACTACTCAGGCACTTCTTCCACCCCCTTAATGACGAGTAGTGCCTAGGACGCTCCACTGCCTCACATGGGAGAAGTCACCGTCGCCCTGTAGACGATAGACTGTATTCTCCGAAGTGAACACAAGAATGCCGAGAACTGCAGGATAACCTTCGCAACCGAGAATACGTAAATAAAGTAAAATGGTAGGTTGCGTTAAGCCTTATAACCTAGATCCCGAAGAGATTATAGACTCGACACCAGTCTAGGTGTTAGTCGATGGGTTATACAAGAACACGCGCTTCCTGCAACTAGAATAAACTGACACCTTACAGAATAGGGCATGTCTTAGAGATTCATTGGACTACTAGGTGTTCCAAGAATACTATCTCACATAGGAATAGTAGAACCAACTCCCGAGATAGTCCAACACTTCAGAAATCTCTAAGGGTTGAGTTAGCCTTAAACAGATATTGCTATTCATGAATCAGCAAATCAATTAAGAGCATGATTCTTTTCTTTTAGGAATCATATTGCGAAAGCGACAACTAGACGATGATAAAAAGCTTAAAAACTTTCTAAACAATCGTCTGGTAAAACCCTATCTCACCGACCCTGAGAGTTTCCGTTAGAAACATCTCAAGAATCAGAAGTGCAGGTTTATTTTGCACTAGGTTGAGATAGACGCCCTGCAGCAAATAGATATCAGTAGATATCCAATTCATCCGATGATCCAGAAAACCTCTGAAAGCCAATCAGCAGGAAACACGAATCCAAGGATAACCTGAGCCTTCTAAGAACCAACCCGAAGAACTACACCCCCGGTATGAGAGAACGTTTGGAACTTCAAAATGGCGATCACGCTAGTGATGATCTCACCATAGAAGTACATTATGTTCTTAGTACTGAAAGCTCTATCTTTCCGAGAGCTTAGGACCATCCGATTTTCTTTACAAAAATTGGTCCAACCCTCGTCAGACCACGACTACTTTCTGAATTCCATAAGTTTCACCCCAAATCGATCCACGTCTTAGACTTGAAAAAGTGCTTGCCCGACGTAACTCTCTAAATTCCACTTGTCTTGATAGAAATCATTGGGAACCCTAACTTCGTAGAGGAACCTGTAGGAATCGCGAACCGAGCAATCAAGCGAATGAAACAAAATCTACATCCTGTTAAGTGAAGGTTCGCTGAAACGCCAAGGGAAGACCGGAGCTCACTTGGGAGCATGAGGACCAACCAAATAGGAAGTACCCCCATCTCTTCATTCGATTGTTCATGCCTACTTCCTTGCCTAAACTCTAATTTCGGGACGAAATTCCCTCTAACGGGGGGATGATGTGACAACCCGAAATTTCCGTTTGTTTTAACTCCGTAATTACCTCAAAAAAATAGTTAGCCAAATTTATCCCAAAATATTTTTGGTCGGATTTAAGCCCGTTGGAATATTTTAAATAATATTCATCAAGCGAACCAAAAATAAGGAGGTATAATTTAAAATTTGTTGTGTTTAACGGAAGTCGTGAAAAACCCCGTTTGCGGTTGGTGTTGGGTGGACCCCCACGCAAGCTGTAAACTCAACCCTATATAAGGGTTGAGTGGGTTTCATTCCAACCTTTTCACACCTTAGGAGCCTCCTCTCTCTACTTTCTCTCTCTACAAATCGGGTTTTCGTCAAAAATCGCCCCTTCGAGCTTCAAAACGGTAAGTTAACCTTCCTATCTTGTTGTGTAGCTTATCACACTTGAAAATTCGTGGCTTAATCATCCAAAAACCCCAAGAACAAGAGTTTACGGTTTGGGAACATCCCAAAACCGTAAACACCTTGAAAGAGGGTTTTGGTGCCCAAAAACCCTCCCAAAACCTTTCCAATGCTTAGCTAATGGCCTAGGGGCTTGCATGAATGATCTAAGAACCCCAAAACATGAATTTAAGAGGGTAAACATGAGTTTATGGTTTGGGGATCTCCCAAAACCGTAAACACCTCCAAAGGAGTATTTAAGTGCCTTTAACACCTTGTATGGCTTGTATTTGCGTCTAGAACTTTGCATTCTTAACCTACAACCACCAAAACACAAAAAGAATGGACTAACATGAGTTAACGACCGTAAAATCATGTGTTTACAGCCGTAAACTACTCAAGGAGTGGTTCAGAAACCGTAAACTCCCTAAAGTGTCCATTTTTGAGCCCTAATCACTTCCATAGCCCTTGAATCAACTCTAGAACCTTTATTTGTGAAGCATGAAGCCTTAAAGCACTCGAAAGCACCATTCCCATGAGTTTACGGCCGTAAACTCATGGGGGATATGGTTCCAAAACCGTAAACACCCCTAGATGTGACAACCCGAAATTTCCATTTTGTACATACTATATCACTTCAATAGAAGTTATAGCAGTCATAGTTAATTTTCAGACTTTTTCGTGTAAGTTTGAGTAACTCAGGGTTTACACTTCAGGAAATATCAGGAGAGTGGGTGCACTAGGGTTTTGTGCAACACTGTTATTCCAACACTCTGTTATATGAGAAATCATTTCAGGAATAAAAATATTTTCTGCCAAAAATATCTTAGGACTATAAATAGAATTCTGAACCAAATTCATTCATTATTCACATTTCCAACTAGAGAAAAGCCATTTTCTCTCTCACGGATCTTCGGGTTTTTATCCCAAATCGTGAGTACCTCTCTCTAGTAGTGTTATATAGCGTTAAATGTGTTCATAACATAGATTACATAGCTAAATCACTAGATTTAGGAGTTTACTCCCCAAGGTGTTCTTGGGCGGTAAACTCCCGAAACGAAGCCTAGATTGTCCCCCGTGATATACAACTGCCTTAGACTCATATGTATGTGTGTTAGGGACAAGAAAACAACCAAGAATCACCCAAGTTTGGGAGTTTACGGCCCAAGAATATCTTAGGCCGTGAACTCCAAACTCAAGCTTCAAATGGTGCTTTTAAGGCACCTAAAGTATTGGACATTTACTAGGAATTGTTCCCACTTAAATCAAGGACCAAAACACTTCAAAACCACCCTCCAAAGTGAGTTTACAGCCAAGACATGGTTCTTGGGCCGTAAACATGAAAGAAGGGAACCAAAGTGTGCCTAATGCCTTCATATGCTTTAGGTAAAAGTCTAGAACCTATCCTACATGTGCAAGAGACTTGAAAGCAACAAAAACACCATTCCAAGGGAGTTTACGGCCGTAAACTCCAAAGGAAATGGCCTTGGGGCCGTAAACTCCTCTAGGGAGTGTTTCTAGGCCTTAAACCCTTCCAAGAATTTAACCACCAAGTTGGAATAATTCTAGGAATCATTTGGAACTTCAAAACACACAATACACCCATGGTTGGGAGTTTACGGCCGTAAACTCAAGAGTTTACAACCGTAAACTCCATGTGTGTTGGTATATGAGGAGTAAACTCATGTATGGGGTCATTTGGAACCCTAAACACAAGTGCCTTGTCCTACAATAGCTTAGATGCAATCCTTAGGGCTTAAAACACTTATATAAAGTGTTTATTATGTCTAGGATGTCTTAACATTATCAATTAGTAATTTGAGACTAATTGAGTGCATATATGTATGATTATATGTTCATTAGGATCGTACTGTGTGTACAAATCCTCGCTTGACACCTAGCAATCCTATACCGTTTAGTTCATCCCAATCACCAACTACAGGTGAGTTCATACCCCTTAATCAATGTTTTAAATGATTTTAAATGCTTTAATGGGTGGAATACAAGTAGAAAACAATATGTTATTAAATCAATCTTATGTATTTTATAACCATGTTTTCACTCAGTAGATTTCACATATTTCAAAAGGTGACACGTGAAGTGGTTTTCTATCTTAAAATACCTTGATAACAAAAGTATTAGTTTTGAAATGTTTATTAAAATGACATCAAGTAATTCTTAATTATTGTTCAAAACTCCTAGATATCTTGCAAAACCATTATTTTACCTTCTTGAATCAAACTATACTTATGCGCATATGTTCATTTATATGATAGAGATTATAGTTTTCATCCTTCGTTCAGTTTCCCACACCCTGGTGTATCGAGGGTGCATAAATCTACTTGAACAACCACTTAATTTCCAGTTAATTATCATAGGGATAGTTAGAAGATATCAAACATTATTACTACTACAAGGAATCACACAAGAGTCAGTTCATTCATGAGTCTATACCAATACCTTACATGATACATGAGTATACGTACTTAGGATTACATGATACATGAATATGTTTACATATACTTACCTGTTACATGAACACACTTACATGAATACCATATAGGAACTACGAGGATACTTGTACTTAAAACTACGAGGATGATTTATTAGTACTTACTGTGTAAATTATCTTTCCTATCCCGTTTCAATGGGATATTTCGGCCGGACTTACCATTCCGAACCCCACTGATTAGCACCAGTGGTCGATGAACGTCTACGGATGTCTAAGGTTGTCTAAGGTTGTCACGTATTTAGTAGTTAATGGGATATTTCGGCGGGACTTACCATCCCTCTGTCCACTGTTGCAACAGTGGATGAGATGTGAATCGTCGGAGGATTATTAGGTTAGCGACCTGTTTTAAGAGATCGATATCTGGACTAACCCTCCCTCCACCCTGCTGCCGCTACAGAGGATGAGGGGAGACTCTTCGGATGTCCATAGGGTCTATCTTTCGCTTCAGCGATGTCATGTCAATCCTGGTCACCCAGGGATAACACTTACATGATTATATTTTTTCTACTTTACTCTATTTTGTGATATATTCACATAAACGATGAGTTAGACTAAGCACTTTTAGTACTAGTCAATAGAAAGGAAAAATTATCATTTTACTTACAAGACATTCGGGTCTTGGTAGAAGACTACATAGTCATAACAAAACATTCGGGTCTTGGTAGAAGACTACATAGTCATAACAAAACATCCGGGTCTTGGTAGAAGACTACATAGGCATAACAAAACATTCGGGTCTTGGTAGAAGACTACATAGGCATAACAAAACATCCGGGTCTTGGTAGAAGACTACATAGTCATAACAAAACATTCGGGTCTTGGTAGAAGACTACATAGTCATAACAAAACATTCGGGTCTTGGTAGAAGACTACATAGTCATAACAGAACATTAGGGTCTTGGTAGAAGACTATCTTATCATTTTCCTATTTTACTTTATTTTGTGATATATTCACATAAACGATGAGTTAGACTAAATACTTTTAGTACTAGTCAATAGAAAGGAAAAACTATCATTTTACTTACAGAACATTAGGGTCTTAGTAGAAGACTATCATATCATTTTCCCATTTTACTTTATTTTGTGATATATTCACATAAACGATGAGTTAGACTAAGTACTCTTAGTACTAGTCAATAGAAAGGAAAACCTATCATTTTACTTTGTCATAACAAAACATTCAGGTCTTGGTAGAAGACCACATTTCATACTTATATCAACTGTTCTATGTAAGGATTTATACGACATTCTTAACAGCATTCTAAAACAGGACAATAACACCTAAATACTTATGAATTCACCAACTTTACAGCTGATACTCGCTTTCAAAATAACTTGTATTCTCAGGTCATCAGTTAGACAGGTACGATGTCCAGGCCTTGAGAAGACGGAGCACAGTCAAGACTCGCCTTATTTTGATTATTCATTTTATTGTTGTACCTTATGAAAGAACACACATGTATTAAAACTCTACTTATAATGCAATGGATGATGTTGTTGCTTGTTTATTATATTACACTATTGTGATACTTCACATGACGTCCTCCACCCCGGAACGTTTCCGCTGTTCTTGGTTTTGGGGTGTGACAGATTGGTATCAGAGCATTGTTTATAGTGAATATAGTATATCAACCCATAAAAGATATACTAACTATAAATACATTGGGATTAAAACAGTCTGTCTAAGAGTTATACTTTTAAATAATAAAATATTTAACAAAGTATACATGCATGCATTCATACTAAAATCAGTGTCACAACGACAAGAACAAAAGTATTACGATTGTTGAATATCACAAGTAAGCCTGGGGATATATGGTCAGTCTTGGGAATGGCATAGCCTGATCAACTATGCTGGTCCGAGGAGTGATTAGCATATGCCCAAGAATGGTTGTGATATGGCAACAAGTCTAAAAACTTACCAACACAACCATAAAAAAATACCATACGGGTATTTAGTCCTACTGTTATTATCTTAGTCAGTTCGTCTATGTAGCTATTTCTTATATCCCCAAATTCTCGTGTAGATAACATGGCTGGATTCCATCCCCACGGCAACCTGTTCCTTCCGAACGAAGTGATTGCTGGATGGTTTGGAGAAGAACCAAATGATGATCATCCAATCCCTCTGAATGATCACCATGCTGACGACCTTTCAGACCATGCGATCTCCGAACCCGAGGTTGAGAACCTACCCCAGGCAGCTTCCGTTTCGATTCCTAACCCTCGTCCGACTTTTCATGGCCTGACGCCTGAGTGGGTGGAATGTTTGGAAACATGGAGCCAAGGACAAGATCAGCCCATGCCATTTAATGGTGACCGAAGCTTCTATGACCTGAGCAATGGGGGCTCAGCAGACAGAAGCATGCCAATTCTGATCCGAAGAGTTGCCCGAAATGAAATTTAGGGCAGGACAGCTCTATAACGTATCGCAGAAGTTGATACAAATGGAGGAATGCATATGCTTCGCACCAGTCGCCTTGAACATGCTCGTGAGAGGTCTGAGAGAGACCATGAAACCCTGCTGCAAGCACTGGCTGAATCACGAGCGGAAGTCATGGAACTTCGGGTACGCCAGAGAGTGTATGAAAGACACCTACTTGATGTGGAACACCAACTGGCTGAACTGAGAGTTCACCAGAGGGATGACCGTCGCTAGTAGTAGATACTTTACTCTATTTTTTTCCTTGTTAGAAAGGAATCATCTTTCTGTCTATGCCCGATGTGGTATTTTCTATGAAACTATCTTGTAGTGTATGTACTTTAGTTAGGCCCTTTACGCTCTCAAGAACTATTTTCTCTGGATATATTATATAAGACCTTTTACAAGGTCATTTTCCCGAACCTGTACGTCATGAATATCAAAGATATTGACAGTCAGCTAACTTCTGAGTCATTCTTTATTCAAATACTCTTATCATACTTTCATTAGAGTCTATTTGTAACATGCTCTAGTTAAGTCATTGGACTATAGCAATTTAACTCCGGAGACATCTCCAAGTTTATTTCAATGGTTGGATCACGTTATTCGCCAACCAACGATACCTCGGCTAGAACGACAAACATCTTGAGACCATTGCATGAACTTACTCCCGATCTTTGCTAGGACTGCATCATAGGGATGTAGGTCAAACCTTTGTAAACATACTTCCATTCCATACTAGGACTGCATCATAGGGATGTAGGTCGAACCTTAGAGAACATACTTCTATTCTTTACCTGAGCGATCGAACTACGTTTAGATTCAACCATTTTCGCTCTCAAATTCATTTTTCTTTCGGTGTAACAGAATCATGAATCCCAAGAAAAATGATCAACGCATCAACCCAACACCAACTCTTCAGATTGATGCAGCTACCTTTCAAGCTGCAGTCTCAGCTGCCATGTCAGCTATTCTGACCCAGCTGAACACTAACAACGCAAGTGTTAACGGGATTGTTAACAACTATTCCCATCCAAGTAACAATCCAGTACCTCAGCAAGCAACAAACTACCACGATACCCCGAGTCTTAAGACCAAGAGTAACAAACGAAAGTCTTGGACTAACTCTAAGGACAAGTCGCTTCGAAAGGAGAACAGGAAACAACCACCAGTAACAACCTTCACAGCCATGACATCAGCACCTCCAACTACCATCCCTTCGGGCGTCCCAATAGTCCCCAAACCAGCCAAACTTTATGCTGGAATTCTCCCAAAATGCATTAAATGCAGTTTTCACCACTATGGACCTTGTAAGGAGATGCAATGCTCACACTACAACAGGAAGGGGCATACAGCCCGTTTCTGCAGGACGCCAACAACTCAGGCCGCTCAAGTGCCAAACACCAGTGTGAACTAGGTTTGCTACGGTTGTGGCAAAATAGGTCACTACAAAAGGAACTGCCCAGGGGCAGAAATTGCTGGCACAGACGAAAGTCTACTACCAACCACCGCCGCAGGAGAGTCTACTCCGGACCCACGTTAATGTAATTTAGGCGTTTCGTTGTAACAGACTTATGAACCATCCCAAAACTAGTGCAAGCAGAGTCTTATCTTTTGCGAGATCCCGTCCGTTTAAGGATGCTCGTGCTGCGTATACTTGTCTTTTGTAGTATACCTTGTTCGCAGCAATAGTCTTGTAGTAAATCCTAAGTTCAGTAACTCTGTTAATGGTTGCACTATTGTGTTTTGTCTGTAACGCCTTATGTTCAAATCTAATGTCTTTAGTTTTCATATGTTTCCGACTTTAACATACGACGTGAGTAAATTTGATCCTCGCAATACCAGCTCCATACGTGCATCTCTTTCTCAGTAAACGTCTTTTAGCGAAGCCATCATATCAGAACTCCGAAGTACTCATGCATGAAGTACCTATTAGTTCTTTTCCTTTCCGAAGGAATCCCCATAGTATTGCTCGTGCAGTACGTCAAGTTCAATTCCAGGCTTCATACGGTTGACCTATCACTAAAGAACGTATACATGGGAGTGATATATAATCAATGTTCTACAGGTTTAGAATTGATGATTCCACTTTAACTTCTTTTCCCTCGATGGGATGTAAGGTTAAGGTAGAATCAGTTATTCGACTACCTTTTCAGTCTTAATTATATACGACTCGTATACACGAAATTGTGATCATTGAACCAGGTATGAATTCTAGTATGAACTTCAGGACGGAGACTGCCCAAGACTTCGAGTAATTGCATTTGGCATGTGAACAAACTTAGAAACCAGTACGACTCTTATAACCAGATCGCCTTGCAGTCTAAACATCTACGGAAGATACAAGGACAACCCGGACAACACAGCGAACTACTCAAAAACAGAATTAGAAGACCAGGCTTCTCACCCTTGAGAGCTCCAGTCTTATTATTACCAGAATTCGACGAAGTACATCTTATGTACCTCGACGAACGGAGACTTCATTAAGATTTCCTTTAGAAATCGTTGTCTCTACCTCGCATAAACGAACTGATTGAACAACCATAGGGAAAGTATTACTTTCAGTAATGGACCTGAGATCCGAATATCACTAGTTCGAGTGTAAGGGAAGGATGTCCTAAAGACTACCCTCCGAACTCGGTACAGACACTTCGTGTCCGTAGTGATACCCCTCGGATAGGGCCAATACGTCCATAATACTCATGAGCTAAATGAGCGGAGTACGCCTTTCTTACTGGGATCAGTTCGTCATTTCTCTATGTAATGGCTTACTTATCTACCCTTGTAGTAAGAAAGAACTCATAGAAACATTACCCTCGAAGATACTTTTCGCAAAGTTCTCTAATCAGGAGTTTTGGAATTTAGAGTCAAATTTCCTGAGACACACTATTAGTGTTGTGGAAATTCTTGAGTACTCTGCCAAATTATCCGGAACCGTTGGGAATTTGTCGGCACCGTAGTCACCGACGGAAAATTCGCCAAATTCTAGGTCTTACAGACCTACTATCATAGTCCATTCGGAACTCCCCACAAATTTTAGAAACCCTTTCGACTTTGACCCAGCAAGGGATGACCCTTGACTGGGCAGTAAGCGAGAGAAAGAACCTTTGGAATTCCAAGTGAGAGACCAAATTCTTTAGGAACCCTCACTCTGGGAACGGCTTAATACGCTTTGTAAAGTGTGGAAAGCTAAAATCCAATATAGTTAGGACCTCCGAGATTCGTACCAGAATCGGTCCTGCATTTCAAAAACTAGACCTACTCCGCGAACTCAGTAACGTACATTTTCCCCTTTGCGTCTCGAACTTGAAAAAGTATCCTTCCATTAGGACTTTCGTAATCCCTCTGGACGAGATCAAGATTTACGAGATCCTTGCCTTCGTATTAGAACCGTAGTAACTCTCTACCAAGAGGTCAAGCGGACGAAGCAACGCCGTCGCCTGTTAGTGAAGGTTCATTGGGATACCAATCGAGAACCCGATTTCAATTAGGAGTGCGAGAACCAATCGATTTGGAAGTTCACATAACGACTTGATCATTCGTACACACTTACTTGCTTAATTTCTAATTTCGGGACGGAATTCCTTCTAACGGGGGGATGATGTGACAACCCGAAATTTCCATTATGTAGAAACTATATCACTTCAATAGAAGTTATAGCAGTCACAGTTAATTTTCAGACTTTTTCGTGTAAGTTTGAGTAACTAAGGGTTTAGACTTTAGGAAATATCAGGAGAGTGGGTGCACTAGGGTTTTGTGCAACACTGTTATTCCAAAACTCTGTTATATGAGAAATCTTTTCAGGAATAAAAATATTTTCTGCCAAAAATATCTCAGGACTATAAATAGAATTCTGAACCAAATTCATTCATTATTCGCATTTCCAACTAGAGAAAAGCCATTTTCTCTCTCACGGATCTTCGGTTTTTATCCCAAGTCGTGAGTACCCCTCTCTAGTAGTGTTATATAGCGTTAAATGTGTTCATAACATAGATTACATAGCTAAATCACTAGATTTAGGATTTACTCTCCAAGGTGTTCTTGGGCGGTAAACTCCCGAAACGAAGCCTAGACTGTCCCCTGTGATATACAACTGCCTTAGACTCATATGTATGTGTGTTAGGGACAAGAAAACAACCAAGAATCACCCAAGTTTGCGAGTTTACGTCACAAGAATATATTAGGTAGTGAACTCCAAACTCAAGCTTCAAATGGTGCTTTTAAGGCACCTAAAGCATTGGACATTTACTAGGAATTGTTCCCACTTAAATCAAGGACCAAAACACTTCCAAACCACCCTCCAAAGTGAGTTTACGGCCAAGACATGGTTCTTGGGCCGTAAACATGAAATAAGGGCACCAAAGTGTGCCTAATGCCTTCATATGCTTTAGGTAAAAGTCTAGAACCTATCCTACATGTGCAAGAGACTTGAAAGCAACAAAAACACCATTCCAAGGGAGTTTACGGCCGTAAACTCCAAAGGAAATGGCCTTGGGGCCGTAAACTCCTCTAGGGAGTGTTTCTAGGCCTTAAACCCTTCCAAGAATTTAACCACCAAGTTGGAATAATTCTAGGAATCATTTGGAACTTCAAAACACACAATACACCCATGGTTGGGAGTTTACGGCCGTAAAATCAAGAGTTTACAACCGTAAACTCCATGTGTGTTGGTATATGAGGAGTAAACTCATGTATGGGGTCATTTGGAACCCTAAACACAAGTGCCTTGTCCCACAATAGCTTAGATGCAATCCTTAGGGCTTAAAACACTTATATAAAGTGTTTATTATGTCTAGGATGTCTTAACATTATCAATTAGTAATTCGAGACTAATTGAGTGCATACATGTATGATTATATGTTCATTAGGATCGTAGTGTGTGTACAAGTCCTCGATTGACACCTAGCAATCCTATACCGTTCAGTTCATCCCAATCACCAACTACAGGTGAGTTCATACCCCTTAATCAATGTTTTAAATGATTTTAAATGTTTTAATGGGGCGGGGGGGGGGGGGGAATACAAGTAGAAAACAATATGTTATTAAATCAATCTTATGTATTTTATAACCATGTTTTCACTTAGTAGATTTCACATATTTCAAAAGTTGACACATGAAGTGGTTTTCTATCTTAAAATACCTTGATAACAAAAGTATTAGTTTTGAAATGTTTATTAAAATGACATCAAGTCATTCTTATTTATTGTTCAAAACTCCTAGATATCTTGCAAAACCATTATTTTACCTTCTTGAATCAAACTATACTTATGCGCATATGTTCATTTATATGATAGAGATTATAGTTTTCATCCTTCGTTCAGTTTCCCACACCCTGGTGTATCGTGGGTGCATAAATCTACTTGAACAACGACTTACTTTCCAGTTAATTATCATAGGGATAGTTAGAAGATATCAAACATTATTACTACTACAAGGAATCACACAAGAGTCAGTTCATTCATGAGTCTATACCAATACCTTACATGATACATGAGTACACGTACTTAGGATTACATGATACATGAATATGTTTACATATACTTACCTGTTACATGAACACACTTACATGAATACCATATAGGAACACTTCTACATAGGTGCATTATACTGTATTTACTTACCTTGGATACTTGTACTTAAAACTACGAGGATGATTTATTAGTACTTACTGTGTAAATTATCTTTCCTATCCCGTTTCAATGGGATATTTCGGCCGGACTTACCATTCCGAACCCCACTGATTAGCACCAGTGGTCGATGAACGTCTACGGATGTCTAAGGTTGTCTAAGGTTGTCACTTATTTAGTAGTTAATGGGATATTTCGGCGGGACTTACCATCCCTCTGTCCACTGTTGCAACAGTGGATGAGATGTGAATCTTCGGAGGATCATTAGGTTAGCGATCTGTTTTAAGAGATCGATATTGAGACTAACCCTCCCTCCACCCTGCTGCCGCTACAGAGGATGAGGGGACACTCTTCGGATGTCCATAGGGTCTATCTTTATCTTTGGCGATGTCGTGTCAATCCTGGTCACCTAGGGATAACACTTACATGATTATATTTTTCCTACTTTACTTTATTTTGTGATATATTCACATAAACGATGAGTTAGACTAAGCACTTTTAGTACTAGTCAATAGAAAGGAAAAACTATCATTTTACTTACAAAACATTCGGGTCTTGGTAGAAGACTACATAGGCATAACAAAACATTCGGGTCTTGGTAGAAGACTACATAGTCATAACAAAACATTCGGGTCTTGGTAGAAGACTACATAGTCATAACAAAACATTCGGGTCTTGGTAGAAGACTACATAGTCATAACAGAACATTAGGGTCTTGTTAGAAGACTATCTTATCATTTTCCTATTTTACTTTATTTTATGATATATTCACATAAACGATGAGTTAGACTAAGTACTTTTAGTACTAGTCAATAGAAAGGAAAAACTATCATTTTACTTACAGAACATTAGGGTCTTGGTAGAAGACTATCATATCATTTTCCCATTTTACTTTATTTTGTGATATATTCACATAAACGATGAGTTAGAATAAGTACTCTCAGTGCTAGTCAATAGAAAGGAAAACCTATCATTTTACTTTGTGATAACAAAACATTCGGGTCCTGGTAGAAGACCACATTCCATACTTATATCAACTGTTCTATGTAAGGATTTATACGACATTCTTAACAGCATTCCAAAACAGGACAATAACACCTAAATACTTATGAATTCACCAGCTTTGTAGCTGATACTCGCTTTCAAAACAACTTGTATTCTCAGGTCATCAGTTAGACAGGTACGATGTCCAGGCCTTGAGAAGACGGAGCATAGTCAAGACTCGCCTTATTTTGATTATTCATTTTTGTGACAACCCGATATTTCAAATCTTTGTAATGACCTAAAAAGTCAAGTATTGTAACCACTTTTGAGTTAATAAAATTAACTTTGATAATAAAATGTCCAAAAAGTTCTATTTAAATTCCTTCTATGTTTAAATGTCATTAAACCATGATCATACGTAAAAAGAACGCCCAAATCCGACTTCGTATATTGAAGTTAAGATTTTTCCAAGTTCGGCTTAGCAGCAGACAGCTAAAAACTCGAATCGGAGATCGAGCGACTTTTGGCCGGAATGACCTAAATGAGAATCGAAGGTCTCGACAATGGTATTTCAGCGGTGAAAAGTCTGGCGAAAACCGACGTCAGATAAAGAAGTTATGATTTTTTAAAGAAATTCCTTAATCACGTCATTTTATAATTAAATAATAAAAATAATTTCGGAATTTGCCAACGGAGTCTAAACGAAAGTTGTAGAGCGTAGTCTCACCTACGCGTGGATATAAAGACCATCGAAAACGGAGTTTGTATGAAGAAGATATGATTTTTTGAAGTTTATTAAATAAATTATATATAAATTAAATCAAAAATCCGGTAATATCCGAAGGAGGAGTCAGCGTCCTCATCCGAGTTACGCGCTGCGTAACCCCGTACACCCCGCGTACCCGAGGGCCTTGGTCTCGGTCCGTCCATGTCGCCCCTATGCGAAGCTACCGACCCGCCCCATCCGACCCGTCCCATCCGACCCATCCCATCCGATCCGTCCCATCCGAAGCCGAGGCAGTCGAGGACTCGCTCATGCATGACGTACGCGTACGCGCTGCGTACGAGCGTACGCCCCGCGTACCGAGGCTTCTCAGACCCCCTATAAATAGAAATGCGAGGGTTCCCGGAAATTCACCCCATTTCTCTCCTCTCTCTCACGATCTTGCCTCGATTTCCGTGCCCGTTCAAACCCAAAGCTCTAGTCTTTTTGCTCAAGACCCGAGGGTCGATTTTACTCCCGAGATTCCCGAGAATCCCGAGAAAAAATCCGTTTCCCAAGATGAAACTCTACCCGGTTTTCCATCTCGCTATCTTCAAACTTTCAAGTGAGTTCATACCCCTTAATTAACCTTTTTAAGATATTCTAAATGCTTTTATATGCTTTCAAGGGGGGGGGGGGAATACAAGTAAAACACACGAGTATTATCGTGTGTTACATAAAGAATTATTTTATATGCTTTTATACATATCCAAATCATATGTGATTTATAAACTTTATAGGAAACTTTCGTATATAAAATATGTTACAATAGAATTCTATCTTTTGAAATATAAATTGTTGTAATGCATGTATAAACTAAACATTTTCTTAGATTTTATGTATACTTGTCTATCTTAGGCTCTACAAAAATCTATACTTTCATAACAAGTGATTCCTTTTCTAGGTATTTCTAAACAAAAGAGACAAACTTTTAGAAAACTATAATAGGTATAGTTTTACAAGGATATTGCTAACTTTTACATACTAGAAACATGATTTTCAAGAAGTCACTTTCATATACAAGAACAAACGAACATTTTAACACGTAAATCTATTTTTATACCACGGTTTTGTGAGACATAAACTTCACGTACGTTCGAGTACACATTTCAAGTCCTGTATTATATACCAGAATCCCTTGGAGGGGGAGCATGGTGTTTGTGTATAGATCTATACGGGCTTGACAATCCGCGCCCTGACTGTTAGCTACAGTCCACCGTTTGGGGTAACAAACGTCATAACATTCCAACGCCTGAAGAACGTTGTGTATAGGCATTCCGAGTCAATAGTATGGTTATAAAACTCACATGGGGTGTTAAAAATGCATCGATTTACAAGGTTTTCAAACACATTGGTTATTTCACACTTACATACATTTTAGAAACAAACATTGGTCTTGAGAGAAGGCTACTTTTATACTAGTAGAAAATATAGGATTTTCTAAACACAAACAAACAAGGACAAAACATTTCATTTTCATACAAACATCGTCATTTAAGTACTTATGAAACTCACCAGCTTAAATGCTGATCTACTCTTTCAAAATTACTTGTGTGTGCTAGGGAATCAATAATTTCAGGTATCATTATGCTTTTGATGAAGGGATGCTGCGGCGCCAGTTTAATCTCATATTTTGACATCATATTGTAATTGGTTTTGAACATGTAACTTTTGACAAATGTAAACTTTCAATTATATATGTGATGGTTGTATTGCTTTCTTTACTATGTATTCATTTGTTATGTTACCACATGAAGTCATCCGCCCCCGAACGTTTCCGCCGTTCAGGTTTGGGGGTGTGACAGATTGGTATCAGAACAATGTTTATAGTGAACTAAGTATATCGAACCACATAAGATATACAAACTATAAATGCTTAAGGGACAAACACTCTCTGACAAAACATTTTTTCTTTTTACGCTTAAGCAGCGTTACGTTTAACTTAAATTGATAGCTCATTTAAGTACAATTACATGCATACAACAAATTATTTTCATGATATCTAACTATACAACAAGTATTTAGACAAGTTGACACTACGATTAAGCCTCGATATATGTAATCAGATTTTGGAAAAATATAGCGTGATCAACTATATTTGCCCGAGATTGGACCAACGTATATCGAGGAATGATCGTAGTAAGCAACAAGTCAAAACTTACCAAACCGTTACTAGAATCAAACACAAGAATTTAAATACTATAGGAGTATTTGCTACCTAAGCTAGTTTAACTTACATGTTTTGCAAGTTTCAAATTTATTCAACTCCTATAACCCTATTTGTCGTACAGTCAAATGGTTGGATTTCACCACCTCGGCGACCCCTACTTTCCCAACCAATGCAACGGAGGATGGGTCGAAGATGATCCCGAAGAGGACGAGGAACCCATAGAAGTGGATGATGACTCCGGTACCGACTCAGAACCAGAAGTGATCGATCCGCCACCAGTTCAACCTCCCGTCTTCGTAAGGAACTTTCAAGGACCGACTCCCGTCTGGGGAAGTCACCTCCATCATTGGAGCCAACAACAGAACTTATGCCCTCCCTACGGCATGTGCCGGGACTTCTATGATGTCCGCAGCGGAGGTTCGGCTGATCGGGCACTCCCGGTAATGGTGGGTAAGCTAGCCAATCAGTCCTATCAGTCCGGAGTTCAAGCTAGCCGACTCCGGGATGTCAACGTGGAAGTGCAGGTTCACACTTCTAACATCCGTAGGCTAGACAAGATACAAGACAATGCTCAACTCCAAACCGAGGCATTCCAAGCGCAAATGATTGCAGCCCTCGCTGAACTAAGGGAACAACAAGCCGCTTTTGATAGGCGTCTAATGGAGTCGAAGCAATCAGATGCAGAGTCAAGCTCCATGCGCAACCTACGTCGCAAGTAGTGCTTGTCTAAGACTCAAATTTTGTTATAGCTTAGGACCTCAGCTAGAAGTCTTTAAATTTCTCGAACTTTGTAATCGGAGACCCTTATAGGGGTCAAATTTTCATGATCGTTGTATCAACTTTTATATTAATATAAGTGACACTATTATTACTACGTTGAGTATTTCGTTCAAACCTTGAAAAGTCTTTGAGAAACCAAATACTTGTTTCATACTTTCAGTCTTACAAATAACTTTCATTCTTCTATTTTAAGACTCATACTAGCATCTGTTGTTGAACTATAGCAGTTTAGTTGATGAGACACATTAATTCTCTATCCTATGGAATTCTTATCTTTACCATTTCAACCTATAGTTGAAGGATGCCTCCGCGTAGGAATCCAAGGCGAAACAACGGTGGGGAAGCACCTGTACCACCACCACCTCCACCACCTTAATTTGATGTTGTTATGTTCCAAGCAGCAGTCACCGCAGCAGTAGCAGCTGCCATGTCACAGATCAATAACTCGAGTACTAATGGCTCGGGATCTGGCACACACCCATCCAACCATGGCGAGAGTCATGGACCACCCCAAGAATGCACCTATAAGGACTTTACTAATGCCAAGCCCCGGATGTTTTACGGATCTGGTGGTGTGTTAGCCCTGAGACAGTGGATTGAGAGGACAGAGTCAGTCTTTGAAATCTGCTCCTGTCCCGAGCACAGCAAAGTCAAATTTGCAACTTTCACCCTTATTGATAGAGCTTTAACTTGGTGGAGTGGCCACGTTAAAGTACTTACCCTGATAGTGGCAAACTCCATAAGCTGGGAGAGCCTAAAAGCCATGATGATGAGAGAATACTGCCCACGGGGAGAGATTCAAAAGCTCGAACACGAACTATGGACTCTCGGAATCGTTGGTACCAACATCGCAACTTATACCAACCGATTTTGCGATCTGGCAATCCTTTGCCCAGATATGATTACTCCCGAGAGTAAGAAAATAGAAAGGTACATCTGGGGACTGATGCCCCAAATACGATCAAGCGTGTTAGCTTCCAAACCTGACACCTTTGAAAGTGCTAAGGAACTAGCACAATCTCTGATTGACTACGGAGGTCATCAGAACTCAACCGTTTCTGCACCAGAACCATAGAAAGGAAACAACAACAACAACAACAACAACAACAACAGGAAGAGAGTATGAAATAAAGGGAAGGGTGGGTCTTCCCAAGAATCCGCAAAGAAACAACTAGTTTCAGTGAATGCTGCCACTTTCCTACTACAGTCCCTACAAATCCCTACCCCACAAAGCCTTATGTGTGTAACCTTCCAAAGTGCACCAAATGCACTTACCACCACCATGGACCTTGTCGGGAAATGCAGTGCGCCAACTGCAACAGGAAGGGACACACAACCCGTTTCTGCAAGGACCCCGCAAAACCGATCACTCAAGTTCCCAGTGCGGGTGTAGGCCAGACTTGCTACGGTTGTGGCGAGGTGGGCCACTACAAGAGGAACTGCCCTAAGGCAGCAGGCACCGGCGGTGTGGGACGAGTTTTGGTGATAGGCCACGATGAAGCTGTAGCAGACCCAACTGTAGTTGATGGTACGTTCCTTCTCGATAATTCATATGCATGCATATTATTCGATAGTGGAGCGGAGAGAAGCTTCGTGAGTCAAAACTTTATTCATTTACTTAAACCTAAACCTAGCAAGTTAGAAAAATCATTCACTGTAGAGATGGCCAATGGAAAAACCGAAAACACTAACTGCATATACATGGGTAGTACGTTAACTTTAGACAGCCATTCTTTTCCAATCAATCTCATGCCGGTCCAAATTAAAAGTTTCGACGTCATAGTCGGCATGGATTGGTTGAGTCTTCTTCGCGCCGACATCATGTGCTTTGAGAAAGCAGTCCGTCTTAATCTCCCTAACAACGAAACATTAGTTATCTACGGCGACAAATCAAGTACAAACCTTCACATCATTTCGTGCATCTAAGCTCGAAAGTGCTTGCGGAAGGATTGTCGAGCATTCCTAGCGCACATCGTTGATACAAGTCAAGAACTGAAGGACATCAAGAACATTTCGGTAGTACGCGACTTTCCCGATATCTTTCCAGAAGAACTACCAGGATTACCACCATAACGCCAAGTTGAATTCAGAATCGACTTAGTTCCAGGGGCTACCCTAGTAGCGAAGTCGCCTTATCGCCTCGCACCAGCAGAGATGCAGGAACTTTCCAGTCAACTTAATGAACTCCTTCAAAAAGGATTCATAAGACCAAGTTTCTCACCATGGGGAGCACTGGTCCTATTTGTAAAGAAGAAAGACGGATCGTTCCGTATGTGCATCAACTACAGAGAGCTGAACAAACTTACTGTCAAGAACCGTTATCCTCTACCCCGTATTGACGACCTATTCGATCAACTTCAAGGAGCAAACTGTTGGATTAATGTCTAAGTCCATAACTATATTTGGTATGTACTTGACCCGACCCGGCATGGTCCATTTGGGTTGCACTTCACCGACACAATTTATATGGATTATCTTTTGAGAATAGTATGTTTATGATTAATATTAATATATTATAAGTTCTAATATATTAATATGGAATCATATTATTTAATTAGTATCGATCAAGAATTAATTTATAATTAATTAAGTGATCAAAAGGAACTAATTAAATATGGACTCTTATATATATGGAATGGGCCAAGTTCATTTAGGTTGGGCTAAGCTTTCATGGATAGTCCATGGAGTGTTTAACCCATGGATCCTAGGAAATGAAAGGTCATGGGTATTAGGGTTTAACCCTAATCCTCCATACTATATAAAGATGTCTTTGGTTGGTGAAATTGGCACTAGTGTGGATACACTAAAGAAGGGCTAGCCAATTTCACTAGAGAGAACCAAGTAATCATATTCTCTAAAGTATTCCAAGGTGTCTTGGTGATTTGTGATTCCACTTGAGGCTTCCACACTATTGGGGCTAAGCTCTTAAAGCTTGAAGACATCAAGCTACATCAAGAGGTATGTATTCTATCTTGTTACATTCATAGTTTTTGTATGCTAGATTAGGATAATACCTTGGATGTTCTTATTTGCATGTATAATAGAGAAAACATAGATCCAAGGTATTTAGGGTTGCATGTACACTTAGGAAGTGTTAGAATGCTCAAAACCCAACAGTGGTATCAGAGCCACGGGTTGTTTTCTGTTATATTGATGCAAATATTTTATTTTCAAAGTTGAAAAAAAAGGAAAAAAACATGAAGTTTGTCAAATTTTAAGATAATAACTTGTTCTTGTGAAAAACTAATTATTTGTAAAATTTGAATAATTTGCTTTATGAGTTGAATTAGGTCAAATTTAATAAAAGATAAAATAATATGATTATTTTATTAGTTTTAAAAGTTTGATCTAAAGAGTTTTATTTTTTGAAACCTCCATAAGTTATGGATATGAAAAGGTTTTAAAAAAAATTGATTCAAAGTTTTTTATGGAGTTACAAAACTTGGTCTTAATGTTTTAAAGAATTCCATAACTTGTTCTTAAGATATGGAACATGAAAAGTTTTTTTTTGTGTTATCTTGTTTTATGAGTTAATTTAGATTGATGAAAAATATTATTTGTTAGTTGGTTTTAATCCAAATTAATCTAAAAGAAGTTCATAAAATGTGTTTATGTAACTTAAAAGTCACATTTATGAATCTTAAAACTCATAAAGTTGGCAATGGTTACAAAATGAAGAGTCTTGTGTCATTGAATATTTTTTTATGACTCCATAACTTGTCCTCAAGTTATGGAAGTTCAAGAGTCACTTCATTAAAGAAAAATATGTAACCATAATTAAATCCATAAGTTATAAAATAAAGAAAAGTTAATTCTTTTATTAGTTTAAAGTCTTCCATAACTTGTCCTCAAGTTATGGAACTTGAAGAGTTTTTGGATTAAAACTACTTTAAACACATAAGTTATGGAATTAATTAGTTTTGAATAGTTTCAAAACTTGCCCTCAAGTTTTGGAATTTGTAAAGTTTTCTCTTATGAATACTTTAATTCCAAGTTAGCCCTTAGAATTTTAAAAGTTAAAATTCAACCCTTATACTTTATAATATTATAAGTTAATAATATATATATGTATAAGAGTAAAGTCAGTCTTACCGCTAGTACGCCTCATTCACGAAGCCGGTCTATAAGGTGGGTATAAGGTTGTTGCCTATAAAATGGCAACTTAATGGGTGTCCACTCTCACCCACCGCTTGCTTGACCGGTGGAGGGTCGTTAGCCGAACGGGTTTGACAAGACTATAATTCTCCTTCATTAAAAGTATTAATGATAATACTAAGTAACTAAACTCTTAATAATACCCAATCTTAGTTACTTAGGAAAAATGTGAATAAGGTGCTAACCCATGAAATTACACTTTACACTTTGTCTAAGTCGTTAGTGGAGCGTGTGTGGTTAACCGGCACACTAACTTGGACTTAACAAGGTAGGTAAAGGGTGACTTAATATTTATCATAGTATCGATGGAGCGTGTGTGGTTAACCGGCACATCGATTGAGGGGTAATTTATTAAGGGTACCAAGTGATTTGCATGGTTACTTCACACCTTGTTTTGTGATCCTCGGCATCCCAGTCACAAAACCTGAAGGGCACACTCGAGATTGAAACATGCCTTTGAAAAGTTCAATGAATCTCAAAGATCTAGGAGTTTCAAAACCAATTAAAACCTAATAATTCATTTCGTTTATCTTGGTGGAAATTGGTGAATCGTCATTCACCTACCTTCAAATATTTTATAGCTTGGATTACGGCACCCCTCTTCTAAGTTATAAAATAGTTTGTTGGGTCCTAGCCTTAATATTTCATATTGGGTGTCATATTAAGGACTTTAAATCAACTATCTTGAATATCTCCCAAAAGATGTCTGTAATAGACACCTATGATCTTCCCAAATCTAGTGAAACAAGGTTTCCTAAATGAAGATGATGTCCTTTGGAAATCATACTTCTTTCACCTCCTCCAATTATTCTCCCCAAGCCACAAGTTCTTGAAAAGTTTAAGGTCACTCAAGCCCTATTGGCAAGGCAAGGTCTAGGTGTGAACACATCTTGGAGATGTAGTCACATATTGACAAGCCGGGAGAGTTGGGTGTCAAAGTCTTGAGAAAGTTGGTGGTTCAATCACTTTCTGAGTCACATAGTGAGTTCCTTTGGGACACCTATGAAACAGACTATGACAAGACCCTTAATGATCTTATCTATTTGTTAAGATCAACTTCCTTAAAACTTGATGGACATTGACAATAGTGACACAGGATATCCAGAAAAGCATTCTCTTCCCAATGGAAAGGGATCGGCCATAGTCAACTCGGTTGACCAAATGGTAAAGAGAAAAACTAAGTCTGTGATAGTCCTGTGCACCTTTATCAAAGGGTCCATATGTTTATATTGCCAAAGAAAGGGGCATTGGTTGCGAAGCTGCCAAATTTACCTAAGGAGGTTAAATTCAATAAGTTTGACTCTACTTCAGGTAAAGTCCACTATCTAACTCTGCTAAGTTTCTATTCTGAGATTCCTGATACATGATGTGACTGGGTCACATGGTGATGTTTTAAGAATCAAAGAAAAGTGAAGAAACTTAAAGAAAGAATATGCTGAATCTGATGGCGTAGATGGATTTCTATCGCATAGTTTGAAGATCGGATTCTTGAGCAACTTCTTAGGAGTTATGAGATATTGCTTAGGAATAGATAACAACAAGTTTTCATATGGATTGTAAGGATAAGTTTTTCCACAAAGTTTTAAAATAAAAGAAAATTTTTTTGATTTTATTTATTTTAAAATATCCTTACAATGGCTTTTGAGGAAAAATTGTTGCTTATATGATTCCATTAAGAGCAAGAGTGGAAATATGAAGTTGATTCTTTCATTTGTGGTAATGTCTATATTTACCAAATAAGGAAAGATTCTCATCACCCAAGTTTCATTTGGACCGGGACTTGGAATCATGCAAGTTATATAGCATGATGAATGAGAACTTTCAAGTTTTGGAAAAATTAAGACTAATTACTGGTTCACATGGATGTGTGAGTCAAGTGAAGGACTAAAGGATCGAGTACACAGTCTTGTGCACTGATTAAGTCCACCACAAAAGATCGATAAGATTATTCATCATAGTTTACTAAAGCTCAGTAAATATGATTATACTTACATGCTTAAGTGTAACTCTGAGACATTGGAAAAGGTTCCAATGTAAGGCAGAGCGAATAAGAAGAATCAAATTAGGCAGAAGGATAAAAGTTTCTCAAATCTGAAAAGATGGGAGAGTACTTTAGTATCAGTTTTTGTGATCATCTTAATGATTAAGAAACCATATCAAAATTAGTTCTCTAAGGAAATCTTAGTGCATTCTTATGACTAAGAAGAGGAACTTGAATTGTTGAAATGGTTAAATCAAGAAGATGAGTCATACTTCGTTCCAATACAAGTCTTAGAGTCATACTCCAAGATTGTCATTTGAGTGACATGTCTTAAAGAAGGTTTAAAACACTTGTCAAATGTATGAGTAAAAGTTTTCTACTCTTGTACATTTGAAATTGGTAAGTTGTGATGTTTTGGATAAAACAAAGACCAACTTAGGCCAATTGGGTAAAGTGTTTTTCTTGATTAGAATCCGCACTATCTCTTGGATGTTTGACAAGGGAGTCTTATATGTCAAGAGGACAGTGGGAGTCTTAAAGGTCTTGAAAGTCTCAAGAAATAATCAAGAATAAAACCTGAAATTCTTCACTAGCACACGACTTGAGGTTTATAACCTATCGTGTTGACATATCTATGCCCATTCCAGTTAAAGTTGGCTTTGCATATGAGTTATTAGAGTTCTCAGTTTGTTGCATAACAACTTGGAAGCAATGGCAGGCCCTTGAGCTGCCAGGTGGCAAGAAGTTAAGATTGAGTTCAATCCATATGGTTTTGGATTTGTCAATATCTTTGTCTTGTGATTATGGTTTGACAAATTCATATGGGTAGGAACTCATACACCATATAAATCTAAGTGTCATAAGGTTTCTCTCCGATTCATGAAAATGATGGTGAGGAAACGCTTTCACTAAGTAGATTTTACGAAGATATCAATTGTGTTATTTGCATTTTCAAAAGTCGTTAGTGGAGCGCGTGTGGTTAACCGGCACACTAACATGGACTTGTGAGAAATGGCAAATGCCTAAGCAATTGAGACTATGATTACGGTATCCCTTTTCATGGTTCTTGAAATTGCTTAGACACACAGGTGAGCTATCTACGGAAAGGGTGTATGAATCTAAATTTCAGACTGTCCAGCTGATTTCTGAGTACATGTCAAAGCTAGTAGGAGCATAAGTGTTATGCTAATAATCATCATGTTAGTGGGAGCATGATAATTATGATAAGTATTGCAAGTTAGCAATGTTAATTATAGAAAACAAAAGTTTCAATTGGGAAAAAGTTGTTTTGCTATAATTAAGGGAGAGGAAATTATGCTTCATCTCAAATCTATAAGCTTAGATCGTGAGGTTTTAATCATTTAGTCAAGGATATATATGAATTTCATGTTGGAATGGCTCAACATAAGGAAATTCTGTATATGGGTCCATTATTTGCGTTCTAAAATTCGATTATGATTACGGCATCCCTTTTCATAATCTGAATTATGAGAACTTGGCAAATTGAAATGGAAATATTATAGCAAAAGACTGGTTTAGTCTTTATGTAAGACATCATGAATCGTGTCCCATATGCTTCGGATATAGGATCGATTACATGTGCTATATTCATCCGTTCTAAAATTTTCCAAATGCCTGGGGCATTAAGAAGGGAAAAGGTTTAGAACTGGATATGACTAAAAGGATTAAACAATTGTCGAGGACAATCTAAGGTTTACCAAATATTGGTTACCCAAGGACAATTGGAAGTATAGTGATAATTCTGGAAGGACCATATTGACATAATCTGTAAGGAGGCAACTCTTGTTCAGAAGTGATAGTCAAAATGGAAACTGGAAATGTTTCAAAGTTAGAATTTTCAATCTGTGTAAGATTAAGGAAACTTAATGCAAGAAGGATATTTCCAAGGAGTTGATCTCCTTTGGAATACTCTGTAATGATTGTTGCCAAGTATTTATGACTTTGTGCATAATCATTACGAGAGGATCAATGCATATAAGTTTAGAATCTAACAGATTTCAGTAAATGGCATGAATTTGGAATTCTTGCATTTGCGGTAAGGATTTGGGAGTGTGAAAAGAGAATCATTGAAGTTATGTTCAATTGATCTAGTTCACAAAGTAAGGATCATAGACAAACATAGTATGCATACTTGGTGTGTGGCATGACTAGTGTTTAAGAAAACATAGTGTACATGCTTGGAGCATGGGACAACTATTGTTTTAAATTCAAGAATAAAGTTGATAGCTGAAACAGTATACAATGAATAATGTGTAATCATATGGTGATAAATAAAAGGTGTTTTATTTATGTTCAAAGATTTGATACCATATTGGATTCAATTATTATTGTGTTTCACTTTGCATGTTTTGACTTCCCGAATAAACTAGGTTATTCTTCCGGAATGACTAAGTTATTCAAACCATCCACAGTCGGTCATATGTTGGAAGTAGATATGAATTAAGACTGTCATGGGTTGGCTTGTAGAGGTCTAAGGTGTTGGACAAAGGGCTACAACACTCATGAGTGCTCATAAGTTCTGAGTATTGGATTCAACCCGCGCTCATTGGAATCACTTCATGGATTGTATCACGAGTGATCATGAGACGATAATATCTTATATTCTTCAAACCTAGAGATATGAGTTGTTACTATGAGTTGGTTGTACATTGATTGCACGAAAACGCATTTGGTAACTCGGTGCTATAAAACGTGCCTTTGTGTATGATTCAACAAGTAGTAGAACAAGCCATATGAGTCGAAGTTTATCCATTCCTTTTACCTTCGGGATAAAAGCGATATCTGTGGGCCCCTCGATGATTTGATGATAACAAATGGAAGTGCTCGGCCGGGCCAGGACTGATTTGATTCGTTCAATTAGTCAGTCGTCATAAATCGGAAATTGGGAAACAACAAATGGACAGAGAGAATGATTATAATCCATGTCTCAGTCCATATGATATCTAGAATGGAGGAATATATGATCCCTTATCTAATGGACAAGTTCGTTGACAAGATCAGAGTTCGACAGCAGCTTTAAGAGCTACGATTGCCAGTTAGGTTTGAAGTCATACGCAATAATAGTTTTAGACTTATCCAAGTGGGAGACTGTTGGATTAATGTCTAAGTCCATAACTATATTTGGTATGTACTTGACCCGACCCGGCATGGTCCATTTGGGTTGCACTTCACCGACACAATTTATATGGATAATCTTTTGAGAATAGTATGTTTATGATTAATATTAATATATTATAAGTTCTAATATATTAATATGGAATCATATTATTTAATTAGTATTGATCAAGAATTAATTTATAATTAATTAAGTGATCAAAAGGAACTAATTAAATATGGACTCTTATATATATGGAATGGGCCAAGTTCATTTAGGTTGGGCTAAGCTTTCATGGATAGTCCATGGAGTGTTTAACCCATGGATCCTAGGAAATGAAAGGTCATGGGTATTAGGGTTTAACCCTAATCCTCCATACTATATAAAGATGTCTTTGGTTGGTGAAATTGGCACTAGTGTGGATACACTAAAGAAGGGCTAGCCAATTTCACTAGAGAGAACCAAGTAATCATATTCTCTAAAGTATTCCAAGGTGTCTTGGTGATTTGTGATTCCACTTGAGGCTTCCACACTATTGGGGCTAAGCTCTTAAAGCTTGAAGACATCAAGCTACATCAAGAGGTATGTATTCTATCTTGTTACATTCATAGTTTTTGTATGCTAGATTAGGATAATACCTTGGATGTTCTTATTTGCATGTATAATAGAGAAAACATAGATCCAAGGTATTTAGGGTTGCATGTACACTTAGGAAGTGTTAGAATGCTCAAAACCCAACACAAACTACTTCTCAAAGATAGATCTACGATCCGGATATCACCAATTACGAGTTCTAGAGGGGGATATTCCAAAGACAGCTTTCCGAACTCGTTATGGACACTACGAATTTGTAGTGATGCCGTTCGGATTAACCAATGCACCAGCAGTATTTATGGACCTAATGAATAGGGTATGCCGTCCTTACTTGGATCAGTTCGTCATCGTCTTTATCGACGATATACTTGTCTACTCCCGAAGTGAGGAAGAGCATAGTCAGCACCTACGAAAAGTCCTAGAAACACTGCGAACAGAGAAACTCTATGCGAAGTTCTCTAAATGCGAATTTTGGATTCGAAGAGTTGAATTTTTAGGCCACGTTGTTAGCGAGAAAGGTATACACGTGGACGCCTCCAAAATTAAGGCCATTGAGAACTGGTCGGCACCAAAGACACTTACAGAAATTCGTCAATTTCTAGGTCTCGCTAGCTACTATCGCAGATTCATAAAGAACTTCTCTAGCATTGCGAAACCTCTTACTACATTAACCCAGTAAGGTGTGGCCTTTGGCTGGAAAGCGAAACAAGAGAAGGCATTCCAGACACTAAAACAGGCCTTGTGCACCGCACCGATACTATCCCTCCCCGAAGGGATAGAAGACTTCGTAGTGTATTGCGATGCGTCAAATCAAGGACTAGGTTGTGTTCTTATGCAGAGAGGGAAGGTTATTGCTTATGCCTCCCGACAGCTTAAGACACACAAAGTGAACTATACGACACACGATCTTGAGTTAGGAGTAGTGGTATTTGCTCTGAAGATCTGGAGACACTACTTATACAGAACAAAGAGTACTATTTTCACCGATCACAAGAGCCTTCAACACATTTTCGATCAGAAGGAACTCAACATGCGGCAACGACGATGGGTTGAGTTACTAAATGACTACGAATGCGAAATTCATTATCATCCTGGCAAGGCCAACGTCGTAGCTAACGCCCTCAGTCGAATGGAATACACTGGTCGGAGGGTCAAATCTCTGACTATGACTATCCATTCCCACTTATCCACACAAATTAAGGCGGCACAAATGGAAGCTTTGCAACCTGAAAATGTGGCGGGTGAATCCCTGCGAGGAATGGAAAAGAATCTAGAAGTCAAAGGTGGCGGAGCCTACTATCTCATGGACCGAATCTGGACCCCGAAACATGGTGGTTTCAGAAACGTAGTCATGACCGAAGCACACAACTCAAGATATTCCGTTCACCCAGGTTCGGATAAAATGTATCTGGATCTTAAGAAACTGTACTGGTGGCCTAACATGAAAGCAGAAATTGCTACCTTCGTAAGTAAATGCCTTACTTGCGCTAAGGTTAAGGTCGAGTATCAGAAACCTTCAGGATTACTACAACAACCGGAGATACCAGAATGGAAATGGGAGCGGATTACTATGGACTTCATAACCAAGTTACCCAAGACGACGAGTGGACTCGATACCATATGGGTCATCGTCGACAGATTAACCAAATCCGCACATTTCCTACCCATCAAGGAGACTGACAAAATGGAAAAGCTTACAAGAACTTACTTTAGGGAAGTAGTGCGACTGCATGGTGTTTCGATATCCATTATCTCCAATAGAGATAGTAGATTCACTTCAAGATTATGGCAGTCACTACAAAGTTCCCTAGGGACTAGGCTAGACATGAGTACAACCTACCACCCACAAACAGACGGGCAAAGTGAGAGAACGATACAAACTTTAGAAGATATGCTAAGAGCCTGTGTGATTGACTTTAGAAAGGCATGGGATATCCATTTACCCCTTGTCGAATTTTCATACAACAATAGTTATCATACAAGCATAAAGGCTGCTCCGTTCGAAGCCCTCTATGGTCGAAAGTGTAGATCCCCTCTGTGCTGGACTGAAGATGGCGATACCCAGTTAGCTACAGGAAGAGTTCCTGAAAGCACTCTCACCGGTCCGGAAATCATACGAGAAACGACAAAGAAGATCGTTCAGATTCGTGAACGATTGAAAGCCTCTAGAGACCGACAGAAAAGCTACGTTGACCAAAGGAGGAAACCTTTGGAATTCCAGGTAGGAGACCATGTTTTATTAAAGGTCTCACCGTGGAAGGGTTTAATACGCTTTGGAAAGCGTGGGAAACTAAATCCAAGATACATAGGGCCTTTCGAGATTCTTTCAGAATCAGCCCTATGGCTTACAAGCTTAACCTACCGCGTGAACTTAGTAACATACATCCAACCTTCCACGTCTCGAACTTGAAAAAGTGTCTGTCCGATGAGACTCTTGTTATTCCACTCGACGAGATCGAGATCAACGAGAGCCTCAACTTTGTGGAAGAACCAGTAGAAATCATGGACCGAGAGGTCAAACAAACAAAACAAAGTCGCATACCCATCGTGAAGGTTCGCTGGAACGCCAAGCGGGGACCTGAATTCACATGGGAACACGAAGATCAGATGAAACAAAAGTACCCTCATCTCTTTCATGTTCACTTGTATCTTTACTACTTTAAATTTCAGGACGAAATTCCCTCTAACGGAGGGATGATGTGACAACCCGATATTTCAAATCTTTGTAATGACCTAAAAAGTCAAGTATTGTAACCACTTTTGAGTTAATAAAATTAACTTTGATAATAAAATGTCCAAAAAGTTCTATTTAAATTCCTTCTATGTTTAAATGTCATTAAACCATGATCGTACGTAAAAAGAACGCCCAAATCCGACTTCGTATATTGAAGTTAAGATTTTTCCAAGTTCGGCTTAGCAGCAGACAACTAAAAACTCGAATCGGAGATCGAGCGACTTTTGGCCGGAATGACCTAAACGAGAATTGAAGGTCTTGACAATGGTATTTCAGCGGTGAAAAGTCTGGCGAAAACCGACGTCAGATAAAAAAGTTATGAATTTTTAAAGAAATTCCTTAATCACGTCATTTTATAATTAAATAATAAAAATAATTTCGGAATTTGCCAACGGAGTCTAAACGAAAGTTGTAGAGCGTAGTCTCACCTACGCGTGGATATAAAGACCATCGAAAACGGAGTTTGTATGAAGAAGATATGATTTTTTTAAATTTATTAAATAAATTATATATAAATTAAATCAAAAATCCGGTAATATCCGAAGGAGTCAGCGTCCTCATCCGAGTTACGCGCTGCGTAACCCCGTACGCCCCGCGTACCCGAGGGCCTTGGTCTCGGTCCGTCCACATCGCCCCTATGCGAAGCTACCGACCCGCCCCATCCGACCCGCCCCATCCGACCCATCCCATCCGATCCGTCCCATCCGAAGCTGAGGCAGTCGAGGACTCGCTCATGCATGACGTACGCGTACGCGCTGCGTACGAGCGTACGCCCCGCGTACCGAGGCTTCTCAGACCCCCTATAAATAGAAATGCGAGGGTTCCCAAAAATTCACTCCATTTCTCTCCTCTCTCTCACGATCTTGCCTCGATTTCCGTGCCCATTCAAACCCGTAGCTCTGGTCTTTTTGCTCAAGACCCGTGGGTCGATTTTACTCCCGAGATTCCCGAGAATCCCGAGAAAAAATCCGTTTCCCAAGACGAAACTCTGCCCGGTTTTCCATCTCGCTATCTTCAAACTTTCAAGTGAGTTCATACCCCTTAATTAACCTTTTTAAGATATTCTAAATGCTTTTATATGCTTTCAAGGGGGGGGGGGGGAATACAAGTAAAACACACGAGTATTATCGTATGTTACATAAAGAATTATTTTATATGCTTTTATACATATCCAAATCATATGTGATTTATAAACTTTATAGGGAACTTTCGTATATAAAATATGTTACAATAGAATTCTATCTTTTGAAATATAAATTGTTGTAATGCATGTATAAACTAAACATTTTCTTAGATTTTATGTATACTTGTCTATCTTAGGCGCTACAAAAATCTATACTTTCATAACAAGTGATTCCTTTTCTAGGTATTTCTAAACAAAAGAGACACACTTTTAGAAAACTATAATAGGTATAGTTTTACAAGGATATTGCTAACTTTTGCATACTAGAAACATGATTTTCAAGAAGTCACTTTCATATACAAGAACAAACGAACATTTTAACACGTAAATCTGTTTTTATACCATGGTTTTGTGAGACATAAACTTCACGTACGTTCGAGTACACATTTTAAGTCCTGTATTATATACCAGAATCCCTTGGAGGGGGAGCATGGTGTTTGTGTATAGATCTATACGGGCTTGACAACCCGCGCCCTGACTGTTAGCTATAGTCCACCGTTTGGGGTAACAAACGTCATAACATTCCAACGCCTGAAGAACGTTGTGTATAGGGATTCCAAGTCAATAGTATGGTTATAAAACTCACATGGGGTGTTAAAAATGCATTGATTTACAATGTTTTCAAACACATTGGTTATTTCACACTTACATACATTTTAGAAACAAACATTGGTCTTGAGAGAAGGCTACTTTTATACTAGTAGAAAATATAGGATTTTCTAAACACAAACAAACAAGGACAAAACATTTCATTTTCATACAAACATTGTCATTTAAATACTTATGAAACTCACCAGCTTAAATGCTGATCTACTCTTTCAAAATTACTTGTATGTCCCAGGGAATCAATAATTCCAGGTATCATTATGCTTTTGATGAAGGGATGCTGCGGCGCCAGTTTAATTTCATATTTTGACATCATATTGTAATTGGTTTTGAACATGTAACTTTTGACAAATGTAAACTTTCAATTATATATGTGATGGTTGTATTGCTTTCTTTACTATGTATTCATTTGTTACGTTACCACATGAAGTCATCCGCCCCCGAACGTTTCCGCCGTTCCGGTTTGGGGGTGTGACAATTTTATTGTTGTACCTTATGAAAGAACACACATGTATTAAAACTCTACTTATAATGCAATGGATGATGTTGTTGCTTGTTTATTATATTACATTGTTGTGATACTTCACATGACGTCCTCCACCCCGGAAAGTTTCCGCCGTTCTTGGTTTTGGGGTGTGACAGATTGGTATCAGAGCATTGTTTATAGTGAATATAGTATATACACCCATAAAAGATATACTAACTATAAATACATTGGGATTAAAACACTCTGTCTAAGAGTTATACTTTTAAATAATAAAATATTTAACTAAGTATACATGCCTGCATTCATACTAAAATCAGTGTCACAATGACAAGAACAAAAGTATTACGATTGTTGAATATCACAAGTAAGCCTGGAGATATATGGTCAGTCTTGGGAATGGCATCGCCTGATCAACTATCTTGGTCCGAGGAGTGATTAGCATATGCCCAGGAATGGTTGTGATATGGCAACAAGTCTAAATACTTACCAACACAACCATAAAGAAATACCATACGGGTATTTAGTCTTACTGTTATTATCTTAGTCAGTTCGTCTATGTAGCTATTTCTTATATCCCCAAATTCTCGCGTAGATAACATGGCTGGATTCCATCCCCACAGCAACCTGTTCCTTCCGAATGAAGTGATTGTTGGATGGTTTGGAGAAGAACCAAATGATGATCATCCAATCCCTCTGAATGATCACCATGCTGACGACCTTTCAGACGATGCCATCTCCGAACCCGAGGTTGAGAACCTACCCCAGGCAGCTTCCGTTCCGATTCCTAACCCTCGTCCGGCTTTTCAAGGCCTGACGCCTGAGTGGGTGGAATGTTTGGAAACATGGAGCCAAGGACAAGATCAGCCCATGCCATTTAATGGTGACCGAAGCTTCTATGACCTGAGCAATGGGGGCCCAGCAGACAGAAGCATGCCAATTCTGATCCGAAGAGTTGCCCGAAACGAAATTCAGGGCAAGACAGCTCTACAACGTATCGCAGAAGTTGATACACATGGAGGAATGCATATGCTTCGCACCAGTTGCCTTGAACATGCTCGTGAGAGGTCTGAGAGAGACCATGAAACCCTGCTGCAAGCACTGGCTGAATCACGAGCCGAAGTCATGGAACTTCGGGTATGCCAGAAAGTGTACGAAAGACACCTACTTGATGTGGAACGCCAACTGGCTGAATTGAGAGTTCACCAGAGGGATGACCGTCGCTAGTAGTAGATACTTTACTTTATTTTTTTCCCTTGTTAGAACGGAATCGTCTTTCTGTCTATGCCCGATGTGGTATTTTCTATGAAACTATCTTGTACTGTAAGTACTTTAGTTAGGCCCTTTACGCTGTCAAGAACTATTTTCTCTGGATATGATGTAAGACCTTTTACAAGGTCATTTTCCCAAACCTGTATGTCATGAATATCAAAGATGTTGACAGTCAGCTAACTTCTGAGTCATTCTTTATTCAAATACTCTTATCATACTTTCATTAGAGTCTATTTGAAACATGCTCTAGTCAAGTCATTGGACTATAACAATTTAACTCCGGAGACATCTCCAAGTCTCTTTCAATGGTTGGATCACGTTATTCGCCAACCAACGATACCTCGGCTAGCACGACAAACATCTTGAGACCATTGCATGAACTTACTCGCGATCTTTGCTAGGACTGCATCATAGGGATGTAGGTCAAACCTTCGTGAACATACTTCCATTCCATACTAGGACTGCATCATAGGGATGTAGGTCGAACCTTAGAGAACATACTTCTATTCTTTACATGAGCGATCGAACTACGTTTAGATTCAACCATTTTCACTCACAACTTCATTTTTCTTTCGGTGTAACAGAATCATGAATCCCAAGAAAAACGATCAGCCCATCAACCCAACACCAACTCTTCAGATTGATGCAGCTACCTTTCAAGCTGCAGTCTCAGCTGCCGTGTCAGCTATTCTGACCCAGCTGAACACTAACAACGCAAGTGTTAACGAGATTGTTAACAACTATTCCCATCCAAGTAACAATCTAGTACCTCAGCAAGCAACAAACTATCACGATACCCCAAGTCCTAAGACTGTCACACCCCGAAAACCAAAGGCGGAAACGTTTCTGGGGTTGACTCCACGTTGAGTATCAAATCCAATGCACATAGTAATCACAGTGAACAACCATTACATTACATATATTTGAAAGTTTACATTTGTTTCAAAAGTAAATTGTACAAGTGTTATACATATATCATATGAACAAAAGTAGAGACGAGTCTTCTGCGCACTCCGTCTTCACCAAAAGATATCATCGTGTACCTGTCTAACGTGGACCTAAGAATACAAGCGGTTTGAAAATCAGCATAAAGCTGGTGAGTTCATAAGATTGTTTTCTGAAGATGTACCAGTTTCCATTAGTTTTCCGAAAATGTTTGTTATCCAAGAAAATCCCATATTTTCTTATATAAAACAGTTTAGTTATCTTTCATTACCAGTTCAATTATGCGTTATATGTTATCCCAGGAAAATCCCATATATTCCTAAATACAAGACCGATTGAATATCACAGAGTATAGTTTAATACACAAAACTATATATTGAGAATCATGGGATTACTATCCCGAATTAAGTATAAAATACTTTAATTATACATGATCTGTAGATGGAAAGTAGTTTGAAAACCTTGAGACTAACATCTCGTACTACATATAGATTTAATACCATGCGACTATCATCCCAGACTAGATACAAGATAGTTTGATATACTTGAAAATATAGACTAAAAACCATGGGACTACCATCCCGGACTAGATACAAAATAGTTTGTTAAAAACCATGGGATTACTATCCCGAACTAGATATAAGATAGTTTGATAAAACCATGGGATCACTATCCCGAACTAGATATAGATTCTAACCATAGGAATAACATCCTGGAATAGATATGAACCTATAGACTAAAAACCATGGGATTACCATCCCGTACTAGATATATATCTCCAAAACCAAAGCCGTGAATAAACTATTATTTATACATATTTTGAGTCGGGTAACCATGCTGATACGACAACGAGACCTCCTTGACGCTTGTCAGACGTCGGACGATATCCATAAATTGTCACCCCAGGCGTGCCCGCCTAACTGTAGCTAGCAGTTAAGGTGTGGGATTGTCAGTCCCGAATAGATCTATTTACAAATTCCTCGCTCTCCCTCCAGGGGACTCTGGTTACACTTCCGGGGAGGATTTACTGATCATCCATAAAGGGTAGTGACGAACTCACAAGCTAGTACTAAACTATTCACAGGGTTCTCATATGATATCAAACACACAAAAGATTATAAAACATAATACAGTGAATATAGATACATACAATGAAACTATCTGGCAATACATTCAAATAATGCGGAGATAAACTGAATCAGACATAGTTTATCTAATAACTTATACACATATCAGTACATGATAAAACGAAAATTAAAGAAACCCCAAATTATTCCCATAATAATTTGATTAGTTTGGTTATTTCCTTCACTACAATTCATTTAGTTGTAGTTGATAAATCATCCCTTGTGCTCAGTAAAATGCATAAGGAGGTAAAGGTATTTATAAGTTTTCCAGATATTATTTCAAACACATCAATGTTATGTTTTAAAAACAGTTATAGTTTGCTTGTATTCCCCCCTGAAAACATTGAAAAACCATTTAAAAAGGGTAGGGGTATGAACTCACCGGACGAGAAATATGACGATTTCGAATGTTAAACGTTGGTTCGGGACTTGCAAATGCACGAGGTTCCTAAGTATAATGAAAAGATACACATTTGTATCTAATTAGGACTTAGATTATTTAATTGTTAGGGACAAACACTTTTAGTCGCGGAAACACCCCATTGCAAGTGTTTGGAGGGACCTGGGTGGCGTTTAAGGACTTGAATGACCGGGAAATGGAGTTTACTCTTCAAGAGTAAACTCATACAAGAGTTTTCGGCCTATAGCACCCATTCCCCATGAGTTTACGGCCGTAAACTCATGGTGGGGTGGTTTATGGTGCAAATTGGCTTGAAACTATTAAGAGGGAATTTCTAAGGTTTGATTTAAGGCTTGGAATTGATTAAATTCATCAAATAACACCACTTAAGGGAGTTTACGGCCCTAGCATGGAGCTTACGGCCGTAAACTCCTATACCCCCTTTGAATGAATGATTTAATGTCCCAAAACTAAGCACATGTGATTCCAATAATTTTTCCTAGCCTTATATGGATTTTTAAGGGACTTTTGGCCTAGATTTTGGAGTTTACGGCCCATGAACACCCTCATGGCCGTGAACTCCTTAGATGGGGAAAATAATATGTTTTAAGGTCCAATACTTGTTTGTAAACACATCTAGAATTTATCCCAAGGCTTTAGGTGTGTTAAAGTGGCATTTTAACACTTTACATTGAGTTTACTCCCCATGTTATGGAGTTTACGGCCCAAGCATATCTAAGCCCCTAAAAATATATGTTTAATGTGTTCTAAGGCTAAAACCAATATTCTAAAATTCATATCTAAGCCTTATTAGTGTTTTGGAAGGGTTTAAGGTCATAAAAACCCCATATATATGAGTTTACGGCCCAAGCATGTTCTTGGGCAGTAAACTCATGTTTACTCTTCAAAATCCATGTTAAAGGCATTCTAAGTCCATTCCATTAAGCCATTAAGCCATATCTAAGTCCCAAAATTGTTTAGGAGGGGTTTAAAGGCATAAAAACCCTCTATTATGAGTTTACGGCCCAAGCATGCTCCTTGGCCGTAAACTCATGTTTGAGGTCCAAAATCAAAGTTTAAGTTCGGATTTGAAGGCTAATGAGGCTGTACAACAAGTTAGGGAAGGTACCTTGGTGATTAGAAGCCCTAAATTTGAGATTTTGGACCCTGAAACTTGAATTTAGGAGAGAGGTTAGAGAGAGAGTAGAGAGAGGAAGCAAAAGCTTCAAATGAAAGTTTTAACACGTTTATATAGGTTGCAAAACTTGGACACGGTGGAATTCTACCCGATACCGGCATTAAACGGGGCTTTTGGTCGCACCCGATTAAGTTTTCGTAACCCGACAGGGCGTTTCTACAATTTTTGAAATAACTATTTTGGGCTAATTTCATGAGTTCCTAAGGGGTTTGGACACTCATTAGATTATAATAAACATATAAGTTTAAACCATTTAACTTCAAACAAAATCGGGACAAATTGGTAAACAGCGAATCTTTACGGGTAGAACGGGGTTTTCGGCGATGAACAACTTCGGGTTGTTATATTATCCCCCCGTTAGAGGGAATTTCATCCCGAAAGTCAAAGAATAAGATATAGATCATGAATTGGAATGAGACACGAATGTATTTGTTGCCTCGGATCTTCACGAACTCAAATGGAATCGGGTCTCCGCTTGGCGTTCTAGCGAATTCTCACTATCAGGATGTGTCTTTGTTTCGCACATTGACTCTCTCTCAATCTACGATCTCATTCGGTTTTCTCATGGAAGTTTCAACCCTGGACGACTTCGGTTTCCTCAAAGGAAATCACTAGGGTTTTCTCGGGTAGGTACTTCTAAGGATTCGAGACGTGAAGTACCGGATGGATGTTACCAAGTTCTGAAGGTAGTCGAAGTTGGAAGGTTACGAAATCGATTCTATGAGGATCACGAAGGGTCTAATGTATCACGAGGGAAGTATTTCACACTTCTCAAAGCATATCATGCTTTTCTGGGATAAAGTCATCAACAGAACTCACGCTCCAACAGGAAAGCACATCTTCAAGTAGCCGGGTAGCTAAGGGTCTGATGGCTTTAGAAGAAATTTATGGGTAGATCTGCGATATTAGTCGATGGGACCCAAGAATCGACAAGTTTCTATGGGTATTTTTGGTGCCTACTAATTTCCTATCGCCTTAGACGTTGGAAAAGTACACGGTTACGAATACTTTACTTGGCTACATGATCGAGGGAAAGAGATTTGACCGAAAGGATACCATTACTAATCCGTAGTGATCATATCAGTTCTTGGTCACCGTTTGGAACACGTCATTCTCACTGAGGTTCGGTCACGAGGTAGATCCAGATATTAGGCCGATGCGAGGCTAGACTAGATGTTCGGAAAGAGTTCTCGAGAGTCCTTCGGGAAAGAATTTAGGGAAAAGAGTTGCAGACTTCCCGTTTCTCAATGATCACAGGAACGAGGGATGCATGGCAATTCATATCAGGAAAATTTTTAAGCTTTAAGGCATGAAATGATACGAAGGTTTGATGCCGAAGATCACGAGAGTTGGGTCGGGAAAAGATCTAGACGGGTGACCCTTTTTGAAACCAAGAATAACGACACGTATGAGACTCGGTCATCACATGTCAAACATAGCAACAAAGTATTTCCTGAAAAGTTTCCCATTTAAATCGAATGGAACAGAATAATCCTCCGGACTGAGAATACAATTTACAGGTACGAAGTTAGTGTTCTCTATCTCACTGGTTAGCCGTCTCGATTGTACACATTTTCGATTATAAACGAAGGGTTAAGTTTAGAAATTGTTTGAATGGATAGATAACAAGTTTCCCTTCTGGTACTAGAATCGAAAAGAGTTGCAGGTATAAGAATTGTCAAAGAGAAGTATACATGCGGCGACAGTGGGATCAGCGGTTGTAGCTGCTTTGGGGCAATTTCTTTTGAAGTGCCCTACTTCGCCACAATTGTAGCAGGCTGGACTGATTCCCGTTCCAGATGATTGGTTCGTTGATTTGGCTGGTTTTCTGCAGGTTCGAGCAAGATGGCCCTTCTTGCCACAGTTGTCACAGATCCTTTCGCGACATGGACCAGGAATGCGGTGGTGGTAGCTGCACTTACCACACCAAGGAAGGGTACCAGTGTATCCACTGGTAGGAGTTTGGGCCGTGGAACTGACAGCCGAAATACCAATAGGGGCAGTAGCATAAGGGAATCTACTGTTTGCTGTTTCTTAGAAGAACCTTGCGTGCTCTGAGCCTTCCGCTTGTTCCAAAATTTCTTTTTGCTTCCACCTCCACTTGTGACCGGTTCGGGAGTGGTAGCCTCCACATCAGAGTTGTCTTCATGATCGATCAGGGTTTGCGCAAGACATTTAGCACTATCATAGGTGTCTGGCTTCGCAGCCAAGACATTTCCTTTTGTTGGCTGGGTCAACCCCCAGATAAACCTCTCAATCTTTTTACTCTCCGGGGTAACCATTCCCGGACAGAGTAACGCCAGATCATCAAATCTTGAAGTATAAGAGGCTATGTCGGAACCCTTCATCTTTAGGTTCTAGAGTTCGTGTTCTAGCTTCTGAATTTCGCCCCGAGGGCCATACTCTGCGAGTAGAAGCTCCTTCATAGCTTCCCAACCCATAACATTCGCTACAGGTAGAGTTAATGATTTGACTCGGCCGTTCCACCAAGTCAGGGCTTTGTCAAGGAAGGTGCAGGCGGCGAACTTTAATTTGTCAGATTCTGAACAGGCACATATCTCAAAGATTGATTCGATTTTCTCGAACCATCGGGTGAGGGAAATGACACCTCCGGTGTCATCACAGGATGTGGGTTTCGCGTTCATGAAGTCTTTATAGGAACCCTCTTTTCGGTGTCCCTGACTGTTCTCTTGGTTTTGGGTTTGAGTACCACCGGAACCATCCGAGTTCCTTTGAGACATAGCAGCTGCCACCGCGGCATTGACAGTTTCCTGGAACATCACAGGGTCAAATTCAGGAGGAGGTGGTGGCGGAGGGTTGTTGTTGTTCTTCGAGCTGGGTCTCTTTCTTGGAGGCATCGTGGTCTAAAAAGATCAGGAAAGAGAGGATCATAAGTCCTCTGAATTGAATCAAGAGATATGGAACAGGGAATATCTCATCAAGACAGATATAGCACCGTATTAAGCGATAAGGCAGGAAAGAGTTATCAAGACAGAACATTTTATCGCTAGAGGAATGATCAAGGAACAACGCGTATACGAGGACTTTTTACAAAGGATTTACTCGAGAAATACTCCCATAGTATTTCATGATTCACTGCAACGACGACTCGTTGTTTGGGGTATTAGATAAGTTTTTAGGTATGCCGCATACCACAGTCACTCCCAAGCACATTTTGGCCGCGTCTCGAATGAATATAGTTGGCCAGGCTATATTGACCCTAGACACGACTACATAACTGCCCAGGTTTAACCGCAGCGTACAACACCCATTTACTTATGTTTTGTTCTACTTGTAGTTAGGATCTCGACGGCTTGGTATAGTTATATACTTTTGAAAATACTTATATTTTGAAGGATACTTTTAGTTCAGAGCACTTAGGCCCCTTAATGTTTATAGTTTTATACCATGTAAGGTTTGGTATACTCCGTTCACTATAAACAAGGGCTCTGATACCAATCTGTCACACCTCGAAACCCAAAGGCGGAAACGTTTCCGGGGTTGACTCCACGTTGAGTATCAAATCCAATGCACATAGTAATCACAGTAAACAACCATTACATTACATATATTTGAATGTTTACATTTGTTTCAAAAGTAAATTGTACAAGTGTTATACATATATCATATGAACAAAAGTAGAGACGAGTCTTCTGCACACTCCGTCTTCACCAAAAGATATCGCCGTGTACCTGTCTAACGTGGACCTGAGAATACAAGCGGTTTGAAAATCAGCATAAAGCTGGTGAGTTCATAAGATGTTTGTTTTCTGAAGATGTACCAGTTTCCATTAGTTTTCCGAAAATGTTTGTTATCCAAGAAAATCCCATATTTTCTTATATAAAACAGTTTAGTTATCTTTCATTACCAGTTCAATTACGCGTTATATGTTATCCCAGGAAAATCCCATATTTTCCTAAATACAAGACCGATTGAATATCACAGAGTATAGTTTAATACACAAAACTATATAATGAGAATCATGGGATTACTATCCCGAATTAAGTGTAAAATACTTTAATTATACATGATCTGTAGATGGAAAGTAGTTTGAAAACCTTGAGACTAACATCTCGTACTACATATAGATTTAATACCATGCGACTATCATCCCGGACTAGATACAAGATAGTTTGATATACTTGAAAATATAGACTAAAAACCATGGGACTACCATCCCGGACTAGATACAAAATAGTTTGTTAAAAACCATGGGATTACTATCCCGAACTAGATATAAGATAGTTTGATAAAACCATGGGATCACTATCCCGAACTAGATATAGATTCTAACCATAGGAATAACATCCTGGAATAGATGTGAACCTATAGACTAAAAACCATGGGATTACCATCCCGTACTAGATATATATCTCCAAAACCAAAGCCGTGAATAAACTATTATTTATACATATTTTGAGTCGGGTAACCATGCTGATACGACAACGAGACCTCCTTGACGCTTGTCAGACGTCGGACGATATCCAGAAATTGTCACCCCAGGCGTGCCCGCCTAACTGTAGCTAGCAGTTAAGGTGTGGGATTGTCAGTCCCGAATAGATCTATTTACAAATTCCTCGCTCTCCCTCCAGGGGACTCTGGTTACACTTCCGGGGAGGATTTACTGATCATCCATAAAGGGTAGTGACGAACTCAGAAGCTAGTACTAAACTCTTCACAGGGTTCTCATATGATATCAAACACACAAAATATTATAAAACATAATACAGTGAATATAGATACATACAATGAAACTATCTGGCAATACATTCAAATGATGCGGAGATAAACTGAATCAGACATAGTTTATCTAATAACTTATACACATATCAGTACATGATAAAACGAAAATTAAAGAAACCCCAAATTATTCCCATAATAATTTGATTAGTTTGGTTATTTCCTTAACTACAATTCATTTAGTTGTAGTTGATAAATCATCCCTTGTGCTCAGTAAAATGCATAAGGAGGTAAAGGTATTTATAAGTTTTCCAGATATTATTTCAAACACATCAATGTTATGTTTTAAAAACAGTTATAGTTTGCTTGTATTCCCCCCCTGAAAACATTGAAAAACCATTTAAAAAGGGTAGGGGTATGAACTCACCGGACGAGAAATGTGACGATTTCGAATGTTAAACGTTGGTTCGGGACTTGCAAACGCACGAGGTTCCTAAGTATAATGAAAAGATACACATTTGTATCTAATTAGGACTTAGATTATTTAATTGTTAGGGACAAACACTTTTAGTCGCGGAAACACCCCATTGCAAGTGTTTGGAGGGACCCGGGTGGCGTTTAAGGACTTGAATGACTGGGAAATGGAGTTTACTCTTCAAGAGTAAACTCATACAAGAGTTTTCGGCCTATAACACCCATTCCCCATGAGTTTACGGCCGTAAACTCATGGTGGGGTGGTTTATGGTGCAAATTGGCTTGAAACTATTAAGAGGGAATTTCTAAGGTTTGATTTAAGGCTTGGAATTGATTAAATTCATCAAATAACACCACTTAAGGGAGTTTACGGCCCTAGCATGAAGCTTACGGCCGTAAAATCCTATACCCCCTTTGAATGAATGATTTAATGTCCCAAAACTAAGCACATGTGATTCCAATAATTTTTCCTAGCCTTATATGGATTTTTAAGGGACTTTTGGCCTAGATTTTGGAGTTTACGGCCCATGAACACCCTCATGGCCGTGACACTCCTTAGATGGGGAAAATAATATGTTTTAAGGTCCAATACTTGTTTGTAAACACTTCTAGAATTTATCCCAAGGCTTTAGGTGTGTTAAAGTGGCATTTTAACACTTTACATTGAGTTTACTCCCCATGTTATGGAGTTCACGGCCCATGCATAAGCCTTGGTCGTAAACTCTCATTTGCCCCTCAAAATATATGTTTAATGTGTTCTAAGGCTAAAACCAATATTCTAAAATTCATATCTACGCCTTATTAGTGTTTTGGAAGGGTTTAAGGTCATAAAAACCCCATATATATGAGTTTACGACCCAAGCATGTTCTTGGGCAGTAAACTCATGTTTACTCTTCAAAATCCATGTTAAAGGAATTCTAAGTCCAGTCCATTAAGCCATTAATCCATGTCTATGTCCCAAAATTGTTTAGGAGGGGTTTAAAGGCATAAAAACCCTCTTATTATGAGTTTACGGCCCAAGCATGCTCCTTGGTCGTAAACTCTTGTTTGATGTCCAAAATTAAAGTTTAAGTTTGGATTTGAAGGCTAATGAGGTTGCACAACAAGTTAGGGAAGGTACCTTGGTGATTAGAAGCCCTAAATTTGAGATTTTGGACCCTTAAACTTGAATTTAGGAGAGAGGTTAGAGATAGAGTAGAGAGAGGAAGAAAAAGCTTCAAATGAAAGGTTTAACACGTTTATATAGGTTGCAAAACTTGGACACGGTGGAATTCTACCCGATACCGGCATTAAACGGGGCTTTTGGTCGCACCCGATTAAGTTTTCGTAACCCGGCGGGGACGTTTCTACAATTTTTGAAATAACTATTTTGGGCTAATTTCATGAGTTCCTAATGGGTTTGGACACTCATTAGATTATAATAAACATATAAGTTTAAACCATTTAACCTCAAACGAAATTGGGACAAATTGGTAAACAGCGAATCTTTACGGGTAGAACGGGGTTTTCGGCGATGAACAACTTCGGGTTGTTACAAAGACCAAGAGTAAAAAATGAAAGTCTTAGACTAACTCTAAGGACAAGTCGCTTCGAAGGGCGAACAAGAAACAACAACCAGTAACAACCTTCATAGCCACGACATCAGCACCTCCAACTACCATCCCTTCGGGCGTCCCAATGGTCCCCAAACCAGCCAAACTTTATGCTGGAATTCTCCCAAAATGCATTAAATGCAGTTTTCACCACTATGGACCTTGTAAGGAGATGCAATGCTCACACTACAACAGGAAGGGGCATGCAACCCGTTTCTGCAGGATGCCAACAGCTCAGGCCGCTCATGTGCCAAACACCAGTGTGAACCAGGTTTGCTACGGTTGTGGCAAAATAGGTCACTACAAAAGGAACTGCCCAGGGGCAGAAATTGCTGGCACAGACGAAAGTCTACTACCAACCACCGCCGCAGGAGAGTCTACTCCGGACCCACGTTAATGTAATTTAGGCGTTTCGTTGTAACAGACTTATGAACCATCCCAAAACTAGTGCAAGCAGAGTCTTATCTTTTACGAGATCCCGTCCGTTTAAGGATGCTCGTGCTGCGTATACTTGTCTTTTGTAGTATACCTTGTTCGCAGCAATAGTCTTGTAGTAAATCCTAAGTTCAGTAACTCTGTTAATGGTTGCACTATTGTGTTTTGTCTCTAACGCCTTATGTTCAAATCTAATGTCTTTAGTTTTCATATGTTTCCGACTTTAACATACGACGTGAGTAAATTTGATCCTCGCAATACCAGCTCCATACGTGCATCACTTTCTCAGTAAACGTCTTTTAGCGAAGCCATCATATCAGAACTCCAAAGTACTCATTCATGAAGTACCTATTAGTTCTTTTCCTTTCCGAAGGAATCCCCACAGTATTGCTCGTGCAGTACGTCAAGTTCAATTCCAGGCTTCATACGGTTGATCTATCACTGAAGAACGTATACATGGGAGTGATATAGAAGCAATGTTCTACAGGTTTAGAATTGATGATTCCACTTTAACTTCTTTTCCCTTGATGGGATGTGAGGTTAAGGAAGAATCAGTTATTCGACTACCTTTTTCAGTCTTAATTATATACGACTCGTATACACGAAATTGTGATCATTGAACTAGGTATGAATTCTAGTATGAACTTCAGGACGGAGACTGCCCAAGACTACGAGTAATTGCATTTGGCATGTGAACACACTTAGAAACCAGTACGACTCTTATAACCAGATCGTCTTGCAGTCTAAACATCTACAGAAGATAAAAGGACAACCCGGACAACACAGTGAACTACTCAAAAACAGCATTAGAAGAACAGGCTTCTCACCCTTGAGAGCTCCAGTCTTATTATTACCAGAAGTCAACGAAGTACATCTTATGTACCTCGACTACCGGAGACTTCATTAAGATTTCCTTTAGAAATCGTTGTCTCTACCTCGCATAAACGAACTGATTGAACAACCACAGGGAAAGTATTACTTTCAGTAATGGACCTGAGATCCGAATATCACCAGTTCGAGTGTTAGGGAAGGATGTCCTAAAGACTACCCTCCGAACTCAATACAGACACTTCGAGTCTGTAGTGATACCCCTTGGATAGGACCAATACGTTCATAGTACTCATGAGCTAAATGAGCGGAGTACACCCTTCTTACTGGGATCAGTTCGTCATTTCTCTATGTAATGGCTTACTTATCTACCCTCGTAGTAAGAAAGAACTCATAGAAATATTACCCTTGGAGATACTTTTCGCAAAGTTCTCTAATCAAGAGTTTTGGAATTTAGAGTCAAATTTCCTGAGACACACTATTAGTGTTGTGGAAATTCTTGAGTACTCTGCCAAATTATCCGGAACCGTTGGGAATTTGTCGGCACCGTAGTCACCGACGGAAAATTCGCCAAATTCTAGGTCTTACAGACCTACTATCATAGTCCATTCGGAACTCCCCACAAATTTTAGAAACCCTTTCGACTTTGACCCAGCAAGGGATGACCCTTGACTGGGCAGTAAGCGAGAGAAAGAACCTTTGGAATTCCAAGTGAGAGACCAAACTCTTTAGGAACCCTCACTCTGGGAACGGCTTAATACGCTTTGTAAAGTGTGGAAAGATAAAATCCAATATAGTTAGGACCTCCGAGATTCGTACCAGAATCGGTCCTGCATTTCAAAAACTAGACCTACTCCGCGAACTCAGTAACGTACATTTTCCCCTTTGCGTCTCGAACTTGAAAAAGTATCCTTCCATTAGGACTTTCGTAATCCCTCTCGACGAGATCGAGATTTACGAGATCCTTGCCTTCATATTAGAACCGTAGTAACCCTCTACCGAGAGGTCAAGCGGACGAAGCAACGCCGTCGCCCGTTAGTGAAGGTTCGTTGGGATACCAACCAAGAACCCAATTTCACTTAGGAGTGCGAGAACCAATCGATTTGGAAGTTCACATAACGACTCGATCATTCGTACATACTTATTTGATTAGTTTCTAATTTCGGGACAAAATTCCTTCTAACAGGTGGATGATGTGACAACCCGAAATTTCCATTCTGTACAAACTATATCACTTTAATAGAAGTTATAGTAGTCACAGTTAATTTTCAGACTTTTTCGTGTAAGTTTGAGTAACTCAGGGTTTACACTTCAGGAAATATCAGGAGAGTGGGTGCACTAGGGTTTTGTGCAACACTGTTATTCCAACACCCTGTTATATGAGAAATCATTTCAGGAATAAAAATATTTTCTGCCAAAAATATCTCAGGACTATAAATAGAATTTTGAACCAAATTCATTCATTATTCGCATTTCCAACTAGAGAAAAGCCATTTTCTCTCTCACGGATCTTCGGGTTTTTATCCCAAATCGTGGGTACCCCTCTCTAGTAGTGTTATATAGCATTAAATGTGTTTATAACATAGATTACATAGCTAAATCACTAGATTTAGGAGTTTACTCCCTAAGGTGTTCTTGGGCGTTAAACTCCCGAAACGAAGCCTAGACTGTCCCCCGTGATATACAACTGCCTTAGACTCATATGTATGTGTGTTAGGGACAAGAAAACAACCAAGAATCACCCAAGTTTAGGAGTTTACGGCCCAAGAATATCTTAGGCCGTGAACTCCAAACTCAAGCTTCAAATGGTGCTTTTAAGGCACCTAAAGCATTGGACATTTACTAGGAATTGTTCCCACTTAAATCAAGGACCAAAACACTTCAAAACCACCCTCCAAAGTTGTAACAATTAGTAAAAATAGGAATGATCGTACAATGATATGTTTTGATTATTAAGCAATATGAGTATTTTATCAAAAAATGGTTGAAGGAATTTAACCTCTTTTATTTAAATAAGTTCTTGTGAAATATAAAACAAGTAACTAATGATAATTTCGTTATGATGTATGACTACGAACGATCACCGGTTTGTGAAAATTAGCATATAACATCATTTGAACGCAACAAACTTAATTTTTGTATCAACATATATCTAGTTGATAATTAAGTTAGGTTCTATGTAAAACGTGTGCTTAATAGTTGTGGAGGATTTAAATTTGACAAATATACGAACCAAAGTGACAAAACGTGTTTAACGATATGGTTAACCGGTTAAATGTCACAAAATTATACATTGGTCAATAAATTTTATATTTAAATAAATTAAAATATAAAATGAATTATTATAAGGTATAATTAAAATGTATTTAAGTGTTTTTGAATAAAAAGAATAAAACATAAACATTAAAGTTCAAATACACAAAAACTACATTGTTATATTATACTAAGTATACATGTATGTATTTGTATATATGTATTATTATCTAGTGAATGACTAGTTATGGGTCATGAATTAAAGTGATTTCATGTAAGTTTTATGATGTCTAAATCAATTAAGATAAGAGAATTGGTGGAGATAAGTGCCAACTTAACTAATAAGTGCTTAATCACTTGAGACATTTTACTAAGAATGCTTATTAATCCCTCTTCTAATTTTCGAGATTAAGACCTTCCCTCTCCTTAACTAGAACTCCTAACTAACTAAATAACTAGTAGTTAGTTAGTTAACTAACTCTATCTCTAAGCAACCACCCAAGCAAGTGGCTAGACAAGATCACATCACTTAAACTCACATCCCATCACAAGCTAGTCTAGGTTTTGTCCCCTTATCCTCTTCCACTCTTTCCTCCTTCATATCCACGAAATTTCCTCTTCATTTTACCCTCATTTGACCAGAAAATACTCCAGGGAATTACTCTCAACCTTCATCTCATTTTCAAGCACAAGAACTTCCTTCCAAAGCCATCAAAACCATGAACTAAAGGGCTGCTGTCCCTTTTGTGTTTCAGCCACCATTTCACCCATCTAAACCTTCCTTTTGCTTCACATTTTTACCACCAAATACCCCTAGAAGTTACTTGTTATGATACTCAAAATTATTGATTCAAAACAATGAGCAAACTACCCTTTTTCTTGCTCTTTTGCTGTGAAATTTCGTGACAGCAACATAACCAAAAGAGTGGTTGTTTTGGAGCATCAAACCAACAACCAAAAGTTCATCTTCAACCTTCCATTCTTCAAGTATTCACATAAGGTGAGTTCATACCCCTACATTTTCATGTTTTATTCAAGTTTTAAGGGGGGGGGGGGGGGAATACAAGTTAGAACACTAAACATAACTTAAATTTAAATGACAGTTTTCTACAGAAAAGTTGAGTCCTGTTCACGGACTGTTTTGACCATCTTAAACTTAATATATTTCAAAACCGTACAATATGAAAATAGCTCAAGTTTATACCTTTCTAATCACTATTCGCACGCATTCATACGATTTTTCTACAATTTATGGCGATTTTTATAAAACTGTCTGTCATTTCAGAAGTGATTTCGGACCAGTCTATGAAGATGTTCATTTTCACACTAGTTTGAGACCACTGAAAATCATAATAAAAATTAGGAACAAAGTAGACTCATTTTATAAACTCTCAGAGGTGACGGAATCAGTTTTTGACTTACGAGGATTTTTCTATGACTTTTCTAAAAACAGGGACAGTAAAGGGTAAAACTGTCAAAAGTGGTCTATAGATTTATTAACACCTTCTAACATTTTTGAGCAATGTTTATACATTAAGGAAGTTAAAACACAATCATTTAAATATGTTTAATTACCATTTTTACAAAAGTGATAAGTACAAAAAGGTCTTTAGTATCAAACTTAAGGATTATTTCATGCAAAGTTTCTAATAAAAACGTATGAATATGAACAACAATTACGAAACATACCAAATCATCTTTTAAAATTTATACATATATATAACCATATACATATATATGTTTTGTTTACAAACTTGTCTTCTACATCGAAAATATACATATATATGTTTTGTTTACAAACTTGTCTTCTACATCAAAAGTTACATTTTTCATAATAAGTGAACATTTTACTAGGGATTACTATACAAACGAGACACATTTTTAGAAAACTATAATAGGTATAGTTTTACGAGAGCATTACAAACTTTTACATACTAGAAACACTATTTCAAGAAGTTTACTTTCATATACAAGAACAAACGAACATTTTCATACATAAATCTGTTTTATACTAAGTTTTGTGAGACATCAACTTCACGTACGTTCGAGTACGCATTTTATGTCCTGTATTATATACCAGAATCCCTTGGAGGGGGAGCATGGTGTTTGTCTATAGATCTATACGGGCTTGACAACCCGCGCCCTGACTGTTATCTACAGTCCACCATTTGGGGTGACAAACGTCAGAACATTCCAACGCCTGAAGAACGTTATGTATAGGCATTTCTAGTCAATAGCATGGTTATAAAACTCACATGGAGTATTGAAAACACATTGATTTACGGGGTTTTTCAGACGTATTGGAAATTTTATACTTACATACATTTTTAGAAACAAACATTGGTCTTGAGAGAAGGCTACATTTATACTAGTAGAAAATATAGGATTTTCTAGAAGCAAAAAAACAAGAACAAAACATTTCATTTCATACAAACATTGTCATTTAATACTTATGAAACTCACCAGCTTAAATGCTGATCTACTCTTTCAAAACTACTTGTATGTCCCAGGGATTCAGTAATTACAGGTAACAAACAGCTTTTGAAGAAGGGACGCTGCGGCGCCAGTTTAAATTCATATTTTGGCATCATATTGTAATTGGTTTTGAACATGTACCTTTTAACAATGTAAACTTTCAATTATATATATGATGGTGGTATTGCTTTCGTTACTATATATTCATTTGTTACGTTACCACATGAAGTCATCCGCCCCCGAACGTTTCCGCCGTTCCGATTTGGGGGTGTGACAAAAGTGAGTTTATGGCCAAGACATGGTTCTTGGGCCGTAAACATGAAAGAAGGGCACCAAAGTGTCCCTAAGGCCTTCATATGCTTTAGGTAAAAGTCTAGAACCTATCGTACATGTGCAAGAGACTTGAAAGCAACAAAAACACCATTCCAAGGGAGTTTACGGCCGTAAACTCCAAAGGAAATGGCCTTGGGGCCGTAAACTCCTCTAGGGAGTGTTTCTAGGCCTTAAACCCTTCCAAGAATTTAACCACCAAGTTGGAATAATTCTAGGAATCATTTGGAACTTCAAAACACACAATACACCCATGGTTGGGAGTTTACGGCCGTAAAATCAAGAGTTTACAACCGTAAACTCCATGTGTGTTGGTATATGAGGAGTAAACTCATGTATGGGGTCATTTGGAACCCTAAACAAAAGTGCCTTGTCCCACAATAGCTTAGATGCAATCCTTAGGGCTTAAAACACTTATATAAAGTGTTTATTATGTCTAGGATGTCTTAACATGATCAATTAGTAATTCGAGACTAATTGAGTGCATATATGTATGATTATATGTTCATTAGGATTTTAGTGTGTGTACAAGTCCTCGCTTGACACCTAGCAATCCTATACCGTTCAGTTCATCCGAATCACCAACTACAGGTGAGTTCATACCCCTTAATCAATGTTTTAAATGATTTTAAATGCTTTAATGGGGGGAATACAAGTAGAAAACAATATGTTATTAAATCAATCTTATGTATTTTATAACCATGTTTTCACTCAGTAGATTTCACATATTTCAAAAGGTGACACGTGAAGTGGTTTTCTATATTAAAATACCTTGATAACAAAAGTATTAGTTTTGAAATGTTTATTAAATGACATTAAGTCATTCTTAATTATTGTTCAAAACTCCTAGATATCTTGCAAAACCATTATTTTACCTTCTTGAATCAAACTATACTTATGCGCATATGTTCATTTATATGATAGAGATTATAGTTTTCATCCTTCGTTCAGTTTCCCACACCCTGGGTATCGAGGGTGCATAAATCTACTTGAACAACCACTTACTTTCTAGTTAATTATCATAGGGATAGTTAGAAGATATCAAACATTATTACTACTACAAGGAATCACACAAGATTCAGTTCATTCATGAGTCTATACCAATACCTTACACGATACATGAGTACACATACTTAGGATTACATGATACATGAATATGTTTACATATACTTACCTGTTACATGAACACACTTACATGAATACCATATAGGAACACTTCTACATAGGTGCATTATCCTGTATTTACTTACTTTGGATACTTGTACTTAGAACTACGAGGATGATTTATTTGTACTTACTGTGTAAATTATCTTTCCTATCCCGGTTCAATGGGATATTTCGGTGGGACTTACCATTCCGAACCCCACTGATTAGCACCTGTGGTCGATGAACGTCTACGGATGTCTAAGGTTGTCACTTATTTAGTAGTCAGTGATGGGACTAACCATCCCTCTGTCCACTATTGCAACAGTGGATGAGATGTGAATCTTCGGAGGATCATTAGGTTAGTGATCTGTTTTAAGAGATCGATATCTGGACTTACCCTCCCTCCACCCTGCTGCCGCTACAGAGGATCAGGGGACACTCTTCGGATGTCCATAGGTTCTATCTTTCGCTTCGGCGATGTCGTGTCAATCCTGGTCACCCAAGGATAACACTTACATGATTATATTTTTCCTACTTTACTTTATTTTGTGATATATTCACATAAGCGATGAGTTAGACTAAGCACTTTTAGTACTAGTCAATAGAAAGGAAAAACTATCATTTTACTTACAAAACATTCGGGTCTTAGTAGAAGACTACATAGTCATAACAAAACATTCGGGTCTTGGTAGAAGACTACATAGTCATAACAAAACATCCGGGTCTTGGTAGAAGACTACATAGGCATAACAAAACATTCGGGTCTTGGTAGAAGACTACATAGGCATAACAAAACATTCGGGTCTTGGTAGAAGACTACATAGTCATAAGAAAACATTCGGGTCTTGGTAGAAGACTACATAGTCATAACAAAACATTCGGGTCTTGGTAGAAGACTACATAGTCATAACAAAACATTAGGGTCTTGGTAGAAGACTATCTTATCATTTTCCTATTTTACTTTATTTTGTGATATATTCACATAAACGATGAGTTAGACTAAGTACTTTTAGTACTAGTCAATAGAAAGGAAAAACTATCATTTTACTTACAGAACATTAGGGTCTTGGTAGAAGACTATCATATCATTTTCCCATTTTACTTTATGTTGTGATATATTCACATAAACAATGAGTTAGACTAAGTACTCTCAGTACTAGTGAATAGAAAGGAAAACCTATCATTTTAGTTTGTCATAAAAAAACATTCGGGTCTTGGTAGAAGACAACATTTCATACTTATATCAACTGTTCTATGTAAGGATTTATACGACATTCTTAACAGCATTCCAAAACAGGACAATAACACCTAAATACTTATGAATTCACCAGCTTTATAGCTGATACTCGCTTTCAAAATAACTTGTATTCTCAGGTCATCAGTTAGACAGGTACGATGTCCAGTCCTTGAGAAGACGGGGCATATTCAAGACTCGCCTTATTTTGATTATTCATTTTATTGTTGTACCTTACGAAAGAACACACATGTATTAAAACTCTACTTATAATGCAATGGATGATGTTTGCTTGTTTATTATATTACACTGTTGTGATACTTCACATGACGTCCTCCACCCCGAAATGTTTCCGCCGTTCTTGGTTTTGGGGTGTGACACTAGACACTACCATTTGAGGAGTAAACTCCAAAGTGAGACTATACTCGCCTTAGAAGCAACCCTTAACACTCCTAGCACTTGAATCAAGGTGTTTTCATGCATTAGAGGGTCTTTACTTGCTTAATTGGTTATTAAATGACTAATTGGATACTTAAATGTATCATTACTTCCTAAATAGGATCCAGGTGTGTGTTTAAGACCTCAATTGACACATAGCATCCTATATCGTCCGTCCATCCGAGTCATCCACATCATTTGAGTTCATACCCCTAAATCAACCTTTTAAATGATTTTAACTGTTTTATGGGGGGGGGGGGGGGAATACAAGTTGAACTATACAGTTAGTAGATAAATCACATGTGATTAATAATTGTATAGCAAATGGATTTTTACATGTTAAACTGCTTCATCTAACAAAGGTCTTCCAATCTCGTTTTCAAATCTTGTTAAAGTATGAATTTCTCTTTTAGATTATCAAACGTATTTCAAAGGTTTTCCAAAGGTTTTTCAAAGGTTTTCCAAAAGTTTTCAAAGCTTGTTTTATAAAAGGACATCAAGTTATAAATTCTTATTCATAAGTTTTCCAAGGGTTTTTGCCAAATTTTCTTTTATGCTTTTATATTGTAAAATGCATGCATGTATCTTTATAGTTATATAAGTAATGTTTAAAGGACTTAGGAAGGCTAGACCGCCCTTCCTCCTTTTCCTTGTTTGGATGTGGTTCTAGGGTATTGGTTATCCGTCCGAAGGTCGTTTAATTATTAGTTATATATCATGTGTACATATATAGTCATAAAGGTTTTCCATCAGTCAATTCATCTCCTTTGGTTAGCAGAGGCATCCTTCCGTTGTTCATATTCCTAGAACACTAGTAACTATTATAGGAATAGTTACGAAATTCTATTTACACTCTCACTCTCTCTCTCTTTCTTTCTCTCTCTCTCTCTCTAGTACGACGAAATACTCAGGAGTCAATTCATTCGTGAGTCTATACTATTACTATAATACTTTAGAATGTGACACCCTATTTCTCTCTACGACGCTTCATCGCGCCAAGGCTGTGTAACCAGAGTCTCCTGGAGGGAGAGCGAACTTCATATGTATAGATCTATACTGGACTGACACTCCTGCATCGTGACGTCTAGCTACAGTCTGCGCCGGTAAGGCCCATGGGTGACAAAATGCCACTAACTGTACGCGTGACCTAGAGGGTCATCGGATACTCTATCGTCGATGAGCATGGTTACATACGAGTTCACATTCACCCCTTGTTTTAGACTTTGCTAGCTGTGTCGTTCATTCGATACTGTCTGGAGTCCGTATTTCCTTGTTTTGGACTTTGCTAGCTGTCTCGTTCATTTGATACTGTCTGGAGTCTGTATTTCTTTGTTTTAGACTTTGCTATTTGTATCGTTCGTTTGATGTTGTCTGGAGTCTGTGCTTTCTTGTGTTAGACTGATCCAGGCGTATCATTCATTCGATACTCTCCTGGAGTCTATGTTTTCATTTCCTCTAGTCAGCAATATTACTGCTGAGGTATATGTTCTTTTCCCCTAGTATTTTTACTTGTGATTTTCTCATAATTCCTTTAAAGCCAAAACTTTATTTTGGTAATGATTGTATTTTGGGGAAAATTACTCCTTAAAACATAAGTCTATCGGGTCTTGGTAGAAGACTGCTTTTATTTAGAAAATATAGGATTTTCTGGAAAGAACGCTAATACACCGTAGATTCTAGACTACAATCTTTCATAAAGTTATTTTGAATAAAAAATGTGTATTTCTACAAATGAAACTAAATACTTATGAACTCACCAACATTATAAAAATGTTGATACTCGCTTTCAAAATAACTTGTATTCTCAGGTTATCAATAGACAGGTATATCCTGGGAGCTTGTGCGAAGTCAGCCTAGAACCAAGCAGCATTTATACTATGTTCTGTATTTACTTTGATGTTTCTATGTAATGTAACCTATGTAAAAATTATTATTATTAATGCAATGGTTGTTGTACTTTGATTACTATACTGCATATGTTGTGATACTTGACATGATGTCCTCCACCCCAGAACGTATTCCGCCGTTCTCGATTTTGGGGTGTGACAAACATATAGTTGTGTGTAATTTGATTAGTAAGTACAAGCGAGCATTTGGGTCGAAGTTTATCCGTTCCTTTTACCCTATGCGGATAAAAGCGATATATGTGAGCCCCTCGATGATTTAGTAATCACACCCCTAAGTGCTTGGCCAAGCCTGGACTGATTTGATTTGTTTAATTAGTCAGTCGTCATAAATCGAAAATCGGGAAACAACAGATGGATAGAGAGAATGATTATAACACATGTCTCGGTCCATATGATATCTAGAATGGAGGAATATATGATCCCTTATCTAATGGAGACGTCATTTAACTAGGTCAGAGTTCGAAAGTGACTTTAAGAGCTACAATTGCTAATCGGGATCTTGCGGATTGATTATGTAAATCATTCATTCTTATCTATGTGGGCTTGTGATCCATAGTCCTTCATGTTGGGCTTAACCCATGTGGTAACCCATGGATATTCCATGGAGGTTAAAACCCATGGATCACGAACAAAATGAAAATTCATGCACATTAGGGTTTACATGGAGTGACCCTAAATGAGCCACACTATATAAAGGACCCCATGGTTCATGAAATGGGGACTAAGGAGTGACTAGTGGATACACAAAGAGGGCAAAGTCGAGTTCATAGAGTGAACCAAGTAACCTCTTCTCTAGTTATTCCAATTGTTGGTCGTGTTGTGTGATTCCATTTGAGTTGCAACACTTGGGGCACTAATCTCTTAAAATTTCAAGACTTCGAGCTCCATCAAAAGGTATGTCATCTAACTAGACTTTTGTAGTATAGATACTCCATTGTATGCTAGATAGGATGATGCTTTGGAATTTTGAATGTATGCATGCATAATAGAGAAAAAAATAGATCCAAAGCATATAGGGTTGCATGTACACCATAGGAGTGTTAGAATGCTCACAACCCAATAATTAGATCTGATACATATCATAGCATATATGATCGATACCATAGTGGAAGCCTATGGGACACGACTCATAACCTCAAGCTCAATAGTAGAACTAGAAAATCATCATTGGTTAATGTTATGCCATATTTTAATAAGCATGAATCTTTCCAAGTTCTGCATCTTGACTTTCGTCAAGATTCCATGTACCTTGGCTTAATATAATGAATCACTTTGATCTATCTCCATAGATCCTTATATTATGTACATGTTCTATATCTCTTATTTATATCGTTGCAAAAACAACTCTCACACCAAGCCAGGTTTCTACATTTTCTAGTTGCTAAGTTATAATATGGTTTTCTATGAATCGTACGTTATCTATGTACAATACAAGGGTGACAACAATGCTCCCACTAGCATTGACATATATGTTTATATATATATATATATATATATATATATATATATATATATATATATATATATATATGGTTTATCTATGTTTCTCGAAATTAAAACTCCTTGAACTTTCTCATTGAAACAAAGATTTCAATTAGTCCTACTAGCTTTGACATATATGTGGCTCATTTTTATTTCTCAAAATTCAAACTCCTTGAACTTTTCTCATTGAAACAAAGATTCCAATTACGAGATGCTTGTTTCGGTCCATAAGGAACTTCTCAAACTTACACATCATTCACAACATATCTTGGTTTGATTATGTTTGTGTTCCTATCTGTGCTTGTCTCTTCTTAAAGATCCACTTATATCTAATGGTTAAGGCCAAGTGCTTGATCTACAAAATTTTCCCATACATGGACTGAATCTCGCTCTCCATGTCCTCCTTCCATGTTGTAGCCTTTAGGTCCTACCATAGCTTCCGATAGCTGATACACTATGATTCATCCATACCATGACTCATTTACCTCAGTAATATAAACTCTTATGTAACAATGTATATGATGACATCATCTATCAGATCTATAAGGAAGAGGTGGAGGTATGTCAGTTTCCTCAATAGCTCTTTCAACCTCGAATTGAATGTTAGGTCCAACTTTAGGCTCGTTGTTGGTTGACTCTCGAATCTTATCAAGACCAATGTGGTTCCCACTAGCCCTTTTGGAAATCAAATCTCTCTCTCTCTCTCTCTCTCTCTCTTGGAAGACCGCGTTTCGAGCAACATAGATTTTGTTCTTAGAAGGTTTGTTAAAAAAAATAAGCAAAATGCTTGATTGGTTCTCCAACAAGATAACGCATCTCTATTCTAAGTCCTAGATTTGCGAGCGATTCACGACGATCATAAGCCTCATAATCGTAGACTTCTATATGTGGTAGACAGGGACTAAATCCCACTTCATATATCAAAGAGTGTTTCTTGAACCTACTTAGATGGTACAAGACGAAAAGACTTATGGTAACACCATTCATGATACAATCCATGAATTGTTAGCAAGCATAGTGTGATTCATCTAGATTGAAATCAATTAATGATTTGTGTCTCTATCCAACTAACACTTCCAGTTGCAGTGTTCTGGGTGGATATCGCTCATGAAACTCTTTCACAATTACATTAGAAGATCGATAGAGTTTGAACTGAGATGCTCACTATGAGTGTCTCATCCTATTGCACAGTTAATTCTTAACATTGCTATATGAGAGCTCTAAACACCTGAAGGGTTCTAGACTCTTGTTCATATGAAGTTGGTATTACTATGTATTGTGGTTAATCTCAACAGTCCATTAGTGCAAAAACAATTCAAACAGATATTCACATCACCTAGTGACATACTCATCATCTATCTTGATAAACAAGATTTGCATTTATTACAAGACTTGAGGTCAAATGATATCCAAAATCGATCCGACTAGATAATTGGTAATGCATTTCTTTATGTATCCAAGACTATGATTCCAAAAATACATTTCACCCAAACCTTTTGGATGTATTTGAATTAGTATGTATTGTGTTCAATCTGAACGATCCATTAAGTAAACTAATTTCAACAAATATTTTCACCACAATTATACACCTTATTCAAATATTCAAATCAATTTGGATCTATTGCTACTATACTACCTTCATCGATTTCATGAATTTCTTTTAACATGTTAGAATGCTCCACATTTAAATAAGTTAGAACTATCTCATGAATCATAGTATATAAACAATTTCAATTATAATACCATAGACTAAACATTTGGGAAAAGAGTTGTCTTTTGATCTCATGAATAGTATTAAGGGCTTCACATTCATGATCAAATTATATTCTCCATGTTTCAGTCTTCTTACATCATTTTAGTCACTGCAGATTCTTGCAAATGTCAGTACTTAATCCTTAATAAAAATACTCAAAGGATTTAAAGTAATTTTCAATGGTATTATCAATTAGTATATCTGATTAAAAAGCAAACATATGAGAACTAGTTGTGTTTTGATCCTATGGATAGTAGCAGTAGCTCGTAATCCATGATCAAATTACTTTCTCCACATTTTAGTCCTTTCACTTCATATATATATATATATATATATATATATATATATATATATATATATATATATATATATATATATATATATATATATATATATGTATATATATATGTATATATATATATATGTATATATATATATATATGTATATATATATATATATATATATATATATATATATATATATATATATATTGGGCATATATGCTTTCTTATTCTTATCTTATTATGGAAAAGAATAGCTATCAAAACACGTGTCATAACTAGGAATTTTGATGCTTTGTAACAACAACAATGATAACAAATGTGAACCAAAAATGTGAAAGAATGTATGATGCTTATTCAATAACAACAAAACTTCCATCAAAAACTTTATACAAGCACTACAAATAGTCAACAAAGAATTGGAAATCCTTGAAATCCCGGTTTAAATCCATTTTGGACTAGGATTCCCTTATTGGGCCCAATGGGCCAATAAGTTTCCAATTTGACTATTTTGGGCTTAGAACTCTTAAATGGGCTCTAACTGGACCCACTTCCATTTATTTTAATAATTTGGGCCACATTTGGCCTAGATTGAAATAAATACCCTAATGGACCTTATTGGGCCATAACTAACCTAATTAGCCCTAATGAGCCATAAAAATCATTTCTTGATTTATTTTGGGCCGTGAACCCTCTCCCAAGACCAATTAGGCCGAAAATAATTTAATTGGGCCATAAAATGGACTTAAGCACAAAAAGCACAAAAAACCCAAATTTCTTTTCTTCCTTCTTCTCTCGGCGCAACCACACAAATGAAGGTGGGAGAGTTTACTTTCCACTTGCCACCTCCTTATTATATTATGGTTCTCCATGCAATTTCTCATATTTTCAAGCAACCATCCTATCAACACTCTCTCTTCTCCTCTCTCTTTTTCTTCTTCGGCCGAGAACCACAAGGGGAAATACACACACACACACACAATTCACTCAAACACTCTCAAAGAAACACTCTTGCTTGTTCATCCAAAAATTTTGAGATTTAAGGGCACTTCAAGGAAGTTATTCTACAAAAATCATCATCTTAGGTAAGTTCATGCTTGGATCCATGGTCTATATTCTTTGTTTTATCAAAAATCTCTTCTTAACTCATTTAAACTCATGATTCCCATCTTAGAAACCTCTAAGTTCGAGATTTTCCAAGAAGGCTTGCTAGGACCAAATTTTATTCATTTCTTCCTTCTAAATTAAAAACAACAAGCAAAGGTGAGTTCATACCCCTCTTTTTCTCTTTTTACAAGTTTTATGGGGGATAATACAAGTAAAATGTGTAGATTAATGTGTATGTGTGTGATATGTATGATTTTATGCATGTATGTGTGATTGTAAGTGTTTATGTGGTAAATATGCAACAAAAAGAGAAGAAATCGCGAGATCTATGATATAAGAAGGAAAAAAAAAACATGATCTAAGGTATACCACACTAAACAAGTCAAGAAAAATACCTTCTAAGATTTAAAATAGACATATTGTAACATAAAACAAATTTTTGGAGCTTAAATTGTCAAATAAACAAAAGTTGGGTGAAAAGTTGCCATTCATGGTTTTCTTAAGGGTCAAAAGAGTCAAAACAGTTAAAATAAATGTTTTTGTGACAATTATGCTCTTCCAAGGACTTGAAATGTAAATAATAGCTCAATGGGCCAATTTTTGGGCTTTTCGGCCCATTAAGCCCAAAGTTGCGAAAATTCTGATTTTCAAAAGGCTACAATGAAAATTTTCTCAGAACAGGGGATAAAAAGGTAAACAAAATTATTTCAAGGGTTAAAATGCGTTTCTTTACTAAAAAGGACCAAAAATGTAAAGTTTTTGGATTTTGGGCCAAAATTGTAAAAGTTGCAAAAGTTTGGGCTTTTACCAAAAAATACTTTTCTGGAAAGGCTGAAACTGTCAAAGAGTAAATTTTGGGCTAAAAGTATCAATTGAGTAAGTCTATAGGTCGAGTGTTTCAAGAAAATGATTTAAGGACTTAAAATGTAATTTTTTTTTATAAAAGGGACTAAAATTGTCATCTTTATTAAAGAAGGGCTAAAATGGGTCAAACCAATATTTAGAGTCAATTATTTTATCATTAAGATATTCGGGTCAAAAATACCAAACTACAATTTATGAAAAATGACAAGATGAATATACATAAATTTCTAAATATCGTTATAAATGACCAACCGGTCTCGTAACGATACAAATTTAACAATTGTTCAATTAAACGCTCCGACAACTATACTATACCTAAAACAAGTAAACATTAAATTCTTTGGGCTTGAAAGTTTCCAAACATGCTTATTGGGCCTTTGTGAACCATTAACATGATCTTTGGGCCTAAGGGATAATTATAAATGTTATTGGGCCTTCTATGACCCAATTTCATATTTAAGGGACCCTCAATGGCTTTTAAGTGTTATTGGGCCTTAGTGGCCCATTAGCATTGCTAGTAAGGTCCAAGTAATCAAATGCGAAATGGGCCAACATGTCCTTCATATACCCAATAGCCTAAAATAACTCACGAAAGTAGCAGGGCTTTGTATTCCTCTTATCCTCGTTTGTTAGGCCTATACGTAATCAAAGTAAACAAATACAGGTTGATAATTCATAGTAATCAAAGTCAATTGGGATTTAGTGAGTAATAACGGGTGGCACCAACATGTGTCGGTCGTAGTTTGTAGTTATAATCAAAGTCTCGTGGGGGGAGAGCGAGAGTTTGTGTATAGATCTATACGGGGGTGACTCCCCCACACCTCTACTGTTCGCTACAGTTAGACTTGGCCAGCCTAGGGTGACAAAATCTTAAGATCAATTCCGATGTTCACCAGAGTGCCAAGATAGACGAACTAGTCATTATCATGCATGATTATAACGAATCACATAAATAAATCCAATATAAATCAAGTAATCAAGGTAATTCAAAATCATTCACGTGATGGATAACCATTCAAACCGTTATATGATATTTCTATTTTGGAAAACATCGAGTTTTCCGGGGAAGTTCAACATTTTCACTTGTACGTTTAATACAATGTTTTTCAATTATACATGTTTTGAAATCATCATGCATATATTTACGGATCTTCACACCTTTTTATAAACAATGGTCTTTTCAGAAAATATCGGATTTTCTAGGTTGTTTTCGTTTAAACTACACAAAACATTTTCATATCAAACATGCTTATGAACTCACTAACATTCCACATGTTGACCATTTTTCAAAATAACTTGTATTCTCAGGTAATAGGTAAGCTGAGGAATAAGTACCAAGTATGTCAGTGTGTTTTGCTTTTGAAAACTATCAAACAATTTATGTGTCGATTTGAAATGTTAAAACAATGTACTTGATGTGAACAATGTCGGTTGTAATATATTGATGCATGGTGATGTTTATGTTATGATTCATGTACATTCATTGTGATGATATTAATTTAAGTCACATGAGCCCTCGGACATTTCCGCCGTCTAGTTCGGCGGTGTGACAGGTTGGTATCAGAGCTCTGTTTATAGTGAACTAGCATATGTAACCACACATTGATATCAAAACTATAAAGCAAAGAGGGACAAAACAACTCTAAACAAAACAAAACAAAACAAATAAAACACAACGATAAAAACACTCCTACTCGTAAGACACAGGAAAAATAACATAATTCCAAATCAAACAAGATAATGCTAGCATCTCAGTTAAGCCGTGACTGTTCATAGTCGTATTAAGGAGTGAATGTAGCCCGATCAACTACATTTCCTCTGAGGTACAACTATCACATGCCCCGAGGAAATCGCGATGGTAGGTAAACCTAAAAACATACCCCTTTATTACCAAGAAGAGAACATCAACTCAATTTATACAATAGTTAAAACATCTTAGGAGTAATAACAGTTTATTCATATACCTCCTCTCAGTCTCTATGGAAGGGGAGCAGTAGGGCATTCAGTTTTATCAGGCCCTAGTGGCCCATGGGATGATCGAGGATGAGCCCGAGGGAGAAGCACACGGCGTTGGGCCTGACGAGTACACAGACACTGACTACGAGTTTGATGAGACCGATGATGACATGGAGGAAGGACAAGACTCAGGCGAGGACTCTGCCACATCACCTATCAAAGTGGCGCAGCAGGACCACCCCGCCCCACCAGGAAATCCCACAAGGGAGAATTTCTCTCTAGAATATGAGATTGCTGCTCTGCGGCAACAACTATTCGCCATGGAAGCATGAGCAGTGCAAGTTGAGCAGGAGAGGGATGAAGTCATTGGAGAAATGACTGAGATGGCCCAGTTGTTGGCACAACACTTCTGTATATGACCTCCCTGCAGTCATAGGGCACCCATAGAGTGTTAGGAGTAGACTTACCTTATTAATACTATGATCTATACTATGTACCATCGACTCTATGTTTAAGTTATTACACTACTCATAGAGTTGTTATGCTGCCGAACTTGCACCATTTATGTATCCTCGTTCGAGTAAAATTTTCATGTATCAAAGTGCGGATAATATTAATGGAAAATTTTATGTGTTCTACTGTGAGGTTGTAATCTGCTATGTGTTATATATCCATGAATGTATGCTAATTTGTGAAATTACTTAAGTTCGTGCCACACACCTAGTTTATAGGACCACAATCTCAAAAAAACCATAGGCACTCAACATATTTCTGTTCCATGACAGAAAGATGCCTCAACGACCAACCCGCGAAAACCTTGGGCTAACCCCACCCGAAGTCAACTCAGTTGCATTCCAAGCTGCTGTATCTGCTGCGGTCACTGCAGCCGTAGCGCAAATCCACCAAGGAAACAATGGTGGAGTCAATGGACAAGGGGCTAGAAGTTCAAACAACGGGATGAATCAAGGACCTACCAAGGCATGCTCCTAAAAAGATTTCACCAATGCCAAGCCACGAACCTTTAATGGCACTGGGGGAATGTTAACTCTAAAAAGATGGATCGAGAAGATGGAATCGGTGTTCGAGATATGTGAATGCCCTGAGGAAGTGAAGGTGAAGTTTGTCGCGTGCACTTTAATTGATCAAGCTCTCACTTGGTGGAACGGACACGTAGAAGCCATGACTCTTCCCGTATCCAACTCTATGTCGTGGGAGGAGATGAAAGAAATGTTGATGGCCGAATACTGCCCGCGAGGCGAAATTCAGAAGATGGAACAAGAGTTGTGGAATCTCACTGTCCGAAATTCCGACATTGACGCATACATATCAAGGTTTAGCGAAATGTTTCTGTTGTGCCCTGGCATGATTACTTCGGAGGGAAAGAAAATCGAACGATTCATCTAGGGACTAACCTCGCCAATCCAAGGAAATGTGATAGCAGCAAATCTCGAAACTTTCAACAGTGCCAAGAGATTGGCCAAGAAGCTGTACGACCATAATAACAAGAAGGGTGAGAAACCGGTGGTGGCTGAAGGCAAGAAGGAGAGTGACAACAAGAAAGGAAAAAACAAAAATAGGAAGGGATGTCAACGCTCGGAATCGTCCAAGAAGCAATAAACAGTGACGGTCAATGCTGCAACCACCCAAGTTCCCTCCGCACCACATGTTCCAGTCTCAACTGCTCCAAGTGCTCCTAGACAGTATTCTGGAACTCTTCCAAAGTGCAACAAGTGCAGTCTCCATCATAATGGAGAATGCAGAGAGATGCATTGCACCAGCTGCAATCAAAAGGGTCACACAGCAAAATATTGCAGGACCTATCCTCCCCAGAATCAGCAGCAAGGAAACAACAACAGTAACAACCGCAACAACAATACCAACAACAGCGGCAAGAATGCAGGACCGAGCCACACCTGCTATAGATGTGGAATGACTGGGCATTTCCGTCGAAACTGCCCCAACAACAACAACCCTGGGAATGGATGAATAGGAAGAGTGTTGACCATGGGACAGGGAGAAGCGGTTCAGGATCCCGCTGTTGTCACCGGTACGTTTCTCCTAAATCACACTTATGCATACATGCTATTTCATACCGGAGCAGAACGAAGTTTTGTGAGCAATAAATTTAAACACTTGTTAAAACAACAACCCCAGAAGCTTAGTGAAACCTTTATGATGGAAATGGAAAATAGGAAAACAGAATCCACTGGGGAAATCTATATCGGATGTACCCTAGCCTTAAACCAACACGTCTTTCGAATAAACTTAATGCCTGTTTCCATTAGGAGTTTTGATGTGATTGTTGGCATGGATTGGTTGAACCCCCACCATGCTGAGATTATGTGTCACGAGAAGGCCGTTCGCCTTCACCTTCCGAATCGCAAAACCCTAATATATACGGAGACAAACCTAGCACAAGCCTTCGTCTTATATCGTGCATTTAGGCACAGAAGTATCTGCGAAAGAAGGACTGGACGTTTCTGGCTCATATAGTGGATAAATCCAAGGAAGAGGTCAACATTCAAGACATCCTAGTAGCTTGTGAGTTCCCAGATGTCTTTCCTGAAGATCTTCCAGGGATACCCCCAGAAAGACAAGTCGAGTTTCGAATTGATCTTGTGCCAGGAGCTACTCCCATCGCCAAATCGCCTTACAGATTGGCTCTTGCGGAGATGTAAGAATTGTCCAGCCGACTCATTGAACTTTTGGACAAAGGATTCATCTGACCCAGTTTCTCACCATGGGGAGCTCCAATTCTCATTGTTAAGAAGAAAGAAGGATCTTTTAGGATGTGCATTGACTACAGGGAACTAAATAAGCTCACTTTCAAAAATCGCTATCCACTCCCACAAATCAACGATCTATTTGACCAACTTCAAGTCTCAAGCTATTTCTCTAAGATAGATCTACGATCTGGGTACCATAAACTCAAGGTCCGAGAAGAGGACGTCCCCAAAACCGCTTTCCGAACTCTTTATGGACATTATGACTTTGTCGTAATGCCCTTTGGTCTAACGAATGCCCCTACCGCCTTCATGGACCTAATGAATCGAATCTGCCGACCATTCCTCGACAACTTTGTCATCGTTTTCATTGACGACATTTTAGTCTATTCTCAAAGTGAAGAGGAGCATGGCCAGCACCTCCGGCAAATTCTGGAAACCCTGAGAACCGACAGGTTATACACGAAACTCTCTAAGTGTGAGTTCTGGCTCCGTAGTGTGAACTTTTTGGGTCATGTTGTTAGTCAAGAAGGGATACACGTGGATCCTTCTATGGTCAAAGCCATCAAAGGATGGGCAATCCCGATGACACCCATAGAAATTCGCCAATTTTTAGGCCTTGTAGGTTATTACAGGTGGTTCATCCAGAACTTCTCTAAGACAGCCAAGCCACTTACCATGCTTACACAAAAGGGTGTTCCCTTCGAATGGACAGATAAGCAAGAGGTTGCATTTAGAACTCTGAAACAAGCACTATGAAGTACACCAATACTATCACTACCAGAAGGAACACAGGACTTTGTAGTTTACTACGATGCGTCGAATCAGGGTCTAGGTTGCGTACTTATGCAGCATGGGAAGGTGATAGCTTATGCATCATGATAACTAAAAACACATGAAGTGAATTATACAACCCATGATCTGGAATTGGTAGCTGTGGTCTTACCCTTGAAAATTTGGAGGCACTACCTTTATGGTACAAAGTGCACAATTTCAGGGACCACAAGAGCCTCCAACACATCCTAAATAAAAAAGAGTTGAACATGAGGCAACGAAGATGGGTCGAACTGCTAAACGGTTATGAGTGTGAAATCAAGTACCACCCAGGCAAGGCTAACGTGGTAGCTGATGCCTTGAGTAGGAAAGAATAATCAAATCGTCGAGTGAAAACTCTCTCGATAACCATCCAATCCCACCTGACCTCACAAATCAGAACAGCCCAGTCAGATGCCATGAAGGCGGAAAACATAACGAGTGAAGCGTTACTTGGAATGGAAAAGAATCTCGGAGTGAAAGAGGGCGGAGCATATTATTTCATGAACCGCATTTGGGTCCCTAAACTTGGGGGATTCAGAGAGGTAGTCATGAATGAAGCCCACAAGACACTATACTCTATCCATCCGAGTTCAGACAAAATGTACTTGGATATTAAGAAACACTATTGGTGGCCCAACATGAAGGCAGAGATTGCCACCTATGTTAGCAAATTCCTTACTTACGCTAAAGTAAAGGTGGAAGATCAGAAGCCCTCGGGATTATTACAGCAACCAGTAATTCCTGAGTGGAAATGGGAAAGGATTACTATGGACTTTGTGACCAAATTACCTAAATCAACAGATGGATTGGACACCATATGGGTAATAGTCGACAGATTGACAAAATCCGCTCATTTCCTGCCAATAAAAGAATCCTAAAAGATAGAGAGGTTGACAAGGCTATACATCAAGGAAATTGTGAGACTCCACGGAGTGCCAGTATCTATCATCTCGGATAGAGATAGTAGATTCACTTCACGCTTTTGGCAATCACTTCAAAAAGCGTTGGGAACACATCTCGACATGAGCACTGCTTATCGTCCGCAAATGGATGGTCAAAGAGAGCGAACCATTCAAACGCTTGAAGACATACTTCGCGCATGTGTGATAGACTTTGGAAAGTCATGGGATACCCATCTACCCTTAATCGAATTCTCGTACAACAACAGTTATCACTCGAGCATCAAAGTTGCTCCTTTCGAGGTGTTGTATGGGCGCAAATGTAGATCACCGTTGTGTTAGGCTGAGGTAGGTGACACCCAGCTAGTGAGAGGACTGACATCAGACAATTTGTTAACGGGACCAGTGATCATACTTGAAACGACGGAAAAGATAGTTCAAATCAGAGCTCGACTACAAGCATCACACGACCGACAGAAGAGCTACGTTGATAAACGGCGAAAGCCCTTGGAGTTTCAAGTCGGGGATCGGGTGTTGTTAAAAGTCTCTCCCTGGAAATGGGTTATTTGTTTTGGAAAACAGGGAAAATTGAATCCACGATACATTGGACCCTTCGAGATTCTTTGTCGAATCGATCCAGTGGCGTATAGATTGCAGCTACCCGCTGAGCTCAGCAGTCTACACCATGTATTCCATGTTTCCAATTTGAAAAAGTGTTTATCTGACGAAACCCTCGTCATCCCCTTGAAGAAATAGAAATCAATGAGAATCTCCTGTTCATCGAAGAACCAGTCAAAATCATGGACAGAAAGGTGAAGCGTACTAACCAAAGTCGCATTCTGATTGTGAAGGTACGGTGGAACGCAAAGCGTGGGCCGGAATTCACATAGGAACATGAAGACCAAATGAAGCAGAAGTACCCTCACCTATTCTCGCATTCTCAAATCTATCCTTCAAAAGAATTTCGGGACGAAATTCCCTCTAACGGGGGGATGATGTTACAACTAGGAATATTGATGCTTTGTAACAACAACAATGATAACAAATGTGAACCAAAAATGTGAAAGCACGTATAATGCTTATTCAATAACAACAAAACTTCCATCAAACATTTTATACAAGCACTGCAAATAGTCAACAAGCAATTGGAAATCCTTGAAATCCCGGTTTAAATCCATTTTGGACTAGGATTCCCTTATTGGGCCCAATGGGCCAATAAGTTTCCAATTTGACTATTTTGGGCTTAGAACTCTTAAATGGGCTCTAATTGGACCCACTTCCATTTATTTTAATAATTTGGGCCATATTGGGCCTAGAATGAAATAAATACCCTAATGGACCTTATTGGGCCATAACTAACCTAATTACCCCTACTGCACCATAAAAATCATTTCTTGATTTATTTCAGGACGTGAACCCTCTCCCAATACCAATTGGGCTAAAAATCATTTAATTGGTCCATAAAATGGACTTAAGCACAAAAATCCCAAATTTCATTTCTTCCTTCTCCTTCTCTCGGCCCAACCACACAAATGAAGGAGGGAGAGTTGACTTTCCACTTGCCACCTCTTTATTATATTATGGTTCTCCATGCAATATCTCATATTTCCAAGCAACCATCCTATCAACATTCTCTCTTTTTCTTCTTCGTCCGAGAACCACAAGGGGAAATACACACACACACACAATTCACTCAAACACTCTCAAAGAAACACTCTTGCTTGTTCATCCAAAAATTTTGAGACTTAAGGGATCTTCAAGGAAGTTATTCTACAAAAATCATCATCTTAGGTAAGTTCATGCTAGGATCCGTGGTCTAGATTCTTTGTTTTATCAAAAGTCACTTCTTAACTCATTTAAACTCATGATTCCCATCATAGAAACCTCTAAGTTCGAGATCTTCCAAGAAGGCTTGCTAGGACCAAATTTTCTTCATTTCTTCCTTCTAAATCAAAAACAACAAGCAAACGTGAGTTCATACCCCTCTTTTTTGGTTTTTACAAGTTTTATGGGGGAGAATACAAGTAAAATGTGTAGATCTATGTATATATGTGTGCTATGTATGATTTTATGCATGTATGTGTGATTGTAAGTGTTTATGTGGTAAATATGCAACAAAAACAGAAGAAATTTCGAGATCTATGATATAAGAAGGAAAACACAAATGATCTAAGGTATACCACACTAAACAAGTCAAGAAAAATATCCTCTAAGATTTAAAATAGACATATTGTAACATAAAACAATTTTTTGGGGCTTAAATTGTCAAATAAACAAAAGTTGGGTGAAAAGTTGCGATTCACGATTTTCTTGAGGGTCAAAAGAGTCAAAAAGTAAAAATAAATTTTTTGTGACAATTATGCTCTTCCAAGTACTTGAAATGTAAATAATAGCTCAATGGGCTAATTTTTGGGCTTTTCGGCCCACTAAGCCCAAAGTTGCGAAAATTCTAATTTTCAAAGGGCTAAAATGAACATTTTCTCAAAACAGGGAATAAAAAGGTAAACAAAATTATTTCAAGGGTTAAAATGCGTTTCTTTACTAAAAAGGACCAAAAATGTAAAGTTTTTGGATTTTGGGCCAAAATTGTAAAAGTTGCAAAAGTTTGGGCTTTGACCGAAAAAATACTTTTCTGGAAGGGCTGAAACGGTCAAAGAGTAAATTGTGGGCTAAAAAAATCAATTCAGTAAGTCTATAGGTCAAATGTGTCAAGAAAATGATTTAAGGACTTAAAATGTCATTTTTTATAAAAGGGACTAAAATTGTCATCTTTATTAAAGAAGGGCTAAAATGGGTCAAACCAATATTTAGAGTCAATTATTTTATCATTAAGTGTTGGGATTAAAACCCTAATTGTGATTTGATGAACATGATGCGGAAAATAAGAACAAACACAATAATGAAGATTATGTCGAATGATCACTCGATTTATTGAATTGTGAGGAACAAATTACACTTAAGAAATAAGAATCTTACTCTACAAGAAACCTCACGTGGCGGCTACATTTTGCCTCACTCTTAACCCTAATAATGAATAATACATGACTATTTATAGGGAAAAGACAAGTCTTGGGCTTTTAACCTAGAATTCATCAAAGGGGCCCATTGCCATCATCCATGGAGTGCTTTGAAACCCTACAATCTCCCCCTCAAAGTATGGAATGGATGACAATGCTTTAACTTCCAAAACAAGCATCTAGCAAATAAAAAGATCTGCAACGAGGAATATATGAAGCAATCCACGAATCTTGATTCTTCAATAGTCTTCAAACACGGGCTCTAGGATATATAAATCAAGCACTAAAGTAATGTCTTTAAACTTCATTTTCGAATGTAATCCCAAAGAATCTTCATGAAAACCAAACCCGCCATAAAACCCATCTCAGAACAAAGAAACTGAATCACTTCTTGTCTTTGAAGAGCTCCCCCTCCAAGTCACAACGATCTTCAAATAAGCTAATGATATAAGCCATCAAAAAATATCATGTAACAATCCAAACTTTAAGATTCGTAACGCCACTTGATCGAGAAAATACAAGAAGTCGGAGATATAACAAGTCCTTAGCAGAGCTCGATGAAGAACTCTTGCTGTAAAGGATACTTCTCTGTAAAAACCTTAGTAGAGCTCGATGAAGAACTTCTGTAAAAAAGCTACCTTCATAATTTTCCCACAAGCTTTATCAAAAATCTTCGACTTTGAAAAAGTCACAAATCCAATTTCGAATGGCCATACCAAATTCTCCCCCGATTTATAATCAAAAACATGATTATAAAGCCTTCAAATGGTCATGAGAATGATCTTGAATGGATAAAAAAAAATTACTAAGCTCCCCCGCGACAAAACGATATACACAATGAAGTATAAAATCCGAAAAAGTCGTGAAAAATTTGATGATATCACGAAAAACGACCTTCCGAACCGCCAAGACTTGATGGAATCATTATTTTGCTATTCACAAAAAAAATATGAGCGTTAAAGAATCCAAAACTGTTCACCGGCTCTCAATGTAGTAATTTTTCTGAAAATTGGGCCGAAACTGTCACTTTCTGAAAGACAGGGGCTGGAATGGTAATTCAGCATCAACAAACCCTTTTATATGTACCAAAATCTGCAAATGGTCCAAAACTGCCAAGGCATGAAAAGTTTAGGGACCGGAATTGACAAATCGTAGGTGTTGCAGGGACAAAAAAAGAAACTTTAAGTCATCTTCCCCAATTTAAAGAACACGACTGGAAGGTGATTTCAAGCGAACGGGAATTTGAGCCACTATTGTTTCAACCACAAGCAACCGAACCAAGGTTCGTTTCAATATCGCCATGTAATCATGCGAACCGAACGTTCGGTTCGTTTCAAATCAAGCATTATCAGGCGAAACTACTTTCGCTTTCGGTTCATCCTTCGATCGCTCCAACCATTAACAACCGAACCCAGTTTCAAAAGCAAAACCGAGCATCCCGATTAGAATAAGGAGCGAAACCTTAGTCAAACCGAATCACAGGTTCGCTTTCGGTTCATCTCCTATTTCAGTCCCAGCATAAACACGCGAACCCAAGATCGAGGTTCGTTCCATGAGCTGCTAACGCGAATCTCCCCCCTTTCGTTCCAAGTGCTACCAACCGAACTCAAGTTTGCTTTCTGTCTTCCTTTCTTTCGTTCCAAGGCAACAAACAAACCCAATCATAGATTCGCTTCAATTTCATCGGTTATACCCCAATGAGAAGCACAGTAAACGAGCGTTCATAGGTAAGGATTTCACAGCGATTTTGACTTTTCTATTGACCAATGTTCATCCCAATTAAGTCCATCGTTCTGATTGAGCCCCAATATCCTACTCCGTTCATTCGCATAATACTACCAATTTCGACTCCAAATTACGATTTTGATTAAGATCGCAGGAAGTCAAATCGCACTAATAGGTTCAGAATTCCAATTTTGATTATTATCTGGATTGACAATACAAAACATTCTCAATTGATTGCGAACAAACACACAACCAATCCGTCAAGGATTTAACCCAGATAGCGAAGCTATTCATCTGAACGTAGCATATGATATACACCAAAATCGTCTTCTACAGATCGTCAAATCTAATACCCATCAAATATTCTTCTATTTATTCTTTCAACTTCTCAACCCAAGATAGTTTGATTTCAAGTCAATTACAGAAATACGATACCAGAGAAATCGATTTGATAAAATGAAAATTTTGATTTTGGATTAAAGCTAAAAGAAATCGATTCATGAGAGTGATAGCAACAATAACCTCAGACGATAATGGTCATTGATTGTTGAACAGATAAAAGTGTTATCTCCAAAGCAGGTGACCCACGAAGATAAAAGAAAAGCAGATTGGGTGGATTGTGAACAGTAAAGGACCAATTCTTATGGGCCAAAACAAACAAAACAGATCAATCGATGATATAAATTGATATTGGATTGAACGAATATGGAATTGAATAAATGGACTAAATCATGAGAAACAAATCCATCGACATCAAACGAAAGATCAGATCAGATAAAAAGATATGAACAGAAAAACGAATTAAAAAAATAGGATGAACAGTGATGAACAACATGAATTTCCATGAGCAGTAGCTTGAACAAAATATTGATTCCATACTGCCAAAACATCAATAATCTTCAATATATGTAGAAAATCACCAAATCAAGAACCGATACTTCAAAAATCAACAGATTTTCAAAGACCCGCTCTGATACCACTTGTTGGGATTAAAACCCTAATTGTGATTTGATGAACATGATGCGGAAAATAAGAACAAACACAATAATGAAGATTATGTCGAATGATCACTCGATTTATTGAATTGTGAGGAACAAATTACACTTAAGAAATAAGAATCTTACTCTACAAGAAACCTCACGTGGCGGCTACATTTTGCCTCACTCTTAACCCTAATAATGAATAATACATGACTATTTATAGGGAAAAGACAAGTCTTGGGCTTTTAACCTAGAATTCATCAAAGGGGCCCATTGCCATCATCCATGGAGTGCTTTGAAACCCTACATTAAGATATTTGGGTCAAAAATACCAAACTACAATTTATGAGAAATGACAAGATGAATATACATAAATTTCCAAATATCGTTATAAATGACCAATCGGTCTCGTAACGATACAAATTTAACAAGTGTTCAATTAAACGTTCCGACAACTATACTATACCTAAAACAAGTAAACATTAAATTCTTTGGGCTTGAAAGTTTCCAAACATGCTTATTGGGCCTTTTTGACCCATTAACATGATCTTTGGGCCCAAGGGATAATTATAAATGTTATTAGGCCTTCGATGACCCAATTTCATATTTAAGGGACCCTCAATGGCTTTTAAGTGCTATGGGGCCTTAGTGGCCCATTAGCATTGCTAGTAAGGTCCAAGTAATCAAATGCGAAATGGGCCAACGTGTCCTTCGTATACCCAATAGCCTAAAATAACTCACGAAAGTAGCAGGGCTTTATATTCCTCTTCTCATTGTTTGTTAGGCCTATGCATAATCAAAGTAAACAAATACAGGTTGATAATCAATAGTAATCAAAGTCAATTGGGATTTAGTGAGTAATAACGGGTGGCACCAACGTGTGTCGGTCGTAGTCTGTAGTTATAATCAAAGTCTCCTGGAGGGAGAGCGAGAGTTTGTGTATAGATTTATACGGGGGTGACTCCCCCACACCTCAATTGTTCGTTACAGTTAGACTCGGCCAGTCTAGGGTGACAAAATCTTAAGATCAATTCTGGTGTTCACTAGAGTGCAAAGACAGACGAACTAGTCATTATCATGCATGGTTATAACGACTCACATAAATAAATCCAATATAAATCAAGTAATCAAGGTAATTCAAAATCATTCACGTGATGGATAACCATTCAAACCGTTATATGATATTTCTATTTTGGAAAACATCAGGTTTTGTGGGGAAGTTCAACATTTTCACTTGTACGTTTAATACAAGGTTTTTCAATTATACATGTTTTGAAATCATCATGCATATATTTACGAATCTTCACACCTTTTTATAAACAATGGTCTTTTCAGAAAATATCGGATTTTCTAGGTTGTTTTCGTTCAAACTACCCAAAACATTTTCATATCAAACATTCTTATGGACTCACCAACATTGCATATGTTGACCATTTTTCAAAATAACTTGTATTCTCAGGTAACAGGTAAGCTGAGGAATAAGTACCAAGTATGTTAGTCTGTTTTGCTTTTCAAAACTATCAAACAATTTATGTATGGATTTGAAATGTTAAAACAATGTACTTGATGTGAACAATGTCAGTTGTAATATATTGATTCATGGTGATGTTTATGTTATGAATCATGTATATTCATTGTGATGATATTCAATTTAAGTCACAAGAGCCCTCGGACATTTCCGTCGTCTGCTTCGGGGGTGTGACAACACGTCTCAGAATAGGTCTTCCTTTGTGATTGGCATTTAGGCCTAGATTAGGTTTACCAACACTAATCTCCTTTGAACCCATGGGCAATTGGCTTTCTTCTTCTTGACACTTCTATTCATGATAGCAAAAATGTGGGAGTGTTTTGAAGTTTGAGTTTCTATGATTGGCCATGTTAGTTCTAGAAATAAACCTCAACATGCTACATAACTCTTTCATGGACATTCCAAGTTGTTCATTTCAGAATCAGAGTGAACTGATTATATGTACACGTTAGCAAGTCAACTAACCCTAGTCAACTCCTAACTCAAGGAAATTCCATTTTTCTTCAATATGTCAGTTTACAATGTACACTTTATAATTGCTCTTTCTGATTGATTAGAATGTAGTGATTGGATGAACCTCAGGAAGAGCTTTGTCAAAGGAATCATCTTTCCTTTCGTTTATGAGAATTATTCCCAAACTACGAATTTGGACAAGATTGATAATCCTAATAGCTAATCCTTTTGAAGGCTTTAAAACATTAGACTTTAGTGGATAAGGTTATAAACATCATTCAATATCAAATTCCATTATAGTTTGTTTTAGTTATCCTTAGAAAATAATCACCCTAAATAAAATGATTTAAGAAGGCTACGATCCATATTTGGCTTCATGATGTGTAAAAGGATGCCATAAAAACACCATAAAGTTATTTAGGTAGGCAAAGCCCTTTCCCAATATCGATCACTACAAAATTCCTAGATCTTTGAGATTCATTGACTATCAATGGCATGTTAATCTTGGATTATGTTCATCTCGAATTCAATGACTGGGTCATCGCAGATCATTAAACAGATTGTGAATCGACCATACAAAATCGCATGGTACCTGGCTCAAGTTACGCTTGATATTTGCGAGTTCCACATCATTCTCTACCTATACCTTCAAATTGACGTGTCGGTTAACCACATGAGCTCCATCAACAAGTTATAAAGAGAATGTACAACTTTTATGGATAACATAAAATTCACATTAAATAGATTATGAATTAACCATGCAAAAATTTCTTGGTCCCTGGCTCAAGTTATGCTTGGGATTTGCGAGTTCCATATCATTCTCAACTATACTCTAGATTGATGGGTCGGTTAACCACATGAGCTCCACCAACAATATATAAAGAGAATCTGCGATTTTCATGGATAATATGAGACTCACATTCTATTAGTAAAATAGCATTTTGTTTTATTCTTGTATCTAGAATACTTTTAGATTGATCATTATTACTATCAAACCCTTTCGGTAACTCCATTCTCAAAATGCAATAGGGCGGTGAGGGTGGTAAGCGAGAAGCATATTAAAAACCGACCTCATTAGGAATCATAGAGACCTCCTTCAACCCATGCATCATAATGGATGAGCGTAGTCATGGTAAGGCTAATGATGTTAATATTTAAACTTGCGAGGACAGATGTTGTAACTTTCTTATACATATAATAAATACAATTATAATATATATATATATATATATATATATATATATATATATATATATATATATATAATTAAAGTGTAAATTTAAAAATCTTTAAATTTAGCTTTCTTTTATTAATTCTAATTAATTTCGAGGACGCGATGTCAGAATTAATAAATCACGAGGGGTTAATATCCAAAATTATAAATCTCTATTATAAATAATATTAAGTATTTAAATTCACTATTTAAATAATAAATAAATAAATATTCAAATTTAAATATCTATTAAATAATATTTATTATTTTCCAGATTGAAGACATTTTAAATTTCACATTTATCCATATTTAACAAACCTCCAAATTTGAAAAAAGAAAAATTAAGCAAACCCTAAAATTTGTCAAGCTCACGTCGTGAGCTCCTAGCTCTCACGTCGTTAGCTACAACTACAGGTTTTATTAATTACAAAAATTTCAATTTTCTTTCTTTCATTCAATTTCAAACAAGTATTTTCAGAAAACATGGATCTAGGGTGAATGTAATCATGAACCAATGGCTCGGATACACTGTTGGGTTTTCTATGCATCAAATACACTCTAAGCAGGTAGTGAAAAAATCGAAACAACAATATACCTAAGTGTACATCAAACATATGGATCTATGGTTTCATGCTAATTACATCTACCTTAGAAAACAAAAAACATAATGAAGAAAAACATACCTCTTATGTAGCCCTTTGTCTCCATGCTTGAGATCTTGATCCTCCATGAAGTTTCTTGGATGAAAGGACCCAAACCAGAATCTCTTTAATAGTATAACAGCTAATGACACCAAATTGTAGAATAAAAATAACTAGGAGAATGGTCAATTTCATAAACCCTAAGAGGGTTAGAAATCGTCCCTAAGAAGGGGAGGAAGAAGGGTTGGCGAAACTTCAAGCCAACGTGCTAGAAAGAATGAAATCCGTAAGACCTTATTTATAATCTTGGATCTCTTCCTAGGTTTTGTACTCCTCATGTGGGATAGGAGGCTAACAACGAAATTCACTCCTTTTACCATGTGGAATTGAGTGATTTTTATCCGACCCTAATTCCATAAGGCATCTGGAACATTACTAATTAACCAACTATCGATTAATGAATATTTAACCCTTTGATTAAGTAAACTATTAACTAATTTCCCCAAAATATATTTCTTGTTAGTTTCTAATTAACTATTAACCATAATAATTAATAAACCAATTTCTCCTTTATTTATTCTACTCAATTTGGGTCAAGAGGGCAACCTGAAAGGACCCTGTTAAATATTGACAATAGTTAATGACCTTAGATACATTTTCCAACACTTATTTACATTTTTTACCCATTAATTAGTTTTATATTATTTTTTGAAAGAAAAAAGAAATGTATTAAAGACAATGTTAAAAAAAACAGAAAAGAGAGAAAGTGCCTTGAATTTTTTTTACCATTTATAATAGTATCTAGGTATATAAAAAAACCAATAACACATATAGTATTATATCGAAAAGTATGTTGATTTTATTATTTTTAACACTTTCAAATTTTTTTTTCCTAAAAACGGACCCTTAAGGATAATCTTACCAGATGAAAAGAATAAATTGTATTATACAATGAACAGGAAAAGGAACTTTTTAAAGCTATTTCTTTCTCCAATCTCTTTCTCATAAAGGAATTATTGATAACATTTTGTTGTTTGGTATAAAAACCGAATTCTCCCTTCAAAATTTTAATCACCGTAAATTATAGTTTTGGTCGTGTGGTTTATAATCTTTATCTAGTTTTAGTTTTGTTTTTAAACTTTTGACATGACTTGTTCTCATGACTTTCAATTGTTACAAGTCTCGTTCTTGATGTTGTTACTTCTAATGAAATCCATAAAATGTTTGTAAAACGCTAACCCATCACCCACATGTTGCCGGAAAAACATATCGGGTAAACTCAACCAAAAAAATCACCAACAAATCAGAAAAAGTCGTCGGAAAAACTAACCCCAAAAATGATAGAAAAGGTGTGTCATTGGTTGTTGGAGAGAGAGAGAGAGAGAGAGAGAGAGAGAGAGATGGGTTACAATGTTGATGTTAGAGATAACAGCAGATGAGAGAAACTATGGATCTACAAGAGATGGAGATGTCAGCGTTGTAACATTGGATATGCAACGTTGGAGAGGTCATGGGGACGAATGCATGTGTAGTGAAGGTGGGTCCTAGGACCCACCAAAATTTTTAAAATGTATTATATATTATATATAAAAAAAATATAGACCTGCCTTACAAATTACCAAGGACCTACCTATTTATGTCTAAAAAAATATATATCAAACTTGTTGAAGTCATATCTTATATCTCAATCCATCACATCATATCATATCATATCATATCATATCATATCATATCATAACATATCGTATCATATCATATCATATCATATCATACTATATTATAAATGAAACATTTTTCTTTTCACGACATTCATTTGAAGCTCCCATGCATTTTTTCTTTCACTATATTCATTTGAGACTCCTATTAAACTAAATTTCAATATTAAAATAATATCTTTACTTCTACTTATAAAGTTATGTTTTTTTTCACTTTTAATATATTATACTTAATTTATTAGTTTTAATATATTGTTGGACGTAAACCATTATTATTTTAAAGATACAATTTTGGAACAATTTGTATAAAATATTTACATTATTAATTTGAATATAACATTAAATGGTCAGCTTAAATATAAATTTTAGTTTAACTTAAACAACACAAAGAATATTTTGTAAATAGTTAAAAGTGATTAATTGTAGTGTCTCTCTAATAATGATTATCAGTTGGTTAATAAGGTTAAATAAATATCAAACCTAAAGTGTAATCATAAATATACTAAATTTCAATTTTAAAATAATATCTTTACTTCTACTTATAAAATTATGTTTTTGTCCTTTAACATATTATACTTAATTTATTAGATTTAATATGTTATTGAATGTAAACCATTATTAGCTTAAAGCTACGACTTTTGAACAGTTTGCACAAAATACTTAAATTGTTAATTTAAATATAACATTACAATGTCAACTTAAATATAGATTTTAGTTCCACTTAAAAAATCATAGAATATTTTGTAAATAGTTCAAAGTGATAAATTGTAGTGATAAATGCAAAAACTAAATTATAATATCAATTTAACTAAAATATTCCCTAAAGATATTATTATAATCGTTAAAAATTTTCAAAAAAGTAGCTTAAAATAACTTACAATAACAATAGTTAAAAATAACTCTATATAAATGATTATATTGTTACCTATAAAATCAAAAAACAATGTTTGATGTATTAAATAATTATAATGATAGAAATTAAAACATTAAGCAAATAAATTTTAAAAAATTAATTAACAATAACAACTATAAATAACATTAAACCATATATTATATTTAATTTTATTCATGTGTAACTCGCAGATAAAAGTCATTCAAACCATTGAGATTATGTAGTTATAATAGATGTATATATTATCATATAATTCAAAATAATCAATATATTATATCAATTTAGTATATGAATTATTATATCAAATTTAACAACAACGTTATTGCTATATTTAAAAAAAATTGTAAAGACTTCAACTATATAGGTGTTTCTGTGCAACGCGCGGACATTCGACTAGTTTAGAATAGTCTAATGCCACATTTCACTTAAAAGTTAATCAATTGGTAATATCCATGTCTATTTAAACTTAAACAAAAGATTAAAAAAACTAACATATTTTTTTTGTGAAACGTCGCTTATCAACAACACCGACTTCGAGACATACATGCGACAAGATTGCCTTTGATTTAGATAATATAATGAAAATGACTATAATTGTTAGAACTTTAATATAAATTTTGAAGTTATGTTTAAATATTTTAAGACATTTGATCTGGCCCGCTTTTATTTTGTTTATTTTTCATTTTTTTATTTTATTTATATAAAAAAACCATGTGATTTTCGATTCTAAATTCACCACTGCATGTCACTGTAAAAAAATGAGATGCGATAAGAATCACACCTTGGAGTTGTTGTCGTAAAAACAATCCTAAGAGGCTAAGAACACAAGGTGAAAAAAGGGGTGTTAAATGGGGCTGATCTCTCTTTTAAGACTTTTTTAGTATTTAAATGGTCAGATAACAATATATATATATATATATATATATATATATATATATATATATATATATATATATATATATATATATATATATATATATATATATCATTTTCTAGCTATTTCACGAAGACCCATTCAGAGTAACTGTCTTAGGGACTATCTGTGCAACCTGTTGGAAATCATATCTGAATGGTAACTGTCTTAGGGACTATTTGTGCAACTTGTTGGAAATCATATGGAGGAGCCATGTCAAAATTTAAATATTGGACTAAAACTACATATTGATGTAAACCATACTTTCACGGGATGACTCAATTACCGTTTGCCAGATAGTGTTTCTTCGACTAAGTCAGATTAACTCGACGATCTATACGTACCAACGAACTTGGAAATCAACAGACACGACAAGGAACACTTCAAGTATGAAAAAAATTTCCTTTTATAGGACTCAACTTCTTTACAAGGCAACTTTTCGATGATTTTGAAACAAATGACTACACCCCTATTTATAGGGTCATTACACCTCTTAATTGGAAGATTCTAGATGCTACTACTTTTAATTTTTCTTTGTACAAGACTATTCTAGATTATTCTATCTAGATATTTACATGCTTACATGCTTCAAAAAAGATCTATCTAAGTCTTCAATGTCCTAGAGAATTCTAGGACGTTCCATGATCTTTCAGGTTAATCTAGCATGCTTCATCGGCTTTTCGAGTACTCCGGAAAATTTTAGATATGGTATGTGACACCCTCCCCCACCCAAGTCCTTGACATCCTTGTTATGCTTGTCTTCTTTTAAAAACTAGTATTAGATCATATATATATATATATATATATATATATATATATATATATATATATATATATATATATATATATTATAGGTACTAGTGTATGTATAAGTAAATTTTGGTAAGGAAATCTATGTATTTCAGGATGAAATAAGTGTTGGGTTTTATTCAAAAATTAATTTCAAAAACAAGATTTTAGCAACGGAATAGTTTAGTATTTTTGAACAATTATAAACTAGTTATAAACAACCATAGATCTTTTTGCAATGTTTGAAAAGAAAACAAGCACCAAAGAAGAAAAAGTGTTTAACAACCTTTGTAGACTTTCGATCTTCTAAGGGTGGTTTGGAAGTTGATGGAGAATGTGGAGCCTTTGAGAAACCAACATGAAGCCAACTTGATTTAAGATGCTAGTCTTGTAAAACTCTTATAACTATTAACCTTATAGTTCATATCCCAATATGAACTTCAAGAGAGTAAATAAACAATTTCTCTTTCAAGTGTTCTTGTAAAACTAGAGAGAATGAGAGGGAGAAAGGATGCTACGGTTCTAGAGCATAAAACCAAAGAAAGATTAAAGCTAATCCTTGGAACATAAGTCCTTAACATTTTAAGAACATTATGTCCATATATCCTAATTGTCCCTCATGCCTTAAGACATGTATTCTTTTCATTATTATAAGCAAAAGTCCATCACTTGTTCTCTAAAGAAACAAGCCACTATTTTATAAATAGAAAGGTAGTCAAACTCGGTAATTTTATAAACTCTTTTATAAAATATAAACCTTGACCTTTTACTAAAAGACAAAAGTCCTATATTCCAAAAAGTTGTACATGACTAGATAAATCATACCATATGATGTGAGTGTGTGTATATATATATATATATATACATAATGTTACTTGCTTATGAAAATTATTATTTCAATGAAATAAATAATTTCCAATTAATTATAAGAGTTTATTGAATATTTATTAAAATCAATTTCGAATAAATAATCAACTATATCAAGTTGTTGTTACTGTGACCCTTAGGATCATACGTTAATTACTAATATCACTTTAATATGACTATTGACCATACTAGATCTTTCAAGAAGTGTCGAATAAAGATAGCATGAGTATGGTAGCTTTAAGTTTTAAAACATAAGAAAAACTCATTATGCTATAGCCACGACGTGATGAAGATTGGGTCACGACATAGCGAAAGAACAATGATTTAAAATACGTAAGTTAAACGGTGGAGGCAGTTTACTTTCAGAAAAACCACGATGTGGGGATATTTCTCACGGCGTGGCCAAAGTTATTTGTGACGATCTGCTGGTGACGAGAATAATAAGGCGTCAGGATATGTAGCCAAAGTTGATTACATCCTTTTATGTGAAAAGGGTTAGAGCTAGAAGGATAACTTATACTAATGAATTCTTGGTTGCAAAAAATGATGTTTTGTGCATAAAAGATTAATCTATGTAAGCTAAGTTATATGAACAACTTGATTGGTGATTAGTGTGAGGAATGTTTGATTAGGTAAACGAGAGGAGGAAGCAATTAAGGAAGGAAGTAAAAGTTTTGGAATATCACCCGCACAATCCTTAACAACTTGAGTAATCTTAACCCTTTCCTACACTGTTGATGATTTGTAGGTAGCTTTAAGTTTTAAAACATAAGAAAAACTCATTATGCTATAGCCACGACGTGACGAAGATTGGGTCACGACGTAGCTAAAGAACGATGATTTAAAATACATAAGTTAAACAGTGGAGGCAGTTTACTTTCAGAAAAACCACGACGTGGGGATATTTCTCACGGCGTGACCAAAGTTGATTACCTAAAGTTATTTGTGACGATCTGCTGGTGACGAGAATAATAAGGCGTCAGGATATGTAGCCAAAGTTGATTACATCCTTTTATGTGAAAAGGGTTAGAGTTAGATGGATAACTTATACTAATGAATTATTGGTTGCAAAAAATGATGTTTTGTGCGTAAAAGATTAATCTATGTAATCTAAGTTATATGAACAACTTGATTGGTGATTAGTGTGAGGAATGTTTGATTAGGTAAACGAGAGGAGGAAACAATCAAGGAAGGAAGTAAAAGTTTTGGAATATCACCCGCACAATCCTTAACAACTTGAGTAATCTTAACCCTTTCCTACACTATTGATGATTTGTAGGTATAATATCTATATAAAATACTTTAGAATGAAAAGTTTGTGAATAATATCATGATTTGTATATTGAAGATTTATGTTAAAATTTCGCATGTTAACATTGAAATTATTATTGTTGAAATTTCACAAGTTGACATCTAGATTATTGTTGTTGAATTGTCACGAGTTGACATCAGGATTGTTATCGTTGAAATGTCACAGGCTGACATTCAGTTCATGATTGTTGGGATGTCACTGGATGACATCAGGTTTGATAATGTTAGGATGTCATGGGCTGACATCGAATTCGTTATTGTTTAACTGTTATGAGATGATAGATGACAAAGCTAATTATAAAGTAAAAGAGCTATTGTGAATAATGTATGTGTTGTACTTTATAAATATCAAAATAGTTCTGATTTATGGGTTATTACTCAGTAAGCAATTAGCTTAATTGTTGTTAATTTGTGTTTCAGGACTAGTCCATACATATGAAGGAAATAAAGCGGTGGAGTAGCCTTATAATGGAACTTAAAACTAGTATAAATAGATATTATAATCTTTTGCAAAAAAATTGTAACCCAACTTGATCCTGATAAGTTTCTTTTGTTGTAAATTGATAACTACTCGCTAATGTTGGGCTAAATATTTTGTAACCTCTTTTGATATGTATATAAAAAAAATTTCGGGTATACTTTATATTTTTTCCAGGTGTTACATTCCTAGTCAAGCTTTGGACTTGCATGCTTTAATCTTGTCTCGGAATTTCCACAAGCCATGTTCTCGTTCCTAACTAGATTCTACATTGTTTTGTCCCTTCCATAGAACATAGTACTCGGTCTAGTTGGGTAATCCTCTTTTGCGAATTACCCGGTCGACTAGAATTTCGTCAACTTCTTTATCAAATCAGATCACATTTGCGAATGGAGCCTGATGTGACTTACTCCTAGCAGATTTCCCTTTATCTTAATTATAAGCTTAAAGGAGACATACATGGAATACAAGGTGGATCTTCAAATGTGATGGTAAGTATAGCTTATATGATCGGGTCCTATATTTTTGTATCACCTAATATGGCCCTTCGTTTCTTCGTGTTAAGATCTTGTGCACCTTTCGGGTGGCTTTAAACATTCTTTATGGGAATTTTACCATTACCTCATCGCCTACTGAGAATTCATGTGGCTGCCTCTTTTTATCTGCGCATTTCTTCAAATGTTTGGCTGCCTTTTTTAAGTATGATATTTCTATATCAAGTTCTTTGTTCCACCATTTTGCAAATTTATATGCAAGCGAACTAGTCCCTTTATAAGCTCTGGCCAACTCCTTGGGTGTCAATAGTTGTTGCCCCATTATGATTTGGAAGGGACTTCATCCTATAGCCTCACTCCACTAAAAGTTATACGAAAATTAGGAGACATCTAGTAACTTCACCCAATCCTTCTTACTTGAACTAACAAAGTGCCTACAGTAAATTTCTAGAGGATGGTTCACCCTTTCCATTTAGCCATCAGTTTGTGGGTGGAAGCTTGTTGAGAAGTGGAGATTGATCCCCATGAGTTTAAATAACTCCTTCAAGAACTTTCCTGTGAATCACGGGTCTCGATCACTGATAATAATTTGAGGAAGTCCCCAATACTTTACTACATGCTTGAAAAATAACCGACCGGCTTCCTCAGTGGTGCAGTTTCTTGGAGCGACAATTAAATTCATGTAGTTTGATAAGTGATCAACAATCACCATTATCAAGTTGCATTGTTCTGATATGTGTACGGCCGAGATGAAATCAATTGTAATTCTCTCCCAAGGACGTAAAGCAATCGGAATTGGTTCTAACAAACCTGCTGGATTGGCTTTCTCAACCTTGTCTAGTTGACAGATAAGGCAAGTTCATACGTAAGCATCAATATCATCTCGCATTCTTGGCCAATAGTAACTTCTTTCTATGATGCCATTGGTTCTATGTGTTCCTAGATTCCCTTCCCACTTTGAGTCATGGAATTTTCTTAAGACTTCCCACCTTAGGTTATCCTTCTTTGGAACGTACATACGATTTTTTATTGTGAGTAGAAGTTCATCTTCGACCCCGAACTTCCTGCTTTTGCCATCCCTAGCCATCTCCATCAGGTTTTTTTATAGGATATTGGCTCAAACCTTTCTTAATTTCATCAACCAAATCACATATTACTCGTGCAAGGATTGCTAACTCCGACTTACGACATAGTGTATCTGCAATTATGTTGGCTTTTCCCGGCTTATACTCCATGATATAGTCAAATTAGGCCAAAAAATCTTGCCATCGAGCATGTTTGGGAGTATGTTTCTTCTAATCTTGAAAATAACTCGTGGTCACATTGTTTTTTGGATTACGAATCGGCCTCCCAGCAAGTAATGTATCCAAACATGAATCCAATATATGATGGCGGTCATCTCTTTGTCATGTATCGGATATCCTCTTTCAGTATCATTTTGTTTCCGACTTTCATAAGCAATCGGGTGGTCATCTTGTATTAATAATTTAGATATAACAAAGTTGGAAGCATTAGTTTGTACTTGGAAGGGCCTCAAATAATCTGGAAACTTCATAATCGGTTCCTCCATGGTTGTCTTCTTTAGCTCATCGAACATTGATTGACACATTTCCGACCATTCCTATTTTATGTTCTATGTAAGAAGGTCGGTCAACAATGTAGCTTTAACTTAGTATCTCTATATAAATTTTCAATAGTAGTTGACCAACCCTGGTAAAAATCGCAACCCTGACACGTTCTTAGGTGATTCCAAATCTACGATGGCTTTCACCTTATTTTCCTCCATCTAGATCTTCTTGTTAGTGATCTTATGCCTAATAAACGTTACTTACGATTGAGCAAAGGAGCATTTTTTCATTTTCTCGTAAAACTGATTATTTTTTAATGATTGGAAGACTGATCACAAGTGTCCAACACGTTCCTCTAACATCTCTGATTAAACTACAATGTCATCCAAGTGTACTACTACAAATTTTTCCAAGAACGGGTGGAAGATCTTGTTGATAAGGGTGAAGAATGTTACGGGTACATTGGTTAGTCCAAAGGGCCTGACCAACAATTCAAATAATCCATTCCTGGTCATACATGTTGTCTTTGGTTCGTAACATGCTGCTATTCGAACTTTCCAGTACCCCTAATATTAATTCTATCTTCGTGAACCACCGTCTAGTTGTAATACAATCGAAGAGATCAACTAGGGATGAGCAACGGAAGCAAGTACATGCTTTCGGAACCGGAGTCGCCTCAGAACTGCTGGTTCTAGAACTAAAACTACCATAGGTAGTTCTGGTTCTGGTTCCTAAAGTCTAGGAACCACCTTAATCGGTTCCAGTTCCAATTCTCATTTTTACAAAACCGATACCCGTTGGTTCCGGTTCCAACACTTGGTAGCCGGAACTCAAGGTTAACCAGAACCGGTACAAACGGGTACCTGCCTTTTTTCTTTTATATATATATATATATATATATATATATATATATATATATATATATATATATATATATATATATAGTTTTTATATTTTGGTCATTTTGTATTTAAAAATATGGAAAAATACTTATACTTGATTACCTTAGACCTTACTAGTTTTTAGGGTTTTTGTGATTCATTCTTACAAAATAACACCGACACCCTAACTCTCTTCTTCAGTTCTTCTCGTCACTCTCCCCTCTCAAACCAGTCATCGTCGGCGCTCACATTACCGATTAACTACAAATACCACATTGATCTCTTTTCAATTGTCATCCAATCAACATCAAATGCCATCCGTTGTCACTCTCGTCAAAGTCGTAACCTAGGATATTCAATTGCCACTGAATTGAAGGTTTAATCTGCAACTATTCTCCCAGTCCAGTTATCACCACACTCCACTCACATCGGTTAGATTAAAGACGACCAACTCATAAGACGTCAATACCTGTCTTCATCTCTCTATCCTCCCCAATGTTGTTAAATCTCCGGTCATTGTAACATCCCAATACCAGGATATTTGTTTCATTTTAATTAAGATTTACAATCATAAATTTGTTCTGAAAATCCATTACATAATCATCTTATCAAATCATTAGAGTGACAATATCAATAAGTACGGAAAATAGTGGGGAGTGAATATTGCGTCCTCACGTCGGTCCCTTCCCCTTAGTACCAGAAGTACCTGAAACCACAACACAAACTGTAAGCAAAAGCTTAGTGAGTTTTCCTAAAGTACCACATACCAAACATACAATTGGGCCTACCTCTAGGTATATTCAAACCCAATAAGCAAGTATGGACCCTGCTCTACAGTATATTTTAAGTCAATCATATGATAGTGGGCCCCACCCTGGGGTATACTTCAACCCGAACATGCCATAATGGGCCCCGCCCTGGGGTATATTTCAACCCCATATGCCATATTGGGCCCCACCCTAAGGTATATTTCAACTCGGTTATAAACACACACACACACACACACACACATATATATATATATATATATATATATATATATATATATATATATGTATATCACACCACAGCTAGCATTCTACATAACCGAATAATGGGCCAGCATTGGTGCCTTTGACCCATGGATATAGGGAGGTGACTCACCTCGGTCTTCTGGTAAATACTATCTGCTCGGCTACTGATCCTGAAAATCCCACACTAAACATACACAAATTACCGTAATTAGGAATGGTTTAAAAATCATGACTATGGGCCTAAATTCCAATCCAATTCCTAAGGCTAGGCCCCCCTACACGTTACCTATAATGGACTTAATCAATCCTGGCCCATAACACAATAACGAGTCCTAAGGCCCAAAAGGCCCAACTCATAACACTTAAGGACCACAACATAAATCCAAGGTCCACTTACCTTAAACAGGCAGAGGCCTAAAACCAAACTAAGGCCCAAAAGCCACAAAATTCCAATGATTTTCAAAAGGCCTACTGGGGCATACGCACGACGTAATTACAAGTATGCTTGGCATACTTAATCCTAAGCAGTACATGTGGCGTACATCTTAGTACACTCAACTTACTAAGTTGTTAAGCACTTTCAACCATTAAGTACTTAATCTATGCAATCACTTACGCCAAATTCCAGATCTTGATCGTTTAGGGGTCCTAGGGCATAAATTTGGCAACTTTAACCCTTTTCATGCCTTATGGGAGTCCAACATCCAATTTTGTCCATCAAGACTCACTTTATGGTCCTAAATCTATTCATGGTGTCATAACAACCATCAAGCTAACATTTTTATGCTTCTAACATATCAAAAGGACTAAGATTTAGCATTTCAAGCCTCTGGAGTTGCCCAAACTCACGAAATAGAATCCATGGACCCAAAAGAACTCATAAACACCCTAACTCTAGATATCAAAGGAAACAACAAGGTATGAGCCTTTTACCTTCAAAAGCTTCCTAATATGATGTAGATCAGGATCTTGAAGCTCAACCACGTCCAGTGCTTGCACACCAAGTTCTTCTTTTTGCAAACACACCAAAAAGGCCACCAAAGTTACTTTCAAGCTCAAAGATCACTCTGAAAGGAAAACTAGGGTTTTAAGGACGTTAATAAGTAGTGGAGGCTGATAAGGGTGAGGGTCCAAGAGTCATAAGTGAGCTTAAATAGGGCTCATGCCCTAAAATTAGGGTTTTAGCATTGGCCACATACGCCCCATGTACGTGGCTCAGGTTCTCGCTTCCACCTGCCCATGTATGCTAAGCATACATAAACGTATGTCCAACGTACATTGAGACTCCTTTCAAAATTTAATTTTTGCTTCAAGGGTTAAAAGGGGAAATACCTAGGTCTCAGTGTTACAAATCTCCCCTACTTGAATTAGACTCCGTCCTCAAAGTCCGCTGATGCAAATAAATCTATGTAGTGCTCTTTCATCTCGTCCTTCAGCTCCCATGTCCACTCAGAGCCCTTACGGTGCTGTCATTGCACCTTTACTAGGTTCACCACCTTGTTACTCAGATTTTTAGTTTTCTTGTCAACAATCGCGACTGACTTCTCCACATAACTCAAGCGCTCAATCTACATGAATATCATCCAACGAGATCACCAATGAATCATCGACTACACATTTCAATAACTGGGACACATGGAAAATGTTATGGATCTTATTGACCTCATCAGGAAGATCGAGTCGGTATGCAATCCTACCCACTCGGGCAGTAATCCTAAATGGACCAATGAATCGGGGATCCAACTTTCCCCGCTTCTAAAATCGGATGACACCTTTCCAAGGTAACACCTTCAACAACACAAAGTCTCCCACCCGAAACTCAAGGACCGAATGACGTCGGTTAGCATAACTCTTCTAGTGACTCTACGCAACCCGCAACCTGTCACACACCTGCTGAATGAACTCAGTGGTCTTAAGCACCACCTTGGTGCTCCCCATGACCCAATGAACAACCTCCCCCCAACAAATCGGGGTCCTACACCTCCTTCCATATAGGATCTCGAATGGTGGTCAGTCAATACTAGCATCATAACTGTTGTTGTAGGAGAACTTCGCCAATAGAAGTTAAGTATCCCAACTCCCTCCGAAATCAAACAAACAAGCCCGAGTTAAGTCTGCTCGCTCTATCCGTCAGTATGGGGGTGGTATGTTGTACTGAAATGAAGTTGAGTTCCCAACTCCTCGTGGAGCTTCCTCCAACATCGGGAGGTGAAACAGACATCTCGATCTGAAACCACTAACACAGGCACCACATGCCTAACCACCACCTCCCGGATATAAATCTTAGCTAGCTTCTCAATGGATATACTCTCGACAATCGAGATAAAATGTCTACTCTTGTTCAGTCTGTCCATAACAACCTAGATTGACTCAACACCCTGCACCGTCTTGGGCAATTTGATGATGAAATCCATAATGATCTCCTCGCACTTCCACATAGGGATGGGAAATGTCTGAACCTTGTCGTAAGGTCTCTAATGTTTGGCTTTGACCTCCCTATAAGTCAAACACTGCTCAACAAACCAAGCAACAGGGCCACCAGTAGCATAATCTTAACTCCCAGTACATCTTCATGGCCCCAGATTGATAGAGTACTTTGATTTATGTGCCTCCTCTAAAATCGTCTGTCTCACCCAACCTGATTCCAGAATCAAGACCTTACCACATTGAGTCATTAACCCCCAACCGTCCCTAACAAAAAAAGATATATGCCCTGTAATTCGCTCAGTCTTCCAATTTTCATTTTTCAATCCTTCTACTGAGTCTCCTTGATCATATCCATCAAAGGTGAAGTAGCAGTCATCCTCAAACAAATATCTCGGATCGATGAGCACACCGCCTTACGGATCAAAGCATTGGCCACCACATTAGCCTTCCTGGGGTGTTACAAAATCTCACATCCATAGTCTTTTACCATATCCAACCAACTCCATTGCCGCATATTCAAGTTTGGGTGATCCATTAAATACTTCAAACTCTTATGATTGATGTAAATAGTGCATCGGAACCTGTACAAATAGTGCCTCCATATCTTGAGGGCAAACTAAAGCCTCTCCCTCCTCAAGGTCTCCAACACCTCTCGTAAATGTTGCTCGTGTTGATCCTTGGTCTTAGAGTAGACCAGAATATCATCAATGAAAACAATCACAAACCCATCCAGCATCAACCTGAAACTCGGTTCATGAGATCCATGAACAGTGCTGGTGCATTGGCGAGCCCGAAAGGCATCACCACAAACCCGTAATGACCATAACGAGTTCTAACGGTCGTCTTCTGTATATCCTCATACCTGATCCTAATATGGTGGTATCTTGACCATAGATCAATCTTGGAGAACTAAGATGCACCCTGAAGTTGATCAAATAGATTGTCGATCCTTGGAAGTGGGTAACGTTTCTTAACCGTTAGCTTGTTCAATTCACGATAATCGATACACATCCTGTATGACATGTCCTTCTTTTTCATGAATAGGATCGGTGCTCCCATCGGGGAATTGCTCGGACAGATAAAACCCTTGTCTAGTAGCTCCTACAACTGCGTAGACAACTCCTGAATCTCAGGCAGCGCTAGATGAGATGGCACCTTGGACATTGAAGCTGAACTAGGCATCAATCAATCTGAAGCTTGACCTACCTCTCGGGAGGTACTCCCGGCAACTCCTCGGAAAAAACATCGGGAAAATCTCGTACAATAGATACCTGGTCAACTCTATCATGGCCTCAACCTGTGAATCTGAAACATAAGCCAAAAATCTAGAACAACCCTGTTAAAGAAACCTCCTAGCCCTAGCAGATGAATAGATAGCTGGTCCATACGAAGCTCTCTCACCAGGAATGACCAGTTCTCCCTCGCTTGGGGTTCGAACTCTCACCAACTGCCGCTCACAATCAATCACAACCCCATTGGGCCCTAACTAGTCCATCCCAATGATCACCTTCAAACCCCTCAAGGGGATCAGTACCAAATTAATAGGAAACCTTTCACTGAACATGTTCAAAAAACATCCTCGAAATACCCTCGCAGCACTCACAGTATGATCATCCGCGATCTCCACCTCCAGAGGGGAGTCCAAAGTCCTCGGAGCGTCTCGAAACTTCATGTTGAGTGCAATAGATACAAAGGATCTGGTAGCCCCCAAATCAAAAAAACATGAGCACACAACCCATTGAACAAAAAGGTCCCTATACAAGATCATAATAAACATGATCATAACAAGAAAGCAACAACAGATATAATTAAGTCACATAATAGTAACTAAATCTAGCACTACACGGGCCTCATCGATGGTCAACTGAAACGCCCTACTCTTCTCCACAGGAGCCTCCGCCTTGCCCTGGCGGCCATCAGTAATCCTCTAGGTTGCTAGCATAGGCGCCACCACTGCTCCACAAACCATCTCGGACAATCGGCCTTTTTATGGTCGGTTTGGTTACAATGAAAACAAATCAGAGTCCTCTTGAGGCAGTCCTTTTTATGGCCGGTTTGGTTACAGCTGTCAATTCAGGTCATTCTCGGACTCATGCATCTTTATAAAAACCATTCATGCACAACATGTCATGGCCTAGTAGTATAAATTAGGTCAAAATCTTGCATAAACTAGGATCCAACAAAAATCTAGGACTAATATACTTGACTCTTACGATTCTAGTAAGTTGTTTAGGTACAATAGGAAATGCCAATACCATAATTAGAATAAAACTCCAAACATTTGTTACAATTGAAAAGGGGTATAAAACCCTAAAAATAAACTAAAATATTCTAATTTCATTCCAATATGATGGTGAATATCAAACAATGTTCCAAAAACTCCAAAGAGCCAAAAATCCAAATTTCTAAACTTTAAAGCTTAAAAACTTTATAAAATTTGCTATAAACTTCCTAATATAAAATTTTTATTAATCAAATTATGGATTAAAATCAATGAGATAGAAATTTAAATTATCATACATTAATCATAATTTATTAGTTAAAAACAAGATTTTTAAATAAATCAAGAATTGCTTAAAGAAGCATTTTTATAAAAATTTGAGTTTTATAAAAATTGAAGGGAAATTTATTTAATTTGAATTAGGAGAGAGAGGGCCTCTCTTACACTCATAAAATCCGCCACCCTCTCCCCCATGCTCTCTTTTCCCCAAAAATCTTAATCATTTTATCCTTCTCTTACACTTCAACTTCCCATTCTCTCTCTCTCTCTCTCTCTCTCTCTCTCTCTCTCACACACACACACACACACACACACTCCACCCTTACAACTCTCAAACTCTCTCTTCCTCTCTCCAAACCCACGAAAATCAGCAGCCAAGAACACCTCTCCACACTCAAATCTTCATCTTCTAAAGTTGTTCTTCAAGGTATTCACGAAAATCCTTCATCTTCCCTTACTTTTCTTTCTTGTTTTAAAGAGTTTTCTTGTACTTCTCTTCCTTCTACACCATTCTTTATGAACATTCATGAACATGTTCATGAATGTTGAGTTTGATGATGATGGTGGTAGGGTTTCACCCAAGAACAACATGCATGTTGTTTAATGGTGAAATCCAAGGACCAAAACCTATGTCAAACACTAAAGTTCGGATTTTTACAAGTTTTAAAGGTTCATACACCTTATGCATTCAAGTATTTCTTTTAAAAACATCACTTTGACAAACATATGTCCATGCATGGTCTTCAAACCGTGATGCATGTGATGAACACCAAGCTAAAGAGCTTGATGATCAAAGTACATTGTTAATAGTGCATGTAAATGATTTTATTTATAAAAATATCTAAAAGTTCTTTTCTGTTCGAAATAAAAACTTTCCAGATTCCCATTAAGATAATATGAATATCTGGAAAATTCCAAGAGTTTTTATCAAGGAAATGATAAAAACTCTTGTGTGTATGGAAAGAAATAAAGTCCCATTAAGCAAAGAAATGATAAAAGCAGATGGAATCTTTGCTTTGATGAAAAGGTCAATGAATTTGGCTTTTCTAGGAGTGAAGATGAATCTTGTGTGTATGTCAAGGCTAGTGGGAGTATAGTTAGCTTTTTGGTATTGTATGTGGATGACATACTACTCATAGGAAACGACATTCCAACCCTGGAGGAAGTAAAGTCCTGGCTTGGGAAGTGTTTCGCTATGAAGGACCTTGGTGAAGCTGCCTATATTTTAGGGATAAGGATCTTGAGAGATTGGAGTAAAAGACTAATTGGACTTAGTCAGAGTACCTACTTGGATAAGGTGCTGAAGAGATTCATCATGCAGGATTCCAAGAAAGGAGAGTTACCCATCCAGAGTAACACCAGATTGAGTAAGACACAAAGCCCTAACACTGAGGCTGAGATAGCAGAAATGAGTCGAACACCTTATGCTTCGGCTGTAGGATCGATCATGTATGCTATGACGTGTACTCGACCCGATGTAGCTTTTGCCTTGAGCATGGTTAGCAGGTATCAGGCGAACCCTGGCAAGGCACACTGGACTGCGGTAAAGAATATCCTCAAGTACCTGCGGAGGACTAAGGACTGGGTTCTTACCCTCGGTGGGAGTGATGACTTGAGAGTTGTAGGGTATAGTGATGCCAGCTTCCAGACTGATAGGGATAATTTCCGCTCTCAGTCAGGCTGGGTCTTTACCCTAAACGGAGGAGCAATTTCTTGGAAGAGTTCCAAGCAAGAGACAGTGGCAGATTCTACTTGTGAATCAGAGTATATTGCAGCTAGCGAGGCAGCAAAGGAGGCGATATGGCTGAAGAACTTCATTGGAGACCTTGGAGTTGTACCAGCTATTAAAAAGCCAATTGAAATTTTTTGTGATAGTGAAAGTGTTGTTGCCTTAGCCAAGGAACCAAGGGATCATGGGAGATCCAGACACATCGACAGAAAATACCATTTCATTAGACATCGGATCGAAGAAGGACACCTCGTGGCAAAGAGGGTATCATCAGATGAGAATCCGGCAGATCCCCTCACAAAGGGACTGACTCGGGTTAAGCATCTCCAACATGCTCGGAGCATAGGGCTGAAGGATGATATTAGATTTAGTAGTTAGATAACCCAGAAATTTGTAAAGTGTAATTGACATTAGATGATGAATAAAAGATGTTTTATTTATGAGTAAAGTGTTTCTATCTCTTCTCGATCGTTTACTATATTTCTTTTGCATGTTTTGACTTCCAGAATAATTTTGTTTGGTATAACATATTATTCAAACCTCCACAGTCGGTCATATGTTGGAAGTAGATATGAATCAAGACTGTCATGTTTGGTTGTAGAGGTCTTGGACAAGCCTACAACAATCATGAGTGCTCATAAGTTCTGAGCATTGGACTCAACCCACGCTCACTGGAATCACTTCATGGAATTCTATCTCGAGTGATCGTGAGATGGTAATATCATATAAGTCTTCAAACCTAGAGATATGATTTGTTACTTACAAGTTGGTTATGCATTGACTGTACGAAACCGCATTGGTAACTCGATGTTATAAAACGTACTTTTGTGTGTAATTCAATGAGTGGTAGAACAAACATATGAGTCGAAGTTTATCTGTTCCTTCTTGGATTAGAAGCTGATATCTGGGCCCCTCGATGATTTTGTTTTGACCCATGTACCGGGCCCGGTCAGAACTAAGTTGATGTGTTCAATTAAGTTCTATGTCAAACAAATCGGAAATCGGGAAACAAATGCTGGACAATAAGCAAGACAATGTTCCATGTATTTGTCCGGCTGATATCTAGAACGGAGGATTATATGATCACTTATCTTAAATGGCGTATCATCATCTTCTCAGTTCCGAGAGACCTTGAAAGAGCTACGATTGCCGGTCGGTTCCTAAAGTACTAGAGATATAGTTATTAGACTTATCCAAGTGGGAGACTGTTGAATAAGGTGTCTAAGTCCATAACTATTTCGGGCTTGTACTTGACCCGACCCGGCATGGTCCATTTGCGTTGCATGGCACCATGCAATTGGATAGACTAAATGAGAGAAATAACACTTGGAGATTATTAATATATTATAAGTTCTAATATATTAATAATATTATTTGATTAGTTGATCAAAGAATTAATTTGGAATTAATTAAGTGATCAAAAGAGAACTAATTAAATATATGGGTTGATTATGTAAATCATCCATATCTTGTATAGTGGGCTAAGAGGCTCCATGGATTATCAAGTTGGGTTCTACCCATAGGATGCTCCATAGATGCTCCATGGGAGTTACAAACCCATGGGTCATGGAAATGAAGAGTCATGACACATTAGGGTTTACATGGTGTAACCCTAGATGTGTCAACACTATATAAGAAGCATATTCTCCACCAAAATCGGCCACACTAAGAAACTAGAGGGCTTGGCCGATTTTGAGAAGTGTGTGTTGTCTCAAGAGTCTTTCCAAGAGCATTTGGTGTTGTGTGAAGCATTTGAGGCATCACACTTGGGGTGCTAGGCTCACAAGGTTTCAAGGAACACAAGCAACAACAAGGTAAGTTATTCTATCTATGATTCAAGTTAAAATTGTTCCCCATGTATGCTAGATAGGAATATAACCTTGGAATTCAACTTTGCATGATAATTAGACAAACATAGATCCAAGGTTATTAGGGTTGCATGTACACTTAGGAAGTGTTAGAATGCTCAAAACCCATCAAAATTCAGACTACATCCGAACCCAAGCTAATTTTCCTTGCATAAACTCGTAGGAAATCTTCCTGAATGCAAAGGTACTTTAGAACAACTGTGAGAAGCATCCAAAGATGAAGATTGCGTATGAAAGGGCCTGTACTTTTCTAAAAGAGACTGTTTGTGACTTTACAAAGATTGACACGGACATCCACCCAACACTTGCTCAGAAGTTCAACCTTCCTCCTCTTGACCCAGCTCCGGTGCTGACTGAAGGTTTTCAAGAGCGATCCCTTGGAGCTACTAACTTCCTTGATCTTGGAGTCCTTTTCAAATGGAAGAATAATGAAACCAAGCACTTCATTCGAATGACTGCCAATAATCGTTTGACCCGGAGGCAACTTGAGGTCACTCAAACTGCAGTGAACAAGTCAAAACACACAATTGTAGAAGTGAAGTTTGAAATCTCCAGGAGAATTGCGTGGCTCAGTGAAGTCAGGAAGTTCTAGTGGATTCTCATCAAATTCCTTAAACTCGACAAATGAAAGAAAAGTTGAAGACGTCACTTAGGGGGGGGGGGGGGAGTTGTTGAAACATAAAAATGACCCTCTTAAACTTGAAGAGGTTCGAAGCCATCACAAGACCCGCAGTCAAAATCACAACGCAATCTAGAACCGCATCTGCAGTTGTAGTCATCAATCTTAGCTTTTAGTTTTATCTGTTATCTTATGTCTTTACACTTCTTTATCCAATGTGCATTGCATGGAAACCTTAGACATATTTAACTTTGTTATCTTAGAGACTCTATAGATAGACCTCTCTCTTACTGAATCAATCGATCGATCAATTATCTCTATCTTGAAATATCACATTCTCTCTTACTCTCTCATCTTAATAGATCTTAAGATCCTAATCTGAAATATTAAGATCATTATCTCTTTGGAGCAAGTCAGCTTTGACTTAATCAATAAGTTTAATCTCATTTACTAACTTGGGTTGACTGCAATCCTTGTTAAGAATCAGCTTAAGTGTCTTCTTGATATAATACTCGTCATTTATATTTCCTTATATTTCCACACAAAATTATCTAACTATCTAACTCTAACTTATTATTATTATTATTATTATTGAGCTTTATGATCCACTAAGTTAAACTTCATTCTGCATTATTACTTTTTCTAACGTTTGTTCAAGTATTTTACAAAAGTTTTTCTCTCAACATTTTACCTACACATAAAAGTATTTATTGATGGGTTTTGAGCACTACAACATTCCAATGGTGTACATGCAACCCTAATGCTTTCGATCTATGTTTTTCTCAAGTTATACATGCAAATTATTATCCAAAGCATGAACCCTAATCTAGCATACAGTTTTCGAGTATAACTAAAACAAAAATAGATGAATACCTTTTCCTTGTAGCTTGTAGATCTTGACCTTCAAGAGCTTAGTGCCTCAATTGTTGCACCTCTAATGAGTCACAAAAACCAAGTAGCAATCGGAATAATATGAGAGAGATAATGGAGGCTCTAAAATCGGCTAGGGTTCTTTCCTTTATTGCATTGGCCGATTTCAAGGAGTCAAGGGGTTCCTTATATAGCTAAGCTGCTAGGGTTTCAGGTAAAACCCTAATCTGATTGCTTAAGCCTTAAGCAGTCCAGTAGATCCTTCCAGAAGGCCCCTTTGGACAAAATCTATGTGGGATACACATAGAATTTCGTCCACCCCTTTCTAGGGATCCATAAGCCCAACTTGCAACTATCATATAATTGCAATATCAGTCGCCGTAATTTAATCAGTCTCTTTTGATCACCAAAATAATTCCAAATTAATTTATGATCAATACAAATTAAATAATATGATTTCTCAATTAATATATTATTCGTTCAATATACTAATAAATCACAATTGACCTCTTTCTCCATGATTCTTCCTATCAAATTGTTATGGTGAAGGCAACCCAAAAGGACCATGCTACTATCGGGTCAAGTACATACCAATCATAGTTATGGGCTTAGACACATAACCCAACAGTTTCCTACTTGTATAAGTCTAATAGCTATAACTACAAGTACGACTTCAAAATTTGATTATCAATCGTAGCTTTCAAAATTCGTTGGTGAACTCTGACCTAGTTAATGACGTGTCCTTTAGACAAGGGATCATATAATCCTCCATTATGCAAGATATCATGTGGAAAATGACATGGAATATAATCATTCTCAATGTCCAACTGTTTGTTTCCCGACTTCTTATTCGTTTGACACAAAACTTAATTGAACACATTAATTTAATCCTGACCGGACTCGACACATCGGGTAATACAAAATCATCGAGGGGCCAAGATATTGCTTTTACCCTAAGAGGATAAACGGAACAGATAAACTTTAACTTATATGCTTGTACTATATACTCATAAAATCATACACAACAACACGTTTTATAACATCAAGTTACTGATGCATTTACTCATTATCAATGCATTTACGATATTATTGTCTGACAATCAATTGTGATAAATTCCATGAAGTGATTCAAATGAGCATGGGTTTAATCCAATAATCAAAACTTATTTGAAGAGCACTCATGAACGTTGCAACAAACCTTTGCTATGTCTAAACACTTAGACAATCTACAAACCAATTCACAACAGTCTAACCTCATAACTTAATCCCAAAGTATGATTAACTATTGAAATTTTGAACAATCTAATTAATTTGGAAGTAAACCATGCAAAAGTGAAACAATAGTAAACAATCGACACTAGATAGTAAACTTTACTCATAAATAAAACTCCTTTATTTAATCAGCAAATGTTAATTACATTTTATCCATTACAACTTTCTAAACAATTATCTAATCACTAAAACTAATATTATCCTTCTGACCAATGCTCCTCGCATGTTGTAGGTGCTTAACCCTACTCAGACCCTTTGTGAGAGGATCTGTTGGGTTCTCTTCTGACGATAACCTCTTAACTACGAGGAGTCCCTCTTCTACCCGATGTATGATGACGTGGTATTTTATTTCGATGTGTATGGATCTACCATGATCCCTTGGTTCCTTGGTTAAAGCAACTTCTCCTTCGTTATCAAAGAAAATCTCCATAGGCTCCTTTATGGCTAGTACAACTCCAAGGTCTCCAATGAAGTTCTTCAACCATATTGCCTCCTTCGACGCTTCGCTCGTTGTTATGTACTTTGATTTGTTCATTGAATCAGCTACAGTCTCCTGCTTGGAACTTTTCCAAGTAATCGCTCCTCCATTCAGGGTAAATACCCAGCCCGACTGAGAGCGGAAGTTATCTCTATCGGTTTGAAAGCTGGCATCACTATACCCTGTCACCCTCAAGTCATCACTCCCACTAAAGGGTAAGGATCCAGTCCTTAGTCCTTCGTAGGTACTTAAGAATGTTCTTCACTGCAATCCAGTGAGCTCTACCTGGGTTCCCTTGATATCGGCTAACCATGCTCAACGCAAAAGCGACATCAAGGCGAGTACATGTCATAGCATACATGATCGAGCCAATAGTGGAAGCATATGGCACTCGACTCATTTCCGCTATCACAACATCAATACTCGGACTCTGAGTCTTACTCAACTTGGTACTGCATAGGATCGACAGTTCCCCTTTCTTGGAATTCTCTATGCTAAAATGTTTCAGTACCTTGTCCAAGTAAGTAATTTGACTAAGTCCTATTAGTCTCCTACTTCTGTTTCTCAATATTCTTATCCCTATAATATAAGTAGCTTCTCCTAGATCCTTCATAGCGAAACATTTCCCAAGCCATGACTTAACCTCCTGCAAGGTTGGAATGTCATTTCCTATGAGTAATATGTCATCAACATATAAAGCTACAAAGCTAACTATACTCCCACTAGCATTGACATACACACATGACTCATCCTCACTTCTCGAAAATCCAAAATCTTTGACTTTCTCATCGAGACAAAGATTCCATCTGTGAGACGCTTGTTGCAATCCATAAATGGATTTCTCAAGCTTGCACAATCTATTAGGTTATTTGGCATCCACCAAACCTTCTGGCTGACACATGTAAATATCTTCAGCCAGCTTCCCGTTAAGGAAAGCGGTTTTGACATCCATCTACCAAATTTCATAATCATGAAACGCAGCGATGACCAACATAACCCTACTAGACTTAATCTTGGCCACTGGTAAGAAAGTCTCATCATAGTCAACCCTAGGGGTTTGAGTATAGCCCTTCGTAACCAATCATGCCTTGAACGTATGCACTTTCCCATCCATTTCTATATTTTTCTTGAAGATCCACTTGCAACCGATTGTCTTACAACCCAGTACATTTTTAACGATGTTCCAAACTTGATAGTCATACATGGACCAAATCTCGCTGTCCATAGCCTCTTTCCATTTTGCAGATTCCGGGCCCGCCATGGCTTCCTTGTAGTTGTTAGATTCATCTAATTTTATCAGTGTACTATCGCTAACAAAAATATCACCTTCAACTGTTATATGGAAACTATATAACACAAGTGAAACGGTAACTCTACTAGAACGTCTTAGAGGAAAGGACTCATCAACTGGTTCAACAGGAATCTCTTCCTCAAGTTGAGCGCTAGTGTTAGAGGTTCCTTCACTGCTTGACTCTTGAAGCTCTTCAATATAAATTTGCCTCTCACTTTCCTCTTGGCATATGTGTTCTCTCTCTCTCTCTCTCTATCTCTCTCTCTCAGAAAACCCCTCTCCTCGCAAAGAAGACAAAAATGTCACTCGGTCTGTAGAAGAGATATCGAAAAGACTTTTGTGGATAGCCAATGAAAATGCACTGCTCACTACGAGGTTCAAGCTTGTTATGAGCCTCTCGTCATACGAAAGCCTCGCAAGCCCAAACCTCGATATGTGCCAACAAGGGAACCTTCCCTGTCCACATCTCGTGAGGTGTTTTGGCAACCTTTTTAGTTGGGAATAGATTAAGAATATGGGCGGCAGTATCTAAGGCATACCCTCAAAATGAGATAGGTAGCGAAGCTCGATTCATCATGGAACAATCCATGTCTAACAAGGTTTGATTGTGCCTCTCTCAGCTACACCATTGAGCTGCGATGTCCTAAGCGGCGTCAAATATGAAACAATTCCACATTCCTTAAGATAGTCATGGAACTCGATACTAAGGCATACTCACCACCCCTATCGGATCTAAACATCTTTATCTTCCTGCCCAATTTATTCTCTACTTCTTGTGTAAACTCTTTGAACTTTTCAAAGGTTTCCGACTTGTGCTTGATTAAGTAGATATACCCATATCTGTTATAATCATCAATAAACGTAACATAGAAGCGGTTAGCATCCCTTGTGGTGGATATGAAGGGCCCACATACATCGGTGTGTATAAGATCCAATAGTCCCTCACCTCTTTCACAAGTACCAGTGAATGGTGATTTAGTCATCTTTCCAAGCAAACAAGATTCGCACGTGTCATCCGACTTTAGGTCAAATGACTCCAACACTCCATCCTTGTGGAGTTGGGCTATGCGCTTCGTGTTGACATGTCAAAGACAATAATGCCACAAGCATGCCTTGTCTAAACCATTAGACAAATCAATATGAAACACATTATTTCCTAAGTTGTCTATGTTGGGTTTTGAGCACTATAACACTCCTATGGTGCACATGTAACCCTAAATGCTTTGGATCTATTTTTTCTCTAATTATACATGCCTATTTTCAATTTTCCAAGGCATTGTCCTAACTTGCATACAATTTGTCAATGAACAATACAACTAGTTATATGACTTACCTCTTAGAAGGACTTGTAGTTCTTGACCTTTGAAAGCTTAAGCACCTCAAGTGTGATGCCTCTAATGGTTCACAAACACCAATATGCAAGAGGATGCTTGAGAGAATAAGTTACTTAATAAAAAATCAATTCACACTCTCCAAGAATGTTATGGCCACCGATTTTGATCACGAGGGTGTGCTTTTATAGTGTAGCAAATGCTAGGGTTACACCTTATAAACCCTAATGACCTTTCATACTACTTAGGCTCCATGGGTTAAACCTCCATGGACTATCCATGGACTATCTCATTGGTTTAGCCCATCCTAAATAAACATGGATCATTAGCCCACACTATAAGAATCATTGATTTACACAATCAATCCCCATATATTTAATTAGTTACTTTTGATCACAAAATTAATTCTAAATTAATTCTTGATCAATACTAATTAAATAATATGATTTCATATTAATATATTACACTTGTAATATATTAATAAATCATAAGCAACCTAATTCTCAAAAGTCCGTCCTATCAAATTGCACTGGTGAAGGCAACCCAAAAGGACCATGCTACAATCAGGTCAAGTACATCCCGGTTATAGTTATGGGCTTAGACACCAAATCCAACAGTCTCCCACTTGGATAAGTCTAATAACTATAACTCCCAATGCGACTTCAGGATCCGCCTTAGCAATTGTAAGCTTTCAAAAGCCGTTCTCGAACTTTTAACTAGTCAGTGACTCATCCTTTAGATAAGGGATCATATATTCCTTTGTTCTCAAGATATCTATGCGGACAAACATATGGAACATAGTCATACTTATTGTCATGCAATTTGTTTCTCGATTTTAGATTTGTCTAACATAGAACATAACTGAATACATCAATCTAGTTCTGACTGGGCCCTACACATAGTCAAAACAGAATCATCAAGGGGCCAAACATATCGCTTTTATTCCTCTTTGGATAAAAGGAACAGATACACTTCGACATTATATGGTTGTACTAACTACTCATTAAGTCATGCACAACGATACGTTTTATAACATCAAGTTACTAATGCGTTTTCGTATCATCAATGCACAACCAACTCGTAGTAAACAACTCATATATCTTAGTTTGAAGATTATATGATATTATCGTGTCACAATTACTCGTGATAAATTCCATGAAGTAATTCAGGTGAGCATGGGTTGAATCCAATACTCAAATCTTATTTTTGGTGCACTTATGAATGGTGTAACAAACTTTTGCTATGTCTAACGCCTTCGACAATCTACAAGCCAACTCATGACAGTCTATCCTCATTACGTACTTCCAAAGTATGATCGACTGTGGATGGTTTGAATAATCTTATTATTTGGGAAGTCAAAACATGCAAAGTGAAACACAAGAATAACACTAATCCTATATGACCCCAAAACTTTTGAGTATAAATAAAACACCTTCTATTTAAACACCATATGGATTACACATTCTTCATTTTATATTGTTTTTATTTATCAACTAATACTTGAATTAAAAAAAATAGGTATCCCACGCTCCAAGCATGCACACTATGTTTACCTATGGTCCTTACTTTGTGAAATAGATCAATTGTAAACATTTCCAATAATACTCATTTCACAATTACAAATCTTTATCGTAAGTGTAAGAATACCAAGTTCTTGCCACTTACTGTAATTTGTTAGATTCAAAAATTATATGCAGTGATCCTTTTGTAATGACTATGTGCACAAGTCACAGAGAATTTTTCAATTACAAAACTTTCCATTGGAGATTGTTACAAGACAATTCAATAGATCCGAACTCTCATACTCAAAGCACACTCCTTCGAACATCCTTCTTGCATAAAAGTTTCTAACATTCTCATAAATTCTTGATATCAAACTCCCATTATGGAAACATTTCCATATTTTCCATATGACAACTCAATGTTAATAGAATCCTGTCTATTCATAATAATGTCAATATGGTCCATCCATTACTATACTTCCAACTATCCATAAGCAACCAATCTTTGGAATACCTTGGATTGTTCTTAGTAGTTGTTTAATAACTTTAGCCATGTCCAGTTCTAGTCCTTTTTCCCTCTTAATGCAGTAAGCATTTGGAAAATTAGAACACATGAATATTATAACATATGAAATCGATCATATACCTGAAGCATATGGGATACGATTCATAATATCTTACATAAAGACATGATACTTGACCAGTCCTTTGCTATAATATTTCTATATATAGAATTTCCAATGTTGAAGCGTTTCAACATGGTATTCATATATATCTTTGACTAAATTTGATTAAAATATCAATCTAAACTTTTAGAATTGAATAGAAGTATAAGTTCATCTTCCTTGATTATAGCAAAACAACTTTTCAACCCTGCAACTTTGCGAATTGAAAACTTTCTTTTCTATAATTAACATTGCTAACTTGCAACACTTACCATAATAATTATGTTCCCATTACCATAACAATTACTTTTTTACTCGCATAACATTTATACTCCCACTAGCTATGACATAAATCCAGAAATTAGCTGGAATTCTAGAAATCAATACTTTATTGACTTTCTTACCAAAGTATAGATTTTAGACACGAGATACTTCGATAGGCCTTTATCTAAGCTCACACACCTTTTATTAGAAAGCTCATATGTGTGTCTAAACAATTTTAGAACTTACAACAATAAGTCTCAAATGTTTAGATCTTTTGCCATTTCTCACAATTCGAACTCTTCATAGTTCGAATTTGAGAATGGAAATATCACAATTGCTAACTCTTTAAAATCTACTTAGTGAAAGCGTTTCCTCACGATCATTTTCATGAATTGGAGAGAAACCTTATGACACTTAAATTTTATGGTGTATGTGTTCTTATCCATGTGAAATTGTCAAAACCATAATCACAAGACAAGGTTAGTGACAAATCCAAACTCATATGGACTGAACTTGTTCAATCTTAATTCCTTGCCACCTAGCAACTCAAGGGCCTACCATTGCTTCCAGGTTGTAATGCAAACAATTGAGAACTGATAGAACTCACATGCATAGTCAACCAGCTGGAATGGGCACAAAGATAAGAATTTGTCAACACGACAGGTTACAAACCTCAAGTCGCATGCTAATGATTAACAATATGTTGACTCTTGATTATTTCTTAGAACTTTTCAATATCTTTAAGACTCCCACTGACCTCTTGACATATAAGCTCCTCTGTGTCAAGAAACATTAGTTGAGAAACAAATATTCGAGAGTTAGTGTGATTTCTTATCAAGACAAACACTTTTGACAATCGGTCTTAGTTAATTTTTGTTTTATCCAAAACATTACAACTTATCAATTTCAAATGTACAAGTGTAGAATAACATTTTACTGTACATTTGCTGATATGTCACTCAATATACAATCTTGGAGTATGACTCTAAGATTTGTATTTGGAACAAAGTATGATTCATCTTAATTGATTAAACCATTTCCACAATTTTTGATTCCTCTTGTTAGCCAAACAAATGCACTAAGACGTCCTTAGAGGATAAAATTGTGATATGGTTTTTCATAATCATTAAGATGATCATAAAACACGATAGTCAAGTACTCTCACATCTCTTCAGATTGGAGAAACTTTTATCTTTCTGATGACTTTGGTTCTTCTTTTTCGTTTTGCTATACATTGAGACTTTTCAATGACTCATAATTATACTTAATCTTGTAAGCATAACCATATTTACTAACTTTAGTAAACCGTAACGAATAGTCTTATCGTTATGTGAACAAGGAATTAGTCATAATTTCCCAAAGATGAAGATTCACATTCATCATACAATACAAGTTGCATGATCCCAAGTTTTTTTCCAATTGAAACTTGGGTGATGAGAATCTTTCCTTATTTGGTAAATTTAGACACTACCACAAACAAAAGAATCAAATCCATATGCCATTGCAAGGAAATATAAAATAAGATAAAATAAAATTTTTCTTTATTTATATAATTGCAAAACAAAAAACTTTTCTGTACAATGCAATTACAAATGAAAACTATGTTATTACAAATTTCTAAGAGATCTATCATAACTCTTAAGCAGCAACTCAAAAATCCGATCATCGAACCATGCAATCGAAATCCATCTTTTCGCGATTAGACTTTGCATGCCTTTCCTTTAAGCTTCCTTTGATCCTACAAAGCATCAAAATGTAATCTTATCACATCATGTATTAAGAATCTACCAATAGGAACTAAATAGAGTTACATAGTTGACTTACCTGAAGTACAACCATGCAATTTGGTTCTACCATCTCTTAGATCTCTCAGGTAGTCAGGGCAGCTTTGCAACCAATGCACCTTCTCTTGGCAATAGAAACATATGGACTCTTTGGGAATGGTACACGGGACAATCTCAGACTTAGCCTTTCCATTTCCTTTGGAAAGAGAAATCTTTTCTGGACTTCCAATGTTTCCATTGTCAATGCCCATGGATGTTTAGGAAGTACATCTTCCAATCAAATTTGCTTTACCAGTGAGCCAAATCATTGCTGATTCGGCAACAATTAGAAAATAGGTAAGATCAATAAGGGTCACGTTGCGGTCTGTCATATAGTAGTCTTTAATAAACTAACTATATGACTCGGGAAGTGACTGAAGAACCAAGTCAACAACCAACTTCCTTGAGACATTGACTCCTAACATTCCCAGCTTGTCAATGTATGACTTCATCTCCAAGACATGTGCACACACAAATCTTCCATCCTCATGTTAGCTCGCCAATAGGGCCTGAGTGACCTTGAACTTTTCAAGTCTTTGAACATGTGGGTCAGGGAGAATAATTGGAGGAGGTGGAGGAAGTGAAGAATGATATTGTGGAATATCATCTTCATGTGGAAAATCTTTTCCAACAGATTCGGGAAGACTATAGTTGTCTGACCTAGACATCTATAAAGGGAGAAATTCAAGTTAGTTGATTTAAGTCCTTAATATAACACCCAAAACGAAACATCAAGGCTAGGACCCAACATAATATTTTACAATTGTGAAAAGGGATGCCGTAATCTAATTGTAAAATATTTGAAGGTAGGTAAATGATGATTTACGAATTTCCACAATGAAACACGAAATAGAATATTATGTTTTAATTGGATTGAAATTCCTAGATTCTTTGAGATTCATTGAACTTTTCAATGGAATGTTTAAATCTCGATTGTGCCCTTCAAGTTTGTGACTGGGATGCCGAGGATCATAAAGAAGGTGTGAACAACAATGCAAATTATCTTGGTACACTCAATGTTACAAATCACCTAATCAATGTGCCAGTTAACCACACATGCTCCGTTGATCTATGATTGACATCAAGCTACCCTTTGCCACACATTTTCTGTCTCAGATTAGTGTGTTGGTTAACCACACACGCTCCACAAATGACTTAACAAGGGTGCAAAGTGTGATTTCATGGATTAGCACCATTTTCACATTTTCCTAAAGTAACTAAGATTGGGAATTTATTAAAGATTAGTTATTTATATTTATCATTATCCTTTTAATGAGGGATCATTAATGTCCTATCATAACCGTTCGGCTAACTACCCTCCACTAGTCAAGGAAGCGGTGGGTGAGAGTGGACACCCATTAAACCACCATTTTATAGGCAGTAACCTTATACCCCACTTATAGACCGACTTCGTGAATTAGGCCTACTAATGGTAAGACTGACTTGTCTTTTATATATATATATATATATATATATATATATATATATATATATATATATATATATATATATATATATATATATAACTTATAAAATTATAAAGTATAAGGGTTGAATTTTAACTTTTAAAACTCTAGGGTTTTGGAATTAATGTTTCATTAGTGAGCCTTTACAAATTCCAAAACTTGAGGGCCAGTTTTGAAAGTTGTCAAAACTCTTCATTTCTATAACTTAGAGGTCTCCAATTTAATAGAGGTCTCCAATTTAATAAACATTTCAGTTGTTTCAGTTGTTTAATAAACATTTCAGTTGTTTCAGTTCCGTTAATTAGAGGTCTCCAATTTAATAAACATTTCAGTTGTTTACATTTAATATGCCGTTAAGTCGTGATAAAAGGAAATAAAAACACATGACACACATTTCCATTTATTTGGAAAATGTTAAGTTTTATTATTACGACCACTAAATCGGGTGCGACCAAAATCCCCGTTTAATGGCAGTATTGGGTAGAATTCCACTGAGCTCCAACTCCCACCCATATATAAAGGGGAGTAAACTCCATTTGGAGACTTTTTACCCTCTCTCTCTCTATACTCTCTCTCTAGACTCGTTTTCGACCCAAATCCGCAACCAAACGCTTCCAAATCGTAAGTCCGCTTACCCTAGCTTGTTCTAAACATATTGATTCATGTTTATATCTTAGAAATCGAACAGACAGGCTGTGAAAGAGGAGTTTACGGCCTAAGCTCCTCCTTAGGCCGTAAACCCCTAAATAAAGGCCAAAATGACCCCTAAAAGTCCCTAAAAGCTTGGAAATAAATAGAGGAATTAGCCTAGGAGTTTTTGCACATTTAAAACAATCAAATTTGAGCATAAAAGAGAGTTTACAGCCCAAGCACATGCTTAGGCCGTAAACACCTCTAAATCTTGTTAAAATGCTCCAAAAACACTCCCAAACCACCCTTAGGCTTAATACAAAATTTAGGGACTTGATATTTCGGGTTTTGATCAATTAAACACAACAAAACGAAGGGACAAAAGGAGTTTAAGGCTCAGGCATGTACCAGGGCCGTAAACACCCTTAAACATGCCAAAACATTAAGTTTTGTCCCCCAAATGGCCTTAGACTATTTCTATAAAATGCTAGGAAGGTATTAGGGGCTTAAAACTTCACTTAACTCAAGGCATAGGAGTTTACGGCCGTGAACTCCCTTGGGGATGGTCCATAGGCCATAAACTCCCTAAAGAAGCCCTTAGGAGCATTAAACCCACTCATGCCTTTTGGAATTGGACTTAGAAAAATCCCACTAACAAGATTAAGCTTTGAAACACACTAGAAACCCTCACCATGAGTTTACGGCCGTAAACTCATGCTGAGTAGTCCCTAGGCTGTAAAGTAAGTGATAAGAGTTTACTCTCGGAGAGTAAAGTCCATTCCTAAGCCATACACACCTTTAGACGCTACCTGGGACACCCAAACACTTATCCAAAGTGTTTTCCGCTCCTTTGAGTGTGTATACTTGTTTAATTGGTATATAATATACTAATTGTATGTGAACATATGTTATCATATGTTAAATAGGTCATTGAGTGTGTTCGAGTCTTTACGTGACACCGAACGCCCAAACGGCACCTTCGTCGGACCTACTTATACCAGGTGAGTTCGTACCCCTGAATGAACCTTTTAAATGTTTTTACATGTTTTATAGGGGGGAATACAAGTTAAACATGCCAGTTATCATATCAATCACATGTGATTGATAACCCGCATGCACAAGATTTTACAATACTGTACATTGGTTTACCGAGTAGGACACTATAATGGTTTTCTAAAAGGTTTTCATTTGTTTCAAAACTCTTACTTATACTATTTTATCTAAATTCATTCTAAACTGGTTTATGAAAGATTTCCAAAGGTTTTCAAACATGTTTTTACAAAAGAATACAAATTGTGATTTTCCCAGAGTATAAAGGTTTTTCATCAAAGTCCCCTTTCACGACGTATGCTTTTACTTGTTAGTTACTGCTGCTTCGCTTTCATGTATTTTAAACTCCTACTCGATAATACTTTCACATCGTGATGCGTTTATACCTGTTATTGTCTCTATTTCACTTATGCTTGTAGTCGCTTATACTTGATATACGCGCTTACTTCACTTATTGTCGTCTCTACTTCGTGATACGCCTATACTTGTTCGACACTCCTACGTCACCCATGTTCCTTCGTGTTTAGTTGTCGGAAATATGAGGAAAGCAACCAAGAGAAGTCATCGGAGAAACCTCCCTCACAACCACAGACAACAACGACAGGCACATATGTCACCTTCGCTCCTTCCTCTGTCGATAACAGATCCAAAACACCCTCCTAATGTCAACTATTGTTGCTACCTATTTTCCTTCTGGGTTGCTACCTCCAGCAATGAGTAAAAAACCACAAAGGGGCACTGAAAAAATGTGCTCCTACTTCCCTTCGTGTTTTACAACCGGAAAAGAAAGAAGCAGCTGAAGAAGCTGCCAGAGTAGCCCTTTACTACCGTTGTCACTGGCGACAACCTTCTGTCTTCTCTCCTTTCCTTGGGATTTCTTAGCCACCACCAGTCCACCCTATTTTTGCTTCCGTTCATATTTCCTCTTCTCGATCAGACAAAGATCAAATATTACCCCCCCCCCCCACACACACACACACACCATTTGTATCAACTGATCAAAAAGCAACCCTCTATTTGTAGTTATTGACCAAAACAACCCTCCATTTGTGTTACAATCTCAAATCAACCCCTCAATTTATTTACAAGATTAAAACAACCCCTTTCTATATAAACTATTACAAAGCATCCACCTCTAGTTTAATTAATTACAAAACAGTTCTGGAAGTGTTTCAAAGTTCAAGAATTGTTATTTTCCGGTTTCTCACGTTAAACTTCACAAAAACGAACCAACTTTGACCCTAGATCGAGATCACACAACTAGGGTGAGTTTCTATGGTCCCCCTTCTATGATTTTATGAATTTAGGGGAGAATACATGCTCATTTCTTGAAGTAATTGATGATTTACAAGTTTTTGTACATAAATATGCATCACACTTGGTTATTAGTTAAGAGTTATGAAATAGTAATCTCAAAATGAGATAAATCACCAATAAATCTATTAAGTTCAATTAGATTGCTAAAAGATGATATACTTATACCTTGTATGAAATATGAATCTAAATATTAAGAAAAATCACAAGATTATAAGTAGATAGCTATAATGATACAAATATATTTGATGATTTATAAAGATTATGATATTTGTCATATATAAGTTTGAGCATGTTAAAAATATATGGAAGGATATTGTATATAATCAAAATTGTTATGTAACGACTCAAAAATCACAACCAATTTGAACTTTTCAAAACAACCCATTTACTAAAAAGAAGTGTTTACAAAACCATTGTTTTCTAACATTATTTAAAATCAGAGTCTCCCAAGATCCAGTGTCATAAAAACAGGAAGATGTGAACGATCACACTTTGTGTTCCCATGATCCTTTGAAGTACCTAAACCCATAAACTAAAATGGTATGCACGAAATAAGGTGAGTTTCCCCCAAAGTACCACCACACAAACAGATAACACATACAAACGAGCACGTCGGGTCCAATGAACCATCGGGTTGGAATACCCCAGGCCTAGTCGACCTCCGAGTCTATTCATCCTTAGGATGGAATACCCCAGGTTGGAATGCCAATATACAACAAGTCCAGTCAACCATTGGGTTGGAATACCCTAAGCCAAGTCAACCACAGGGTCCAGTCGTCCTTGGGATGGAATACCCCATGTTGGAATGCCAAAATACAACAAGCCCAGTCATCCTCCAGAAACATGTTTTATGATCTCAAACAACAAGAAAAAAATTGGAGAAACCAGAACAAGAAATTAGTAGTGGTGATACAGGAGCACAACACGGAATTACTTGTAGTCAATGACACGCTGGACATATAAGAAAATCTTCTAAGAGGACAATCTTTAGTATCTTGATTATGTCGCTACTTATAACTAGTTTTTCTTTTGTTAGCTTAAGTATTTCATTTTTATGACTTTTAGTTTCATTTGTGGTTTGAATTATTATGTTAAACAATTATAAATAAAATGACATTTTGGTCTCATATGTTCCTGTTTACACCCACATATTTTGTATTTATTGGACATTTGAATATTATAACCTACATTTATCAAGGTTAATGCCAACATGTAAATATATTTGACCAACACATATAAAAATTTTACCTACACATAAAAGTATTTATACCCACACATACTTTATGAAACGTGTCACCAACACTTTGTAGGAACATGTCATGTCACTCGACACATCATGCATGTCATTATCCATACCATTGTCCTGGTTAGCGGCATCGTCATTAGCTATGCATCAACCATCCAAACAAATCAGATCACTTCTAGCCACACATACATGTGTAAGTATAACTAGAACGATACCCACACATAACAAATGTGTGGGTAATAATCTATATCTACATACCTGAGCTAACACATAGTGACACTTAATTTATATGTGGGTAAAGACAACTACCAAAACATAAGATGATTTTACCCACACATAAAGTGTGTTGGTAAACACCTAAATTTCTTGTGATTGAATTTAATTTGTGTGAATTCTGCAAATACTACCATCTACATATTTAACTTTCTTCTAAGTATAGTAAAAAATATCTTAGAGAATATGATTGATGTTCTGATATGATTTAGAGTCTATTGGCTTGATTAAGTAAACTCCTGAAGTCATAAAAGATTTCTAGGTTATCCTTGAATGGAAGGACTCAACTTAGTTTTTCCAACGAACTCATTCATCCAATCATATTTAATTGCATCTTCTAAAGTAGTAGTGTATTCTTATTTTGTAGTATATTGTGCAATTTTTTTCTTGGAGATCATTCCAACAAAACTCGTTCTTCATTCATAATGAAGCCATAACCCAATTATAATCCAAAATCATATCTTTATTTGTTTTGAAGTCAGCATCTTGTATAGCTCCTTACATAAAGATCTTCTTCTAAACTAATTAACTCATATACATTCTATTAGTTTTTATTAAATACTCTTAGAATGTTCTTATAGTCATAAATTACTCTCCCATGTATCTAATTGGTATCTTATGATATGTTCATAACATAATCATATACCTGGTCTTGTGGATAATATGACATAAATGATGGAGTCATTTGTCAAAGCAAATAGAATATAAATCATTTTATCTAACTCAAACCTATGTGTTAAGTCCATTTGAGGCTAGCTTAAAATTAGTGCCATGTGTCAATGCCATGAGTCCTCCAAATGAATCTTGTATCTTGATCTCCTTTAAGATATTGTCAATATATTTGTAAAGATTTAAAACTTTAACATTCATATTTATCTATCTCCATAGATTTTACATTCCAAGAATGTATCTTGTCTTTCCTATTTCTTTAATCTTAGAAACATTTTCCGAGTCAAGGCAAAATGGTCTCGCATAGTCAGAATGTAATTTCTCATTAGTAAGTATGTCTCATTCATACAAGAGTAGGAATATCAATATGATCTTACTAGTTTTTAGTAATTATAGATGCTATCTTGATTTTGGTGTAAAAGCATACCTCATGTTTTCAGATTAAAATGATGATTGCAACCTTGAGATGATTCATTTATATCAACAAATGGATATTAAGGCTTACACATTTGGTTATGATAGCTTGGATTAGTAAAACCTCCAGGATAAGATATATAGACATCTCCAAGAAGGTGTCAATTAAAAAAAATGGTTTTCTTGAAATCTATTTACAATATCTCATAATCAACATGTAGTTATTTTACATAATATCCTTGTTGATCTAATCATAGCTACTTGAGAAAAGTTTTGATCATAGTCAAGGATATGAGTATGAGTAAAGCCTTTTATAACAAGTCTTTGTAAATGTGTATATGTCTCCATGTTTGTTTTCTTTCTTAAAGAATCACTTACTCTTTCTAGCCTTGCTATGGGGAGGAATATTAATCAAGCCCATACTTGATTATTATACATGGATAATATCTCAATGTTCATGACTCTAAGTTATTTATTAGGTTCAAAGTCTGATATATCATTTAGATAGTTGATGAATTTTCCAAAAACCATCAAGATGAACTCATCAATGAGAGATTCCATATTTCTCATGTTATAAATGATTTCTACCATATATGTGAACAATTTATGTTTATAAATAGCTATTATTTATGTTTAACAATTTCTCGTTAAAACTAGTGCCAACTCTTGCTTCATTAGGCTATGGTTCTTGAGCAACTTCAAGTTCCATGTGCCTCCCACTTGCTTTATCATTAGTAGCTTGATTTCTGATAACTCGAATTTCTGAGGATTAAGAGAAGTTATTATATGTGGGTTTGTATAAAATAATCTAACCAACCTTTTAGAATGTTATACAAGTATGTAATTAGTATATTTCAGGTTTAGAAGCTTTAGTCTAACATAGGCTTCAAATCCCCAAAACATTAAGTAAGATAGGGATGGACAATCTCCATAATAAATTTATAAAGTGTTTTATATACTTCTTACTTAGTGTTTGTATTCAAGATAGAAGTGTAATGATTAAGGCATAATCCCAAAAGGACAAAGGAAGATAATTTCCGTTGATTAGAAAGTAAACCATAACTAGTAAGGTTTAGTTCATCCTTCATTATATCTAAGGCTTTAGATGGTATTATCGAATAGTGTTTCAACTTTATATTTGAAAACTTTAACTAAGGTTTGACAATTATCTATTAACATGTAATATATAATTACAACAACTATAGTTATCAATAAAGTTGATTAGGTAGCTTGTACTATTTCTAGAAATTCATTAGAAAGGAAGTCATACATCACAATGTATAGTTCCTTAATAAGTATTTTCTCTATATTTTAGTGAAAATATTATTCATAATATTTTATACATAAATAAGATTCACATATTTCAAATATACTACATTATTTGCCTTCAAAAATCCATTTCTTAAAGTTGGAATATGTGTATTTTATTTGTATAATAAAGATAACAATGTCATATATAAATTCAAAATATGTTTGAGTCCAAAGTGTTTTCGTATAGAAATTATTATTTAGAAAACATTTATATTTACTTTATGACTCTATAAAAAGATCTAGTTATCAAAACACAATTTAATCATTTCATAATATAAATCTGATCGTTATGAAAAACGATTAAGCATATAATAAATTATCTAATCAGTTAAGTGATACATAGATTTAGTCAGGCTATATATAAAAAAATACATTATTACAAAACAAATACAGATTTACAATACAAGTATATTATGTTCTAAGCATAAATAATAAACTCCACCAGTAAAGTTTCAACTTGCTTGTGCTCAGCTACTTACTCTTCTTGAATATCTATAAACATTAACAAATATTGAATTAACATTTTATAAAGTTCTTGAGTGTTAAATGAAAAGTATAAGTTCTATTTGCTAGATACCTAAATGACTGGTCTGGCCAATCTTTCTCAGGTAAGAGGGTTAGTTCCTCTTCCATTGTCATATTTCTCTACAATAGAAACATAATCCATCTCTATGGGACTTTCTGCATCTCTTGCGCTTATACATATCCTTTCCATGAACTAATGATGAAATAATTGATAAAAATAGGTCAAAGTTCCTCGGTTAAACCACAATGAAATCACTGTAAAAGGACCTATTGTGTGGTATTCCTTGTTCTAAAGTGCAATTGAAATAATTAACAATCGGAAAACAATTCAATAAATAAGTATTAGTTAAGTCCCTTAAAATAAAATTTTCTTATTAAGTATACTTAACAGATATAGATAAGTAATTTGAATAGATTATGTTCTCCTAAATCCGTCGACAGAAAGAATGTCCAAAATGGAGATCACATGAGGAAGTTACGCCTCTTTCAAGTTATAAAATCAATATTTATCTGATTTTCCTGAAACGAACTTTGCACTGCTACGTTTGGAATAGATACGAACCTTGTAAATTGTGTTTGTGCACGTTTTTGAATTCTGACTATGGTCTATTACTTGATTTCATTTTTATGACATTTTTTATATCAGAAAAAATGTAATTCGTAAAATCTTTCGAATCTGAGACAATTAATCGTGAAACTTTAAAGGCCATTTAATGAAGTTTTGTATATCAAAATTAAATTACGTTTTCATTTTTGGAATCACCACGACCGAGTTTATTAGTAGGAACTGTCAGAAAAAAAAATCACATGTCAGGATTTATAAACATGAGAATCGAGAAACGAGATGTACATCACAAAGTGCATTGCATTTGACTATTGCCCAAGTATATCCTCAAAATCAATTTAAGACTTCAATAATGCAGGGAATGCTTCAAATGGAAGCTACATCATCCTCTCACTGATTTCTCTCATTCTCTCTCACTTTCTTTCTTATTTCTTCTTAATTTTCGGCGAGACACCTCCCATCAAAGGTGGGTGTTTCCGATCACCATGAGGCAACAACCACATATTATTGTTCTTCCCTCTCATTGATCACAAGTGGTCTTCGAACGCCCCGTGTTCTTTCGTGTTTAGTTGTCGGCGATATGAGGAAAGCAACCAAGGGAAGCCACCGGAGCAACCTCCCTCACAACCACAGACAACAAAGATAGCCATATCTGTCACCTTTGCTCCTTCCTTGATCGATAACATATCCAAAACAACCCCCTAACAGCAACTATTGTTGGTACCTGTTTTCCTTCTGGTTTGCTACCGCCAGAAACGAGTAAAGAACCCACAAAGGGGCACCGAAAAAACGGGATCCTCCTTCCCTTCATGTTTTACTATCGGAATAGAAAGAAGCAGCTGAAGAAGTTGCCGGAGTAGCCCTTTGCTACCGTTGTCACTAGCGACAACCTTCTGTCTGCTCTCTGTTGGATGCATTTTATATGCATCTTTTAGCACAATTTCCTTGTTATTTAGTTATAAAAAGCTAACTAACTCCCGTTATTCTTATGTATTTTGTGTTTCATGATTGTTTTGTAGAATACCCATACTGCTCACTTTTGTTATGACATTTCAGGGCCATTTGGAGCATATGGATGATTGTGTGAGTTCGAGTTGCATTACTGGATGCTTTGGAGCTTAACTAGATTCTAGAACAAGGAAAGATGTCGAGTAATGATCAAGAACTGCTTGGAAGGAGGAATGACGATCAAAAGAGCTAAAAAATTGCACCATGTGATTGCCCTTGCTCTATGCGATCGTAGGTTGGGTCACAAGTTTGCTTCTTGGTTTTTTCGTGCTAAAAATTCATCAGCCTAAGGAAAAGTGATACATGCGATCGCAACCTTGGAACCTGTGATCACAGGTTGGTCAAAATGTATCAAAATGGCAACGTACTTCATTAAAAAGGCTCGTAACACATTTTGGGTGATACATGAGATCGCAGGTATGCCCTATGCGATTGCAGGTATGGCGTTTTGATAGCTATACGTATAAAAACAGCCCCATACTCATCCAGTAACCTTAATTGGCGATATCAGGCGATTTAGAGGCGACTTTCAGAGGGTTTCAAGTGAAGAACGCAGATCTAAAGGAGTCGATTCAATTTCTTTTCATAGTTTAGTAAGATTTACCGTTTAGATCCTATTTCTAATGTTTGTAATCCGTTTTTAGCCATGTCAGACTAAAAACTCAAATTTCAGTTTCGCAAGACGTAACCTTTTCGTATCATTAATCATTAGGCACTATGTTTGACTATGATTACTGTTTACTTTGATCAGTTATGTGTTAAATTGAGTGTTTGATTTTGATTTCAATTTCTATTGGCCACTTAAATTGTTTGTGAATCATTCTAGTCATCTGGTTGTTTAGATTCGTAATTGTCTAGATCAATTAGTAAAAAGTGACAAGTATTAGATTAATTCTGGGTTTAGGGTTAACTCTAATATGAAATGATCAAACAAGTTTTAACGCCTCCGAGCTTATGAGAGGTATTGAACTTTACTGGGAATTACATTGTGTTTAATGCAACTTTTCTTTTTTTAATCAAGAGCTTGTTTGGTTAATTTAGTAAAAACTTAGATTTAATTCAAATAACGTATTTTGATTAAATGATTTTTGTAATAGAGGTCATTAGAGCTTGTTAATGAACTTTAGTACCAGTTTAAACAAGTGCATAGTCAAATACTGTGTTGAGGGTAAATTATACGATCAGGGGTGTCACCGCAAAACTGGAATTGCTTTCTCTTATTTGAATTTCCATTTATTTAAATTTAGTTATTCTCTTTTCATTTTCTATTTTATTAGTTCAATTCTCATAAATAACCCCCCCCCCCCCTTTTTATGTTCACTGCACTCATCAAGAATTAGTTCACGCCTTACGCAAAGAGGTGTTAGTGCAATAAAGCAGTCGATTTTATATTTTTATTTGTTTAAATCGTGCACAACAGCGGTTTTAACACTCTACCTTCCTCGCGATTTCTTAGCCACCACCGGTCTACCCTATTACTGCTTCCAGTCATATTTCCTCTTCTCGATCAGACAATGATCAAAGATTACCACCCCTCCCCCCGCCACACCATTTGTATTAATTGATCGAAAGTGACCCTCTATTTGTAGTTATTGACCAAAACAACCCTGCATTTGTGTTTCAATCTCAAATCATCCCCTCAATTTATTTTAGAAGATTAAAACAACCCCTTTCTATATAAACCATTACAAAACATCCACCTCTAGTTTAATTAATTATAAAACAATTATGGAAGTGTTTCAAAGTTCAAGAATTGCTATTTTGCGGTTTCTCACATTAAACTTCTACGATCCTCCTTTTATGATTTTATGATTTTAGGGAGAAAACATGCACATTTCATGAAGTAATTGATGATTTACAAGTTTTTATACACAAATATGCATCACAATTTGTTATTGGTCAAGAGTTATGATATAGCAATCTAAAACTGAGATAAATCACAAATAAATCTATTAAATTCAAGTAGATTGCTAAAAGATGATATACTTATACCTTGTATGAAATATGAATCTAAACATTAAGAAACATCACAAGATTATAAGTAGAATTCTATAATGATACAAATATATTTGATGATTTATAAAGATTATGGTATTTGTCATATATAAGTTTGAGCATGTCACACCCCAAAACCGATAACGGCAGAAAACGTTTCGGGGTGGATGACGTAGTGAACAGTATCATCACAATTGCATGATAGTAGAAACAAGAAACATACAACCATATCATTACATATTGAATTTAATTACAAGCGTGTTTTGTAATGTTTAACAATCACTCAAAAGTAAGTCAAAAATAAGAGATGGGTCTTGTGTGCTCCACCTTCTCCAAAAATGCCGCGTCTGTACCTGTCTATCTTTGACCTGAAGATACAAGTCATTTTGAAAACGATTATCAGCATAAAGCTGGTGAGTTCATGAGAGTTTAGTGTGAGTTTTTGTATACAAAGCATTAGTACGAAAAATGTATCATTTATATTCATAAGTAGTAGAAACTTAGAAAAATCCCATATTTTTCCAGAAATACATTTTAAGTGACAATCTGTGAAAAGTATACATTTCTTCATTTCTTTGAAACCGTTTATAGTGAAGTATATCGGCAAATCTCCGAATAATAAATGTGATAGAATAGGTTAGGCCTGAAATTAGTGATAGAGGTGCAAGCTTCCTTTAGTGATAGATACTTACTTACTTGGGGATGTAGTATAACATTTAGTGTAGTATTTTAGAGTAGTTATAGTGTATTCCTTGTTTACTAGTAGTGAGGATAATAGAGAACCCCATGACCTTCCCAGTCATGCACAATATAGTGAAGTAGTGGCATCCCTGGGCCTGTACGGCGCGGACTGAGATTAACAGTCGGGATGTAATAGCGTCTGCCCCGTATAGATCTATACATGTAGAGTCGTCTTCCTGCTGGAAAACTCCGGGCGTAGTGGATAGCGAATAGAGTACCTCGTAGTGGGTTAGTGTATTATTGTTTGTTTAGTGTTTTCTCTATTGTTATAGTGTAGTAATCTTTTAGTATTGATCATAGTGTATTCTCTTACTAGTGTATCGTCTAGTAATAGTGAGTATTATAGTGTAGTTAGTAATGACCTTAGCGAGTAGTAGCTATAGCAACCATAACCATACCTATTATGGTTATCTTAGTGGGGATGGTTCTTAGCACGTTAGTGACTTTATCGTTAAGTGAAAGCAGTACATTTGTATCCCATACTGATATACAGATATATAACTAAGAAATCAACGACAGTCGGACGGATAACCACTACCCTAAGTCCACAATCAAACAAGAACAGGAAATAAGGCGAGATATCGGTCCTAAGTCCTCCAAGTCTTACTTATATAAATATATCAGAGTGGTTACATTTTATAAGTAAATTGATTTAATATAAGTATTTTTTTTCCAAAAGAACATTTAAATTCTGATTCACTGCTTAAAAATAGTTTGAAAAGGGTAAAACCCGTTTTTAAGGCATAGGGACAAATCACATGTGATTTGAACTAAGGGTAGTGAATCACATGTGATTAATCCTTGTAACTCGGAAATCGTTCTATAAAACTTTACATAAACGTTTATAAGCAACTTGTATCTCCCCCCTAAAACATTCAAAACATTTGAAAGGTTCATTAAAGGGGTATGAACTCACCTGAAATCGCGGAAATCGGGTGAATCGGGTAAATCGGGTAAAAGTGTCGATTGAGCGTTTGGTACCAAATAACCACTTGAGCACCTTTTAGGACCCTAATGTCATATGAAATATGTATTTTACAATAAGTTAATCATCTTATGCTTTTCATTATAGTATTTGGACATTTTAGCATCGTTTTCGGGGTTTTAAGGCCTAGAAAGGGTTCCTGGGAGTGGTACAAGGCCATGGATGATTTACGGGAGGGTCCATGAGTTCACTCTCTTAGAGATATGGCCTAAAAGCCACCCATTGGGAGTTTACAGCCGTAAGCCCCCTAGGCTTGGCCGTAAACTCTTGTGACACTCCAAAATGTATGTTTAGGGCCTTATTTCACTTCCTTAATTTAATGGTGTGTGTTTTGAACCAAGAGGGAAGGATTAAACATCATAATTTGTGACATTTTTGGGGAGTTTACGGCCAAGACTTGATCTTGGGCCGTAAACTCCTATAGATCCTTCAAGATGTAGGTTTTACTTGTACAACATGGTCTCATATGTCTTAGATAAATCCTAGAAGGCCCTATAGTGAGTTTGGAACAATTTGGCATAAATTTTTGGGGAGTTTACGGCCCAAGAACATCCTTGGCCGTAAACTCTTCATTTGGTATCAAAATGAGATGTTTAATGGTACAACACACTTCCAAAGGCCTTAGATAAATTCCTTTCATGCATTAGGGTAGTTTAGGGACTTGTTTGACACAAAAGTTTGGGTGTTTACGGCCCAAGCTTAGCCTTGGCCGTAAACTCCTCTTTTTGTGTTCAAATGATGATGTTTAATGCACTTAAGCCTTCCTTGTTGTCATGTCTAAATTACCAAACACCCTAATTGATCTTTTGGGACTTAAATCATGGATTTGTGGGGTGTTTGAGGTGTTTACGGCCTAAGCACAAGCTTGGGCCGTAAACTCCTTTTTAAGCATCATTTTCTTGTGTTTTTATGTCCAAACTCTTCTAGTTATAAGCCTTAATTAGTATACTAACTTACAAGAAGGAAAAACTTGGTCTTTGGCATGGTTTTGGGGGTTTACGGCCTAAGGAGCTTCTTAGGCCGTAAACTCCTCTTTGTTTCTTGATTCCTATGATTTTGGCCCCCAAATTCAATGAAGCATGACTAGAATAAGATAGAGGATGAGTACTTACATTTGGAAGTCGGAAATTAGCGGAATCGGGGCCGATTTCGAGTCTAGAGAGAGAAAGTAGAGAGAGAGAGTGGGTGTGTGGTAAATGAGTGTTCAAATGTTGTGCACACCCATTGCATATGTCTCGGGTATCGCACCCGATACACGGCTACCCGATGTTTAAAGTTAACTGGGTTAAAACTTTTTACCCGGGTGAAGTGGTTGAAAAGGCAAAACAACTCTATTAGGTTAAACGGGGTTAACACATACGAGTTATATTTCTTATGATAATATTAAGCCATGCATAAATTTAGATATTCAGATATTGACGATTCCAAATATTACATAAAATAACGTATAGTGACACGTTCCGTTAGTGAAAATGGGATTTGTAACGGAATTAGATTTGGGGTTGTCACAGAGCATGTTAAAAATATATAAAAGGATGGAATACCCAGGCTCAGTCAACCTCCAGGTCCATTCGTCCTTAGGATGGAATAGCCCATGTTAGAATGCCAATATAGAATGAGTCCAGTCAACCATTGGGTTGGAATACCCCAAGACAAGTCAGCCTCTGGGTCCAGTCTTCCTTGGCATGGAATACCCCAGGCTGGAATGCCAAAATACAACGAGCCTAGTCATCACTGGGATGGAATACCCTCGGATCCAATCAACCATCAGGATGGAATGCCCCCCGGTCTGTTGGCTCATTCACATAGCAGTAAAGCCTCAACCACAAATTAAAATATGCGCACATATAACAGATAAGCATATAATAGGCCAACAACTATCAGACAGATCTACAGATCACTACTGCATACTCACATCCTATATACAACGACTCAGATTTAACCAATCACTACAGCATAACAGATAAGCATATAATAGGCCAACAACTATCAGACAGATCTACAGATCACTACTGCATACTCACATCCTATATACAACGACTTAGATTTAACCAATCACTACAGCATAACAACATACTATCACAGATCAGGATATCCAATCCAACGGGCCAGCCTTTGTGCCTTCGACCCATACGTACAGTAAGGAAAACATTCCTCAAACCGTTGAGTTTCTCAAAAAAATGCTCAGACCGCAGATCTGGAAATTCATGCACGCTAGCACCATTAAATAACATCTAACTAATAACTGAATCTCGACCCATAATCAAGAATCTAAATTACTTGCCTAGTGACTAGGGTAAAAGACCATTTTACCCTTTTCTTACTTGGCCCAAAATCAAGGCCCAACCCATTTGCTCAAAAACCCCAATTCCAAAATAGCGTCCCAAGGCCCAATATGGCCCAACTTCCTAATTGGGCCCAAAAACCATCATGAATCTAATTCCATGAAAGCCCATAATCAATCTATGACCCATGGTTAGAAGTCCAATGTCCCAACAAGGCCAAACCCACAAAGGCCCAAAATAAACATATTGGGGAGTACACCCTGCATACTCCAAACGTACGCCCCGCATACCCACTACCAATGCACAACGTACAAGTCTCCAAAGAATGAATCTCACATTATGTTCAACGTACCCTCATACGCCCAACGTATTCATCAGAGGCTAAAGTTCATCAATAAGCTCTTAATGGTTAAGACAAAAGCATAAAAACACTTATCTTAACCCTAAATGATGTCTTAAACCATAGAGTCGAAACCTTTAAGCCCAACATACTAGGTTCAATGTACACCCTGTACGTCTAGCCTACTAGGCTGAACCTAAAAACCCTCCAACTTCGAATGGCCATAACTTCTTCGCTCTAACTCCGATTTCGACGATCCTTATATCCATAGAAAGGTAACAAGAAGCTCTACACTTATATCAACTCATCCTTGCCTTAAAATTTCTTAAACTAAAATCCAATATTTATAGATACCCGAACAACCACTTTACAGTTATACCCTTGGGCTCCAAATCACAAACCGAACTCCTGGATCATCCAAAGTACATTACCCACACCCAAATGGGTCTAAATATCTCTTTTCCAAAGGCCCTCAGACTCATGATGATTGATCTTTGGGACACAACCCCGAATTAGGAAACAATTCGGAACAGTCAGTTATAACTCTCCCCCACTTAAATAGGATTTCATCCTCGAAATCACTCCTTACCACCCACTTGGAAACCAAACACTCTGGCCCACACCTCATAACCAAGAGCAAAATGTTGATCCTTTAACTATCGAACGAGTATGTTACTGCTGTAATTTTGAAACCCCATAACTTGCCTGACCTCCGCACCGGTAGAACCAATCCAAAACACAATCACAAGGGCCTATAACTACCATCAGAAATGAAACACATCCTTCTTTACCCTGAACCATCCAACTGATACCTTTGGCCGACTGATTCCTTGACCATAACTTGCTGATGAAATATCTGATATAGAAATACCATGACGACTCCCTACACGAGTCTCATCAATATATCCGCCGCAGAGAAGCACATACATCACCAGCATATTCCACAACTTCCTAGCTATAAGACCGAACTTCTAGAGAGAGAGAGACAGAGCCGAGGACTCTAAGAACTACAAACACTTAATCAAATCTATCAATATGCTTCCCGAGACCAAGAACTCATCAGATCTAAGCTTCAGAACCCAAAATCCAGGACTTATATTCATTCATTCGATGAACCCACCCCTTGTCTTAGACTATGAACACCAACAAAAAAGCAGAATGAAATACTCAAAATATATCGATCACGAATTTCAATCGATTTCAAATCCATAAAACACATCAAAAACCTTAAATAACCCTTGACTCCCTTACACGCCATTAGCAACCACTATTCTTATGAGCAAATATGATCAATCCAAGAATTTTCGTATTGCATCCAATCCTTAACAACTTACTCTATCCAAACAAGCTGGTTTCTAAGTCTCCCGACTTCCAACAATGCACCAACACCAAAACTACCACATGCAGAATAAATAAACAATCATTAACATTGGGCCCAAATCGTATGCTTGGATTGCTCTTGGCATGTAACATCTAGAAAATCATAGGGTAAAAAATTCATTTTTATTATAATCAAAACAATCATGTAACTTGTATTCAAACATTTAATAGCATTTCAATATAAACAAATTATCAGTGTTCATTTCTTAAATCACATATTGCGGAAAACATGGGTGTATGCGTTACGATCAAGTCAGACCCTTCCTTTTCGAATTGGAAGTGCCCAAAACCATAAATCACAAAGCTTAGTGAGTTCCACAAAATACCATATACCATACATACAATAAACATATAATGGGCCCCGTCCAGTCTTCGGGCCCTGACCAGCATCGGACTCCGTCCAGCATCGAGCCCCACCCAGCATACATATAACATACATCAAATAATCACATACACATGCAATAATCACAAAGATACATAGCATACAAATGGTCATCGGGCCTCGCCAGGCATCCGACCATGCCTGGTAAGCATATAAACACATAACACATGCAAGAGTCATGCAGACAGCTAGCATACTGACATAGTATAAACATGGGCCGACATTGGTGCCTTCGACCTGCTAAACCCAGTGAGGAAAACTCACCTCGAATGTTGAAGCTCACTGAAAGAAATCCTTAGATGCTGCCCTAATGACTCCCCGAGCTATCGCAACAAAATAACATCTAATTAGCAATTGGGTACCAATATATGGTCCATAATCCATACTTCGGGTAAATGACCATTTTACCCATGGTCCAACTTGAACCAAAACGGAGGCCCAAATACACAACCAAAAGGTCCAAAACCAAAAGATCCACAAAAGCCCACTTATGGCCCAATTTTCCAAATTGGACCCAACCCCCATATGGGCCTTATCCTAAAGCCCAATAATTTCATTAGTCCAAAAAGTTGATATTAGATCGCCCAAAAGGCCCAAAGCAACAAGGTGGCCCAAAGATGCAAAGCCCAAAACACAACAAATCCAAAGCCCAATTGAACCTTGTACGCAGGGCGTGCGCTCAGTACGTTGGGCGTACTCGACGAATCTAGACTGTGACCAGGAACTAGGTACGTTGGGTGTACGTTCAGTTATGCGGGGCATAACCTGGCTCATTCCAAACTAATTTTATGGCTTAACCAGTTAAGAACTTTGCACCCAAACTTCAGAGAACCTCAAAATAAAGCTCTTGATGTATAAAGTCGGAACCTTTATGCATTTGCATGACTTAATGGTACCCAACAACCATATTAATCCATTAAGAGCTATTCTAATCCAACTAGAACATGCATGGACCATAAGCAAGGATCAACATACCATTTTTACGAATTTAAAAACATAGAAAGGGAAAGATCTAGCAATCTTAGCTCCTAGAGTGGCTCAAACTCACAAGGAGAACTCAAAACCCAAAAATAAGCACAAATTTAGACCTAAACCCATAAAACATAACATGAAGTCAGGATATGAACTTGATACCTTAAATGAGCTGGAAATGAAGCCAATAGTCTGGATCTATAAGTCTTCCTTGAACCATAAGCTAACACCAAGCACCCTTTCCTTGAAAATGAGCAAAAGCACACCAAAATGCACACTTAGATCTATCAAACACTCAATGAGAGGTTAGCGTTTCTAAAATGAGGCCAGAAGTCAGTGGAGGCTGACAAATGAAAGAGCCTTGAGCTTATAAGGATGTTTAAATAGTTACCAAACCCTAAAAATTAGGGTTTGACAATCTCATTACGCTGGGCGTACCCCATCTTAAGTTGGGCATACTCACCCAGACAGGCGTCACCTACCTTGCATGCATGGGACTGATTTGCAATTCTTTTCCATTAAGGGCCTTTTCTGCCAATATTTCAAATTTCCCTAACTTCCTCGTCTTTGGTAAGTTTCCAACGAACCTTATATCCACGGAAAGGTAGAGGGAATCCCCATGCTTCTTGCAACTCACCAGAGCCTTAAAATATCCTGAACAAAAACCCAAAATTCATAAAGGACTGAGTGTTACATGACATTACACCGATCTTGTCGGCATTCCATTACTCTTCTCGGAACTCACGACCAGCACCACGGGCCTAAAGATATCCAACCTTATTCCACCGCCTTGCAGGAACCCACTCAATGCTAACCGAGTGCAACAATGCCATATTCTTTTACCACTTATATCCTTTCAGAGTACAAGCTACCACCAATGCAAAATCCGATGAGAACATGGTCGTAAACAACCCGAGAATGGGATAAACGGTCGTACTCTTGTTCCGAATCAAAGGCTTTAATCCAAATAAGAACCATGCATATAATATGAACCAAGTGCTCCATTTACTGTCTTGACCAACCCGCATACCCCTCACCACAATATCTGATGAACTTACCCCAATACACACCCCAAACTTCTGAAAAATCTTGGCTTTGAGGATGTATGAAATGGACAATGATCGAGAACAAACTGACACCTAATCCAGAGAACCAAAAGCCCACTCGGAGCTGAAATATTCATATCTGAAACCTGATTTACCGATTGAAACCTGCCCTATTTAGACTGTAAATAGTAATCCATACAACGAGCTAACATGTTCCTCAACAACTAATACTCAACCTGGGTGATCCAAGCGCCTTCTCATCTACTTATTGGCATCTCAAAAGGAACCAATGGCTACAATGAGCTACTTCACCAACTACTTCCTATTACGAGACAACTCATGTACCTCTTGAACATGTACATCCATTAGCCACTTACTCTACGCCCCTGACTTGACCAAACCTTGTACCAGAATCCTACATTACCACACTGCAAATCCCTATAAACCATTCTTCTAATACCACATACTTGAACAGATCGATGACCCTCTAAGCAAAATACATAGTTCTCCCCCACTTAGGATTCGAACTATCGCTTAATGGTGTTGCAACCAACCATATCTCAAACCGGCTCAACCATGAAAAAACCATCCCGAACCCTTGGATGGTGTAACACACGCAAGACGATCTTCCAGATAAGGAGCAAGCAAACCCTAAGAGATTCTAAATTTCAGATGAATACCTCAGAAATTTCCAATCCTAACCACCTTAACATTAAGGATTTAATGCAAATTCATTAGCAAAACACCAACTTACTGTCCAAAACATACATTCCTCGCCTGCAATCCCAACCGTCAATCTAGTACCTGAAAATAGACCCTTGCTCGCATCACTATGCATCCATACCACATCAATCCTCCTGCGTATACCCACACTGTCATACTGTCGTCAAACACATCAACCAACTAGCGCCCATGTTGGGTTTACATCTCAACTCTAAAAGTCACAAGCCTGCTCGCTCCTTCTTGAAAAATTGTCATGACATAATTCTCGCCATAGATAGCGACATCCAAATCCATTTGTCAACCACTCAGCTTCTAGCTGAATCCTCAAGCAGATCATAATAATTGTTTCCTTCTTGAGTCCCCTGACTTAAATGCACGGACTCAAGCAAGGTCTTCGAGACCTCAAAACCAACAAACTCACCTAGGTCTGCACCATTCAAACCCAAACTGACATCGCCACTGAGGCCCAAAACAATTACCAGACCCATCCCCATGCCTAAACAACCTTAACCAAAAGATCGATAGATATTGAACCACTGCCATGAATCATGGAATCAAACCAAGTTATCTTCCACGACAGACCCTTAGAATTCCCGAAATCTTCCTCGATTCGAGTATGGATCATGTGCTTCCGGTAGTATGGGCCCAATACTACCTTCCACACCTATGCATACTTTCCTTAAGAATCAAACTAAGTCCTCTAAGTTACCTGTAACACTCCGTTTTAAATTAAATAAAAATGAATAAATAATTAATAAATACAAAAACACCAAGGTGTATAATATATTCTATCCTAACTCTAAATGCATAACATTTTATCAAGGTGTTGGTTCTAAGGAGTTAAAATTCATAACTTTTGAATATTTGAGGGTTAAGTGTAATTTCCAGGTTGGTATGTAAAGATTTTCTGAAGTCAAGGGGGTGTTTGGTGAAATATTGGACTTAAAGTGAATATGTTTTTGGATGTTAGGGGTTGGATGGTAATTTTTGGATTTAAATTGCAAAAATCTTGGGAGGAGGGATTAATTTTGGAAAAAGGGACCAAAGTTGGGATGAGACACATGATTAACCCCTCCGTAACCCTTTCCCCCTCGTTTCTTTTACCTCAAACCTAACCCTACATTATCAACCTCTATCCACCAACCTTGTATCCCCTCATCCGCCTCCGCCTCACAGATAGACGCCACCACCACTGTACTGCTACCGGAGGCGCTAAGAACAGTCAGGACGACCGTCGGAGGCCGACGAATGGGCCATAATCGTGGTTGCGTAGGGTTATGAGCGACCGGGAAGCTTTGGGTAAGACCTTCTATCATCTATCTCTCTCTTCCTTGCTATTTCTGACGACTGTGACATGGCTCACATCCCCACTACCGCTGTCGGCCTTGACCACCGACCCTTTTAGCTCCGGCGGCGTTTCTGCCGCCTTGTAGGTGGTTCAGTGAGTACATTTTAGCATATGGGGGCTGTTTTGGAAATTATGGTGCAATATGTACATTATTATGGCAGAGAATCAAGAAGACCAAGAGGACCCGACACCACCACCACCGTAATGGGGGGGGGGGGGGCGCCATCTCCAACCATCGGTTGCCGTCGTGAGGTTCCTGATTGAGTGTGTATTCAAGTGTTGTTGCGTTTTAGGTGGGTGTGTGTGTGTGTGTTGTTGCCGGCCGGAAAACTGAGGAAAACCCCATCACCACCGTGATGTGGTGGCTGCCACCATGTGACGCCATGTGTGTGTGTGTGTTTATCTATTAGTGTGTGTGTGTGTGTTTATTTTTGAGTTTAATCTTTGTAAATTGTAATCGGGTTGGAATAATGAAAAAAAACTATAAACCACCACCGGCCATCGCGTCGGGTGGCGGTATGCTTTGCTTTGTTGTGTTTGATTCGTTTGGGATGCATGAAACCCTAATGGGCCCAATGACGCCATTATGGGCCCAAGGAAACTCTAATTGACCTAATAAAACCCTAATGGGCCTAATGAGGGCCAAAGTGACCTAAAATCCCAACCAATTGACTAATGGACTAGTATTGGCTAGGAAACCCTAGTTAGGGTTTGGAAAACCTTAATGTCATGAAACCCTAATTTCGAGCCTGATCGGGACCCGCATCGGGATTATTTATTAAACTTCAATTATTAATTAATAATCTTTGGCAAATTAATCTAAAGCAATATTGGACTTAATGGATTAAGTCCTTAATGGATTAAGTACGAACATTTAACCCTAATCATCATTTTATATGAAACCCTAATTTCTCTTGGGCCTTGAGTTGAGCTTTTCCATTGGGCTTTGTTCATTGGATCATTAATGGGCCATCCAAGAATGATTGTGTGGACTAGACTATGTTGTTGGGCTTTAGAGTAAGGCCCATGTGAAGTTCTGGGCCCAATTTGGAAAATTAGGCCATAGATGGGCCTTCAGGATTATATGATATTGGGCCATTAGAGTATCAAATGTTGGACCAGAATAAATGGTTGGGCCTTTGAATAAGACCATGTAAAGGCTTGGGCCCAATTTGGAAAATTGGGCCATATGCTGGGCTTTGATTCCTAGTTTAACTTTCGGGCCTATGGATTGGACCTTGGGCTGGAATAAATCCAAGCTTGGGGTAATGTAGTAATTATCCAAAGTATGTATTTATGGTTATGTAGTCGAACCCAATTATTAATTGGGTGATGTTTTGATGTTGACAGTTTGGGAACCTGTCAACCAGCACTGAAGTTTTATCTGCGGGACATCAGCAGTGCCAAGTAAGTCTCCTCACCATACCAATGAGTCCAAGGCACCAAGGGCGGCCATTTTATGATATGTGGTACACTAGCTGAACTTGTATTTGTGGCATGTTCGTTGGTTATGTGCTATGAAGTATGTTTGTGGTATATGCGTTATGCTTGTATAGAAGACCATGGGAGAGCCCATGGCACCTGGATGTAAGACCATGTGGAGAGCCCATGGCTTTCTTATTATGATGTAGTGTTTATTTTAGATTCACTACTGATATGTGTATACATAAGGTATGCTACCGATTACGTAGTATGTTAGTCGTCTTTATGATATTTGCATGGAAGACCATGGGAGAGCCCATGGTACTCGCATATAAGACCATGTGGAGAGCCCATGGCTTTCCTATCAAAGACCATGGGAGTGCCCATGGCACTTTGGTGTAAGAGTATGTAGGGAGCACGTGGCATCCTGTAGTAAGACCCTAGGGACAAGCCCACAGCATCCGTATATGTTGATATGCAAGGCTATGTGATTGATATGGATACATGATTGATATGGTTTTTGTAGCTTTTATAGCTAATATGGATTATGTGATTATATGGACTGTGTGGGGTATGCTATGGGGAACTCACTAAGCTTCGTGCTTATAATTTTGTTTATTGTTTCAGGTATCACCGGTTTGGAAAAGAAGGGCCCGGATTTATCGCAGTGCAGACACCCATGTTTTCTGCATTGAATGATTTTGGGATGGACTCTGATAAATGTTTTAATTAATAATGTTTTGGATGTTTGGAATAAATGATATCTATGTTTTGACTATATTAAAAATGACATTTTTACCCTTTATTTTTGGGTCGTTACAAGTTGGTATCAGAGCCTTGGTTTGATGGATTTGGGGATACCTTCAGGTGTGTCTGAACTCAAATTGAGGATCTGTAAAGTTTTCAAAATAAAAATGTTTTTAAGTAATGAATTTCTAAGACAAGAAAGGGTGTGGTGCTTGCAATCATCCGAGCTTAAGTAAGTTTCCCCGGAATACCCATATATGTTATATGTTATGAATTGATTTCTGAATTTGAGGATCGCATGCTAGTTAGGGATAGGGGAGATTGCCATTATATGTTGTATGAGCTGGTAGACTTTCATGCTAGTGTTGAGTAGTCAGCAATAGATTGACCTCATATGTGATGCTTGTAGCCTTGGGAATATTTGATGCCATGCTAGAATGAGAATAATTATTGGTATTAGTAGCTACTACATGTATGCTTTTAAAATCGTTCACGGTTAGGATCTTATAGCCTTAGAATAAAAGATTTGGCCTTATTCATGTTTATTTTTTGGTTGTGGTCCTAGGGTAGAGTCTATTATTCGACAGTCTATTAGATCATGTTCTGTGTATAATTTACATGCATAAGGCAGCCGACAGTGAGGATGGATGGATGTGGATAGCACGAGTTGTGGTATGTGGGCGTAATATTCTATGATAGTACTTTGGATCGGAGTGCTATTGCACGAATGTTGCTTGCTTTATGCTTTGTGGAACTCATGAGTGATGGGAGTCAGCCACTAAGTGGATATGACGATATCCAGGAGGTGGATGGCTGGCATCATGGTGAGTTCTTCATCAGCTGATGGGAGGGTGAGGTTGGGAACCTAGGGGGAGCCTAGGAGTTGCTTCGATAGATATCGTGTTGTGGTTTAGCGGATACTTGGTGCACAAGTGGAGTAGGTGACTTGGTGGATTTGAGAGGATTGCTGAGGGAAGTATGGATAGGTATGGAAGGTAGTATGGGCCCGTACTACTAAAAGCACTGGATCCATACTCGAATCAGTGAGAGTCTTGGAGAATCTAAGAAGCTTATAGGAAGAAGAATTTTGGGTTTTGCTCTGATAGTTGGGATGGCTGCTTTTCAAGATAAGGATGAACACGCAAAAGAAGGACTAGGGTTTGGTTCCGGCTCCGGTGGTGAGCTAGTTAGTGGGAGGACTACCAGGATTTTGGGTTCGTCGTGGGCCTCTTGTATCAGGCGGCAAGGATTGATTGTGCGATCTATTGCACTTTCGGGATTAGAGACTATGTCTTAGGAGGAGTTTGTAGCTCGGTTTAGGGCAGAGGTTGCTTCAACTGTTGCAATTCGGCGATGGACAATTGATCTGGTGAGTGTGTTAGGGTGCAAGATCCTGAATGTTATGGTTTCTAGAGCCAAGAACGAGGGATCGATTAGGAACACGGTGGGAAGAGGGGATTAGATCAGGTACATACACTGGAGGGTCCCGGGATGAATCTCGAGAGTTCAAGTCAGCTTGTGAGAGGCCAGCAGGGCCGGATTCAGTGCAGTTCTTGTGGGAAACTGTACAACGGAGTTTTTCATTTCAAGGTTTAGTAAGTGTACCTCTCGGTTTGTTTCCCTTCTTGTGATTGGATTGTACCTTCAAACATGATCATATGTCATTTTCATACCATGAGTTACGAGTTGGTTGGTGAAGGTCATTTCCCCCCTTTGCTGGGTTGGAGCGTTCAATGTTATCTAAATCTACGGTCAGGATTGGTAACTTAACATTATGCTTGATTCGGCTTTTGGAAGCGCCAGGGAAAGTCGTTCACTGTTGAGGCTTTGGTCTGGACGTTGGTTATTTGGACTTCAAGATATAGGTGGGGCATCAATTCAAGGCATCTGAGATTATTAGTTGTGCTAGGATTTGGGAAGCGGTCGTCTGATCTTTAGGAGATGTGTGGTCCTTGGAGGTTTGGGTCATAATAGAACACTCGCACGGACAAGAAACAGGTTGTCAGCAGTTTGTTATTAACGAGTATGAAGGATTGGGAATCCTTCAAATCTCATGTATTGTGAAGACTTAGTCAAATCTAAGTAAGGGAGAATCATGCAGATATTTAGGACAGGGACAGGTATGAGACCGGGATGGACTTCTCGAGGAAAGAGGCGGCCCAAGTGGCTATTGGGTTAAGTGTTATGCGAGTTTGGAGTTCGGTAAAACTCCCCAGCGTGTGAATCGCGTCTTCATTAGGGCTTGATAGCAAAATCTGGGGAGGCAGGTCGGAACTCCAGTTATAAATTGAGTTCGGTTTGGGTGTTTGGCCGAGTGTGTATTTGACCATGTATGTGTTTGAATCAATAGATTAGGGGTAAGGTATTAGACTATGTCTGCGTTAGGATGAAAGTGTTGTAAGACTACGGGAGAGCCATAGCATTCACTGATGGTCAGTTGGTATGGAAGTGTTGTAAGACTATGGGGGTAGCCGTAGCATTCACTAGTGGTTAGATAGTGATAGAGTGTCGTGAGACTACGGATGTAGTCGTAGCTTTCACTAGGTTGGTTGATGGCATGAGCGTATTGTTGGAACGCGGGAGGAACAATAGCACCCAAAAGTTCAGGTGTAGCACTAAGGATATGGAAATCCACGAATTGGGTTTCGAAATTACCTAGATGGATTAGATTTGGTTAAGACAGTGATAAGCCTGTGGGATTGCCCACACGATTATAATATCAGGGAAATAATGGACTGTGTAAGGTCATTTGGTATACTAGGCTATCATTGGTCGGGTAGCAATCACTTTTAACCTTGGATTCGGTAACGTCGGGATTCAATGCATGGACCAGAACGGTTAGATCAAAAAGTTGTTAGAGTCGCAGTTGCATGATAACTAGTGGCAACTAGTTCCAGAGAAGGATTTTGTTCAAAAGTCGTGTGAGGCGACTAAATAGGGAGTCCTTTGGCTCCACAGCTGGGCCGAAACCCGGTATTTCAGATGATTGGTGAGCGAATTGAGACCAAGGAGGTCTCGATAGATTTTGGCAAGCAGCCATTTGGCAGCATACTGCTTCAGGCAGTTCAATGTTCGAACAGTTTCTGCATTTGGACAGTGTTAGTAATTGTGTTTTAGGTTGCACATATGCACGGAATGTCTAGATGATTTGGGGAGGCACAAGTCACTCACAGTGGTAGTATCTGAGCCTTGGCCAAGTAAGAGGGATCTGCAAGGATGATTGGGTCTGTGACCCTGCTTTATAGTGAAAACCTTGAGATATCATGAGTGGAATAGCCAGTTGGCAGATAAGTGCAGTGAACTCATCAGTGATTCTATATGGGCGGTCTGTCAGGGAGACAAACCAACTGGAGACTACATATTTCAGACGGTGTAGAAGCAATCATGATGCAAGCAATTCGTTCATTTTCAGCTTTTAGAACCCTGTGAGGGTTGTTTACGGTTGCCTTAGAAGGGCTAAGGAATGCTTATAGTTGTAGTCATGTTGCTCAAGTTGTTTGGCATGTCAGGAGTGGTAAGGAATGATTTCGAGGATGAAATCTAATTTAAGTGGGGGAAAGTTGTAACACTCCGTTTGAAATTAAATAAAAATGAATAAATATTTAATAAATTCTAAAACCTTAAGGTGTAAAATATATTTTATCGTAACTCTAAACCCATAATATTTTAGCAAGGTGTTTGTTCCGAGGAGTTAAAAGTCATAACTTTTGAATATTTTACGGTTAAGTTTAATTTCTAGGTTGGTATGTAATGATTTTCGGAAGTCCAGGGGTGTTTGGTGAAATATTGGACTTAAAGTGAATAAGTTTTTGGATGTTAGGGGTTGGTTGGCAATTCCCGCTCGTTTCTTTTATCTCAAACCTAACCTGACATTATCAACTACTAGCCACCAACCTCGTATCCCCTCATACGCCGCCGCCTCACAGATGGACGCCACCACCATTATACCGCTACCGGAGGGACTGTGAACAGCCGGGACGACCGTCAGAGGCCGACGAACGAGCCATAATCGTGACTGCGTAGGGTCATGAGCGACCACTGACCCTTTTAACTATGGCGGCGTTACTGCCGCCTTGTAGGTGGTTGAGTGAGTACATTTTTGCATATGGGGGTTGTTTTTGGAATTTATGGTGAAATATGTACATTATTATGGTAGAGAATCAAGAAGACCAAGAGGACCCAACACCACCACCACCGTAATGGGGAGGCTATCATCTCCAACCATCGGTTGCCGCCATGAGGTTCCCGATTGAGTGCGTATTCAAGTGTTGCTGCGTTTTAGGCGGGTGTTTGTGTGTGTGTGTCATTGCTGGCCGGAAAAACGAGGAAAACCCCATCACCACCGTGAGGTGGTGGCTGCCACCATGTACCGCCATGTGTGTGTGTTTATCTATTAGTGCGTGTGTGTGTTTATTTTTGAGTTTAAGCTTTGTAAATTGTAATCGGGTCGGAATAATGAAAAGAAACTCTAAACCACCATTGGTCGCCGCGTCAGGTGGCGATGTGCTTTGCTTTGTTGTGTTTGATTCGTTTGGGATACATGAAACCCTAATGGGCCCAATGAGGCCATTATGGGCCAAGGAAACTCTAATTGACCTAATAAAACCCTAATGGGCTCAATGAGGCCGAAAGTGACCTAAAAGCCCAACCAATTGACTACTGGGCTAGTATTGGGTAGGAAACCCTAGTTAGGGTTTGGAAAACCCTAATGTCATGAAACCCTAATTTCAGGACTGATCGGGAGCCGCATCGGGATTATTTATTAAAATTAAATTATTAATTAATAATCATTGGCAAATTAATCTAAAGCAATATTGGACTTAACGGATTAAGTCCTTAATGGAATAAGTCCTTAATGGGTTAAGTAGGAACACTTAACCCTAATCATCATTTTATGTGAAAACCGAATTTCTCTTAGGCCTTAAGTTGAGCCTTTCAATTGGGCTTTTATAATTGGATCATTAATGGGCCATCCAAGAATGATTGTATGGAGTAGACTGTGTTGTTGGGCTTTAGGGTAAGGCCCATGTGAAGGTCTGGGCCCAATTTGGAAAATTGGGCCATAGTTTGGGCCTTAAGGATTATATGATATTGGGCAATTAGAGTGTCAAATGTTGGACCGGAATAAATGGTTGGGCATTTGAATAAGACCATGTAAAGGCTTGGGCCCAATTTGGAAAATTGGGCCATATGTTAGGCTTTGATTCCTAGTTTGACTTTTGGGCCTATGGATTGGACCTTGGGCTGGAATAAAGCCAATTTTGGGGTAATTTAGTAATTATCCAAAGTATGTATTTATGGTTATGTAGTGGAACCTAATTATTAATTGGGGTGATGTTTTGATGTTGACAGTTTAGGAACCTGTCAACCAGCATTGGAGTTTTATCTGCGGGACTTCAACAGTGCCAGGTGAGTCTTCTCACCATACCAATAAGGCCGGCCCATTTTATGATATGTGGTACACTAGCTGAAGTTGTATTATATAGCATGTTACATGCTTATGTGTTAGGAAGTATGTCAGTGGTATATGTGTTATGCTTGTATGGAAGACCATGGGATAACCCATGGCACCTAGATGTAAGACCATGTGGAGAGCCCATGGCATTCCTATTATGTTGTAGTGTTTATTGTAGATTCACTACTAATATATATATATATATATATATATATATATATATATATATATATATATATGTGTGTGTGTGTGTGTATATATATACATACATATATATATATATATATATATATATATATATACATACATATATATATATATATATATATATATATATATATATATATATATATATATATATGGTATGCTAGTGATTACGTGGTATGTTAGTCGTCTTTGTGATATTTGCATGGAAGACCATGGGAGAGCCCATGGCACTTAGGTGTAAGACCATGTGGGGAGCCCATGGCACTTAGGTGTAAGACCATATGGAGAGCCCATGGCATCCTAGAGTAAGACCTTGGGGACGAGCCCATGACATCCGTATATGTTGATATGCAAGGCTATGTGATTGATATGGATACATGACTGATATGGTTTCTGTAGCTTTTATAGATAATATGGATTATGTGATTATGTAGACTGTGTGGGGTATGCTCTGGGGAACTCATTAAGCTTCGTGCTTACAATTTTATTTATTGTTTCAAGTATCATCGGTTTGGAAAAGAAGGGACCGTATTGATCGCAGTGCACACACCCATGTTTTCCACATTGAATGACTTTGGGATGGACTCTAATAAATGTTTTAATTAATAATGTTTTGGATGTTTGGAATAAATGATATCTATGTTTTGACTATATTAAAAATGAAATTTTTACCCTTGATTTTTGGGTCGTTATATTACCTACCCAATATAACACTCCTAATACATGCTGAAAAACACAGCAACCGTACTAAAATACTTCCTCAACTCTCGTAGGATTCCCCTCCTCCCTTGCCATGAGCTGTTGAAGAACCCTTACTAATGCCAGCTAACCACTTCATGAATACAATTAGATGTAACAAAACTTAAATAATCTTTCGAATAAAGAACCCAACCCTAAAACGATTAGACTCAAATGAGAGTTGCGTAATAGGGCTAAATGCTTTACTCTAAGATTATTTAACCTTCATAGCATGTAATTTAATGTATTCATTTAATAGTTAACTCACATCAATATGAGTCCCACAAAGCACAAAGCAAGCAATATACGACCAGTGGAGTCGAATGACACTAAGACACACTTAAATCAGGCAGGTCCTCATACAAAATTCTCGATCTCTAAACCCCAGCATCTCAGATACACCTTCCTCCTGCCCTCACACTCTCAAGAGTGGCTAATCATTCCTCACACTGACCCTCTATGAACTGCACTCACTTATGAAACTTCCACCAACCCTGTAGCCACTCGTGCATGCTAATTATACATAATGCTGGATCCCATAGAGAGTCGAATACTCGACTCTACCCAAAGCCCTTAATCAGACAAGAACAGGAAATAAAGTTAAATCAAACATTATCACGCTATAGAATCTTTGTTATTTAAGACTATGATGCACACACTAAGCGACTACAATAATGATGTCAATTTCATCTAGCATATGAGAAGTCCTCCTTGGCTATCATGCATCGTATATCATACATATCTATCATGCAATTCCTGAAGATCCCTATCTATCGCTAGCATGCAGTTCTATCATATCATAACAAATAACACTGTGGTAACTTCGAGTAACTTTCTTGCTCTGGATAATCATACACATCTCATCCTTCCTTGATTATTTTTGAAAACAATTTTTAAAACCTTTGCAGTTCTTTATGTAACATCCCCCTCTAGCATGTATCACAATATTGTCCGCTTGGGCTCCTGGCATGAAAGCTTCCCAGGGGGTCACCCATCCTTGAATTGTTCTCGCCCAGGCACGCTTAACTATAGAGTTCTTATGGGATCTGCTGCCCTCACGACTTTAAAACGCGTCGTCACAAGGAAGGTATCCACACCCCTTATAAGGGAATGTTTCGCTCTCCTTCTAAGCCGATGTGGGATCAGGTGCCATACAAACAGTAAACCAAAATAGTAAGCACGAAGCCTAGTGAGATTCCCACGAAGTAGCGCCACACAAACAGATAACACATATAAACTAGCATGTCAGGTCCAATCAAACATCGGGTAGGAATACCCCAGGCCTAGTCAACCTCCAGGTCTAGTCATCCTCAGGATGGAATAACCCAGGTTGGAATGCCAATATATAACGGATCCAGTCAATCATTAGGTTAGAATACCCCACGCCTATTCAACCTCCGGGTCCAATCATCCTCGGGATGGAATACCCTAGGATGGAATGCCAAAATATAATGGGTCCATTCATCCTGGGTATAGAATACCCTTGGGCCCAATCAACCATCGGGTTGGAATGCCCTCGGTCTGTTGGCTCACGCACATTGTAACGCCTGGTTCCTGGTATGTATTTTAAATAAGATTTTTTCATTTTTGTTCAGGAACTCGACGATTGGAGGCCCCAAACTCGTAGAGTAGGAATGGATTTTGACGCGGAATTTAAAGTCTACTCAACGAGTCGAGGAACTCAACTCGACGAGTAGGGCTACCAAAATGAAACCCTGATTTTAAGGGTTTTGCACCCTATTTAAACACCTTAACCTCCAAAGGCTAGCCTCATTTACAGCCTTCATCGTCCCAAACCCCAACCAAGAAACCCTAATCCAATTTTGGAGAGTTTTGAGCCATTTTGTGCATTCTTTGTGATTTTGAAGCTTGTAAAGGAAGGAGAAGCATGGGGATTCAAGAGGAAGCTTGTAGATCCAGAGTATGAGATGCATTTCTGACTCATTTGAGGTATAAAGTTAATACCTTGGCTTTCTATTACTTAGATCTTCATTTAGGGTAGTATGTTATCCCTTTTGGGCCATATTGAAGTCATTTTCGGGATTTTAGTATATCATGAAGTTGTGACTTCAGATCTAAGCACTCAAGAACTTATGAGGCTTAAAGTTCCCAGCTTTAACAAGCCTTGGCCCTACCCATGCCCTAGATCTCTTATATAGCTTAGTTTTGGTGTTTCTAGCTTCATGAAAGCATGCATGGACATAAAGTTAGCAACTTTAAGTGGTAACTTAATCGTAAGGGACCAGATCTATGGTTTGGAAGCATTAAACTCGATTGGAAACGGCTGAATGGGTCTAGACTAAGGGAACTCGATGAGATATTCATGAAACTCGGCGATTTGAATCGTGATCCCCAACCTTTTCTAATTCATGAGCAAACTTAGTGAGTCTAGGAGACGACTCAGTGAGTTGGTTAAGGTTTTCCGAGTTTTGAAGATTGAAGAACTCGACGAGTTGTAGAGAAATGTCCCGATTCTATTATAGGAAGGAACTCGATGAGTGGGTTGCGATTTCAAGGTTTATGATTTATGGAACTCGACGAGTTGAGTCAACCCAGAAGGTTGACTTTGACCAGTACGTTAACTTTGACCAAAAGGTTGACTTTGTGTTGGACTTTGACCAAAGCTGACCCTTAAAGGGGTTATAAGTATGAAATGGTAATTAAAAGATATTTTTATGTGTAGGAGTTTGAGAGGAGTTGATTCCAGAGCCAAGGACAGTTCAGTTACTTCACGACATTGAGGTGAGTTACCTTCCAGTAGAAGTGGGTCGAAGGAACGAATGTCGGCCCACTAGCAGTTGATTATAAATAAGATGATTGTCTTTGTGATAATTGCCTTGTATGCCACTATCTGTTATGATTTATGTGCTAGTATGCTATGATATTATGTGATAGTGGTAGGAGGGGTAGGTTAGACCCCGTAGGAGGTTGAGATAAACCAGAGGGTAGTTCGGGCACCCAGATATGCCTGACAGCGTGTTATGCTATGATATTATGTGGTAGTGGTAGGGTGAAATAGTCCTCGTAACTGGTTAAAATAAATCGGAGGGTATGGGCACCAAGATATGCCTGGCAGGGTAGGTCGAGCACCCAGATATGCTTGACAGGGGTGGGTCGGGCACCTCGGTATGCTTGACAAGGATAGGTTGAGCACCCAAATATGCTCAGCAGGGTAGGTCGGGCACCCAAATATGTTTGGCAGTATGTTTATAGTATGGTATATGGTATGATGAGGGAACTCAGTAAGCTTTGTGCTTACAGTTTTCATTTTTGGTTTTAGGTACTTCTTCGAATGGAAAGGGGCCAACATGATTGTAGTGTATCACACCACTATTTTCTACACTATGGTTTTCTTGAGATTTGTACTCTGACATTATTATGACATGTTTTTAGACATATGACTTATGGGTTTTATGATATGGGATAACTCAATGATGTTTTAATAATCTATTTTAAGAATTATTAAATTAAAAATGAAATTTTTGGTCTTGGATTTTGGGATGTTACACACATAATAGTAAAGCCTCAAACACAATTCAAAATATGTGCACATATAATAGATAAACATATAACCAACCAACAACTATCAGACAGATCTACAGCTCACTACTGCATACTCACATCCTATATACCAAGACTCAAATCAAAATGATAGTTATAGCATAACGACATACTATCACATAACAGGATATCCAATCCAATGGGCAGGCCTTGATGCCTGCGACCCATAAGTACAGTGAGGAAAACACACCTCAATCCGCTGAGTTTCTCAAAAAAAATGCTCGGACCACTGATCCGGAAATCCCCGCGTGCTAGCACCGTCAAATAACAGCCAATTAATAATTGAATCATGACCCATAATCAAGAGTCTAAATTACTTGCCTAGTGACCAGGGTAAAAGACCATTTTATCCTTTTCTTAGTTGGCCCAAAATCAAGGACCAACCCATTTGCTCAAAAATCCCAATTCCAAAATGGCGTCCCAAGGTCCAATATGGTCTAACTTCCTAATTTGGGCCAAAAACCATCTTGAATCTAATTCCAAGGAATCCCATAATCAATCCATGGCCCAAGTTCAGAAGTCCAATGGCTCAACCTGGCCCAAACCCACAAAGGCCCATAATAAACATACTTGGGAGTACGGCCTGCGTACCCACTGCCAATGCATAATGCACAAGTCTCCAAAGAATAAATCACTCATTATGTTGAGCATACCCTCATACGCTCAACATATTCATCAGAGGATAAAATTCTACAATAAGATCTTAATGGTTAAGACAAAAGCATCCAAACACTTATATTAACCCTAAATGATGTCTTAAACCATAAAGTCGAAACATTTAAGCCTTTGCAAGGCTAAAGAGGGCTTGTAACACTCTAGTTCTGGTAAGTTTCCTTTTTCCCCCTTGTATGTAAATTCTTTTCAATTTGGTCCTTGGTTAGTACGCTGAGCATACTAGCCGTAAGTTGGTCGTGGGCATCACCCACATATGTTGGGCATATGTAGGAGTATGTTGGGCATATGTGTGGATTGAGCAAACCCTAATTTTTAGGATTTGCATCCTATTTAAGCACCAGTATACCACCTCTTAGACATTTTAGACCAGTCTCCATCCCCCTTAACCCAACAAACGAAACCCTAATTATTTTAGTGAGTTGTTTAGCTTGATAAAGAGATTGTTGGTGCCTTAAGGAAAAGAAAAAGAAAAAGAGAAACCCTTGGAGAAGTAGATTGAGCTTTTGGATCGAGGATCACCTTCTCATTTGCAAGCTTTTTGAGGTATAAATCTCACACCTTTATGTTCATTTATGATAGATCTAATATATGGTGTTTCTTGAGCATTTTGACCCTTTTATGTTAAAGGTGGGCTTTCGATCTACTCCAGAAGTAATAGATGCTAGATCTTAGCTCCATTCGATCTCCATGATCATAAAAATGTCAACTTTATGAAGTATTTTGTTTCATGCATGCATTAAGATCTTTATTAAGTTCTTTTTGAGCTTTTTAGTCCCATTAATTCATGCATGTGTGTAAAGTTGTCAACTTTACGTGATAAGTCATCCTTAGGGACCAGATCCGAGAGCTTGGAGAATGTAACACTCTAAAAATTCCAAGCAATTTAAACTTTTCAAAAACAATCCAGTTTCATTAAGATATTACAAAAAGGTTTTCAGTACAATTATTATCAGAGTCTTCCCAGATTCATATCATAAAACATAATCATGAGGAGCGGGACGATCACGCCTTCGCCTTGCCACGGTCTCCTGAAATACCTGAAAAAGATTAAACCACAACTGTAAGCCCGAAAGCTTAGTGAGATACCTCCAACATACCAACCACATATACCACGCATAACATATCATAACAGAACAGAACCCAGAACAGCCATGCACTTCGGGTCTATTGTGTGATTGGTCCGCCGTACCGGGCCTTCGGTCCACCTGGTCTACTCTCCGAGTCTAGCCATATACATCGAGTCTACAGTGTGATTGGTCTGCCCACACCGGGCCTTCAATCCATCTGGTCCACTCTCTGAGTCTACAGTATAATTGGTCCGCCCGCACCGGGCCTTCAGTCGACATGGTCCACTCCCCGAGCCTCGGCACGTCTGGTCCGCCCTCTTGGGGCCTACATCCTATCCGGACCGCTCGTTGGGCCTTCGGGATAATCGTTCCGCCCTGGGTGTGTTGGCCTACAACACAAAGCAAGACCCGCCTCAACCTAACCCTAGTCCAACAACCATGTACACATAAACATACAATCATATATCAATTCACATGCAATCAAACCGATCTAGCATATCACATAGCATAACATCATCCTAACCAGGATACCGACCTTAACCAGGTCTCTAACATATACCATCCTAACTACCAGGATGCAAACATAGCAAAGCAATAACATAACAACGATACCCAGATTACAATCCGATAAAGGGCAGGCCTTTGTGCCTTAGACCATGTCGATATAGTGAGGATAACTCACCTCGCAACTGCAGATTGAAAAGATAAGATTACACTGCTCCAACCTCTGACACGAACTTCACCACTGATCAATAACCAAAACATTGAACTCAATAAATACCAAAATACCCCTGGAAGACAACCGGTTAACACAAGACTATCTCTACTCACCGAGTCACCCTGCTGACTCGTCGAGTCCCTATGCTCTGAAACTCCCATAGCACGACTCAACTCGCCGAGTCGCCCTAAGACTCGCCGAGTCCCACAACTTTGAGTCTAATCGCACTCAACTCACTGAGTCATGCCTTGACTCACCGATTCACAGCTCAACCAAGAAAGGTTAGGACCTCACAACCAGACTCGCCGAGTCCAAGAACAGAGTCGTCGAGTCCAAGGTTATCTTCAACCAACTTGCTGAGTTGTTCTTCCAACTCATCGAGTTGCTGCCTATCTTCATGCAACTCGCCGAGTACACCCATGTGACTCGCCGAGTACCACTAGCTCTTAACCCATACAGAGGCTTTCCAAGCCATGTAGGGTCTCCAATCCATAGATTTACTCTTCTACAAGCCATCCATCCTGTAAAGTGGCAAACTTCACGTGAATCCAAGGAGATCTAAGCATACTACACTCTAGGGCTAGGGTTTGGGACTAAAAGGCTTCATCAACAACTCTTGAACAAGAACTTTATGCTCTTTTGAATCATCAGTACTCTAGATCTGAGGTAGCAACCTCAGATCCAACCTCCAAACTCAAGATAGCACTAGATATACTCCCAAAAATCCCACAAATGATAGATCTAGATGGATAACAGCTCAAGCAACAAATCATTACCTCAAGAGAAGACTCCAATAGAATAATAAGCCAACACCTTGTAAATCCCCTTGCTCCAAGCCTCTTAATCTTCAAAGATCTCTTCAACACCACTCCTTCAAGATCCAAATGCTCTCTAATTCTCTCACAAACGAATATTAGGGTTTCTTGACTTCAAGGGAGAGTAAAGAGGCTGGGGAGAGGGTATCATGTTCTTTATATAGGGCTCAACCCCCGGGATTAGGGTTTTCTCCATACAACACCAACTCGCCGAGTCCAACCATGCGACTCGCTGAGTTGGTCACTTAACACGCGACCCGTAACGCTACTCGACTTTACCTGCTCCCTCGTCAGACACATCCTTCAGCTTCAGAGCAACTCCCATGAGTTCTCCTCCGCAATCACATACACATGTTGAACTGGCTCTAGCATCCTCGGGTTGGGAAAACCCGACACACTGACGACACCTCCAAACATCCCCCAGATTGAATTACCACTACATGCATAATTTCTTGTTCACACCAAACTGGGAATCCAAGGCTCCATCCTTGCATCCCTTCCGAGCCTCTTTGGCTCTACACCTTCGGAACTCCTTCCGTGACCGCAGCAGACATCCAACCCAGATGTGATTCCATACCACCGGCGCAAACACACTGCTCAATAACCATAATTGGAACACCTCAATCATACCTCTGCGCTACTGCTTTCACTTCCGTTAACTTACACTCCCTCTCGGAGCTACATACCTTTTTGTTTCCTTATCCAAGGAAATCTATTTGGCCGCCTTGTCACTACAACAAGTGCCACGGTGCTCGCCTAACGCTACACCATTCCCTTATATCATAACCGTTATCCCATGCACCACACATGCTTTGAATCTGCTTGCAAGGACTCTCGATTCCATGCACTACCTTCCACTAATCATGATCATTACCCGGGGCCAGACCTTCTAATGCTATCACATTGCAACATACTCATTCCATCTCCTCATACAGATCTATCAACACATGCAGAGTCTTCAACATGACTGGACCTCCTTACCAGGCCTTCAACCAATCTAGACCACTCTCAGAACCTTCAGCATGTCTGGACCGCCCTCTAGGGCCTTCAGTCTGTCTGGACCGTCCTCCGAGCCTTCGACCTGACTGGTACGCCCACCGGCGTTCAGTCTATCCGGACTGCTCAACTAGCATTCATCACCCCGAATTATCCCTCCTGGAAAACTCTCCCATGCATACTGTTCTAGCCCTCTAGGGGTTCCGAACTCTAACTCTATCCTATATACTCAATCCCGGCCTGATCCTAGGCCTTCCACAATCAATCACCCTTTTTATGAAACCCTTGGTCTGTATCCGCCCCATTTGCTTGTCACTTGCTCATACCAGCCTACGCTCTAGGCTAACAGAACCGCTGCTCAATCCCAAACAGCTAATCAACCTCTCATGCTTGTCGATCTTCCGGAGAATTTTCCAATTCTCCCCACTTAAAGCACTGACTATCAACCGCCGGTCGCCATAACCGTCCTCCCTTAACAACCCTACACAACACATTCCCTTACACGCGAACTGATTCCCACTAGAACGAGCAACCTTCACAAAATCACATATCAACACTGATCATCTCGGACTTGAAAGAAGCCCGACCTTCAGCTAACCACTCCTCAAACTGCAGATGCTACCTGACATTCAGACCAAAAGCTTGATTACCCACTAATAATCCCCATGGATGATAACCAACGAAACTCCCAATACCAAAACCCTTAACCATACCATAACCCTCAAGAAACAAATGAATACAATACCAAAAATCACACAATGAGACTAGCAGATATACAATACTTCATAATAATCACAAGATAACAAAATATCAAGAAGGAAACATACCCGCAGCTGCATCCAACACTGCCCTGACCTCCTCTGCTGTAAGCTGAAAAGCACGACCCTGAGCCCTCGGGGGCTCCGCTCCACCCTGACCTCCACCCGTAATCCTCAAAGTGGCCGGTGCTGGAGCCTGCACTGGTCCTGCAGCAAGCTGCGGACAGTTGACCCTCAAGTGTCCAACCTGATGGAAGTGATAACAAATCCTCAAATCATGAACTGGGGCTATCTGCCGACAATCCCACGCATAATGCCCCTCCTTTCCACACTTGCAGCATAGACCACCGGACCTACAAACTCTGGTGTGACACTTCCCACAAGTGTGGCTGCTCTGATCTCCCAATCTAGAATCAACGGTCTTGGACCGTTTCGGCGCTGGCTACGACTGCACTGGAGCCTACCTCTGCTCTCTCAACTGTAACTCGATCTCCAACTCCCGCCGCCGAGCAGCTTCCTGCAACTCCAACAATGTCTCGCACCTCTGCATAGACACAAACTGCCTGATATCCCTCTTCAGCAGATGCAGATATCGGGAAATCTGGTCCTGCTCAAAAGCAAACTCAGGGCAAAACATCGCCCTCTCAGTAAACATCCTGGTGATCTACGTCACCGACTTGGAATCCTGCTTCAGCTCCAGGAACTCCTGATCTAATCTCTCCCTCTCAACTCGCGGAACAAAGTGAGTGTCGAACATCTCTCTGAACAGATCCCAAGAAACCGCAGCTCACTGTGCATCATAATACGATCTCGTGGTCAACCTCCACCAATCCTTCGCCCCGAGCCTCAAAAGGTTTAGAGCACACCTCACCCTCTGATCAGCAGGGCATGAACATGTGAAGAAACACCCCTCCATGTCTGACAACCATCTCATAGCAACAATCGGGTCCTGAACTCCATCGAATGTAGGGGGCTTCGTATTATCGAAGTTCCGATACTGGAAACCTCTACCGGCTCCTCCCCTACCGCTACTACAGCCGCTATAGCTGTCGCGGCAGCTGTCTCTGTAAGAGCTGCATAACGCTCATCAAAATACTCAACCATAACGGTCTTGATCGACCCAAACAGTTCCGGCAACTCAGCCCAGAACATCGCAGCAACCTCATCATGCGATCTCACGAATCCTAGCATCCAACCCATCTGTGCTCATCTGGCCAATAACCTCGGGCGGTACTGACCCACCCTGACTGCCCGCTCCTGCTCCCGATCCTGATCCGGATCCGCTCCCAGCATGCCTCGTAACCACCATACTGAAAATACCACAAAACATCAGACGCTCTCCCAGAACCCCGGGAACCAACTCCCAACCCCACCCTAGAGGTTGTGGCTTCCTTGATACGCGTATGGGTCATGTGCTTTCAGTAGTACGGGCCCATACTACCTTCCACACCTACCCATATTTATATCAAGTATCACCACAACACCCTAGCGATGATCATACATAACAAGAACTCAACCCTCACTCCTAGAGGAACACTGGAAATCTCATACAAAAAGAAACCCTAGGCTAGCAGGCATCATAAATCAGGCAACTCTAACATGCAATTCCTGAAGATCCCTAGCCTAGTACTAGCATGCTGGTCTATCATATCTCAAAAACAATTATCTTGTATGGTATTTTGGGGTTACTTACTAGCTCCGGCTGATCGTACCTCCGCGTCCTCTTTTACTCATTTTGAAAACCATTTTAAATTCTCTTTTGAAAACTCTCCTTGATTTGAGACTGGATTCACATGAATGTTCCTCCAATTCACTCAAACCAAGGCTCTGATACCAACTTGTAACACTCTAAAAATTCCAACCAATTTAAACTTTTCAAAAACAATCAAGTTTCATTAAGATATTACAAAAAGGTTTTCAGTACAATTATTATCAGAGTCTTCCCAGAACCATATCATAAAACACAATCATGAGGAGCGGTACGATCACGCCTTCGCCTTGCCACGGTCTCCTGAAGTACCTGAAAAACATTAATCCACAACTGTAAGCCCGAAAGCTTAGTGAGATACCCCCAAAATACCAACCACATATACCACGCATAACATATCATAACAGAACAGAACCCAGAACAGCCATGCACTTCGGGCCTACTGTGTGACTGGTCCGCTGTACCGAGCCTTCAGTCCACCTGGTCCACCCTCCGAGTCTAGCCATATACATCGAGTCTACAGTGTGATTGGTCCTCCTGCACCGGGCCTTCAATCAACTGGGTCCACTCTCTGAGTCTACAGTATGACTGGTTCGCCCGCACCGGGCCTTCAGTCGGCCTGGTCCACTCCCCGAGCCTCGGCACGTCTGGTTCGCCCTCTTGGGGCCTACAGCCTATCCGGACCGCTCGCTGGGCCTTCGGGATAACCGGTCCGCCTTGGGTGTGTTGGCCTACAGCACAAAGCAGGACCTGCCTCAACCCAACCCCAGTCCAACAACCATGTGCACATAAACATACAATCATATAACAATTCACATCCAATCAAACCGATCTAGTAGATCACATAGCATAACATCATCCTAACCAGGATACCGACCTAACTGGTCACTAGCATGGCATCATCGTACATACCAGGATACTGACCTTAACCAGGTATCTAACATATACCATCCTAACTACCCGTATGCAAACATAGCAAACCAATAACATAACAACGATACCCGGATTACAATCCGATAAAGGGCCGGCCTTGGTGCCTTAGACCCTGTCGATATAGTGAGGATAACTCACCTCGCAACTACTAACTGAAAAGATAAGATCACGCTGCTCCAACCTCTGAAACGAACTTCACCACTGATCAATAACCAAAACACTGAACTCAATAAATACCAAAATACCCCTGGAAGACAACTGGTCAACACAAGACTATCTCTACTCGCCGAGTCACCCCGCTGACTCATCAAGTCCCTACGCTCTAAAACTCCCATAACACAACTCAACTCGACGAGTCGCCCCAAGACTCGCCGAGTCCCACAACTCTGAGTCTAATCGCACTCAACTCACTGAGTCATCCCTTGACTCACCGATTCACAGCTCAACCAGGAAAGCTTAGGACCTCACAACCAGACTCGCCGATCCAAGGTTATCTTCAACCAACTTGCTGAGTTGTTCTTCCAACTCGTCGAGTTGCTGCCTATCTTCATGCAACTCGCCGAGTACACCCATGTGACTCGCCGAGTACCACTAGCTCTTAACCCATACAGAGGCTTTCCAAGCCATGCAGGGTCTCCAATCCATTGATCTACTCTTCTACAAGCCATCCATCATCTAAAGTGGCAAACTTTATGGGAATCCAAGGAGATCTAAGCATAATACACTCTAGGGCTAAGGTTTGGGACTAAAAGGCTTCATCAACAACTCTTGAACAGGGATTTTATGCTCTTTTGGGTCATCACTACTCTAGATCTGAAGTATCAACCTCAGATCCAACCTCCAAACTCAAGATAACACTAGATATACTCCCAAAAATCCCATTAATGATAGATCTAGATGGATAACAGCTCAAGCAAAGAATCATTACCTCAAGAGAAGACTCCAACAGAAGAATAAGCCAACACCTTGTAAAGCCCCTTGCTCCAAGCCTCTTAATCTTCAATGATCTCTTCAACACCACTCCTTCAAGATCCAAATGCTCTCTAATTCTCTCACAAACGAATATTAGGGTTTCTGGACTTCAAGGGAGAGTGAAGAGGCTGGGGAGAGGGTATCATGTTCTTTATATAGGGCTCAACCCCCGGGATTAGGGTTTTCTCCATACAACACCAACTCGCCGAGTCCAACCATGCGACTCGCCGAGTTGGTCACTTAACACACGACCCGTAACGGTACTCGACTCGCCGAGTCTATCCATGGACTCGTCGAGTTGACCATCCACATTTTCACTTTGAACCCTGAACTTGCACTCCTGAACTCGGGATGTTATAGAAAGAGCTTAAATATTCAAGTGCTTAATGGAGTAATTTGGCACACTAGGGAGTATGTTGGGCATACCCAGCTGGTACGCTGCACGTACTAGCCCCAGATGGAGTACGCTAAGCGTACGAGTTGAGTACGCCCTGCGTGCTCTGCAGATGGGCTTTTAGGCTTGACAACCTCGGTTTTGCGCCATAGTTGGGTTTCTAAGTTTAGGCCTGGTTGGGCCATTAGACTTCTGTTTTGGACTTCGGGGTAGCATGATGGGCTTCCTTGGAATTTAGGCTTATGATGGGTTTTGGGCCTAATTTAAAAGATTCGCCATAAATTGGGCGTTAGGATTTGGGCCATTTGAATAGTTGAATTGGGCCTTGGCTTTGGGCCAGGTTAGATAAAGGGTAAAATGGCCTTTTACCCTGGATATCGGCCAAATAGCTTAAACTCTTGGTTATGGGTCGGAATCCAATTTATAATTGGATGTTATCGACTTTGATAACAAGGGGATTTTTCGGGGGCCAATAGTCAGAGATTTATCCGAATGATTCGGCAGCTTGAGGTGAGTTTCCTGACTGTATTTAGCGGGTCGAAGGCACCAATGTTGACCCATGATTGGTATGTTAAGTATGCTAGATGTTTGCGTGACTATTTCATGTGTTATGTGTTTATATGTTATTAGGCAAGGCCTGATGATCATTTTGGATGCTATTTATCTTTATGATTATTTCATGTGTTATGTGTTTAACTGTCATATGATTATATGATTACCTGGAGGGGTCTGATAACGAGCGGGGCCCAATGGCTGATAGATCTATATAGCGAGAGGGGCTCAATGTCGGACGAGGCCCGATGTCAGGTGGGGCCCATTATATGTTTGATATGTATGGTATATGTGGTATTTTGGGGAACTCGCTAATCTTTGTGCTTTCGTTTGTCAGTTAATGCTTCAGGTACTTCTAGTTCGAAAGGGTAGAATCAGGGATGATTGCAGTGCACACACCACCTCTTTATTCATTATATGATTCCTCTGATGTTTTCTGATGTATTCATACACTTTATTTTACTATGTGTTGATGATGATGTTTTGGATAATAGTTTTATTAAATTAAATCAAAAATTTTTGGTCTTATTTTAAGGACGTCACAGGGATAAATCTCCAAAATCCTTACTTTCACAACACTCAAAACCACTTAACTCTTACATGGTGCTAAGGAAATGATCAAGCAACCATTTTTATGACTCATTACACTTCAAGACCTTATAAAGGACAACTAATATGACTCATTACACTTTATGACCCCGACTTTAGGAATTTTCTTTTCTCGTCGGACCTTGTGGATCCTTCAAACTTTCTCTTATCGCCAACTTCAACCTTGCTGGCGGCCTTTCCCTGGATCATATCTTCAACAGACTTGGCAGCCCAGATAGCTGCCTCTAGAGTAGGTGCCTGATGTACCGGCACCGCATACTCCCAGGGAAGTCCCTTTGCGTACTTGTCAACTTTTGTCAGCTCATCTGGGAAAAGGCGCAAATCAAACTCCATTTTTTCAGTGAAGTTGTTGGTGTATTCATCGATGGACATGCTTCCTTTCTTCAAAGTTAGGAATTGGTTCTCTAGCTCGAGCAGGTTTTTGGCTAAGCAGTAATTATGCTTGAATTGCACCAAAAACTCTGCCCAAGTCAATTTCAGGGGCTCATTGGGGCTTAGAGTCTTCCCCAGGGTGTTCCACCAGCGAACAGCGTCTGCTCTGAATTCACGTACTGCAAACGTGGTTTGTAGCTTGCCTTTACAACCACATGTCATGAAGGCTAATTCCATCTCTGAGATCCAATCCATTACTCCAATTAGATCTTCCTTCCCAGTGAAAGTCGATGGCTTGCAAGTTAGAAAATCTTTGTACTTGCATCCATCCCTCTCGACTCCGTCATCTTGATTGTTCCTCCTAATCACCGGTGGATCAGCTTGACCAACAGTCCTGCTGTCGTTCCCTTCCTTAGACTACCCGTCATTCAGCTCGGGCTATTCAATAGGCGTTGTAAGTTCCTCTCGAGTTTGTTGAAGTAAACGCCTTGTTTCCTCCATTTGACGATCCAACATCGTTTGGATCAGCGCTTGCACTCCGACCACCGTGATTGGCTCAGGAGCAGCTACTACAACATGTATTTTCACAATCACTAGTGGTTGACTCCTGTTTCCATTCACATTCCTAGCTCCACTGCGGATTCTTGCCATTTCGATCTATTCACCAATTTAAACGTTTGGTGTGTAGCGACAAGAATTTAGATAAGAAAGATTTTATTTACGATCGATGTGTAAATCTCCTTATCACTCCGAAAAGTTACATGCCAGTTCTAATACCGTAATTAAACGTTTAGAAATCTGAACACATAAAGTTTCTAGATCCGGTTGGCAACAGACCATAGATCTAATCATACATTTAGCATCATAACGCATTTAGCACATAAAAGCATGCTAGACATTTTCCCTAAATAAGCTAGTGCTTGTGTCTATTCAGGTGTATTACCTAAGACACTCCTCACAATCATTGCTTTGCATTCTATGTTTAAGTCTAGAAATAAATACATATTCCTAATTCGCTTAAACTAATGCTCTGATACCAACTATGACATCCCCATTTTCATGGCCAGAAAAGACCGATTTTGTTTATGCTTTATAAAAATCAGAGTATCTCTTTTAATAAAAATGTTGTGGAATTTGTTCCCAGAAAAACATAATAAATTCATTATCAAAGCATTTCCGAAGAAATGTATTTCTATTCATTTTAAAACCATGGGATGTCATCGTCAATACAGGAACATAAGCATAAACAGAACTTACATTTATTTACACTAGTGATCTACATCTCTTTTAAATCTCTCAGTGCAAAGTAGCTTCGTACTGATACCTGTGAAACAAATAAGCTGAATTGGGTCGGGTTGGGAAACCTAGTGAGTATATAGGGATTTCAATCCCACAATGTTATATCATATATATAATTTAGAACTCACAAAATATACAATTTCACCATATATATATATATATATATATATATATATATATATATATATATATATATATATATATATATATATATATATATATATATATATATAAGCAACTCTTACCCTACCCTGGTAATCCTTATGACAAGACAATCCATACTTTCGGACCTAAGATTAACCGTTTTACCTAATCCATACTCCTGGATCAGAAATGAACGGCTTTACCTAATCCATACTCTCGGACTAGGGACGAATGACTAAGCCATACTCTCGTATTAATGATGAATGATTATGCGTAATCCATACTCTCGGACTAGGGACGAATGACTAAACCATACTCTCGGTTTAATGGTGAATGATTATGACTAATCCTTACTCTCGGACTAGGGACGAATGGCTAATCCATACTCTCAGATTAATGACGAATGATTATGCCTAATCCATACTCTCGAGCTAGAGACGAATGACTATGTCGAATCCATGCTCCCAGATCGATGACATATTTTAAAGTTCTATTCTCTGTGTATAACTCACTCGTACTCATAAGAAGATACTACCCAATATTCCCCATAATTAATTTAGGTTTACTCTTTATCCTAAATCATCATATATAATCAGGTATGTTCTTTAACACATATATCAGGCAACATCCAATAACTCGCACATAAACATATATTTAATACTTCAATCAATACTTGTATTAAAATCATGTTCATGAAAGGGACTATGCACTCACTTGAAATATGGTGACTTTGTGCTCGAGCAGCGCTTCGTTATCTCAAAATAATTTTCCCTCGACGAAACCTAGTATCAATACCACTAGGGTTCAGTCTAACGTTAACCGTGACTAATTAATAGTCTAGCTATTATTATTATTATATAAGCGTTAAACAACACTCTATATAACTCATAATCATAGCCCAAATAATTATTTTAAGGTCCTAATAATGTTACTATAATTAATTAGAAGCTATATTAAAAATAGCGTAGGCGTAGCTCACTTACAGCGGGTTTTATAGAAAACCAGACTTCGCTTGGAGCATCGTTTCCGAACCGAAAGACCCTTTTTCCCGGGACTTTGGGAGCCTCGGGGCTTCTTTCGGGTGCTAGGGAAGTTCCCTAGGGTTGAGGGGTAAAGAGAGAAATTAGAGATAGAAGGAATGAGAGAATGGTGTGTGAACTCGGTTGGCCCTCGCATGCCTTTTATAGGCCTGATCTGTGGAGTACGCTGGGCGTACTCTTCGGAGTACGCTGCGCATAGTGCTTGGTCGTAAAACACGTGTCGCTCTTCGGATGGGACATCATGGAGAACTCTGAACTCTGGAACCGCAGAAGGTTAGTCCTCTAGGCGTAGAGACTTCATACGCGAGGCGTACTCGGACACGAAGCGTTCTCGGACTACACGGGGCGTAGCCCTTCGCACCAGCTTCGCAAATTACATGTTCCATTTCTAAAAATCATAAATTTTGTATACAAGCTCCATTTTCGACGTTCTTTATATCCACACATAGGCAGAAACGTATTCTACAACTTTCGTTTAGACCCCATCGGCTAATTTTGAACTTATTTTAAATTTTATATTTTTAACAGACCGGGACAGGATTGATCCATTAAAAATTCATAACTTCTTCATCTGACATCTGTTTCCGTCTGTCTTTTTATCATTACGCTACTATTAACAAGATCTTCGATTCTCGTTTAGGTTGTGTCGGCCAAAAATCGCTCGATCTAATATTCGAATTTCGGGCTTTACACTCCTAAGCCGAAACTTCGAAAAATCATAACTTCCTCATACGAAGTCAGATTTGGGCGTTCTTTTTATGGACACTCTCGGTTTAACAAATTCTATGACTTTCGTTTAGATCGCTAAGTCTGAATATCGCTCCACTGTAAATTCACTATTTACGCTTCCCGGTGTCGTGCCGGTTCCGTCGCGAAACTTCGAAGGGTCATAAGTTCTTCGTTATAACTCGGATTTCGAAGTTCTTTATATGTATGGAACCCTTGTAACATATACTGTAACTTGGTTGAGATTATTTATTCTAAATAATCTTTTGTTGAAAAGTCGTTTTCGACCCCTATTACCTCTAAATTGACTAGCCCGGATCTACGGGCGTTACAAGTTTCAAGGTTTAGAAGCAAGGAGGTCATGTGATTGGCTACTGTTTCACTCCAGAATTATGTATTAGGTAAAAATCTACACCTAATCACTTGTATTGGATAGATCTCATGGATTTTGGGTTCTTTACCCTCTTTTGGAGATAGGTTATGAAGATGAGAGGTCCCTTTTCAATTTAGACATTAGATCTGGACCTTGATAGGTCCAGAGAGTCCCTTGAGGTTAGCTTTATGTAGTTCCATGAGTGTGTTGAGCCTAAAACACCATTAAGGTGGTTATTTCATCAAATAGAGCTTGATGTGCCATGCATAGACATCAAGTTCAGACCTTTACGTGACTTTTGATGTGCTAAAAAGCCAGATCTATGGATTAGAGGAATAGATTTGACCTCAGAAGTTGAAGTGAGTAATGCCATGGAGGAAACTTGTTAAGTCCATGAGAGAACTCGATGAGTCGGATCGGGTTGCCCCGCGATTCGTGACCAGTGGTAACCCGTCGAGTTGGGAGGTTAGCTTGACGAGTCGAGTGAGGTCTTAGAAGGATTCAAGGTATACGCATGAACTCTCTAAGTCAGAAAGTGCACTCGGCAAGTCTGGTGAAATTTGACCATTGACTGGGTTGACTTCCGAGGACCTTAGGGTTTTAGTCAAGTGATTCAAGACAGGCCATGGAGGGGTAGAATGGTCTTCTACCCATTCTTTAGAGATGAGAACATAAAGAGAATATTGATTTAAGATGTTATCATTTAATAGGCGGAGGCTATACTAAGAATATCGGGCAAGAGAGTTACTAGACATCTTACGAGGTGAGTCTTCTCACTATACATTACCTAGAGTGGTATCTAAGTGTAGACCAGAGGGTCTTATGTGTATGTGTATGTTTGTGATTCTGTGCAATGTGTTATATGTATGCTATGTGATATATAGACCGGACCAGAGGGTCCAACGACTCATGAGGCCAAAGGGTCCTCGATCAAACCAGACTGGAGGGTCCAACTAGCTAGACCGGACTAGAGGGTCCAACAAGCTACGAGACTGGAGGGTTCCACTGAGACACATTCACCGGAGGGTCCTACCGAGTTATAGCCTCGAGTGGCTTATGTGCTATATGTGGTATTTTGGGGAACTCACTAAGAATTTATGCTTACCGTGTTGTGTGTTATGTGTTTCAGGTACTAGCGAGGATCGCGGGAAGGCGCCGGCGTGATCTGTACACACTGAGGGGGTATTGAGTATTTGAGATTTTGGGAGATGTTGTATTTGAGATACTATTTGATACATTGGGTTTTGATAATATTTTATGAAATATGTTATGTTGGAAAATGAAAAATTGTTTTAAAAATTCACGTTGTTACAAGTTGGTATCAGAGTCTTGGTTTGAGGGATTCGGATGCACCTTCGGGCGTATCTGAACTCAAACTGAGGATTTGAGAGAAATTTTCATAAAATAAACAATTTTTCCGATAAGTAAGAATTTTTGAGACAAGCAGAACGGAGTAGTGTGTACGATTAGCCAGTGCCCGAACGATGATTTCCCAAAATACCCTTACATTATGTGATATTATGTGATATGATATGCATGCTAGAGTAAGCTAGGTATTCATATCTAGGACTAGAGTGGCCTGATATGTGATGCCTTAGCCTAGGGGATTACTGCTACTATGAGATGCTTCGAGAGTGACTAGATAGCAGCGAGGAGCTTATGAGTGGTCTAACAGAGAGTAGCATGTGCTTAGAGAGATATAGAGTACTTGCATCCTGGGATCTGAGGAGGATGACTTGGGGTGAATACTGATGCGGTGTGGAAGGTTGTATAGGGCCCGTACTACTGGAGGCACCGGGGCGGTTAACAATCCAAGTAAGAATCCTTAGGGTACCAAGGAAAGAGTAGGTTTGAGTATCAAGTGCGAGTATACTCAAGCGAGTCTCTAATATCTTTTATGTTGTGTTTTAGAGACATCATGGTTGGGACATGCCACACACCAGGGGGCAGCGGCGTTAGCGAAGAGGAGATTCACCGGATGATACATGACGAGGTGGTCGCGGCGATCCGGGAGACCATTCCGGAGATGTTTGGGTCTATTAAAACCATGCTGATTGAGACGTTTGATGAGAGGTACGCTGCTGTTACTGAGGCGGCTTTTGCTGCAGCCACAGCAGTTGTTGCTGCCGCGAGGCCACATGGGGGTGACTCGTTGCTGTACCGAGAGTTCAGCAACACGAAGCCACCAGAGATGCTTCTACACCTATTCTTTTCTGGAGCATCTGATGGTTTGGTTTGCTTTGAACCAACTTCGCTTGGGAGCGAAGGATTGGTAGAAATTTGTGACGGCTGATTTCACTTCTGCAAAAATTACAGCGGTGACTTGGGAGAGGTTCACCACCATGTTTCGAGATGAGTATGTTCCCCCGGTGGAGAGGGATCGGCTGGCGCTGGAATTCTTGTCCCTCAAGTAGGGAATGGAGTCCGTGACTGTGATTACATGGATGTTTCATGAGAGGGCGTTGTTTTTCCCTGAGCAAGTGTCTACTGAGCAGGCACGCATGAGTCGATATCTGAGCATACTGAGGAGAGACATTTGTGAGTTCGTGGCGAACTCAACATACCGGACATTCGCTGAGCTCTAGGAAAATGCCCGGAAGAGGGAGATCGAGTTGGAGACTCAGGCCAGGGAGGAGGTTGAGTCTCAGAGTAGGGATAGGCGACCGGTTCAGTCTCAGCCGGTAGCCAAGTGGGCAAAGCTCGCTGATTCGAGATCTGGGGGTCAAAAGGGCCGCACTTGTGGGAAGTGCAGCAAGATCCATGAGGGAGTATGAAGAGCAGGGGTGGACTACAAGTGTGGCAAGGAGGTGCATTTTGCGAGGGATTGCCCCAAGGGGTTTGCAGTTTGATTTCACTGCAACCAGACTGGCCATCGGAAGGCCGAGTGCCCACAGTTACTTCAGGGATCAGCACAGGGATCTGCACCTGCTGCTAGAGCTACCGAGGCCTGGCCAGCGAAAGCCGAAGCACCGAAGGATCGTGGGAGAGCCTTCCAGTTGACAGCGGAGGAGGTCCGCGCATTGCTCGATGTCGTGGCTGGTATGTATTCTTTTATTTATTTATGTTGAGCTTGAGATATTGTGCTTATATTATGGTATGCTTAGGTACTTTTCTTGTGAATTTCGTACCTGCTTTGGTGTTATTTTACACGGGTGCGAGTCGGTCTTTCATATCTTTAGCATTTATTCAACACATCAGTATCCAACGAGAGGCGTTGAGTCGACCTTTGCGAGTTTCTATACCCGAAGAGCGAGCGGTGTATGCTATGGATGTGATTCGAGGGTGTGTGCTCGAGATTTTCGGTGTTGAGTTCCTGATAGATTTGGTACCAATTACGATGGGGGATGTATGTGTCATCGTGGGCATGGACTAGCTGAGCTGATTTGGAGCTGTTATCGACTGCGAGCATCAGTTGGTGACCATTCGAGACCTTAGTGGGGGATACTTACGGTGTATGGTGACGGTACCCGATCTGGGTCAGCATTTTGTTCAGCTGCCAGAGCGAGGCAGAGATTACAGCAGGGCTGCAGAGGGTTTGTAGCCTACGTAATGGATACACAAATTGTCGCCGAGAGGCCGAGTTCAGTCGATGAGGTCCCGATAGTACATGAGTTACCGGATGTTTTCCCCGAAGAGTTGTCGGGTGTGCCTCCGGAGAGGCAGGTGGAGTTTCACATTGATCTGGTTCCGGGAGCAGTGCCTATTACCAAGGCACCCTATCACCTTGCGCCATCAGAGATGTAGGAGTTATCCTTGCAGCTTCAGGAATTGCTGGGGAAGGGATTCATTTGACCGAGTAGCTCATTGTGGGGAGCGCCGATCCTTTTTTTCAAGAAAAAGGATGGAACACACCGGATGTGTATTGATTACCGGGAGTTGAACAAGTTAATGGTCAAGAACCGTTACCCACTATCGAGGATCGATGATTTGTTCGATCAGTTGCAGGGAGCGTCTTGTTTTTCCAAGATAGACTTGAGGTTAGGATATCATCAAATGAGGGTGCGTGATGAGGATATCTCGAAGACAACATTTAGGACTAGTTATGGAAATTACGAGTTCGTGGTGATGCCTTTTGGGCTCACCAATGCACCAGCAGTGTTCATGGATCTCATGAACCGAGTATGCAGGCCAATGTTGGATCGATTGGTGATAGTGTTCATTGATGACATTCTAGTGTATTCGAGGTCCAGAGAGCAGCATAACGAGCATCAAAGAGAGATCCTCGGAGTATTGAGATCGAAGAGGCTTTATGCCAAATTCTCCAAGTGTGATTTCTGGTTACGAGAGGTCTAGTTCTTGGGGGCACCTCGTTAACCAGAATGGGATATTGGTTGATCCGGCCAAGATTGAGGTTGTTATGCGTTGGGAGGTGTCGAGATCCCTCACCGAGATCAGGAGTTCTCTGGGATTGGCCGGCTACTATCGGAGATTTATCAGGGATTTCTCCAAGATTGCCATTCCCCTCACTAGATTGACCCGAAAGGGTGTGGCTTTTACTTGGGGTCCAGAGCAGCAGACCTTGTTTGAGACTCTTCGCCAGAAGTTATACGAAGCCTCGGTGTTAGCTCTTCCAGAGGGAATGGAGGATTTTGTAGTGTATTCTGATGCGTCCATATCGGGGCTGGGTGCGGTGCTTATGTAGAGAGGGCATGTGATAGCATACGCATTGAGGCAGCTGAAGCATCATGAGACGAGGTACCCCACCCACGATTTGGAATTGGGGGCAGTGGTGTTCACTCTCAAGATATGGCGCCATTATTTGTATGGGGTTCAGTCTACCATACACACGGACCATAAGAGTTTGAAGTATCTGATGGATCAGCCCAACCTGAATATGTGCTAGAGGAGATGGTTAGATGTGATAAATGATTATGATTGTGAGATCCTGTACCACTCAGGAAAGGCTAATGTGGTAGCTGATGCTCTGAGCCGTAGGGCGGAAAGTTCCCCGATTCGAGACATATGTATGAGGATGACGGTGATGACTCTGGTGTTGGATACCATTCAAGAGGCCTAAGCAAAGGTTGTGAGGCCAGAGAACCGCAAGAGGGAGCGAGTGATTGGGCAGGTATCCGAGTTTGTTACCGATAATCGAGGGCTTATGACCTTTCATGGTCGGGTTTGGGTGCCATTTATGGGCGGGGCATGTAGCATACTGATGGATGAGGTGCACAGATCTAGATTTTTGATCCATCCCGAGGCCACTAAGATGTACTCTGAACTGAAGAGAGACTATTGGTGGCCCTACATGAAGAGGGATGTTGCGTGGGTTGTAGAGAGGTGCTTGACATGTCGTCGGGTTAAGGCCGAGCACCAGCATCCGCATGGAAAGTTGCAGCCACTAGAGGTTCCCCAGTGGAAGTGGGAACAGATTTCTATGGACTTCATCACCAAATTTCCGAGAAGCGCGAGGGGTGTTGATGCAATTTGGGTGATTGTGGATTGTCTGAGGAAGAGCACTCACTTCTTTGCTATCAATGAGAGCTCTTCTGCAGAGAGGCTTGCAGAGATATATGTGAGAGAGGTGGTATCTCGGCATGGAGTGTCGATCTCGATCGTGTCGGACCAAGATGTTCGTTTTACTTCCAAGTTCTGGAAGAAGTTTCATGAAGAGTTGGGCACGAGATTGCACTTCAGCACTGCTTATCACCCTAAGACGGACGGGCAGAGTGAGCAGATGATTCAGACGCTCGAGGACATGCTTCGGGCATGCGTTATGGACTTCGAGGGAAGTTGGGATGCATACCTACCTTTGGCTAAGTTTTCCTACAATAAAAGCCACCATTCGAGTATTGGTATGCCTCCCTTTGAGCTGTTGTATGGGAGGAGGTGTACGACCCCTATCTGTTGGGGCGAGGTGGGAAAGCGAGTGATGGGTAGCACTGAGATAGTACTTAATACGACTAAGCAGATACAACAGGTCAGGCAAAGATTGCTGATAGCCCAAAGCCGCCAGAAGAGTTACGTGGATAGGCGGCGATCCGAGCTCGAGTTCCAGGTTGGAGATTTTGTACTTCTGAAAGTTTCCCCATGGAAAGGGGTAATTCGGTTTAGGAAGCGGGGCAAGTTGGGGCCTCAATATATTGGGCCATTCAGGGTGATCGCCAGGGTAGGCAAGATATCTTACCGTTTAGAGCTACCCGCAGAGTTGAGCCATATCCATGCTACTTTCCACATATCTCAGTTGAGGAAGTGTATCGATGATGAAACGACTTTAGTGCCACTAGAGGATATTCAGGTGGATGCGATCCTAAACTACATTGAGAGACTAGTCGTTGTCTTGGATCGGAAGGTTAAGGTTCTAAGGAACAAGGAGATGCCTATGGTTTAGGTCTAGTGGCAACATCAGAGAGGGTCTGAGTCGACCTGGGAGCCGGAGTCGGAGATGCGGAAGCAGCATCCAGATTTGTTTACGGTCGAAGACTTCGAGGGCGAAGTCTGATTCTAGTATGGGAGAATTCTAACATCTGGATTTTTGGATACACTATTTTAATTAAAACACTGAGTTACTATCCAAAACACACATTCCTCGCCCCAATCCCAACCATCAATCTGGTACCTGACCTGGTTATATACAAGGAAAATAGACCTTTGCTCGCATCACTACGTATCCGTACCACATCAATCCTCATGTGTATTCCCACGTTTTCATACTGCTGCCAAACACCGCAACCAACTAGCCCCCATTTTGAGTTTACATCCCAACTCTGGTAGTCACAAGCCTTCTCATTCCTCCTCGTAAAACTATTAAGATATAATCCTCGCCATAGATAGCGACATCCTAATCCATCAGTCAACCACTCAGCTTCCAGTTGATTCCTCAAGCAGATCATTAGTCTCGCTTTTATATACAGTTGAGAGCCACCAAGATGTATCGAGATTTGAGATTGAGTTATTGGTGGCCATGTATGAAGAGGGATATAGCCTGGTACATTGAGAGGTGCTTGAACTGTAGGATGGTCAAGGTCAGACATCAGAAGTCGTGTGGCAAGTACAAACTTTGGAGGTTCCGATGTGGAAGTGGGAACATATCACCATCAATTCCATCACCAAATTACCAAAGATTGCTAAGGGTTTTGATGCTATATGGGTCATCGTGGATCAATTAACCAAGAGTGCTCACTTTTTGGCCATCCTAGAGAGCTCTTCAGCCAAAAAGTTGGTCGATGTGTATGTCCGAGAGATTGTTGCACTTCATGGTCTTCCAGTCTTCACTGTTACAGACCGAGATGTTCGGTTCACCGCCCGGTTATGGTAGAAGTTCCACAAGGAACTGGCCATGAGGCTACATTTCAGCACTACATATCACCCGCAGACCAACGAAAAGAGTTAGCAGATCATCCAGACACTCAAGGATACATTTTAGGCTTGTTTCATAGATTTTAGTGTGAGTTTGGATTTGAACCTACCTATTGCGGAGTTTTCCTACAATAACAATTACCACTCCAGCATTGGTGCCCCACCTTTGGAGTTCTTGTATGGCCGGAGATGTCGTACTTCGGTATGTTGGGGAGAGGTTGGCCACACGGTCGTAGGAAGGACCAAAGTAGTCCTTCAGACCACAGAGCTTATTCAGCAGATCAGGTAGAGACCGCAGATAGCTCCGAGTCGATAGAAGAGTTATGCCGATCGACACCGATCAGAGTTGGAAATTCAAGTCGGTGATATGGTGTTACTGAAGGTCTCACCCTAAAAGGGTATGACATACTTTAGCAAGAGGGTAAATTGGGTCCCTGGTATATTGGAACATTCCATGTGATAACCAGGGCGGTTCGGGTTGCCTACAAGTTGGATTTGTCGAGTGAACTCATTCATATACACAACACGTTCCATGTATCTTAGTTACGAAAGTGTGTGGTGGATGACAAGGCAGTGGGGCCTTTGGATGATATGCAGGTTGATGAGCGCCTAAATTATATTGAAGGGTATGTGTCTATATTGGAGAGAAATATGAAGGTCCTGTGTAGCAAGGAGATACATTTGGTAAAGGTTCAGTGGCAACATCGGAGGGGCTCCGAATGGACTTGGGAGCCCGGGTCAGAGATTCGGGAGCATTACTCGGAGTTGTTCATAGCAGCGGACTTGGTGCATGGAGTCTGATTCAAGTGGAGGAGAATTGTAACACTAGGGTCAGGTGCACATCATCATCATTATTATTATTGTGTTAAAAGCTCTCAATTTCATCCCTTCTCACGATGTGAGGAATGCTTGCTCACGGCGTGGGGAGTATATTGGATCCACACATCATTTTGAGGCTCATGATGTGGGCAATCCAATGATCACGACGTGAGATCAGTCCAAGGACAAAAAAACCCTAATTTTCGGTAATTAAAGGAAAGAGGAGGCTATGGTTGTTCACCCTCCGCCTCCCTCCCACTCTAAGTCCCATAGAGCCCTAAGATTCTTCATCCTTGAAGTTCTTAACCATTTTGCTTCCATTTTTATCTTGAAGAATGAGAGAAGAATAGGAAAGGAGTAATCTAGTGGTGGAGTGGACAAGTAGCAACATTTTCATCACCTCTTCTTTTTGTTGGACCTTTATAAGTATCAAAGATCCAAACTTTAATACATTTCATGGGTAGATCTAGGATTTTGTCCACCTTTCTTCATGATTAGCACGCTTGAGTGAAGTAAATCCATAAAGTCAACTTTATGGACTCTAAGAGTTCCTTGATCATCATATTGTTCAAATCTGGAAGTTGGTGACGTATGGGAGGCATGCATGAAAGTTGGAATCATATTTCTTCACTTTTGACCTAGAATGGATTGGATCATGCATGGGGAAAGCATGGAAATAAAGGAAAGATTTTTATGGACTATAGGAGTCCCCTTTAACTTCTAGATAAGATGGATTTGGGGACATAATGGAATAAGGACTTAAAATTGTGACTTTTAGATTCAGACAGTGCTCACGACGTGAGAACTAAGATCTCACGACGTGAGGGTTGAACAATTCTCGTTTTCTATTATGATCCTTGGACCTTATGACATGAGAATGGGTGCTCACGTCGCAATATCCGCTCAGGTGATTTCTTGGATTGAGCTGACTAGGTTGGGCCAAGTCTAGTTGGAATCAGACCAAGGGGACTATCACGATGTGACCAAGGCCTGGTCATGACGTGAGGTTGGATATTTGTGATTAAGGTCCATTGACTTTGATTTTTAACTTTGACTGAGGATGACCAAGTTCGACTTAAGGGTATTTTGGGTATTTTGAGCAATAGTTGATTCTTGGTCTCTATTTGTTAAATAAGCGAGCTATAGAGTCTGTATTTGGAGTAGTTTACCGTTCAACTTTTCGTTAGACTGTGAGGTGAGTTTTCCTCACTGTACTTACGGGTCGAATGCACCAAGGTCGGCCCATTAGACTGATATCCTTCTATACGTAATATGTTGAGTATGGGATAGATCTATATAATTATATGCTAGTTACTGATATGCATAGACCAGTAGAACTGTAGGACTATCGATGATTTATGTCTGCATGTTTATCTATTTATTGCTTATGTTTGTTATATGTTATATTTCGACAAATTGGGTTGGGTTGAGGTTGTACTGCTTTGTGTTGTAGCCAACAAACCCCAGAGCATTCCAGATATGAGGTGAGGGTCGGTTGGCATGCCAGACTCATACTGAGGACTCGGGAGCATTCCATATGTGAGCTGAGGGTCGGTTGGCTTGGCATGCCAGACTCGTACTGAGGGCCTGGGGGTATTCTAGTTTGATGACTGAGTGGACCCGATGTATATTGGTATTCTAGTCCGATGACTGATCGAGCCAGAAGTAATCCAAACCAATGGTTGTGGTCCCGGGGGTATTCCCGTCCAATGATTGATTGGACCCATCATGTTTGTTCCTTAATGTTATGTATGCTATGTGGTGGTATTTTGGGGGAACTCACTAAGCTTTGGCTTATAATTTTAGTTATTGTTTCAGGTACTTCTAATGACCGTGGGAAGGCGAAGGCGTGACTGTACACATCCTCTGTTTATGGCTTTAAGATTTTGGGATACTATGATATTGATAAACAATTTGGAAACAATGATTTGTAAACATTTTATGACTATGGGTTGTTTTTGGAAGTTTAAATTTGTTGTGATTTTTGAGTCGTTACAGATTGGTATCAGAGCTTTGGTTTGACTGGATTGCAGGAACAGCCGTGTGAATCTAGTCTCAAACTAAGGAAATATAAAGGTTTTCTTAAAAAAATGATTTTCAAAATCGTTTTCAAACTAATCAATAGAGGAAGCGATATGTACGATTAACCAGACCAGTAAGTAGACCCCAAATTACCACACTGTTATTTGATATTGTGATATGTATAACAACATGCTAGTTGTAGGATAAGGATCTCCAGGAATTGCTAGATATATGAAGCCTTATTTCCTATAGAGTTTTCTTGCTTGTTATTGTGGGACTATTTTGGGTGTGAATTAACAACTAATTGAATACGTTAAGCCACATGTTGCAAGGGTTAAATAATTTTAGATTGAAGTATTTGCTCATATTACACAACGCTTATTTGAGTCCAACCATATTAGGGTTGAATCTTTTAATATAAGGTTATTTAAGTTATGTTTCATGTGAATGTATTCATGCAGTAGTAAACTGGAACCAATAGGAGTCGTTCGGTAGTTGATGACAGGGTGAGATGTGGATCCTAGGATAGCCTAGGGAGTGTGTAGTGCTTATGTTGCGCTTTTAGCAAGTGGTGGGAGTACAATTACAAGTGGGTATGGATGTAGCAGACCAATTTTGGAATGATCAATCACTATCAAGAAAGTGAGGATAGGATGTATGTGTATCGTAGTTGTTGAAATTGTTTTGGGTTGTTGTGATGATCCTTTAAACAAATACGGGTAGGTGTGCAAGGTATTATAGGCTTATACTACTGAAAGCATAGGACCCATATGCATAGTAAGGAAGTCAAAAACCCCAAGGGGTAGTCTCATCATGTGGTTGTAGTAATATGTGTGGTGACATTTATGATGCTTTTGACTCATTTTTAGTATGCATTTTGCGAGGGATCTGGTTCGGGATCTTGAGCTGATAGCCAAGATAGGTCGGGTTGACTGCTGATCAGATTCGGGAAATGATTACCATTGAGGTTTCGCAGATATTGCAGGAAGAATTGTCTGGTATCGTGGGTCGAATCATTGGTAAGCTAATTACCAAGTTCGAGGAACAAACTCCAGCTTCGCAGACTATGAGAGGTGTTGCTGAGATGACTATTGGGGGAGATCTTGATGAGAGGACACGACTCAGAAAGAGGAGGAGGGATCATTCAGCAAAGGAAGAGGGGTCCAAGGCTGCTAACTTGGGTACCGGAAGCCAAGGGAGCTATGATATCTGCGGGAAGTGTGGGGGAACCTACGAGTTTTCTTGTCACAAATTCAAATGTTATAAGTTTCAGGAAAGAGGACATGTCCTTCGCGACTGCAAGAAGGATCGGATGTGTTTCTACTGTCACCAGTTTAGTCATCTCAAAGCTAACTATCCTACATGGCTAGCGGAGGGACTGCAAGCCCAAATTTCCACCTTCGTGCGGGAGGTCAAGGTCGAACCTCAAGAAATCATGGGTACGAATTTTGATCCTTGGTTTAATTTTGAATGGATAGCCATTTGTGTAGTAGCTTGTTAGAATTAATATGCTAGCATCTATAGGTCGAAATGGGTCAGGGTTGTGTCTTGGGAATCTTTGGGGTGCCTTATCCGATTGATTTGGTTCCTAGCACCTTCGGGGATGTATGCACGATAGTATGGATGGATTAGCTGAGCAGGTTTGGAGTTGTGATATTATGTGAGGGTCAGTGAGTGTTAGTTCAAACCCAAGCAGGGGAGAACTGGTTATCTACGAAGAGAGTGTCAAGGTTAGTTCAGGGTTTTATTCGACAGCCAGGTCTCAATAGTATATTCAGCATGGGTGTGCGGATTATCTAGCTTATGTGGTTGATACTCGGGTTAGGGAGCAGACTTCAGTTTCAGAGGTGTTACCCGGTGTACCTCCCGAGGGGCAGGTTTAGTTCAAGATTGATCTAGTGTCAGGTGTGGCTCCGATTGCCAAGATGCCATACCGCTTGGCACCACCCAATATGCAAGAGTTGTTCTTATCTTTAGGAGCTATTAGGCAAGAAGTTCATCAGACCGAGCAGTTCGCCTTTGGTAGCGCCGATACTATTCATTGAGAAGAAGGATGTTTCACACTGGATGTGCATTAATTACCGGGAGTTGAACAAGTTAACGGTGAAGACCGTTATCCCCTTCCGCAAATTGATGACATTCTTGATCATTTGCAGGGTGCATCTTGGTTATACAAGATCGACTTGACGTCGAGTTATCATCAGGTGAGAGTGAGAGATAAGGACATAGAGAAGACTGTGTTCCGGACTTGTTATGGTTGTTACGAGTTTGTGGTGATGCCATTTAGGCTCACCAATGCGCCTGTAGTGTTTATGGATTTGATGAATCGGGTGTGTAGGACGATGCTTGACCGATCTGTTATTATGTTCATTGATGATATCTTGTTGTATTCCAAGGCCAGAGAGCAGCACCAGAAGCACCTTCGAGAGCTTCTGGGAGATTTGAGGTGATAACGGTAGTATGCCAAGTTATCAAAGTGTGAGTTTTGGTAACGAGAGGTCCAGTTCCTGGGACGTCTCGTTAGCCAAGACGGGATTTTGGTTGATCCGGCCAAGATCGAGGTCGTGATGTAGTAGGAGATTCTGAAATCTCCCTTAGAGATCAGAATTTTCTTAGGTTTGGCGAGATACTATCAAAGATTTATTTAAGACTTCTCCAATATTGTGGTACCCCTCACTCATCCTACAAGGAAGGGAGTGGATTTCCGATGGGGTCCTAAGAAGCAGTCAACATTTAAGACTCTGCGGTGGAGGTTATGTGAGGCCCCGGTATTGATCCTTTCGGAGGGATTCGAGGATTTTGTGGTATTATGTGATGCATCCATCATTGTTTTGGGGGTGGTCCTTATGCAGATAGGACAAGTGATTGCTTATGCTTCGCGGCAACTGAAGTCGCATGTGACGTGATATCCTACTCATGACTTGTAGTTGGGGGCAGTGGTGTTTGCCCTCAAGATTTAGAGACATTATCTTTACGAGGTCCGTCGTACTGTGTACATGGATTACAAGAGTCTGAGAAATTTTATGGACCAGCCGAATCTAAACATGAGGTAGCACAGGCGGCTGGACGTAGTCAGGGATTATGACTGCGGGATCCTTTACCATCTAGGTAAAGCGAATGTGGTGGCGGATCCATTGAGCCGCAAGTCGGTTGGATCTTCAATTGGGGGGATGTGTATGAGGATATTCGTTGATTCTCTACTTTTGGGGTTTGATTATAGAGGCACAGGCATAGGTAGTTAGGAAGGAGAACTGGAAGCAAGAAAGGATCAGGGGCAAGATCGACAGGTTTTTCACTGATAGTCGGGAGTTGTTGACCCGATGTGGTCGGGTTTGGGTCCCAATTTCTGGTGGGATCAGGTAGATATTGTTGAAGGAGACTCATAAGTCTCACTTTTCTATACACCCAAGAGCCACCAAGATGTATCAAGATTTGAGATTGAGTTATTGGTGGCCATGTATGAAGAGGGAGATAGTCTGGTACGTTGAGAGGTGCTTGACCTGCAGAATGGTCAAGGTGGGGGCATCAGAGGCTACCTGGCAAGTTGCAGCCTTTGGAGGTTCCGATGTGGAAACAGATCACCATGGATTCCATCACCAAATTACCAAAGAATGCAAGGGTTTTGATGCTATAAGGGTCATCGTGGATCGATTGACCAAGAGTGCTCACTTTTTTGCCATCCGTGAGAGTGCTTCGACCGAAAAATTAGCCGATGTGTATGTACGGGAGATTGTTGCTCATCATGGGGTTCTTGTATCCATTGTTACAGACCGAGATGTTCGATACACCTCCTCAATCTGGCAGAAGTTCCACAAGGAACTGGGCACGAGGCTACATTTCAGCACTTCATATCACCCGCATACTAATGGTCAGAGTGAGCGGACCATCCAAACACCTGAGGATACTTTGTGGGCTTGTTTCATAGATTTTGGTGGGATTTGGTATTTATGTCTACCTCTTATAGAGTTTTCCTACAACAACAGCTACCACTCCATCATTTGTTCCCTACCTTTTGAGCTCTTGTATGGTCAAAGATGTCGTACTCCGGTTTGTTGGGGAGAGGTTGGTCACAGGGTTGTGGGAATGACCGAAGTAGTCCTTCAGACCATGGAGCTTATTCAGCAGATCTGGAAGAGACTAAAGATAACTTTAAGTCGGCGGAAGAGTTATGTCAACTGACACCGATCAGTGTTGGAAATTCAGGTCGGTGATATGGTGTTATTGAAGGTCTCACCCTAGATGGGTATGATACACTTCAGGAATAAAGGGAAATTAGGTCCCCCGGTATGTTGGATCGTTCCGTGTGACAGCCAAGGTGGCCAGGTGGCCTACCGGTTAGATTTTCTGAGTGAGCTCAGTCAGATACACAACACTTTCAACGTCTCTCAGTTGCGGAAGCGTATGGTGGGCGATGAGGAAGTGGTGCCTTTGGATGATATTAAAGTCGAGGAGCGCCTGAATTAAATTGAAAGGCCGGTGGATATATTGGACAGAAAGATGAAGGTCCTGCGTAGTAAGGAGATACCATTGGTAAAGGTTCAGTGGTAGCATCGGAGTGGCTCTGAATGGACTTGAGAGCCCAAGTCAAACCTACGGGAGCATTACGCGGTGTTCATAACAGTAGATTTGAGGACAAAGTCTAATTCAAGTGGGGGAGAATTGTAACACTCGGGTCAGGTGTACATCAATATTATTATTATTGTATTAAAATCTCTCAATTTTGGCCCTTCTCAAAACGTGAGGAATGCTTGCTCACGTCATGAGGAGTATACTAGACCCATACATTCTTTTGTAGCTCACGATGTGAGCAATCCAATGCTCACGACATGAGATCAATATAAGGACTAAAAATCCTAATTTTCGGCATTTAAAGAAAGGAGGGGCTAACTTTGTTCACCCTCCGCCTTCCTCGCACTCTAATCCCAAAGATTCGTTCAGCTTTTTGTCAGACTGTGATGTGAGTTTTCCTCACTATACTTATGAGTCGAAGGCACCTTGGTCGGCTCATTGGACTAATATCCTGCTATACATTAATATGTTGAGTATGGGATAGATCTGTATGATTATATGCTAGTTGTTGATATGCATAGAAAGGTAGATCTATAGGACTACCGGTGATTTCAGTCTTCATGTTTATCTGTTTGTTGCATATGTTTGTTATATGTTATATTTCGACATATTGGGTTGGGTTGAGGTTATACGGATTTGTGTTGTAGCCAACAAACCCAGGAGCATTCTAGATATGAGATGACGGTCGGTTGGCATGCTAGAATCATATTGAGGGCTCGGGAGCATTCTGCATATGAGTTGAGGGCCATTTGGCATGCCACACTCATATAGAGAGCCTGAGGGTATTCCAGTCCGATGACTGAGTGGTCCTGATGTATATTGGCATTCTAGTCCGATGACTGATTGGGCCAGGGGTAATCCAAACCGATGGTTGTGGATCCGAGGGTATTCTAGTCCAATGACTGATTGGACTCAACATGTTTGTTCGTTTATGTTATGTGTGCTATGTGGTGGTACTTTGGGGGAACTCACTAAGCTTTGGCTTATGGGTTTAGTTATTTTTTTAGGTACATATGATGATCGTGGGAAGGCGAAAGTGTGACTGTGCACATCCTCTATTTATGGTTTTGAGATTTTGGGATACTCTGATATTTATAAACGATTTGGAAACAATGATTTGTAAACATTTTAAGACTATGGGTTGTTTTTGGAAGTTTAGATTTGTTGTGATTTTTGAGTCGTTACACTTGTGTTGGTGCGGAAGTCTCATGTCTTAGTGTCGGTTATGAGCTTACTATAGACATCGAAGTTTGTTTTGTTACCATATATAATTGAATTAGGATTTATATGTGGTTTTGGTTCACTTATACTAGTTGGAATGGACTATATGTAATGGGATAGTTGGTGACTCAAAACGATAAGTGTCATTATCAAAATTAGTTTGTGACTCAAAATGATAAGTGTCATTATCAAAATTAAGCCATATAACAATTAATTAACATTACAACACGATTGGTCAAGGTTTATTAACTTACATTAAATAAGTTATTTATATAAGCCCTACATTTTTGCACGAAAACACAATGTTTATGTGGGAGGAGTTTGCCCCACTGAGTCGGTGTCGGTTCCCAAATTAAATAAAATAACACTTAATTAATACTACGAGATGACCATACATAGTTTATAAACTCGAAACTTAAGAGTGATACATATAAACTATATAATTACTTGTACGAAACTTTAAGAGAAAAGTTCGTTATTTTATGCTTTCTCAAAGTTTGACATGTATTATTTTATATAATTTGGTATTCAAAATCCTTATATAAAAATGTATTTTGGTCATGGGAACCATAAAATTTGATATAAGTTTGACATACTTATCTGTCTATCAAATTTTTTTACATTTGGATTTGAACAAACAATATTTCTAAATGAGTCCATATACACTTTTATAACTTATTTATTTTTATTCTTTGATAGAAAAGTACGTGTTTATAAAAACTGGTCAACAATATAATATTTTATAAAATACTTTTTGTTATAAAAGTACTTTGTGTCAAAACCTATAGAACTCGCCAACAATCTTTTGTTGACGTATCTTAATGCATGTATTCTCAGGTTTATTAAGAGGTCATAAGAGTTTGCATAGAAGACTTTCCATTATTGTAGTATACCTTTGTAAATGTTAACTTGTTAGGCATGTGTCGCGATTTAGCAATAGCCCTCTAGAATGTAATTTTTATTTGGATAAAAATAGAATATTATGTTTTTAATGTTCCATGTATGCTCAATAAATGCGATCACCGATTTAAGTAGCACACCTCGGCGTTTCCACCGGCGGTTGGGGGTATGAAAATGGCCTCTTAGAGCACACATGGTGACTCTATTCAGCCTTGCATTCTTCCAATGTTTGAACTGGTTCAGACCAAATATCACTGTATTTTAGGAATATCTGCTTAACCTGGCAAAACATATAAAATGTTTCTAATTTTTACCAAGTCCCTCCGAATGTCAGAAAAAATTGTTCCTAGTATGAAGTCAGAAACATCTTGAGCATCACAGTGATGCTTCCACCGGGTATCACGTTCATGTCTTATGCTCTAAGCAGGTTGTTTAAGAATAGGTCCTTTAAAAATGTACAATTTTTGATCTCTCTTGATATTGACTCTCAAAGTACGAACTTATTTGTTGAAATTGTATCCATCAAATGTTATAATCTCTTGTAGATCAACAAGATAAAGATGATGCATGGTAATGAGAGTGTATTTTGTTTTTATCTACAAAATTTTAACAGAATGCATTTAGTATTTTCAATATTAAACCTTTAATAATTAATACATTTTAAGTTTTTAAAAATATTAATTATCAAATAGTATCCTAAGTTAAAAAAACAAATAAATGGTTATGTATCTTTTATCTCATTAATTGAATACAACAAGGTAGATATCGAGTATCATTTATATTATAATATATAATTCCTAGCGGATTGGGATCGCTAATAACAAATTTTAATAGACATGTTTGATCTCATCTATGCCTCAAGTCTCTACTTCTTAGGTGACTTTTATCGCAATAGATTTCCGATCAAATCATCTAGTTTGATGAACACGTGTAATCGGCTATAACTTAGTTATAGAAATTGTGAATACTCATCAGCCTTCAAAATATAACACTAGCGGTTAGGTGACATTTATCCCACTAGCTTATATAAGTGATTTGCGAGTGTTTTCAAGTTGGACTACATAGATTTGAGTTTAATCAGGGGTGTTTGATGTTTTTATAATTCTTAATTCTAGTTTAAAAAACATATAATATCATGGTTATTGCATGCATCCAATAAGTCATGATATACTTTTATATAAAATCACATTTTAGCAATGTTCTTTTATAACATCCAATTTTAGATAATTGATGCGATCAAATTTTAAAATTAATATCTAGTATTAAATTTGGACGTTTGAGCGATAAAGAACATTTATATACCTTTTAATAAAATTTCGTTTTATAAAATAAGGTTTTCAGTTTGATAAGTCTCTATACTCTTGATTTTAAACTTATATAATTTTAATCACCGAAATTTATCGTTAGCTAGTTTTAAATGATAAAACCAAATTTATTTTTAAAACATCTTTACCACCTAATGTTAAAGAAATAAACTTCATTAAAACCAAGCGTCTTGTGATCATTTTTATGTTTAAAAAATTATCTAACATTTTAAAATCTAATTTTACAAACATGCATAGTATATATACACATAAAACTAGCATCATATAGCATTAAAACAAGTAACTAAAAAGATGCATGTAAGCTTCTAGTCATTAAATTAATAATTATAAGAATTTCAAAGTTGTCAAATATGTATGGAATTTTGTTACAAAAAGAAAACCATTAATGTTTTCCAAAAACAAAGATTATACCAAATAATCAAATAATCTAATAGAGCTTGCAAAATTGGATCTGATACCAATTTTTGGGTTTTATTCAAAAACAGGTTTCCAATAACACTAGAAACGACAAATGAAGTTTTAAAATTGTGAATAAACTTAAAAATATTTTAACCCACCAATGATCATTTTTCAAAGCATTAAAATATTAAAACAGCCATAGGATGAAAAGAGCCACAACCGTTGAAGACTTTGATCCTCTTGGAAGGTTGGAAGTTGATGAAGATTGTAGATGTGTAACTCCACCTTTTTTAGAAACACCAAGAATTCTTCAACTTGATATAGATGTTAGTCTTTCTTTTATTTTAGTTTTTCTTCCGCCTAAAATACATTTATCAAATAAGTGTTAAGGAGAAGCAACTAATAACCACTTAGATCATGTATCAAATTACAAGAATAAGGAGAGGGAAATGGGAGAAAAAGCCCACGACTTTTGCAAGGAGAAAGAAGAGAGAAAGTGTAATAAAAACTAGCTATGAAGAATAGTTTTTCTTTAGAAATATTTATATACTAACACATATGAAAGAAGGACCATACTTCCATTAATTGTTCAAGTAAACTCTTGAAAGAAAGCATGGATGTTAGCTGCAAGTCAAACAAGCAACCATCACCTCTTATGGAGGACACACAGTTTTGGGAGTTAAGACACCAACCAAGAGTGTATGACACTCTTTTTTACTAACTTGTAGTTACATGTTCCTGTTGGGTTTAGTTCAAAAATAGTTTCCAAAAACTCATAATAATAGCAACATAAGTCTTAAAAATTTTGAACATGATAACAATTACAACCCACCAAGAATCTTCTTGCAAGTAATGGGAAGATAAAAACAAAACCATAAAAGAAGGAAGATGATAACAACTTTTGCAGTTCTTTGGGTCCTCTTGGGAGGCTTAGAAGTTGATGGAGAATGTGGAACCTTTAAGACACCAACAAACTGTCAACTTGATTTAAGATACTAGTCTTATGAAACTCTTAAAACTTTTAAGTTTGAAAGCAAATACCCAAGTATTTCTTCCAAGAGAGTAACAGAAAGTAACTTTACAAGGCTTTTAAGAGATAAATGAGATAGATCACACCATTATTTCGTTCATACCACTCATATAAGAGGTATAAAATTATTCTTAAAGCTTAATTAATTATTCAAAAGTCCTCTACTCATCGCCACTCCATGCCTCAAGATGTTACATGTCTCTCATGATTAAAAGCCATGTTTTCTTTTTATTATAATAATCAAAAGGTGCACAACTAGCATCTTTTATCCTAGTTAATGGATTTTATATAAAATATAAGCCACACTTTTATAATTTGTAAACTAGTTGGTATGAAATATAAAGTTTAACCTTTTGCTAAAAGACAAAAGTCATTATAGTACGAAATAATGTACATGGCTTATTAATTCATACCATATGAAATATATAATGTTACTTGTTATTAGAAATTGTTATTTCCAAGTAATGAATAATTTTCAATTAATTATAAAATTTTATGAATATTTATTAAAATCAATTTCTAATAAATAATCAATTGTATCAAGTTGTTGTTAGTGTGACCCTTAGGATCGTATGTTATATATTTAGCAATATCATTTTAATATGACTCTTAAGCATACTATCCTTCAATATCCCACTTGCGCAAGACTCATATTCGACTGATATAGAAAGTTGTGAACGTCTAACAACATTTCACTACCCCCAATGACATACGACTTTGTGTCATTATATCAACTCCCAATTCCCACGAAGCTTAAAGTTAAAATTGGTGTATAAGGTAAGTTTATCACTTATCCCTTTGCTACAGACATCATGTTGAACATGAGATTTGGATCACGATCAATCTTATTAGGTGTTGTACTTTTGGTGAGGCGCCCTAGATGTCTAACTCTCAAGACATAAGAGGAACAAATCCCATCTTGACTATATAAGCCTCTTGCATAGTTCACAGTATACTTGGCTTTTATTACCGCCCGGTAAATGACCAACATTTGACCATATCAAAGCACAACACTCACTACACTTAAGTCCCACTATGTATCTTAGGTGTTAAGAATACAAAGATAGTACCTTTTAATCAGGTATCACTCATGATAGAGATCCATGAGGTGATCTTGATGCGGGTCAGTTCAATACTAGTTCTCTAACCAATATCTATGAAAATTGGTTACAACCACTTTCCTACTTTCATCTGGTAAAATTCAACCAATCCAATTCATATTAGTCTTACTTTATAATTGCTCCCACAATTATAACCGACTGTGAACCTTTTAGAATAGTAACATTATTCACATATTAAACATGTTAATATATAATATAACAAGTATTGATTTATGATCATATCCCAGTATATTAAAACATTATATAATAGTTGTTGTCTCAATGTTCTAATATCCAAATACTAATTCATAGATCAAAGCCAATCACTAGAATAAAAAAGTCCAATTCCTCAAGCACGACCTTCAAACTTTTCTTATGGAAAGGGCTTTGTGAAAGGGTCTGCCAAATTTTGATAAGTGTGAACTTTGTGAATACTAATTTCGTCATCTTCAACTTTATACCAAATGAAGTTGAATCTCTGGCTAATGTGCCAGGTCTTTTTGTGTGATATGGTTTCTTTTGCCAAAGCAATTGCACCCTCATTGTTACAGAAAACTTCTAGGGGATCCTGAATGGACGGAACCACATCTAGATCTCCAATGAATTTCTTCATCCAAGAAACCTCTTGTACAGCTTTTGAAACAACGATGCATTCTGACTCTGTAGTGGATTATGTAATAACACTCTCCTTGGAGCTTTTCCAAGATATTGCACCCTCATTGACAATGAACACATATCTTGATTGAGACTTGCAATCATCTTGATCTGTTGTGAAGGAAGCATCAGTGTAGCACTTTACACTTAAGCTTTCTTCCACGCCTCCATAGATGAGGAACATATCCTTAGTTCTACACAATCACTTAAGGATGTTCTTCACAACTATCCAATGACTCTCCCTTGGTTTTTTTTACTATTTTTTTGTCATGCTCATAGCATAAAGCAATATCACATGGCATATATGATGGATCCAACTCCCAAAGCATACGGAATATCTTTCATCTTGTCCAGCTCAACCTTTATGCTAGGACATTGGGATGAACTTAGTATTGTGCCATGTGTCATAGTTAAAAATCCTCTATTAGAGTTTTCCTTCTAGAACCACTTTAAGACTTTATTAGTATATGTACTTTGGCTTAAACCTATTAATCATTTTGATCCATCTCTATAGATTTTGATTCCAAGAATATATTGAGCCTCACCAAGATCCTTCATTAAGAAGCACTTTCCAAGCCAAGCTTTTACACCTTGTAAGGTTGGAATGTGATTTCCCATGATAAGTATGTCATCCACATATAAAACCAAGAAGCTCACTGAGCACCCACTAGTTTTCATGTAAACACGAGATTGATCTTTGTTTCTAACAACACCATACTTTATGATTTCATATTCAAAACGATGATTCCAGTTTTAAGATGCTTCAACCTGTAAATGCATCTCTTGAGCTTACACACGTTATTAGGATGCTTTTGGTCGACAAAACCTTCGAGTTGAACCATATAGACATCTTCTTCCAAGTGTCCATTTAGAAAAAACGGTTTTGACATCCATTTGCCTTATCTCATAGTCATGATATGCAACTATGGGAAGTAGAATCCTAATAGATTTAATCATAGCAACCGGTGAAAAGGTTTCATCATAATCAACCCCTTCGGTTTGAGTGAATCCTTTAGCAACGAGTATTGCTTTGAATGTATGTAAATTGCCATCCATGTCAGTCTTCTTCTTGAAGATCCACTTAATCCCTACAATCTTACATTGGGGAGGAAGTTCAACCAAATCCCAAACTTGGTTTTCCCTCATGGATTGCATCTCTACGTTCATGGCTTCAAGCCATTTTTTAGATTCAAGATCTGTCATTGCAATTCGATAGGTGACAGGCTCATCAACATTTATCATCATGAAGCATTCATCAATGAGAAATCCATATCTCTCGGGTTCTTGAAAAATTATACCAGATTTGTGAATTCCTTTTGTTTCAACAGGTTGTAGAGCAATGATCTATTCATCTTCAACAACCTCTTGTTCATTACTAATGTTAACTTGAGTTGCATCGAGTTATGGTTCTTGGTCTTCTTCAATTTCCACGTTCCTCCCACTTGCTTTATCCATAAAAAACTTACTTTCTAATAATTTAGCTTTTTGTCAAATAAATATTTTATTCTCACTATGGATGTATAAGTAATATCCTAAACAATCTTTGGGATATCCTATAAAGATGCATTTGGTAGACCTACGCTCGAGTTTGCTGGAAGCTTATTGTCTAACATAGGATTCACAAAGCCGAACTTTCATATATGATAAGGATGAAGTTTTTCCATACCATATCTCATAAGGTGTCTTTTCTACCTTCCTAGTTGGTGCCATATTCAAGATACGAGCTACGGTGAGTAAGGCATGATTCCAAAAGGATAAAGGGAGAGTAATCATGTTCATCATGGATCAAACCATATCAAGTAAAATCTGATTTGTCCTTTTAGACACACCATTAATTTGTGGTGTTCTGGGTGGAGTGAGTTGTGAGATAATCCCACAACTCCTAAGATGATTTTGGAACTCTTGGCTCAAGTACTCGCCGCCTCTATCTAAACGAAGGATTTTGATTGTTTTATAGAGTTGATTCTCAAATTCAATTTGAAACTATTTAAACTTTTCAAATGCTTCATGTTTATGTTTCAACAAATACGTATAACAAAATCGACCGAAGTCATCAGTGAAGGTGATATAATACCTCTCACCATATCTTGACATTGTTTTGAAAGTACCACATACATCGGTGTGTATGATGCCTAATAAAACACTTGCACTTTCACTAGTACTGGAGAAAGGGGACTTTGTCATCTTGCCACATAAGCAAGACTCACATATGTCAAATGACTTAGTGTCATTTTCCCCCAAAAAGTCCACTTTTTTGGCATTGTGATATGCCCTTCTTGTTTATGCGTCCAAGGCGACAATACTGTAGATATGTTTGGTTCATAACTTGCTTGATCCTTTTGTTGTTAACATAATAAAGGGACTTATCGTTTGAAGTGTCATCTAGGTTCAATTCATAAATTCCATTTATTGGTCTAGCCTCAATATAAAATATTCCACAAGAAGGAATGAATATTATCATCAACAAATTGAAAATTAAAACCAAATTTTCTAAACGGGAAACTAAAACAATATTTCCAGTGATAGAAGTAATCAAACACACATTATTTAATGTTAAATATAGACTAGATGGTAAATATAAATATAAATCAAGATCACGGGAAGGCATCGACTTGATTGTACACACGAGGCGGAGTTATCTTTTGAGGATCCTGGATTGTGTTTAAACAATTTATGAACATATGTTTTGGATAAATTGTCATTTTGGAGATTTGATAACTATGTTTTATGAGAATTATGTGATTTTTTAAAATGAAATTTTTGTTAGAAAATTTATGGTGTTACAAGTTGGTATCAGAGCCTTGGTTTGAGGGATTCGGATATACCTTCGGGTGTGTCTGGATTTAAACTGAGGATTTGAGAAAAATTTTCAAAAAAAATGATTTTTCCAAAATGAGAAAGAGTTTAAGAGAAAAATGAGGTGGAGTAGTGTGTACAATCATCCAGAGCCCGAATGGTGATTTCCCCAAAATACCCTTACTTATTTGTGTTATGAGATATTTATGAGATGTTAGGGATGCATGCTAGAGGATAGGCTAGGTATTTCATATTTAGGGCTAGAGTTGCATGATTTGTGATTCCTTAGCCTAGGAATTGCTGCTATCTGTTGTTTCCTTAAGTATGTGTTGAGTAGGAGTATCTAGCAGGAATCATTTAGAAAGAGTTCGGAGTCGATGATTAATTTATGAGAGATATCTAGATGAGTATATGAGGAGTCTACTGAGAGAGTGGTCTGATATCCATGAGAGATAAAGTACTTGTGAATTGGAATCCTAGGAGGAGGACTTGGGGTGACTACAGGTTGGTGTGCAAGGTAGTATTGGTCCCATACAACCGTACTGCTGAAAACACCGGATATGTATGCAACCCAAGTTAGAATCCTTAGGGTCCTAAGGAGCATGTAGGGGCGGTAAATCGAGTGTGAGTATGCTCGAACAAGTCTCTGATGATTTTTGTGTTATGTTTTAGAGACATCATAAAGGGTACGCGCCACAACCCCGAGGGCAGTAGTGCTAGCAATGAAGAGATCCTCCAGATCATTCATGAGGAGGTGGCCGCAACTATTCAAGAGGCAATACCAGAGATGTTTGGGTCTATTAAGACCACATTGATTGAGACATTTGATGAGCGTTATGCTGATGTTACTGAGGCTGCTGCCGCTGCAGCCACCGCAGCCGTAGCCGTTCCTAGGCTACAAGGAGGTGGCTCGTTGTTCTGGGAGTTTAGCAACACGAAGCCACCATAATTTGATGGGAAACAGAATCCGATTGCTGATATGAGATGGATCTCCGATATTAAGGGGTGTTTTTATCCATGTTCATGCCCCAAGCACTTAAGAGTTCAGTTTGCACTGAACCAGCTTCACTTGGGAGCAAAGGACTGGTGGAAGTTTGTGACAGCCAGTTTTACTCCTGCAGACCTACCTGCAGTGATGTGGGAGAGGTTCACACAGTTGTTCTAAGACAAGTATGTTCCCCAGGTGGAGAGGGAACGGTTGGCCCAGGAGTTTCTGTCTCTCAAGCAGAAGACAGAAACCGTGACTGAGATTTCGAGGATGTTCCATGAGAGGGCAATGTTTTGCCCTGAGCACGTGTCTACTGAGCAAGCATGTGTGAGTCGTTATTTGAGTATACTGAGGAGGTATATATGGGAGTTCATGGCGAACTCATCTTACCAGACGTTCGCCGAGTTGAAGACCAATGCCAGGAGGAGGGAAATTGAGCTTCAGTTGTAGACCAGAGAAGAGGAGGAGTCCCTGGGTAGAGATAGGAGACCGATACAGTCGAAGCCGGCGATGAAGCGGGCAAAGCCCGCTGATGCGAAAGCTGCGGGCAGAAAGGTTGCACTTGTGGCAAGTGCGTCCAGAGTAATGAGGGATCATTTCGGGCAGGGATTTGCTACAAATATAGCAAAGAGGGGTACATGGCGAAGGATGGTCGCAAGGGTTTGCAGTTTGCTTTCATTGCAACCAGATTGGCCATCGAAAGGCCGAGTGCCCTCAGCTTATTCAGGGATCAGCCCAGGGTTCCACTCCTACTACTTTGTGTGCTACTGATAGTCAATCGGTGAAGGCCGAGGCTACAAGGGCCCATGGGAGAGCTTTTCAGTTGACAACGGAGGAGGACCGCGCAGCACCTGATGTCGTGGCTGGTACGTATTTCCTTCTTTATATTATTTTGAGATTTGTTGTGCTTATTTTGTGTTGTATATAGGTACTTTTCTTGTGAGTTATGTACCTGCCTTGGTGTTATTTGACTCGGGTGCGAGTCGATCCTTTGTGTCTTTAGCTTTTAGTCGTCACATCAGTATCCGACATGAGGCGTTGAGTCGACCTCTAAGGATTTCTATAGCCAACAAGGTTGCAGTTTTCACTACTGATGTATTCTGAGGATGTGTACTAGAGATTTTTTGGTGTTGAGTTCCCGATAGACCTGCTACCTATCGTGATGGGTGATGTGTGTGTCATACTGGGCATGGACTGGTTGAGTCTGTTTGGAGCTATGATCAACTGTGAGCGTCAGATGGTGGCCATACAAGACCTTAGTGGGGGAGTACTTATGGTGTATGGTGAGGGTATCAGATCTGGATCAGCTTTCTGCTCTATTTCTAGTGCAAGACAGAGTCTACAGCAGGGTTGTATGGGCTTTTTGGCGTACGTGATGGATACATGGGTTGCTATAGAGAGGTCGAGTTCTATCTCCGAGGTTCCGATAATGTGCGAGTTTCCGAATGTTTTTCCCGAGGAGTTGTTGGGTATGCCTCCTGAAAGGCAGGTGGAGTTCCGGATTGATTTGGTTCCAGCTGCGGCGCTTATTGCCAATGCACCTTATTACCTTGCGCCACCAGAGATGTAGAAGTTATCTTCACAGATCTAGGAGCTGATGGTGAAGGGTTTCATCAAACCGAGTAGCACGTTGTGGGGAGCACCTATCCTTTTTGTTATGAATAAGGATGGTTCACAACGGATGTGTATCGATTACTGGGAGTTGAACAAGCTAACGGTCAAGAACCATTATCCGTTACCAAGGATCGGCGATTTATTCAATCGGTTGCAAGGAGCATCTTGGTTCTACAAGATTGATTTGAGATCTGGATATCATCAGATGAGAGTTTGCGAGGAGGATATCCAGAAGACGGCCTTCAGAACTCGTTATGGCCATTACGAGTTTGTGGTGATGCCATTCGGGCTCATCAATGCACCAGCAATGTTCATGGATCTCATGAACCGGTTGTGCATGCCCATGTTGGATGTGATCATGTTCATCAACGATGTTTAGGTGTACTCGAGGTCCAAAGAGCAGCACGAGGAGCATCTGGTTATGAGAGGTCCATTTCCTGGGGCACCTCGTTAATCAGAATGTGATATTGGTCGACCCGACCAAGATTGAGGAAATTATGAGATGGGAGGTGTCGAGATCCCCGTCCAAGATCAGGAGTTCTCTGGGTTTGGCAGGCTACTATCGGAGATTTATCAGAGATTTCTCCACTATCGATGGTCCTCTCAGCAGATTAACCTGGAAGGGTGTTACTTTTGCCCTGGGGGCCCGAGCAGCAGGCTTCATTTGAGACACTTCGCCAAAGACTGTGTAAAGCTCCAGTGTTAGCCCCCCCCCTGAAGGAGTGGGGGACTTTGTAGTTTACTGTGATGCATCTATATCAGGGTTGGGTGCGGTGTTGATGCAGAGGGGGAATGTGATAGCATATGCATCGAGGCAGTTGAAGCCTCATGAGACGAGGTGTCCCACCCACGATTTGGAGCTGGGGGCGGTGGTGTTCACCCTCAAGATTTGGCGCCACTATCTATATGGAGTCTGGTGCACCATATACACAGGCCATAAGAGTTTGAAGTACCTCATGGATCAGTCCAACCTGAATATGAGACAGAGGAGGTGGTTAGATGTAGCGAAAGACTACGACTGTGAGATCTTATATCACCCAAGCAAGGCTAATGTGGTAGCCAATACCATGAGCAGTAGAGTAGAGAGTGATCTGATTCGAGATGTGTGTATGAGGATGATGGTGATGACTCCAGTCCTAGATACCATCCGAGAGGCTCAGGTGGAGGCTATGAGGCCAAAGAACCTCAAGAGGGAGAGAGTGATAGGATAGGTTTCCGATTTTAAGATGGATAGTCAACGGCTTATGACTTTCCGTGGGCGGAAATGGTGCCTTATACATATGGAGCTTGGCACATACTGATGGAGGAGGCACATAAATTGAGATTCTCGATCCATCCAGGAGTTACTAAGATGTATTTGGATCTAAAGAGAGATTACTGGTGGCCCTGTATGAAGAGGGATGTGGTATGGGTAGCTGAGAGGTGCTTGACCCATCGTCGAGTTAAGGCGAAGCACCAGCGTCCACATGGCCCGTTGCAGCCTCTAGAGATTCCCTAGTGGAAGTGGGAGCATATTTCCATGGATTTATCACCAAATTACTGGGAACCGCATGAGGTGTCGACGCTATATGAGTGATTGTGCACTAGTTGACGAAGAGTGCTCACTTCCTTGCTATCAGTGAGAGCTCTTCTATAGAGAGATTGGTCGAGATTTATGTGAGAGAGGTGGTGGCACGGCATGGAGTGCCAACATCGATAGTGTTAAACTAGGATGTGCGTTTTACTTCCAGATTTTGGAATAGGTTTCATGAGGAGTTGGGTACCCAATTGCATTTCAGTACCGCATACCACCCCCAGACTTATAAGCAGAGTGAGCGGATGATTCAAACACTTTAGGACATGTTGCGAGCATGTGTTATGGACTTCGGAGGAAGTTGGGACACCTATTTTCCCTTGGCTAAATTTTCTTATAACAACAGCCACCATTCCAGTATTGGTATGCCTCCATTTGAGCTCTTATATGGGAGGAGGTGTCGGACTCCCATCTGTTGGGGAGAGGTAGGGAAGAGAGTGATGGGTAGCACTGATATAGTGCTCAAGACAACTGAGCAGATTCAGCAGGTTAGGCAGAGGTTACTGATAGCTCAGAGTCGCCAGAAGAGTTTCGCAGACCGGCGACGATCCGAGCTTGAGTTCCAGCTTGGAGACTTTGTCCTACTTAAGGTATCCCCGTGGAAAGGGGTGATCTAATTCAGGAAGCGGGGAAAGTTGGGTCCCAGATATATCGGTCCTTTCAGAGTGACTGCCAGAGTGGGGAAGGTAGCTTATCGGTTGGAACCACCTACAGAGTTGAGCCAGATTCATAACACCCTCCACGTGTCTCATGTGAGGAAGTGTGTAGCCGATGAGATGGTGGTGGTACCGTTAGAGGAACTTCAGGTTGATGCTAGCATGAATTACATTGATAAATCGATAGCAATTTTGGATAGTAAAGTTAAGGCCCTAAGGAATAAGGAGGTGCAACTGGTTAAGGTGCAGTGGGAGCACCGCAGGGGATCCGAGTGGACTTGGGAGCCGAAGTCCGAGATGCGCGAGCAGTACCCAGAGTTGTTTCTGGAGCATGACTTCGAGAGCAAAGTTTGATTCTACTGGGGAAGAATTGCAACATCCTAATTCCCAGGTATAATATATACATTTATTTATGAGTTCTTTGAGCAACTCGAGGAGTTGGATGCCCCAACTCGTCAAGTAGAGGCAGATTAACCACGTGGGATTTATGACCAACTCGACGAGTCGGAGAGACCATGTCTAGGGTTGGGCCCTGTTTAAAGGACCTTAAGCCCTCATTTCCACCTCACCAGCCACCTTACTCCCCTGTCTGAAACCGTAATCACCTATATCGAGCTGAGAGAGAGAGAGAGAGAGAGCTAATATTTGGGCATTTTAGTGCACTTTTTGAAGGGGAGAGTGGAGTATTGAAGCAAGGATCGAGAAGAGACTGTTAGATCTGGTGTTAATTTGTCTAGAACTTCTGTTGAAGGTAAAAAAAAAGTCTTCACCTTGCTCATTTTTGTGATTAGATCTCATTTTTCATGGAGTTTACGACTTATTCCATCTTTCCATGAGGCTTTGAGTGTATTGAACTCACCAAGAGTTTGAGACTTCAAATCTAGACCTTGTGAGGTCCCTAGAGTCCAAAGGTCCCAACTCTATCCAGCTATAGAGTAGATTTTATGCTTACGACCCTAAATGGAGTATGTTTTGGCATTTCAAACTCTAAATGCCATACATGGACGTAAAGATTGTAGCTTTACGTGGTACTTCAGCCTTGGGAGGCCAGATCAAGAGTTTGGGGTTGTAAATCTGCCTTAAAACGTCTGAATGAGAAATAGGACTTAAGGGACTCGCCGAGTTGATGAGCCAACTCGACGAGTCGGCTACGGTTTTCCCCGATGAGTCTGACATAAGTAACTCAACGAGTTGGTGAGACAACTCGACGAGTTAAGTTGGGTTTTTGCGACTTTTATGAAGGAACAAGGGGACTCGACGAGTCACATAGATGCACTCGACGATTCGGGTCAACATGGACAGTTGACTTGAGTGTTGACTTTAGGGTTTGGTCAAGACAGGGTGTACAGAGACCATAGAGGGGTAGAATGGTCTTTTACCCATTCAAAGTGTTAGAGAGAGAGAGAGTAGCCTTTGGTTGTTTAGAGTTGTGAATGGAGTGTTAATTAGAGATAATTATCATATGTGTTAGGCGGAGGCTAGATCGGTGATTCATGTACGAGATTCATTTTTTTGCTTACGAGGTGAGTCTTCTCACTACACTTACCTTGAGTGGTAACTTTGTGTGACCGGAGGGTCTTGTGTGCTTATATTGAGTATTATGATATCATGCATTATGTCTTTGTGATTTATGTTGTGTATTATGCTGAGTTATAAGAAGTTAGGACCAGAGGGTCTACTCAAGTTGTGGGACTGGAGGGTTCCACTGAGACACATCGACCGGAGGGTCTTATTTGAGATATAGCCATGAGAGGCTAATGAGTTATGTGTGGTATTTTAAGGAACTCACTAAGCTTCGTGCTTACCGTGTTATGTGTTATATGTTATGTGTTTCAGGTACTTTTCAAGATCATGGGAAGGCACCGACTTGATTGTACACACGAGGCAGAGTTATGTTTAGAGGATCCTGGATTGTGTTCAGACAATTTATGAACATGTGTTTTTGACAAATTGTCATTTTCGAGATTTGAGAACTATGTTTATGAGAATTATGTGATTTTTAAAAATGAAAATTTTGTTTGAAAATTTATGGTGTTACAATCTAAAACTAATCTATTACATAAAATTGACAAGAATAAAAACTAGCTACTTTTACTACATATTTTTATGAATAAAAGAATATTACAAACAATTTTGAAACAAATCACACAAACAACAAGCACAAATGGTCTGAGGCTTGTTTATGCACTCTAAAATACATATAAACGTAAAATAATCTTTGAACTTTATGTGAAAAAAATGCATGTAAGTTTTTGTAACAAAAAAATAACAATTAAAAAAGTTGTCAAAGAAAATATGTATGAATTTGTTTTTATACAAAACCAAGGTATCCATATTCTTTAAAAACTAAGATTTCCATAAATCAAAAAATCTAACCACACTTGCAAGGTGGATCTAATACCAATTATTGGGTTTAGTTCAAAAATAGTTTCCAAAAACTCATAACAATAGCAACAGAAGTCTTAAAAATTTCGAAAATGATAACATTTATAACCCACCAATGATCTTGTTGCAAGTAATGGAAAGATAAAAACACAATAGAAGAAAGAAGATGATAACAACCTTTGTAGCTTTTTGGGCCATCTTGGGAGGCTTGGAAGTTGATGGAGAATGTGAAACCTTTGATACACCAACAATTTGTCAACTTGATTTAAGATGCTAGTCTTGTGAAACTCTTAAAACTCTTAAGCTTGAAAGCAAACACGCAAGTATTTCTTCCAAGAGAGTAAAAGAAAATAACTTTACAAGGCTTTTGCAAGAGATGAATGAGATAGATCACTCCATAATTTTGTTCATACCTCTCATATAATAGGTATGAAAGCCTTCTTAAAGCTTAATTAATTATTCAAAAGTCCTCCACTCATAACCACTCCATCTCTCAAGATGCTACATGTCTCCCATGATTTAAAGCAAGGTTTTCTTTTTATTATAATAATCAAAATGAGCACAACTAGCATCTTGTGTCCTAGTTAATGGATTTTATATAAAATATAAGTTGTCACACCCCAAAACCATAACGGCGGAAAACGTTCGGGGGTGGAGGACGTCATGTAAAGTATCATAACAATGCAAAGTAGTAAACAAGAAACAACATCATCCATTGCATTAATAGTAAAGTTTTAATACATGTGTGTTCTTTGCAATGTATTAGACACCAAAAATAAATGATCAAAATAAAAGACGAGTCTTGACTGTAGTCCGATTTCTCAAAACCTGCCATCGATACATGTCTACTGATGACCAGAGAATACAAGTTATTTTGAAAGCGTAGATCAGCATTTAAGCTTGTGAGTTCATAAGCATTTATGTTAAAAAAATGTTTCCGGTTTCTTTGAATAGATGAATATTTCCCAGAAAATCCTATATTTTCTGTAGTATACGAAAAGTAGTTTTATTTACATAAAACTCGTTCTGTTTGTAAATCAATGTTTCTGAAATTATACTTATGCTTAGCTAATTATACACTAACGTATTAGTAACATCTTTTATATGAGTTATTATAACCATGCTGACTAGATGGCCTGACCCAACGCTAAGAATGCATTGAAAATTGTTGATAACAATTGTCACTCATAGGCATGTATTCCTGACTTTAGCTAGCAGCCTGAGTGTGGGATTGTCAATCCCAATATAGATCTACACACACATTGTTTCAATCCCGTGCTGGAGATTCTGGTTATAATATCAGGACTTAAATGTATTGTTTAAAATGAAGTAAACAACCTGTATCAAATGTCTCATAAAAAGTATATAAACATTACATGTATTTTAGTTATGAAAACCCAATCATTCTGGATTGAATGATTGATAGAATGTCCTTTACTAGTATTCTTAACTTGTTATGAAAAATGTATACTCTGGAGTAGTTTTGAATTAAACCTGTGTTATTGAATAACTATGTACTTTAGTATACTTGGATCGTGTAATAATGTTCTATGAATCATAAATTATACCTATTATAATTTATATGTACATCTTAAATTGTTACTGAGTATGAATGTAAACCCATTGCTCAACTTGTACAAAGGGTTAAGTGAATGATGAAGATATAAGTTTTAGAAGATGTTTTGTAATACATTTTAAAGGGACTAACAATAAATATTAATGACTTGATGTCAGTTTATAAAACAATTTAAAAGCAGTTTGATTGATAATACAGTTTTAAAGTATAAGAAATCATTTATTTGAAACACAGTTTGAAGTATATGAAATCCTTTGTTTGAAACATAGTTATAAATCACATGTGATTGATTATATAACTAACATGTTTTCTACTTGTATTCCCCCCCCCACCCCCCCCCCCCCATAAAAGCATTTAAAATCATTTAAAAGATAAGCTAAGGGGTATGAACTCACCTGAAGTGAGTGATGCGAATGTAAGATCGGGGTAGGATGCTAAGAGTCAAATGAAGACTTGAGCACACACGGATCAATATAGAAGCTTATTTGGATGTTTAAGGATCAAGAACACTAGTGTGTGTTCTTGGTGTTCTTGGTGAAATGAAGAACACTTGAAGACTAGATTGAAGATTGGAATGAAAGTTCTTGATGATACTTGAGAGCAAAACCGAGTTCTAGGCTTGAAAGTGTGATAATGAAACAAAATGACCAAGTATTTCATATATAGGCATGGAGTTTATGGACACCATGTGTTTACGGCCGTAAACCCATGGTCTCATGGCCGTAAACTCCTCATTTGAGGGTTTAAAGCAGGTTTGGTGGTTTGTAACTCTAGTTGACCCATTCTAGTATTTGATCCTTTGGTGTACTAAGCTCAATAAGCTCCAACAGATTCTATACAGTGCTAAAAGTTAGCAGAAGCATGTTGGATTTTGATTGAGATGTAGGGTTCGTACAAGATAGAAATTTCGGGTTGTCACATCATCCCCCCGTTAGAGAGAATTTCATCCCGAAATTAGAGTTTAATAAAATAAGTAGTTACAAAAAACTAAGTAAAAAGATAAGGATATTTCAATTTCATTTGATCCTCGCGCTCCCAAGTGAATTCAGGTCCTTGCTTGGTGCTCCAGCGAACCTTCACTATCGGGATATGGCTTTGCTTCGTTGACCTCTCGGTCCATGATCTCTATAGGTTCTTCCACAAAGTTTAGGCTCTCATTGATCTCGATCTCGTCGAGTAGGATTACGAGAGTCTCGTCGGACAAACAATTTTTCAAGTTCGATACGTGGAAAGTTGAATGTATGTTACTAATTTCACGCGGTAGATTGAACTTGTAAGCTATGGGGCCGATTCTGGAGAGAATCTCGAAAGGCCCTACGTATCTTGGATTTAGCTTTCCACGCTTTCCGAAGCATATCAAGCCCTTCCAGGGTGAGACTTTCAATAGATTGCGGTCTCCCACCTGGAATTCCAAAGGTTTCCTCCTTTTTTTAGTGTAGCTTTTCTGTCGGTCTTTAGAGGCTTTCAATCATTCACGAATCTAAACGATCTTCTCTATCATTTCCCGTATGATTTCTGGACCCATGAGAGTGTTGTCAGGAATTCGTCCTTTAGCTAACTGTGTGTCGCCAACTTCAGCCCAGCACAGAGGGGATCTGCACTTACGGCCATAAAGGGCTTCAAATGGAGCAACCTTTATGCTCGTGTGATAACTGTTGTTGTAGGAAAATTCGACCAGGGGTAAATGGATATCCCATGCCTTTCCAAAGTCAATCACACAGGCTCTTAGCATATCTTCCAAAGTTTGTATCGTTCTCTCACTTTGCCCGTCAGTTTGCGGATGGTAGGCTGTACTCATGTCTAGCCTACTTCCTAGGGAGTTTTGTAGCGACTGCCAAAACCTTGAAGTGAATCTACTATCTCTATCTGAGATAATGGAAAATTGAACACCATGCAGTCGTACGATTTCCCAAATCTAAGTTCTTGTAAGCTTCTCCATGTTGTCAGTCTCTTTGATTGGTAGGAAATGCATGGACTTGGTCAATCTATCGACGATGACCCAAATTGTATCAAGTCCACCCGTTGTCTTGGGCAACTTGGTTATGAAGTCCATAGTAATCCGTTCACATTTACATTCTGGTATCTCCGGTTGTTGTAGTAATCCTGAGGGTTACTGGTACTCGACCTTAACTTTAGCGCAAGTAAGGCATTTACTTACGAAGGTAGCAATCTCTTCTTTCATGTTAGGCCACCGGTATAGCTTTTTAAGATCCAGATACATCTTACATGAACCTGGGTGGATGGAATATCTAGTGTTGTGTTCTTCGGTCATGACTAAGCCTCTGAATCCACCGTGTCTCGATGTCCAAATACAGTCCAGGAAATATAAAGCTCCGCCACCCTTGATTTCTAGATTTTTATCCATCCCTCTCAGGGATTCACCCGCCACATTTTCAGGATTCAAAGCTTCTAGCTGAGCCTCCTTAATTTGTGTGGACAGTGTGAATGGATAGTCATAGTCAGAGATTTGACTCTCCGACCAGTGTATTCTTTTCGACTGAGGGCGTCAGCTACTACATTGGCTTTACCATGGTGATAACGAATTTCGCATTCGTAGTCATTGAGTAGCTCGACCCACTGTCGTTGTCGCATATTGAGCTCCTTCTGATTGAATATGTATTGAAGGCTCTTGTGGTCGGTGAAGATAGTGCTCTTTGTTCCGTACAAGTAGTGTCTCAGTATCTTCAGAGCAAATACCACTGCTCCTAATTCAAGATTGTGTGTTGTATAGTTTACTTCGTGTGTCTTAACCTGATGGGAGGCATAGGCAATTACCTTTCCTCTTTGCATAAGAACACAACCAAGTCCTTGGTTTGATGCATCGCAATACACAACGAAGTCTTCTATCCCTTCGGGAAGGGATAGTATCGGTGCGGTGCACAAGTGTCACACCCCAAAACCAAGAACGGTGGAAACGTTCTGGAGAGGAGGACGTCATGTATAGTATCATAACAATGCAAAGTAGTAAATAAGCAACAACATCATCCATTGCATTAACAGTATAATTTCATACAAGTGTATTAGTTAATAGTAATAAGACACCAAAAATGAATAATCAAAATAAAAGACAAGTCTTGAAGATGCTCCATCTTCTCAAAACCTAGTGATCGATACCTGTCTACTGGTGACCTGAGAATACAAGTTATTCCGAAAGCGTAGATCAGCATTTAAGCTGGTGAGTTCATAAGTATTTAGTGTCAATGTTTGTATAAGTTTGATGAAAATGTTTGTATTTGAACAATGTAAATGTTCGTATATGTTTGAAAACTCCTAGAAAATCCTATATTTTCTACTAGTATAAAAAGTAGCATTCTACCAAGACCCAACTGTTTTGTATGTTTGTTCCTTTGTAAAAGTGAGTGCTTTTCCCAAGTATGACTACCATTACCAAAATATAGTTTTATATTACCCTTTATGTGATAAGATCACAATTTGAATATAATGGGAAAATGTATATGTGTACTGCAGTATTATTTGTATTAATCACTGAAGTAATAACTACATTAAAACCAATGCTTTAATTAAGGCAAGATGTGATATGATTGTTACCATACTAATGTGACTATAACACGACAATGAAAGACGTCGGAAGAAATGACATTTGGCACCCGTAGACTTGCAAGTCCCACTGTAGCGAACAGCAAAGGTGTAGGATAGTCAATCCAGTATAGATCTATACACAAACTCATGCTCTCCCTCTAGGAGATTCTGGTTACAAAACGTGACAAAACGAAATGGTCGATGTGTCATGAAGTAGTATCTCACATTATGTTATCTCTGAATCTTGTTATACTATACTTGTTATAGTAATAGTATTCTATGTATAGTATTCCCTGTCTAGTATTCTCTGTTATAGTATGCTCTGTCTAGTATTCTTGGTTATATTATTCTCTGTTATAGTATTCTCCATTATAGTATTCTCTGTTATAGTATCCTCTATTATAGTATTCTCCGTTATAGTATTTTTATATGATAGTATTCTCCTAAACTATACCCATTATACTTTACTAGTAAGTTATGTATATGAATTGATGAATGTATACCCTTGCTACCCAAAGGTTTTGAACTGATTGAATAGAACTCTTATGTCTACATATGTATACATAATATATATCTAATATTTAGACAACCTTCGGACAACTGGCCAGTACCCTAAGTCCACATCCAAACAAGGAAAAGGAAATGAAGCGAGCAAGCAGTCCTAAGTCCTTTAAACATTATGTATATAACTATACATATATAGGCATGCTTTTAACAGTATATATAAGTAAAAAGAGGTTTTGTAATACATTTAAAGAGTTTTGAACAATAAATAAATAATGACTTGATGTCAGTTTATAAAACGATTTAAAAGTAGATTGTTTTGAAACACAGTTTGAAGTATATGAAATCCTTGTCTGAAACACAGTTATAAATTACATGTGATTGATCTTATAACTAGCATGTTTCTACCTGTATTCCACCCCCCCTATAAAAGCATTTAAAATCATTTAAAAGGTAAGTTTAAGGGGTATGAACTCACCTGAAGTGAGTGATGCGAATGTAAGATCGGTAAAGGATGCTAAGTGTCAAGTGAGGACTTGAGCACACACGCATCCTATTTAACATATAATGACACATATATGCTTACAATTAGTGTCTATAACAACAAATTAGGTAATGGAACAACCTTAGGGACTAGGAAACACTTGTACTGAAATGTTAAACCACATAGAGTTGCATATAAGGGGTCCTGTTAACTGTATATTTAAAGTTTTTAAATTTTTAATGATAATGACCTTCTTCAACATATATCTTTATTAATGGGTAAAAATTTCAACATGTTCTTTAACTAATAACACAATTTAAATTTGAATATTAGAAAGTAACACTTATAAAAGAATTATATTGAGGGCCTCACTTAGGAGTTTATGGTCCATATGGTATGAACTACATGAGTTTACGGCCCATAGACCATTTCCTCATGAGTTTACGGCCGTAAACTCATGGTACTAAGTGTCAAGTTGTGATTTAAGGTATTATAAGTCAATATGAAGTGTTCTAGACTTGATCCTAAGGCTTGAGAGGTGATTAGGGCTCATTTGGACCCTTATATAGAGTTTACGGCCCAAGAAGGTTCCTTGACCGTAAAATCCATTTTGATTATGATTTCTTGATGAATTCTAAGTATAAACTAGTTGATTCAAGCACATATCAAGCTTGTACAAGAGTACTTACACTGTAGATGCTTGAAAGGGTGCTTAAGGCTCAAGAACACTAGTGTGTGTTCTTGGTGTTCTTGGTGAAATGAAGAACACTTGATTTTTCTATAAAATGAAGAGATTTCACGAATGAAATCACACACATACACTAGATAATGAAGTTTATTAACTAATCAAGGAAGAAAAATACTTACTATGTTGAAGATCTAGTGATGATACTTGAGAGAGAAATGGTTCTTAAACTTGAAAATGGAATAAAATGACAAAAATGACAAGTGTCACCTTTATACCCTGGAGTTTACGGCCGTAAACTCCATGTTAGGGTCATAAACTCCAAACTCTTGGAGTTTAGAGACTTAAGTGTTGTGCAATTAACCCTAGAGTATCCTCTCTCCAACTATCTTTTGCAGTACTAGGCTTTAGAACCCTCAAATTGACTCCAAAACTACTAAAATTTAGCAATTGAAAGTTTGACTTTGATTGAATGCAGGGTTTGTTACAAGATAGAAATTTCGAGTTGTCACATCATCCCCCCGTTAGAGGTTATTTCATCCTGAAATTAGAGTTTAAGCAAATAAATAGTTACAAATAACTAAATGAAAAGATGAGGATATTTCAGTCTCATTTGATCCTCACGCTCCCATGTGAATTCAGGTCCTCACTTGGCGTTCCAGCGAACCTTCACTATCGAGATACGGCTTTGTTTCGTTTGCTTGACCTCTCGGTCCATGATCTCTATAGGTTCTCCCACAAAGTTGAGGCTCTCATTGATCTTGATATCGTCGAGTGGGATTACAAGAGTCTCGTTGGACAGACACTTTTTCAAGTTCGAGATGTGGAAAGTAGGATATATGTTACTGAGTTCCCGCGGTAGATTGAGTTTGTAAGCTACAGGGCTGATTCTAGCAAGAATCTCGAAAGGCCCTACATATCTTGGATTTAGCTTTCCACGCTTTCCGATGCATATCAAGCCCTTTCCAGTGTGAGACTAACAAAAGGACTCGGTCTCCCACCTGGAATTCCAAAGGTTTCCTTCGCTTGTCTGCGTAGCTTTTCTAACGGTCTCTAGAGGCTTTCAATCGTTCATGAATCTAACGATCTTTTCTGTCGTTTCGCGTATGATTTCCGGACCCATGAGAGTGCTGTCAGGAACTTTCCCTTTAGCTAACTGGGTGTCACCCACCTCAGCCCAGCACAGAGGGGATCTGCACTTCCGGCCATAGAGGGCCTCAAATGGAGCAGCCTTTATGCTCATGTGGTAATTGTTGTTGTAGGAAAATTCGACCAGGGGTAAATGAGTATCCCATGCTTTCCCAAAGTCAATCATATAGGCTCTCAGCATATCTTCCAAGGTTTTGATAGTCCTCTCACTTTGTTTGTCGGCCTGTGGATTGTAGGTTGTACTCATGTCCAGCCTCGTTCCAAGGGAACTTTGTAGCGACTGCCAGAACCTCGAAGTGAATCTACTATCTCTATTGGAGATAATTGATATGGGAACACCATGCAGTCGTACAATCTCCCTAATGTATGTTCTTGTTAGTTTCTCCATCTTATCAGTCTCTTTGATTGGTAGGAAATGCGCGGATTTGGTCAATCTGTTGACGATCACCCAAATGGTATCAAGTCCACCCGTTGTCTTGTGCAACTTGATTATGAAGTCCATAGCAATTCGCTCCCATTTCCATTCTAGTATTTCCGGTTGCTGAAGTAAACCTGATGGTTTCTGTTATTCGACCTTAACCTTTGCGCAAGTAAGGCATTTACTCACGAAGGTAGCAATTTTTGCTTTCATGTTAGGCCACTAGTATAACTTTTTAAGATCCAGATACATCTTATCTGAACCTGGGTGAATGGAATATCGAGTGTTGTGTGCCTCGGTCATGACTGCGTCTCTGAAGCCACTATGTTTCGATGTCCAGATTCGGTCCATGAAATATAAGGCTCTGCCACCCTTGATTTCCAAGTTCTTATCCATTCCTCTCAGGGATTCACCCGCCATATTTTTCGGTTTCAAAGTGTCGAGCTGAGCCTCCTTAATTTGTGTGGACAAGTGTGAATGGATAGTCATAGTCTATGATTTGACTCTACGACCGGAGTATTCTTTCCGACTTAGGGTGTCAGCTACTACATTGGCCTTGCCGGGATGATAACGAATTTCGCATTCGTAGTCATTGAGTAGCTCGACCCACCGTCGTTGTCTCATGTTGAGCTCCTTCTGATCAAAGATGTGTTGAAGGCTTTTGTGGTTTGTAAAGATAGTGCTTTTTGTATCGTACAGGCAGTGTCTCCAGATCTTCAGAGCACACACAACTGCTCTTAACTCAAGATCATGTGCGGTGTAATTGACCTCCTGCATCTTCAGCTGTCTCGAGGCATAGGCGATGACCTTACCTCGTTGCATGAGAACACATCCGAGCCCTTGGTTGGATGCATCGCAATAGACTACGAAGTCTTCTATTCCTTCTGGGAGGGATAGTATTGGTGCGGTGCATAAGGCTCGCTTAAGCATTAGGAACGCCTTCTCTTGTTTCTCTTCCCAGTCAAAGGACATGCCTTTCTGGGTCAATGTAGTAAGCGGCTTAGCGATGCTAGAGAAGTTCTATATGAACCTGCGATAGTAGCCAGCGAGACCTAGAAATTGACGAATTTCAGTTGGTGTCTTTGGTGCTGACCAGTTCTCAATGGCCTTGATTTTGGAAGGGTCCACATGAATTCCCTCTTCACTAACAACGTGGCCCAAGAATTTGAATCTTCGAATCCAAAACTCGCACTTAGAGAACTTTTCATAGAGCTTCTCTGATCGTAATGTATCTAAGACTCTTCGTAGGTGTTGACTATGCTCCTCCATACTTCGAGAGTAGATAAGTATGTCATCAATGAAGACAATGACGAACTGATCCAAGTAAGGACGGCACACCCTATTCATTAAATCCATGAATGCAGCTGGTGTGTTGGTTAATCCGAGCGGCATCACTACAAACTCGTAGTGTCCATAACGAGTTCAGAAGGCTGCCATGGGAACATCCTCCTCTAACACTCGTAACTGGTGATACCCGGATTGTAGATCTATCTTTAAGAAGTAGTTTGCTCCTTGAAGTTGATCAAATAAATCGTCTATGCGGGGTAATGGATAACGATTCTTAATGGTAAGCTTGTTGAGTTCTCTGTAGTCGATGCACATACGAAACGATCTGTCTTTCTTCTTGACAAACAAGACCGGTGCTCCCCAAGGTGAGAAGCTTGGCCTAATAAATCCCTTCTTGAGAAGTTTGTTAAGCTGACAGGAAAGTTCCTGCATCTCTGTTCGTGCCAAACGATATGTAGATTTGGCTACTGGAGTAGCCCCTGGAACTAAGTCAATTCTGAACTCGACTTGGCGTTGCGGTGGTAATCCCGGTAGTTCTTCTGGAAAGATGTCGGGAAAGTCATGTACCTTTGGAATGTTCTGAATGTCCTTCACTTATTGACTCGTATCGACGATGTGTGCCAGGAATGCATGATATTCCTTTCGCAAGCACTTTTGAGGTTGAATACACGAAATGATGCGAAGGTTCGTACTAGATTTGTCGTCGTAGATAACTAGAGTTTCGTTGTTAGGAAGGTTAAGACGAACTGCTTTCTCAAAGCACATGATGTCGGCGCAACGATGACTTAACTAATCCATGTCGATTATGACGTCAAAACTTTTAATTGAGACCAGCATGAGGTCTATTTGGAAAGAACGACCATCTAGAGTTAGAGTACAAACTATGTATATGCAGTTAGTACTTTCTGTTTTCTTGTTTGCCATTTCTACAATGAATGATTCCTCTAGCGCACGTGGTTTTTGTTTAAGTGAACAAATTTCTGGCTTACGAAGCTTCTCTCTGCTCCGCTATCGAATAGAATACAGGCATATGAATTATCGAGGAGAAACGTACCAGTAACTATCGTAGGATCAACTATGGCTTCCTCGTGGCCTATCGCCAGAATCCTTCCCACTCCTCCAGCATTCCCTGCCTTCAGGAAGTCTCTCTTGAAATGACCAACCTCGCCACAACCGTAGCAAGCCTGGCCCACACCTATGTCGGGGACTTGGTTAATTGGCCTTGTCGGAGCCTTGCAGAATCGGGCAGTGTGCCCTTTTCTGTTGTAGTTAGCACACTGCATTTCCTGGCAGGCACCATTGTGATGAAAAGTGTATTTGTTGCACTTAGGCAAATTGTCGGTATACGGCTTTCTAGGTGCTGTAGCAGCAGATACAATCGCGGCATTAACAGTCACCACTTGCTGTTCTTGGCAGAGTTCTGTGCCGATTTGCCCTTCTTGTTATCCCAGAACTTCCGCATGTTGTCAACGGATTTGGAGGATTCTGGGGTAGCTAGGGTTGTTGTTGTCGAGGTAGAGACTCCATGATCAATGACTCTCTGTGCCAATCGCTTGGCACCATCGAAAGTAGTAGGGTTTGAAGCTAAGACATTCCCCTGAAATGGAGGCACTAGCCCCCAAATGTACCTCTCAATCTTCTTCCCCTCAGTGGGAACCATATTGAGACATAGCGCCACCAGATCGCTGAATCTGGCAGTGTAAGCCACTATGTTGGAGCCTCTCATGGTCAGAATCCAGAGTTCCTGTTCCATCTTCTGAACCTTGCCCCTTGGGCAGTATTCTTCAACCATCAGCCCTTTAAGAGCTTCCCAGCCCATAGCATTTGCCACTATTAAGGTTAGTGACTTGACATGGCTATTCCACCATGTCAGGGCTCTATCACTGAAGGTGCAGGCAGAAAATTTTACTTTGCCTCCTTTAGTACAGGAACAAATCTCAAAGACCGATTTCGTCTTTTCGAACCATTTCGATAGCGCAATGACTCCACCGATCCCATTGAAGGTTCAGGGCTTACAGTTTGTGAAGTCTTTATAACTACACTCTCGCGAGCGCACGACGACGTCACCCTACGTGGAATGAATGACTGTTCCACCCACACTAGTTCCCTGGTTGTTGTGGTATTGTGCCATGGCTGTAGCAACAGCCGCAGCTACCACAGCATTGAGAGCTGCTGTATCAAATTGTGGAGGAGTTGGTGTTTGAGTTGGAGTAATCGGAGGATTATGCCTTGTTGATCTCCGGGGAGGCATCTTTCAACTATAAGTTTAAAATATGAGTATAATGATAAGGATTCAATAGTTAAGTAAATGAATGAGTCCCATGAACTAAATCGCCATAGTTCAACAACTAGATAAGAGTATGGGTTCCATAGAGTTCTAGAATCACATGAATGAATGTGTTTGAATAAAGATTTCTACAAAAGATTAGCTGACTGCCAATATCATTGATATTAAGGATGTAATAAGTTTGGGGAAAAATTGACCTAAGATTAGGTCTTACATCATCTGAAGTAGCAAAACATTGACAGCTTAGAAGTCTAGTTAAAGTACTTGAATGAAAGGAATATTTTACAGAAAAGTTCTACCTAGAGCACCGATACGAAAGGCTATTCCTTAAACCAAAAGAAAAGATGAGTCATACATCTTCTACTGGCGACGGGAATTCCTCGGGCGAACCCTTGGATCATCCAGTTGACGTACTACGTCCTAAAGATGTCGCTCATGAGCTCTCTGACGCACTCGAAGTTCTATAACCTTAGTGCGGGATGCATCTAGCTGTTGCAGCAGAGCCTCATTGGATCTCCTACTCCTTTCCATGGATTCTTCGAGATGGACAATCCGGACCGTGTTAACGCCTGAGTTAGCGTCAATTTCCACAATTTGGCCGATAGCTGCTCTACCTTGCTCAATATTCCGAGCAATCCTGCGGACCATAATAGGCAGGACTCGGTCAGCAGAGCCACCTTCGCTGAGATTGTAAAAGCTTCGGTCTCCATTGAAAGGTAATGGTTGACCCTGCTCACCACTCCAGCAATTCAAGTTTGTTGCCCACAAGGGTGTGGGACCTTGAAAAGCAGGTCGGGGGTTGAGATTTGGGTTCTGAAGTACTTAGGTAGGTTGTTGACTTTTGGTTAGGATTCAAAACCATCCGAAAAGCCTTCTACGAGGTGATCATCCAAAGGGATTGGATGATCATCTTCTGGCTCGTCATCCAGCCATCTAGCATTGCCCTGATTTGGGAAGTATGGGTCTCCGGGGATATGGAATCCAGCCATGATATCTATGCGAGAAAAGGGGTATTAGCAATAATTAATAGACGTAGTAACTAAAATAATTATAAGATGATCTTTATTAGTTACTCCAACATTTGCGTAGTGCATACCAGTCATATGTAATCAAAACAGGATAGACCTTCGAATAAGTGATCTTAACCCTAAGTCCACAACCAAACATGGAACAAGAAGTAAAGCATTTTGAGTCTATGCCACCATAGTTACATATAACCTTAGCGTATTTACTCAGCAACTATTTACATACTAATAAAGACCTGTTTAGTTCTCAAATATGTAATTATAGTAACACAAAATGCTCCTATAGTATTTTTAAGTTTATGTTATGTTCTAATGTTCTCATTGTAGTAGTGTTGGTAACTTCTTAGAATTGTTGATACATCAAAACCATTCTCGGCATATGCTAATCATTTCTTGGACCAACATAGTTGATCAGGCTATGTCACTCCCAGAACTGACCATACATCCCTGAGCTCACTTGTGATGTTCAACAATCGTAGTACTTTTGTTATGTTCTAATATGACACTGTTATATAGTAAGTATGTAGGTATGTAATTATGTATACTTCTTGTTAAGTATTTTAGTACTTAAAAGTATAAACTCTTGGTCAGAGTATTTTAATCCCATTGTATTTATAGTTAGTAGATCTTTTTATGGGTTGATTTACTCGATTCATTATAAACAATGCTCTGATAACAATCTGTCACACCCCAAAACCAAGAATGGCGGAAACGTTCTGGGGCGGAGGACGTCATGTACACTATCATAACAATGCAAAGTAGTAAATAATCAACAACATCATCCATTGCATTAATAGTATAATTTCATACAAGTGTGTTCTTTAATAGTAATAAGACACCAAAAATGAATAATCAAAATAAAAGACGAGTCTTGAAGATGTTCCGTCTTTTGAAAACCTGGTCATTGATACATGTCTACTGGTGACCTGAGAATACAAGTATGACTATCATTACCAAAATATAGTTTTATATTACCCTTTATGTGAGAAGATCATAATTTGAATATAATGGGAAAATGTATATGTGTACTGCAGTATTATTTGTATTAATCACTGAAGTAATAACTACCTTAAAACCAATGGTTTAATTAAGGCAAATGTGATATGATTGTTACCATACTAATCTGACTATAACACGACGATGAAAGACGTCAAAAGAAACGACATTTGTCACCCGTAGACTTGCAAGTCCCACTGTAGCGAACAGCAAAGGTGTAGGATAGTCTATCCAGAATAGATTTATACGCAAACTCACGCTCTCCCTCTAGAAGATTCTGGTTACAAAACGTGACATAACGAAATGGTCGATGTGTCATGAAGTAGTATCTCATATTATGTTATCTCTGAATCTTGTTATAATATACTTGTTATACTAATAGTATTCTATGAATAGTATTCTCTGTCTAGTATTCTCTGTTATAGTATGCTCTGTCTAGTATTCTCTGTTATAGTATTCTCTGTAATAGTATTCTCCATTATAGTATTCTCTGTTATAGTATCCTCTGTTATAGTATTTGTATATGATAGTATTCTCCTAAACTATACCTATTATAGTTTACTAGTAAGTTATGTATATGAATTGATGAATGTATACCCTTGCAACCCAAAGGTATTGAACTGATTGAATAGAACTCTTATGTCTACATATGTATACATAATATATATCTAATATTTAGACAACCTTCGGACAACTGGCCAGTACCCTAAGTCCACATCCAAACAAGGAAAAGGAAATGAAGCGAGCAAGCAGCCCTAAGTCCTTTAAACATTATGTATATAACTATACATATATAGGCATGCTTTTAACAGTATATATAAGTAAAAAGAGGTTTTGTAATACATTTAAAGAGTTTTGAACAATAAATAAATAATGACTTGATGTCAGTTTATAAAACGATTTAAAAGTAGATTGTTTTGAAACACTGTTTGAAGTATATGAAATCCTTGTCTGAAACACAGTTATAAATTACATGTGATTGATCTTATAACTAGCATGTTTCTACCTGTATTCCACCCCCCCTATAAAAGCATTTAAAATCATTTAAAAGGTAAGTTTAAGGGGTATGAACTCACCTGAAGTGAGTGATGCGAATGTAAGATCGGTAAAGGATGCTAAGTGTCAAGTGAGGACTTGAGCACACACGCATCCTATTTAACATATAATGACACATATATGCTTACAATTAGTGTCTATAACAACAAATTAGGTAATGGAACAACCTTAGGGACTAGGAAACACTTGTACTGAAATGTTAAACCACATAGAGTTGCATATAAGGGGTGTAGGACCTCACTTGGGAGTTTATGGTCCATATGGTATGAACCACATGAGTTTACGGCCCAAAGACCATTTCCTCATGAGTTTACGGCTGTAAACTCATGGTACTAAGTGTCAAGTTGTGATTTAAGGTCTTATAAGTCAATATGAAGTGTTCTAGACTAGTTGATTCAAGCATATATCAAGATTAGACAAGAGTACTTACAGTGTAGATGCTTGAAAGGGTGCTTAAGGCTCAAGAACACTAGTGTGTGTTCTTGGTGTTCTTGGTGAAATGAAGAACACTTGATTTATCTATCAAATGAAGAGATTTCACAAATGAAATCACACACATACACTAGATAATGAAGTTTATTAACTAATCAAGGAAGAAAAATACTTACTATGTTGAAGATCTAGTGATGATACTTGATAGAAAAATGGTTCTTAAACATGAAAATGGAATAAAATGACAAAAATGACAAGTGCCACCTTTATACTCTGGAGTTTACTGCCGTAAAATCCATGTTAGGACCGTAAAATCCAAACTCTTGGAGTTTAGAGACTTAAGTGTTGTGCAATTAACCCTAGAGTATCCTCTCTCCAGCTATCTCTTGCAGTACTAGCCTTTAGAACCCTCAAACTGACTCCAAAACTGCTAAAATTTAGCAATTGAAAGTTTGATTTTGATTGAATGCAGGGTTTGTTACAAGATAGAAATTTCGAGTTGTCACAACAAGGCTTGTTTCAGTGTTTGGAACGCTTTCTCTTGTCCCTCTTCCCAGTCAAAGGCCACACCTTTCTAGGTCAGTGTGGTAAGTGGTTTTGCGATACTAGAAAAGTTATGTATGAACCTGTGATAGTAGCCAGCGAGACCTATAAATTGATGAATTTCAGTAGGTGTCTTCGGTGCTGACCAGTTCTCAATGGTCTTGATTTTGGAAGGGTCCATGTGAATTACCTCTTCACTAACGACGTGGCCCAAAAATTTGACTCTTCGAATCCAAAACTCACACTTGGAGAACTTCGCATAGAGCTTCTCCGATCGTAATGTTTCTAATACTTTTCTTAGATGCTGACTATGTTCCTCCATACTTTGGGAGTAGATAAGTATGTCATTGATGAAGATGATAACGAACTGATCCAAGTAAGGACGGCACATCTTTTCATCAGATCCATGAATACAGTTGGTGCGTTGGTTAATCCGAATGGCATCACTACAAACTCGTAGTGTCCATAACGAGTTCAGAAGGTTGTCTTGGGGACATCCTCCTCTAGTACTCGTAATTGGAGATACCCGGATCTTAGATCTATCTTCGAGAAGTAGTTTGCTCCTTGAAGTTGATCAAACAAGTCGTCAATGCACGGTAGAGGATAACGATTCTTGATAGTAAGCTTGTTCAGTTCTTTGTAGTCAATGCACATACGGAACGATCCGTCTTTCTTCTTTACGAACAAGACCGATGCTCCCCAATGAATCCTTTTCTGAGAAGTTCGTTAAGCTGACTGGAAAGTTCCTACATCTCCACTGGTGACAGACGATAAGGCGATTTGGCTACTGGGTCTGAACTCAACTTGACGCTGCGGTGGTAATCCCAGTAGTTCTTCTGGAAAGATGTCGGGAAAGTCACGTACTTCTGGAATGTTCTTAATGTCTTTCACTTCTTGGCTCGTATCGACGATGTGCGCAAGGAATGCATGATCTTCCTTTTTCAAGCACTTCTGAGCTTGAATACACGAAATGATACGAAGATTCGTACTTGATTTGTCGCCGTAGATAACAAGGGATTCGTTGTTAGGGAGGTTAAGTTGAACTAATTTCTCAAAGCACATGATGTCGACGCGAAAAAGACTCAACCAATCAATGCCGATTATGACGTCGAAACTTTTAATTTGGACCGACATGAGGTCGATTGGGAAAAAATGACCATCTAGAGTTAAAGTACAACATAAGTATATATAATTAGTGCTTTCTGTTTTCCCATTTTCCATTTCTATAGTAAATGATTCTTCTAGTTCTTATGGTTTTTGTTTAAGTAAGTGTGCAAATTTCTGGTTTACGAAGCTTTTCTCCGCTCCACTGTCGAAGAGTATGCATGCATATGAATTATCGAGGAGAAACATACCAGTAATTATCGTAGGATCATCTACGGCTTCCTCGTGGCCTATAGCCAGAACTCTTCCCACTCCGCCAGCATTTCTTGCCTTCGGGCAGTCTCTCTTGAAATGACCAGCCTCGCCACAACCGTGGCAAGCTTGGCCTACTCCAGCAGCAGGTACTTGTTTAATCGGTTGGGATGGTGACCTACAGAATCGAGCGGTATGCCCTGTCCTGTTTCACTTACGACACAGCATCTCTCGACAATTTCCGTTATGGTGGAAATTGCCCTTGTTGCACCTAGGGAGATTACCAGCATAAGGCTTACCTGGTAAGGGATTAGCAGGGACAATAAGAGGTACAGTAGCAGCATTGATTGTAACTAGTTGTTGTTTCTTTGAGGATTCTTGTGAAGACCCGCTTTTCCTCTTGTTCCAACCCTTCTTCCTATTGTTGTTGTTTTTGTTTCCCTTTTGTTGCTCGAGTGCAGTAATCATTGAGTTCTAGTAGTTTCCGTGGTCGATAATAGATTGTGCCAGTTCTTTGGCGCTGTCAAAAGTAACAAGCCTTGAGGCTAACACACTTGACTGAATCTGGGGCGACAGTCCCCAAATATATCTCTCTATTTTCTTGATCTCAAGAGCAACCATATCCAGGCACAGAATTTCCAGATCATAGAATCTATTAGTATAGGTTGATATGTCAGAACCAACCATTTCAAGACCCCAGAGTTCCTGCTTGAGTTTTTGAATTTCCCCTCGTGGACAGTACTCTCTCATCAGCATGGCTTTTAAGTTCTCCTAGTTTATCGAATTAGCCACTATTAGAGTCAGTGACTTAACGTGGCCATTCCACCAAGTTAAAGCTCTATTATAAAAGGTACAAGTAGCAAACTTGACCTTGTTGTTCTCTGGGCAGGAGCAGATTTCAAAGACTGCTTCCGTCTTTTCTATCCACTGTCTTAATATCATAACCCCTCCAGTTCCATTAAAAATCATGGGTTTGGCATTCATAAATTCTTTGTAGGTGCACTCTCGGGAGTGCCCATGACTCTTGCCATGGTTGGAAAGATGTGCACCAATTCCCGAACCACTAGCGTTAGGAGTATTGATGTGTGACATGGCAGCGGCTACGCCCGCCGTGACTGCTGCTTGGAACATAGCAGCGTCGAACTGAGGAGGTGGTGGCGGTGGTGGTATTGGTGCTTTGTTATCATTGTTACGCCTTGGATTTCTACGAGGAGGCATCTTTTAACTAAAAAGTTAACAAAGATGAACATGATAGTAAGAGTCAATTGTATGAATAATGAGAGTGACTCATGGACTAACTACCCATAGCCCAACTACACAATTGAATAGTATGATTGAAGGCAGATATAGTACTAGAAAGATGGAATCATTTGGATAATAATATCCATGATATTAGATATCTGTCAATAATACTGGTATTACAAATGCATCAAGTTTGAGCAAAAATGATCTAGAAGTAGGTCTTACATCGAACCGAGATAGGAAAATTTTGAAAGAGTTACGATCTAACAAGACTTAACAGATTCAAATTCTTAACATAGTTAGGAAATTAAACTAGAGTTATTACATAACTAAGTTATATCCAAAAAGGGAAGTTGTGTAGGCTCTATCTACGACGAGGACCACTAGAATAAGTCCCTGACTCGGACAGACGGCGCTCCATGTCTTGCATGCGCCTGTCAGACATTTCCTGTCGAGCTCGAAGTTCCCTAACTTCAGCTTAGGATGTAGCTAGTTGTTGCTGCAGAACCTCATTGGTTCTCCTAGTCCTTTCCATAGCCGCTTCGAGTTGGCGAATGCAGACCATGTTAACACCAGAGTTGGCGTCAATTTCCAAGCCTCGGTCGATGGTTGCACGAACTTGTTCGACACTCCGAGCAATCCTTTGGACCATGATGGGCAGGACTCGGTCATCTAAGCCTCCCTCGCTTAGATTGTAAAAGCTTCGGTCTCCATTGAAGGGTAAGGGCTGGCCCTGCTCATCACTCCAACGGTTCAAGTTTGTCGCCCACAAGGGTGTGGGACCTTGAAATGCTGGTCGGGGGTTAAGGTTTGGGATTGGAGCGTCTTGTGGTAGGTTGTTAACTTCTGGCTCGGAGTCATAATTATCAGAAAATCCTTCAGCCTGGTGATCATCCAAAGGAATTGGATGATCATCTTCTGGCTCTTCTTCAAGCCATCATGCATTGCCTTCGTTTGGGAAGTACGGGTCGCCGTGGAGATGGAATCCAGCCATGTTATCTATGCGAGAATATGGATAAATAAATAATTATTAGACGTACTAATTAGATAATTATAAGATGATCTTTATTAGTTACTTCAATACTTGTATAGTGCATACCAGTTATATATAATCAAAACATGATAGACCTTCGAATAAGTGACCCTAACTCTAAACCCACAACCAAACAAGGAACAGGGAGTAAAGCAAGGATTTCAGATTCTAAGTCTATGACATCCTAGTTACATATAACCTTAGCGTATCCACTTAGCAACTATTGACTTACTAATAAAGACCTTTTTAGTTCTCAGATAAGAATTATTGTAACACAAAATACTCCTATAGTATTTTAGGTTTATGTTTTGTTCTAATGTTTTCATTGTAGTCATGTTGGTAAGTTTTTAGACTTGTTGCCACATCACAACCATTCTTGGGCATATGCTCATCACTTCTCGGACCAACATAGTTGATCAGGCTATGTCACTCTCAGAACTGACCATACATCCCCGAGTCTACTTGTGATGTTCAACAATCGTAATACTTTTTTTCTATCTTAGTGACACTGATTTTAGTATGAATGCAGGTATGTATACATATTTAAATATTTTACTATTTAAAAGTATAAATTCTTGGTCAGCGTATTTTAATCCCATTGTGTTTATAGTTTGTATATCTTTTATGGGTTGATATACTCGATTCACTATAAACAAAGCTCTGATACCAATCTGTCATACCCCAAAACCGGAACGGCAGAAAACGTTCAGGGGTGGAAGGCGTCATCTAAAGTATCATAACAATGCAAAGTAGTAAACAAGCAACAACATCACCAATTGCATTAATAGTAAAGTTTTAATACATGTGTGTTCTTTGTAATGTATTAGACACCAAAAATAAATGATCAAAATAAAAGACGAGTCTTGACTGTACTCCGTCTTCTTAAAACCTGCCATCAGTACCTGTCTACGGATGACCTGAGAATACAACTTATTTTGAAAGCGTAGATCAGCATTTAAGTTGGTGAGTTCATAAGCATTTATGTTAAAATAATGTTCCCTGTTTCTTTGAATAGATGAATATTTCCCAGAAAATCCTATATTTTCTGTAGTATACGAAAAGTAGTTTTATTTACATAAAACTCGTTCTGTTTGTAAATCAATGTTTCTGAAATTGTACTTATGCTTGGCTAATTATACACTAATGTATTAGTAACATCTTTTATATGATTTATTATAACCATACTGACTAGATGGCCTGACTCAATTCTATGAATGCATTGAGAATTTTTTATAACAATTGTCACTTGTAGGCGTGTATGCCTGACTGTAGCTAACAGCCTAAGTATGGGATTGTCAATCCCAATATAGATCTACACACACATTGTTTCGATCCCCTGCTGGAGATTTTGGTTATAATATAAGGACTTAAATGTATTGTTTAAAATGAAGTAAACAACCTGTATCAAATGTCTCATAAAAAGTATATAAACGTTACATGTATTTTAGTTATGAAAACCTAATCATTCTGGATTGAATGATTGATAGTATGTTCTTTACTAGTATTCTTAACTTGTTATGAAAAATGTATACTCTGGAGTAGTTTTGAATTAAACCTGTGTTATTGAATAACTATGTACTTTAGTATACTTGGATCGTGTAATAATGTTCTATGAATCATAAATTATACCTATTATAATTTATATGTACATCTTAAATTGTTACTGAGTATGAATGTAAACCCATTGCTCAACTTGTACAAAGGGTTAAGTGAATGATGAAGATATAAGTTTTAGAAGATGTTTTGTAATACATTTTAATGGGTTGAAAAATAAATATTAATGACTTGATGTCAGTTTATAAAACGATTTAAAAGCAGTTTGATTGATAAAACAGTTTTAAAGTATAAGAAATCATTTATTTGAAACACAGTTTGAAGTATATGAAATCCTTTGTTTGAAACATAGTTATAAATCACATGTGATTGATTATATAACTAACATGTTTTCTACTTGTATCCCCCCCCCCCCACCCCCCATAAAAGCATTTAAAATCATTTAAAAGATAAGCTAAGGGGTATGAACTCACCTGAAGTGAGTGATGCGAATGTAAGATCGGGGTAGGATGCTAAGAGTCAAATGAAGATTTGAGCACACACGGATCAATATAGAAGCTTGTTTGGGTGTTTAAGGCTCAAGAACACTAGTGTGTGTTCTTGGTGTTCTTAGTGAAATGAAGAACACTTGAAGACTAGATTGAAGATTGGAATGAAAGTTCTTGATGATACTTGAGAGCAAAACCGAGTTCTAGGCTTGAAAGTATGATAATGAATGAAAATGGCCAAGTGTTTCATATATAGGCATGGAGTTTATGGCCACCATGAGTTTAAGGTCGTAAACCCATGGTCTCATGGCCGTAAACTCCTCATTTGAGGGTTTCAAGCAGGTTTGGTGGTTTGTAACTCTAGTTGACCCATTCTAGTATTTGATCCTTTGGTGTACTAAGCTCAATAAGCTCCAACAGATTCTATATAGTGCTAAAAGTTAGCATAAGCAAGTTGGACTTTGATTGAGATGTAGGGTTCGTACAAGATATAAATTTCGGGTTGTTACATAATCCACACTTTTATATATTATAAACTAGTTTGCATAAAATATAAAGTTTAACCTTTTTTTAAAATGCAAAAGTCATTATAGTCCAAAATGATGTCCACGACTTATTAATTCATATCATATGAAATATATAATGTTACTTGTTATTAGAAATTGTTATTTTCAAGAAATAAACCATTTTCAATTAATTATAAGAGTTTATAAATATTTATTAAAATCAGTTTCTAATAAATAATCAATTTTATCAAGTTGTTGTTAGTGTAACCCTTAGGATCATATGTTATTTAGCAATACCATTTTAATATGACTCTTGAGCATGCTAGATCTTTCAGTTCCAACTAGATGATTACTCTAAGTGCAAAAATAATTATGCATGACTTATATATTCATACTATATGAATATAACTAGTTTTTGTTCTCTTTTATTATTATTTACTAGAGACAATAATTCCTATTTAGTTGTCAAAATATTACTTCCACAAAATAGTAATTGTCTAATTAAATACAAGAAATATAAATATTTATCAAGAATCAAATTCTTATAAATAATATATTAACATCAAGTTGTTGTTAGTATGACTCTTTAGGATCATATATTATCTAGAAATATCCTCATATAATTTTTTTGAGCATGAAAATCTTTCACGTGGACCATACCAATTATGTGTATAGTGGAGTCGATACTGGTTTTGGACTAAGCGAATCGGTACAACAAGCAATAAGTATAATACAAGCTGATAATGCAGTTTCTATCCAACAATTTAGATGAATTATTTATAATTTAGAAAAGCTCAAACATAAAAGCTGAAAACCTTTCAGTTTTGATATCAGGTCTTAAGGGGACTACAACTCAATGATTGTAACATTAAACTACAAGTTGGGAAATATATCATGTCAATCCGACTTCAAATGAATGATTTATTATATTTTAAATAATTTCACAGATTACACAATATGTAGGAAAATTGAAAACCTTTTATCTTTGATACCCCGTCTTCGGATAACTATAACTTAATATGTAACAAAAATATCATGCCAACGTTTAATAAATAATAATGAAAATAGTGCTAATAAAATGAGATATTAATAATTATAATCAAAATAAAATATATTAAATAATAATAATAATAATAATAATTAAAAATAAGTAATTAGCATTAATGAGTCTAATCTAGATAGTATTAATAAGGTAATAATTAGGCACTTAAATTGTTAGCGTTTTTGGCCTTAGGGGTTGTTTTTTTCTAAAATTAAAAGTTAATGGCCAAAGTGTAAATTTGGGGCAAAAGGCTTTAGATCATTGGACATCGGGATAAGACACCCTTTTATTAATTAGGCTAACCATATCCCTCTAATAGTATTGCACAACCGGTTATAAGCAAGGGTCGGTGTGTGGATGACTTGATGTAACAACCGAGAAAAGAGAGGAGGGGATGCCATCATCACCGCCAGAATTTGTTGTTGGAGCATCGTCAAACACTGCAAATAAGTCAACAGATAAGGGATAAAGAAGTTGGAGGTGTTACTAGGAGCTAGGAACTTCAAATTTTAGTATAATATTCTTCTTTATCATTTTTTTTTGGAAACACTACACATAACTGCCACTAACCACCATATCACCACCTTGACTCCATGACAGGTGGTGAGGTCATTTATACTGCAAGTTGTTGGTTATATTATTCTTATATCAATATTATAAAAAAATGTGAAATTACAATCTAAAATAGTACAAACACTAAATTAAGGTTTGTAAATATACCATGTGAATCCAACTTAAAATGAGTTATGATATTTTAAAGAATTTTACAAATTATGCTCTTAAAATTCCGGTCCAAACAAATCAAAAAACCGGAACCGACGAACCAAAGTTGTAAAAAAAAAAAAAACAAAACTGTTATAGTGTAAAACCAAGAACTAATAACCGGCCCGACGACTTAAATCAGTACCAATCCATTGGTCTGGATGCTCACCTATAAGAATAAAATATTTAGGTTTGAAGCCAATCAATGTAATTAATTTTTAGAATTTGTATTAAAAAACAAAAGAAGCAATCAGAAACTATGGAATAAAATAGAGTAGTTTTCCTTGGTTTAGCCATTTTAAAAACCGAGTTGTTCCAAAACCTCCAAATCATCCAAAAGACTGGAAACAATTCATCAAGTCATTTTAACCGTAAAAAAAATCTAGAGATGGGTTTATCAATCAAGAAACTTTATTAAATTAGAGATGTATACGTTCCACCACCAAGAAATTTGTACCCAAATAAACTGTGAGAGTATACGAAAAAAAAATGTGATCCAAAGTCTCAACCTAAGAGTCACACATCACCCACAAAATATTTTTTTACCTCAATCTTATTTTATCCAAATTGACTTTAGTGGCTAATTTATTCAACTTCATTCTCCAACCTATATCATTAACGTTAATAAGGTCTAAGTTGTTCCATCAATATAAGGGTCACCCACGACAAAGTTGAGTTATCTATTAATCTCCTTGCACAAGACACAATAGTTACATGTAGCATTTAAACTCCAAAAGCACAACTTGATTAGACAAAATCACATGCTATAACAACTTTTTAAATCATTACATTGGTACATATCACCCCTTTGTGGTTGTAGACTCAAGAGAGTTAGCCAAACATCAATTGGGAAATGATCACCACCCATACAAAAAAAATTTAAGTTTTGTGCAATTTTTATTTAAATATTATGTTTAAAAAAACAAAAACAATAATAATATTAATAACAACCAAAAAAATAACTATAAAAATAATAATAAAGTTTACAACATATCTTAATACCCATACAAATAAGTAAAAAATGACATGTAACTTAACAGTATCAAAGTTTGAGGGAAATATACTTCTCAAGAATATGTTGAAGTTTCAAATCTATCTTGGAACGAGAAATTTATATTTAAGATTATATTAAAAGGTGTGTGGATGATTGGTTCTAAAAAGAATGTCCCTAAATATGTTGTGTTATTTTGGGAGATATATGATATGTTTGGCAAAATAAAAAATAAAAATTATAGATTTTATTTAAGTACAAATGTTTGACAATAATAATCATAAGATTGTGAATAATATGGAATTAAATAAAAAAATTATCTGAATAAAAACTCTAAGTTAAAACATAAAAACTAAAAGCTTTTAATAGCTATTGTTGTGGTTTTTGGGTTGTAAACATTTTGTTATAGTATAAAAGCTTTAAGCTCACACTTTCAAGCACATGGTCCTTGTGGTTAGGTTAATATGCGCGTTTGATCCCTAAGTCTTTTTTTGTTAACTCGGAAGGTACCTAAAATGTATTTTTGTTACGCGTTTGGTCATTACTAGACCTAAAAAAAACTATATTGCCCCTTTTACTTCCTTTCTAATTGGTTTATTGTTTATTGTTTATTTATTTATTAAAAAAATGTTTATTTCTTTTTTAGTTGGGTCCCACCCTTATCACCTCCCTCTTCCATGATTTTTATTACTATACATGTTTATCCATTACCACCGGATCATGTGTTTTCTCTTCTCCCATTAGATATCAAGAATAAGATCGCCAAACCACCATATCATCATTCTTAGTTGTAACATGCTAAAATTTAAGACTATTTTCTTAAAATAATAAAGTAAATAAATGAAAAATGATTTATATAGTTAAATCATCAATGAGTAGCCATATCATTATTTGACATGAAGTTTAGAAAGTAAGAAAATAAGATAATAAGGTTTTAAAAGTTAGAGGGATAAAAGTGTTAAATTGGCAAAGTGAGTTGACCAAAAGGTTGAATCATTTAATATAAGGGACTACAAAAGTTATATAATGGATGGAGAATGATTTATTTTGTCAAAATTTAAGTTAAAAACACAAAATATGAGTTTATGGTGGAAATTGACAAAATAAGCAAACTTGAGGGACCAAATGGTAAACATTTGGCATCTAGGGTTTGATTTGAGTGGAGTTTTGTGCATCCAAGTAAAAGGAATAGGAATCAAGGGCTTTTTAGGTATAATTTATCCACATCTAACTCTATTTTCGAGTTCATGATTAGGGTTGAACCCGAATGTCGAATTTGGCTTCAATCAATTATTAGGGTTGGTTTTCTAATCTCCCTTGAGTGGTTTCTATGGTTCTAATCTCAATCCAATCACCTTATTGATGAATTTGATGATTTGGGTAAAAAGCTCCATGACCCTAGAAATCTTATTTAGGGATATTGGAATTGATGATGAAATTAGTTTGCATTCTATGATCTAGAGCATGTTTGATGACAATGAATCCAATTGGAATGCTCAAACACATCTATGACGGTAGAATGCTGCATAAACATGGATTTGGGGAAAATATGATGACACCAATGGATTTTATGTATTATAGTACATTTTTTGAGAAAATAAAGTTCATAACCATGAATGGATGCTATTAGAATGATTTGGATGGTAATACTAAGTGTTGATTGATTATTGTATGAATCCATGGTGTTTGTAGTCATAAGGAAATTTTGGGAAATGTATTGATAACTACATGATGATTGACATATTAGAAGTGACTGGCATTCATGAACATGGATTTACACTCTAGAGATGATAATGGAGAACAAACATGAAGGATTGCTAGTACATCTCTAGCTTTGGTGATTGTTTTGGCCGAAGGGCAATTTGGTAACATGGAATGGAATCGAGGATTCCATAGTTAGATTGAGTATTTACAGTCAGATTAATTGTGGTTTCATGTACTTAACAACTTTCATATGGGTATTTAATAAGTTAGGAACAAACTATGTGAATATTATAATGTATAATTCGAAATTAGTCTAGCTAAACCTTTATTTAAATCTTGAGGATCTTTATGTTCTTGAGAGGTTTCAATGAGCACTTAATGGATTAAGTGGAGTGTTTTAAGATGATAAAAAAACCTCATAATCATGTGTGAGAACCTATACAAATGGTACAAAGTAAATTGGAAAAGGGTCATCACGAACTATGTAAAGTAGAGTGTTATTTTAAGAAAAATTGAGTTGTATGTGTGCAGGCATGAACACATGGTTGTGTTTTCTACATGCCTTAATAAAAACGACCATGCAACTCATTGTTATGGATTCACTCATTTTCTGCTAACTTTTGCATACGGACTTGGATTTACATGCAGTTTTCACCTACATTCAGATTTTTACATGAAGAATGATGTGAAGCAATAAAATTTAGTAATGGAACCTATGCGGGGTATTTTGGTTATTTTTATGACTTATGTCCATATATTGTATAGGTAGTGTTTAAAGAGTGTTGCTTTTGGGAAATTAACTAGAAGAGGACTAGCTAACCACTTGCGATTAAGGTGAGTATGTGTTGGAATTTTCCCATATTGGGGTACATAGAAAAATGAATATATGATAATGATATATCAATGCTTTGATATATGAAATGTTTTGAAATGAAAATGTTAAATACCATTTAAAAGAATTTTTTGAAAAAATGTGTTGAAAGTTAGAATGTTTTGAAAGCAAAGAATGTTTTTTAAGAACAAATGTTTTGATATGTGAAATGTGTCTTTTCAAAGTGTATCTTTCTAGTAACTATTGGATTAGGTGTCTAAGTTCATAACTATTTCTGGAATGTACTTGACCCGGATAGTATGGTCCATTTTGGGTTGCATGCCATTGCAACACTTGGATAGACTAAATGAGAGAAAGGACACTTATGGTTTATTAATATATTATAAGTTCTAATATATTAATAATATTATTTAATTATTTTTATCAAGATATAATTTAGATTAATTTGGTGATCAAAAGGAGACTAATTAAATATATGGGATTGATTGTGCAAATCATCCATTCTTTTATAGTGGGCTAATGATCTATGGTTTATTGAATTGGGCTAAAACCCATAAGGTGCTCCATGGATAGTCCATGGAGGTTATAAACCCATGGATCATGGAATATGAAAAGTCATGTCAATTAGGGTTTACATGTTGTAACCCTACTTGTGACACAATTATAAAAGGACCCCATGGCTAGCAAAATCGGCACTATGTGTAGAATAAGAGGGCTAGTCGATTTTGAGTGATAGTGTACTTCTATCAAAGTTATTCCAAGAGTTGTGGTGTTGTGTGAAACATTTGAGGCATCACATTTGAGGTGCTAGGCTCACAAGGTTCTCAAGGAATCCAAGTAACAAGAAAGGATGTTCTTCTACTAGCTTTTATGTTTCAAAGTTCCCCATGCCATGCTAGTTAGGTTAAGAATCTTGGAAAATCAAATTTGCATGTATCTTAGTAAAACATAGATCCAAGGTTTCTAGGGTTGCATGTACACCTTAGGAATGTTAGAATGTTCAAAACCCTTCAGTAACATATGCAATTATAAATGACGATATGAGTATTCATAATGGAGAATGTGAAAGCTAAAAAGAAAGTAAAAAGGCATAATGAGTAGGCTAAAAATAAAGTAAAAAGGCATAATGAGAAAGCTAAAAAGAAAGTAAAAAGGCACAATGAAAAATGTCTGGAACATGATGCCTCATAAGAGGGCTAGACGAATCTACTAGGGCGATACCTCCCATTTGCGAACTAGATGCCCTAATGGAAATGATGCCATGGTGGACTGATTTTTTTTTCTTTCCATATTGGTCTATACTTGGGAGTAGTTCCTTTGTTGTAGACCCTAAATATAAAAATGACAACAATTCAATATCAGAATTAACCCTTAATGAAAGAAGGGAATGGAATGAAAATAAATGTTTTATTGAATTATGTTATGTCTGATGAAATGTTTTGATATGGAATGGAATGTGGAAAATGTCTATTTGAAATATGTTATGCATAATGAAATGTTTTTGATGAAAGTGTGATAAATGTTTTGGGCCACAAAGTCATGTATCTCACGAGAAATATTGTCTAACATATCTCTTTTTAATCTCATGTATCACAAGTTGTACTTAAGCAGTAAAGATGATAGATTGAAGTTCGAAGTTAAGAGATAGAGAATGATGTAGAGCTTGTCAAGTTCTTTGTTAATGGTATTGATGTGATTCATATTTGTTTGCTATGGTTTGTATGATGCTTAATGGTAACACCCAAAGTTTTAATTGTAAATGTTTTTGTGTGACCAATTTTTATTAAATGTGGGTTAATACCCGAATGTTTTTTTATAACCATAACATTTAAAAAGTTTGAAATTTTTGGGGTGTTACATTAGCCACCATCGCCAGTGGAAACCACCTTCACCGGATCGTCGACTCTCCCTAAAACCAACAAACCTTCGTCTTTACGGTCGACATCATGATGCACAAACACATCATGAAATCATTCTTCCCTTCCTCCTTCCTCTTTAGGTGCAACGATAATTACTAAAGCCACTGGCATTGTTGTTGGATTAGATTACATATACCATGGATTTTAAAGTTGGGTGGATGGGAAAAAGATAACCCACAGATCTGCGATTTTGATGAATTTTTTTAGGACTTTGATTTTCGATGGGGTTTTCAAAATGTGTTTTTTTCCCAAAGGAAAAAGACTGGAAGAAAAGGGTGAGGGGCTGGGGCGAGTTGAGTGGAGGGGTGGGGAGGTGGGTTGAACTTTAAGATCATTTTGTTTAAGATCTAAGGTTTGCATTATTGAAGTTTATATAAGTTTATCTATGAACACTTAAATCGTTTATACATTAGAACGTTATACCTCATAACACTTTATGCTATAAGTACTTGTAAAAACTGAAAAATAATTACATAAAATTGCAAATGGCCATATTTTCGTCATGGAGAACGGCCAGGGGCGGACCTAGGGGGTCCATGGTGGCACCGGCAACCAATGACTTTTCCGGCCGTAGTAGAAAAATTTTCGAAAATTTTATTTTTTCTCCTACCATACAACCCCTGACTTTCCAGTGCAACCTTTACTCTGAAATCCTGCGTCCGCCTCTGAGAACGGCCAAGTTAAAAAAAAAACTTATATTCACTTTAAAATCACAATTAACATGAAGAAATCACAATCACCTTAACGAAATCCGCCTTCCCAAATGTGCAATATCATTGGGTATTTTTTTTTTCAATTGTTTTGTAAAACATATTAAGGAATATGGGTATTTAATATTTTTGTTTTTTCATTCTCTCATTTTCATCGGATCCATCCCGACCCGGTTTGATAGATTTGGTGTTTAGGAAGATCGAAAAAAATCCCCACCCATATAAATTTGATCCACTAATTGCATGCTGGACCACACTTGTATTTGCTGTTGCAACAATACAACCTGCCCCTTGGTTTTGTTTAAAATTACTTTATTGCCGGAAGTTACACAAGTATTACCATTTAAGGCAAACAACACAAGTCTTCCCACTCACTAATCCTTCTTTCTTTCTCCTGTGCTTCTTCTGCTTCCAATAATTATATCAACAAAATTTCACTCTACGTTCAACCTTCGCAACTCTTTCTCTCTCTAGCTTTCTCTCTCTTCTCTCTCTTCTTCACCGGCTTCACCAGATCGATAATTGAGGCCGGAGGGCCGATCATCCAACTGTTTAATTGTTTGCCTACGACACCAACCGAAAGAATTGTTTGATTCAGCTGCATTTTTTTGAATTCTGAATTTTGATGGATTCTGGGTGTTCGTTTGGCCTCATGGATAGTTAGATTTTCGAATTCAACTCCTTCAGTTTTACAAGGTATGGAATTATGATTGATTTGAAGCTGAATTATGCCTCGAAATTGAATTATGTTTGTTGGGTTTGGTGAATTGGGGTATTTTTCTTCTGGGTGCTTTTTTAATTTGGTTAATTAGTTGTGTATTTGCCAGATTATAGCTTTTACGATTTGTTACCCTTTTTGCTAAAGTGGGGTTGTTGCTTGCTAATTATTCATTTTGGGATTAAAATTCGTATAATTTGTGATTTCATTATTGAAATTGTGTAATTATGTTTGCTTGTATGTATGCTTTCTGTTGCTTCTTGCTTAAAGAATTGTGTGGCCCAGAATAAAAAGGAAAACATAAAGAACCTTTATGAACCAGGCATTTATTGTGGGGTTTGTAAACTTAAGGTCAGTCTTTTATACAATGAAAAATATATATACATATGTTTTTATTTTATAAATTTCATTTTTTATTTGTTGCCTTTTTTTTGGTTTGAAAGAAGTTCTGTACATGAAGTTTTTATGTGCTTTAATTAGGATTCCCAATTGTTGCTGAGTTTATGAGGTTGAGAAATATCAAGACAAAACACCTGTCACTTTTCATGCTTTTCATGTGATATTAGTTTTGCTTTATTAAACTTTTTTCTTCTTCTTGCTGTAAATTTTCATATATATCATTTGTATTGTATAGTTGTATGTTCAAAACATTTAAAGAGGCATTCTTCAATAACAAAATGTAGTAAACATTGTTAACAGTTTTTTACATTGTGCTCGTGAGTTTTTAGTTGAACATTTATGAGGTTTGCCACTCTGTGACTTGTTCAGACTTCTTCAGGGGTAATAAATTTCCAAATTTCATCTCTGAACTAAAACCACATCTTCATATCTTCTGAATTTCATTTATTTCTTTATCATTGGTTTGATTTCTTTCAGTTATGTGAATATGCACGCATCCCCATGCTCAATATATCCTTCTTTCATCAACTATCTTTCTATTGTTTTATTTATAGAATCCATATCTTGGTGAGAAGATAGCAACAAAGTATATATATAATATGGGATGCTTTGTATCAACCCCAAAAGATTCAGGTGGAAAAAGAAGGAGGCCAGGAAACATCGGTGAAGTGGCAGTTTTTGTTCCTGGTTTAAGGATTCCAAAACCTGTGGATTTTCCTGAGTCACTTGGTGACCACTTATGCAAAAATTTAGTGGAACGCCTTTGTGCTCTTAGGACACGTATAGTTGTTATGGCAGGACAAGAAGGTCCTACTATCACAAGAACACGAAGACGAAGTGCCACCCAACATGGTTAGTACTAAAACTATTCTAATTGTTAACACAGTTGGGAAAATGGTTTCAAGGATTCCCAACAATCTGCCTCAATCAAATATACTTGAAGTGTTTGGTTCTTTCTTTCTTTCTTTCTTCTGAGTGTAGAAAGTTGTGTGTCAAATCTTGGGAAAACTATCTAGGTGTAATCGGGGTGACTTGAGAGATTAGTCTATGTGATTTTAATAATTTGTTATATAATGTTGTTGGGAAAATGGCCTCAAAGATTCCCAACAATTTGCTTTAATCAAATATACTTCAAGTGTTTGGTTCTTTCTTTCTTTCTTTCTTCCGAGTGTAGAAAGTTGTGTGTCAAATCTTGGGAGAACTACATTGGTTTAATCGGGGTGACTTGAGAGATTAGTCTATGTGATTGTAATAATTTGATATATAATGTTGTTGAGAAAATAGTCTCAAAGATTTCCAACAATTTGCCTCAATCAAATATACTTGAAGTGTTTGGTTCTTTCTTTCTTTCTTTCGAGTGTAGAAAATTGTGTCCCAAATCTTGGGAGAACTACATGGGTGTAATCTGAGGTGACTTGAGAGATTAGTCTATGTGATTGTAATAATTTGTTATATAATTAGATTTACATGTAGCCGTTGACTTTCAGGAGGGTCAACTTTAGGTGATCTTCTACAAGCTCTTGAAGATTATTTACCTGTCCTTCTAGGACTGGTTAAAGATGGTAAGTCATTGAATAAGCTATTTTATTATTTTTATGTGCTCTATTCATACTTTTTTTTTTGACTAATATGCAGGAAGCCCATTACAACATAAAGTACAATTTACATGGATAAACCAAGAGGATGAATCAGAGGTAAAACAACAATCTAACTATAATATTACAATTTACAATTGAATGAAATAAAAACAATATCTTAATATGTTTCATAATAAAAATAATTTTCAGGAAATGGCAATGTATAGTGCTTGGTATGAAGTATTATCTGTTTTGCACTTGATGGCAACTTTATCACTCTCACAAGCTAATTTGTTGCTTCTACCAAGAACATCCACTGATGGTTATTTGCCTAAAGTATCAGAAGGTGACTAGTATCTAAATTTTTTTTTTTTTTTTTTTTCTAAAAAATGTTTATTCCAAAAATTGACATGATTCAAGATTAAAGATGCCACTAAAACAGTTTACGAGATTATGAAAAGGGAAATGCTCAAAAACTTTGCAAAATAACATATTCTACTAATATCAGTATGCATGAAACCAGTTAATGATTATTTGGTAGAATACCTGTTTTATGTTTTTATAATAATATATGTATATTTCAGTTGATCATTATATAAATTATATAATATTTTAGTTTTCTTAAAGTTGGTAGACTACAGAGGCTAACTATTTAAAAACTTTGTACTTACTCTGTCATTATTGAGGATAGATACAACTTTATAGAGCATTAAATATTTAATCTATTTTAACTTTGAGAATGTTGATGCTAATCTAATGGTTGGCATGTTAAACAGCTGGATCTTATTCTTATCTACTAATTCTGTCATTATTGAGGGGTTTAGTTTAGATTCTTTTAAGCTAGATTACAAATTTACATTCTTAGTCCCTATGGTTTGGTAAACTTTACGGATATTGTCCCTCCAAACAGTTTTTTCACTCTGTGGTTTAGTTTTGGTTTCTAATCAATATATAATGACTATTTTGCTTTTACCTAAATGATTTTTGTTTAAGCTTTTTTCGGCTTATTAAAACAATAATTGTTAAATTGACTATTTTGTCCTTATCTGTTAATATGACAGAAAGCAGGAGATCTGCAATTGATATTTTGTTAAAGGCTGCTGGATATCTTGATTGTGCTGTAAGGCACATACTTCCTCAGTTGCCTCCTGAACTCAGGTTTATTGATTTTTTTTATAAATGTTAGTCATGAGTTTTATAAAAATTTAATTTTATAAAATATTGGTTTTTTTTTTTAGGAGAGATCTTCCAGTTGACCTTGCTGAAGGAGTTCTTAGAGCACTCTGTCTTCAAGCACTAGGACAGGTATTATTATTATTATTCTGCCAACTTTTGATTCTGATAAAACTTTTGACATTTTTTTAAAATAAATTATCTTTTATAAATTTTGCTTTTTGATATTAAGTGTTGTATGGATAAAATTTTCTTTTTTAGACTTAATGAAAAGTGTGAACATGAGTAAATGTAAATGACCTTTTTACCCTTTTGTTTACAAGAAAAAGGCAATTTATTTTTGAAATCTTTTTTTTTTTAAAAACATTCCAACAAAAATAGAATATAATATAACTATTACATTATCATGAACAAAAAAGATAACCATTTTTATCAAAGTCCATATACAATTTAACATATTTATCAACAAGTAATTTGAACAATTTATTATATTTACCAAAGTCTAAAACCAAATATACACACCAAATTGAAAAAAGATAACTACATATTTGCCTACTCTTTGAAAATGTAAATTACTTCAACACAATATGCACGTTTTCGATTTACATCTATATTTTCTTGATTATATAATCTTTATACATTAATTTTTTTATCAGGGTGTTGACATACAACTTGGGCTTGCTATTGATAGTACAAAAGCCACACTTGCAGTGAAAAGAAGGCTTGCTTGTGAAATGGTCAAGTATTGGCAACAGGTATTTATTTATTTATTTGCAAAAGACATAAATGCCCTCCTCATCCTCATCATTGAAAATAGGTTTTGGAAATTTGTTCACTTGTGTTGTGTAGATATATGTTTATGTGTTTCATGTTTATCGTTTCATATCGATCTTGAGATTATTATCATCATTCACACATATTTAATCAAGGGTATTATTGACTTTAATTGTTAGATTTTGATTTTGATTTTTTTTTTAAACTAATACAGGCTCAAGATAATATTACAAATCTCCCACTAGCAAATGGTTGGGGTGAAAAACATCGTTTCTATGTGAAATGGAAATATATTGAAGCCAAGGTACCTTTTTTATATACTTCCTATATTTTTATGTGAAATTTGTTTTATGGGATGCAAGGTTAAAATGGTCATTTAGTCTTTTTGAGATAGTTTGTTCGGCCTACGAAAGAAACAGAGTTTATGTATACAACACTTTGTATAGACATCATTACCCTTTCAACCAGTTTACTCACATATAATTTATTGGGGAAAAAAATTTATAGTAATTTATTTAATTGCATGCATGGTTTGTAATATAGTTAATAAAAAGGTGGTGTATATGTATATATTTTCTTGTAGGCAGCTGCATATTATTATCATGGTTTGATTCTGGATGAAGGTAACACTGAAAAATCACATGGAATGGCTGTATCTGCTTTACAAGCTGCAGATGAGTATTTAAAAGAAAGCAAAAGGTCATGTGAAGCTTTCAATTCAGCAGTTCCTCTTTCAAGGTAAAATGTCAATGACTTCCAAATTACCATTTTACCCTTTTGTCTACTTAGATGATTAATGATATAGATTCTTATATATTCGACACACTTTACCAAAAAATTATTAATACATCAAGTCAAAAATTCATAACATTTGTTGATATCAAATATGTTTGTGTTTTAAACAGTAGAAAATAACATGATGTGGTTTTCTTTTCTTACTACTGAAGTGAAGTAGATAATTCGGTGTTATTTTGAATCTTGATTTTTACATTATTTTATGCAGAACTCCACCTCTTTGGGGAACTATGAAATATCTTTCTGAAAAGATTCCAAAAGACACTTCAAGCAAAGTGCGCATCAACCGGGATTTATACACTTACGAAAAGTAAGTATTGAATTGAGTTCACTTCAATGTTTCCAACATACATACATACACATACATACATACATGCATACATACATACATACATTACATACATACTAATGTAATAAAAAAATGAATACAGAATCATGGAAACAGCGCCAACTTTACCTGATTTTGCTTTGGCCCTAAAGCCGGATGAATATCAACTTCCTGATGTCGATTCCTCATGGAACAATGAAAATGTGAACAAGGGGCAGATTGGAAACAATAAAGATTAAGAACAAATATGACATCATGTGGTTGTGATGCTATGAAGATCGACACTCGAAAGATATGGATCATATCGTTTCATTGTCATTTCAACAACTCCATTTTTTTTATGAATCATTTTGTTGGTGAGTTTGTTCAAAAAGCGTTATCACCGTTCATAATAGCAATGTATGAATACTATAAATACAAGTGTTTAATATGAAATATGAAACTTGTACAATGTTGAGATCTTTGTGTAAGATGGAGATCGTTTGCTTTTAGATTTGCCTAATAATGTATATGATATCGTACACTTGAATTGAGATGAGTGCAATATAGTTTGTACGTCGTTGATACAATAGCAACATTTTCGTCAATCTTAGGCAATGTACTCTCGTCATTTGGCATAAAATAACATAAATTTTAAATTTCATCCGATAATAATATCTTTTTTATATTGGTTGGTTGTTTTAGATGACAATTTGATGGTCAAATCAATTGTAATGGATCTACCTTAGGCAAAATGGAATGGACAAAATTAAAGTGTGTAGTTACTTTTGCACAAAAAGTACATTGCTTGAAATGGAAGTTGGCTTAAAATGTGTTGTCCTTGTATATATTTAACTCATTGTGGAGTACAAAGGTTTTTGTTGCATTAGCCATTAGAAAAAACTAGTATTGGCTAATAATTGTTTAAAAAATGTTATCTTGGTGACATGATACAAATAATAATTTTACAGAAGGTGACGACGCATCCTTAGTTGTGTCATTATGGGATGCTTCAAGCAGAATAATGGTAATGTTACAATCGTGCAGCAACTCTGCCCCTACAAACAAACTGTTCGGTCAAAAATATGGTTTATACTTTGCTTTTCTAGGAAAATATATTTTTATGTAATATTGTATGTGTTTGCGGTTTGTGTGTACGGCCGCACACCCTGTGTACGGCTGTACACAGGGTGTGCGAATGTACATATGTGTATGGCTGGAGGTCCATATAAATAGAGGAGTGCATGTGGGAGTGTACGGTTAAGGTAAGAAGGCTAGAGAAGAGAGAGAAAGTTAGAGAGAAGAAGTGTGTGTGAGAGAGAATCTATTGTAAGGAGCATCAATCATATTCATTCAATACATCATAGATTCATCATCTTCTTCTTCTTCTTCTCATTCTCTTCCATTTTGATCTGACATCATCCAATTGATTGGGATTCCGCACCATCAATTGGATCTGATTGATACACAAGCAATTTTGGGGACTTACAATTGGTATCAGAGCTTGATCGTATCAATCAATTTTTTCAGATCTGGAGCTTATTTGATCTTATTTTGAAAAGATAATAGTGTTTTTGGATAGATCTCGCAAAAATAAGGGGGGGGGGGGGGTTACTTCTTTGCATTTTTCATAAAAACGAGTTTTTGATCGAGTTTTAGAGCAAAAAAGGGTGAAAAACGTCGTTTTTTTTTTTCACGAATCTGTTGAAGGTGTGCGGCCCAGTTGAAGGTGTGCGGCTAGAGAGTGTGCGGCTCGGAGTATACAGCTCGGTGTGCGGCCTCGGTGTGTGCGGCCCCGGTGTGCGGCCTCAGAGTGTGCGGCTCGGTCTCAATGTGCGGTCCTCGTCCTCGCATCGCAGCAGCCTCGCCTCGCCTCGGATCCTCGGCCTCGCTTCATCCTCACATCAGCGCTTCGCAATAAAAAAAATATCAACGCGTTTTGAGGTTGCCGGGGATCAAACCCGGGACCTCAAAGTGTTCATCCCAGCGCCTTACCATCTCGGCTAGCAAGCCTCTTGTGTCTTCCTTACGAATCTTTTAAACTTAACATCTCTTTCTCGCATCCTTTTTCATAAAATTGGCACTTTTAACCCTAAAAATCAATTTTTTTATTTCTAAATTCTATTTTCAACCCAAATTTTTTTTAATTATTAATTTTTGATTTTATTTTTATCTTTGACCTTACAATTTTTGACTTTGACTTTTAAAATTTGACCTTTGACTTTAAACTTTGACTTTCTCGTTTGACTTTTAAATTTTCAAATTTAGCTTTTTGGTTTGACTTGTAAGTTTGACTTTTGAGTTTGACTTTTTAAATTTGACTTTTAAGGTTGACTTTCTCGGTTTTTAAGTCAAAGGGCAATTTAAAAAAATAATTAAAAAAATAATAAATAAATAAATAAAATTAAAAAAAAAAGGAAAAGAAAATGAGTTCCGCATCAATTCCGATAAATAAAGTTTCATGTACTCCATCTTGTGAAACTACAATTAAATTTCTCCGAGATCAAATCGATTTATTAAAAAGAGAAAATGAGGACCTCAAATACGAAGGCTATACTCTTAGGAAAGGACAAAAATCGTTAAAAGCTCAATTAGAAACCAAAATCAAGGATTCCCGGAAATTACAAGAAGATTACAACAACAAGTGTGAAAATTATGATCACATTAAGAAAAAACTTGATGCTGTAACTGAAGAACTTGACGCTTTGAAAATAAAGTGTGGAAAAACAGATGTTAGTTTCAAAAATTACATTGCGTCAAGTAAAACAGTCGAGTCCTTATATGAAACCCAATTAAAATTCAAAGAAAATCAAAACAAGGGTCTAGGGTATGATAGTGTTCCTCCACCTTTCACTCATAACTACACATCCATCCCTATGACACAGGACGAAATTGACAGGGAGGCACATCTTTGATATGGCAAACCAGCTGGATTTGTGTCAGGATGTATTCAAGTTGAAGATACTAATGCTTCTACTTTATGTGCAGGTAAAGTAGCAGAGGATGAGAACAAGGAGAACACCATTGAACAAACCAACATCTCCTTGAACTCTGAATCTGTTGCTTCGAACTCAACTGCTTCTGATCAACCTGCCGTTGAGAAATACAGGCCACCAATTCCAACGCAACAGAGTTCTTGTTGCAAGTGTGCATGTGGGAACAACAAGAGACAAGGCAAGGACACGCCACCAGGGGCAGGAAGAAACAACTCCACAGTGAAGAAAAAGACATGTTTTCACTGTGGAACACCTGGACACATTGCCCGAAACTGTCCAAATCACGCATACGTTCCTTACTATGCACAAGGCTGGCAGAACGTGCCAAGAGGGAGATACTTCAAAAGAAACACCTCAAGGTCACGTTCAGACCATGATGACTAGAATGCGCAGAAGGCCAAGAATCAAACCCACAAGGCCAAGAATCAAAATCCCAAAGGCGAGAAGGGAATGTCGGCCAAGAAGCCAAATCCAAGAGATGCTCCCATGAAGTCAAAATTAAAGTCATCTCAACGGCCGACATCAAGTTCAAAATCAAGTGCTGAGCCACCCATCAGATCGAAAAAGAAATGGGTTAAACCTAACTACAAATGGGTTCCAAAGGCTCACTCTCCCAAATCTTCTAACGCTTCTAATATTTTTACATCTTCTGTTTGTGATAAGCAGGACATGTCATGGGAGAGAGTATCGTGCAAATATGACAAAGGTCGACCCAGTTTCAAAATGGACTGGGCTCCAAAGACCAACTGATCCCGCTCTGTGTCGGAGCAGCTATGGAGGCATATCATCAGACTTCGGTTTGTTGGTAGTGGCTGTTCCTGGCACTTGATAGGAGACATCTCTCAACTATACAACACTCAGAACATTGTTTGGGAGAATGTGTCCTTTGCAGGAAGGGAAGAAAGGAAGTGATCACTCACGGGGTTTGTGCTTAACGACATGAAGAATTTTCGGATCTATTCTGAGATTATGCGTGCTGTTCTCAGACCTTCTGGATGCAAATTCAATCGGTGACTTACGGTTTGAGTTTTCTTCTCTATACTCCTGAGTTTTTCTTAAGTTGATTTGCTTTAAAGACAAATTTTTGTTTTAGGATAGTTTAAATTTGCGCATTTACTTTCATTTCTCTCCTATGCATAAATTTAGGGGGAGAAATAAAAATAAAACAAAAATTAGAAAATTAAAAAAAAATAGAAAATCAAAATAATAATATGTTGGTTATGGAATGTGCTTGAAGGAAATGTTTTGGGAAGTGATATTATCAAGTGATAACAGGCAATCTTGAGTCTGCGTAACGTACCCAAAGTTGAAGGGTCTATGCTCTGGTTTGATGCGTCAGTAGGCACGAAAGATTCTAAATGGACTTGACTAGGCAGAGTTGAACTTAAGAAATTCTTAGTCTTGACAAATTTTGACCTAGTTAGATCTGTTTAGCCTGACAATACGACGCTTGGATAGGTTAAGCAGGGAGATATATATGGTAATCTACTCGTCACATTAAATGAACCCATATCTGGAACCGTGGTTTAACTTTTCCTCTATGTGCGGATTCTGTCCTTAATTCTGGTATTGATGGGGCAACTGGTAAATTCCGATAAATTAGGTCTGTAGAAAATCATTTTCTTTCTTTCTGTCTGTTAGTCATATGTTACCTCCTCTGCGTGATTGGAAGAGATCCGACCTGGACTGTAACATATGCAACTCTATTTCTCTGCATATTATACACATATATATATACATATGAAATTCCTCCTATCTGTTAGCCATATGATGTCTCCTTTGCGCGACTAACAATCCGACCTGGTACACAACATATATACTATAAATGATAATACTCTGAATCTATCTTCTCCCCTAATGATGGTCTGCTCATTCGATGTAAGGAGTACTCTGGAAGTCCTTGATTACCGAGGCATATCTGGAAGCGGGAAACATGTTCCAGTACAATTAAAATTTAACACTCAAAGATTGTCAATAGATCTCATTGCTCGATTTAGGTGGACAACAATATCCCTGGTCGTCGTCAACTGAATGGTCCTTAAGATATAGTATCTAGAAACTTAGGATCAGATATAATATCTAGGAACTTAGGATCACATTGTCTTGTCACTTATAGTATGTCCTAATTTTGTCACAATTTTTCGTGTTTAAGTGGACAACAATACCGGCGATCGACCAGACAAAGACGTGAAGATGGAAGGTACCGACAAGCGGATAAAGGTTGTCTAAAAACTTTGATCCCAAATCATTATTAAAGTTAGATATCATTTTATTTTTGTTAAATTTGTGCATAGAGGAAGGGGGAGAATTAAAAATAATTCAAAAATCAAACAAAAATCAGAAAATTAAAAATCCAAAAATAGTGTTATTTCTTGTTTAGAAAATCTAAAAAATATTTTTGTTTCTGTTTTTATTTTTCCAGAAAATATCAAAAATCCAAAAATATTTTTTTGTGTGCTGATTTTCTTTTAGTTTTGTTTTGTCTTGAAAAGTGATTTCAGGCGTAGATAAGACTCGTGGAGACTGTATTGAAGATCTTCTGAGCCAAGGCTTCATCCGTGAGCATCGAAAAATTTTCATTCGAAGGAGCAAGAAATGAAGACTATTCTTCCATCATTCAATTTTTCAACCTCAGAAGCAAGGTGAAGCTGTGTTTGAAGATTATGTGACAGATTGCATTGAAGCCTCCTCAATCAATTTTCTGCTATCTATGAACCTGCTAAAGTGATCCAGAAGACTATTTCTCTCCGTTGTTCTCTCTGAAGATTCTCAAGCTGAAAGAGCTATGTTTCAAGAAGCCTCCTCACCCAACGTGCGTTTAATGCCAAATTCTGAAGAAAATCCCAACTGCTTAAGATGAAGTCATTGAAGATTAAAGCTGAAGCCAAGCTCCCATTTAAGATTAACAAGAAAAGGCCAGCTACTTTTTAGGGGGATTTTGTTGGGCCAATTAGAAAAGAAAGCTATAAACCAAGGGGGAGATTGTTGGGTCAAAAATATGGTTTATACTTTGCTTTTCTAGGAAAATATATTTTTATGTAATATTGTATGTGTTTGTGGTTTGTATGTACGGCCGTACACGTGTGTACGGCCGCACACCCTGTGTACGGCCGTACACAGGGTGTGCGGCTGTACACATGTGTATGCCTGGAGGTCCATATAAATAGAGGAGTGCATGTGGGAGTGTACAGTTAGGTAAGATGGTTAGAGAAAAGAGAGAAAGTTAGAGAGAAGAGTGTGTGTGAGAGAGAATCTATTGTAAGGAGCATCATTCATATTGAATACATCATAGATTCATCTTCTTCTTCTTCTTCTCCTTCTCTTCTATATTGATCTGACATCATCCAATTGATTGGGATTCCGCACCATCAATTGGATCTGATTGATACACAAGCCATTTTTGGGACTTACACAAACTATCTCTATTAGATCAATGTGCTCCTGTTATTTTACTCTAACAAAACTGTACCGAAAGAAAAGGAGCAACAAATCAAGAAAATATTTCCTGAAAGCTAGTGTCGCCTAGAGAAGAGACAAACAACATGATTGGCCTATAAACGGTCGGACCATGAGGAAAGATAAACAATTCCCTCTCACTAAATATAAAGCTTAACTTTCCATTGTTGGTTACTTTTTCTAACATAGAAGATGATACAGAAACATTAAATGCATATCTGGAATATTCCATGTCCAAAAGGAAATACAAAATAATAAATGAGGGTCTAAGAGCTTCATTGATGAACACCATAGCACCTAGCCTGTCTACTCCATTCCCCATCGTCTCATACACCATTTTTGTGACAACCCAAAATTTCCATTTTGTACGAACATTATCAATTCAATAGAAGCTAGACCAGTTACAGTGAATTTCAGACTTTTCCGAATAAGTTTGAGTATATTAGGGTTTACGTTTAAGGAGATTTCAGGAGAGTGGATGCACATGGGATAGTGAAACTCGAGTATTTCAAAACTTCATAATATTAGAGTTCATTTCCAGAATAAAAATATTTTCTGCCAAAAATATCTCAAGACTATAAATAGATTTTTGAACCAAATTCTTTCATTATTCACATTTCCAACTAGAGAAAAGCCATTTTCTCTCTCACGGATCTTTGGGTTTTCGCCCCAAATTGTGAGTACACTTCTCTAGTGGTCTTATAATGCTTATTATGTGCTTAATAACTTAGTTTGAATATTAAATCTATGAGATTCGGGAGTTTAACGCCCAAGAATGTTCTTGGAGAGTAAACTCCAATATGAGGCTTAAATGCTACCTAGCCTTTTCCCCATGATAAGTGACGAACTTAGGCTTATTTGTAAGTGTATTTAGGACTAGAAAACAATCAAAAACACCAAGATTAGGGTGTTCACGGCCCAAGAAGTTCTTGGACCGTGAACTCCAAAATCAAGGGCCAAAGAGTGTGTTAATCACTCCTAAAGCCTTGGATATTAAACCCTATTTAATCCTAGCTAATTTGTGGACTTTAAAACATCAAAGACACCTCCCCAAAGTGATTTTACGACCCTAGTAATGTTCTTGGGCCGTGAACATCAATAAAGGGAACCAAAGTGTGCCTAGGGTCTTCATTTGCCTTAAACAATTGCCTAGAACATATCCTAAGTGAGTATGGGACTTGAAAGCATCAAAAACATCATTCCAAGGGAGTTTACGGCCGTAAACTCCAAAGGAATTGGCCTTGGGGCCGTAAACTCCTCAAAGGAGTGTTTCTGTGCCCTAAACTAACCAAGGAACTAAACCACCAAGTAGAACTTATTCTAGAAATCAAATAACACTTCGAAACACCAAATGCCATCAAGTTTGGGAGTTCACGGCCGTAAACTCAAGGGTTTACGACCGTAAACTCCTTGTGTGGAGTTTATTGAAGAGTAAACACATATATAAGGCCCTTTGGAACTTTAAACCCCTTTAGCCTTGTCCCACAACAACCTAGAAGCAACCCTTAGGACTTATAACACTTATACAAAAGTGTTTACATGTTCTAGAGTGTCCCAACTAATTTTATTAGTTATTATTTGGCTAATTAGTTATATATATGCTCATTATATGATAACTAGGCTCGTGCGTGTGAACAAGTCTCCGTTTGCCACCTAGTATAGTATCCGACACTTTAATCCAATCCACTCACCACAAGTGAGTTCATACCCCTTTAATTAACCTTTGAAATACTTTTAAATGTTTTAAATGCTTTTATGGGGGGGGGGGGGGAATACAAGTTAAATACTTATAGTTATTACATCAATCACATGTGATTAATAACTATAAAACCAATGATTTTATTACTGTTCAAACTGTTTATCAAACTGTTTTACTTCAAACTGCTTTACAAACTCTTTTACTTATCAAATACTTTTATTTAAACTTTGTTATACTTCTTATAAATTGCATGCCCATATATGTATAGATATATAAGAAATGTTTAAAGGGCTTAGGAAGGCCATCCGCCCTATTTCCTTTTTCTCGATTTGGATGTGGTCTGGTGGGATTTTGGGTAGCCGTCCGAAGGCCGTTTCAATATTAATTATATATCAAGCATACATATATAGACATAAAAGTACTCCCATATTCATGCGTATTAGTTACATCATTAGTAAGTTACCATTGGGGTAACACATGATCATACTACTACAATTGCTAGATCAATGAGTCAGTTCATTCATGAGTCAATACTTATTACTATGAGAACATATACATTACATTACTATGAGTACATATACAACTATACTAGAAAGAGAACATATACAACTATACTAGGAAGAGAACATATACAACGATACTAGAACAAGTAACATTACATTACATATACATGAATACCTTAACAATTGTGATCCACTGTATCGAAGCATGCCTTAAATGTCATGGTCCGAGTTGTAGCCAGAATTCTCTTGGAGGGAGAGCGTGAGTTTGCATATAGATCTATACTGGATTGATTATCCTACACCTTGTTGCTAGCTACAACCGGACCTGCAGGTCTGCGGGTGCCAAATGTCATTCCGTTTTACGACCATTCGTATGTCGTTGTTACCAGTCGATAATATGGTGCAATTAATCACATGATACCTTAATATAAATCCGGTTTAAGGTAGTTTGTACAACAGTAGTTCCTATAATACAACACTACAGTACTACAATAATTTACCCATTACATATATTTAGTGATTATTTCACTTAAACATTAATGTACAAACTATATTTTGTTAATGATAGTTACACTTGGGAAATTACACACTTTTACAACAAACGAACATACAAAACAATTAAGCCTTGGTAGAAGGCTACTTTAATAGAAAATATAGGTTTTTCTGAGAGATTCAAACTTTTACAAACACTTACAAACATTTACATACATTTTACAAACTTACACTTGCGACATGTTCAAACGTTTTGATAACAAACACCGACACTAAAATACTTATGAACTCACCAGCTTAATGCTGATAAACTCTTTCAAAATAACTTGTATTCTTAGGTCATCAGTAGACAGGTACCGAGGCCAGCTTTTGAGAAGATGGAGCGCATCCAAGACTCATCTTATTATTTTGATTTACATTATATTTTTGGTGTCTATAACTGTACAGAACACGCTTGTATTAAAATTATATATTTAATGCAATGGATGATGTTGTTTGCTTGTTTACTTTTACTGTGTTGTGATACTCTACATGACGTCCTCCGCCCTAGAACGTTTCCGCCGTTCTCGGTTTTGGGGTGTGACAGATTGGTATCAGAGCATTGTTTATAGTGAATCAAGTATATCAACCCATAAAAGATATACTAAACTATAAACCCATTAGGGATTAAAGCACTCTGACCAAGAGTCTATACTTTAAATATTAAAATATTTAATTAAGTATACTAGTCTGCATTCATACTAAAATCAGTGTCACAATGACAAGAACAAAAGTATTACGATTGTTAAATATCACAAGTGAGCTCGGGGATGTATGGTCAGTCCTGGGAATGGCATAGCCTGATCAACTATGCTGGTCCGAGGAGTGATTAGCATATGCCCTAGAATGGTTGTGATATGTTAACAAGTCTAAAAACTTACCAACAATACCACAAGAAGATCAGTAGAACCTAAACTTAAAATACTATAGGTGTATTTTACACTACTAGCTACATATATACTATATTCTTATACCTCTCTTCTCGCGTAGATTTAAATGGCTGGATTCCATCACGGCGACCCGTACTTTCCAAATGAAGGCAATGTCGGGTGGATCGAAGAAGAGCCCGAAGATGAACATCCAATCCCTTTGGATGATCACCTCGCAGAAGGCTTTTCTGATGGATCCGACTTCGAATCTGAAGTCAACAACCTACCGCTAGTAGGTCAAGCCCCGAACAACAACCCCCGACCAGCTTTTCCAGGTCCTACACCCTTGTGGGCAACCAACTTGAATCGTTGGAGTGACGAACAGGGTCAACCCTTACCATACTTTGGTGACCGAAGCTTTTACAACGTCAGTGAAGGTGGTTCTGCTGACCGAGCTCTGCCCGTCATTATCCGCAGAATAGCTCGTAATGTTGAACAGGGTCGAGCAACCATCGACCGGGTCATGGAGATTGATTCCAACTCTGGTGTCAACACAGTCCACATCCGATGTCTTGAAGAAGACATGGAACGGACCCGGAGAACCAATGAAACCCTGCAGCAACAGCTAGCTGCCTCCCGAGCTGAAGTCTTGGAACTTCGAGCCCGTCAGAGGGCTCAGGAGCGACACCTTCAGGAGCTGTTTCGTCAAGTTGCAGACCTCAAGGTTTGCCTGAGGATTTCCCATCGCCGTTAGAAGATGTCTAGTACATCTCTGTCTTTTGGTTAAGGAATAGTCTTTAACATCTGTGCTCTAAGTAGCACTTGTCTGTAAAATATTCCTAACTTTCAGTACTCTAATTAGGAATCTAAGAACTGTCAAACTTTTCCGTATGGTATGATGTAAGACCTACTGTTAGGTCGATTTTCCCTGAAGTTATTACATCGGTAATACCAATATTATTGACGTCTATCTAATCTGTGGGAAAAATCTGTACACTTGTGTTTTCCTACTAATATTCTTTGTTGTGATCTCAAACACTCATTCAATTGTTGGGCTATGGTTAGTTAGTCCATGTGTCACTCTCACCCTACTTACAAATTGATTCTTACCACTTTGCTTATCTTTATAAACTTATAGTTGAAAGATGCCTCCTCGCAAATCTCCCCGGAATAACCCTGCACCTCCACCGCCTCCTCCGCCTCCGGTCATTGACACCGCAACCCTGAATGTTGCCGTAGCTGCAGCAGTGGCAACTGTCGTGGCTCAGTATCACTCTTCTGATGCCAGCAGAGGTGGAACCCCTGTTGAATCAATTCCGGTTGAAACCCCTATGCACTCGAGAGAGTGCTCCTACAAGGATTTCACCAACTACAAACCGAAGTCCTTCCATGGCACCAGCGGAGTCATTTCCCTCTCGCAATGGTTCGAGAAGACTGAATCAGTCTTCGAAATCTGTTCATGCCTTGCTGCGAGCAAAGTCAAATATGCCGCATGCACCTTTGAAGGAAAGCCCCTGACGTGGTGGAACAGACACTTTAAAGCGCCGACTCTCGTAGTAGCGAATGATATGGGCTGGGAAACCATGAAGGACCTCATGATTGAGGAATACTGCCCAAGGGGCGAAATCCAGAAATTGGAGTAGGAGCTTTGGAGCCTGACCATGAAGGGCACCATCGTGGTCGCTTATACCGCCAGATTCAGCGAACTGGTGGCTCTCTGCCCCAATATGGTTCCCACTGAAGGGAAAAAGATCGAAAGGTACATATGGGGGCTAGTGCCTCCGTATCAGGGGAATGTCCTATCATCAAACCCCACTACCTTCGATAGCGACTGGCACAGCGACTCATTGACCATGGAGTCAAAACCCCTGCAACAACATCCACCCTAGCCATCCCGGAACCCTCCAAACCCGCTGACACTAAGCGGAAGTTCTGGGAAGACAAGAAGAAACAACGAACTGCCAAAAAGCAGCAAGTTATGGTTGTGCATGCCGCGATAACCCCTGCTGCTGCTACTGCTCCGGTGAGGCAGTATGCTGAAAGTTTGCCTAAGTGCAACAAATGCAACTTCCACCACAACGGCCCCTGCCATGAAATGCAGTGCTCTAACTGCAACAGGAAAGGACACAAAGTTTGTTTCTGTAAATCTCCGGCACAGCCGATCGCCCAAGTCCCCGACTCTGGCGCGAGCCCGAGCTGCTATGGATGTGGTGAAGCAGGCCACTACAAGAGGGACTTCCCCAAAGAAAAGAATGCTGGCGGAGCAGGGAGGGTACTGGAAATAGGCCATGGGGAAGCAGTTGCTGACACGACGGTGGTAACTGGTACGTTCCTCCTCGATAACTCCTATGCATGCATTCTGTTTGATAGTGGAGCGGAGCGAAGCTTCGTGAACCATAAATTTGCTCGCATGCTTAAGTAACAACCACACACACTTAAGGAACAATTCACAGTAGAAATGGCAAATGGAAAACCTTAAAGTACGAATAGCATATACTTAGGTTGTACCCTAACTCTAGATAACCATTCATTCCCAATCGACCTTATGCCGGTCTCAATAAAAAGCATCCACGTTATCATTGGCATGGATTGGTTAAGTCTTCATCGCGCCGACATCATGTGCTACGAGAAAGCAGTCCGTCTAAACCTCCCGTCTAACGAAACTCTTATCGTCTACGGCGACAAACCCGGTGCGAGTCTTCGTATTATATCAGCTATTCAAGCATAGAAGTATCTGCGTAAAGAATACCATGCATTCCTTGCTCACGTCGTCGATACGAGCCTAAAGACGAAGGAACTAATGAGCATTCCAGTAGTGAGCGACTTTCCCGACATCTTCCCAGAAGAGCTACCAGGATTACCTCCGCAACGAAAGGTCGAGTTCAGAATCGACTTAGTCCTAGGAGCTACCCCAGTAGCCAAGTCGCCCTACCGTTTAGCACCAGCAGAGATGCAAGAACTATCCGGTCAACTTAACGAACTGCTTAGCAAGGGCTTTATAAGACCAAGTTTCTCACCTTGGGGAGCACCAGTCTTGTTTGTTAAGAAGAAGGACGGATCATTCCGTATGTGTATCGACTACAGAGAACTCAACAAACTAACGGTCAAAAATCGTTACCCTCTGCCTCGCATAGACGATCTATTTGACCAAATGCAAGGGGCAAGCTACTTTTCTAAAATTGATCTGAGATCCGGATATCACCCGTTACGAGTGCTAGAGGAGGATGTGCCGAAGACAGCCTTCCGAACTCGTTACGGACACTACGAGTTCGTAGTGATGCCATTCGGATTGACCAATGCGCCCGCAGTCTTCATGGATCTGATGAATAGAGTATGCCGACCTTACTTGGATCAGTTCGTCATTGTATTCATTGATGACATCCTGATCTACTCCCGAAGTAAGGAAGAGCATGGCGATCATCTGCGACAAGTTTTAGGAACTTTACGAGCGGAGAAGCTCTATGTGAATTTCTCTAAATGCGAATTTTGGATCCGAAGAGTCAAATTCTTAGGACACATGGTAAGTGAAGAGGGAATCCACGTGGACCCATCCAAATTAAGGCCATTGAGAACTGGTCAGCACCGAAGACGCCTACAGAAATTCGTTAATTTCTAGATCTCACTGGCTACTACCGCAGGTTCATACAGAACTTCTCCCGAATTGCGAAACCTCTTACAACACTGACCCAGAAAGGCGTGTCCTTCGATTGGGAAGAGAAACAAGAGAGAGCGTTCCAAACGCTCAAGCGAGCCTTATGCACCGCACCAATACTATCCCTCCCCGAAGGAATAGAAGACTTCGTAGTCTATTGCGATGCATCGAATCAAGGGCTCGGGTGTGTTCTGATGCAGCGAGGTAAGGTCATTGCCTACGCCTCGAGACAGTTGAAGACACACGAAGTTAACTAGACGACCCACGATCTTGAACTAGGAGCAGTGGTGTTTGCTCTGAAGATCTGGAGACATTACTTGTACGGAACGAAAAGCACTATTTTTACCGACCACAAGAGTTTACAACGCATATTCGATCAGAAGGAGCTCAACATGAGACAACAACGGTGGGTCGAGCTACTCAGTGACTACGAATGCGATATTCGTTATCCTCCGGGTAAAGCCAACGTAGTAGCAGACGCCCTAAGTCGGAAGGAATATTCTGGTCGCAGGGTCAAGTCATTGTCAATAACCATCCATTCACACTTGTCTAAGCAAGTTCAGGCGGTCCAACTTGAAGCCATGAAACTTGAAAATGTGACGAGTGAATCCCTTAGAGGAATGGATAGGAATTTGGAAGCCAAGGGTGGCGGAGCCTTATATTTCGTGAACCGGATCTGGACACTGAAACACGGTGGTTTCCGAGACTTGGTCATGACCGAGGCGCACAACACTCGGTATTCCGTCCACCCAGGTTCAGATAAGATGTATCTGGATCTTAAAAAGCTATACTGGTGGCCTAATATGAAAGCAGAGATTGCTACCTTCGTAAGTAAATGCCTTACTTGCGCAAAGGTTAAGGTCGAGTACCAGAAGCCCCCCGGTTTACTGCAACAACCAGAGATTCCAGAATGGAAGTGGGAGCGGATCACTAATGATTTCCAAACTTTACCTTCAACAAGCGTAGATTTTTGTCTTTTTTCCCCATCACGAATCATGTGTATTTCTCGTAAGACTGAGATTAATAAAAAAAAAGTCAAATCGCACCATCTCTGTAATAGGTAAATGCCTCTTTTTCTCCTGAAGTTGTCGGAATTATTCGTAATAAGATATTGGCTACAATTGAAAAGGTTTTATCAATAAAATTTCCATTTATCCATCATAACCAAGTTGCCCAAGACAACGGGTGGACTTGATACCATATGGGTCATCGTCGATAGATTGACCAAGTCTGCACACTTCATGCCTATCAAATAAATTGACAAGATGGAGAAACTTACAAGAACATACATTAGGGAAATCGTACGGCTACATGGTGTACCTATGTCCATTATCTCCGATAGAGATAGTAGGTTCACCTCAAGATTCTGGCAATCACTACAACATTCCCTGGGAACAAGGCTGGACATGAGCACCACCTACCATCCACAGACCGACGGACAAAGTGAGAGGACCATCCAAACACTGGAAGATATGTTGAGAGCCTGTGTGATTGACTTTGGAAAGGCATGGGATACTCATTTACCCCTTGTCGAGTTTTCCTATAATAACAGTTATCACACGAGCATCAAGGCTGCTCCATTTGAAGCCCTCTATGGTCGAAAGTGCAGATCCACTCTATGCTGGGCTGAGGTGGGTGATACCCAATTAGCTAGGGGGCAAGCTTCTGACAGTACTCTCACCGGTCCGGAGATCATTGGGGAAACAACAGAGAAAATCGTTCAGATCCGTGAACGATTGAAAGCCTCTAGAGACCGACAGAAGAGCTACGCTGATAAGCGAAGAAAACCTTTGGAATTTCAGATGGGAGACCGAGTCCTTCTCAAAGTCTCACCCTGGAAAGGCTTGATACGCTTCGGTAAGCGTGGGAAGCTTAATCCGAGGTACATAGGGCCTTTCGAGATTCTCGCAAGAATCGGCCCCGTAGCTTACAAACTCGACCTACCCGACGCACTTCGTAACATACATGCTACATTCCATGTATCTAACTTGAAAAAGTGTCTGTCCGACGAGACTCTTGTAATCCCACTCGATGAGATCGAGATCAACGGGAGCCTCAACTTCGTGGAAGAACCGGTAGAGATCATGGACCGTGAGGTCAAGCAGACGAAACAATGCCGTATCCCAATAGTGAAGGTTCGCTGGAACGCCAAGCGCGGGCCGGAATTTACCTGGGAGCGTGAGGATCAGATGAAACTGAAATATCCTCGTCTTTTTACTTAGTTGATTGTAACTACTTAATTGCTTAAATTCTAATTTCGGGACGAAATTCCTTCTAAGGAGGGCATGATGTGACAACCCGAAATTTCCATTTTGTACGAACATTATCAATTCAATAGAAGCTAGACCAGTTACAGTGAATTTCAGACTTTTCCGAATAAGTTTGAGTATATTAGGGTTTACGTTTAAGGAGATTTCAGGAGAGTGGATGCACATGGGATAGTGAAACTCGAGTATTTCAAAACTTCATAATATTAGAGTTCATTTCCAGAATAAAAATATTTTCTGCCAAAAATATCTCAAGACTATAAATAGATTTTTGAACCAAATTCTTTCATTATTCACATTTCCAACTAGAGAAAAGCCATTTTCTCTCTCACGGATCTTTGGGTTTTCGCCCCAAATTGTGAGTACACTTCTCTAGTGGTCTTATAATGCTTATTATGTGCTTAATAACTTAGTTTGCATATTAAATCTATGAGATTCGGGAGTTTACCGCCCAAGAATGTTCTTGGAGAGTAAACTCCAATATGAGGCTTAAATGCTACCTAGCCTTTTCCCCATGATAAGTGACGAACTTAGGCTTATTTGTAAGTGTATTTAGGACTAGAAAACAATCAAAAACACCAAGATTAGGGTGTTCACGGCCCAAGAAGTTCTTGGACTGTGAACTCCAAAATCAAGGGCCAAAGAGTGTGTTAATCACTCCTAAAGCCTTGGACATTAAACCCTATTTGATCCTAGCTAATTTGTGGACTTTAAAACATCAAAGACACCTCCCCAAAGTGATTTTACGACCCTAGTAATGTTCTTGGGTCATGAACATCAATAAAGGGCACCAAAGTGTGCCTAGGGTCTTCATTTGCCTTAAACAATTGCCTAGAACATATCCTAAGTGAGTATGGGACTTGAAAGCATCAAAAACATCATTCCAAGGGAGTTTATGGCCGTAAACTCCAAAGGAATTGGCCTTGGGGCCGTAAACTCCTCAAAGGAGTGTTTCTATGCCCTAAACTAACCAAGGAACTAAACCACCAAGTAGAACTTATTCTAGAAATCAAATAACATTTCAAAACACCGAATGCCATAAAGTTTGGGAGTTCACGGCCGTAAACTCAAGGGTTTACGACCGTAAACTCCTTGTGTGGAGTTTATTGAAGAGTAAACACATATATACGGCCCTTTGGAATTTTAAACCCCTTTAGCCTTGTCCCACAACAACCTAGAAGCAAACCTTAGGACTTATAACACCTATACAAAAGTGTTTACATGTTCTAGAGTGTCCCAACTAATTTTATTAGTTATTATTTGGATAGTTAGTTATATATATGCTCATTATATGATAACTAGGCTCGTGCGTGTGAACAAGTCTCCATTTTCTATGTCTAAAACACTTTAGACAATCTACAAACCAATTCATGATAATCTTATATACCTACTCCCAAAGTATGAGCGACTGTGGAACGTTCGAATAATCTTATTTCTCAGGAAGTCAAAACATGCAAAGTGAAACAATAGGTAAGTAATCAACATAAGGCAGTAACTTTACTTATAAATAATACTCCTTTATTTAATCATCAAATGGCAATTACATTTATCTATTACACATTTTGAAGCTATCAAATCTAAACTAATATTGTCCATCGGCCCGATGCTCCTAGCGTGTTGCAAGTGCTTAACCCTACTCAGTCCCTTCATAAGGGGATCTGCTGGGTTATCCTCCGACGATACCCTCTTGAGTTCGAGGAGTTCCTCTTCCACTCGATGTCGAATAAAATGATATTTCCTTTCGATATGTCGAGATCTACCATGATCCCTCGGTTCCTTGGTCAAGGCAACTGCTCCTTCATTATCACATAAAATTTCCATGGGCTCCTTTATGTCTGGCACAACTCCAAGGTCTCCGATGAAGTTCTTCAATCATATCGCCTCCTTTGATGCTTTTCTCGCCACTATATACCTGATTCGCACGTTGAATCAACTACGGTTTCCTGCTTGGAACTCTTCCAAGTCACTGCTCCTCCATTTAGAATGAAGACCCATCCCGACTGTGAATGGTAGTTATCGTTGTCGGTCTGAAAACTGGTGTCACTATACCATCGCACCCTTAAGTCATCACTCCTACCGAGGACTAGAAACCATTCCTTGGTCCTCCGAAGGTACTTAAAAATATTCTTGACTGTGGTCCAATGTGCTTTGCCTGGGTTCCCTTGATATCTGCTGACCATGCTCAAAGCGAAGGCCACATCAGGGTGAGTACAAGTCATCGCATACATGATCGAGCCAACAGCGGAAGCGTAAGGTACTCGGCTCATCTCTGCTATCTCGACTTCGATACTCGGGCTTTGAGTCTTACTTAACTTGGCATTACTTTGGATTGGTAACTATCATTTCTTGTAATTCTCCATACTAAAATGTTTTAGTACCTTGTACAAGTAAGTATTCTGACTAAGTCATATTAGTCTTTTACTCCTTTTTCTCACTATCCTTATTCCCAAAATATAGGCCAGGACTTAACTTCCTGCAGTGTTGGGATATCGTCTCCTATGAGTAGTATGTCATCGAAATACAATACAAGGAAGCTTACTATACTCCCAATGGCTTTGACATATACACATGATTCATCCTTGCTTCGCAGAAAACCAAACTCTTTGACTTTCTCATTGAAACAAAGATTCCATCGGCGAGATGCTTGTTTCAATCCATAAATGGACTTCTCAAGCTTACACACTCTATTTGGGTGCTTTGCATCAAAAAAACCCTCAAGCTGACTCATGTAAACATCCCCAGCCAGCTTTCCATTAAGGAAAGCGATTTTGACATCCATCTGCCATATCTCATAGTCATGAAATGCAGCAATGGCTAGCATCACCCTAATAGACTTTATCTTCGCAACTGTTGAGAAGGTCTCATCATAGTCAACTCCAGGAGTTTTAGTAAAGTCCTTCGCAACCAATTGCACCTTATAGGTGTGTACCTTCCCATCCATGTCAGTCTTCTTCTTGAATATCCACTTGCACCCGACCGTCTTACGACCTGGCACATTGTCAACCAAATTCCAAACTTGGTTTTCATACTTGGACTGAATCTCGTTGTCTATAGCCTCTTTCCATTTCACAGACTTCGGGCCTGCCATGGCTTCCTTGTAGTTATTAGGTTCATCCAAATTTAGAAGTGTACTATCACTAATAAACGTATCACCTTCACTTGTTATATGAAAACCATACAACACAGGCAGAACACTAACTCTACTGGAACGTCTAAGAGGTAAGGATTTGTCAATTGGTTCAACTGGAGTTTCCTCCTCGGGTTGAGTGCCAGTGTTAGAAGTTTCTTCATCGCTCGACTCTTGAAGCTCTTCAAGATCGATTTTCCTCCCACTGTCCCCTAGGCTTATGAGTTCTCATTCTCGGAAAACCCCTATCCTCGTAACAAAGGCAACATTGTCACTCGGTCTATAGAAGAGATATCCAAAGGACTTCTGCAGGTAGCCGATGAAAATACACCACTCACTACAAGGTTCAAGCTTGTCGTGAGTCTCTCGTCTTACGAAAGTCTCGCAACCCCAAACCTTGATATGTGCCAATGAGGGAGCTTTCCCTGTCCACATCTCGTGAGGTGTTTTGGTAACCTTCTTTGCAGGGACTAAGTTAAGGATATGGGCGGCAGTCTCTAAGGCATACCCCATAATGAGATAGGTAGCGAAGCATGGCTCTTCATGGAACGAACCATGTTTAGCAGGGTTCGATTACGCCTCTCAGCCACACCATTCAATTGTGGTGTCCTAGGTGGCGTCAATTGTGAACCGATTCGGCATTCCTTGAGGTAGTCTTGGAATTCAAGACTTAGGTACTCTCCTCCTCGATCGGATTGAAGCATCTTGATTTTCCTGCCTAACTGATTCTCCAATTCTTGTTTAAACTCTTTGAACTTTAAGGTCCCTGACTTGTTCTTGATTAAGTAGATATACCCATATCTGCTATAATCATCGGTGAAAGTCACATAGCAGCGACTTGCATCCCTTGTGGTGGATCTAAATGGACCATACACATCGGTGTGTATGACATCCAATAAACCCTCACCCCTTTCAAAAGTACCAGTGAAGGGTGACTTGGTCATCTTTCCATGTAAACAAGACTCACACATGTCATCATCCGTAAGGTCGAATGAATCCAACGCTCTATCCTTTTGGAGTTGGGCTATCCGTTTCTTGTTGACATATCTAAGACGACAATGCCACAAGCATGCTTTATCCAAACTATTGGAAGAATCGACACACAACACATTATTTCCTAAATTGTCTACAACCATCACAGTTCATATATTCCATTACAAGGCAATGCTTCAAAATAGAAAACACCATGAAGATAAGCATTAATAGAACCCTTTTCATTATCAAACGAATATCTAGATCCTTGTCTATACAAACCATGAAAAGAAATGATGTTTCTTGTCATATCTGGAGAATAGCAACAACTATTTAAATCTAGTCCTAATTCGTTACTAAGCACTAAAGAGTAAAATCCAATCTTGGTGACAGGCGATGATCTTCTGTTCCCCATGATCAAGTTTATCTTCCCATGCTCCATATCCCTATTTCTTCTTAGGCCCTGCAAATTAGAACAAATGTGAAAACCACATCCTGTATCAAGAACCCAAGAAATAGCATGTGATGAATCATTAGATTTAATACTACAAATACATGTAAAGGATGGCTTGATATTTCCATCCTTGATATCTTGCAGATACTTTGGGCAGCTTTGTTTCCAATGCCCTATTATACACTGCTCACTACAAGGTTCAAGCTTGTCGTGAGTCTCTCGTCTTACGAAAGTCTCGCAACCCCAAACCTTGATATGTGCCAATGACGGAGCTTTCCCTGTCCACATCTCATGAGGTGTTTTGGTAACCTTCTTTGCAGGGACTAAGTTAAGGATATGGGCGGCAGTCTCTAAGGCATACCCCATAATGAGATAGGTAGCGAAGCACGACTCTTCATGGAACGAACCATGTTTAGCAGGGTTCGATTACGCCTCTCAGCCACACCATTCAATTGTGGTGTCCTAGGTGGTGTCAATTGTGAACCGATTCGGCATTCCTTGAGGTAGTCTTGGAATTCAAGACTTAGGTACTCTCCTCCTCGATCGGATTGAAGCATCTTGATTTTCCTTCCTAACTGATTCTCCAATTCTTGTTTAAACTCTTTGAACTTTAAGGTCCCTGACTTGTTCTTGATTAAGTAGATATACCCATATCTGCTATAATCATCGGTGAAAGTCACATAGAAGCGACTCGCATCCCTTGTGGTGGATCTAAATGGACCATACACATCGGTGTGTATGACATCCAATAAACCCTCACCCCTTTCAAAAGTACCAGTGAAGGGTGACTTGGTCATCTTTCCATGTAAACAAGACTCACACACGTCATCATCCGTAAGGTCGAATGAATCCAACGCTCTATCCTTTTGGAGTTGGGCTATCCGTTTCTTGTTGACATATCTAAGACGACAATGCCACAAGCATGCTTTATCCAAACTATTGTAAGAATCGACACACAACACATTATTTCCTAAATTGTCTACAACCATCACAGTTCATATATTCCATTACAAGGCAATGCTTCAAAATAGAAAACACCATTAAGATAAGCATTAATAGAACCCTTTTCATTATCAAACGAATATCTAGATCCTTGTCTATACAAACCATGAAAAGAAATGATGTTTCTTGTCATATCTGGAGAATAGCAACAACTATTTAAATCTAGTCCTAATTCGTTACTAAGCACTAAAGAGTAAAATCCAATCTTGGTGACAGGCGATGATCTTCTGTTCCCCATGATCAAGTTTATCTTCCCATGCTCCATATCCCTATTTCTTCTTAGGCCCTGCAAATTAGAACAAATGTGAAAACCACATCCTGTATCAAGAACCCAAGAAATAGCATGTGATGAATCATTAGATTTAATACTACAAATACATGTAAAGGATGGCTTGATATTTCCATCCTTGATATCTTGCAGATACTTTGGGCAGCTTTGTTTCCAATTCCCTATTATACACTGCTCACTACAAGGTTCAAGCTTGTCGTGAGTCTCTCGTCTTACGAAAGTCTCGCAACCCCAAACCTTGATATGTGCCAATGAGGGAGCTTTCCCTGTCCACATCTCGTGAGGTGTTTTGGTAACCTTCTTTGCAGGGACTAAGTTAAGGATATGGGCGGCAGTCTCTAAGGCATACCCCATAATGAGATAGGTAGCGAAGCACGACTCTTCATGGAACGAACCATGTTTAGGGTTCGATTACACCTCTCAGCCACACCATTCAATTGTGGTGTCCTAGGTGGCGTCAATTGTGAACCGATTCGACATTCCTTGAGGTAGTCTTGGAATTCAAGACTTAGGTACTCTCCTCCTCGATCGGATTGAAGCATCTTGATTTTCCTGCCTAACTGATTCTCCAATTCTTGTTTAAACTATTTGAACTTTAAGGTCTCTGACTTGTTCTTGATTAAGTAGATATACCCATATCTGCTATAATCATCGGTGAAAGTCACATAGAAACGACTCGCATCCCTTGTGGTGGATCTAAATGGACCATACACATCGGTGTGTATGACATCCAATAAACCCTCACCCATTTCAAAAGTATCAGTGAAGGGTGACTTGGTCATCTTTCCATGTAAACAAGACTCACACACGTCATCATCCGTAAGGTCGAATGAATCCAACGCTCTATCCTTTTGGAGTTGGGCTATCCGTTTCTTGTTGACATATCTAAGACGACAATGCCACAAGCATGCTTTATCCAAACTATTGGAAGAATCGACACACAACACATCATTTCCTAAATTGTCTACAACCATCACAGTTCATATATTCCATTACAAGGCAATGCTTCAAAATAGAAAACACCATTAAGATAAGCATTAATAGAACCCTTTTCATTATCAAACGAATATCTAGATCCTTGTCTATACAAACCATGAAAATAAATGATGTTTCTTGTCATATCTGGAGAATAGCAACAACTATTTAAATCTAGTCCTAATTCGTTACTAAGCACTAAAGAGTAAAATCCAATCTTGGTGACAGGCGATGATCTTCTGTTCCCCATGATCAAGTTTATCTTCCCATGCTCCATATCCCTATTTCTTCTTAGGCCCTGCAAATTAGAACAAATGTGAAAACCACATCCTGTATCAAGAACCCAAGAAATAGCATGTGATGAATCATTAGATTTAATACTACAAATACATGTAAAGGATGGCTTGATATTTCCATCCTTGATATCTTGCAGATACTTTGGGCAGCTTTGTTTCCAATGCCTTGTTATACACTGCTCACTACAAGGTTCAAGCTTGTCGTGAGTCTCTCGTCTTACGAAAGTCTCGCAACCCCAAACCTTGATATGTGCCAACGAGGGAGCTTTCCCTGTCCACATCTCGTGAGGTGTTTTGGTAACCTTCTTTGCAGGGACTAAGTTAAGGATATGGGCGGCAGTCTCTAAGGCATATCCCATAATGAGATAGGTAGCGAAGCACGGCTCTTCATGGAACGAACCATGTTTAGCAGGGTTCGATTACGCCTCTCAGCCACACCATTCAATTGTGGTGTCCTAGGTGGCGTCAATTGTGAACCGATTCGGCATTCCTTGAGGTAGTCTTGGAATTCAAGACTTAGGTACTCTCCTCCTCAATCGGATTGAAGCATCTTGATTTTCCTGCCTAACTGATTCTCCACTTCTTGTTTAAACTCTTTGAACTTTAAGGTCTCTGACTTGTTCTTGATTAAGTAGATATACCCATATCTGCTATAATCATCGGTGAAAGTCACATAGAAGCGACTCGCATCCCTTGTGGTGGATCTAAATGGACCATACACATCGGTGTGTATGACATCCAATAAACCCTCACCCCTTTCAAAAGTACCAGTGAAGGGTGACTTGGTCATCTTTCCATGTAAACAAGACTCACACACGTCATCATCCGTAAGGTCGAATGAATCCAACGCTCTATCCTTTTGGAGTTGGGCTATCCGTTTCTTGTTGACATATCTAAGACGAAAATTCCACAAGCATGCTTTATCCAAACTATTGGAAGAATCGACACACAACACATTATTTCCTAAATTGTCTACAACCATCACAGTTCATATATTCCATTACAAGGCAATGCTTCAAAATAGAAAACACCATTAAGATAAGCATTAATAGAACCCTTTTCATTATCAAACGAATATCTAGATCCTTGTCTATACAAACCATGAAAAGAAATGATGTTTCTTGTCATATCTGGAGAATAGCAACAACTATTTAAATCTAGTCCTAATTCGTTACTAAGCACTAAAGAGTAAAATCCAATCTTGGTGACAGGCGATGATCTTCTGTTCCCCATAATCAAGTTTATCTTCCCATGCTCCATATCCCTATTTCTTCTTAGGCCCTGCAAATTAGAACAAATGTGAAAACCACATACTGTATCAAGAACCCAAGAAATAGCATGTGATGAATCATTAGATTTAATACTACAAATACATGTAAAGGATGGCTTGATATTTCCATCCTTGATATCTTGCAGATACTTTGGGCAGCTTTGTTTCCAATGCCCTGTTATACACTGCTCACTACAAGGTTCAAGCTTGTCGTGAGTCTCTCGTCTTACGAAAGTCTCGCAACCCCAAACCTTGATATGTGCCAACGAGGGAGCTTTCCCTGTCCACATCTCGTGAGGTGTTTTGGTAACCTTCTTTGCAGGGACTAAGTTAAGGATATGGGCGGCAGTCTCTAAGGCATATCCCATAATGAGATAGGTAGCGAAGCACGGCTCTTCATGGAACGAACCATGTTTAGCAGGGTTCGATTACGCCTCTCAGCCACACCATTCAATTGTGGTGTCCTAGGTGGCATCAATTGTGAACCGATTCGGCATTCCTTGAGGTAGTCTTGGAATTCAAGACTTAGGTACTCTCCTCCTCGATCGGATTGAAGCATCTTGATTTTCCTGCCTAACTGATTCTCCAATTCTTGTTTAAACTCTTTGAACTTTAAGGTCTCTGACTTGTTCTTGATTAAGTAGATATACCCATATCTGCTATAATCATCGGTGAAAGTCACATAGAAGCGACTCGCATCCCTTGTGGTGGATCTAAATGGACCATACACATCGGTGTGTATGACATCCAATAAACCCTCACCCCTTTCAAAAGTACCAGTGAAGGGTGACTTGGTCATCTTTCCATGTAAACAAGACTCACACACGTCATCATCCGTAAGGTCGAATGAATCCAACGCTCTATCCTTTTGGAGTTGGGCTATCCGTTTCTTGTTGACATATCTAAGACGACAATGCCACAAGCATGCTTTATCCAAACTATTGGAAGAATCGACACACAACACATTATTTCCTAAATTGTCTACAACCATCACAGTTCATATATTCCATTACAAGGCAATGCTTCAAAATAGAAAACACCATTAAGATAAGCATTAATAGAACCCTTTTCATTATCAAACGAATATCTAGATCCTTGTCTATACAAACCATGAAAAGAAATGATGTTTCTTGTCATATCTGGAGAATAGCAACAACTATTTAAATCTAGTCCTAATTCGTTACTAAGCACTAAAGAGTAAAATCCAATCTTGGTGACAGGCGATGATCTTCTGTTCCCCATGATCAAGTTTATCTTCCCATGCTCCATATCCCTATTTCTTCTTAGGCCCTGCAAATTAGAACAAATGTGAAAACCACATCCTGTATCAAGAACCCAAGAAATAGCATGTGATGAATCATTAGATTTAATACTACAAATACATGTAAAGGATGGCTTGATATTTCCATCCTTGATATCTTGCAGATACTTTGGGCAGCTTTGTTTCCAATGCCCTGTTATACACTGCTCACTACAAGGTTCAAGCTTGTCGTGAGTCTCTCGTCTTACGAAAGTCTCGCAACCCCAAACCTTGATATGTGCCAACGAGGGAGCTTTCCCTGTCCACATCTCGTGAGGTGTTTTGGTAACCTTCTTTGCAGGGACTAAGTTAAGGATATGGGCGGCAGTCTCTAAGGCATATCCCATAATGAGATAGGTAGCGAAGCACGGCTCTTCATGGAACGAACCATGTTTAGCAGGGTTCGATTACGCCTCTCAGCCACACCATTCAATTGTGGTGTCCTAGGTGGCGTCAATTGTGAACCGATTCGGCATTCCTTGAGGTAGTCTTGGAATTCAAGACTTAGGTACTCTCCTCCTCGATCGGATTGAAGCATCTTGATTTTCCTGCCTAACTGATTCTCCAATTCTTGTTTAAACTCTTTGAACTTTAAGGTCTCTGACTTGTTCTTGATTAAGTAGATATACCCATATCTGCTATAATCATCGGTGAAAGTCACATAGAAGCGACTCGCATCCCTTGTGGTGGATCTAAATAGACCATACACATCGGTGTGTATGACATCCAATAAACCCTCACCCCTTTCAAAAGTACCAGTGAAGGGTGACTTGGTCATCTTTCCATGTAAACAAGACTCACACACGTCATCATCCGTAAGGTCGAATGAATCCAACGCTCTATCCTTTTGGAGTTGGGCTATCCGTTTCTTGTTGACATATCTAAGACGACAATGCCACAAGCACGCTTTATCCAAACTATTGGAAGAATCGACACACAACACATTATTTCCTAAATTGTCTACAACCATCACAGTTCATATATTCCATTACAAGGCAATGCTTCAAAATAGAAAACACCATTAAGATAAGCATTAATAGAACCCTTTTCATTATCAAACGAATATCTAGATCCTTGTCTATACAAACCATGAAAAGAAATGATGTTTCTTGTCATATCTGGAGAATAGCAACAACTATTTAAATCTAGTCCTAATTCGTTACTAAGCACTAAAGAGTAAAATCCAATCTTGGTGACAGGCGATGATCTTCTGTTCCCCATGATCAAGTTTATCTTCCCATGCTCCATATCCCTATTTCTTCTTAGGCCCTGCAAATTAGAACAAATGTGAAAACCATATCCTGTATCAAGAACCCAAGAAATAGCATGTGATGAATCATTAGATTTAATACTACAAATACATGTAAAGGATGGCTTGATATTTCCATCCTTGATATCTTGCAGATACTTTGGGCAGCTTTGTTTCCAATGCCCTGTTATACACTGCTCACTACAAGGTTCAAGCTTGTCGTGAGTCTCTCGTCTTACGAAAGTCTCGCAACCCCAAACCTTGATATGTGCCAACGAGGGAGCTTTCCCTGTCCACATCTCGTGAGGTGTTTTGGTAACCTTCTTTGCAGGGACTAAGTTAAGGATATGGGCGGCAGTCTCTAAGGCATATCCCATAATGAGATAGGTAGCGAAGCATGGCTCTTCATGGAACGAACCATGTTTAGCAGGGTTCGATTACGCCTCTCAGCCACACCATTCAATTGTGGTGTCCTAGGTGGCGTCAATTGTGAACCGATTCGGCATTCCTTGAGGTAGTCTTGGAATTCAAGACTTAGGTACTCTCCTCCTCGATCGGATTGAAGCATCTTGATTTTCCTGCCTAACTGATTCTCCAATTCTTGTTTAAACTCTTTGAACTTTAAGGTCTCTGACTTGTTCTTGATTAAGTAGATATACCCATATCTGCTATAATCATCGGTGAAAGTCACATAGAAGCGACTCGCATCCCTTGTGGTGGATCTAAATAGACCATACACATCGGTGTGTATGACATCCAATAAACCCTCACCCCTTTCAAAAGTACCAGTGAAGGGTGACTTGGTCATCTTTCCATGTAAACAAGACTCACACACGTCATCATCCGTAAGGTCGAATGAATCCAACGCTCTATCCTTTTGGAGTTGGGCTATCCGTTTCTTGTTGACATATCTAAGACGACAATGCCACAAGCACGCTTTATCCAAACTATTGGAAGAATCGACACACAACACATTATTTCCTAAATTGTCTACAACCATCACAGTTCATATATTCCATTACAAGGCAATGCTTCAAAATAGAAAACACCATTAAGATAAGCATTAATAGAACCCTTTTCATTATCAAACGAATATCTAGATCCTTGTCTATACAAACCATGAAAAGAAATGATGTTTCTTGTCATATCTGGAGAATAGCAACAACTATTTAAATCTAGTCCTAATTCGTTACTAAGCACTAAAGAGTAAAATCCAATCTTGGTGACAGGCGATGATCTTCTGTTCCCCATGATCAAGTTTATCTTCCCATGCTCCATATCCCTATTTCTTCTTAGGCCCTGCAAATTAGAACAAATGTGAAAACCATATCCTGTATCAAGAACCCAAGAAATAGCATGTGATGAATCATTAGATTTAATACTACAAATACATGTAAAGGATGGCTTGATATTTCCATCCTTGATATCTTGCAGATACTTTGGGCAGCTTTGTTTCCAATGCCCTGTTATACACTGCTCACTACAAGGTTCAAGCTTGTCGTGAGTCTCTCGTCTTACGAAAGTCTCGCAACCCCAAACCTTGATATGTGCCAACGAGGGAGCTTTCCCTGTCCACATCTCGTGAGGTGTTTTGGTAACCTTCTTTGCAGGGACTAAGTTAAGGATATGGGCGGCAGTCTCTAAGGCATATCCCATAATGAGATAGGTAGCGAAGCACGGCTCTTCATGGAACGAACCATGTTTAGCAGGGTTCGATTACGCCTCTCAGCCACACCATTCAATTGTGGTGTCCTAGGTGGCGTCAATTGTGAACCGATTCGGCATTCCTTGAGGTAGTCTTGGAATTCAAGACTTAGGTACTCTCCTCCTCGATCGGATTGAAGCATCTTGATTTTCCTGCCTAACTGATTCTCCAATTCTTGTTTAAACTCTTTGAACTTTAAGGTCTCTGACTTGTTCTTGATTAAGTAGATATACCCATATCTGCTATAATCATCGGTGAAAGTCACATAGAAGCGACTCGCATCCCTTGTGGTGGATCTAAATGGACCATACACATCGGTGTGTATGACATCCAATAAACCCTCACCCCTTTCAAAAGTACCAGTGAAGGGTGACTTGGTCATCTTTCCATGTAAACAAGACTCACACACGTCATCATCCGTAAGGTCGAATGAATCCAACGCTCTATCCTTTTGGAGTTGGGCTATCCGTTTCTTGTTGACATATCTAAGACGACAATGCCACAAGCATGCTTTATCCAAACTATTGGAAGAATCGACACACAACACATTATTTCCTAAATTGTCTACAACCATCACAGTTCATATATTCCATTACAAGGCAATGCTTCAAAATAGAAAACACCATTAAGATAAGCATTAATAGAACCCTTTTCATTATCAAACGAATATCTAGATCCTTGTCTATACAAACCATGAAAAGAAATGATGTTTCTTGTCATATCTGGAGAATAGCAACAACTATTTAAATCTAGTCCTAATTCGTTACTAAGCACTAAAGAGTAAAATCCAATCTTGGTGACAGGCGATGATCTTCTGTTCCCCATGATCAAGTTTATCTTCCCATGCTCCATATCCCTATTTCTTCTTAGGCCCTGCAAATTAGAACAAATGTGAAAACCATATCCTGTATCAAGAACCCAAGAAATAGCATGTGATGAATCATTTGATTTAATACTACAAATACATGTAAAGGATGGCTTGATATTTCCATCCTTGATATCTTGCAGATACTTTGGGCAGCTTTGTTTCCAATGCCCTATTATACACTGCTCACTACAAGGTTCAAGCTTGTCGTGAGTCTCTCGTCTTACGAAAGTCTCGCAACCCCAAACCTTGATATGTGCCAACGAGGGAGCTTTCCCTGTCCACATCTCGTGAGGTGTTTTGGTAACCTTCTTTGCAGGGACTAAGTTAAGGATATGGGCGGCAGTCTCTAAGGCATATCCCATAATGAGATAGGTAGCAAAGCACGACTCTTCATGGAACGAACCATGTTTAGCAGGGTTCGATTACGCCTCTCAGCCACACCATTCAATTGTGGTGTCCTAGGTGGCGTCAATTGTGAACCGATTCGGCATTCCTTGAGGTAGTCTTGGAATTCAAGACTTAGGTACTCTCCTCCTCGATCGGATTGAAGCATCTTGATTTTCCTGCCTAACTGATTCTCCAATTCTTGTTTAAACTCTTTGAACTTTAAGGTCTCTGACTTGTTCTTGATTAAGTAGATATACCCATATCTGCTATAATCATCGGTGAAAGTCACATAGAAGCGACTCGCATCCCTTGTGGTGGATCTAAATGGACCATACACATCGGTGTGTATGACATCCAATAAACCCTCACCCCTTTCAAAAGTACCAGTGAAGGGTGACTTGGTCATCTTTCCATGTAAACAAGACTCACACACGTCATCATCCGTAAGGTCGAATGAATCCAACGCTCTATCCTTTTGGAGTTGGGCTATCCGTTTCTTGTTGACATATCTAAGACGACAATGCCACAAGCATGCTTTATCCAAACTATTGGAAGAATCGACACACAACACATTATTTCCTAAATTGTCTACAACCATCACAGTTCATATATTCCATTACAAGGCAATGCTTCAAAATAGAAAACACCATTAAGATAAGCATTAATAGAACCCTTTTCATTATCAAACGAATATCTAGATCCTTGTCTATACAAACCATGAAAAGAAATGATGTTTCTTGTCATATCTGGAGAATAGCAACAACTATTTAAATCTAGTCCTAATTCGTTACTAAGCACTAAAGAGTAAAATCCAATCTTGGTGACAGGCGATGATCTTCTGTTCCCCATGATCAAGTTTATCTTCCCATGCTCCATATCCCTATTTCTTCTTAGGCCCTGCAAATTAGAACAAATGTGAAAACCACATCCTGTATCAAGAACCCAAGAAATAGCATGTGATGAATCATTAGATTTAATACTACAAATACATGTAAAGGATGGGTTGATATTTCCATCCTTGATATCTTGCAGATACTTTGGGCAGCTTTGTTTCCAATGCCCTGTTATACACTGCTCACTACAAGGTTCAAGCTTGTCGTGAGTCTCTCCTCTTACGAAAGTCTCGCAACCCCAAACCTTGATATGTGCCAACGAGGGAGCTTTCCCTGTCCACATCTCGTGAGGTGTTTTGGTAACCTTCTTTGCAGGGACTAAGTTAAGGATATGGGCGGCAGTCTCTAAGGCATATCCCATAATGAGATAGGTAGCGAAGCACGGCTCTTCATGGAACGAACCATGTTTAGCAGGGTTCGATTACGCCTCTTAGCCACACCATTCAATTGTGGTGTCCTAGGTGGCGTCAATTGTGAACCGATTCGGCATTCCTTGAGGTAGTCTTGGAATTCAAGACTTAGGTACTCTCCTCCTCGATCGGATTGAAGCATCTTGATTTTCCTGCCTAACTGATTCTCCAATTCTTGTTTAAACTCTTTGAACTTTAAGGTCTCTGACTTGTTCTTGATTAAGTAGATATACCCATATCTGCTATAATCATCGGTGAAAGTCACATAGAAGCGACTCGCATCCCTTGTGGTGGATCTAAATAGACCATACACATCGGTGTGTATGACATCCAATAAACCCTCACCCCTTTCAAAAGTACCAGTGAAGGGTGACTTGGTCATCTTTCCATGTAAACAAGACTCACACACGTCATCATCCGTAAGGTCGAATGAATCCAACGCTCTATCCTTTTGGAGTTGGGCTATCCGTTTCTTGTTGACATATCTAAGACGACAATGCCACAAGCACGCTTTATCCAAACTATTGGAAGAATCGACACACAACACATTATTTCCTAAATTGTCTACAACCATCACAGTTCATATATTCCATTACAAGGCAATGCTTCAAAATAGAAAACACCATTAAGATAAGCATTAATAGAACCCTTTTCATTATCAAACGAATATCTAGATCCTTGTCTATACAAACCATGAAAAGAAATGATGTTTCTTGTCATATCTGGAGAATAGCAACAACTATTTAAATCTAGTCCTAATTCGTTACTAAGCACTAAAGAGTAAAATCCAATCTTGGTGACAGGCGATGATCTTCTGTTCCCCATGATCAAGTTTATCTTCCCATGCTCCATATCCCTATTTCTTCTTAGGCCCTGCAAATTAGAACAAATGTGAAAACCATATCCTGTATCAAGAACCCAAGAAATAGCATGTGATGAATCATTAGATTTAATACTACAAATACATGTAAAGGATGGCTTGATATTTCCATCCTTGATATCTTGCAGATACTTTGGGCAGCTTTGTTTCCAATGCCCTGTTATACACTGCTCACTACAAGGTTCAAGCTTGTCGTGAGTCTCTCGTCTTACGAAAGTCTCGCAACCCCAAACCTTGATATGTGCCAACGAGGGAGCTTTCCCTGTCCACATCTCGTGAGGTGTTTTGGTAACCTTCTTTGCAGGGACTAAGTTAAGGATATGGGCGGCAGTCTCTAAGGCATATCCCATAATGAGATAGGTAGCGAAGCACGGCTCTTCATGGAACGAACCATGTTTAGCAGGGTTCGATTACGCCTCTCAGCCACACCATTCAATTGTGGTGTCCTAGGTGGCGTCAATTGTGAACCGATTCGGCATTCCTTGAGGTAGTCTTGGAATTCAAGACTTAGGTACTCTCCTCCTCGATCGGATTGAAGCATCTTGATTTTCCTGCCTAACTGATTCTCCAATTCTTGTTTAAACTCTTTGAACTTTAAGGTCTCTGACTTGTTCTTGATTAAGTAGATATACCCATATCTGCTATAATCATCGGTGAAAGTCACATAGAAGCGACTCGCATCCCTTGTGGTGGATCTAAATGGACCATACACATCGGTGTGTATGACATCCAATAAACCCTCACCCCTTTCAAAAGTACCAGTGAAGGGTGACTTGGTCATCTTTCCATGTAAACAAGACTCACACACGTCATCATCCGTAAGGTCGAATGAATCCAACGCTCTATCCTTTTGGAGTTGGGCTATCCGTTTCTTGTTGACATATCTAAGACGACAATGCCACAAGCATGCTTTATCCAAACTATTGGAAGAATCGACACACAACACATTATTTCCTAAATTGTCTACAACCATCACAGTTCATATATTCCATTACAAGGCAATGCTTCAAAATAGAAAACACCATTAAGATAAGCATTAATAGAACCCTTTTCATTATCAAACGAATATCTAGATCCTTGTCTATACAAACCATGAAAAGAAATGATGTTTCTTGTCATATCTGGAGAATAGCAACAACTATTTAAATCTAGTCCTAATTCGTTACTAAGCACTAAAGAGTAAAATCCAATCTTGGTGACAGGCGATGATCTTCTGTTCCCCATGATCAAGTTTATCTTCCCATGCTCCATATCCCTATTTCTTCTTAGGCCCTGCAAATTAGAACAAATGTGAAAACCATATCCTGTATCAAGAACCCAAGAAATAGCATGTGATGAATCATTTGATTTAATACTACAAATACATGTAAAGGATGGCTTGATATTTCCATCCTTGATATCTTGCAGATACTTTGGGCAGCTTTGTTTCCAATGCCCTATTATACACTGCTCACTACAAGGTTCAAGCTTGTCGTGAGTCTCTCGTCTTACGAAAGTCTCGCAACCCCAAACCTTGATATGTGCCAACGAGGGAGCTTTCCCTGTCCACATCTCGTGAGGTGTTTTGGTAACCTTCTTTGCAGGGACTAAGTTAAGGATATGGGCGGCAGTCTCTAAGGCATATCCCATAATGAGATAGGTAGCAAAGCACGACTCTTCATGGAACGAACCATGTTTAGCAGGGTTCGATTACGCCTCTCAGCCACACCATTCAATTGTGGTGTCCTAGGTGGCGTCAATTGTGAACCGATTCGGCATTCCTTGAGGTAGTCTTGGAATTCAAGACTTAGGTACTCTCCTCCTCGATCGGATTGAAGCATCTTGATTTTCCTGCCTAACTGATTCTCCAATTCTTGTTTAAACTCTTTGAACTTTAAGGTCTCTGACTTGTTCTTGATTAAGTAGATATACCCATATCTGCTATAATCATCGGTGAAAGTCACATAGAAGCGACTCGCATCCCTTGTGGTGGATCTAAATGGACCATACACATCGGTGTGTATGACATCCAATAAACCCTCACCCCTTTCAAAAGTACCAGTGAAGGGTGACTTGGTCATCTTTCCATGTAAACAAGACTCACACACGTCATCATCCGTAAGGTCGAATGAATCCAACGCTCTATCCTTTTGGAGTTGGGCTATCCGTTTCTTGTTGACATATCTAAGACGACAATGCCACAAGCATGCTTTATCCAAACTATTGGAAGAATCGACACACAACACATTATTTCCTAAATTGTCTACAACCATCACAGTTCATATATTCCATTACAAGGCAATGCTTCAAAATAGAAAACACCATTAAGATAAGCATTAATAGAACCCTTTTCATTATCAAACGAATATCTAGATCCTTGTCTATACAAACCATGAAAAGAAATGATGTTTCTTGTCATATCTGGAGAATAGCAACAACTATTTAAATCTAGTCCTAATTCGTTACTAAGCACTAAAGAGTAAAATCCAATCTTGGTGACAGGCGATGATCTTCTGTTCCCCATGATCAAGTTTATCTTCCCATGCTCCATATCCCTATTTCTTCTTAGGCCCTGCAAATTAGAACAAATGTGAAAACCACATCCTGTATCAAGAACCCAAGAAATAGCATGTGATGAATCATTAGATTTAATACTACAAATACATGTAAAGGATGGGTTGATATTTCCATCCTTGATATCTTGCAGATACTTTGGGCAGCTTTGTTTCCAATGCCCTGTTATACACTGCTCACTACAAGGTTCAAGCTTGTCGTGAGTCTCTCCTCTTACGAAAGTCTCGCAACCCCAAACCTTGATATGTGCCAACGAGGGAGCTTTCCCTGTCCACATCTCGTGAGGTGTTTTGGTAACCTTCTTTGCAGGGACTAAGTTAAGGATATGGGCGGCAGTCTCTAAGGCATATCCCATAATGAGATAGGTAGCGAAGCACGGCTCTTCATGGAACGAACCATGTTTAGCAGGGTTCGATTACGCCTCTTAGCCACACCATTCAATTGTGGTGTCCTAGGTGGCGTCAATTGTGAACCGATTCGGCATTCCTTGAGGTAGTCTTGGAATTCAAGACTTAGGTACTCTCCTCCTCGATCGGATTGAAGCATCTTGATTTTCCTGCCTAACTGATTCTCCAATTCTTGTTTAAACTCTTTGAACTTTAAGGTCTCTGACTTGTTCTTGATTAAGTAGATATACCCATATCTGCTATAATCATCGGTGAAAGTCACATAGAAGCGACTCGCATCCCTTGTGGTGGATCTAAATGGACCATACACATCGGTGTGTATGACATCCAATAAACCCTCACCCCTTTCAAAAGTACCAGTGAAGGGTGACTTGGTCATCTTTCCATGTAAACAAGACTCACACACGTCATCATCCGTAAGGTCGAATGAATCCAACGCTCTATCCTTTTGGAGTTGGGCTATCCGTTTCTTGTTGACATATCTAAGACGACAATGCCACAAGCATGCTTTATCCAAACTATTGGAAGAATCGACACACAACACATTATTTCCTAAATTGTCTACAACCATCACAGTTCATATATTCCATTACAAGGCAATGCTTCAAAATAGAAAACACCATTAAGATAAGCATTAATAGAACCCTTTTCATTATCAAACGAATATCTAGATCCTTGTCTATACAAACCATGAAAAGAAATGATGTTTCTTGTCATATCTGGAGAATAGCAACAACTATTTAAATCTAGTCCTAATTCGTTACTAAGCACTAAAGAGTAAAATCCAATCTTGGTGACAGGCGATGATCTTCTGTTCCCCATGATCAAGTTTATCTTCCCATGCTCCATATCCCTATTTCTTCTTAGGCCCTGCAAATTAGAACAAATGTGAAAACCACATCCTGTATCAAGAACCCAAGAAATAGCATGTGATGAATCATTAGATTTAATAGTACAATACATGTAAAGGATGGCTTGATATTTCCATCCTTGATATCTTGCAGATACTTTGGGCAGCTTTGTTTCCAATGCCCTGTTATACACTGCTCACTACAAGGTTCAAGGTTGTCGTGAGTCTCTCGTCTTACGAAAGTCTCGCAACCCCAAACCTTGATATGTGCCAACGAGGGAGCTTTCCCTGTCCACATCTCGTGAGGTGTTTTGGTAACCTTCTTTGCAGGGACTAAGTTAAGGATATGGGCGGCAGTCTCTAAGGCATATCCCATAATGAGATAGGTAGCGAAGCGCGGCTCTTCATGGAACGAACCATGTTTAGCAGGGTTCGATTACGCCTCTTAGCCACACCATTCAATTGTGGTGTCCTAGGTGGCGTCAATTGTGAACCGATTCGGCATTCCTTGAGGTAGTCTTGGAATTCAAGACTTAGGTACTCTCCTCCTCGATCGGATTGAAGCATCTTGATTTTCCTGCCTAACTGATTCTCCAATTCTTGTTTAAACTCTTTGAACTTTAAGGTCTCTGACTTGTTCTTGATTAAGTAGATATACCCATATCTGCTATAATCATCGGTGAAAGTCACATAGAAGCGACTCGCATCCCTTGTGGTGGATCTAAATGGACCATACACATCGGTGTGTATGACATCCAATAAACCCTCACCCCTTTCAAAAGTACCAGTGAAGGGTGACTTGGTCATCTTTCCATGTAAACAAGACTCACACACGTCATCATCCGTAAGGTCGAATGAATCCAACGCTCTATCCTTTTGGAGTTGGGCTATCCGTTTCTTGTTGACATATCTAAGACGACAATGCCACAAGCATGCTTTATCCAAACTATTGGAAGAATCGACACACAACACATTATTTCCTAAATTGTCTACAACCATCACAGTTCATATATTCCATTACAAGGCAATGCTTCAAAATAGAAAACACCATTAAGATAAGCATTAATAGAACCCTTTTCATTATCAAACGAATATCTAGATCCTTGTCTATACAAACCATGAAAAGAAATGATGTTTCTTGTCATATCTGGAGAATAGCAACAACTATTTAAATCTAGTCCTAATTCGTTACTAAGCACTAAAGAGTAAAATCCAATCTTGGTGACAGGCGATGATCTTCTGTTCCCCATGATCAAGTTTATCTTCCCATGCTCCATATCCCTATTTCTTCTTAGGCCCTGCAAATTAGAACAAATGTGAAAACCACATCCTGTATCAAGAACCCAAGAAATAGCATGTGATGAATCATTAGATTTAATACTACAAATACATGTAAAGGATGGCTTGATATTTCCATCCTTGATATCTTGCAGATACTTTGGGCAGCTTTGTTTCCAATGCCCTGTTATACACTGCTCACTACAAGGTTCAAGGTTGTCGTGAGTCTCTCGTCTTACGAAAGTCTCGCAACCCCAAACCTTGATATGTGCCAACGAGGGAGCTTTCCCTGTCCACATCTCGTGAGGTGTTTTGGTAACCTTCTTTGCAGGGACTAAGTTAAGGATATGGGCGGCAGTCTCTAAGGCATATCCCATAATGAGATAGGTAGCGAAGCACGGCTCTTCATGGAACGAACCATGTTTAGCAGGGTTCGATTACGCCTCTTAGCCACACCATTCAATTGTGGTGTCCTAGGTGGCGTCAATTGTGAACCGATTCGGCATTCCTTGAGGTAGTCTTGGAATTCAAGACTTAGGTACTCTCCTCCTCGATCGGATTGAAGCATCTTGATTTTCCTGCCTAACTGATTCTCCAATTCTTGTTTAAACTCTTTGAACTTTAAGGTCTCTGACTTGTTCTTGATTAAGTAGATATACCCATATCTGCTATAATCATCGGTGAAAGTCACATAGAAGCGACTTGCATCCCTTGTGGTGGATCTAAATGGACCATACACATCGGTGTGTATGACATCCAATAAACCCTCACCCCTTTCAAAAGTACCAGTGAAGGGTGACTTGGTCATCTTTCCATGTAAACAAGACTCACACACGTCATCATCCGTAAGGTCGAATGAATCCAACGCTCTATCCTTTTGGAGTTGGGCTATCCGTTTCTTGTTGACATATCTAAGACGACAATGCCACAAGCATGCTTTATCCAAACTATTGGAAGAATCGACACACAACACATTATTTCCTAAATTGTCTACAACCATCACAGTTCATATATTCCATTACAAGGCAATGCTTCAAAATAGAAAACACCATTAAGATAAGCATTAATAGAACCCTTTTCATTATCAAACGAATATCTAGATCCTTGTCTATACAAACCATGAAAAGAAATGATGTTTCTTGTCATATCTGGAGAATAGCAACAACTATTTAAATCTAGTCCTAATTCGTTACTAAGCACTAAAGAGTAAAATCCAATCTTGGTGACAGGCGATGATCTTCTGTTCCCCATGATCAAGTTTATCTTCCCATGCTCCATATCCCTATTTCTTCTTAGGCCCTACAAATTAGAACAAATGTGAAAACCACATCCTGTATCAAGAACCCAAGAAATAGCATGTGATGAATCATTAGATTTAATACTACAAATACATGTAAAGGATGGCTTGATATTTCCATCCTTGATATCTTGCAGATACTTTGGGCAGCTTTGTTTCCAATGCCCTGTTATACACTGCTCACTACAAGGTTCAAGCTTGTCGTGAGTCTCTCGTCTTACGAAAGTCTCGCAACCCCAAACCTTGATATGTGCCAACGAGGGAGCTTTCCCTGTCCACATCTCGTGAGGTGTTTTGGTAACCTTCTTTGCAGGGACTAAGTTAAGGATATGGGCGGCAGTCTCTAAGGCATATCCCATAATGAGATAGGTAGCGAAGCACGGCTCTTCATGGAACGAACCATGTTTAGCAGGGTTCGATTACGCCTCTTAGCCACACCATTCAATTGTGGTGTCCTAGGTGGCGTCAATTGTGAACCGATTCGGCATTCCTTGAGGTAGTCTTGGAATTCAAGACTTAGGTACTCTCCTCCTCGATCGGATTGAAGCATCTTGATTTTCCTGCCTAACTGATTCTCCAATTCTTGTTTAAACTCTTTGAACTTTAAGGTCTCTGACTTGTTCTTGATTAAGTAGATATACCCATATCTGCTATAATCATCGGTGAAAGTCACATAGAAGCGACTCGCATCCCTTGTGGTGGATCTAAATGGACCATACACATCGGTGTGTATGACATCCAATAAACCCTCACCCCTTTCAAAAGTACCAGTGAAGGGTGACTTGGTCATCTTTCCATGTAAACAAGACTCACACACGTCATCATCCGTAAGGTCGAATGAATCCAACGCTCTATCCTTTTGGAGTTGGGCTATCCGTTTCTTGTTGACATATCTAAGACGACAATGCCACAAGCATGCTTTATCCAAACTATTGGAAGAATCGACACACAACACATTATTTCCTAAATTGTCTACAACCATCACAGTTCATATATTCCATTACAAGGCAATGCTTCAAAATAGAAAACACCATTAAGATAAGCATTAATAGAACCCTTTTCATTATCAAACGAATATCTAGATCCTTGTCTATACAAACCATGAAAAGAAATGATGTTTCTTGTCATATCTGGAGAATAGCAACAACTATTTAAATCTAGTCCTAATTCGTTACTAAGCACTAAAGAGTAAAATCCAATCTTGGTGACAGGCGATGATCTTCTGTTCCCCATGATCAAGTTTATCTTCCCATGCTCCATATCCCTATTTCTTCTTAGGCCCTGCAAATTAGAACAAATGTGAAAACCACATCCTGTATCAAGAACCCAAGAAATAGCATGTGATGAATCATTAGATTTAATACTACAAATACATGTAAAGGATGGCTTGATATTTCCATCCTTGATATCTTGCAGATACTTTGGGCAGCTTTGTTTCCAATGCCCTGTTATACACTGCTCACTACAAGGTTCAAGGTTGTCGTGAGTCTCTCGTCTTACGAAAGTCTCGCAACCCCAAACCTTGATATGTGCCAACGAGGGAGCTTTCCCTGTCCACATCTCGTGAGGTGTTTTGGTAACCTTCTTTGCAGGGACTAAGTTAAGGATATGGGCGGCAGTCTCTAAGGCATATCCCATAATGAGATAGGTAGCGAAGCACGGCTCTTCATGGAACGAACCATGTTTAGCAGGGTTCGATTACGCCTCTTAGCCACACCATTCAATTGTGGTGTCCTAGGTGGCGTCAATTGTGAACCGATTCGGCATTCCTTGAGGTAGTCTTGGAATTCAAGACTTAGGTACTCTCCTCCTCGATCGGATTGAAGCATCTTGATTTTCCTGCCTAACTGATTCTCCAATTCTTGTTTAAACTCTTTGAACTTTAAGGTCTCTGACTTGTTCTTGATTAAGTAGATATACCCATATCTGCTATAATCATCGGTGAAAGTCACATAGAAGCGACTCGCATCCCTTGTGGTGGATCTAAATGGACCATACACATCGGTGTGTATGACATCCAATAAACCCTCACCCCTTTCAAAAGTACCAGTGAAGGGTGACTTGGTCATCTTTCCATGTAAACAAGACTCACACACGTCATCATCCGTAAGGTCGAATGAATCCAACGCTCTATCCTTTTGGAGTTGGGCTATCCGTTTCTTGTTGACATATCTAAGACGACAATGCCACAAGCATGCTTTATCCAAACTATTGGAAGAATCGACACACAACACATTATTTCCTAAATTGTCTACAACCATCACAGTTCATATATTCCATTACAAGGCAATGCTTCAAAATAGAAAACACCATTAAGATAAGCATTAATAGAACCCTTTTCATTATCAAACGAATATCTAGATCCTTGTCTATACAAACCATGAAAAGAAATGATGTTTCTTGTCATATCTGGAGAATAGCAACAACTATTTAAATCTAGTCCTAATTCGTTACTAAGCACTAAAGAGTAAAATCCAATCTTGGTGACAGGCGATGATCTTCTGTTCCCCATGATCAAGTTTATCTTCCCATGCTCCATATCCCTATTTCTTCTTAGGCCCTGCAAATTAGAACAAATGTGAAAACCACATCCTGTATCAAGAACCCAAGAAATAGCATGTGATGAATCATTAGATTTAATAGTACAAATACATGTAAAGGATGGCTTGATATTTCCATCCTTGATATCTTGCAGATACTTTGGGCAGCTTTGTTTCCAATGCCCTGTTATACACTGCTCACTACAAGGTTCAAGGTTGTCGTGAGTCTCTCGTCTTACGAAAGTCTCGCAACCCCAAACCTTGATATGTGCCAACGAGGGAGCTTTCCCTGTCCACATCTCGTGAGGTGTTTTGGTAACCTTCTTTGCAGGGACTAAGTTAAGGATATGGGCGGCAGTCTCTAAGGCATATCCCATAATGAGATAGGTAGCGAAGCACGGCTCTTCATGGAACGAACCATGTTTAGCAGGGTTCGATTACGCCTCTTAGCCACACCATTCAATTGTGGTGTCCTAGGTGGCGTCAATTGTGAACCGATTCGGCATTCCTTGAGGTAGTCTTGGAATTCAAGACTTAGGTACTCTCCTCCTCGATCGGATTGAAGCATCTTGATTTTCCTGCCTAACTGATTCTCCAATTCTTGTTTAAACTCTTTGAACTTTAAGGTCTCTGACTTGTTCTTGATTAAGTAGATATACCCATATCTGCTATAATCATCGGTGAAAGTCACATAGAAGCGACTCGCATCCCTTGTGGTGGATCTAAATGGACCATACACATCGGTGTGTATGACATCCAATAAACCCTCACCCCTTTCAAAAGTACCAGTGAAGGGTGACTTGGTCATCTTTCCATGTAAACAAGACTCACACACGTCATCATCCGTAAGGTCGAATGAATCCAACGCTCTATCCTTTTGGAGTTGGGCTATCCGTTTCTTGTTGACATATCTAAGACGACAATGCCACAAGCATGCTTTATCCAAACTATTGGAAGAATCGACACACAACACATTATTTCCTAAATTGTCTACAACCATCACAGTTCATATATTCCATTACAAGGCAATGCTTCAAAATAGAAAACACCATTAAGATAAGCATTAATAGAACCCTTTTCATTATCAAACGAATATCTAGATCCTTGTCTATACAAACCATGAAAAGAAATGATGTTTCTTGTCATATCTGGAGAATAGCAACAACTATTTAAATCTAGTCCTAATTCGTTACTAAGCACTAAAGAGTAAAATCCAATCTTGGTGACAGGCGATGATCTTCTGTTCCCCATGATCAAGTTTATCTTCCCATGCTCCATATCCCTATTTCTTCTTAGGCCCTGCAAATTAGAACAAATGTGAAAACCACATCCTGTATCAAGAACCCAAGAAATAGCATGTGATGAATCATTAGATTTAATACTACAAATACATGTAAAGGATGGCTTGATATTTCCATCCTTGATATCTTGCAGATACTTTGGGCAGCTTTGTTTCCAATGCCCTGTTATACACTGCTCACTACAAGGTTCAAGCTTGTCGTGAGTCTCTCGTCTTACGAAAGTCTCGCAACCCCAAACCTTGATATGTGCCAACGAGGGAGCTTTCCCTGTCCACATCTCGTGAGGTGTTTTGGTAACCTTCTTTGCAGGGACTAAGTTAAGGATATGGGCGGCAGTCTCTAAGGCATATCCCATAATGAGATAGGTAGCGAAGCACGACTCTTCATGGAACGAACCATGTTTAGCAGGGTTCGATTACGCCTCTTAGCCACACCATTCAATTGTGGTGTCCTAGGTGGCGTCAATTGTGAACCGATTCGGCATTCCTTGAGGTAGTCTTGGAATTCAAGACTTAGGTACTCTCCTCCTCGATCGGATTGAAGCATCTTGATTTTCCTGCCTAACTGATTCTCCAATTCTTGTTTAAACTCTTTGAACTTTAAGGTCTCTGACTTGTTCTTGATTAAGTAGATATACCCATATCTGCTATAATCATCGGTGAAAGTCACATAGAAGCGACTCGCATCCCTTGTGGTGGATCTAAATGGACCATACACATCGGTGTGTATGACATCCAATAAACCCTCACCCCTTTCAAAAGTACCAGTGAAGGGTGACTTGGTCATCTTTCCATGTAAACAAGACTCACACACGTCATCATCCGTAAGGTCGAATGAATCCAACGCTCTATCCTTTTGGAGTTGGGCTATCCGTTTCTTGTTGACATATCTAAGACGACAATGCCACAAGCATGCTTTATCCAAACTATTGGAAGAATCGACACACAACACATTATTTCCTAAATTGTCTACAACCATCACAGTTCATATATTCCATTACAAGGCAATGCTTCAAAATAGAAAACACCATTAAGATAAGCATTAATAGAACCCTTTTCATTATCAAACGAATATCTAGATCCTTGTCTATACAAACCATGAAAAGAAATGATGTTTCTTGTCATATCTGGAGAATAGCAACAACTATTTAAATCTAGTCCTAATTCGTTACTAAGCACTAAAGAGTAAAATCCAATCTTGGTGACAGGCGATGATCTTCTGTTCCCCATGATCAAGTTTATCTTCCCATGCTCCATATCCCTATTTCTTCTTAGGCCCTGCAAATTAGAACAAATGTGAAAACCACATCCTGTATCAAGAACCCAAGAAATAGCATGTGATGAATCATTAGATTTAATACTACAAATACATGTAAAGGATGGCTTGATATTTCCATCCTTGATATCTTGCAGATACTTTGGGCAGCTTTGTTTCCAATGCCCTGTTATACACTGCTCACTACAAGGTTCAAGCTTGTCGTGAGTCTCTCGTCTTACGAAAGTCTCGCAACCCCAAACCTTGATATGTGCCAACGAGGGAGCTTTCCCTGTCCACATCTCGTGAGGTGTTTTGGTAACCTTCTTTGCAGGGACTAAGTTAAGGATATGGGCGGCAGTCTCTAAGGCATATCCCATAATGAGATAGGTAGCGAAGCACGGCTCTTCATGGAACGAACCATGTTTAGCAGGGTTCGATTACGCCTCTTAGCCACACCATTCAATTGTGGTGTCCTAGGTGGCGTCAATTGTGAACCGATTCGGCATTCCTTGAGGTAGTCTTGGAATTCAAGACTTAGGTACTCTCCTCCTCGATCGGATTGAAGCATCTTGATTTTCCTGCCTAACTGATTCTCCAATTCTTGTTTAAACTCTTTGAACTTTAAGGTCTCTGACTTGTTCTTGATTAAGTAGATATACCCATATCTGCTATAATCATCGGTGAAAGTCACATAGAAGCGACTCGCATCCCTTGTGGTGGATCTAAATGGACCATACACATCGGTGTGTATGACATCCAATAAACCCTCACCCCTTTCAAAAGTACCAGTGAAGGGTGACTTGGTCATCTTTCCATGTAAACAAGACTCACACACGTCATCATCCGTAAGGTCGAATGAATCCAACGCTCTATCCTTTTGGAGTTGGGCTATCCGTTTCTTGTTGACATATCTAAGACGACAATGCCACAAGCATGCTTTATCCAAACTATTGGAAGAATCGACACACAACACATTATTTCCTAAATTGTCTACAACCATCACAGTTCATATATTCCATTACAAGGCAATGCTTCAAAATAGAAAACACCATTAAGATAAGCATTAATAGAACCCTTTTCATTATCAAACGAATATCTAGATCCTTGTCTATACAAACCATGAAAAGAAATGATGTTTCTTGTCATATCTGGAGAATAGCAACAACTATTTAAATCTAGTCCTAATTCGTTACTAAGCACTAAAGAGTAAAATCCAATCTTGGTGACAGGCGATGATCTTCTGTTCCCCATGATCAAGTTTATCTTCCCATGCTCCATATCCCTATTTCTTCTTAGGCCCTGCAAATTAGAACAAATGTGAAAACCACATCCTGTATCAAGAACCCAAGAAATAGCATGTGATGAATCATTAGATTTAATACTACAAATACATGTAAAGGATGGCTTGATATTTCCATCCTTGATATCTTGCAGATACTTTGGGCAGCTTTGTTTCCAATGCCCTGTTATACACTGCTCACTACAAGGTTCAAGCTTGTCGTGAGTCTCTCGTCTTACGAAAGTCTCGCAACCCCAAACCTTGATATGTGCCAACGAGGGAGCTTTCCCTGTCCACATCTCGTGAGGTGTTTTGGTAACCTTCTTTGCAGGGACTAAGTTAAGGATATGGGCGGCAGTCTCTAAGGCATATCCCATAATGAGATAGGTAGCGAAGCACGGCTCTTCATGGAACGAACCATGTTTAGCAGGGTTCGATTACGCCTCTTAGCCACACCATTCAATTGTGGTGTCCTAGGTGGCGTCAATTGTGAACCGATTCGGCATTCCTTGAGGTAGTCTTGGAATTCAAGACTTAGGTACTCTCCTCCTCGATCGGATTGAAGCATCTTGATTTTCCTGCCTAACTGATTCTCCAATTCTTGTTTAAACTCTTTGAACTTTAAGGTCTCTGACTTGTTCTTGATTAAGTAGATATACCCATATCTGCTATAATCATCGGTGAAAGTCACATAGAAGCGACTCGCATCCCTTGTGGTGGATCTAAATGGACCATACACATCGGTGTGTATGACATCCAATAAACCCTCACCCCTTTCAAAAGTACCAGTGAAGGGTGACTTGGTCATCTTTCCATGTAAACAAGACTCACACACGTCATCATCCGTAAGGTCGAATGAATCCAACGCTCTATCCTTTTGGAGTTGGGCTATCCGTTTCTTGTTGACATATCTAAGACGACAATGCCACAAGCATGCTTTATCCAAACTATTGGAAGAATCGACACACAACACATTATTTCCTAAATTGTCTACAACCATCACAGTTCATATATTCCATTACAAGGCAATGCTTCAAAATAGAAAACACCATTAAGATAAGCATTAATAGAACCCTTTTCATTATCAAACGAATATCTAGATCCTTGTCTATACAAACCATGAAAAGAAATGATGTTTCTTGTCATATCTGGAGAATAGCAACAACTATTTAAATCTAGTCCTAATTCGTTACTAAGCACTAAAGAGTAAAATCCAATCTTGGTGACAGGCGATGATCTTCTGTTCCCCATGATCAAGTTTATCTTCCCATGCTCCATATCCCTATTTCTTCTTAGGCCCTGCAAATTAGAACAAATGTGAAAACCACATCCTGTATCAAGAACCCAAGAAATAGCATGTGATGAATCATTAGATTTAATAGTACAAATACATGTAAAGGATGGCTTGATATTTCCATCCTTGATATCTTGCAGATACTTTGGGCAGCTTTGTTTCCAATGCCCTGTTATACACTGCTCACTACAAGGTTCAAGGTTGTCGTGAGTCTCTCGTCTTACGAAAGTCTCGCAACCCCAAACCTTGATATGTGCCAACGAGGGAGCTTTCCCTGTCCACATCTCGTGAGGTGTTTTGGTAACCTTCTTTGCAGGGACTAAGTTAAGGATATGGGCGGCAGTCTCTAAGGCATATCCCATAATGAGATAGGTAGCGAAGCACGGCTCTTCATGGAACGAACCATGTTTAGCAGGGTTCGATTACGCCTCTTAGCCACACCATTCAATTGTGGTGTCCTAGGTGGCGTCAATTGTGAACCGATTCGGCATTCCTTGAGGTAGTCTTGGAATTCAAGACTTAGGTACTCTCCTCCTCGATCGGATTGAAGCATCTTGATTTTCCTGCCTAACTGATTCTCCAATTCTTGTTTAAACTCTTTGAACTTTAAGGTCTCTGACTTGTTCTTGATTAAGTAGATATACCCATATCTGCTATAATCATCGGTGAAAGTCACATAGAAGCGACTCGCATCCCTTGTGGTGGATCTAAATGGACCATACACATCGGTGTGTATGACATCCAATAAACCCTCACCCCTTTCAAAAGTACCAGTGAAGGGTGACTTGGTCATCTTTCCATGTAAACAAGACTCACACACGTCATCATCCGTAAGGTCGAATGAATCCAACGCTCTATCCTTTTGGAGTTGGGCTATCCGTTTCTTGTTGACATATCTAAGACGACAATGCCACAAGCATGCTTTATCCAAACTATTGGAAGAATCGACACACAACACATTATTTCCTAAATTGTCTACAACCATCACAGTTCATATATTCCATTACAAGGCAATGCTTCAAAATAGAAAACACCATTAAGATAAGCATTAATAGAACCCTTTTCATTATCAAACGAATATCTAGATCCTTGTCTATACAAACCATGAAAAGAAATGATGTTTCTTGTCATATCTGGAGAATAGCAACAACTATTTAAATCTAGTCCTAATTCGTTACTAAGCACTAAAGAGTAAAATCTAATCTTGGTGACAGGCGATGATCTTCTGTTCCCCATGATCAAGTTTATCTTCCCATGCTCCATATCCCTATTTCTTCTTAGGCCCTGCAAATTAGAACAAATGTGAAAACCACATCCTGTATCAAGAACCCAAGAAATAGCATGTGATGAATCATTAGATTTAATAGTACAAATACATGTAAAGGATGGCTTGATATTTCCATCCTTGATATCTTGCAGATACTTTGGGCAGCTTTGTTTCCAATGCCCTGTTATACACTGCTCACTACAAGGTTCAAGGTTGTCGTGAGTCTCTCGTCTTACGAAAGTCTCGCAACCCCAAACCTTGATATGTGCCAACGAGGGAGCTTTCCCTGTCCACATCTCGTGAGGTGTTTTGGTAACCTTCTTTGCAGGGACTAAGTTAAGGATATGGGCGGCAGTCTCTAAGGCATATCCCATAATGAGATAGGTAGCGAAGCGCGGCTCTTCATGGAACGAACCATGTTTAGCAGGGTTCGATTACGCCTCTTAGCCACACCATTCAATTGTGGTGTCCTAGGTGGCGTCAATTGTGAACCGATTCGGCATTCCTTGAGGTAGTCTTGGAATTCAAGACTTAGGTACTCTCCTCCTCGATCGGATTGAAGCATCTTGATTTTCCTGCCTAACTGATTCTCCAATTCTTGTTTAAACTCTTTGAACTTTAAGGTCTCTGACTTGTTCTTGATTAAGTAGATATACCCATATCTGCTATAATCATCGGTGAAAGTCACATAGAAGCGACTCGCATCCCTTGTGGTGGATCTAAATGGACCATACACATCGGTGTGTATGACATCCAATAAACCCTCACCCCTTTCAAAAGTACCAGTGAAGGGTGACTTGGTCATCTTTCCATGTAAACAAGACTCACACACGTCATCATCCGTAAGGTCGAATGAATCCAACGCTCTATCCTTTTGGAGTTGGGCTATCCGTTTCTTGTTGACATATCTAAGACGACAATGCCACAAGCATGCTTTATCCAAACTATTGGAAGAATCGACACACAACACATTATTTCCTAAATTGTCTACAACCATCACAGTTCATATATTCCATTACAAGGCAATGCTTCAAAATAGAAAACACCATTAAGATAAGCATTAATAGAACCCTTTTCATTATCAAACGAATATCTAGATCCTTGTCTATACAAACCATGAAAAGAAATGATGTTTCTTGTCATATCTGGAGAATAGCAACAACTATTTAAATCTAGTCCTAATTCGTTACTAAGCACTAAAGAGTAAAATCCAATCTTGGTGACAGGCGATGATCTTCTGTTCCCCATGATCAAGTTTATCTTCCCATGCTCCATATCCCTATTTCTTCTTAGGCCCTGCAAATTAGAACAAATGTGAAAACCACATCCTGTATCAAGAACCCAAGAAATAGCATGTGATGAATCATTAGATTTAATACTACAAATACATGTAAAGGATGGCTTGATATTTCCATCCTTGATATCTTGCAGATACTTTGGGCAGCTTTGTTTCCAATGCCCTGTTATACACTGCTCACTACAAGGTTCAAGCTTGTCGTGAGTCTCTCGTCTTACGAAAGTCTCGCAACCCCAAACCTTGATATGTGCCAACGAGGGAGCTTTCCCTGTCCACATCTCGTGAGGTGTTTTGGTAACCTTCTTTGCAGGGACTAAGTTAAGGATATGGGCGGCAGTCTCTAAGGCATATCCCATAATGAGATAGGTAGCGAAGCACGGCTCTTCATGGAACGAACCATGTTTAGCAGGGTTCGATTACGCCTCTTAGCCACACCATTCAATTGTGGTGTCCTAGGTGGCGTCAATTGTGAACCGATTCGGCATTCCTTGAGGTAGTCTTGGAATTCAAGACTTAGGTACTCTCCTCCTCGATCGGATTGAAGCATCTTGATTTTCCTGCCTAACTGATTCTCCAATTCTTGTTTAAACTCTTTGAACTTTAAGGTCTCTGACTTGTTCTTGATTAAGTAGATATACCCATATCTGCTATAATCATCGGTGAAAGTCACATAGAAGCGACTCGCATCCCTTGTGGTGGATCTAAATGGACCATACACATCGGTGTGTATGACATCCAATAAACCCTCACCCCTTTCAAAAGTACCAGTGAAGGGTGACTTGGTCATCTTTCCATGTAAACAAGACTCACACACGTCATCATCCGTAAGGTCGAATGAATCCAACGCTCTATCCTTTTGGAGTTGGGCTATCCGTTTCTTGTTGACATATCTAAGACGACAATGCCACAAGCATGCTTTATCCAAACTATTGGAAGAATCGACACACAACACATTATTTCCTAAATTGTCTACAACCATCACAGTTCATATATTCCATTACAAGGCAATGCTTCAAAATAGAAAACACCATTAAGATAAGCATTAATAGAACCCTTTTCATTATCAAACGAATATCTAGATCCTTGTCTATACAAACCATGAAAAGAAATGATGTTTCTTGTCATATCTGGAGAATAGCAACAACTATTTAAATCTAGTCCTAATTCGTTACTAAGCACTAAAGAGTAAAATCCAATCTTGGTGACAGGCGATGATCTTCTGTTCCCCATGATCAAGTTTATCTTCCCATGCTCCATATCCCTATTTCTTCTTAGGCCCTGCAAATTAGAACAAATGTGAAAACCACATCCTGTATCAAGAACCCAAGAAATAGCATGTGATGAATCATTAGATTTAATACTACAAATACATGTAAAGGATGGCTTGATATTTCCATCCTTGATATCTTGCAGATACTTTGGGCAGCTTTGTTTCCAATGCCCTGTTATACACTGCTCACTACAAGGTTCAAGCTTGTCGTGAGTCTCTCGTCTTACGAAAGTCTCGCAACCCCAAACCTTGATATGTGCCAACGAGGGAGCTTTCCCTGTCCACATCTCGTGAGGTGTTTTGGTAACCTTCTTTGCAGGGACTAAGTTAAGGATATGGGCGGCAGTCTCTAAGGCATATCCCATAATGAGATAGGTAGCGAAGCACGGCTCTTCATGGAACGAACCATGTTTAGCAGGGTTCGATTACGCCTCTTAGCCACACCATTCAATTGTGGTGTCCTAGGTGGCGTCAATTGTGAACCGATTCGGCATTCCTTGAGGTAGTCTTGGAATTCAAGACTTAGGTACTCTCCTCCTCGATCGGATTGAAGCATCTTGATTTTCCTGCCTAACTGATTCTCCAATTCTTGTTTAAACTCTTTGAACTTTAAGGTCTCTGACTTGTTCTTGATTAAGTAGATATACCCATATCTGCTATAATCATCGGTGAAAGTCACATAGAAGCGACTCGCATCCCTTGTGGTGGATCTAAATGGACCATACACATCGGTGTGTATGACATCCAATAAACCCTCACCCCTTTCAAAAGTACCAGTGAAGGGTGACTTGGTCATCTTTCCATGTAAACAAGACTCACACACGTCATCATCCGTAAGGTCGAATGAATCCAACGCTCTATCCTTTTGGAGTTGGGCTATCCGTTTCTTGTTGACATATCTAAGACGACAATGCCACAAGCATGCTTTATCCAAACTATTGGAAGAATCGACACACAACACATTATTTCCTAAATTGTCTACAACCATCACAGTTCATATATTCCATTACAAGGCAATGCTTCAAAATAGAAAACACCATTAAGATAAGCATTAATAGAACCCTTTTCATTATCAAACGAATATCTAGATCCTTGTCTATACAAACCATGAAAAGAAATGATGTTTCTTGTCATATCTGGAGAATAGCAACAACTATTTAAATCTAGTCCTAATTCGTTACTAAGCACTAAAGAGTAAAATCCAATCTTGGTGACAGGCGATGATCTTCTGTTCCCCATGATCAAGTTTATCTTCCCATGCTCCATATCCCTATTTCTTCTTAGGCCCTGCAAATTAGAACAAATGTGAAAACCACATCCTGTATCAAGAACCCAAGAAATAGCATGTGATGAATCATTAGATTTAATACTACAAATACATGTAAAGGATGGCTTGATATTTCCATCCTTGATATCTTGCAGATACTTTGGGCAGCTTTGTTTCCAATGCCCTATTATACACTGCTCACTACAAGGTTCAAGCTTGTCGTGAGTCTCTCGTCTTACGAAAGTCTCGCAACCCCAAACCTTGATATGTGCCAACGAGGGAGCTTTCCCTGTCCACATCTCGTGAGGTGTTTTGGTAACCTTCTTTGCAGGGACTAAGTTAAGGATATGGGCGGCAGTCTCTAAGGCATATCCCATAATGAGATAGGTAGCGAAGCACGGCTCTTCATGGAACGAACCATGTTTAGCAGGGTTCGATTACGCCTCTTAGCCACACCATTCAATTGTGGTGTCCTAGGTGGCGTCAATTGTGAACCGATTCGGCATTCCTTGAGGTAGTCTTGGAATTCAAGACTTAGGTACTCTCCTCCTCGATCGGATTGAAGCATCTTGATTTTCCTGCCTAACTGATTCTCCAATTCTTGTTTAAACTCTTTGAACTTTAAGGTCTCTGACTTGTTCTTGATTAAGTAGATATACCCATATCTGCTATAATCATCGGTGAAAGTCACATAGAAGCGACTCGCATCCCTTGTGGTGGATCTAAATGGACCATACACATCGGTGTGTATGACATCCAATAAACCCTCACCCCTTTCAAAAGTACCAGTGAAGGGTGACTTGGTCATCTTTCCATGTAAACAAGACTCACACACGTCATCATCCGTAAGGTCGAATGAATCCAACGCTCTATCCTTTTGGAGTTGGGCTATCCGTTTCTTGTTGACATATCTAAGACGACAATGCCACAAGCATGCTTTATCCAAACTATTGGAAGAATCGACACACAACACATTATTTCCTAAATTGTCTACAACCATCACAGTTCATATATTCCATTACAAGGCAATGCTTCAAAATAGAAAACACCATTAAGATAAGCATTAATAGAACCCTTTTCATTATCAAACGAATATCTAGATCCTTGTCTATACAAACCATGAAAAGAAATGATGTTTCTTGTCATATCTGGAGAATAGCAACAACTATTTAAATCTAGTCCTAATTCGTTACTAAGCACTAAAGAGTAAAATCCAATCTTGGTGACAGGCGATGATCTTCTGTTCCCCATGATCAAGTTTATCTTCCCATGCTCCATATCCCTATTTCTTCTTAGGCCCTGCAAATTAGAACAAATGTGAAAACCACATCCTGTATCAAGAACCCAAGAAATAGCATGTGATGAATCATTAGATTTAATACTACAAATACATGTAAAGGATGGCTTGATATTTCCATCCTTGATATCTTGCAGATACTTTGGGCAGCTTTGTTTCCAATGCCCTGTTATACACTGCTCACTACAAGGTTCAAGCTTGTCGTGAGTCTCTCGTCTTACGAAAGTCTCGCAACCCCAAACCTTGATATGTGCCAACGAGGGAGCTTTCCCTGTCCACATCTCGTGAGGTGTTTTGGTAACCTTCTTTGCAGGGACTAAGTTAAGGATATGGGCGGCAGTCTCTAAGGCATATCCCATAATGAGATTGGTAGCGAAGCACGACTCTTCATGGAACGAACCATGTTTAGCAGGGTTCGATTACGCCTCTTAGCCACACCATTCAATTGTGGTGTCCTAGGTGGCGTCAATTGTGAACCGATTCGGCATTCCTTGAGGTAGTCTTGGAATTCAAGACTTAGGTACTCTCCTCCTCGATCGGATTGAAGCATCTTGATTTTCCTGCCTAACTGATTCTCCAATTCTTGTTTAAACTCTTTGAACTTTAAGGTCTCTGACTTGTTCTTGATTAAGTAGATATACCCATATCTGCTATAATCATCGGTGAAAGTCACATAGAAGCGACTCGCATCCATTGTGGTGGATCTAAATGGACCATACACATCGGTGTGTATGACATCCAATAAACCCTCACCCCTTTCAAAAGTACCAGTGAAGGGTGACTTGGTCATCTTTCCATGTAAACAAGACTCACACACGTCATCATCCGTAAGGTCGAATGAATCCAACGCTCTATCCTTTTGGAGTTGGGCTATCCGTTTCTTGTTGACATATCTAAGACGACAATGCCACAAGCATGCTTTATCCAAACTATTGGAAGAATCGACACACAACACATTATTTCCTAAATTGTCTACAACCATCACAGTTCATATATTCCATTACAAGGCAATGCTTCAAAATAGAAAACACCATTAAGATAAGCATTAATAGAACCCTTTTCATTATCAAACGAATATCTAGATCCTTGTCTATACAAACCATGAAAAGAAATGATGTTTCTTGTCATATCTGGAGAATAGCAACAACTATTTAAATCTAGTCCTAATTCGTTACTAAGCACTAAAGAGTAAAATCCAATCTTGGTGACAGGCGATGATCTTCTGTTCCCCATGATCAAGTTTATCTTCCCATGCTCCATATCCCTATTTCTTCTTAGGCCCTGCAAATTAGAACAAATGTGAAAACCACATCCTGTATCAAGAACCCAAGAAATAGCATGTGATGAATCATTAGATTTAATACTACAAATACATGTAAAGGATGGCTTGATATTTCCATCCTTGATATCTTGCAGATACTTTGGGCAGCTTTGTTTCCAATGCCCTATTATACACTGCTCACTACAAGGTTCAAGCTTGTCGTGAGTCTCTCGTCTTACGAAAGTCTCGCAACCCCAAACCTTGATATGTGCCAACGAGGGAGCTTTCCCTGTCCACATCTCGTGAGGTGTTTTGGTAACCTTCTTTGCAGGGACTAAGTTAAGGATATGGGCGGCAGTCTCTAAGGCATATCCCATAATGAGATAGGTAGCGAAGCACGGCTCTTCATGGAACGAACCATGTTTAGCAGGGTTCGATTACGCCTCTTAGCCACACCATTCAATTGTGGTGTCCTAGGTGGCGTCAATTGTGAACCGATTCGACATTCCTTGAGGTAGTCTTGGAATTCAAGACTTAGGTACTCTCCTCCTCGATCGGATTGAAGCATCTTGATTTTCCTGCCTAACTGATTCTCCAATTCTTGTTTAAACTCTTTGAACTTTAAGGTCTCTGACTTGTTCTTGATTAAGTAGATATACCCATATCTGCTATAATCATCGGTGAAAGTCACATAGAAGCGACTCGCATCCCTTGTGGTGGATCTAAATGGACCATACACATCGGTGTGTATGACATCCAATAAACCCTCACCCCTTTCAAAAGTACCAGTGAAGGGTGACTTGGTCATCTTTCCATGTAAACAAGACTCACACACGTCATCATCCGTAAGGTCGAATGAATCCAACGCTCTATCCTTTTGGAGTTGGGCTATCCGTTTCTTGTTGACATATCTAAGACGACAATGCCACAAGCATGCTTTATCCAAACTATTGGAAGAATCGACACACAACACATTATTTCCTAAATTGTCTACAACCATCACAGTTCATATATTCCATTACAAGGCAATGCTTCAAAATAGAAAACACCATTAAGATAAGCATTAATAGAACCCTTTTCATTATCAAACGAATATCTAGATCCTTGTCTATACAAACCATGAAAAGAAATGATGTTTCTTGTCATATCTGGAGAATAGCAACAACTATTTAAATCTAGTCCTAATTCGTTACTAAGCACTAAAGAGTAAAATCCAATCTTGGTGACAGGCGATGATCTTCTGTTCCCCATGATCAAGTTTATCTTCCCATGCTCCATATCCCTATTTCTTCTTAGGCCCTGCAAATTAGAACAAATGTGAAAACCACATCCTGTATCAAGAACCCAAGAAATAGCATGTGATGAATCATTAGATTTAATACTACAAATACATGTAAAGGATGGCTTGATATTTCCATCCTTGATATCTTGCAGATACTTTGGGCAGCTTTGTTTCCAATGCCCTGTTATACACTGCTCACTACAAGGTTCAAGGTTGTCGTGAGTCTCTCGTCTTACGAAAGTCTCGCAACCCCAAACCTTGATATGTGCCAACGAGGGAGCTTTCCCTGTCCACATCTCGTGAGGTGTTTTGGTAACCTTTTTTGCAGGGACTAAGTTAAGGATATGGGCGGCAGTCTCTAAGGCATATCCCATAATGAGATATGTAGCGAAGCACGGCTCTTCATGGAACGAACCATGTTTAGCAGGGTTCGATTACGCCTCTCAGCCACACCATTGAATTGTGGTGTCCTAGGTGGCGTCAATTGTGAACCGATTCGACATTCCTTGAGGTAGTCTTGGAATTCAAGACTTAGGTACTCTCCTCCTCGATCGGATTGAAGCATTTTGATTTTCCTGCCTAACTGATTCTCCAATTCTTGTTTAAACTCTTTGAACTTTAAGGTCTCTGACTTGTTCTTGATTAAGTAGATATACCCATATCTGCGATAATCATCGGTGAAAGTCACATAGAAGCGACTCGCATCCCTTGTGGTGGATCTAAATGGACCATACACATCGGTGTGTATGACATCCAATAAACCCTCACCCCTTTCAAAAGTACCAGTGAAGGGTGACTTGGTCATCTTTCCATGTAAACAAGACTCACACACGTCATCATCCGTAAGGTCGAATGAATCCAATGCTCTATCCTTTTGGAGTTGGGCTATCCGTTTATTGTTGACATATCTAAGACGACAATGCCACAAGCATGCTTTATCCAAACTATTGGAAGAATCGACACACAACACATTATTTCCTAAATTGTCTACAACCATCACAGTTCATATATTCCATTACAAGGCAATGCTTCAAAATAGAAAACACCATTAAGATAAGCATTAATAGAACCCTTTTCATTATCAAACGAATATCTAGATCCTTGTCTATACAAACTGTAACATTCGTGTTTCTAGCCTAGGCATTTATATTGAGTTGATAGTCTAGGTTAACCATTGTAACTTATTTTGAAGAAATGAAAAGGAGTTATGTGAATATTATGTGAATTATGAGTTTTATGCTTAAGTATTAGGGCTTAATTAATTAAGAATAAAAATAAGCGTCAAAATTAAAGTGTGAGATAAGCCCGATATCTTTACATAAAGTTGTAGTGGTCGAAACAAGGATTTCTGGGATATAAATAATACCAAAATCCGAGTTATAACGAAGAAGTTATGACCTGTCGAAGTTTTGCGACAAAACCGGCACGGTGCTGAATGTCGTAAAAAGTGAGTTTTTGATAAACTACTTTTTAGCCTTAGTAATCTAAACGAAAGTTGTAGTATTCATTAAACCGAGAAGTTCGATAAAAAGAACGCCCAAATCTGACTTCGTATGAGGAAGTTATGATTTTTCGAAGTTTCAGCGTAGCAGTAGACAGCTAAAAACTCGAATTTTAGATCGAGTGATTTTTAGCCGAGACAACCTAAACGAGAATTGAAGGTCTCGTCATTAGGAGCACAACGATAAAAAGTCTGACGAAAACGGACGTCGGATGAAGAAGTTATGAATTTTTAACGGATTTCCTGTCCCGGTCTGTTAAAAATAATAATATAAAAATTAAAGTCAAAATTAGCCGACGAAGTCTAAACGAAAGTTGTAGATCGTAATTTTAGCTACGCGTGCATATAAAGAACGTCAAAAACGGAGCTCGTATGCGAAAGTTATGGATTTTAGAAGTTTTGGCACGAAAACCGAGAAATTTCGCATAGTCACAATTGCCACGTCACCCTCGCTTAGAAAGTGACACGTGTCCTGCTGAGTCACCTGGCTGCTGAGTCATTAGGCTGCTGAGTCACCGAGGCTGCTGAGTCATGCGAGCCACGTGTCCTCTTCTGATTCGACCGAGGAGGAGGCCCAATCCGAAGCAGCCAGCTCCCCAGCCGAAGCTTCGCCCAGCTGCCGCGTGTGTCCGAGCCTCGCATAGCCTAGCTCCGAGCCTCGCAGGTGCGCCAGCAAGCCGCGGTCCACTTAGAAGCCGACAGCGAGCCCTCGCATGTGCGAGCCATGTGCGAGACCCCCCCTGCGAAGCCTCTCAGCCGTCGGATCAGGAAACTTCTCAGCCTTTGGATCAAACTTCGGACCCTATAAATAGAAGGGTACCTGCAAGGGTTTCCGGTTGCTTTTGGAATTTAGCCATTTTTAGCCCCTCTCTCCATATTTTCTTCATCTTAACATCCCGCAAAGCCCCGGTATCAATTGTAAAGCCCGGAATACCCCACGAAGTGCCCGAGAAGCCCGAAAAATTTATCTTTTCGGTTTCGAAGCCCGACTTTTGCAGAGCCCGGTTTCTCAATAAAACTCCCGGTTTTATTAGAAACGATCGTTTTAGGAAACGAATTGCTGCCCGATTTTCACCAAAATAAGTGAGTGTGTAGTTACTTTCAATTTACACATAGATATGAAGTATTTACCTTGAAATACGTGTTATGTGTAAATATGCTAATTGTTTATTCGAGGTGACTGTTGAATTGATGTTTTATACAAGTTTTAAACTGTATATGCTTTTTATCTACAAAATATGTTGGGTAGAACATGGGTAGATGAAATAGTTGATGTGTGTTAAAATGGTGAGAGGCCTCGATGTCGATGTTGTGTTGTTGTTGTAGCCATCTAGCGAAGTATAGATGACGACCACGGACTTTCTAGATAGTCCAGTGGAACACTAGCAGGTTCGCAACTTGTAGGTGTTGATGAATTAAATTTTCATTGGCGTACTTCATCCCCCTCATGATTGCCTTAAGGACATGTATGGCTGAGGAAACCCCTTAGCAGTAGTGTCCATCCCGATGATAATCCTTAGGCTAGGTCTCTTGTGATAGGTGTTTAGGGACGTAAAGTGAGGACAACGGGAATGGGTAATCAGGGTTATTCTTGATTGGTGAACTTAATAAGTATATTATTATTGTGGGTTGAAAACCCTATATGCTCACCAGGCTCCCAAGCCTGACCCACTCAGTTTTATGATTACAGGTAGTGGACCCCGAGCATAGTCGGAGGATGACGAGAGATTTTTGGATTATAGGCTAGTAGTTGTAAATAACTATTGAAAGGCTTATAATGTCTTGTTTATGCTTTTGATCTGTATCGGAACATGACATCCCGAGGTTTTGATATATATATGGAAAATATATACCTTCTTAATGAAGGATTTTGATAAAACTTTTATCATATATCGTTTGGGGACCAATTCCGAAATATCTTATAAAAAGATTTCTCTGATTTTATTTTAAAAAGCATAAATTAAATCGGTCTTTTCTGGCCGAGAAATATGGGGATGTCACACAAACCATGAAAAGAAATGATGTTTCTTGTCATATCTGGAGAATAGCAACAACTATTTAAATCTAGTCCTAATTCGTTACTAAGCACTAAAGAGTAAAATCCAATCTTGGTGACAGGCGATGATCTTCTGTTCCCCATGATCAAGTTTATCTTCCCATGCTCCATATCCCTATTTCTTCTTAGGCCCTGCAAATTAGAACAAATGTGAAAACCACATCCTGTATCAAGAACCCAAGAAATAGCATGTGATGAATCATTAGATTTAATACTACAAATACATGTAAAGGATGGCTTGATATTTCCATCCTTGATATCTTGCAGATACTTTGGGCAGCTTTGTTTCCAATGCCCTATTATACACTGCTCACTACAAGGTTCAAGCTTGTCGTGAGTCTCTCGTCTTACGAAAGTCTCGCAACCCCAAACCTTGATATGTGCCAACGAGGGAGCTTTCCCTGTCCACATCTCGTGAGGTGTTTTGGTAACCTTTTTTGCAGGGACTAAGTTAAGGATATGGGCGGCAGTCTCTAAGGCATATCCCATAATGAGATATGTAGCGAAGCACGGCTCTTCATGGAACGAACCATGTTTAGCAGGGTTCGATTACGCCTCTCAGCCACACCATTGAATTGTGGTGTCCTAGGTGGCGTCAATTGTGAACCGATTCGACATTCCTTGAGGTAGTCTTGGAATTCAAGACTTAGGTACTCTCCTCCTCGATCGGATTGAAGCATCTTGATTTTCCTGCCTAACTGATTCTCCAATTCTTGTTTAAACTCTTTGAACTTTAAGGTCTCTGACTTGTTCTTGATTAAGTAGATATACCCATATCTGCGATAATCATCGGTGAAAGTCACATAGAAGCGACTCGCATCCCTTGTGGTGGATCTAAATGGACCATACACATCGGTGTGTATGACATCCAATAAACCCTCACCCCTTTCAAAAGTACCAGTGAAGGGTGACTTGGTCATCTTTCCATGTAAACAAGACTCACACACGTCATCATCCGTAAGGTCGAATGAATCCAATGCTCTATCCTTTTGGAGTTGGGCTATCCGTTTATTGTTGACATATCTAAGACGACAATGCCACAAGCATGCTTTATCCAAACTATTGGAAGAATCGACACACAACACATTATTTCCTAAATTGTCTACAACCATCACAGTTCATATATTCCATTACAAGGCAATGCTTCAAAATAGAAAACACCATTAAGATAAGCATTAATAGAACCCTTTTCATTATCAAACGAATATCTAGATCCTTGTCTATACAAACTGTAACATTCGTGTTTCTAGCCTAGGCATTTATATTGAGTTGATAGTCTAGGTTAACCATTGTAACTTATTTTGAAGAAATGAAAAGGAGTTATGTGAATATTATGTGAATTATGAGTTTTATGCTTAAGTATTAGGGCTTAATTAATTAAGAATAAAAATAAGCGTCAAAATTAAAGTGTGAGATAAGCCCGATATCTTTACATAAAGTTGTAGTGGTCGAAACAAGGATTTCTGGGATATAAATAATACCAAAATCCGAGTTATAACGAAGAAGTTATGACCTGTCGAAGTTTTGCGACAAAACCGGCACGGTGCTGAATGTCGTAAAAAGTGAGTTTTTGATAAACTACTTTTTAGCCTTAGTAATCTAAACGAAAGTTGTAGTATTCATTAAACCGAGAAGTTCGATAAAAAGAACGCCCAAATCTGACTTCGTATGAGGAAGTTATGATTTTTCGAAGTTTCAGCGTAGCAGTAGACAGCTAAAAACTCGAATTTTAGATCGAGTGATTTTTAGCCGAGACAACCTAAACGAGAATTGAAGGTCTCGTCATTAGGAGCACAACGATAAAAAGTCTGACGAAAACGGACGTCGGATGAAGAAGTTATGAATTTTTAACGGATTTCCTGTCCCGGTCTGTTAAAAATAATAATATAAAAATTAAAGTCAAAATTAGCCGACGAAGTCTAAACGAAAGTTGTAGATCGTAATTTTAGCTACGCGTGCATATAAAGAACGTCAAAAACGGAGCTCGTATGCGAAAGTTATGGATTTTAGAAGTTTTGGCACGAAAACCGAGAAATTTCGCATAGTCACAATTGCCACGTCACCCTCGCTTAGAAAGTGACACGTGTCCTGCTGAGTCACCTGGCTGCTGAGTCATTAGGCTGCTGAGTCACCGAGGCTGCTGAGTCATGCGAGCCACGTGTCCTCTTCTGATTCGACCGAGGAGGAGGCCCAATCCGAAGCAGCCAGCTCCCCAGCCGAAGCTTCGCCCAGCTGCCGCGTGTGTCCGAGCCTCGCATAGCCTAGCTCCGAGCCTCGCAGGTGCGCCAGCAAGCCGCGGTCCACTTAGAAGCCGACAGCGAGCCCTCGCATGTGCGAGCCATGTGCGAGACCCCCCCTGCGAAGCCTCTCAGCCGTCGGATCAGGAAACTTCTCAGCCTTTGGATCAAACTTCGGACCCTATAAATAGAAGGGTACCTGCAAGGGTTTCCGGTTGCTTTTGGAATTTAGCCATTTTTAGCCCCTCTCTCCATATTTTCTTCATCTTAACATCCCGCAAAGCCCCGGTATCAATTGTAAAGCCCGGAATACCCCACGAAGTGCCCGAGAAGCCCGAAAAATTTATCTTTTCGGTTTCGAAGCCCGACTTTTGCAGAGCCCGGTTTCTCAATAAAACTCCCGGTTTTATTAGAAACGATCGTTTTAGGAAACGAATTGCTGCCCGATTTTCACCAAAATAAGTGAGTGTGTAGTTACTTTCAATTTACACATAGATATGAAGTATTTACCTTGAAATACGTGTTATGTGTAAATATGCTAATTGTTTATTCGAGGTGACTGTTGAATTGATGTTTTATACAAGTTTTAAACTGTATATGCTTTTTATCTACAAAATATGTTGGGTAGAACATGGGTAGATGAAATAGTTGATGTGTGTTAAAATGGTGAGAGGCCTCGATGTCGATGTTGTGTTGTTGTTGTAGCCATCTAGCGAAGTATAGATGACGACCACGGACTTTCTAGATAGTCCAGTGGAACACTTGCAGGTTCGCAACTTGTAGGTGTTGATGAATTAAATTTTCATTGGCGTACTTCATCCCCCTCATGATTGCCTTAAGGACATGTATGGCTGAGGAAACCCCTTAGCAGTAGTGTCCATCCCGATGATAATCCTTAGGCTAGGTCTCTTGTGATAGGTGTTTAGGGACGTAAAGTGAGGACAACGGGAATGGGTAATCAGGGTTATTCTTGATTGGTGAACTTAATAAGTATATTATTATTGTGGGTTGAAAACCCTATATGCTCACCAGGCTCCCAAGCCTGACCCACTCAGTTTTATGATTACAGGTAGTGGACCCCGAGCATAGTCGGAGGATGACGAGAGATTTTTGGATTATAGGCTAGTAGTTGTAAATAACTATTGAAAGGCTTATAATGTCTTGTTTATGCTTTTGATCTGTATCGGAACATGACATCCCGAGGTTTTGATATATATATGGAAAATATATACCTTCTTAATGAAGGATTTTGATAAAACTTTTATCATATATCGTTTGGGGACCAATTCCGAAATATCTTATAAAAAGATTTCTCTGATTTTATTTTAAAAAGCATAAATTAAATCGGTCTTTTCTGGCCGAGAAATATGGGGATGTCACAGTTGGTATCAGAGCATTAGTTTAAGCGAACTAAGAAATTGTAGAATTTCTAGACTTGAACTTAGAATGCTAAGTGATGATTGTGAGATGAGTGTCTACCTTATTTTAGGCACGAGCACTAGTTTATTTTAGGGAAGATGCCTAAAATGCCCTTATGTGCTAAATGCTATGTGTTTGCCATGTGTGCCATTATTTGTTCGGATCTATGGTCTGTTGCCGACCGGATCTGGAAACCTTATGTGTGTAGGATTCTAAGTGTATGAATACGAGGATAAAGACCTAAATTTCGCCTTATTCGGTATATAGATTGTAATGGCAAGAACTCGGAGTGGAGCTGGAATTGCAAACAGAAACCAACAACCTCAACCTCCAGTGGTGGAACAGGTGCCTATAGTAGGAGCTGCACCTGAACCCATCACTATGGCTGGAGTACGAACTATGATTCAGGCCATGTTGGCTGAACAGAGGGAGGAATTGAGGCAAATGTTGCTGAACGACAGGGATGAACCTTCAGTTCCTGTTGAACAACGTGAACTAAATAACGATCGATCTGAAGAAGGGAACAGTAGCAGATCGGTTGGTCATGGTGAACCGCTTGTGGTTGGGAGGAATAACCACGAGGGTAGAGCGGAGAGAAATGGGTGCAAGTATAAGGACTTTATGACTTGCAAGCCATCGACCTTCAATGGAAAAGAAGATCCTGTCGGAGTAATGGATTGGATCTCGGAAATGGAGTTGGCTTTCATGACTTGTGATTGCCAAGGCAAGTTACAAACTACGTTTGCAGTACGTCAGTTCAGGGGTAGTGCTGCCCGTTGGTGGAGCACTTTGGGGAAAACCCTAAGCCCTAACGAGCCACTGCAATTAACTTGGGAAGAGTTCTTAGTGCACTTCAAGCGCAAGTACTGCTCGGCCCAAAACGTACTTGAGTTAGAAAACCAATTTCTAACGTTGCAGAAGGGGAGTATGACCGTTGACGAATATACAAATAACTTCATAGACAAAATGGAGTTTGCTTTGCGTATTGTCCCAGATGAGTTGGCAAAAATAGACAGGTACGCAAAGGGACTTCCATGGGAGTATGCGGTGCCAGTACGTCAGGCACTTACTTTGGAGGCAGCTATCTGGGCTGCCAAGTCTGTTGAAGATATGATAAAAGGGAGAGCCGCCAGCAAGGTTGAAGTTGGCGAAAAGCGAAAGTTTGAAGGAACTTCAGGTTCCAATAAAAAGAACAAATTCTCGAAGACTGGTTCGAGAAAGTTTGGAGGAGGAAGCGAAGCCAAGTGGTGTAACAAGTGTAAGAAGAAACATGCTGGGAAGTGCAGCATGGAAGTCACTTGTTACAAATGTGGAAAGCCAGGGCATTATGCCAATGAATGCACCTTCAATAAGAACGTATGTTTTGGGTGCAATGAAGAAGGGCATATTTTGAGGGACTGCCTGAAGAAGAAGGATGCAGCAAAACCCAATCTACCACCAAAGCCGAAGGCGAGAGCCTTTCAGATGACCCTCGAAGCTGCGAAAGAAGAAGCCGATGTTGCTTCAGGTACCTTTCTCGTAAACGAATTGCCTGCCCAAATTTTGTTTGATTCTGGAGCCAATTACTCCTTTATATCGCATGAATTTGGTAGAAAGCTAGCTTTGCCTGTAGATATGCTAGTTAATGCTATAATAGTCGAGATTGCTAGTGGCAAGTTTGTACCTGTTAGCCATCGTATGAAAAACATCCTCATTGACTTGGATGGGAATAAGTTCCAAGAGGAATTATTGCCTATCGAGTTAAATGGATTCGACATAGTTCTAGGAATGGATTGGCTTAGCGCCAATGACGCAGAAATACTATGTAGAAAGAAGATAGTAAAAGTAAACCCGCCAGGGAAAGAGTCGTTTATGGTGTACGGAGACAAACGCAGAGTAAACTCTGGAATAATTTCCCTAATGAAAGCCAGAAAGTGTTTGGCCAAGGGATGTACATCATATCTAGCATTCGTGATCGATGCCAAGATGGAAAAGAAGGAGGTGCAGAATATTCCGGTGGTGTGTGATTATCCGGAAGTCTTTCCCGAAGATCTTCCCGGATTGCCCCCTGATCGACAAGTAGAATTTCGTATCGACTTGTTGCCAGGAACGACGCCGATAGCGAAAGCACCTTATCGACTAGCGCCAACCGAAATGAAAGAACTTATGACACAACTTCAGGAGTTATTGGACAAAGGTTTTATTCGACCTAGTTCATCACCCTGGGGAGCCCCTGTGTTATTTGTAAAGAAGAAAGACGGAAGCATGAGAATGTGCATCGATTACAGAGAGCTGACCAAAGTGACGATAAAGAACAAGTACCCGTTGCCAAGGATCGATGACTTGTTCGACCAGTTGCAGGGTTCGAGCTATTTCTCGAAGATCGATCTTAGGTCGGGATACCACCAACTAAAGGTGAGAGAGCAGGACATCGAAAAGACTGCTTTTAGAACGAGATATGGACACTATGAATTTTTGGTTATGTCGTTCGGACTAACCAATGCCCCAGCAGCTTTCATGGATTTGATGAATAGGGTTTGTAAACCATTCTTAGATAAATCCGTGATAGTATTCATAGATGATATCTTGATTTATTCGAAAAGCAAGCAGGAGCATGAAAAGCATCTGCGTGAAGTGCTAGAAGTCCTGAAAAAGGAGAAGCTGTATGCAAAGTTCTCCAAGTGTGAATTTTGGATTAAAGAAGTCCAATTTTTAGGTCATGTGGTTAACCAAGAAGGGATAATGGTCGACCCAGCAAAGATTGAAGCTGTAATGAAGTGGGAACAACCAAAAAGTCCTACGGAGATTCGAAGCTTTTTAGGATTAGCTGGATATTACCGAAGGTTTATCCAAGGCTTTTCTTCGATTGCTACTCCATTAACAGCTTTGACCCACAAAGGAGCCACTTATTCTTGGAATGAGAAGCATAAGGAAGCCTTTGAGAAGTTGAAGAAGAGATTGTGTGAAGCACCGATTCTTTCATTGCCTGAAGGAGTTGATGACTTTGCAGTTTATAGCGATGCATCCGGAGTTGGGTTAGGTTGTGTTCTGACCCAAAGGGATAAAGTGATCGCGTATGCATCGAGGCAATTGAAGGAGCATGAAAAGAACTACCCCACTCATGATTTGGAGTTGGCAGCGGTAGTATTTGCCTTGAAGATATGGAGGCATTATCTTTATGGCACAAAGTGTAAACTTTTCACTGATCATAAGAGTCTCCAATATCTCTTTAATCAGAAGGAATTGAACATGAGACAACGACGCTGGCTAGAGTTACTCAAGGACTATGACTGTGAGATACTTTACCACCCTGGTAAAGCAAATGTTGTTGCCGATGCTCTCAGTCGGAAGGTAAACCTTGAAAAGAAAAGGCCAAGAGCATTGAGAATTGAAGTTGTCTCGACAATTGTGGGAAGTATAAAGAAAGCTCAAGAGGAAGCTTTAGAGAAAAATGACCGAAAGGAAGAACGTTTAGGCAAAACGTTAGTGTTTGGTACAAACAACCAAGGGTTGAAGGTATTTCAAGATAGAATTTGGGTACCTAAGACGGGCGGAATAAGAGATCTTCTGATGGAAGAAGCTCACAAGACCATGTACTCAATTCATCCCGGCAGTACGAAAATGTATAGGGATCTAAAACCCTATTATTGGTGGCCGACGATGAAGCTCGATGTTGCTAAGTATGTGGCCGAGTGTGTAACTTGTGCTAGGGTTAAGGCACAACATCAGAAACCGTATGGGAGTTTAGAACCTTTACCCGTACCCATGGGTAAATGGGAAGATGTCACCATGGATTTTGTAACTAAACTGCCCAGAACAAGGAACGGTCACGACATGATTTGGGTGGTCGTTGATCGCTTCACTAAGAGTGCGCATTTCATAGCGGCCAAAGAGAAATGGTCTATGGATAAACTTGCGAATTCTTACGTGAAGGAAATTGTGAGGCTTCACGGTGTTCCGTTAACGATTGTGTCCGATCGTGACAGCCGTTTTACCTCAAGGTTTTGGAGGAGTCTACAAGAGGAATTGGGTACCAAGTTGTGTTTGAGTACAGCTTACCATCCGCAAACCGATGGTCAGAGCGAGCGAATGATTCAAACATTGGAGGATATGCTGAGAGCATGTACCCTAGAATTCCAAGGTAACTGGGATGAACACTTACCTTTAGTAGAATTCTCCTATAATAATAGTTTCCACTCAAGCATTAAGATGACACCTTATCACGCTTTGTATGGGGAGAAGTGTCGAACGCCATCATGTTGGCTGGAAGCTGGGGAAAAGCAGTTTATGGGACCTGAAATAGTCCATGAGACTGCTGAAAAGTTGAAAGTGATAAGGGAAAGGATGTTAGCTGCTCAAGATCGACAAAAGAGTTATGCTGACAAGAAAAGACGATCGATATCCTTCGATGTTGGAGATTCGGTTTTACTTAAAGTCTCGCCGTGGAAGGGACTTATAAGATTTGGGAAACGAGGGAAGTTGAGTCCAAGGTTTATTGGACCATTTAAAGTTCTTCAGAGGATCGGGAATCAAGCTTACAAGCTAGAGTTACCGGAAGAACTAGAGGGTATTCATAACACCTTTCATGTGTGTTATTTGAGAAAATTCACAGGAGATGTGCCCGACATAATTCCGATTTCTGAGTTAAGGTTGGATGAAAACAAGAGGTTGATCGAAGAACCTGAGGCAATCGTTGACCGTAAGACTATGAAGTTACGACGCAAGATGGTCGATTTAGTGCTTGTGTGTTGGAAACATACGAATGGACCAAATCTCACTTGGGAAACGGAGAGTGACATGATGAGTCGCTACCCGCAGTTGTTTGGTGATATGTGATTCCGGGGACGGAATCATCCTAAGAGGGAGAGAATTGTAACATTCGTGTTTCTAGCCTAGGCATTTATATTGAGTTGATAGTCTAGGTTAACCATTGTAACTTATTTTGAAGAAATGAAAAGGAGTTATGTGAATATTATGTGAATTATGTGTTTTATGCTTAAGTATTAGGGCTTAATTAATTAAGAATAAAAATAAGCGTCAAAATTAAAGTGTGAGATAAGCCCGATATCTTTACATAAAGTTGTAGTGGTCGAAACAAGGATTTCGGGGATATAAAGAATACCAAAATCCGAGTTATAACGAAGAAGTTATGACCTGTCGAAGTTTTGCGACAAAACCGGCACGGTGCTGAATGTCGTAAAAAGTGAGTTTTTGATAAACTACTTTTTAGCCTTAGTAATCTAAACGAAAGTTGTAGTATTCGTTAAACCGAGAAGTTCGATAAAAAGAACGCCCAAATCTGACTTCGTATGAGGAAGTTATGATTTTTCGAAGTTTCAGCGTAGCAGTAGACAGCTAAAAACTCGAATTTTAGATCGAGTGATTTTTAGCCGACACAACCTAAACGAGAATTGAAGGTCTCGTCATTAGGAGCACAACGATAAAAAGTCTGACGAAAATGGACGTCGGATGAAGAAGTTATGAATTTTTAACGGATTTCCTGTCCCGGTCTGTTAAAAATAATAATATAAAAATTAAAGTCAAAATTAGCCGACGAAGTCTAAACGAAAGTTGTAGATCGTAATTTTAGCTACGCGTGCATATAAAGAACGTCAAAAACGGAGCTCGTATGCGAAAGTTATGGATTTTAGAAGTTTTGGCACGAAAACCGAGAAATTTCGCATAGTCACAATTGCCACGTCACCCTCGCTTAGAAAGTGACACGTGTCCTGCTGAGTCACCTGGCTGCTGAGTCATTAGGCTGCTGAGTCACCGAGGCTGCTGAGTCATGCGAGCCACGTGTCCTCTTCTGATTCGACCGAGGAGGAGGCCCAATCCGAAGCAGCCAGCTCCCCAGCCGAAGCTTCGCCCAGCTGCCGCGTGTGTCCGAGCCTCGCATAGCCTAGCTCCGAGCCTCGCAGGTGCGCCAGCAAGCCGCGGTCCACTTAGAAGCCGACAGCGAGCCCTCGCATGTGCGAGCCATGTGCGAGACCCCCCCTGCGAAGCCTCTCAGCCGTCGGATCAGGAAACTTCTCAGCCTTTGGATCAAACTTCGGACCCTATAAATAGAAGGGTACCTGCAAGGGTTTCCGGTTGCTTTTGGAATTTAGCCATTTTTAGCCCCTCTCTCCATATTTTCTTCATCTTAACATCCCGCAAAGCCCCGGTATCAATTGTAAAGCCCGGAATACCCCACGAAGTGCCCGAGAAGCCCGAAAAATTTATCTTTTCGGTTTCGAAGCCCGACTTTTGCAGAGCCCGGTTTCTCAATAAAACTCCCGGTTTTATTAGAAACGATCGTTTTAGGAAACGAATTGCTGCCCGATTTTCACCAAAATAAGTGAGTGTGTAGTTACTTTCAATTTACACATAGATATGAAGTATTTACCTTGAAATACGTGTTATGTGTAAATATGCTAATTGTTTATTCGAGGTGACTGTTGAATTGATGTTTTATACAAGTTTTAAACTGTATATGCTTTTTATCTACAAAATATGTTGGGTAGAACATGGGTAGATGAAATAGTTGATGTGTGTTAAAATGGTGAGAGGCCTCGATGTCGATGTTGTGTTGTTGTTGTAGCCATCTAGCGAAGTATAGATGACGACCACGGACTTTCTAGATAGTCCAGTGGAACACTAGCAGGTTCGCAACTTGTAGGTGTTGATGAATTAAATTTTCATTGGCGTACTTCATCCCCCTCATGATTGCCTTAAGGACATGTATGGCTGAGGAAACCCCTTAGCAGTAGTGTCCATCCCGATGATAATCCTTAGGCTAGGTCTCTTGTGATAGGTGTTTAGGGACGTAAAGTGAGGACAACGGGAATGGGTAATCAGGGTTATTCTTGATTGGTGAACTTAATAAGTATATTATTATTGTGGGTTGAAAACCCTATATGCTCACCAGGCTCCCAAGCCTGACCCACTCAGTTTTATGATTACAGGTAGTGGACCCCGAGCATAGTCGGAGGATGACGAGAGATTTTTGGATTATAGGCTAGTAGTTGTAAATAACTATTGAAAGGCTTATAATGTCTTGTTTATGCTTTTGATCTGTATCGGAACATGACATCCCGAGGTTTTGATATATATATGGAAAATATATACCTTCTTAATGAAGGATTTTGATAAAACTTTTATCATATATCGTTTGGGGACCAATTCCGAAATATCTTATAAAAAGATTTCTCTGATTTTATTTTAAAAAGCATAAATTAAATCGGTCTTTTCTGGCCGAGAAATATGGGGATGTCACACAAACCATGAAAAGAAATGATGTTTCTTGTCATATCTGGAGAATAGCAACAACTATTTAAATCTAGTCCTAATTCGTTGCTAAGCACTAAAGAGTAAAATCCAATCTTGGTGACAGGCGATGATCTTCTGTTCCCCATGATCAAGTTTATCTTCCCATGCTCCATATCCCTATTTCTTCTTAGGCCCTGCAAATTAGAACAAATGTGAAAACCACATCCTGTATCAAGAACCCAAGAAATAGCATGTGATGAATCATTAGATTTAATACTACAAATACATGTAAAGGATGGCTTGATATTTCCATCCTTGATATCTTGCAGATACTTTGGGCAGCTTTGTTTCCAATGCCCTATTATACACTGCTCACTACAAGGTTCAAGCTTGTCGTGAGTCTCTCGTCTTACGAAAGTCTCGCAACCCCAAACCTTGATATGTGCCAACGAGGGAGCTTTCCCTGTCCACATCTCGTGAGGTGTTTTGGTAACCTTCTTTGCAGGGACTAAGTTAAGGATATGGGCGGCAGTCTCTAAGGCATATCCCATAATGAGATAGGTAGCGAAGCACGGCTCTTCATGGAACGAACCATGTTTAGCAGGGTTCGATTACGCCTCTCAGCCACACCATTCAATTGTGGTGTCCTAGGTGGCGTCAATTGTGAACCGATTCGGCATTCCTTGAGGTAGTCTTGGAATTCAAGACTTAGGTACTCTCCTCCTCGATCGGATTGAAGCATCTTGATTTTCCTGCCTAACTGATTCTCCAATTCTTGTTTAAACTCTTTGAACTTTAAGGTCTCTGACTTGTTCTTGATTAAGTAGATATACCCATATCTGCTATAATCATCGGTGAAAGTCACATAGAAGCGACTCGCATCCCTTGTGGTGGATCTAAATGGACCATACACATCGGTGTGTATGACATCCAATAAACCCTCACCCCTTTCAAAAGTACCAGTGAAGGGTGACTTGGTCATCTTTCCATGTAAACAAGACTCACACACGTCATCATCCGTAAGGTCGAATGAATCCAACGCTCTATCCTTTTGGAGTTGGGCTATCCGTTTCTTGTTGACATATCTAAGACGACAATGCCACAAGCATGCTTTATCCAAACTATTGGAAGAATCGACACACAACACATTATTTCCTAAATTGTCTACAACCATCACAGTTCATATATTCCATTACAAGGCAATGCTTCAAAATAGAAAACACCATTAAGATAAGCATTAATAGAACCCTTTTCATTATCAAACGAATATCTAGATCCTTGTCTATACAAACCATGAAAAGAAATGATGTTTCTTGTCATATCTGGAGAATAGCAACAACTATTTAAATCTAGTCCTAATTCGTTACTAAGCACTAAAGAGTAAAATCCAATCTTGGTGACAGGCGATGATCTTCTGTTCCCCATGATCAAGTTTATCTTCCCATGCTCCATATCCCTATTTCTTCTTAGGCCCTGCAAATTAGAACAAATGTGAAAACCACATCCTGTATCAAGAACCCAAGAAATAGCATGTGATGAATCATTAGATTTAATACTACAAATACATGTAAAGGATGGCTTGATATTTCCATCCTTGATATCTTGCAGATACTTTGGGCAGCTTTGTTTCCAATGCCCTATTATACACTGCTCACTACAAGGTTCAAGCTTGTCGTGAGTCTCTCGTCTTACGAAAGTCTCGCAACCCCAAACCTTGATATGTGCCAACGAGGGAGCTTTCCCTGTCCACATCTCGTGAGGTGTTTTGGTAACCTTCTTTGCAGGGACTAAGTTAAGGATATGGGCGGCAGTCTCTAAGGCATATCCCATAATGAGATAGGTAGCGAAGCACGGCTCTTCATGGAACGAACCATGTTTAGCAGGGTTCGATTACGCCTCTCAGCCACACCATTCAATTGTGGTGTCCTAGGTGGCGTCAATTGTGAACCGATTCGGCATTCCTTGAGGTAGTCTTGGAATTCAAGACTTAGGTACTCTCCTCCTCGATCGGATTGAAGCATCTTGATTTTCCTGCCTAACTGATTCTCCAATTCTTGTTTAAACTCTTTGAACTTTAAGGTCTCTGACTTGTTCTTGATTAAGTAGATATACCCATATCTGCTATAATCATCGGTGAAAGTCACATAGAAGCGACTCGCATCCCTTGTGGTGGATCTAAATGGACCATACACATCGGTGTGTATGACATCCAATAAACCCTCACCCCTTTCAAAAGTACCAGTGAAGGGTGACTTGGTCATCTTTCCATGTAAACAAGACTCACACACGTCATCATCCGTAAGGTCGAATGAATCCAACGCTCTATCCTTTTGGAGTTGGGCTATCCGTTTCTTGTTGACATATCTAAGACGACAATGCCACAAGCATGCTTTATCCAAACTATTGGAAGAATCGACACACAACACATTATTTCCTAAATTGTCTACAACCATCACAGTTCATATATTCCATTACAAGGCAATGCTTCAAAATAGAAAACACCATTAAGATAAGCATTAATAGAACCCTTTTCATTATCAAACGAATATCTAGATCCTTGTCTATACAAACCATGAAAAGAAATGATGTTTCTTGTCATATCTGGAGAATAGCAACAACTATTTAAATCTAGTCCTAATTCGTTACTAAGCACTAAAGAGTAAAATCCAATCTTGGTGACAGGCAATGATCTTCTGTTCCCCATGATCAAGTTTATCTTCCCATGCTCCATATCCCTATTTCTTCTTAGGCCCTGCAAATTAGAACAAATGTGAAAACCACATCCTGTATCAAGAACCCAAGAAATAGCATGTGATGAATCATTAGATTTAATACTACAAATACATGTAAAGGATGGCTTGATATTTCCATCCTTGATATCTTGCAGATACTTTGGGCAGCTTTGTTTCCAATGCCCTATTATACACTGCTCACTACAAGGTTCAAGCTTGTCGTGAGTCTCTCGTCTTACGAAAGTCTCGCAACCCCAAACCTTGATATGTGCCAACGAGGGAGCTTTCCCTGTCCACATCTCGTGAGGTGTTTTGGTAACCTTCTTTGCAGGGACTAAGTTAAGGATATGGGCGGCAGTCTCTAAGGCATATCCCATAATGAGATAGGTAGCGAAGCACGGCTCTTCATGGAACGAACCATGTTTAGCAGGGTTCGATTACGCCTCTCAGCCACACCATTCAATTGTGGTGTCCTAGGTGGCGTCAATTGTGAACCGATTCGGCATTCCTTGAGGTAGTCTTGGAATTCAAGACTTAGGTACTCTCCTCCTCGATCGGATTGAAGCATCTTGATTTTCCTGCCTAACTGATTCTCCAATTCTTGTTTAAACTCTTTGAACTTTAAGGTCTCTGACTTGTTCTTGATTAAGTAGATATACCCATATCTGCTATAATCATCGGTGAAAGTCACATAGAAGCGACTCGCATCCCTTGTGGTGGATCTAAATGGACCATACACATCGGTGTGTATGACATCCAATAAACCCTCACCCCTTTCAAAAGTACCAGTGAAGGGTGACTTGGTCATCTTTCCATGTAAACAAGACTCACACACGTCATCATCCGTAAGGTCGAATGAATCCAACGCTCTATCCTTTTGGAGTTGGGCTATCCGTTTCTTGTTGACATATCTAAGAAGAGAATGCCACAAGCATGCTTTATCCAAACTATTGGAAGAATCGACACACAACACATTATTTCCTAAATTGTCTACAACCATCACAGTTCATATATTCCATTACAAGGCAATGCTTCAAAATAGAAAACACCATTAAGATAAGCATTAATAGAACCCTTTTCATTATCAAACGAATATCTAGATCCTTGTCTATACAAACCATGAAAAGAAATGATGTTTCTTGTCATATCTGGAGAATAGCAACAACTATTTAAATCTAGTCCTAATTCGTTGCTAAGCACTAAAGAGTAAAATCCAATCTTGGTGACAGGCGATGATCTTCTGTTCCCCATGATCAAGTTTATCTTCCCATTCTCCATATCCCTATTTCTTCTTAGGCCCTGCAAATTAGAACAAATGTGAAAACCACATCCTGTATCAAGAACCCAAGAAATAGCATGTGATGAATCATTAGATTTAATACTACAAATACATGTAAAGGATGGCTTGATATTTCCATCCTTGATATCTTGCAGATACTTTGGGCAGCTTTGTTTCCAATGCCCTATTATACACTGCTCACTACAAGGTTCAAGCTTGTCGTGAGTCTCTCGTCTTACGAAAGTCTCGCAACCCTAAACCTTGATATGTGCCAACGAGGGAGATTTCCCTGTCCACATCTCGTGAGGTGTTTTGGTAACCTTCTTTGCAGGGACTAAGTTAAGGATATGGGCGGCAGTCTCTAAGGCATATCCCATAATGAGATAGGTAGCGAAGCACGGCTCTTCATGGAACGAACCATGTTTAGCAGGGTTCGATTACGCCTCTCAGCCACACCATTCAATTGTGGTGTCCTAGGTGGCGTCAATTGTGAACCGATTCGGCATTCCTTGAGGTAGTCTTGGAATTCAAGACTTAGGTACTCTCCTCCTCGATCGGATTGAAGCATCTTGATTTTCCTGCCTAACTGATTCTCCAATTCTTGTTTAAACTCTTTGAACTTTAAGGTCTTTGACTTGTTCTTGATTAAGTAGATATACCCATATCTGCTATAATCATCGGTGAAAGTCACATAGAAGCGACTCGCATCCCTTGTGGTGGATCTAAATGGACCATACACATCGGTGTGTATGACATCCAATAAACCCTCACCCCTTTCAAAAGTACCAGTGAAGGGTGACTTGGTCATCTTTCCATGTAAACAAGACTCACACACGTCATCATCCGTAAGGTCGAATGAATCCAACGCTCTATCCTTTTGGAGTTGGGCTATCCGTTTCTTGTTGACATATCTAAGACGACAATGCCACAAGCATGCTTTATCCAAACTATTGGAAGAATCGACACACAACACATTATTTCCTAAATTGTCTACAACCATCACAGTTCATATATTCCATTACAAGGCAATGCTTCAAAATAGAAAACACCATTAAGATAAGCATTAATAGAACCCTTTTCATTATCAAACGAATATCTAGATCCTTGTCTATACAAACCATGAAAAGAAATGATGTTTCTTGTCATATCTGGAGAATAGCAACAACTATTTAAATCTAGTCCTAATTCGTTACTAAGCACTAAAGAGTAAAATCCAATCTTGGTGACAGGCAATGATCTTCTGTTCCCCATGATCAAGTTTATCTTCCCATGCTCCATATCCCTATTTCTTCTTAGGCCCTGCAAATTAGAACAAATGTGAAAACCACATCCTGTATCAAGAACCCAAGAAATAGCATGTGATGAATCATTAGATTTAATACTACAAATACATGTAAAGGATGGCTTGATATTTCCATCCTTGATATCTTGCAGATACTTTGGGCAGCTTTGTTTCCAATGCCCTATTATACACTGCTCACTACAAGGTTCAAGCTTGTCGTGAGTCTCTCGTCTTACGAAAGTCTCGCAACCCCAAACCTTGATATGTGCCAACGAGGGAGCTTTCCCTGTCCACATCTCGTGAGGTGTTTTGGTAACCTTCTTTGCAGGGACTAAGTTAAGGATATGGGCGGCAGTCTCTAAGGCATATCCCATAATGAGATAGGTAGCGAAGCACGGCTCTTCATGGAACGAACCATGTTTAGCAGGGTTCGATTACGCCTCTCAGCCACACCATTCAATTGTGGTGTCCTAGGTGGCGTCAATTGTGAACCGATTCGGCATTCCTTGAGGTAGTCTTGGAATTCAAGACTTAGGTACTCTCCTCCTCGATCGGATTGAAGCATCTTGATTTTCCTGCCTAACTGATTCTCCAATTCTTGTTTAAACTCTTTGAACTTTAAGGTCTCTGACTTGTTCTTGATTAAGTAGATATACCCATATCTGCTATAATCATCGGTGAAAGTCACATAGAAGCGACTCGCATCCCTTGTGGTGGATCTAAATGGACCATACACATCGGTGTGTATGACATCCAATAAACCCTCACCCCTTTCAAAAGTACCAGTGAAGGGTGACTTGGTCATCTTTCCATGTAAACAAGACTCACACACGTCATCATCCGTAAGGTCGAATGAATCCAACGCTCTATCCTTTTGGAGTTGGGCTATCCGTTTCTTGTTGACATATCTAAGAAGAGAATGCCACAAGCATGCTTTATCCAAACTATTGGAAGAATCGACACACAACACATTATTTCCTAAATTGTCTACAACCATCACAGTTCATATATTCCATTACAAGGCAATGCTTCAAAATAGAAAACACCATTAAGATAAGCATTAATAGAACCCTTTTCATTATCAAACGAATATCTAGATCCTTGTCTATACAAACCATGAAAAGAAATGATGTTTCTTGTCATATCTGGAGAATAGCAACAACTATTTAAATCTAGTCCTAATTCGTTGCTAAGCACTAAAGAGTAAAATCCAATCTTGGTGACAGGCGATGATCTTCTGTTCCCCATGATCAAGTTTATCTTCCCATTCTCCATATCCCTATTTCTTCTTAGGCCCTGCAAATTAGAACAAATGTGAAAACCACATCCTGTATCAAGAACCCAAGAAATAGCATGTGATGAATCATCAGATTTAATACTACAAATACATGTAAAGGATGGCTTGATATTTCCATCCTTGATATCTTGCAGATACTTTGGGCAGCTTTGTTTCCAATGCCCTATTATACACTGCTCACTACAAGGTTCAAGCTTGTCGTGAGTCTCTCGTCTTACGAAAGTCTCGCAACCCCAAACCTTGATATGTGCCAACGAGGGAGCTTTCCCTGTCCACATCTCGTGAGGTGTTTTGGTAACCTTCTTTTCAGGGACTAAGTTAAGGATATGGGCGGCAGTCTCTAAGGCATATCCCATAATGAGATAGGTAGCGAAGCACGGCTCTTCATGGGACGAACCATGTTTAGCAGGGTTCGATTACGCCTCTCAGCCACACCATTCAATTGTGGTGTCCTAGGTGGCGTCAATTGTGAACCGATTCGGCATTCCTTGAGGTAGTCTTGGAATTCAAGACTTAGGTACTCCCCTCCTCGATCGGATTGAAGCATCTTGATTTTCCTGCCTAACTGATTCTCCAATTCTTGTTTAAACTCTTTGAACTTTAAGGTCTCTGACTTGTTCTTGATTAAGTAGATATACCCATATCTGCTATAATCATCGGTGAAAGTCACATAGAAGCGACTCGCATCCCTTGTGGTGGATCTAAATGGACCATACACATCGGTGTGTATGACATCCAATAAACCCTCACCCCTTTCAAAAGTACCAGTGAAGGGTGACTTGGTCATCTTTCCATGTAAACAAGACTCACACACGTCATCATCCGTAAGGTCGAATGAATCCAACGCTCTATCCTTTTGGAGTTGGGCTATCCGTTTCTTGTTGACATATCTAAGAAGAGAATGCCACAAGCATGCTTTATCCAAACTATTGGAAGAATCGACACACAACACATTATTTCCTAAATTGTCTACAACCATCACAGTTCATATATTCCATTACAAGGCAATGCTTCAAAATAGAAAACACCATTAAGATAAGCATTAATAGAACCCTTTTCATTATCAAACGAATATCTAGATCCTTGTCTATACAAACCATGAAAAGAAATGATGTTTCTTGTCATATCTGGAGAATAGCAACAACTATTTAAATCTAGTCCTAATTCGTTGCTAAGCACTAAAGAGTAAAATCCAATCTTGGTGACAGGCGATGATCTTCTGTTCCCCATGATCAAGTTTATCTTCCCATTCTCCATATCCCTATTTCTTCTTAGGCCCTGCAAATTAGAACAAATGTGAAAACCACATCCTGTATCAAGAACCCAAGAAATAGCATGTGATGAATCATCAGATTTAATACTACAAATACATGTAAAGGATGGCTTGATATTTCCATCCTTGATATCTTGCAGATACTTTGGGCAGCTTTGTTTCCAATGCCCTATTATACACTGCTCACTACAAGGTTCAAGCTTGTCGTGAGTCTCTCGTCTTACGAAAGTCTCGCAACCCTAAACCTTGATATGTGCCAACGAGGGAGATTTCCCTGTCCACATCTCGTGAGGTGTTTTGGTAACCTTCTTTGCAGGGACTAAGTTAAGGATATGGGCGGCAGTCTCTAAGGCATATCCCATAATGAGATAGGTAGCGAAGCACGGCTCTTCATGGAACGAACCATGTTTAGCAGGGTTCGATTACGCCTCTCAGCCACACCATTCAATTGTGGTGTCCTAGGTGGCGTCAATTGTGAACCGATTCGGCATTCCTTGAGGTAGTCTTGGAATTCAAGACTTAGGTACTCCCCTCCTCGATCGGATTGAAGCATCTTGATTTTCCTGCCTAACTGATTCTCCAATTCTTGTTTAAACTCTTTGAACTTTAAGGTCTCTGACTTGTTCTTGATTAAGTAGATATACCCATATCTGCTATAATCATCGGTGAAAGTCACATAGAAGCGACTCGCATCCCTTGTGGTGGATCTAAATGGACCATACACATCGGTGTGTATGACATCCAATAAACCCTCACCCCTTTCAAAAGTACCAGTGAAGGGTGACTTGGTCATCTTTCCATGTAAACAAGACTCACACACGTCATCATCCGTAAGGTCGAATGAATCCAACGCTCTATCCTTTTGGAGTTGGGCTATCCGTTTCTTGTTGACATATCTAAGAAGAGAATGCCACAAGCATGCTTTATCCAAACTATTGGAAGAATCGACACACAACAGATTATTTCCTAAATTGTCTACAACCATCACAGTTCATATATTCCATTACAAGGCAATGCTTCAAAATTGAAAACACCATTAAGATAAGCATTAATAGAACCCTTTTCATTATCAAACGAATATCTAGATCCTTGTCTATACAAACCATGAAAAGAAATGATGTTTCTTGTCATATCTGGAGAATAGCAACAACTATTTAAATCTAGTCCTAATTCGTTGCTAAGCACTAAAGAGTAAAATCCAATCTTGGTGACAGGCGATGATCTTCTGTTCCCCATGATCAAGTTTATCTTCCCATGCTCCATATCCCTATTTCTTCTTAGGCCCTGCAAATTAGAACAAATGTGAAAACCACATCCTGTATCAAGAACCCAAGAAATAGCATGTGATGAATCATTAGATTTAATACTACAAATACATGTAAAGGATGGCTTGATATTTCCATCCTTGATATCTTGCAGATACTTTGGGCAGCTTTGTTTCCAATGCCCTATTATACACTGCTCACTACAAGGTTCAAGCTTGTCGTGAGTCTCTCGTCTTACGAAAGTCTCGCAACCCCAAACCTTGATATGTGCCAACGAGGGAGATTTCCCTGTCCACATCTCGTGAGGTGTTTTGGTAACCTTCTTTGCAGGGACTAAGTTAAGGATATGGGCGGCAGTCTCTAAGGCATATCCCATAATGAGATAGGTAGCGAAGCACGGCTCTTCATGGAACGAACCATGTTTAGCAGGGTTCGATTACGCCTCTCAGCCACACCATTCAATTGTGGTGTCCTAGGTGGCGTCAATTGTGAACCGATTCGGCATTCCTTGAGGTAGTCTTGGAATTCAAGACTTAGGTACTCTCCTCCTCGATCGGATTGAAGCATCTTGATTTTCCTGCCTAACTGATTCTCCAATTCTTGTTTAAACTCTTTGAACTTTAAGGTCTCTGACTTGTTCTTGATTAAGTAGATATACCCATATCTGCTATAATCATCGGTGAAAGTCACATAGAAGCGACTCGCATCCCTTGTGGTGGATCTAAATGGACCATACACATCGGTGTGTATGACATCCAATAAACCCTCACCCCTTTCAAAAGTACCTGTGAAGGGTGACTTGGTCATCTTTCCATGTAAACAAGACTCACACACGTCATCATCCGTAAGGTCGAATGAATCCAACGCTCTATCCTTTTGGAGTTGGGCTATCCGTTTCTTGTTGACATATCTAAGAAGAGAATGCCACAAGCATGCTTTATCCAAACTATTGGAAGAATCGACACACAACACATTATTTCCTAAATTGTCTACAACCATCACAGTTCATATATTCCATTACAAGGCAATGCTTCAAAATAGAAAACACCATTAAGATAAGCATTAATAGAACCCTTTTCATTATCAAACGAATATCTAGATCCTTGTCTATACAAACCATGAAAAGAAATGATGTTTCTTGTCATATCTGGAGAATAGCAACAACTATTTAAATCTAGTCCTAATTCGTTACTAAGCACTAAAGAGTAAAATCCAATCTTGGTGACAGGCGATGATCTTCTGTTCCCCATGATCAAGTTTATCTTCCCATGCTCCATATCCCTATTTCTTCTTAGGCCCTGCAAATTAGAACAAATGTGAAAACCACATCCTGTATCAAGAACCCAAGAAATAGCATGTGATGAATCATTAGATTTAATACTACAAATACATGTAAAGGATGGCTTGATATTTCCATCCTTGATATCTTGCAGATACTTTGGGCAGCTTTGTTTCCAATGCCCTATTATACACTGCTCACTACAAGGTTCAAGCTTGTCGTGAGTCTCTCGTCTTACGAAAGTCTCGCAACCCCAAACCTTGATATGTGCCAACGAGGGAGCTTTCCCTGTCCACATCTCGTGAGGTGTTTTGGTAACCTTCTTTTCAGGGACTAAGTTAAGGATATGGGCGGCAGTCTCTAAGGCATATCCCATAATGAGATAGGTAGCGAAGCACGGCTCTTCATGGAACGAACCATGTTTAGCAGGGTTCGATTACGCCTCTCAGCCACACCATTCAATTGTGGTGTCCTAGGTGGCGTCAATTGTGAACCGATTCGGCATTCCTTGAGGTAGTCTTGGAATTCAAGACTTAGGTACTCTCCTCCTCGATCGGATTGAAGCATCTTGATTTTCCTGCCTAACTGATTCTCCAATTCTTGTTTAAACTCTTTGAACTTTAAGGTCTCTGACTTGTTCTTGATTAAGTAGATATACCCATATCTGCTATAATCATCGGTGAAAGTCACATAGAAGCGACTCGCATCCCTTGTGGTGGATCTAAATGGACCATACACATCGGTGTGTATGACATCCAATAAACCCTCACCCCTTTCAAAAGTACCAGTGAAGGGTGACTTGGTCATCTTTCCATGTAAACAAGACTCACACACGTCATCATCCGTAAGGTCGAATGAATCCAACGCTCTATCCTTTTGGAGTTGGGCTATCCGTTTCTTGTTGACATATCTAAGAAGAGAATGCCACAAGCATGCTTTATCCAAACTATTGGAAGAATCGACACACAACACATTATTTCCTAAATTGTCTACAACCATCACAGTTCATATATTCCATTACAAGGCAATGCTTCAAAATAGAAAACACCATTAAGATAAGCATTAATAGAACCCTTTTCATTATCAAACGAATATCTAGATGCTTGTCTATACAAACCATGAAAAGAAATGATGTTTCTTGTCATATCTGGAGAATAGCAACAACTATTTAAATCTAGTCCTAATTCGTTGCTAAGCACTAAAGAGTAAAATCCAATCTTGGTGACAGGCGATGATCTTCTGTTCCCCATGATCAAGTTTATCTTCCCATTCTCCATATCCCTATTTCTTCTTAGGCCCTGCAAATTAGAACAAATGTGAAAACCACATCCTGTATCAAGAACCCAAGAAATAGCATGTGATGAATCATTAGATTTAATACTACAAATACATGTACAGGATGGCTTGATATTTCCATCCTTGATATCTTGCAGATACTTTGGGCAGCTTTGTTTCCAATGCCCTATTATACACTGCTCACTACAAGGTTCAAGCTTGTCGTGAGTCTCTCGTCTTACGAAAGTCTCGCAACCCCAAACCTTGATATGTGCCAACGAGGGAGATTTCCCTGTCCACATCTCGTGAGGTGTTTTGGTAACCTTCTTTGCAGGGACTAAGTTAAGGATATGGGCGGCAGTCTCTAAGGCATATCCCATAATGAGATAGGTAGCGAAGCACGGCTCTTCATGGAACGAACCATGTTTAGCAGGGTTCGATTACGCCTCTCAGCCACACCATTCAATTGTGGTGTCCTAGGTGGCGTCAATTGTGAACCGATTCGGCATTCCTTGAGGTAGTCTTGGAATTCAAGACTTAGGTACTCTCCTCCTCGATCGGATTGAAGCATCTTGATTTTCCTGCCTAACTGATTCTCCAATTCTTGTTTAAACTCTTTGAACTTTAAGGTCTCTGACTTGTTCTTGATTAAGTAGATATACCCATATCTGCTATAATCATCGGTGAAAGTCACATAGAAGCGACTCGCATCCCTTGTGGTGGATCTAAATGGACCATACACATCGGTGTGTATGACATCCAATAAACCCTCACCCCTTTCAAAAGTACCAGTGAAGGGTGACTTGGTCATCTTTCCATGTAAACAAGACTCACACACGTCATCATCCGTAAGGTCGAATGAATCCAACGCTCTATCCTTTTGGAGTTGGGCTATCCGTTTCTTGTTGACATATCTAAGAAGAGAATGCCACAAGCATGCTTTATCCAAACTATTGGAAGAATCGACACACAACACATTATTTCCTAAATTGTCTACAACCATCACAGTTCATATATTCCATTACAAGGCAATGCTTCAAAATAGAAAACACCATTAAGATAAGCATTAATAGAACCCTTTTCATTATCAAACGAATATCTAGATCCTTGTCTATACAAACCATGAAAAGAAATGATGTTTCTTGTCATATCTGGAGAATAGCAACAACTATTTAAATCTAGTCCTAATTCGTTACTAAGCACTAAAGAGTAAAATCCAATCTTGGTGACAGGCGATGATCTTCTGTTCCCCATGATCAAGTTTATCTTCCCATTCTCCATATCCCTATTTCTTCTTAGGCCCTGCAAATTAGAACAAATGTGAAAACCACATCCTGTATCAAGAACCCAAGAAATAGCATGTGATGAATCATTAGATTTAATACTACAAATACATGTACAGGATGGCTTGATATTTCCATCCTTGATATCTTGCAGATACTTTGGGCAGCTTTGTTTCCAATGCCCTATTATACACTGCTCACTACAAGGTTCAAGCTTGTCGTGAGTCTCTCGTCTTACGAAAGTCTCGCAACCCCAAACCTTGATATGTGCCAACGAGGGAGCTTTCCCTGTCCACATCTCGTGAGGTGTTTTGGTAACCTTCTTTGCAGGGACTAAGTTAAGGATATGGGCGGCAGTCTCTAAGGCATATCCCATAATGAGATAGGTAGCGAAGCACGGCTCTTCATGGAACGAACCATGTTTAGCAGGGTTCGATTACGCCTCTCAGCCACACCATTCAATTGTGGTGTCCTAGGTGGCGTCAATTGTGAACCGATTCGGCATTCCTTGAGGTAGTCTTGGAATTCAAGACTTAGGTACTCTCCTCCTCGATCGGATTGAAGCATCTTGATTTTCCTGCCTAACTGATTCTCCAATTCTTGTTTAAACTCTTTGAACTTTAAGGTCTCTGACTTGTTCTTGATTAAGTAGATATACCCATATCTGCTATAATCATCGGTGAAAGTCACATAGAAGCGACTCGCATCCCTTGTGGTGGATCTAAATGGACCATACACATCGGTGTGTATGACATCCAATAAACCCTCACCCCTTTCAAAAGTACCAGTGAAGGGTGACTTGGTCATCTTTCCATGTAAACAAGACTCACACACGTCATCATCCGTAAGGTCGAATGAATCCAACGCTCTATCCTTTTGGAGTTGGGCTATCCGTTTCTTGTTGACATATCTAAGAAGAGAATGCCACAAGCATGCTTTATCCAAACTATTGGAAGAATCGACACACAACACATTATTTCCTAAATTGTCTACAACCATCACAGTTCATATATTCCATTACAAGGCAATGCTTCAAAATAGAAAACACCATTAAGATAAGCATTAATAGAACCCTTTTCATTATAAAACGAATATCTAGATCCTTGTCTATACAAACCATGAAAAGAAATGATGTTTCTTGTCATATCTGGAGAATAGCAACAACTATTTAAATCTAGTCCTAATTCGTTGCTAAGCACTAAAGAGTAAAATCCAATCTTGGTGACAGGCGATGATCTTCTGTTCCCCATGATCAAGTTTATCTTCCCATTCTCCATATCCCTATTTCTTCTTAGGCCCTGAAAATTAGAACAAATGTGAAAACCACATCCTGTATCAAGAACCCAAGAAATAGCATGTGATGAATCATTAGATTTAATACTACAAATACATGTAAAGGATGGCTTGATATTTCCATCCTTGATATCTTGCAGATACTTTGGGCAGCTTTGTTTCCAATGCCCTATTATACACTGCTCACTACAAGGTTCAAGCTTGTCGTGAGTCTCTCGTCTTACGAAAGTCTCGCAACCCCAAACCTTGATATGTGCCAACGAGGGAGCTTTCCCTGTCCACATCTCGTGAGGTGTTTTGGTAACCTTCTTTGCAGGGACTAAGTTAAGGATATGGGCGGCAGTCTCTAAGGCATATCCCATAATGAGATAGGTAGCGAAGCACGGCTCTTCATGGAACGAACCATGTTTAGCAGGGTTCGATTACGCCTCTCAGCCACACCATTCTATTGTGGTGTCCTAGGTGGCGTCAATTGTGAACCGATTCGGCATTCCTTGAGGTAGTCTTGGAATTCAAGACTTAGGTACTCTCCTCCTCGATCGGATTGAAGCATCTTGATTTTCCTGCCTAACTGATTCTCCAATTCTTGTTTAAACTCTTTGAACTTTAAGGTCTCTGACTTGTTCTTGATTAAGTAGATATACCCATATCTGCTATAATCATCGGTGAAAGTCACATAGAAGCGACTCGCATCCCTTGTGGTGGATCTAAATGGACCATACACATCGGTGTGTATGACATCCAATAAACCCTCACCCCTTTCAAAAGTACCAGTGAAGGGTGACTTGGTCATCTTTCCATGTAAACAAGACTCACACACGTCATCATCCGTAAGGTCGAATGAATCCAACGCTCTATCCTTTTGGAGTTGGGCTATCCGTTTCTTGTTGACATATCTAAGAAGAGAATGCCACAAGCATGCTTTATCCAAACTATTGGAAGAATCGACACACAACACATTATTTCCTAAATTGTCTACAACCATCACAGTTCATATATTCCATTACAAGGCAATGCTTCAAAATAGAAAACACCATTAAGATAAGCATTAATAGAACCCTTTTCATTATAAAACGAATATCTAGATCCTTGTCTATACAAACCATGAAAAGAAATGATGTTTCTTGTCATATCTGGAGAATAGCAACAACTATTTAAATCTAGTCCTAATTCGTTGCTAAGCACTAAAGAGTAAAATCCAATCTTGGTGACAGGCGATGATCTTCTGTTCCCCATGATCAAGTTTATCTTCCCATTCTCCATATCCCTATTTCTTCTTAGGCCCTGCAAATTAGAACAAATGTGAAAACCACATCCTGTATCAAGAACCCAAGAAATAGCATGTGATGAATCATTAGATTTAATACTACAAATACATGTAAAGGATGGCTTGATATTTCCATCCTTGATATCTTGCAGATACTTTGGGCAGCTTTGTTTCCAATGCCCTATTATACACTGCTCACTACAAGGTTCAAGCTTGTCGTGAGTCTCTCGTCTTACGAAAGTCTCGCAACCCCAAACCTTGATATGTGCCAACGAGGGAGCTTTCCCTGTCCACATCTCGTGAGGTGTTTTGGTAACCTTCTTTGCAGGGACTAAGTTAAGGATATGGGCGGCAGTCTCTAAGGCATATCCCATAATGAGATAGGTAGCGAAGCACGGCTCTTCATGGAACGAACCATGTTTAGCAGGGTTCGATTACGCCTCTCAGCCACACCATTCAATTGTGGTGTCCTAGGTGGCGTCAATTGTGAACCGATTCGGCATTCCTTGAGGTAGTCTTGGAATTCAAGACTTAGGTACTCTCCTCCTCGATCGGATTGAAGCATCTTGATTTTCCTGCCTAACTGATTCTCCAATTCTTGTTTAAACTCTTTGAACTTTAAGGTCTCTGACTTGTTCTTGATTAAGTAGATATACCCATATCTGCTATAATCATCGGTGAAAGTCACATAGAAGCGACTCGCATCCCTTGTGGTGGATCTAAATGGACCATACACATCGGTGTGTATGACATCCAATAAACCCTCACCCCTTTCAAAAGTACCAGTGAAGGGTGACTTGGTCATCTTTCCATGTAAACAAGACTCACACACGTCATCATCCGTAAGGTCGAATGAATCCAACGCTCTATCCTTTTGGAGTTGGGCTATCCGTTTCTTGTTGACATATCTAAGAAGAGAATGCCACAAGCATGCTTTATCCAAACTATTGGAAGAATCGACACACAACACATTATTTCCTAAATTGTCTACAACCATCACAGTTCATATATTCCATTACAAGGCAATGCTTCAAAATAGAAAACACCATTAAGATAAGCATTAATAGAACCCTTTTCATTATAAAACGAATATCTAGATCCTTGTCTATACAAACCATGAAAAGAAATGATGTTTCTTGTCATATCTGGAGAATAGCAACAACTATTTAAATCTAGTCCTAATTCGTTGCTAAGCACTAAAGAGTAAAATCCAATCTTGGTGACAGGCGATGATCTTCTGTTCCCCATGATCAAGTTTATCTTCCCATTCTCCATATCCCTATTTCTTCTTAGGCCCTGCAAATTAGAACAAATGTGAAAACCACATCCTGTATCAAGAACCCAAGAAATAGCATGTGATGAATCATTAGATTTAATACTACAAATACATGTACAGGATGGCTTGATATTTCCATCCTTGATATCTTGCAGATACTTTGGGCAGCTTTGTTTCCAATGCCCTATTATACACTGCTCACTACAAGGTTCAAGCTTGTCGTGAGTCTCTCGTCTTACGAAAGTCTCGCAACCCCAAACCTTGATATGTGCCAACGAGGGAGCTTTCCCTGTCCACATCTCGTGAGGTGTTTTGGTAACCTTCTTTGCAGGGACTAAGTTAAGGATATGGGCGGCAGTCTCTAAGGCATATCCCATAATGAGATAGGTAGCGAAGCACGGCTCTTCATGGAACGAACCATGTTTAGCAGGGTTCGATTACGCCTCTCAGCCACACCATTCAATTGTGGTGTCCTAGGTGGCGTCAATTGTGAACCGATTCGGCATTCCTTGAGGTAGTCTTGGAATTCAAGACTTAGGTACTCTCCTCCTCGATCGGATTGAAGCATCTTGATTTTCCTGCCTAACTGATTCTCCAATTCTTGTTTAAACTCTTTGAACTTTAAGGTCTCTGACTTGTTCTTGATTAAGTAGATATACCCATATCTGCTATAATCATCGGTGAAAGTCACATAGAAGCGACTCGCATCCCTTGTGGTGGATCTAAATGGACCATACACATCGGTGTGTATGACATCCAATAAACCCTCACCCCTTTCAAAAGTACCAGTGAAGGGTGACTTGGTCATCTTTCCATGTAAACAAGACTCACACACGTCATCATCCGTAAGGTCGAATGAATCCAACGCTCTATCCTTTTGGAGTTGGGCTATCCGTTTCTTGTTGACATATCTAAGAAGAGAATGCCACAAGCATGCTTTATCCAAACTATTGGAAGAATCGACACACAACACATTATTTCCTAAATTGTCTACAACCATCACAGTTCATATATTCCATTACAAGGCAATGCTTCAAAATAGAAAACACCATTAAGATAAGCATTAATAGAACCCTTTTCATTATAAAACGAATATCTAGATCCTTGTCTATACAAACCATGAAAAGAAATGATGTTTCTTGTCATATCTGGAGAATAGCAACAACTATTTAAATCTAGTCCTAATTCGTTGCTAAGCACTAAAGAGTAAAATCCAATCTTGGTGACAGGCGATGATCTTCTGTTCCCCATGATCAAGTTTATCTTCCCATTCTCCATATCCCTATTTCTTCTTAGGCCCTGCAAATTAGAACAAATGTGAAAACCACATCCTGTATCAAGAACCCAAGAAATAGCATGTGATGAATCATTAGATTTAATACTACAAATACATGTAAAGGATGGCTTGATATTTCCATCCTTGATATCTTGCAGATACTTTGGGCAGCTTTGTTTCCAATGCCCTATTATACACTGCTCACTACAAGGTTCAAGCTTGTCGTGAGTCTCTCGTCTTACGAAAGTCTCGCAACCCCAAACCTTGATATGTGCCAACGAGGGAGCTTTCCCTGTCCACATCTCGTGAGGTGTTTTGGTAACCTTCTTTGCAGGGACTAAGTTAAGGATATGGGCGGCAGTCTCTAAGGCATATCCCATAATGAGATAGGTAGCGAAGCACGGCTCTTCATGGAACGAACCATGTTTAGCAGGGTTCGATTACGCCTCTCAGCCACACCATTCAATTGTGGTGTCCTAGGTGGCGTCAATTGTGAACCGATTCGGCATTCCTTGAGGTAGTCTTGGAATTCAAGACTTAGGTACTCTCCTCCTCGATCGGATTGAAGCATCTTGATTTTCCTGCCTAACTGATTCTCCAATTCTTGTTTAAACTCTTTGAACTTTAAGGTCTCTGACTTGTTCTTGATTAAGTAGATATACCCATATCTGCTATAATCATCGGTGAAAGTCACATAGAAGCGACTCGCATCCCTTGTGGTGGATCTAAATGGACCATACACATCGGTGTGTATGACATCCAATAAACCCTCACCCCTTTCAAAAGTACCAGTGAAGGGTGACTTGGTCATCTTTCCATGTAAACAAGACTCACACACGTCATCATCCGTAAGGTCGAATGAATCCAACGCTCTATCCTTTTGGAGTTGGGCTATCCGTTTCTTGTTGACATATCTAAGAAGAGAATGCCACAAGCATGCTTTATCCAAACTATTGGAAGAATCGACACACAACACATTATTTCCTAAATTGTCTACAACCATCACAGTTCATATATTCCATTACAAGGCAATGCTTCAAAATAGAAAACACCATTAAGATAAGCATTAATAGAACCCTTTTCATTATAAAACGAATATCTAGATCCTTGTCTATACAAACCATGAAAAGAAATGATGTTTCTTGTCATATCTGGAGAATAGCAACAACTATTTAAATCTAGTCCTAATTCGTTGCTAAGCACTAAAGAGTAAAATCCAATCTTGGTGACAGGCGATGATCTTCTGTTCCCCATGATCAAGTTTATCTTCCCATTCTCCATATCCCTATTTCTTCTTAGGCCCTGCAAATTAGAACAAATGTGAAAACCACATCCTGTATCAAGAACCCAAGAAATAGCATGTGATGAATCATTAGATTTAATACTACAAATACATGCAAAGGATGGCTTGATATTTCCATCCTTGATATCTTGCAGATACTTTGGGCAGCTTTGTTTCCAATGCCCTATTATACACTGCTCACTACAAGGTTCAAGCTTGTCGTGAGTCTCTCGTCTTACGAAAGTCTCGCAACCCCAAACCTTGATATGTGCCAACGAGGGAGCTTTCCCTGTCCACATCTCGTGAGGTGTTTTGGTAACCTTCTTTGCAGGGACTAAGTTAAGGATATGGGCGGCAGTCTCTAAGGCATATCCCATAATGAGATAGGTAGCGAAGCACGGCTCTTCATGGAACGAACCATGTTTAGCAGGGTTCGATTACGCCTCTCAGCCACACCATTCAATTGTGGTGTCCTAGGTGGCGTCAATTGTGAACCGATTCGGCATTCCTTGAGGTAGTCTTGGAATTCAAGACTTAGGTACTCTCCTCCTCGATCGGATTGAAGCATCTTGATTTTCCTGCCTAACTGATTCTCCAATTCTTGTTTAAACTCTTTGAACTTTAAGGTCTCTGACTTGTTCTTGATTAAGTAGATATACCCATATCTGCTATAATCATCGGTGAAAGTCACATAGAAGCGACTCGCATCCCTTGTGGTGGATCTAAATGGACCATACACATCGGTGTGTATGACATCCAATAAACCCTCACCCCTTTCAAAAGTACCAGTGAAGGGTGACTTGGTCATCTTTCCATGTAAACAAGACTCACACACGTCATCATCCGTAAGGTCGAATGAATCCAACGCTCTATCCTTTTGGAGTTGGGCTATCCGTTTCTTGTTGACATATCTAAGAAGAGAATGCCACAAGCATGCTTTATCCAAACTATTGGAAGAATCGACACACAACACATTATTTCCTAAATTGTCTACAACCATCACAGTTCATATATTCCATTACAAGGCAATGCTTCAAAATAGAAAACACCATTAAGATAAGCATTAATAGAACCCTTTTCATTATAAAACGAATATCTAGATCCTTGTCTATACAAACCATGAAAAGAAATGATGTTTCTTGTCATATCTGGAGAATAGCAACAACTATTTAAATCTAGTCCTAATTCGTTGCTAAGCACTAAAGAGTAAAATCCAATCTTGGTGACAGGCGATGATCTTCTGTTCCCCATGATCAAGTTTATCTTCCCATTCTCCATATCCCTATTTCTTCTTAGGCCCTGCAAATTAGAACAAATGTGAAAACCACATCCTGTATCAAGAACCCAAGAAATAGCATGTGATGAATCATTAGATTTAATACTACAAATACATGTAAAGGATGGCTTGATATTTCCATCCTTGATATCTTGCAGATACTTTGGGCAGCTTTGTTTCCAATGCCCTATTATACACTGCTCACTACAAGGTTCAAGCTTGTCGTGAGTCTCTCGTCTTACGAAAGTCTCGCAACCCCAAACCTTGATATGTGCCAACGAGGGAGCTTTCCCTGTCCACATCTCGTGAGGTGTTTTGGTAACCTTCTTTGCAGGGACTAAGTTAAGGATATGGGCGGCAGTCTCTAAGGCATATCCCATAATGAGATAGGTAGCGAAGCACGGCTCTTCATGGAACGAACCATGTTTAGCAGGGTTCGATTACGCCTCTCAGCCACACCATTCAATTGTGGTGTCCTAGGTGGCGTCAATTGTGAACCGATTCGGCATTCCTTGAGGTAGTCTTGGAATTCAAGACTTAGGTACTCTCCTCCTCGATCGGATTGAAGCATCTTGATTTTCCTGCCTAACTGATTCTCCAATTCTTGTTTAAACTCTTTGAACTTTAAGGTCTCTGACTTGTTCTTGATTAAGTAGATATACCCATATCTGCTATAATCATCGGTGAAAGTCACATAGAAGCGACTCGCATCCCTTGTGGTGGATCTAAATGGACCATACACATCGGTGTGTATGACATCCAATAAACCCTCACCCCTTTCAAAAGTACCAGTGAAGGGTGACTTGGTCATCTTTCCATGTAAACAAGACTCACACACGTCATCATCCGTAAGGTCGAATGAATCCAACGCTCTATCCTTTTGGAGTTGGGCTATCCGTTTCTTGTTGACATATCTAAGAAGAGAATGCCACAAGCATGCTTTATCCAAACTATTGGAAGAATCGACACACAACACATTATTTCCTAAATTGTCTACAACCATCACAGTTCATATATTCCATTACAAGGCAATGCTTCAAAATAGAAAACACCATTAAGATAAGCATTAATAGAACCCTTTTCATTATAAAACGAATATCTAGATCCTTGTCTATACAAACCATGAAAAGAAATGATGTTTCTTGTCATATCTGGAGAATAGCAACAACTATTTAAATCTAGTCCTAATTCGTTGCTAAGCACTAAAGAGTAAAATCCAATCTTGGTGACAGGCGATGATCTTCTGTTCCCCATGATCAAGTTTATCTTCCCATTCTCCATATCCCTATTTCTTCTTAGGCCCTGCAAATTAGAACAAATGTGAAAACCACATCCTGTATCAAGAACCCAAGAAATAGCATGTGATGAATCATTAGATTTAATACTACAAATACATGTAAAGGATGGCTTGATATTTCCATCCTTGATATCTTGCAGATACTTTGGGCAGCTTTGTTTCCAATGCCCTATTATACACTGCTCACTACAAGGTTCAAGCTTGTCGTGAGTCTCTCGTCTTACGAAAGTCTCGCAACCCCAAACCTTGATATGTGCCAACGAGGGAGATTTCCCTGTCCACATCTCGTGAGGTGTTTTGGTAACCTTCTTTGCAGGGACTAAGTTAAGGATATGGGCGGCAGTCTCTAAGGCATATCCCATAATGAGATAGGTAGCGAAGCACGGCTCTTCATGGAACGAACCATGTTTAGCAGGGTTCGATTACGCCTCTCAGCCACACCATTCAATTGTGGTGTCCTAGGTGGCGTCAATTGTGAACCGATTCGGCATTCCTTGAGGTAGTCTTGGAATTCAAGACTTAGGTACTCTCCTCCTCGATCGGATTGAAGCATCTTGATTTTCCTGCCTAACTGATTCTCCAATTCTTGTTTAAACTCTTTGAACTTTAAGGTCTCTGACTTGTTCTTGATTAAGTAGATATACCCATATCTGCTATAATCATCGGTGAAAGTCACATAGAAGCGACTCGCATCCCTTGTGGTGGATCTAAATGGACCATACACATCGGTGTGTATGACATCCAATAAACCCTCACCCCTTTCAAAAGTACCAATGAAGGGTGACTTGGTCATCTTTCCATGTAAACAAGACTCACACACGTCATCATCCGTAAGGTCGAATGAATCCAACGCTCTATCCTTTTGGAGTTGGGCTATCCGTTTCTTGTTGACATATCTAAGAAGAGAATGCCACAAGCATGCTTTATCCAAACTATTGGAAGAATCGACACACAACACATTATTTCCTAAATTGTCTACAACCATCACAGTTCATATATTCCATTACAAGGCAATGCTTCAAAATAGAAAACACCATTAAGATAAGCATTAATAGAACCCTTTTCATTATCAAACGAATATCTAGATCCTTGTCTATACAAACCATGAAAAGAAATGATGTTTCTTGTCATATCTGGAGAATAGCAACAACTATTTAAATCTAGTCCTAATTCGTTGCTAAGCACTAAAGAGTAAAATCCAATCTTGGTGACAGGCGATGATCTTCTGTTCCCCATGATCAAGTTTATCTTCCCATGCTCCATATCCCTATTTCTTCTTAGGCCCTGCAAATTAGAACAAATGTGAAAACCACATCCTGTATCAAGAACCCAAGAAATAGCATGTGATGAATCATTAGATTTAATACTACAAATACATGTAAAGGATGGCTTGATATTTCCATCCTTGATATCTTGCAGATACTTTGGGCAGCTTTGTTTCCAATGCCCTATTATACACTGCTCACTACAAGGTTCAAGCTTGTCGTGAGTCTCTCGTCTTACGAAAGTCTCGCAACCCCAAACCTTGATATGTGCCAACGAGGGAGATTTCCCTGTCCACATCTCGTGAGGTGTTTTGGTAACCTTCTTTGCAGGGACTAAGTTAAGGATATGGGCGGCAGTCTCTAAGGCATATCCCATAATGAGATAGGTAGCGAAGCACGGCTCTTCATGGAACGAACCATGTTTAGCAGGGTTCGATTACGCCTCTCAGCCACACCATTCAATTGTGGTGTCCTAGGTGGCGTCAATTGTGAACCGATTCGGCATTCCTTGAGGTAGTCTTGGAATTCAAGACTTAGGTACTCTCCTCCTCGATCGGATTGAAGCATCTTGATTTTCCTGCCTAACTGATTCTCCAATTCTTGTTTAAACTCTTTGAACTTTAAGGTCTCTGACTTGTTCTTGATTAAGTAGATATACCCATATCTGCTATAATCATCGGTGAAAGTCACATAGAAGCGACTCGCATCCCTTGTGGTGGATCTAAATGGACCATACACATCGGTGTGTATGACATCCAATAAACCCTCACCCCTTTCAAAAGTACCAGTGAAGGGTGACTTGGTCATCTTTCCATGTAAACAAGACTCACACACGTCATCATCCGTAAGGTCGAATGAATCCAACGCTCTATCCTTTTGGAGTTGGGCTATCCATTTCTTGTTGACATATCTAAGAAGAGAATGCCACAAGCATGCTTTATCCAAACTATTGGAAGAATCGACACACAACACATTATTTCCTAAATTGTCTACAACCATCACAGTTCATATATTCCATTACAAGGCAATGCTTCAAAATAGAAAACACCATTAAGATAAGCATTAATAGAACCCTTTTCATTATCAAACGAATATCTAGATCCTTGTCTATACAAACCATGAAAAGAAATGATGTTTCTTGTCATATCTGGAGAATAGCAACAACTATTTAAATCTAGTCCTAATTCGTTGCTAAGCACTAAAGAGTAAAATCCAATCTTGGTGACAGGCGATGATCTTCTGTTCCCCATGATCAAGTTTATCTTCCCATGCTCCATGTCCCTATTTCTTCTTAGGCCCTGCAAATTAGAACAAATGTGAAAACCACATCCTGTATCAAGAACCCAAGAAATAGCATGTGATGAATCATTAGATTTAATACTACAAATACATGTAAAGGATGGCTTGATATTTCCATCCTTGATATCTTGCAGATACTTTGGGCAGCTTTGTTTCCAATGCCCTATTATACACTGCTCACTACAAGGTTCAAGCTTGTCGTGAGTCTCTCGTCTTACGAAAGTCTCGCAACCCCAAACCTTGATATGTGCCAACGAGGGAGCTTTCCCTGTCCACATCTCGTGAGGTGTTTTGGTAACCTTCTTTGCAGGGACTAAGTTAAGGATATGGGCGGCAGTCTCTAAGGCATATCCCATAATGAGATAGGTAGCGAAGCACGGCTCTTCATGGAACGAACCATGTTTAGCAGGGTTCGATTACGCCTCTCAGCCACACCATTCAATTGTGGTGTCCTAGGTGGCGTCAATTGTGAACCGATTCGGCATTCCTTGAGGTAGTCTTGGAATTCAAGACTTAGGTACTCTCCTCCTCGATCGGATTGAAGCATCTTGATTTTCCTGCCTAACTGATTCTCCAATTCTTGTTTAAACTCTTTGAACTTTAAGGTCTCTGACTTGTTCTTGATTAAGTAGATATACCCATATCTGCTATAATCATCGGTGAAAGTCACATAGAAGCGACTCGCATCCCTTGTGGTGGATCTAAATGGACCATACACATCGGTGTGTATGACATCCAATAAACCCTCACCCCTTTCAAAAGTACCAGTGAAGGGTGACTTGGTCATCTTTCCATGTAAACAAGACTCACACACGTCATCATCCGTAAGGTCGAATGAATCCAACGCTCTATCCTTTTGGAGTTGGGCTATCCGTTTCTTGTTGACATATCTAAGACGACAATGCCACAAGCATGCTTTATCCAAACTATTGGAAGAATCGACACACAACACATTATTTCCTAAATTGTCTACAACCATCACAGTTCATATATTCCATTACAAGGCAATACACTGCTCACTACAAGGTTCAAGCTTGTCGTGAGTCTCTCGTCTTACGAAAGTCTCGCAACCCCAAACCTTGATATGTGCCAACGAGGGAGCTTTCCCTGTCCACATCTCGTGAGGTGTTTTGGTAACCTTCGTTGCAGGGACTAAGTAAAGGATATGGGCGGCAGTCTCTAAGGCATACCCCATAATGAGATAGGTAGCGAAGCACGACTCTTCATGGAATGAACCATGTTTAGCAGGGTTCGATTACGCCTCTCAACCACACCATTCAATTGTGGTGTCCTAGGTGGCGTCAATTGTGAACCGATTCGGCATTCCTTGAGGTAGTCTTGGAATTCAAGACTTAGGTACTCTCCTCCTCGATCGGATTGAAGCATCTTGATTTTCCTGCCTAACTGATTCTCCACTTCTTGTTTAAACTTGTTGGGCTGAAGATTATTTTGATGTTGCGTCTTTTGGGCTCGTTAGTTTAGCCTTGTATTCTCCGGTTTGGGCCTGTCCAACCGAGAGCCTTTTATGTATTGTATATAAGTTAAATGCTTGCATGCATATTAGAAAAAGATTGCTAAGATTATCGAGAGAGCGATTCATTAAGAGTACAATATTTTTCTTTAATCGTTCTTGTAATCTTCTAATCCTCTACAGTTGATGTTCTTAATCGAGCTCTTCTGAGGATTTTATTTAATCATTCGACACGTTTGATTCAAGCTGTTTTGTTCTTATTATTGCGTTCTTATTATTTTACACTCATAAACTTGTTCAAGTTCTAATCGATCTTCATAGATTAAAAGTTGTTTTATTCCCATCAATTGGTATCAGAGCAGGAGGCTGTGTAATCGATACACATCTTTTCTGGGAAAAAGATTTCCATTAGGGTTTTTCCGCATTCATCAATACTTATTGAGCCGTCATATTAACTGACCTATCTTGATATTTATTGTTTTGCCCTAATCTGCTTTATTACAAGTCTGATCTTTGAACAGGTTTTTACGATCATAATGGACGTGACGCAATCAAACCCTATTAATATTTCCAACAGCATCGGTTCAACGACAAAGATTCTGATCTTATACACCCATGACTATGAAGTATGGGCGCATCATTTTGAAGACTACGTGATTGGATCGGAGGATAATGGGTACCTCATTTGGGAAGCCATCATCAATGGACCGTTTTCTCATTCTGCAACATCCAGAATCATTAAGACACAAAAAGAGTACAACGATCTGCTTAAGGATGTGAAGGATATTGCATAAGATGAAAAGGACAAATTCCAGTGCAATATTAAGGCGTTAAGGTTGATCAGATTCGCCCTTCAGTCTGACACGTTCAGATTGGTTAGCTCATGTACGACGGCAAAGGAAGTTTGGGATAGACTTCGTGAACTGTATTCTACAGACGAGGATCTTGAACATTCTATCCAAACCTTGCTTCTATCTGAGTTTGGAGAATTCAGGCAAGGGGCCGAAGAAACAGTGACTCAGACGTTTGATCGCTTGAATCATCTTCTTAGCAAGATGATCAAACACGATATTGAAAGGAAGCTTATCGAACAGAAGGTTACTTTCTTGAATGGATTGAGGTCTGAATGGAGAGCAGTGGTTTCGACAGTCAAAGCTCATGAGCAGTTTAAATCATACTCTTTAGCAAAACTGGTGGGTATTCTGAAGTCCCAAGAGAAGATTGTGGTTCAAGAAAAGAACGTTGTTTCTGGTCTTGGTTCGTTGGCCCTCCTATCTAAAAGTAAAGCTGTGATGGAGGATGAAGAGCTCAACTTGGAAGAATATGAACTCACGACTGAGGATTATGCCATGATGGTATCCAATCCTAAGAGGTTCATAAAAAAGAGATTCCCCAGCAACAAAAACCGAAACTGGCAGGGGAGTTATAGCTCAGAAAAGGTGAACAATGAACCGAAGGCTGAGGAGCCCAAGAAGGAACCGAAGGCAGATGGCGATTCCGGAGTAAGCTGTTTCTACTGTGGTGGCAAAAACCACTACGCTAAGGACTGTGTTCTTAAGAAGATGGCTGAAAAGGACGATGGGAATGATGAGGAAGTCGTGCTGCAGAAAAGACTGGATGAGTTGAGAAAGAAGAAGTCTACCGCTAACCCTTCTATTAATGCTCTTATTGTGCAGGGTTCGGTCAATGACGATGAGTTTGGTAGCACAGAAGTTTGGTCTACTGAATCAGAAGACGAAGAAGTAAGGAAGCCTACTCATGGAAATGCTTATGTGGCTAAGGAGCAAAGCAGTGGAGGAAAATGCTTCATGGTGACTGACGTGTCTCAAATGAGGGGATACAACACCGATGGAGGAAGTGATGGACCGAAGGTACAGGAGGATATGTGCTTTACGGCCAAACCACTCAGCCAGCAGTTCAATGAGCTCGATGAACTGATAAAGAAGGTACAATCTGTTTTTATTTCATCTAAAGTACCACCATCCTCATATGAGAAAGAACTAAAAACTGTTAATACAAGAATTTCTCATTTAGATAGTAGCTTAACTCAAACTCGAGTCACCAATTCTAACCTGACTGATCAATTAAGCAGGGTGGCGTCGAAGAGTGAAGAGCGGCGAATGTGGATTGAGTTAAAAGAGTCGGAATTAGTTAAAGTTAAAGACGAAAACATTTATTTGCAGAGAGACAATTTAAAATTGTTAAAACAACGAAATGTTTTTTGTTTAATAGCTAAACGTTTATATTCCAATATTACTCAACTTCACTTGGATTGTGAGATAGGCCAAAAGATCCATCGCATGATTTTGCCCTTCCTAGAATTTAAGGAGGATGAAATCGATTCCGAAGCCTACAATTGTGAAAGTGTGATATCATCTGATGATGTCAATCCAACCTACATGTATGGACTGGACAAAATTGAGTCCTTCACTAAATCCAAAGACCACAAGGACATGCTCAAAAATCTTTTGGACGAAAATGACAGACTTAAACTGAGAACCGAAACCATGCAAAAATTTGACTCTCTAAACGCCAACGTAAGCTCAGAAAACAAAATCGATGTTGAAAATGCATCTGAGCTTAACGAGGACGAAAACATGAGTGAAATTTCTGTAGAGGATACGGTTGACTGCTCAGAATTTGTTAAAAGCGAAACTGAAAACCATAAAAATTTAATTTCTGAAAATTCTGTGGAGTTCGCTAGATTGTCCAAACAAAAGTCCCCGAAACTAGTAGAAAAAGCTGTTGTGTATCAAAAGGTCAGGACCACTCCGAATCAAGTATACAAAGTGACAGGAGTAACCGAACATCAAACAGCTGAGCTCACAGACATTGTAAACGAAGACAATGCTGATGGCTGTGATGAGTACTTCTGGGAAGCTCCAATAGATAATGGAAACGAAACCGTTGGGCTATCTGAAAGAACCTCCTGGATGAGAAAAGGGAGATACATACCTGAACCATTGGATAAGCCCGATAATTTCAGTGAGCCAAGCACCAGTGGTACGAAAAATATTCCTTAGGAGGATGGGAGATCAGCAAAAGAAGACATTCCCTCTACTCCAACAGCACAAAGTGAAACCTCTTCAGACATTCCTTCTACTCCCTCAGTGCAAACTGGATCTTCTTCGGATATTCCCTCTGCTCCCTCGGCTCAAAGTGAAACTTCAAAGGAACCAGCCAAGGAGAAACCGAAAACGAAAGCTAATGTTCATCATCAACCTAAGCAGATGAGGGATAGGAAGATTGAAAGGAACCAAAGATAAGGAAGAACCTTTGTGAAAGGAAACAATTCTGGCACTCCCAGAATGCATACTACTCACACCAAGACAAGAATCTGAAGTATGAAAACAATCCTGTAAGAAAGCCTGATTGTTCCGACAACCAAAGGTCAAGGTTCGGTTCACAAGAGAATACCAACTGAAGGCAAAGGTTCGGTTCTGAAAAGGACTTCAACCGAAACCAAAGGTTCGGTTCCAAGAACAACTCCAACCGAACACAGAGGTTCGGCTCTAAAGTCAAAAGAGAACAAGACTCGAAGGTTAGTCCCTCCAATGATCAAAAGCAAAAGGGTCACCTAGAGTCATCAGCCAGGAAGTCCTCTCCATCCAAAACCTCTCATTCTAACTCTTCTCGTTCTTCTAATTCTTCTACTTCCACCAATTCGTCTCCATCTTGCTCTAAAGCTAATCCCGCATGCTCTCAAAAACCTCATTCATCAGCCGAACAGAAGGGAAAGCATAAGGTCGATGAATCCAAACCAGAGTCCAAAACGAACACACCTAATGCCAACAAAATAAAAGTCTTTACCATTAAAAAGAAAGATGAAACAACTCTAATAAAACGTACATATCTAGTTGACATCTCTCTTACTATTCCCGTTCCCATGAAAAGCTCACATGGACCCAAGAAACTTTGGGTTCCTAAATCTGCTTAATTTTTGCAGGTTATAAGTGATGAGCAGTTTGACGAAGAATGGTACATCGACAGTGGCTGCTCGCGTCACATGACAGGGAGGAAAGAGGAGCTCAGGGAATACAGATCTCTTGCAAATGGTGGCAACGTTAAGTTTGGAAATAATTCTTTCGGCACCATAAAAGGATACGGGATGATAACGAATGGTGACTTTACAATAAGGAAAGTGGCATATGTGGAAGGACTCCAACACAACCTCATCAGTGTATCTCAGCTTGTTGGAGGTACGGGTCTCAAAGTCTCATTCGATGATGAAGGTTCTGAAATCATAGAGAAAAAGTCAAAGAAAGTGATTCTCAAGTCAGAGCGAAAGGGTGAAATGTTTCCTCTAAACATGAAACCCATCAAAGGAAACCCAACTATATGCCTGTTATCAAAAGCTCAATCCGACGAAAGCTGGTTGTGGCACCGAAGACTCTCTCATCTCAATTTCAAAGATATCAACCGACTTGTCACTGGAGGTCATGTTAGAGGTCTTCCATTGCTCAAGTTCGACAGAGAGCATTTGTGTGCCGCATGCGAAATGGGAAAACAGAGTCGTCAAAGTCACCCATCTGTAATCAACACAAAAGTTGTTGAACCACTCGAATTACTTCATATCGATTTGTGTGGTCCTTCATCTATCGAAAGCATCGGTGGTAGCAAGTATATTCTTGTTATCGTTGATGACTTTTCACGATTTACATGGGTTTTCTTTCTAAAGCTCAAATCTGAAGCGACTCAAAAGCTGAAAGTGTTTATCAAGCTAATTGAAGTCCAGCTCAAGAAGGTCGTTCGCAACATCAGGAGTGACAATGGTCTTGAATTCAAGAATAGGGAGTTTGAAGAGTTTCTTGCAGAAAAGGGAATTAGTCACAATTTCTCAGCTCCCTACACACCACAACAGAACGGAATAGTTGAAAGACGAAACCGATCTTTGTGTGAAGCTGCCCGAACTATGCTAAGTTTCGCTTCCTTACCTCTTTATTTTTGGGCTGACGCTATTTCTGCTGCTTGTTATACACAGAACAGGTCCTATCTCAATAAGCGATTCACGCTCACACCATATGAGATAATAAATAACAGAAAACCCAATGTGAAATTTTTCCATGTGTTTGGCTCAAGGTGTTTCATCTTTAACTCTAAAGAACACCGCAACAAGTTTGATGTCAAAGCTGACGAGGGAATCTTTCTGGGTTACTCACCCACATCCAAGGCGTACAGGGTCCTAAACAAACGTTCAAGAAGGATTGAAGAGACATACTATGTGACTTTTGATGATAGCTATGTCAAAAAGCTACAGGCCATAGAAGTTACTGCCGGGGAAATCTTTCCTCAAACTGGCCAAGTCACAGTCTCGATCGCCAATATATACGAGAAATTTCTGGAACTCTTTGATGAACCGGAAAAAGCTTCTCTCTCAGAAGCCGGTGCAGCTGACAACAAAGTTGATCATATGAAGCATATTGTCGAAGATGCTGCAAGAAGAATGCATGAAGGAGAATCGCCCACTGATGAATCTCCATCCAACAATGCCTCAGTCGAGGGGGAGCCAAGTTATCATGTTGAGGGGGAGCCAAGCTCACAAGTCCAGGGGGAGCCAAGCTCTACTACTCCAACCGAAGGTGCCTCTCCAACCGAAGGTGCTTCAACGCCTGAAAGTCCTGCACCACAAGAAACCCCTGAATCTCATGTTTCTCAAGACTCATCATTTGAGGGGGAGCATGATGATATGACGCTTGATTACGATAGCCAATCTGAACCAGAAGAAATGATCAACGCTGAACTAGATCCAACCTTTGATCCGAATTACCCTCCTCTTACCAAATGGACCAGAGATCATCCTATCTCTCAAGTAGTTGGTGATGTATCTGAAAAGGTTCTGACCCGATCTCAACTGAAGGCAAAACAGACATCCTTATTTTCAAAGGTTGAGTTTTGTATATTTAACTCATTTGTATCAAAAGTTGAACCGAAGACAGTGAACACTGCCCTCGATCACTCTGATTGGGTTCAAGCAATGCAAGACGAACTGAACGAGTTTGAAAGGAATAAAGTCTGGCGCCTAATTCCAACTCCTCCAGATGCTTCGGTTGTTGGTCTCAAATGGGTTTTTAGGAACAAAATGGACAAGGAAGGTAATGTCATAAGGAACAAGGCTTGTCTGGTGGTTAAGGGATACTGTCAGGAGGAAGGGATAGACTATGAAGAGACTTTCGCTCCCGTAGCTAGGCTAGAATCCGTTAGAATATTTCTGGCTTATGCTGCTCACAAAAACTTTGAGGTTTTCCAAATGGACGTTAAGTGTGCATTTCTCAATGAAGAACTCGAAGAAACTGTATATGTGGAGCAACCTCCTGGGTTTGTGAACGAAAGGTATCCAAATCATTGCTATATTCTGGATAAAGCTGTGTACGGCCTTAAACAAGCTCCGAGAGCCTGGTATGAAACGCTTACAAAATTTTTAAAGATGTCTAAATTTAAACAAGGTTCGGTTGACCCAACCTTCTTTCGCAAAAAGGAAGGTAACCACCTTATGATAGTTCAAATTTATGTCGATGACATCATCTTTGGCTCCATGAATCCCAGCTTAACAGCTGAATTCAGAAAGCTGATGGAGACTAAGTTTGAAATGAGCTCCATGGGTCCTATTAACTTTTTCCTTGGTTTAAACATAAGACAGGGACCCGAAGGCATCTTTATTAATCAGGAAGCTTACACGAAGACTCTTCTAGCGAAGTTTGGCATGATGGGAGACTCAAAAGTCAAAGTCCCAATGGCATTCGGCACCAAGCTTACCCCATCTCTAGACAAACCGGCTGTCGATATCACGCTCTATCGTCAAATGATAGGCTCACTGATGTATCTAACTGCTAGCAGGCCTGATATCATGTTTTCTGTGTGTTATTGTGCTCGATTTCAGGCAAACCCACGTGAACCTCACATGCTTGCAGTGAAGAACATCTTACGCTATCTCAAGAGAACCACATCCTTAGGTCTATGGTATCCATCCAATTCTGGCTTCTTTGTTCAAGCCTATTCTGATGCTGACCTTGGAGGATGTGGACTCGACCGTAAAAGCACAACTGGTGGATGTCAATTTCTTGATGGGAAATTGGTCAACTGGCAATCCAAGAAACAAACATGTGTGTCGCTGTCTACTGCCGAAGCGGAATACATTGCCGCTGCATCCTGCACATCACAAGTGATTTGGATCCAGAGTCAACTTCGAGACTATGGACTCAATATGAAGAAGATCCCACTATATTGTGATTCTGAAAGTGCAATTAGGATCTGTCACAACCCAATGCAACACTCTAAAACCAAACACATAGCACTGAGGTATCACTTCATCAAAGATCATGTGGAAGATGGAAATGTCGAAGTTCACTTTGTAAGAACCACTGATCAACTGGCTGACGTCTTTACCAAAGCTCTTCCTGAAGCATCATTCAACAAAATATTGCAAGGGCTAGGTATGATGGAATCAGAGTCAGTACCTCACACTACCTCTCAACCTCAAACATAAGAAGCGAAACCAACCGAACGTTCGGGTTCGGTTCAACCATCTGACTCGCTCATTACTTCAAAGGTAGTTTTTCTGTGTTGTATATTTCTTGAGCAATTTTGTTTTTCTTTGTGTTAAAAGTATTTATTTATTGTATATCTAAATTCCTTCGTTTCTCAAAATTTTCCAAAACTGCAACCAACTGAAGGTTCGGGTTCGGTTTTTCAAAATTTTGTGGAACCGAAACCAACCGAAGGTTCGGGTTCGGTTTTTCAAAATTTTGTGGAACCGAAACCAACTGAAGGTTCGGGTTCGGTTTTCAAAATTTTGTGGAACCGAAACCAACCGAAGGTTCGGGTTCGGTTTTTCAAAATTTTCTACAACCGAAACCAACCGAATGCTCGGGTTCGGTTTTTCAACTTTTTTTCCAACCGAAACCAACCGAACGTTCGGGTTCGGTTTTTCATTTTTTTTCTCTTAATGTTTTTTTTTAAGTTTTACTTTTATTTTAGTCTTATTTTTTTATCTTTTATTTTTTTTCTTTTCTTATAACTTTCAAAAACTCCAAAAATATTTTAATTAACTTTTCTTGTGTGCTTATTCGTTTATGGGGATATATTTGTTGACTTCTTACGTGTCCCTAGAAGCATGCTGCTGTATGTGTCCCAAGCCTCATAAGATTTTGAATAACAGCCTTCATGACCTGGTATACACAAACCTTGTCTTCCCAATAAGGCTAACCCATTTATTCTAATCGTGAGCTACCTCACTCTCTTCTCACATGAGTTAAGAGTCTCCTGCTTGGTCCTTATTTTCGCAGCAGAGGTACTATGTTTTCTTACACCATCCCCATTACTCTTCTCCATTACATTCATTTCATCAAGGTAACCCTTGAGACTCTCAGAAATTACCACTGAGGTTTATGGTTACACAACATCTGTGTTTATGATCTCAGTCTCGTGTCACTACGAGCTGAGTGAAACCCAAAAGTCAACACCAATGAATTGATGGTGACCAATTAATTTGATCAAGTTTTCACCGATGCATTGACGAATGTACCCTCAAGGAATCTCAATTTTTCTTTTGCGTGATTCCAATGAAATTGTTACACACCATAACATTTCTTCCCAAGGAATCCAGTTTTACATTTTTTTTATCTGAGATTTCATATTAATCCCAGCCACTATAAAATCAACTCCTACCTACTTGTTCAACAGACTACACCGGTCTCACAAGTACTTTGTTCACTTTCATTCTTATATCAAGAATTGAATTGATGCATCAAAGCGAAACCACCCTTATTTAGCCTAATTAAAAGAAGCCTTTCAACATTTATTAATAAGTGTTTGATCGTAATTCAACGGGATTCCACACTAACACTTTGAGGTCTCTCTTGACTTTGAAGGAAGAGATTCGTGCCCGGGATCATCAGTTTCGTGTCATTATTGACATCACAAAATATCCTTAAAAGAGTTGCTTTATTTCTTTTTCTTTTACACTCTTTGCACGAAAATCTTTGATTTTCCCAAACTCCGTTACTAATTATTTTACAAGCTGGATTATTACTGGATGGTTACTAATGAAGTTGTGGTCAAAAATTAGCCACGTGGGTCATTAATTGAAAACAGCCGTTTAAAAGGGGAAAAGACAAAAAGTTGCTGACTCGGCGGGAGTTAAAAGGATAGAAATTCAAACGACGGTAAAAGGAGGGCGCGTGAATTTGAAACGGACGCGCTTTTTCTGACACTTAAAGGACGCGTGTGAGATATTGAAGCGTCATTTATCTGGCATTAGCAGCGCGTGTGGAAACGGAAACGATTTCTCTCTCTGAAACGGCGCTTGTTGGGTAGCGTGATCCTAGGAATCTGACACTATCTTTCCTACGTGATCATCGCATAGAAGATATGAAACGATTTTTCTCTCTCCAATCCATCACTATAAAAGGAAGTCTACAAAACCATTTACCTTTTTACTGCTTCAGGATTTTCTAAAGAACAAAAACCTCCAAAGCGCTTCACTGTTCATCTTCTTCTCCAAACCTGCAACAATGGCTGAATCCTCTTCTGTTCATGCAACCTCACAGATTCTTCCCATCCGACCCCAACAATGTCTTGTCATTGATCTTAACCCATTGGCGTATGATTCCTATATGTCGCCGGTTATAGAATGCCTCAAGTACTCCCAGCTTGCTCCTGCACTGTCAAGGATTGAAACGGTGCCAATGGTGGCCTTATCTCAGGTCTATGCGACGGCTTACTATGACAAGGCTGTCGACCGGGTATTTTTCCAGCTTGCAGAACACAAGACCTCTGTATCACGCCAACGGTTCTGCACCATGCTAGGGTTTGCCGTTGACCCTTCGCGAGTTCATCCGGAGACGATTCCGGTTGGGATGCTGTTTGGCATGTTTTACAACATGGGATATACAGAAGTTCTCTCCTCCGTCCCCAAGTTCAAAAAGTCTTGCCTGCCGCCACTGTGGAATGGCTTATTTACAGTCCTATTCAAGGGTCTGTCAGAGAGGAGCTCAGGATCTGACGGTGCAAGTCGTCTTTTCCTTTCGATAATGTATGGGGTGTACAACGGGATAAACCTGGACTATGGGTTTGTCCTATGGCAACAGCTCATTCAGAGCCTCTCTTCTTCTTCCCGACACTCTGAGGTGTCGTTGGCCCGGTTCTGGATCTTGATCACCCGATGGGCCATGGACAAGTTCAATGTTCCCACAGCCGATGGTGCATCGATGTCTTCTATTGGTACGTTTCATACCAAGAAGATCATCGTATCCGATGCATCAAAATTTTCTTTCATTGGCTCTATCCCGGAGTCGATGTATGCCAATGTGCCCGCTGATAGCAGACTGATCAGGATGATCAAGGAGTTTAGGCCAACTGGTCCGAGGGAATTGACACCGGACATGCTGCGATCGATTCATGACGCCGAGAAACCGGTGGCCAGGGGGAAAAAGGCAGACAAGGGCAAGCAAATGTCCAAAGCTCCAAAGGGACCTTCTCCCAAGAAGCGAAAACAACCGAAGGCTGCTTCATCCCCACAGCCGAAAAGGAGGAAGACCGAACAGAAGCGAAAGCTCGTCATTTCCTCCTCTTCAAGCGAATCCGAAGGTGGGAGTTCGGACTCTGACGGATCACAAGGAGACGAAACTCCTCAACGAGGCAACACACCACCTCGGTCCCCAACCCCAGAGATGGAACTTCATCAATCCCCAGTTCCTTCACCTCAACCGACTATTCCTATTTCCATTCCCACCATAAACCCCACTATTCCCCCAACCTCTTTCCCTATACCACCACCCATTTTCACCACATCAACCGAAACACCACCAGTTACCGAAACCCCACCTGTAACCGAACCACCACAAACCGAAACCCAAACTCAACCACCACCCGAAATTACCCCACCCCACACTCAAACTCAACATATCCCAACCACAACACCCCCAGCTTCTCCACCCCCTCCATCTCCAGCAAATGCCTCTGATGGAGGCGATACTTATCTCGGCGGGGAACACATGAACTTTGATTCGGTCTACTATAGTCCGTTTCAAGTTCAGAGTGACGAGGAGGATGATGCTCCAGTGACAAAGAAGCATCTTCGTGAGCTTAACGAGAAGGTTGATCAACTTCTCGCCTCCTCTTCCCACCAGCAGTCATCTTTATCTGAAGCTGCTCTTCATAAGATCGTTGACGCCTTCTCCAGGGCTCAACATGATTCCGTAGCCTCAGCAACTGCTGCTATTGATGCCTCCACCCGAGCCTATGAGGCGGCGACCGAAATAGTCGATAAACTATTCTCCGACGCTTCTGTCCTGCTGAAGTCTTTGCAGGAAAGCGCCGACGCCACGAAGACGACTTTGGAACCAATTGTTCAACAATTGGCCAAGTTTGTCTCAACGAAGTTGCCTTCGTTCGCTACCCTCAGACAACATATTAGCGACGACAACTCGGCACTTTGTGCCTCCATCGATGCCCGCCTGGCGAAGCTACAAGAGGATCTTGCAGCTGAAAATTCTCTGATGGACGTCTTGGCGAGCAAAACTACTGCCCTCAAGGTCAAGAGCACGCAACTTTCCAACTCCGAACAACAATTGGAAGCTCTTCGATCCGAAAGGGAGGTTATAAAGACGTGTGTTTCGGATGTCCACGCAGTACTATCAAACATCCTGGAAGCACACGACCCCATCCTAAACTACTCAGTGAGGCGCACCCTCGCTGAAAAACTCTCTCCAGCCATGGACCTTCTAAGCAAGATTGAAGGCCTCCCGAGTTTCGTGTCCATTCCGAAACAAGGGGGAGATGAGAAGAAGGGATCGAAACCACCTCCTTCCTCCAAAGCTACTCACACAACCGAACCAATCCCAACTGATCATGCCTCGGGTTCGGGTGTGAAGAACAAGGGCAAAAACATAGCTGAGGAAGGAGATGAAGAAGAAGATGAAGACAGGGAGACCATTGCTGACATGTTAAAAAGAAAGAACAGTCGCAATGCTGATAATGATGCCAGTCGTGTGGCGCGTGAAGCTGAAGAAGCCGAACGAAAGCTAAAAGAAGCCCACGATCTCCTTGAGAGCCGAAAGCTGCTCTTCCCTGCCTGGACCAGGGATCGTTTGATAAAAGAGGCCATAGAGACTCCTAGCATACTATGGCTCGAGCCGGTAATATCATTCGACTGCAACAACTCTATCGATTCGCAGTTTGACATGCCGCTGACTCGAAAGGCGTTTATCTTCCACGCCTTCTCTAACATTTTTGAAGTCCCGCATCCGAACGATGAGCTTGACAGGGAGCTTATTGACTTCTATCTGGAGGCCGCTCGCCCACAATACCTCACCTGGAGCGCCCAGAAGATTGTTAATGTTCGGGTGCTGAAGCCTTATGCCGTGGGGAGATTCACAAATGTTAAGTTCAAGCTCATCCGAGGATCTGCAAGAACTGCCCACATCATCTCCCTGGCGGATCTGCCGAATCTAAATCCTCATGATTGGATTGTCCTGTACAATATCCTGCTGACAGATGAAACCGAATATGGTCCCATCATACACCATGTCAAAAGGATGTTGGCCTGCTACATCATGGAGGTTGCCCTAATGGATCAGGAGGTCGCCACAGTCTTCAAGAAGAAACCGAAGGTAGCTCCTGTGGGATCGGCCAGTGATCTCAACAAAATGAAAATGGGCAAGATTGATCCGAGGCGCAACTCAGTCATGTTCACTAGAGCTGAAGGACAGAAATGTCTCTTCGCTTTAGCTGACAAGCACCTTTACACCACAACTTGCTTGGAGCACATCTTATCAATTATCAAGCGGTGTAAGGAGAATTCAGCTGATGACATCAAGTACTTCGATGATATGATCAATTGGTACATCCGGTTTAGACAGACCATCCTCTCTATAACCAAATGTCTGTTTAGCACCGTGAAAAAGAAGGTACCTGCTTCAGCTGCTGGCCCAAGTAACAAGTGAAGGTCTCGCTCCCAATTGACGCAGAGGGGGAGATTGTTGGGCTGAAGATTATTTTGATGTTGCGTCTTTTGGGCTCGTTAGTTTAGCCTTGTATTCTCCGGTTTGGGCCTGTCCAACCGAAGCCTTTTATGTATTGTATATAAGTTAAATGCTTGCATGCATATTAGAAAAAGATTGTTGAGATTATCGAGAGAGCGATTCATTAAGAGTACAATATTTTTCTTTAATCGTTCTTGTAATCTTCTAATCCTCTACAGTTGATGTTCTTAATCGAGCTCTTCTGAGGATTTTATTTAATCATTCGACACGTTTGATTCAAGCTGTTTTGTTCTTATTATTGCGTTCTTATTATATTACACTCATAAACTTGTTCAAGATCTAATCGATCTTCATAGATTAAAAGTTGTTTTAATCCCATCAAAACTCTTTGAACTTTAAGGTCTCTGACTTGTTCTTGATTAAGTAGATATACCCATATCTGCTATAATCATCGGTGAAAGTCACATAGAAGCGACTCGCATCCCTTGTGGTGGATCTAAATGGACCATACACATCGGTGTGTATGACATCCAATAAACCCTCACCCCTTTCAAAAGTACCAGTGAAGGGTGACTTGGTCATCTTTCCATGTAAACAAGACTCACACACGTCATCATCCGTAAGGTCGAATGACTCCAACAGTCTATCCTTTTAGAGTTGGGCTATGCGTTTCTTGTTGACATATCTAAGACGACAATGCCACAAGCACGCTTTATCCAAACTATTGGAAGAATCGACACACAACATATCATTTCCTAAATTGTCTACAACCATCACAGTTCATATATTCCATTACAAGGCAATGCTTCAAAATAGAAAACACCATTAAGATAAGCATTAATAGAACCCTTTTCATTATCAAACGAATATCTAGATCCTTGTCTATACAAACCATGAAAAGAAATGATGTTTCTTGTCATATCTGGAGAATAGCAACAACTATTTAAATCTAGTCCTAATTCGTTACTAAGCACTAAAGAGTAAAATCCAATCTTGGTGACAGGCGATGATCTTCTGTTCCCCATGATCAAGTTTATCTTCCCATGCTCCATATCCCTATTTCTTCTTAGGCCCTGCAAATTAGAACAAATGTGAAAACCACATCCTGTATCAAGAACCCAAGAAATAGCATGTGATGAATCATTAGATTTAATACTGCAAATACATGTAAAGGATGGCTTGTTCTTTCCATCCTTGATATCTTGCAGATACTTTGGGCACCTTTGTTTCCAATGCCCTATTTCGTGGAAGTGATGACACCCTGCCTCCTTAGGGTTGGAGTTGGGTTTAGCAGAACCAGCCTTGGTTCCACTAGAAGAGGTGTCATCATGGGACTTTCCTTTATGGTGGCTCTTTGAGGGAGCCTTCCTCTTTTTACCTTTTCCTTGCCCAATACCCAAGACTGGTGCAGCATTAGGAGTGGGAGTTTGTGCAACGGACTTGTCCTTGAGGTTACTCTCAGAATTCCTTAATAGACCTTGAAGCTTGCTCAACGTGACCTCCTCTTTGTTCGTGTGGTAGGTCATGCGAAACCGGTTAAAGCAGGGTGGCAACGAATGAAGAATGATGTCAATCGCTAGCTCTTCATCGAAGTTAACATTTAACTTCAGCAGGCGATCAACATACCTCCGCATCTTCTGTAGATGAGCAGTGACAGACTCTCTGTCCCTCTTCTTGGTCGTGATCATCGAAGTGATGATCTCGTACCTCTCTTGCCTCACACTTTGGTGATACCTTTCAACCAAGTCCTGATGCATTGCGCATGGATAACTTTCCTCGTAGGACTTTTGGAGTTCAATAGTCATTTTCGTCAGCATGATGTAATGGACTTTCGTGGCATTACGCTCATGGGCCTCGAAGGCAGCGATTTCTTCGGGAATGGAAGTGTTCATGTCCACCTCTTTCAGCTCCTTGTCGAGGACATATTTCTTTTCTTCGTTGCGGGTGACCATTCTTATGTTATGGATCCAATCATTAAAATTGTTCCCGTCAAAGATCACCCTCCCACGCAAATTCATGAGTGAGAATGAGCCGGAGGCGTTTGAGTCGGAAGCGTTGTTGTTCAAGTTAGACATCTGAAAAAGAAAAGAGACAAAGTTTGATTAGATAAGAATCCCCAATTAAACACCCAAATGAAAATTTAGGGCTAGGATCATCAACATTATTTAAAATTTAGAAAAGGGATGCTGTAATCTAAACAACAAATAATTTGAAGGTAAGTGAATGACGATTCACTAATTTCCACCATGAAAAACAAATTAATATTAAGTTTTAAATGTATTGAAAACTCCTAGATCTTTTGAGATTCATTGAACTTTTCAATGGCATGTTTAAATCTCGATATGCACCTCAAGTTTGTGACTGGGATGCCGAGGATTACAAACCGGGTGTGAATAACCATGCAAATGTACATGGTGCCCCCAATGTTACATGTACCTAATCAACATGCCAGTTAACCACACATGCTCCATCGATCTATGACAAATATAGAGTCACCCTGTGCCACCTATTCTTAGAACCAACTTAGTGTTCCGGTTAACCACACACGCTCCACGAACGTCTTAGCAAGGGTACAAAGTGTAATTTCATGGAATTGCATCAAATTCACTTTTTCCTAAAGTAACTAAGATTGGGAATTTTGTGAAAACATTTAGTTACTTTATAAATTGATTATACTTTTAATGAGGAATGGTTTGCCCTATCCTACCCATTCGGCTAATGACCCTCCACCAATCAAGGAAGTGGTGGGTGAGGGTGGGCAGCCATTAAACGACCATTTTATAGGCCATAACCTTATACCCCCTTATAGATCGGCTTCGTGAATGAGGCCTATTAACGGTAAGACTAGCATTTTAGTTATACATATATAATAATTATTCTTATAATATTATAATAGTATAGGGTGAATTTTAAACTTGTAAAATTCTAGAGTTTAGAATTTAATAATTTTAAAATTAAACTTTTAATTTAAAAATTAAATTCCAAAACATGAGGGCAAGTATTGAAACATTTCAAAACTAACTTGATCAAAATTCAAATAAATAATTAAACAATTGATTATGGTGATTATCTAATTTTACCTAATCCAATTTTATGCAAGATAATGATCAAATAAATTCAAATAATTAACATTTATCATATAAGGAAATAATTATTCAATTAATTTGAAAATATCTTTTACTTTGGCAAGGACAATCACCCAATATTAATAAAATTTGTATTTTATCAATTAAAAACGATTTGGTAATTATCCCACAGCAAAATAGGCATACAATCCCGAAAATCCCTCTGTCTGACAGCCCGACTCGCTGAGTCCTCTTAAGGACTCGTCAAGTTCATCCTACTCGTCGAGCCCACTTTGGGACTCGCCGAGTCTGTCAGGCAGAAGACCAAAAAATCGATTTTCAAACATGAATAAAACACAAAGCATCAAATACAACAGAAGCCAATCAAGTCTCTGATACCACTGATGGGTTTTAAACAAAAGAACAATCATATATGCTCATACAAAACCCTAAGGCTTGGATCTAGGTTTCTCCATTGTACATGCGATTCATCCAAGACTTGAAAAACCCTAATCTAGCATACATTGAAAACGAAATCTACAATACAACAAGTTTAGATGATATCTTTCAATGATTGCAAGAATCCTTGATCTTCAAGAGGCTTAGTGTCACAAGTGTAACACCTCTAATGGATCACAAACACCACAAGCAAGAGAATGATGTTTAGGAGAGAGGATGAGAGGAAAAAGTTGGCTCCAAGATTCCGAGGGATCAAGTGGACGGTTTTGCTAGCCTTAGGGGTCTTTATATACTTGAGCTTCTAGGGTTTCAGTCAAAACCCTAATTGGATGACTTATGCCCTAAGTAACTTGAGAACATTTTGGAATAAGGCCTCTATGGCCAAAATTAAGATGAACTCCTCTTAATTTTGTCTATACTCTAATCGATAAGGATTCTCAAATCAATATCAACTATCACAAAATTGACAGGTTTAGTCGCCTTTATTTAATTTATTTCTTTTAGCCACATAATTAATTCTTAATAAATTCTTGTATAATATTAATTAAACTATATGATTTCTCTTTTAATATATTATTCATATAATATATTAATAAATCATAATAATCTCTCTTTCTCCATAAATCATCCTATCAAGTTGCTTTGATGAAGGTAACCCAAAAAGACCATGCACAACCGGGTCAAGTACATACCAAATATAGCTACAGGCTTAGACACTAATCCAACAGATTATTTGTGCCTAATTGTTTTGGAACACTTGTCTTTTATTTATCAAGACATGGAAACACATTTTCAAAGTATGATGCATTTGTTGATTCCATTATTGTGCCTTTATTTTAGAGTCATGTACAAGAAAACAATAAGCATTATTGTTTTGTGCATAACCAATAAAGATGCAACCAACAATCTAGTGTCCAGTCCTTACAACCTTGGGGGTTAGGTATAACAATCTTTACGAGACACCTCAATATTTGAATGTATTTGTAAGATGGTTTTATACTCGACCATAAATTGGATCGTGTTTTATTTATTTTCTTTTAGGGTACCTTATTTAAAAGCTAATTAGTTGTTAACACAACTTCCACCACATTAATGGTGGCAACCCAGGGCATTCATCATTTCCTATAAGATATGGTTTTTTCCTTTACATGACGTCATTTTGTTGTAGCGAACAAGGTGAAATAATCTCATGTATTATACCATGATTTGAAAAAATTCTTTAAATAGTGATACATATACCTCCACAATCACTTCTTAGTACTTTAATCTTTTTGTTGAGTTGATCCTCAATTTCACTTTTATACACTTTAAACTTGTATATTGCCCCATCTTTACCTTTAAGTAAAGTAACATAACAAAGATTAGTGCAATCATCAATAAAGTGATTAATTACTTATTCCCACCTTTAGAAGGATTCGATTTCATATCACACGCATATGTGTGAAATAATCAAATGGACTTGAATGATTGTCATGTTAACTTTGATTCAACACAAGTGTTGCATTTATATTTTGAGTCTATGTGAATGTAAGAGTTGTATTCAATTTTGATTAACCGCCTTAATGTGTCAAAATTAACATGTCTAAGTCTCGCATGCAACACATTAGAAGACTCAAGCAAGTAAGCATAAGGGTGATTCATTTCATTGATATTAAGCATATTAGACATTACATGGAATTTAAGCATTCCACCATTTTCGTAGCCTTGCTTCCAAACATGCTCTTTTTGGTTAATACAAACATATTTGACTCAATCACCAAGAAAAATCCATGAATGTTCAATAACCATCCAAAGACTAAGTTCTTCCTACATATAACACATTATTAAGTGTTAGCTCTTTTTTTAGGTGATATCATTTTCAGAATATTTTAAACACCAAACTTAAGTGTTTAGAATCACAATTTTAAGAATAATTTTCTGCCTCAACTTGGAAAGAAACAAACATCAGATACACAACTTTAAAGGTTTTGAACCACTCCCTCTTTAAGCACACAAGACAGGTAGCACCCACATCAATCTATCACTCAATGGATTTAGCATCCATAGAGTTCATATATAAATCATTCCACTGTGGTGGGTGACATTTCAGAATCATTTAAACACCAAATGTAATTGTTTAAACTTATAATTCCTAGAAAACATTTTTGCCTCTTGCTTGCACAGAATTCAATAGATTCTGAAATAGCCAAAACTATTATCAAAATTTATAACTTGTTTCTGAAATATATTTCAACAACTTTGAAATTTTGAAATAAAAAAATTTATGTCTTAATTTCTATGGATTGAAAACTAAAATTCTAAAAATTTGATTATTTGTTGTTGTAAACTTGCATGAAATCTGATTCTAAAATATGAAATCTCTTTCAGAAACTGTTTCAACAATTATGAAATCTAAGATCAGAAGTCTGTTGCTAAAATGTTGAAACTAGAAAAACTGAAATCCAATAATCTGAAACTATAAATCTGAAGTCTAAAATCAGAAAATTGTTTTTGGAATCCGATGCATAAATTCCAATGCAGAAAAACTGATGCAAAAATAATCTAAAACAGAAATTGATTTTAAAATTGAAGCAAAACTGATGCTTAAATTCTATTTCTAAAATATGTTTTTTTTTTTTCTGGAAACTAATTTCTGATAGAAAAAAGAAACCCAAATTTGATGCAAATTTTATGAAATATGATTTCTAAACAAAAATAGAAATTTTGATAAAACCGATATCTGATATAAAATTGTTAATAAATCTGATACTAGATTTCTAAAAACTGATGAAAAAAATCTTAAGCACAAAAAACTAATAAATTCTAAATTCGGAATTCTAAAATTACTTTTCGGCAAAACTATTAAGATTGTACTGTTTTTAAGTAAAAACAAACTGTTTTGAAGAACTTAATGTTGTTTTTCAGTAAAATCAAATTGTTTTCATATGTCTAAAGCTATTTTTGACTAAATAAAGTTACTTTGCACAAAACAATGTTGTTTTTTCACAAAACAATGTTGTTTTGCATAATTTATCGTTGTTTTCAATTTTCAAAAGTTGTGTGTCCAAATTTTGATGGTTTTTTTTGAAGAATTTCTTGTTGTTTTTCAACAAAAAAAGAAGCATTTTTTCAGCAATGAAAGCTGCTTTTCAGAAAAACTACTAAAACGAAGCTGTTTTTCATAATGAAGTTATTTTTACCAAAATCGACCAAAAGAACCGTTTTTTTCTTCTGGACTGCTGTTAAAACCGAAAATATATGAACTGATCTTTTTTTCCGTTTTCCGTTTTCCTCGTGAAAGTCGTACAAAATCAAAATAATACAAATAAAATTGTTTCTGATTTCTAGTTCGTTTCATACAAACGAATTTGTTTTAAGATTGTAGGAATTATATTACGAAAATGTACGAAAACAAGGAAGAAAATAGATAAGGATGAGGCATGTACTTAATACACCGTCCTTAAAATAAATTTGCCCAATACCGTGTTTGTTTCCTATGATATAACAACTAGAAGTGGTTCTTATAGACCACCTGAACCCTCAATAGGCTTGGATTAAACATTTGATATAGGAAGAAAAGTAAGAATATGAAGTGGAGAAGAAGATAGCTTTTGCATTCTTTGGCGTGTTTGAATTAGTCACCCAAAACCTCTATTTATACACATAAATTAGAGGTCAAATTTGTAACCGACAAAGATTAAATGCATACATTAATCATAATATAAATTCAGCAATTAATATGTATTTTCAGTTACAAAGAGAAAGAATATTTGCTGAAAGGTCCCCAAACTTTTCTTTTCTTTCTCTCACTCATTAAACTCTTTTATTTACTTCTTCCAACACTCCCACTTTGAGGACTAATTTCTCATTCATATTAAATCTGTTTTGGATGTGTTAAAAAATGGGGAAAACCTATTTTTATAAATTAGTTATCACCAATTTTCAAACAGTAGGAACAAACCATCGTTGCCTAACGTTACCCAAGAATTACCACCGTCACCATTTGTTAAAGAGATCAATGACTACCAAATCCTAGCCACAACGAGGTTACCCATTCTCAAATCATAGTATGGCACTACATATCTAGATGGCCACATCGACACTTATGAATACCATATGCGATCTCTCAAGCTAGACTAACATTTATACTATACTTACTTTGCTACAACTCTCGATGCTAACATTGGAGCCTAGTTAAAACTTTTAGCCCCAAATAGCATCTGTAATTTTCAACCAACTAAAGTAATTTTTCCTCACAAATTTATGCAATTACAAAAATAACGATAGGATGTACTACCACATTATAGGTTGTAGGTAGTTTGAAGGAGATTCGATTAAACTGTATTTCAAGTGATTTAACGATGTTACCTTATCGTTCCATGTCAAGATGATCAAATGGATATGGGTGTCTTACCTAGGTGTTTATCTTGGAGACTACTATGGAAAATACCACATACAAGTGGTAAAAGGTCTACAAACGAACTCACGGTGTAGATTACGATTGATCTTATTCATCGGTGGTTATTTTAAAGTATATTAGCATACTTATTGCCATAACAACATTTCATTATTATGAAGTATGCAAATTATATGTAAAAGTCGCTTTCTTAATTCAGAAAATTTATAAGGATGTGTTTGTCACACAACTTGAGGATTTTACCAGAAGTGAAGATGAACCAAGTATATGTAACATCTTGATTTTGGGCCCAAAATATTTTTGGTTATTTTGATAAAATAATTTTTTGAAAAATAAATAAAATTTATCAGCTAAATGAACAAAATTTTAATTAATTAGATAAAGATGAAAGATTAATGTTAATATTTTTTTAATATCTAAATCAAATTTGAGAATGTTGAAAGTAAGGACCAAATGTGTCAAATTAACCAAACTAGTCATAACTAGTTTTAACTTAGTCATGGACTATTTCTATAGGGTTAAGGTTTGAAGCTAAAGTAATGGGTTTGAAGCTAGGGATCACTTATTAGAACATTGAAGGTACAATCTCTTCATTTATACCCTTCAGTTTCAATCTAAAGTATGGTCCACTAACACCAAATCCAAATTTCTTAGGTCATTGATGATTATGAGTTAATTTTTATTAACTTAACTATACTCTAGAACATCATGATATTTCCATTTAACTAATGAATGCTCAAATTCCCTCTTTAATGATGGAATTTGGGGGTTGTAACCCTAACTTGATGATTTGGGTTATACATTAGCTATAGTTTTACATTAGTTCCTAGTCATGGTAAATGATTCAGATATGGATTAGTTAAAGTATATGTTGATTCATAAGTTAATTCTAGTAATAGTTCTATGATTTCATTAAAATTACAGTTGCAATTAGTGATTACAATGGCAATTCACCATTAGAATTGAATGAAATGAATTTTGAAATTGGTTAAACTTCATTACCTTAATTTAAATTGTAACTAAATTGGATGATCTAAATTTGTAAATATTTTTAAGAGTTTTCAAAGGTTTGTATGAACTACAACATATATAAAGGATTTGAAACATCACTGTCACACCCCAAAACCACGAACGGCGGAAACGTTCAGGGGTGGAGGACGTCATGTACAGTATCACAACAGTGTAATATAATAAACAAGCAACAAAATCATCCATTGCATTATAAGTAAAGTTTTAATACATAAGTTTTATTTCATAATGTACAACAATAAAATGAATAATCAAAATAACGCGAGTCTTGTTTGTGCTCCATCTTCTCAAAAACTTGGCCATCGCACCCGTCTAACTGATAACCTGAGAATACAAGTTATTTTGAAAGAGAGTATCAACTTTAAAGCTGGTGAATTCATAAGTAATTAAGGTGTCATTATCTGGCTTATGAAAATCTATTATGAAGGCCATGTTAACCTTTAATGAAAATGTTGATGTAAGTATGAAAAACCCTAGGAAATCCCTTGCTTTCTATAAGTATGAAATGTAGTCTTCTACCAAGACCCGAATGTTTTGTTATGATAATGTAGTCTTCTACCAAGACCCGAATGTTTTGTTATGACAATGTAGTCTTCTACCAAGACCTGAATGTTTTGTTATGATAATGTAGTCTTCTTCCAAGACCCGAATGTTTTGTTATGATAATGTAGTCTTCTACCAAGACCCGAATGTTTTGTTATGATAATGTAGTCTTCTACCAAGACCCGAATGTTTTGTAAGTAAAACGATAGTTTTTCCTTCAATTGTTTAGTACTAAAGTACTTAGTCTAACTCATCGTTTATGTGAAAGTATCACAAAATAAAGTAAACAGGAAAATGTACTACTGTAAGTGTTGTCATTGGGTACTAGGACTAACACAACATCGCATTAAGCGAAATATGTAACCTAATGAACATCCGAAGATTGTCCAGAACAAGTATTAATGTAAGTTGTACTACTGTAAGTGTTGTCACTGGGTACTAAGAGTAACACAACATCGCATTAAGCGAAATATGTGACCTAATGAACATCCGAAGATTGTCCAGAACAAGTATTAATGTAAGTGTCATCGCTGGGTACTAGGAATAACACAACATTGCAATAAGCGAAAGGTATAACCTAATGAACAATCGAAGATTGTGCACTTGTCCTCTGTAGCAGCAGTAGGTGGGTGGAGGGGCACTACTAGAAAAAAAGCCTTTTACGACGCTCATTGCGCGTCGTAAAACGCTCAGACGACGCGCAAATGTGTATCAAGGAAGGCCCTGTCATAAAGAGAGACGACGCGCTTTTGCGCGTCGTCTATAGACGATGCGCATTTACGACGCGCAGTTATGACACGCAATGCGTATCAAGGAAGGCCCTGTCATAAAGGAAGACGACACGCATTTGCATGTCGTAACCTTATGACGCGCGTGTTTATGACACGCAATGCGTATCAAGGAAGCCCCTGTCAGGAAAGGCCATGTCATAAATGAAGATGACACACATTTTTGCGTATCAAGGAAGCCCTTGTCATAAAGGAAGACGACACGCATTTTGCGTGTCATAATTTTAAATATTTTTAAAATTATATATTTTTTGATAGATTTACTAATTTTCAAATTAAATAACACATTAAAAGTCTAATAATACAAAATAAAATACCATAAACACTAAGAATAATTCATTGCACTAATATGTCAAATAAAAATAATCATTCCAATATTAAGTAAATGTAACACATTGCTAATATTTCATAATAGTTATTATACAAGAAATATGAAAAAATTGAAATCCCTGAGATTAAAAGTACTAATAGAAGCTTCACGTGAGATACATACAGTTGGACCAGTAAGCAAGGATGTTCCCGAATCCATAATAACAGCACAAGAACACGTACGCGATATCTTCTGCTAGAAGTTGTCAATCCAAAACTATTGTTGAAGGTTGGCATGATAGCTATTAAGATTTGAGCATAACAAGAAACCAATCAATGTTTGGAACTCAAAATTTACTGCCACCATTATCATGTATACTCTGGACAAAAAAATAAATATAAAATGAAAATGAGTCAAAAGTTTAACTGTTTTGGCTATTTTTGTGTTTTTTTTTACAATTTAATTTCACCTTGATGGCATTCTTAATTTCTGCAAGAACTAATGGTATTCTTTTTACAACTTGGGCATATGAATACTTATTGGCAAACGCATCAACAATGTCATTTTGGCCAATGTCAATCATATAAAGTGCTCGTTGAAACCCATCAACATTTATCATCTTTTGTAAACTTGAATATATCACCTCAAAAAACTAAATTTACAAATCCCAAAATTGAAATTTTTAGGTAAGATAAATTGCATGATATAAAAATCAATTGATAAATGGCTTTTTATGGTAGGAAGGGCATAACCGTCATTCGGACATTCCTATGATAAACCTATAAAGTTCACATGAAAGCTCTCTCAAGGCTGTGGGCAAGTTTAGTTCAGGCTCAGAAGTAGGAATATCCAAATTTGGAATATCCCACTGTCAAATCCAAGAAAAAAAATCAATTATTGAAAATTTTAAAATCATATTTCACAAGGAGTGTTAATACTTAAAGAACACAAAAGGGTACCTTGGGCGCAAAATCTTTGGAAACTAATCTTGCATACCTCTATCAAAGGTAAAGGAATGTGTATATATAATATGGCTTTCAAAATTCACTTGATATTTACTCACTTGAAGATCTGGAAACACTTCAAATGGAATGTTGGATCATTTTCACTGTTACATAAATTATGCTTTGTAGAATTACTTGTGCACATGACAAGTTAGCACATGAAATTTGTGAATTTTCGAGCTAGTTTGCACTCTTGTACTAAGCTGAACTTTTGTGCTTGGAATTAAGTTAAGCCCTTGGTAAGGATGAAAATAGACTTCCATACCTGATTATAGGCGTTTACCTCATGATATTTGGAGCCTTTATGAATTTATTATGAATTTTCGAAGTTGATTGATGCAAACAGTGGGCTACATGGACCAGTTTGCAAAGATTGGTACTTATACCCTTAAAGGAATTGGAATTAGGAAAAGTGGTCCAAAGTTCAGTGAAACTAGATACACTAACCTTTCCAGAAAACTATAATTCATGATTTTTGGACAATCTGATGGCCTTGTATGATTTTTATAAGATAAGGACAGATTGCAGCAACGTGCTGAAACATTTCATGACAGCATCAAACAAAATGGGATAAACAACTCACATAAACTCAGAATCAGGATAGGAAAACAAAGAAAAAATTTAGTAGACATTCATACGTTTCCACAATGAAAACCCCATTAAATTCTCAACCTAACACCATTGCCCTTTCTATGGCATGAATTACCATTCTGCCCTTCTCTTCTTCCTCATTTTCTGCTGCATTTTCAGAAAGAAAAAAAATGTGTGGTAAAGATGGTGAAAATCATGGTACTTAAGTGCTTCAGAAAATGATGCAAGAAAAATCACTCTAACAGAATACCAATTGAGAGTCATTCCATTCCATCAAAATCCTTTAAAAATAATGTTTGTTGGGATTTCTGTAATATTTCTGTAACTGCTTCATTCAAATATTCCCTAAAAATCATGTGGCTTTAATATAATCCACCTTCTATTGCTACAACTGTTCTTCTCATTTTCCCATTTTTTCCACTTTTAACCCTTCTACTTGTAATCACTGCAGTCCCATCCCTACCAATCTTTTTCAAAATTCCCCCAATGCCCGCTGCTGCTAACCTTCCAGCTCTTCTTGTCACCACATCACATATTTTCACCACCAGTTTTCTCATTTTCAGTGGAACATCGTTTATTTGATAATGAATTAATTTTGTCAAAAAAGAAAATAAACCCAGATTCAAAAAAGTATTTTTTTTATATAGAAACTAGGAAAATCTTACATTTAGGGTTTCTTCAAGAATCTTGGCAACTTCACTCGGGTTTGGGGTGTCATCTTCATGCATAGCAGCCATTAATGGTGTACTGAGTATTTTTAAGAAACAAAATATGAATTTATCTTTTTTGTAATCCCATTTGCTGAGAACTTTTTATCAATCTAAACAATGCACTTTACATTTCTACCCCTACATTGGTAAAAAGAGTAAAGAATTTCATTTTATGACATACCTTAACATGAATCTTGCTGAAAGCTTAGAGGAAACTCGTCCAAAAATATCTGATTCTAATGACACTTTGTGAATTACTCTTCTAACAATGTCAACTAAATACATTCCCGATATCATTTTCTCAAAACCCTGTATTATTAATCACAAAAATCATATCAAGTAAAAAAAATATGGAAATTACAGAGTGAAAATTATCTTGGATAAAAATAATTAAATTAACCTGATCATTTGGGTTCTGACTTTCTGCATCAAGATCAATATCATAATCAGTTCACTACTAGAAAAACAACCTTTTACGAACAAAACAAAATATACTGTAATAACAACTTACTGGCAGCTGGTATTCTGTTTTGGAATCTCTACGCCCTCCTCTTATGGCAAAATGAGCACAACCAGGATACTTCCCATGTCTACAATTCCTCCCTCATCAATAGTTTCATTTGCCAATATTTCATATAATTTAGAAATCAGTTGTTGCACCTACAAGTCATCAACAATGATTATTAGTATGAGAATGCCTGACAAGGGTATTCTCGTCTTTTGCACTTTTTTACCTCAGGGAATCAATAAGTCCTTCAGGTATGAGAATAACACCATAGTTATAACCAAGATCTGCACGTTTACAGATTACATCTGCTATGTAATTTGTAACCTTTTTTAGTGTCAATTTCTTTGATGCAACCTGTAAGAAATATGACAAAAAAGTAATTAGTGAGTCTCTAAAAAAAATAAAAAATAAATTGAATTGTGTACCTCTTCTCCAATAAGAGTGATGTTTGGATGAGTTTGTAAAGCACATTCTAATGTAATGTGGGAAGCAGCACGTCACATAAGCCTTACAACTGCATACATACAATACAACCTTATAATTAGCAACCATGTAAATATTCCTATTTCCTTGGTCAAACGTTGACCAAATTTATTTTTTTATTTTTACAAATTATATGAAAATATAATATTCCAGATAATGAACTTACAGTGATAATATTTCCCTGTGGAACGTGCATCTGTCATAAAATTTCCCGAAATCCCCCTGAAATACATTTAATAACAAAAGCATGATTGTTGGATGTCTTTGGTCTGCGGAAAGACTGGAGCAAGTATACACCAAGTTAACACTTAACACAATTCACCATTCATTCTCCACAAACATTCAATTATTCAAACAATCTTAGCATTCCCTTTTCAGAAACTGAAGATATCCCAGTTAAAGAAATAGAATCCACCATAAACTCCCCTTTTACAGAACCTTTTATCACTTGAGGTAAAATGGTCAAGAAAAAAAGAAAAGAAACAGAAATTGTTGGTGTTGGTGTTGGTGATTTGACATGATGAACCTCCCAAGATAGGTGACAATTCTTTAGTAGCAAATTCTCCTCATGTTTGAATTTGTAATGCAAATGTTAAGAGGTTCTGAATCAAATGTATAAGATTATCCATAGATTTGAGCTTGCCTTTGCAATAGTATAAGCTGAGGGTCGAGCATTCACAGCAAGGGGACCTCTACGAGGTGGCCCTGTTGGTCTTCCACCACCAAATGATCTTCCTTGACCTCGACCACCACCACCACCACGAGCCCTACCTCTCCCTCTATCTCTAATCTTCTTCAAATAGATTTTGGTGCGAGACTAGATCAGATGCTGATGCAATCGTATACGAATCGACAAAATCAAGAAATTGAAAGAACTGTTATAGGATCGCTGGTGATCTAGGGTTCGAGCATGAGAAAGAAATAGGGTTCAAGCATGAGAAAGAACTGTTATAGAGATGTAGCAAGGTACGAGGTGAGATCTAGGGTTCGAGCATGAGAAAGAACTGTTATAGGATTGCTGGTGATTGGATTTCATTGGAGGGTGGAGATGCAGAAGAGAGAACACGCAGTAGAGAAAGGCGGGGCAAGTTCTTCACAAAAAGCCCTAGCTCAGATTGGATTCCGGCATCGACGAGGCCTTTGACGCCGGTTTTTGTTTGGTCGAAAGCTTTGAGCTCTGATTGTCGATCGTAGCTTGAGCCCGCTCAAGCAATGGTGGCAGCCATTTTTGTGAAGATGATAGTGTTATATATGCGAAGGTATTCTCTAGAAAGGTGAGTGAGCATCCTTGCAATTGTGGCCCTATGAACGTAAAGTGTTTGATTTCTTGTGAGAAATGAAGCGATAAAGATCGATCTATGGAGGATGTGGGTCGTTCTTTGAGGGATGAAAAAACCCTAGTTTCTTAGACTTTTTGAGTACGGGGTTTTCTAAATTTTAGATTCCCGCGAGGTATTAAGGATGGGACACGATGTTTGATGAGATCGATAAGGAGGTCAGGAGTGGCGGGGAAGCGGATCAGAGAGGAGAGAGAAGGAGGGAGCGAGAGGGGAGAAGATGAAAGATAGAAAGAAGGTAGAAGACGACTTTTCAAAATTTTGGGGATTTCGTTTCCCACCTCTACTAAACGCGCCTTTTCATTAAAATTATAAAGCGACAAATATAGAGGACACACCTTTAAAATAAAGCGCCCTCCGTTTTTTTAATTTCTTTTCGTGAGACACTAATTTAAGGGCACTCAGTAATGCGCGACCTAAATTCTTAAATTTTTTGAAGAGATGACTCTTTTTTAATGTCGCTCTCTAATGCGTAACATAAATCAAAGAGCACAGTGTTTTGCGCGTCGTAAAAGGCTGTTTTTCTAGTAGTGGGGTTAGCCCCGGTTATCGATCTACCTAGTATAAGTTGTAACCTTAGACCTCCATAGATGGTCATCGACCACTGGTGCTAATCAGTGGGGTTCAAAATGGTAAGTCCCGCTGAGCTATCCCATTGAACCGGGATAGGAAAGATAATTTACACAGAAAGTATTAATAAATCATCCTCGTAGTTCTAAGTACAAGTATCCAGGTAAGTGAATACAGGCTAATGCATCTATGTAGAAGTGTTCCTGTATGGTATTCATGTAAGTGTGTTCATGTAACAGGTAAGTATATGTAAACATATTCATGTATCATGTAATCCTAAGTACGTGTACTCATGTATCATGTAAGGTATTGGTATAGACTCATGAATGAACTGACTCTTGTGTGATTCCTTGTAGTAGTAATAATGTTTGATATCTTCTAACTATCCCTATGATAATTAACTGGAAAGTAAGTGGTTGTTCGAGTAGATTTGTGCACCCTCGATACACCAGGGTGTGGGAAAACTGAACGAAGGATGAAAACTATAATCTCTATCATATAAATGAACATATGTGCATAAGTATAGTTTGATTCAATAAGCTAAAATAATGGTTTTGCAAGATATCTAGGAGTTTTGAACAATAATTAAGAATGACTTGATATCATTTTAATAAACATTTCAAAACTAATACTTTTGTTATCAAGATATTTTAAGATAGAAAACCACTTCATGTGTCACCTTTTGAAATATGTGAAATCTACTGAGTGAAAACACAGTTACAAAATACATAAGATTGATTTAATAACATACTATTTTCTACTTGTATCCCCCCCCCCCCCATTAAAACGTTTAAAATCATTTAAAACATTGATTAAGGGGTATGAACTCACCTGTAGTTGGTGATTGGGATGAACTGAATGGTATAGGATTGCTAGGTGTCAAGCGAGGACTTGTACACACACTACGATCCTAATGAACATATAATCACACATATATGCACTCAATTAGTCTCAAATCACTAATTGATAATGTTAAGACATCCTAGACATAATAACCACTTTATATAAGTGTTTTAAGCCCTAAGGATTGCATCTAAGCTATTGTGGGACACGGTACTTGTATTTAGGGTTCCAAAGGACCCCAATATATGAGATTACTCCTCATATACTAACACACATGGAGTTTACGGTTGTAAACTCTTGAGTTTACGGTCATAAACTCCCAACCATGGGTGTTTTGTGTGTTTTGAAGTTCAAAATGATTCCTAGAATTATTCCAACTTGGTGGTTCAATTCTTGAAAGGTTTTAAGGTCTAGAAACACTCCATTTAGGAGTTTACGGCCCTAAGGCCATTTCCTTTGGAGTTTACGACCGTGAACTCCATTGGAATGGTGTTCTTGTTGTTTTCAAGTCTCAAGCATAGGTGGTAAAAGTTCTAGACTTTTATTCCAAGCATATGAAGTCATCAGGCACACTTTGGTGCCATTCTTTCATGTTTATGGCCCAAGAACAAAGTCTTGGCCGTAAACTCACTTTGATAAGTGATTTTGATGTGCTTAAGGCCTTAGATTAAATGGGAACAAGTCTTGATAAAAGCCTTAAAGCTATAGGTGCCTTAAAACACCATTTTGAGTTTGAAAAGGGAGTTTACGGCCTAAGAAACTCTTGGGCCGTGAACTCCCAAACTTGGGTGATTCTTGGTTGTTTTCTTGTCCCTAACACACATACATATGAGTCTAAAGCAGTAGCATAACACAAGGGTCGGTTTCGGCTTTGTTTCGGGAGTTTACCGCCCAAGAACACCTTGGGGAGTAAACTCCTAAATCTAGTGAATTAGCCTTCTAAATCATGTTATGAACACATTTAAAGCTATATAATACTACTAGAGAGGGGTACTCACGATTTGGGATAAAAACCCGAAGATCCGTGAGAGAGAAAATGGCTTTTCTGTAGTTGGAAATGCGAATAATGAATGAATTTGGTTCAGAATTCTATTTATAGTCCTGAGATATTTTTGGCAGAAAATATTTTTATTCCTGAAATGATTTCTCATATAACAAAGTGTTGGAATAACAATGTTGCACAAAACCCTAGTGCAACCATTATCCTGATATCTCCTTCAGTGTAAATCCTGAAAAACTGCCAAACTTATGCCTGAAGTCTGGAATTTCTCTGAAACTGTTTTAAGCTCTATTGTCTTGATATGGTTCTTTCAGAAAGGAAATTTCGGGTTGTCACATCATCCCCCTGTTAAAGGGAATTTCGTCCCGAAATTAGAATTTAGACAAGTAAGTACGTACGAATGATCGAGTCGTTATGTTAACTTCCTAATCGATGGGTTTTCGCACTCCTAAGTGAAATCGGGTTCTCGGTTGGTATCCCAACGAACCTTCACTAACGGGCGACGACGTTGCTTCGTCCGCTTGACCTCTCGGTAGAGGTTCACTACGGTTCTAATACGAAGGCAAGGGTCTCGTAAATCTCGATCTCGTCGAAAGGGATTACGAAAGTCCTAATGGAAGGATATTGTTTCAAGTTCGAGACGCGAATGGGAAAATGTACGTTACTAAGTTCACGGAGTAGGTCTAGTTTGTGAAACGCAGGACCGATTCTGGTAAGAATCTCGGAGGTCCTAACTATATTGGATTTTAGCTTTCCACGCTTTACGAAGCGTATTAAGCCGTTCCCAGAGTGAGGTTTCCTAAAGAATTTGGCCTCTCACTTGGAATTCCAAATGTTCTTCCTCTCGCTTACTTCCCAGTCAAGGGCCATCCCTTGCTGGGTCAAAGTCGAAAGGGTTCCTGAAGTTTACGGGGAGTTCCGAATGGACTATGATAGTAGGTCTGTAAGACCTAGAATTTGGCGAATTTTCCGTCGGTGACTATGGTGCCGACAAATTCCCAACGGTTTTGGATAATTTGGCAGAGTACTCAAGAATTCCCACAACACTAAAAGTGTGTCTCAGGAAATTTGACACTAAATTCAAAAACTCTTGTTCAGAGAACTTTGTGGAAAGTATCTCCGAGGGTCATGTTTCTATGGGTTCTTTCTTACTACGAGGGTAGATAAGTAAGTCATTACTTGGAGAAATGACGAACTGATCCCAGTAAGAAAGGCGTACTCCACTCATTTAGCTCATGAATACTATGGACGTATTGGTCCTATCCGAGGGGTATCAGTACGGGCTCGAAGTGTCTGTATCGAGTTCGGAGGGTAGTCTTTAGGACATCCTTCCCTAACACTCGAACTGGTGATATTCGGATCTCAGGTCCATTTCTAAAAGTAATACTTTACCTGTGGTTGCTCAATCGGTTTGGTTATGTGGGGAAGAGACAACGATTTCTAAAGGAAATCTTAATGAAGTCTCCGGTCGTTGAGGTACATAAAATGCACTCCATCGACTTCTGGTAAGAATAAGACCGGAGCTCTCAAGGGTGAGAAGCTGGCCTTCTAATCCTATTGTTGAGTAGTTCGCTGTGTTGTCTGGGTTGTTCTTGTATCTTCCGTAGGTGTTTAAACTGAGGGTGATCTGGTTATAAGAGTCGTACTGGTTTCTAAGTTTGTTCACATGCCAAAAGCAATTACTCGTAGTCTTGGGCAGTCTCCATCCTGAAGTTCATACTAGAATTCATACGTGATTCAATGATCACAATTTCGTGTATACGAGTCGTATATAATTAAGGCTGAAAAGGTAGTCGAATAACTGATTCTTCCTTAATCTCACATCCCATCGAGGGAAAAGAAATTAAAGTGAAATCATCAATTCTAAACCTGTAGAACATTAATTATATAAAATTCTCATGCATACAGTCTTCAGTGATAGATCAACCGTATGAATCCTGGAATTGAACTTGACGTACTGCACGAGTAATAATGTGGGGATCCCTTCGGAAAGGAAAAGAACTATAAGGTACTCCTAGTATGAGTACTTCGGTGTTATGATATGACGGCTTCGCTAAAAGACGTTTACTGAGAAAGAGATGTACTTATGAAGCTGGTATTGCGAGGATCGAATTGAATCGAGTCGTATGATAATGTCGGAATCATACAGAAACTTAAAGACATTAGATTTGAGCATAAAACGTTTACAGACAAAAACAACCGTGCAACCATGATTAGAGTTACAGTACTTTAGATTTGCTACAAGACTATTGCTGCGAATCAGATATACTACAAAAGACAAGTATACGCAGCACGAGCATCCCTATACCGACAGGATCCCTCAAAAGATAAGACTCTTGTTGCACTTGTTTTAAACATGTTTTTGAACATATAGAATACTGACGACTTGGAGGGAAACTATACTATATTAGGGTCCTTAACTGCCTCCTTGCATTCTGAGGTCAAACTCCTCCGGATTCGTCGTTGCCCTTCCCTGCTGGACAGTCCCTCTTGAAGTGTCCCATGACGCCACATAGATGGCATATCTGAGAGGTTTGGACATTGGTGGTTGAAGAAATGTGTTGGATCTGGACCCTACAGTAACTGGCAGTATGTCCATTCCTGTTGCACTTATAACAGTGTAACGGTCGGCAACCGCCCAGATGATGAAAGGTACACTCATAGCATTTCGGTAGGTTTCCGGCATATTGTCTGGCGGGTGTAGGGGCAATTGGGACACTAGAAGGAATGGTAGTAGGAGGTGCAGATGTCGTAGCTGTGTTCTTATTCGCCCCTCGAAGCGATTTGTTCTTCCTTTTGGCCCAAAACTTCTGGCTGTTACTCTTGGCCTCGACACTCGGGGTACCGTGGTAGTTTGTTGGTCGTTGCGGGGCTGGGTTGTTACTTGGATTGGAATGATTGATAGCGATACTACTAACACTTGCGTTGTTAGCGTTCAGGTGGGTCATAACAGCTGACACGGCAGCCAAGACTGCAGCTTGAAAGGTAGCTGCATCAATCTGAAGAGTTGGTGTTTAGTTGATGGGCTGATCATTTTTCTTGGGATTCATGATTCTGTTACACCGAAAGAAAATGAATTTGTGAGCGAAAATGGTTGAATCTAAACATAGATCGATTGCTCATGTAAAGAATAGAAGTATGTTCTCTAAGGTTCGACCTACATCCCTATGATGCAGTCCTAGTATGGAATGGAAGTATGTTCACGAAGGTTTGACCTACATCCCTATGATGCAGTCCTAGTATGGAATGGAAGTATGTTCACGAAGGTTTGACCTACATCTCTATGATGCAGTCCTAGCAAAGATCGGAAGTAAGTTCATGCAATGGTCTCAAGATGTTTGTCGTTCTAGCCGAGGTATCGTTGGTTAGCGAATAACATGATCCAACCATTACCAGAGACTTAGACATGTCTCCGGAGTTAAATGGCTATAGTCCAATGACTTGACTAGAGCATGTTTCAAATAGTCTCAATGAAAGTATGATAAGAGTATTCGAATAAAAAACGACACAGAAGTTAGCCGACTGTCAATATCTTTGGTATTCATGACGTATAAGTTCGGGAAAATGACTTTGTAAAAAGATCTTACATCATATCCAGAGAAGATAGTTCTTGACAGCATAAAGACCTAACTAAAGTACTTACAGTACAAGATAGTTTTATAGAAAATGCCACATCGGGCATAGACAAAAAGACGATTCCTTTCTAACAAGGAAAAAATAAAGTAAAGTATCTACTACTAGCGACGGTCATCCCTCTGGTGAACTCTCAGTTCAGCCAGTTGGCGTTCCACATCAAGTAGGTGTCTTTCGTACACTCTCTGGCGTACCCGAAGTTCCATGACTTCGGCTCGTGATTTAGCCAGTGCTTGCAGCAGGGTTTCATGGTCTCTCTCAGACCTCTCACGAGCATGTTCAAGGCGACTGGTGCGAAACATATGCATTCCTCCATTTGTATCAACTTCTGCGATACGTTGTAGAGCTGTCCTGCCCTGAATTTCGTTTCGGGCAACTCATCGGATCAGAATTGGCATGCTTCTGTCTGCTGAGCCCCCATTGCTCAGGTCATAGAAGCTTCGGTCACCATTAGATGGCATGGGCTGATCCTGTCCTTGGCTCCATGTTTCCAAACATTCCACCCACTCAGGCGTCGGGCCATGAAAAGCCGGACGAGGGTTAGGAATCGGAAAGGGAGATGCCTGGGGTAGGTTCTCAACCTCGGGTTCAGAGATGGCATCGTCTGAAAGGTCTTCAGCATGGTGATCATTCAGAGGGATTGGATGATCATTAACTGGTTCTTCTCCAAACCATCCAGCAATAACCGCGTTCGGAAGGAACGGGTTTTCGTGGGGATGGAATCCAGCCATGTTATCTACGCGAAAATTTGGGGATATAAGAAATAGCTACATAGATGAACTGACTAAGATAATTACATTAAGACCAAATACCCCTACGGTATTTCTTTATGGTTGTGTTGGTAAGTTTTTAGACTTGTTTCCATATCACAACCATTCTTGGGCATAAGCTAATCACTCCTCGGACCAGCATAGTTGATCAGGCTATGCCATTCCCAAGACTAACCATATATCCCCAGGCTTACTTGTGATATTCAACAATCGTAATACTTTTGTTCTTGACATTGTGACACTGATTTTAGTATGAATGCAGGCACGTATACTTTGTTAAATATTTTATTATTTAAAGGTATAAACTCTTAGACAGAGTGTTTTAATCCCATGTATTTATAGTTAGTATATCTTTTATGGGTTGATATACTTAATTCACTATAAACAATGCTCTGATACCAATCTGTCACACCCCAAAACCACGAACGGCAGAAACGTTCAGGGGTGGAGGACGTCATGTACAGTATAACAACAGTGTAATATAATAAACAAGCAACAACATCATCCAATGCATTATAAGTAAAGTTTTAATACATGATTGTTATTTCATAATGTACAACAATAAAATGAATAATCAAAATAAGGCGAGTCTTGTCTGTGCTCCATCTTCTCAAAAATCTGGTCATCGCACCTGTCTAACTGATAACCTGAGAATACAAGTTATTTTGAAAGAGAGTATCAGCTTTAAAGATGGTGAATTCATAAGTAATTAAGGTGTCATTGTCTGGCTTATGAAAATCTATTATGAAGACAATGTAAACCTTTAATGAAAATGTTGATGTAAGTATGAAAAACCCTAGGAAATCCCTTGCTTTCTATAAGTATGAAATGTAGTCTTCTACCAAGACCCGAATGTTTTGTTATGACAATGTAGTCTTCTACCAAGACCCGAATGTTTTGTTATGACAATGTAGTCTTCTACCAAGACCCGAATTTTTTGTTATGATAATGTAGTCTTCTACCAAGACCCGAATGTTTTGTTATGATAATGTAGTCTTCTACCAAGACCCGAATGTTTTGTTATGATAATGTAGTCTTCTACCAAGACCCGAATGTTTTGTAAGTAAAACGATAGTTTTTCCTTCAATTGTTTAGTACTAAAGTACTTAGTCTAACTCATCGTTTATGTGAAAGTATCACAAAATAAAGTAAACAGGAAAATGTACTACTGTAAGTGTTGTCACTACGTACTAGGACTAACACAACATCGCATTAAGCGAAATATGTAACCTAATGAACATCCGAAGATTGTCCAGAACAAGTATTAATGTAAGTTGTACTACTGTAAGTGTTGTCACTGGGTACTAGGACTAACACAACATCGCATTAAGCGAAATATGTGACCTAATTAACATCCGAAGATTGTCCAGAACAAGTATTAATGTAAGTGTCATCGCTGGGTACTAGATGTAACACAACATCGCAATAAGCGAAAGGTATAACCTAATGAACAATCGAAGATTGTCCACTTGTCGTCTGTAGCAGCAGCAGGTGGGTGGAGGGGTTAGCCCCGGTTATTGATCTACCTAGTATAAGTAGTAACCTTAGACCTCCGTAGATGGTCATCGACCACTGGTGCTAATCAGTGGGGTTCGGAATGGTAAGTCCCGCCGAGCTAATCCATTGAACCGGGATAGGAAAGATAATTTACACAGAAAGTATTAATAAATCATCCTCGTAGTTCTAAGTACAAGTATCCAGGTAAGTGAATACAGGATAATGCACCTATGTAGAAGTGTTCCTGTATGGTATTCATGTAAGTGTGTTCATGTAACTGGTAAGTATATGTAAACATATTCATGTATCATGTAATACTAAGTACGTGTACTCATGTATCATGTAAGGTATTGGTATAGACTCATGAATGAACTGACTCTTGTGTGATTCCTTGTAGTAGTAATAATGTTTGATATCTTCTAACTATCCCTATGATAATTAATTGGAAAGTAAGTGGTTGTTCGAGTAGATTTGTGCACCCTCGATACACCAGGGTGTGGGAAAACTGAACGAAGGATGAAAACTATAATCTCTATCATATAAATGAACATATGCGCATAAGTATAGTTTGATTCAAGAAGGTAAAATAATGGTTTTGCAAGATATCTAGGAGTTTTGAACAATAATTAAGAATGACTTGATATCATTTTAATAAACATTTCAAAACTAATACTTTTGTTATCAAGGTATTTTAAGATAGAAAACCACTTCATGTGTCACCTTTTGAAATATGTGAAATCTACTGAGTGAAAACACAGTTACAAAATACATAAGATTGATTTAATAACATACAGTTTTCTACTTGTATCCCCCCTTCCATTAAAACGTTTAAAATCATTTAAAACATTGATTAAGGGGTATGAACTCACCTATAGTTGGTGATTGGGATGAACTGAACGGTATAGGATTGCTAGGTGTCAAGCGAGGACTTGTACACACACTACGATCCTAATGAACATATAATCACACATATATGCACTCAATTAGTCTCAAATCACTAATTGATAATGTTAAGACATCCTAGACATAATAACCATTTTATATAAGTGTTTTAAGCCCTAAGGATTGCATCTAAGCTATTGTGGGACAAGGTACTTGTGTTTTGGGTTCCAAAGGACCCCATATATGAGTTTACTCCTCATATAATAACACACATGGAGTTTATGGTTGTAAACTCTTGAGTTTACGGTCGTAAACTCCCAACCATGGGTGTTTTGTATGTTTTGAAGTTCCAAATGATTCCTAGAATTATTCCAACTTGGTGGTTCAATTCTTGAAAGGGTTTAAGGTCTAGAAACACTCCATTTAGGAGTTTACGGCCCTAAGGCCATTTCCTTTGGAGTTTACGACCGTAAACTCCATTGGAATGGTGTTCTTGTTGTTTTCAATTCTCAAGCATAGGTGGTATAAGTTCTAGACTTTTATTCCAAGCATATGAAGTCATTAGGCACACTTTGGTTCCATTCTTTCATGTTTATGGCCCAAGAACAAAGTCTTGGCCGTAAACTCACTTTGATAAGTGATTTTGATGTGCTTAAGGCCTTAGATTAAATGGGAACAAGTCTTGATAAAAGTCTTAAAGCTATAGGTGCCTTAAAACACCATTTTGAGTTTGAAAAGGGAGTTTACGGCCTAAGAAACTCTTGGGCCGTGAACTCCCAAACTTGGGTGATTCTTGGTTGTTTTCTTGTCCCTAACACACATACATATGAGTCTAAAGCAGTAGCATAACACAAGGGTCGGTTTCGGCTTTGTTTCGGGAGTTTACCGCCCAAGAACACCTTGGGGAGTAAACTCCTAAATCTAGTGATTTAGCCTTCTAAATCATGTTATGAACACATTTAAAGCTATATAATACTACTAGAGAGGGGTACTCACGATTTGGGATAAAAACCCGAAGATCCGTGAGAGAGAAAATGGCTTTTCTGTAGTTGGAAATGCAAATAATGAATGAATTTGGTTCAGAATTCTATTTATAGTCCTGAGATATTTTTGGCAGAAAATATTTTTATTCCTGAAATGATTTCTCATATAGCAGAGTGTTGGAATAACATTGTTGCACAAAACCCTAGTGCAACCATTCTCCTGATATCTCCTTAAGTGTAAATCCTGAAAAACTGCCAAACTTATACCCGAAATCTGGAATTTCTCTGAAACTGTTCTAAGATCTATTGTCTTGATATGGTTCATTCAAAAAGGAAATTTCGGGTTGTCACAATCACAATTTTGTAATTATGTTTAAAATTAGTAATCAGAATGGAATAATGACTTGGGAGAGGATTTTGGATCAATATGTCTTTATGTTATTGTTTGAAGGTCTTATTAATCATAAGGTCTTACTGGAAGTGGATTAACAACACCTTGAAGTCTTTTATGACTTAAGACATAAAGTGTGTGGTTGATTTGTAGTTGGAAGCCTCAAATCCATTAGATATTAAGAAATTTTTTTATTAAATAATGAATGAAATAATACTTATTTTAGGGTTAAAAAACTGATAGGACTTATTTTAACCATAAATAATCATTGGTAAAGTTTGGTTTGAATTGGAAGAAAATTGAGCAAATTATAAGCTTTAATAGGAATTATGTTCCAGATGGGCTCTTGGTGAGCGTTTAAGACTCATGGGTAGGATGTATGGGGATCTTAGGAAAGCAATAAACCATCCTTCATGTTGTCTAATATGCAGACATTGAATCCTTTCTCCCACAAGGCACGATTGGTTGCGAAGGGCTTTACTCAAACTCCGAGAGTTGATTATGATGAGACCTTCTCACCAGTAGCGAAGATTATGTCTATTAGGGTTATGCTAGCAATTGCTGTATTTCATGATTATCAAATATGTAAAATAAATGTCAAAACCGCTTTTCTTAATGGAAATTTGGCTAAGGATGTTTACATGAACCAGCCAGAGGGTTTTGTCGACGCAAAGTACCCTAATAGAGTGTGTAAGCTTGAGAAATCCACTTATGGATTGAAACAAGCATCTTGTAGATGGAATCTTTGTTTCGATGAGAAAGTCAAAGAGTTTGGCTTTTCGAGAAGAGAGGATGAGTCCTGTGTATATGTCAAAGCTAGTGGGAGCATAGTTAGCATTTTGGTATTGTATGTTGATGACATACTACTCATAGGAAATGGCATTCCAACCTTGCAGGAGGTTAAGTCCTGGCTTGGGAAGTGTTTCGCTATGAAGGACCTCAGAGAAGCTGCCTTTATTCTTGGGATAACAATATTGAGAGACAGGAGTAAGAGACTAATTGGACTTAGTCAAAGTACTACTTGGATAAGGTGTTGAAAAGATTCAGCATGCAGGATTCCAAGAAAGGTGACTTACCGATGCAGTGCAATGCCAAACTGAGTAAAACTCAGAGTCCGACTACAGAGGCTGAGATAGTTGAGATGAGTTGAATACCATATGAATCCGTTGTTGGATCGATCATGTATGTTATGACTTGTACTCGCCCTGATGTGGCCTTTGCTTTGAGCATGCTCATCAAATATCAAGGGAATCCGGGCAAGGCTCACTAGACTGCGGTAAAGAACATTCTCAAGTACTTGAGGAGGACTAAGGATTGGGTCGTTACCCTTGGTGGGAGTGATGACTTGAGAGTAACGGGGTATAGTGACGCCAAATTTCAGAATGACAGAGATAATTTCCGCTCTCAGTCGGGCTGGGTCTTTACCTTGAATGGAGGAGCAATAACTTGGAAAAGTTCCAAGCAGGAGACGATAGCTGATTCAACTTGCGAATCAGAGTACATAGCAGCAAGCGAGGTGGCGAAGGAGGCAATATGGTTGAAGAAATTCATTGGAGACCTTGGAGTTGTACCAGCTATAAAAGATCCTATGGAGATTTTCTGTGACAGCGAGAGTGCAGTTGACTTAGCCAAGGAACCAAGGGATCACGACAGATCCATGACATCGACAAAAAATACCACTTCGTTAGACATCGAATAGAAGAAGGACTTCTCGTGGAAAAGAGGGTATCGTCTGATGAGAACCCAACAGATCCCCTCACAAAGGGACTGCATAGGGTTAAGCATCTACAACATGTGAGGCGCATCGGGATGAAAATACAATATTAGTTTTAATGATTAGATAACTTTCGAAACTTGTAATAGTAGAAATGTAATTGACATTTGATGCATAAATTAAATGTGCTTCTTATTTACTAGTATGGTACTGTCTTATGTCAATCATTTACTATTGTTTCACTTTGCATGTTTTGACTTCCAGAATAATTATATTATTCAAACTATCTAAAGTCGATCATACGTTCGAAGTAGGTATTGAATCAAGACTGTCATGAATTTGGCTTGTAGATTTGTCTGAATTGTATTAGACATATCAAAGTTTGCTGCAACATTCATGAGTGCTCATAAGGTCTGAGTATTGGATTAAACCCACGCTCACTTGTGTCACTTCATGGAATTTATCTCGAGTGATCGTGAGATGATAATATCATATAAGTCTTCAAACCAAGAGATATGAGTTATTGACTATGAGTTGGTTGTGCATTGATAGTACGAAAACGCTTCAGTAACTTGATGCTATAAAACGTGTTGTTGTGTACAATTGGATGAGTAGTAAGTACAAGCATATGAGTCAAAGTTTATCTGTTCCTTTTAGTCCTTGGAGGATTAAAAGCGATATCTTAGGCCCCTCGATGATTTTTTTTTGACTTATGTGTCGTGCACGGTCAGAACTGAATTGATATGTTCAATTAAGTTCTATGTCAAACAAATCGGATATCGAGAAACAAACTGCTGGACAATAAGTATGACATTGTTCTATGTATTTTTCCAGCTGCTATCTTGAGAACAGAGGATTATATGATCACTTATCTAAAATGGAGTGTCTTAGTTCGACAGAGGCTTTTAAGAGCTACGATTGCTAGTCGATATTTTAAGTCGTACTTGTAGTTATAGTTATTTGACTTATCCAAGTGGGAGACTGTTGGATTTAGTGTCTAATCCTATAACTATAATTGGTATGTACTTGACCCGAGAGTAGCATGGTCCATTTGGGTTGCATGGCACCGGAACAATTTGTAAGGATATACTTTTCAGAAAAGGATATTTATGATTTGTTAATATATTATAAGTTCTAATATATTAAAATGAAATCATATTATTTAATTAGTATTGATCAAGAATTAATTTGTAATTAATTTTGTGATCAAAAGAGACTAATTAAATATATGGGGATTCATTGTGTAAATCATTCATTCTTATAAAGTGGGCTTATGATCCATAGTTCTTTATGTTGGGCTAAATCTATGTAGTGACCCATGGATACTCCATAGAGGTTAAAACCCATGGAGCCTAAGGAATGTGGAAAGTCATGTACATTAGGGTTTGCATGGTGTAACCCTAGTTGTGTGCAAGGCAATCTCTTCTCAAGTCCTCTATTGTTGGTGGTCTTGTGTGAAGCATTTGAGGCATCACACTTGGGGTGCTAGGCTCTTAAAGGCTTAAGGTTTCAAAGCTACAACAAAGGTAAGTCATCTAACTAGATTTTTGTAGTCATCTAACTAGATTTTTGTAGTGTATATACTCCATAGTACGCTAGTTAGGATGATGCCTTGGAAAATTGAAAGTTTGCATGTATAATAAAGAAAACATAGATCCAAGGCATCTAGGGTTGCATGTACACCATAGGAGTGTTAGAATGCTCAAAACCCTTCAATAATATCCAGAAAAGTATCGAAAACATGAGGGGAGGATGTTGTGCCATCACGACGAGCCCTTCTTTTTAGTATCGGAAGTATCTGAAACCAGAAACATAATTTGTAAGCACAAAGCATAGTGAGTTCCCTTAAGTACCACATACCAAACATACAAATATGGACCCCGTCCTGGGGTGTATTTCAACCCGATAAACAAATATAGGCCCGGCCATGGGGCCTCGCCCTAGGGTATATTTCAACCCAAACATGCCATAATGGGCCCCGCCCTGGTTATATTTCAACCCAACATACCATAATGGGCCCCGCCCTGGGGTATATTTCAACCCGATCATACAAACAAGTATACATCACATAGCAGCTACCATTCTATATTACAAAAATAATGGGTCGACATTTGTGCCTTCGACCCATGTATACAGTGAAAAAACTCACCTCACAGACAAATGAGAAATTGAAACAACACGCTGCTCCGAAATCAACTCTACCAGTCACCTTTACAAAAACAGAGACCAAAACTCAGAATATAGGTCAAAATACATAAAATACCCCTAGGTTAAACCCTAGTCAAAGTCAACCGAGTTAACTTGGTGAGTATATTGGGTCTTCCCAACTCATACACGTGGCCTAATGATTGCTTGACCAAACGTCGAAGGGCTAACCATGAACGTATAGCATACCCTTTGGTTCGCCCAGCGTTCATGGCTTGCACCCACTCAATCCATTAAGTGCTAAATCCTTAACACTTACATCCAAAATCCAAATCTAGCCCCTAAAAAGTGTTATTAACCATAAAGTTTCCAACTTTATGGTTTTGCATGGCTAATAAGACCTTATCATCAAAAACCCTAACCTCTTCACCCATTAAGATAACCAATAATATGCATGGGAAGAAAATAACATCCAAGATCATAATTTCATGGTTTAACACACCATATAACATCTGAAAGGACAACTCAAACATCTTGGAGAACTTTATACTCATAAGGACCAAGATTTGGAACAAAAGGTGCCAACTTTAAGCTAAAACCAGATCTATATGAAAAACTCATCAAGGTTGGAACTTTATACCTCCAAATAGTGCACAAGAGAGAGTAGTTGTTGGATCCAAAGCCTTGAGTGAAAGACCACAAATTCTAGGTTCCCCTTCACCACCAAGAGCACTAAAATAGCTCTCCAAGCTTCAAAACACACTCACACACTCTAGGGTTTCGAGATAGGGATGGAGGCCTAAGATAAGGAAGGGTATGGGGATATAATGATGCTTAAATAGGGCCCAAACCCTAAAATTTAGGGTTTGCACCCTGGCTACATATGCCCAACGTACGAAACATACGCCCAACGTATGCGAGCCCTGTCCAAAAATTACAAAAATGCCCCTTGGGACTAAATTTGCAAACCAAACTCAAATCAAAGGTCAAATTTGAAAATACCTGGAAATCAAGATGTTATAGTTTTCAACATGTATTTGTAAAATAGCATAAGAATATATTAGAAAATATTTTCTAAAATGTAAATGAAGATGTATACAACCAAAAGGTAGTCATGAAGAATTGGTGTCAAGAAGTTTGACCATTCGCGCATCACATGGAAATGTGAGTTTAGTGAGAGTCAACAAACTTCTTATCGATTGTCCCTAGATTGACCATGTTTTTTCGTGTGTTGGCTCACCGGAAAAACGCAGAGAATATGAGGCATTGATATCGTATAACGCCTGATTCCCAATATGTGTTTTATTTAATCGCTTTGGGTTTTGGCCTGAATTGCAACATGAAATAAGGCTAGTCGTGACATGCTAATTAAATAAGAAGCACGTCGTACTAATAGATTTGTGCAATGCACCCCATGAATGTTGAAACCCTAATTATCGGGCCTTAGGCCCTATTTAATGGCTCCTATCCCAAAGGTTCTGCCTCATTTGGTAACCTCCACCTCCAGAAACACCCCTCACGCAAACCTTAGCCTCCATAGAGATTTTTGAGATTTGTTATTGTCTTTGTGAAGAATAAAAGGAGAAGGAGATCATTCTTGGTACAAGAAATATTAGCAACAACCTAGATCGAACATTCTCACCTCATTTCTTGACTATTATAAGAAAAAAATTCCAAGCTTGATGTTTTTCCTTTTAGATATACATATATTTGTGGGATTTTGGTAGCTTGTTGTCCCTTTCTTGGTGTTATTGGAGTTTGGAGAACTCTAGAACCTTGTGGATGACTTATTTGGATTATGAACCTGCTAGAAGAAGGAAAATGTGTTTGCATGCTTTCCCTTTTGTGTCATGCATCAATTTTGGTCCTTATAGAGTTAGGTTTGGAGTTTTAAAGATATTAAGCCTTGGGATTGGATAAATTTGGAAACTTTATCCATTTAATCACTTAGAAGAGTCGGATCTGAAATTGTGGGCTTATGATCTTAATGGATTAAGGACTAAGGAAGGTTATTAAGCCTGAAAGTGAGACGTACTTGGTTAAGGGTCGTGATGCACTCTCTGATGGATTTCATGACTATTTTATTATGTAGTGGATCATAACATGCTTGTTCAATGATCACGACGTGCTTCCATTGATTGTTGACTTTTTGACAAGTGTGACTTTTGGTCAAACTCTGATGGTTTTGAATAACTGACTAAGGATTGATCTTGGATTGGGATTATGTGATTCGTTTTGTCTTTTTTCTGTAGAGGCTGCTTTCGAGTTCTACTATTAGACTCATATGAGTTTTCTCACTATATTATATCTGACATTGTATGTCTGGTGCGATAGGTTGTATGGGTATCGTTAGGGTATGACTGTATGTTTAGGATGGTTAGTCTGTTTGCTTGTTATGGGCTGGATCCTAGGGGAAGTTGATGTAATCGTTTAGGCCCATTGGGATGATAGTTGGAAGTTCAATAAGTCTATGGGATGATGGCCTTGTGCCTATAGGCCCACTGAGGTGTTAACTGTAAGCTGATTATGGCTGGAAGTTCAATAGGTCTTTGGGATGATGGCATTATGCCTATAGGCCCACTAAGTTGTTGATTTTGAACCTTGTATGTATGCATTGTATATGTAATGTGATATGTGGTATTTTGGGGTACACACTAAACTTTATGTTTATAGTGTGGATTAAATGTTTTTCAGGTTGTGCTTCTGGCGATGGGAACGCTCCAACTTGATTGTGTCGCATTCGCATCGCAGATAATTATGTTTTTAAGACTTCCACTATCCATGAATATTCTGGTACATTTTTATATGATATGGTTATATGGTTTTAAAATAACTGGTATTTCTATATTTATAGAAAAATGGCTGTTTTACTTATGTTTTTAAAAGAAAAATTTATTTTGAAATTTGGGACATTACATACCATTGTTTGCATGTTTTGGTTGCTTTATTGTTTGATATTTTTGTATAGGCTTGCATGCTAGAAAATGGTTTTAAAAATAATTAAAAGAACCAATGAGCTTGGTTAATAAGTTAACAAACAAAACTTGCAAATAAATTTTAGCAAAATGTTAAATTGATTTTATAGAGTTTTAAAATGGTATAAAACGATTTTAATAAAAGTAAAGTTAAAAAGTTTTAATTTAGAAAATAAAACCTCGTTTTATCAAATGTAAATCAAACGTTGCCTATAATAAGTACGCACATTTGATGTAAGACCCGATTTCTCGGTACGTAATTCAATTAAGTTTATGTAAGTAGTTAGATATTGTGCGACACGACATTGATTGTATGCGATGCGCCTATTTAATGAAAATCATGAAGCACCTTTGAATGTATGCGACATGCTGGTACTGAATGTGGAAACCCTAATTCTCGGGCATTAGGTCCTACTTAAAGGCTCTAACCCGTAAAGATTGCCTCATTTGACAGCCTCCACCTACTAAAATGTTTTCTCTCCCCAAACCCTAGCTTCCATTGTGATATTTTGAGCCATGTTCTTGTTTTTTTGAAGTTAGAAGAAGGAGAAGATCACTCTTGATGCAAAGAAGCATTACTGATGTTGGGTTGTAGATCAAAATTAGTTTCACAAAATTGAAAGATATGGCAACAGAAGACTTTAATTTTTGAAATAACATAAACATTTTATACCCACCAAGGATTTTCTTGCAAGTTATAGAAAGATTTAAACACCAACCAAAGAAGAGGTGAAGAAATAACAACATTTGTAGTTCTTTAGGTCCTCTTGGGAGGCTTAGAAGTTGATGAAGAATGTGGAACCTTTGAGATACCAACAATGACTCAACTTGAAGTAGACGCTAGTCCAAAGCTCTTAAACCCTCTAGCTTGAAGTTAATAACCAATATAAACTTCAAGAGAGCAAAAGATATGCATGTAATCTTCAAAAACTCAAAGCAAAGAAGAGAAAGAGAGAGAGAGAGAGAGAGAGAGAGAGAGAGAGTCTCCTAGAGAGATCTCGGCCATGGAGAAGATAAGACGGAATGAGCACTCTTTCAAGAATGGAAGCCTCATATTTATATTCAATAAGTGAAGGTATTAACCATTAGTCCTTAGCACTTAAAGCAGACGTGTCCCCATTGTCATAAGCATGTCTCACATGCCTTTAAAGCAAGATTAGACAAGTCATACACTTCTTCTTTTTATACATATCTCACAAATTGCATAAAGAATAAGAAAGAAAGTCAAACTTTTATAAACTCTTTTATAAAATATAAACCTTGTCTTTTAAGAAAAAGACAAAAGGATTCAACTAGTTCAAAAGTTTGTACACGACTTATAAATCATACCATATGATATATATTTAGTTACTTGCTAATGGAATTTATTATTTCCATGAAATAAATGATTTCAAATTTAGTTATAAGAGTTTTATTGAATATTTATTAAAATCAATTTCTAATAAATAATCAATTGTATCAAGTTGTTGTTAGTGTGACCCATCAATATCATATGTTATTTAGCAATATCACTTTAATATGACTCTTGAGCATACTAGATCTTTCAATCTCCCACTTGCACAAGACTCATATTAGACTGATATAGATAGTGGTGAACGTCTAGCAACATTTCACTACCCCTAAGACCATACAACTGTTTTTGCCATTCTATCAACGTCCAATTCCCAAAAAGCTCAAAGCTACAATTGGTGTATAAGGTAAGTTTATCAATTATCCCTTTGCTACAGACATCATGTTGAACATGAGATTCGGATCGCGATTAATCTAATTAGTCCTTCAACTTTTGGTAAGGCGCCTTAGGTGTCTAACTCTCAACACATAAGAGGAAAAAATCCCATCTTGACCACATAATCCTCTTGCGTAGTTCACACCATACGTGAAAATGGCTTTTATAATTGCCCGGTTAAGGAACAACATTTAACCATTATCAAAGCATAGTACTCCCTACACTTAAGTCCCAATATGTATCTCAGGTGTTAAGGATACAAATATAGTACCTTTTAATCAAGTATCATTCACGATAGCGATCCATGAGATGATCTTAATGCGGGTCAGTTCAATACTAGTTCTCTGACAAGTACCTATGATACTTGGTTACAACCACTTGCCTACTTTCATCTAGTGAGAGTCAACCAATCCAATTCATATTAGTCTTACTTCATAATTGCTCCCACAATTATAATCGACTATGAACCTTTAGAATAATAACATTATTCATGGATTAAACATGTTAATTTAGAACACAAGTAGTATTAATGTGATGACTATATCCCAATATATCACAACATTATCTAATATTTTTTGTTCTAATGTTCCAATATCCAAATACTAAATCCAAATCAAAAATCCAGTTCTAGAATAGTAAAGTCTTATAGTTGAAGTGTGACCATTCATACTTAGCTCAAAAGAATGACTTTATTAATAGATTTATCAAAATTTAATTTGAATGAATTTTGTGAATACTATCATCTCTATACTTAAATTTACTTTAAGTATAGTTAAATATCTTGGAGAATATGACTGGTGTTCTTTCGTGACATAGAGTCTCTTAGCTTGATTAAGTACACTCTCGAATTCACAAAGATTTCTATGTGATCCTTGAATGGCAGAAATCAACATAGTTTTTCAATGATTCCATTCATCCAATCATATTTGAATTCAACTTCTAAAGTAGTGTATTCTTATTTTGAAGTAGATTATGTCATTATGTTTTGCTTGGACCTCATTCCAACAAAAGTTACCCTTCATTCCATACTGAAGTCAAAATCCAATTATAATTCACAATTATTTATATATGTTTAGAAATTAACATCTTGTGTAGGTCTTTCATAAAGATCCTTTCTAAACTGATTGTCTCATATACATTCTCTTTGTTCTTCTAAAGTACTCTTAGAATGCTCTTTTAGTCATCTAGTGACTTAGCCATGTATTCAACTAGTATCCTATGACATGCTTACAACATGATCAAATATCATGTCCTATGCATAATATGGCATAAACGATGAATTTATTTGCTAAGAAAATAGAATATAAATCATTTCATCTAGTTCAAGCCTACGATATATGTACTTTTGAGGCTAGCTCAAAATGATGCCATATGACAATGCCAAGAATTCTCCAAAAGAATCTTATCTCTTGATCCGTTTCAAGATATTGCCAATATATGTATAAAAACATAAAACTTTTATTATTCATTTTATCTATCTCTTATAGTTTTTACATTCTAAGAATGTATCTTCTTCTTCCTAAGTCTTTCATTTTAGAAACAGTTTCCGAGTCAAGGTGAAAACGCCCTTGCTTAGTCAGAATATGATTTCAAATGATTAATTATGACTCATTCATACAAGATTAGGAATTTCACTATGCTCCCACTAGTTCTTAGTAAACACACATGTTCTATTCATTTTGATATAAAACACACCTTGTGGTTTTACATAAAATGATGATTATAACATTTGGATGTTTTCTTTATATCCACAAGTGGATCTCAAGTTCTACACATTTTGTTAGGATAACATGGATTAAGAAAACCTCTAGGATAATCTATATAGATATCTTCCAATAGATGTCTATAAAAAAGCGGTCTTTCTTGAAATCTATTTACTATATCTCATATTAAGAATATGAATTTATAGCAAATAATATCCTTGTTGATCTAATCATAGCTACTTGTGAAAAAAAATTGATCACAATCAATGTCATGAGTATGATGAGGACCACAGCCAATGACATGAGTGTAAGAGAATCCTTTTACTACAAGTCTTGCTTTAAATGTGTATGGTTATCCATGTAATTTATTCTTTCTAGAAGAATCATTTACTCCTTCTAGCCTTGTTATAGGGATAAATTTTAATCAAGCCCATACTTGATTCTCATACATGGATGTCATCTCATGTTCACAACTCTAAGTCATTTATCAGATTCAAGATCTGACATGACATCTTTGTATTTGATGGATGTTCCAGTAACCATCAATAAAAGCTCATCAATAAGAGATTTCACATTTCTCAATTCATAGATAATTTCTACCACTAATGTGAACAATTTGTGTTTATGAATAGCTATTATTAAATTTTAACAATCCTTGTTAAAACCAGTGCTAACTATTACTACATAAGGTTATGGTTCTTGAGCTGCTTCATGTTCCATGTACCTCCCACTTGCTTTGTCATTAGAAGCCTGCATTCTACTAACTTAGCTTTCAAATAATATGAGATGACCTATTCTTGGTGGGTTTGCATATTACAATCTAAGCCACATTTAGAGTATTGTAAAAATATGTATTTAGTAGACTTTGGGTTTAGAAGCTTTAGTCCAACATTGGCGTCAAATCCATAAAACATTAAGTAAGATGAGGATGGAGTCTTTCCATACTTAATCTTATAAAAAAATTTAATCTACTTATTAGTTGGTATTTGTATCAAGATACAATTAATAGTGATTGAAGTATTATCCTAAAAAGATCAAAGGATTATATTTCTATCGATTAGAAAGAAAATCATACCAAGTAAGATTTAATTCACCCTTTATTATCATTAAGGCCTTAGATGGTTCTTACCGATTTGTATCTCAACTTTTGAAATATTTAACATAAATTTCACAATTATGCTTTACCATGTAAAATATAATTAAAACTACTATAGTTGTTCATAAAGTTGATTTGGTATCTTGTGCTTAATCTTAGACATTCATTAGAAAGGAAGCCATACACCAAAGTGTTTAATTCCTTAATTATTTTCTCTACACCTTAGTGAAAGTATCATTAAGAATCCTTTACATATAAATAAGGTTCACATATGTCAAATAAACTACATTATTTGCCTTCAAAGATCCCTTTCTTGAACTTGGAATATGTGAATGCCATTTATATATTAAGGATAATAGTGTCAAAGATGAGTTTTTTAATACAAGTTTAAGTCAAAAGTGCTTGCATATAGAACTTAATTTTATTTATAAAATGTTGATATTTACATCACAACTCTATTAAGAGATCTAGTCTCATAAATAGAAGTTAATCATTCAGAATATTAATGTTATCGTTATGATGATCCAACATTTGAATAAAATAATTGAGACATAAATTTATACATGCTAAATTAAAACACACTTTGTTCCAAAACAAATGTTGTTTTACATTACAAGTAATTTATGTTCTAAGAATAAATAATAAACTAAACTCCTAGAGTGTAGTTCCAACTTGATTGTGCTCAACTTGGTTACTTTTCAATAAATATTTACAAGCAATTTCCAAATATTAGATTAACATTTTAGTACCAAGTACCTAAGTGTTATATGAAAAGTATGAGTTCTATCTAGTAGATACAAGAAGTACTAGTCTCTTCCAGACTTTCTTTCCAAATAAGAGGAGTAAATCCTCTTCAAGTGTCTATTTTATTCACAAAAGAAACGGGCTTTAGTAGATTTCTTGGGCTTAAAGGTGTTTTGTGCACAAAACATGGGCCTCCTGGATCACACAAGGTGATTCTTTTAGCCTTGCATTATTCCAATGTTTAAACTAGTTTTAAATAAAATATCACTGTATTATTGGAATACTTCTTAACTGTTATATCATCAGATATACATGTTTAAATTATCCAAGACTTCCTAGAATTCATGAATAACTATTCCTAACTTGATGTTAGAAACATCCTAAGCATCACAGTGATGCCTTTACTAGGTATCATGTTTAGGTTTCATTGCTCAAAGCAAATAGTTTAGGACTAAGACCTTTAAGTGTATAAAATTTCTTATCTCTTACGAGAGTGTCTCTTAAGACATGAACCCATTCATTAAAGTCGTATCTATTGAATGTTATTGTTTCATTAAGTCATTAAAGAAAATGACAATACATGATAATGAGAATGGATTACTTAACTACAAAAACTTTAACAAAATTCATTTAGTATTTTCAATATTTAATCTTTGATAATTAATACTCTTTTAGTTTCCAAAAACATTAATTATCAATGTGCAGGATCCAAGTTGCAAAACAAATAAATGGTTAGGTATCATGTATCCCATTCATTTGAATTCAACCCGGTAGATATCGATTATATATTATATATTGTTGTATAATTCCTAGATTTATGGGATCACTAATAACAAATTTAATTAGACATGTTTGATCTCATCTATGAACTCTCTTGCTTAGGTATCCTTTATCACAAAAGATATCCTATCAAATCGTCCAATTTGAAAAACTTGTGTAATCAGCCTATAACTTGGTTATATAAATCGCGAATACACCCTGGCCAACAAAAGATAACACTAAGCGGCTAGGAATCATTTATCCCACTAGTGCATACAAGAGACATGCGAGTGTTTTTTAAAAGGATTGCATAGATTTGAGGTTTGTAAAATTAGGGTCTTTTTATATGTTCTATAATTCTGGTTTAAAAGCATATGATATCATTGTTATTACATGCATATAATAAACCATGGTATCAATTTTCAAAATAAAATCACTTTTAAATGTTCTATATAAAAAGCTAGTTTTTATATAATTTGACGCAATTCAATTTTAATAACTGGTATTAAGTTTGAATGCATTTGAACCTTTTATATCTTTAATAAAACTTCATTTTATTACTTATATATTTGGAGTTTGTATAAGTTACGAAAACCATCATTTTAAAACTTATAATGGTGTCTTTCAAAATTTGTCGTTATTATCAATTTTATAAAAACGGGGTTTTTTTTTTTTTAAATGAATAACTTGTTACATCTTATGTCTAATTTTGAACCCCAAATTTCATGTGATGTTTATTTTATACAAAATTATTTTAGCATGTGAAAACTAATTTTATCAACCACACAAAATAATGCATAAAATAAACAACACAAACATGCATAAAAAGATATTTGTATAAACATAACCAACTAATGACATTTTGTGAGCCAATACAAAAATGCCAAGTCCATCCCTAAAGGGACATTTAAGGGCCCTAAGACTTCTTGTAATGTTGTTGAATAAGCTCCCACTTGAGTAAGCACTCATTGCTTGAAAAATATTGGAAAAACTTCTTGAAGACTAAAATTCAGCAACTGTCGCTAAAAGTCAACAGCCCTCTGTGAACAACATTAGTGATACTCTTTAGAAAATGTCACTGAAAATCTTACACACCTTTTAGACTTGAAATTGCTCTTTTGTCTTCAAAAATGGTTTCAACTTCATTTTTTGTTAATTTTTTGTACAAATAAATTATTTCTAAAAACTAATTAATTACTTTACAAAAATAACCAAGAAAAGATAATCTATTTAATTATTACATACCATATGAATAAATAAAGTATTACAAACATTTTATAACAAAAATAACCAACACAACAACATAAAAACACATTGGTCATTGGCTAGTTTATGCACATCATATACATCAATATACACATCAAACAACCTTTGTTTTTTTAAGACAACTTTAAATGATAAAAGATGCATAAAACTTTTTTCACATAACATAACAAAAAAAAGTTGTCATAGAAAATATGTATGAACTTATTTTTATACAAAAACAAGTTATCCATATTCTCCAAAAACTAAGATTTCCAAAAAAAAATCAAAAATCTAACCAAACTTGCAAGGTGTTGTGATACCAATTGTTGGGTTTTAGATCAAAATTAGTTTCATAAACTTGAAAGATATGGCAATGGAAGACTTTAATTTTTGAAATGACAAAAACATTTTATACCCACCTAGGATATTCTTGCAAGTTATAGAAAAAATAAAACACCAACCAAAGAAGATATGAAGAAATAACAGCCTTTGTAGTTCTTTGGGTCCTCTGGAGGCTTGGAAGTTAATGAAGAATATGGAACCTTTGAGACACCAACAGTTACTCAACTTAATGTAGATGCTAGTCCAAAACTCTTAAACCCTCAAGGTTAAAGTTCATAACCAATATAAACTTCAAGAGAGCAAAATATATGCATGTAATCTTCAAAAACTCAAAGAAAAGAAGAGAGGGAGAGTCTCCTAGAGAGCTCTCGGCCATGGAGAAGATAAGAAGGAATGAGCAATCTTTCAAGAATGAAAGCCTCATATTTATATTCAATAAGTGAAGGTATTAACCATTAGTACTTAGCACTTTAAGCAAACTTGTCCCCATTGTCATAAGCATTTCTCCCATGCCTTTAAAGCATGATTAGACAAGTCATACACTTCTTCTTTTTATGCATATCTCAAAAATTGCATAAAGAAGAAGAAAGAAAGTCAAACTTTTATAAACTCTTTTATAAAATATAAACCTTGTCTTTTAGGAAAAAGACAAAAGGATTAAACTAGTCCAAAAACTTGTACAAGACTGATATATTTTACCATATGATATATATTAAGTTACTTACTAATGAAAATTATTACTTCCATGAAAGAAATAATTTCCAATTTAATTATAAGAGTTTTATTGAATATTTATTAAAATCAATTTCTAATAATCAATCAATTGTATCAAGTTGTTGTTAGTGTGACCCATTAGTATCATATGTTATTTAGCAATATCACTTTAATATGACTCTTGAGCATACTAGATCTTTCAGTTGCATTTTAGATCCAACTTTATCTTGTGTTTCTGGACATTTGTAGGTAATAAAGCTCATTGCTTTATGCTTTTCTTCGTTAGTTATATATATATATATATATATATATATATATATATATATATATATATATATATATATATATTATTGGTGATATTATGGTATTAATTGCTCGTTAATTTTGTTGTTCTTGGAGTAGAGGAACTCCATGACTTGGATGTGGTCATTTGTATGTTTATGGACCTTTCATGTTGGATAAAAAGGCAATTCTTGTGCTTTTCTTAAGCCATGCACATGGTTTTGGCACTTTAAGTGGATTTTTAGACCTAGGGTTTAGTTTTGTGAGTAATTAAGCATTAATGATGGATAAATTTGAAAACTTTATCCATTAAGACCATTATAAGATTCAAATTGGTAAAGTTTGACTTTTTGTCTTAAGGGAGTAAGTTGTAAAGAAGAAGGTTGTTAATCCAGTGAGCGTGACATGAAGCATTGGGGTTTGTGACGTTTTTCCTAAGTGGATTCGCAACTATTTTGTTGCATAGGTTTGCAACCGCCGCACTTAGTCCTTAGTCACATCATGCTTCTGTTGACTTTTTAACCAGTTTGACTTTTGGACAACTTTAAGAGTTTAAAATTGTAGACTGAGATTCGACCTCTTCTTGGTTTAGGAGATTCGTGTAACTGATTCTTTGAGCACTCCCATGTATGTATTTTTAGCTCTTCAGTTTCAGGTAAGTTTTCTCGTTATACCATGTGTTACAATATATGTCCTTTGGATGGTAGGATGTAATTACATTGTGGTATGTTAATTATGGGAGTAGGCTAGAAAAGTCTAATGTATGTTGATTTCTTGATTATATGATATGTTGATATGATTGTTTTGGGACTTATGGTGGATCGGCCCTAGAGCCAAGAGCCAAGAATACTGGTATCATTGACTAGACTTGCACTAGATCCGTTAGTCATCATTGATGACTAGAGCCGAGAGGCTTTTTTGTATTCATTGTGTGTGTATTATGGTATGTAGTATTTTGGTAGTGAAATGGTTACCTACCTAAATAACTCCTCTTTGTTATTGTGACATCTCTTCGTAATTGGGAGTGAACTATCGATCTTAGCCTTGTTAAAAATAATTGTCTAATTTTAAAACAAGTGGGTAATTATTTTAACAAAGATTAATTGAAATAACTAAAATACTTTACCTTTTAATTCTATAGATGTCAATAATTAGAACTTATCGATGTCACACCTATTTTTGAAAACTATGTTCGAAAAGGACAAGCTTAATGGCTTGAAATATATAGACTAGATCTGGAACTTGAGAATAATTCTCACTATGGATCATAAAGACAGTGCCATTAATGAACCACTCCCTAATCTTCCCAATATTGAAGCTAATAGAGCGACTCATAACGGTTATGAAAGACGTCTAAACGAGTCGAACGAGGTGGCTTGACTCATGTTGGTGACCATGGTTCTCGAGCTCCAAAAGAATATAGAGAACCTTGGGGTGTACAACATGACAATGCAGCTGCAAGACATGTTACGAAATCAAGCAAAGCAAAATGACCCAAAGCAGCAGTTTCGGTGTACATATTTTGAAGATGTAATCTTGCACTGATCAGCTTGAGCGTCTACGTTTTCCCTTTAGTCAGGAGATTGCTATATATATCATCGTGAACTCACTGACTAGTGCACATGAACAGTTCAATCTGAACTATAGTATGAACAAATTGGAGAAAAGAGTCATGGAGCTTGTTAGATGTCATTTTATGCATCTTTTATATTCATTTTTATAAGTGACTTGCATCACATTTTCTGTATTTATGTCTGCATTAGTTTAAATAACATTCAACTCATGTTTTTTACTAGAATTCCCATATTGCTCATATTTTTATGTTGTTTTCAAGTATTTTGAAGGGACCTGTATTCTGAAATCTTTTGAAAGCACTTTGAGGAAGCGTTTATGGAAGCATTGGAGCTTAATGAAAATGGGAATTGATGATTGATGTTGAGGAATGATCGAAAGCTACCTTAATCGAAAATTACATCTAATATGCGTGAAATCAGGAAAACATGATCGTGTGAAGGCTTCGAGGATATAACATGAACATTTTTATGCATTTTGAAGATTCGGGGAAAAAACACGATCATGGAAAAAAACACGATTAGAAACACGATCATCTGATTAGGATTAAATCATTTTAGTTAATCAATTATTGAAATTTGTAATTGTTTTAATAAATTGGTAATAAGTAACAAGTAACATATCAGTTCCACATTGGGACTTGATTCTGTTATAAACTAAAAATCACATATATTTACGCTTTCAAACTTGTGAGTAGTATTGAATACTTTTGGGAAGTTTACACAGATCATCATGCTGCTTTTTTTCATTGAATTAAGAGCTTTTTTAATTAGGTTAGTAAAAAATTAAGATTATCTGAAGAGCTTGTTTTGGTTAATTAACTATGTAAAAATGAACTTGCTATAGTTTGTTAGTAGTTTTTTGTACCAGCTTAGATAGAACACATCTTAAAATAACCAAATATGGATTGATTGCATAATTAGTAGAGAGTCGCAACAAAACTGAAACGCTTTTTATTACTAAATTTTATATGTTTTATTTCACTACAATTTCCAGTTATTAATTCTACAACACCCCCCCCCCTTTTAATTTCATGATTTTAACTAGAATATGCCTTGCACAAGAAGGCATTAACCATTATGGTGTGTCCCTGTGGATTCGACTCTGCTTCCCGGTGCTACCCATTAATGCAACCAAACAATTTTTTTTTATTTCTATAGATGTTAAACATAACGTTTAACAGAGCTCCACGACATGCTTAAAATTGTAGATTCTAACATGGCCAAAGCTATGCCTGTTACGCTAGTATTGGAAATCAAGGAAGGAGGAATGAAGAAGAAGAAGCGAAACCATCCTAAGGTCAAGGTGTAACGTCATGATTTTTTACCTAAATTTTTTTTATCTATAAACGATCATTTTAACATAATACTTTATCAGTAAAAGATGTGGACCAAATGGCTGCAGACTGTAATAAGAAGCGTGTTTGTTTTTTTAACATCTAAATATTGCTGCAGATATTAAAAAGTAAAGTAAAGTGATTTTATAAACCGAAATAGTTTTTTAATAACGGAAAATTAATAATGTATGACATTTCACCAATAATTTATGATATTTCAGAAAAACATAATGATATTTTAACAAAAAAGAAAGATTTTTTAGCAAAAAATAATGATATTTCATCAAGAAATTATCATTATTCAATATAAAAATTGGAAAAAAAATTTCAAGAAGAATAAACAAAAAAACGAAAAAATGTAAAGATTTCAGCAACATATATTCAAGATTTCAACAAGAAAAAAGAAGAAGAAGACATTGGAAGAGGCAATACAAGTGTTGCGCCAAACAGAACACGCGCATAAGTTTTTAATCTAAAGACTTCTAAAAAACAAATAATTACGAGATTAAAAGTGTTGCGTGTGTGCTGCGCCGCACAACAATAAGAGGTATGAAGAGGTTTTTTACAAAAAAACAAACAACACCTTACTAAAACGAAAAATTTAAAATTATTTCATGAACGAAGATGAAAATGAATATTCAAAACAATACATTATTATTTCATAATTAATCCAAACAACAACCAAAAACATATATATTAAAACCATAAAACATACTAATTATCCTCAAGATTCACATCGGGGATGATATATAATCCATATTTTTCAGATGTGCCAAACTGAAAGCCAAGTTAAAAGCCACCAAGATAAAACAAAAAGAAAGAACCGCCAATGAAACAAAGCTCAACCCGTTGGTAAAAAAACAACAAATGGGTAAGAAAATTGAAGATATATATTATGAATGAATAATGCAAGAATCAAAACCAAAACATCAAATGCCTATGTTCACAAATTCAATTTTTCTTAGTTTATATGATGAATGAATCTGCTTGTGTATCAATCAGATCCAATTGATGGTGCGGAATCCCAATCAATTGGATGATTTCAGATCAAAATAGAATAGAAGGAGAAGAAGAATAACTTGAATCTATGATGTATTCAATGTTGGAATGAAGCTCCTTACACATGGATTCATACACACACACACACACTCTTCTCTCTAACTTTCTCTCACACCTTAGATGCACACACTTAAGCTCCTTGGATATATTATGCTCCTAACCCACCTAACATCTATATATATGGGCCACAAACACAAGGCCTAAACCTAATGGACCGAAAACCCAATGCTAGACCGAAAACTCATGGGTTTTCGGTCCAAGCTACAATTAATCCCAATATTAGTTTTCGGCTCAAATGATAAAACAATAAATGCTTAGAAAAATCAAAGTATAAACCAATTTTAGACCCAACAATCTCCCCCTTGGTTTATAGCTTTCTTTTCTAATTGACCCAACAAGCTCCCCCTAAAAAGTAGTTGGCACTTCTTGTCAATCTTCATTGGGAGCTTGGCTTCAGCTATAATCTTCAAATTCTTCACAGCATCAGGGTGAATATATGAATCTTCTACGAATGACTTCATCTTGAGCAATTGGGCATTTCTTCAAGATTTGACTCTGAACGCACATTGGGTGAGGAAACTTTATGTATTGATTCTTGAAAGATAGCGCTTTCAGCTTGAGAATCTTCAGAGAGAACTAACAGAGAGAAATAATCTTCTGGATCACTTCAGCAGGTACAAGATAGCAGCAGACTGATTGAGGAGGCTTCAATGCAATCCGTCACATAAAATTCAATTTCAGTTTCACCTTGCTTCTGGGGTTGACAAATTAAATGTTTAAAGAATAATCTTCATTTCTTGCTCCTTCTAATGAAAATTCTTCGATGCTCGCGGATGAAGCCTTGGCTCAGAAAATCTTCAATACAGTCTACACGAGTCTCATCTACGCCTGAAATCACTTTTCAAGACAAAAGAAAACTAAAAGAAAAATTAGCACACGAAAAATATTTTTGGATTTTTGATATTTTCTGAAAAAAAAAACAGAAATAACACTAATTTTTTTTTAAGTTTTTAATTTTCTATTTTTTTTGTTTGATTTTTGAATTTTTCTGATTTTTGTTTGATTTTTGAATATTTTTTATTTTTGTTTGATTTTTTGAATATTTTTTTTAATTCTCCCCCCTAAATTTGTGCTTAGAGAAAAACTATGAACAAATTTAACAAAAACAAAAATATTTGGGATCAAAGTTGTTAGATAGTCTTAATATGTTTGTCAGTACCTTCCCTTCATGAATAGATCTGGTCGATCGCCGGTATTATGATCCCAAAATCACGAAAAATTATTAATTTTAGTTAAGTCTTAATTTTAGCTTTGAATTAAAATTTTAGCATTTTAAAATTTTATTTTATTCTATTTTTTAATTCTTTAGGATTTATAAATCTTAGGAAATTTTATTTCATTTTATTTTTCTGAATTAATCCTCAAAGAGTATTATTTTTAATAAAAGTGTTGGGTATTGGACCAATTTTTAAATAAAAATATTGCAGCCCATTAGGATTTGGAAAATGGGTTTGGGATCCAGGTTTGGACCAGGTCTTGAACCGGGTATTTAAAGAACAAAATGAAATCATTTTCGGTTCCCCTTCTCTCAAGAATACCGAAAACGTCTTTTTCCTCTTTCTTTGGTTCAATCGACATCAAATCATCAAAGGTATTGAAATTCCGACCACTAATATATTTTTTTTCGAAAAACGACCGAGAAATCAATGGGAAATCACGAATATATGAATTGTCGGTGTTTTCAGTCCGGACGGTTCTCGGTTCAAGCCAAGCCGTTTTCGGTCAAGTCAGCTCAGTCGGCTTTCGGTCCAAGCCTAGCCGTTTTCGGTCGAGCCGGCTCAGACGACTTTCGGTCCAGTTGAGAATTGCTCTTCTTGGCTTTCGGTCTAGCTCATTTTCGGTGTGAAATCTGGCTTTCGGTCTTGACTTGTGTGTTGGTCCTTAGGTTTTCGGTTTGACTTTCTTGACCGAGAACCTAATATTTGACTTATAAAATTAATTAATATGGCCAATCTAAAGGAATTAATTGAGAAATAAAATCAACGCATTTTAATCAAAAGATTTATCATCTGGTCTGTTTTGTGCAGATAAAATGGCAAGTTTCAAGGTTGCAGAAAGTCACAATGTTTCCATCTTACTTGATGATCCTCCTATGGCACACAGTGAATTCAAGTCAATGATGTTCAGATTGCGTGAATGCTGCATTTTCTCAGCACTCACTTGGAACCCTATAATCTACTTGGATTTAATCAACGAGTTCTTGAGTTCAACTAGCATCATAAATGAAAACAACGGATCGCAAACAATCGAAGCAACAGTCAAAGGACGTAAAATTGTCATCACTGAGCAGTTTATCAAAGACACATTGAAGCTTAATGACAAGGCTACTTATCCTACCGACATTGATCTGCGAGTTGTTGATGAGTACCTTGAAAATATGGGATATGAAGGCGTTTTCCCACCGACCCTCAAAAAGTTGCTACCTCCATACTGGAGGTTTCTGGCTCATGTGTTTGTTAACTGTATATCAGGGCCTAAGGGTGGAGCGAACGAGATCCCATCAAGGAATACTCAAGCTATAATTGCACTGGCAGCAGGAATCGACTTCAACTTCTCAAGATTTCTCTTAGAGGAAATGGTCACTAATCTTAAAAAGAAGGCGAAGGACCAATTCCTGCTTTACCCTCGATTCATCCAGATTTTTCTTGACTGCCTTTTTCCAGACCTTGCCAAGACGGGAGAGATTCTCGACATGAAAGCTTTTGGACCAAACACAATCAGTTTGATGAAGCAAAATCGAAAGGGGAAAATCATGTTCCAAGGGAAGTACCCTTTAGAAAAATTGGTCGAGCTGCCAACCCTTCTGAATCCCATGGGTCACCTGAGCAGACTTCAACTGATCATGCATCATTAGAATATGCAAATATAAATGATGATATAATCGATGTTTCAGACCATGAAGAAGAAATTGTTGCTACTCGAACTACCATTATGGTTGAGGAGCAAAATTTCAAAAATGTGGCAGTTCAAAGTGATTTTGATGGAGGTTTCCACAGAAGAATTCACCGAAGCTGAGGAAGGACAAGAGAATGAAAGAGTTGATCTGTCTGGCTATGACAGAGATGATATTGTTGAACAATTCACTGGACCTGAGTACACCTTGTCAAATGAAGATCTCGATGACATCTTCAATGATATCGAATATGGTGCCAATCCAACACTGGAGATTAAGAAAAATGTTGACAATCAAGAAGTTGAGCCTTCTGTTCCCGTTCAAGCGGCTGATTTTTCGATTCAAAAGGACGCCTCTTCAGGGATTCCTCCCCTTGAAAGGGTGATTTCTACATCTGAGCCAATTGTGAGTGAAGCCCTGACAGACCTGACCTCCCAGCCCCCGATGAAAAGACAAAGAACTGATCCAAGGGTGGGAGTTATTTTTCCTGACCTAACTCAAACCACATAGATTCCTCCACTCACAACTGGTGCGTCTTATTCATCTGTGCCCTTTCAGGAAGGCCCCAGCTCGATTCATGAAGTTGGTGGCTCATTCTATTGGCTTGAGTTTGTCTCCTCCAGGGCCTCATCATGACATTGCCCCTGTAAGGCTTGCCATGCATTTGGCTCAAAATTTAAGTCCAACACACTCCTCACGCGGAAAAGGTATATCCTTTGAGGAGAATATATCTGGAGATGATGACATCTCGGTGCCTGATTTGAGAAAGGAGATTAGTGTACTAAACCAAAAAAATATTGAGCTTGATATCAAATTTGCAGATCTTCAAACTGAGAACATCAAGCTCAATAATCAAGTTGCTGATCTTCTCAAGGAAAAACGCTCAGAAATCAAAGCAGATCACGGATCTTCAAACGCACTTTGGTCTGTTGACCGCCAGTTATTATGATCTAAAGAAGAAGCTGGAAGAAGAATTTGGTGACAAGTTTAAATCATCAGTTAGTGAGCCCAGAATCTATCTTTCTAATCAAGACGCTCCTGTAGTTCCACCTCCGACAAAATCAACCAGGGTTTTCAATCGTTTTGAAAAAGAACCAGTGCAGGCTCCTCGTGTCGTGGCATTAAAACGTGCTAAACAAACCAAAGCTGCTAAGAAGAGTCAACTTTTATTCAAGAAGAACTCGGATCAGAATGCTCCCGTGAATCGACCAGAGATCACTGTTACTGGCCTTGGAGAAAATCGCTTCAGAGATATTTATGGTGATAGGTCTGGGATCATCTCATAGGGATACCATGACCCTTTGAAAATGTGGATTGTTAAAAGGAAGAGTGGAAATATCGAACTGTATAAAGATGCTCACGATTTCAATTCTTGGACTAGGGTTGATCTTACGGAATTGTCTAAAGCCCCGTTTTTAAATCCAACAAATGAATCTAAGGCAACACAATTCAGGTTGTTTTTAGAAAAGTCAAGTGGCAAAGGCTTTCCCTCTATGAAGACAGCAACGTGCATCATCAAGATTTACCCAAATGTTATAGATCCCAAAACCAATCAGCCTCTTCGATCTATGATGTGCCACGCAACAAATAAAGTAAAGTAGATTCCCATCCTTCATAATCATCCAGATGGATCTCTAGAATCCATGCTATACTGGGTTTTTGATGAAACTACAACTTTTGCTGTCATCAAACTTAAAAATGGATGTATTCGTCTATATGATAAGAGGGATTTGCTATAATTCGGAAAGTGGGATATACATCAAGTTTCTATTCATCAAATCATGGTGGTTGAAGATCTTTTTGAGCATGCTGCTAAGGAATACACAACCATCTTTTTGAGATGTGGAATGGAGCTATGGGAACGTCAGATGTGCTTGTGGTTGATAAAGACTAAATCATGCTAGCCCCAAACCAAGGGGGAGATTGAAGGGCCAATATATTTGGTTTGGGCTAGGCATTAATGCATGGATGGTTTAGGGTTGTTATTAATGTGTTTTGGACATCTTTTGTGTTTGTTTGAGTTTTCGGTGTAGGTAGGTTTTCGGTCAAGCTTTGACCGAAAACATGTTTTCGGTCTAATGTGTATTGCTATAAATTGTTGTCAGGCTGTCAGAGGCAAGGTTGGTAGTTGGTGCTAGTTTTTGGTCTATCCAAGTTGTATTCGACATTTCATGATTGAATTGTATGCAAGCTTGGTTGTTTAATCTTCTTCTTCTTCATTTCTATTGCAACTGATTGATCATTAGATAGATCCCACAGAATTCGACACTATTTTTGGATTTTTAAATTTCTGATTTTTGTTTGATTTTTGAATTTTTTTTAATTCTCCCCCTAAATTTGTGCATAGAGGAAAACTATGAACAAATTTAACAGAAACAAAAATATTTGGGATCAAAGTTATTAGACAGTCTTAATTCGTTTGTCAGTACCTTCCCCTTCATGAATAGATCTGGTCGATCGCCGGTATTGTGGTCCACTTAAGCACGAAAAATTGTGACAAATTTTGGACATGCTATAAGTGACAAGACAAGTTGATCCTATGTTCCTAGATAAAACTTCTTAAGGACCATTCATCTGACGACGACCAAGGAGATTGTTTTCCACCTAAGTTGAGCAGCAAGATCTACAGACAATCTATAATGGTTCAATTTTAAGTGTACTAGAACGTGTTTCCCGCTTCCTGACATACCCCAATAATCAAGAACTTCCGAGATACTCCTTACTTTAGGTGAGCAGACTATTATTCATAGAGAGGACATATTTAGATTATGATTAATTATAGTTTTAGAGAGATTAAGAAGTAGAAGGTTGCATATGCTGTGTACCAGGTCGGATTGTTAATCACACAAAGGAGAAAACATGTGCTTAACAGATAGGAAGAATTTCATAGATATAAGATGCAGAGAAATAGATTTGCATATGTTGCAGTCTAGGTCGGATCTCTTCCAATCATGCAGAGGAGGCAACATATGACTAACAGTAAGAAAGAAAGAAAATAATTTTCTACATACCTAATTTATCGGAATTCCCCAGTCGCCTTATCAATACTAGAATTAAGGACAGAATACGTACATCGAGGAAAAGTTAAACCATAGTTCTAGATACGGGTTCTTTAGTGTGACTGGTGGATTATCATGTATATCTCCATGCTCAACCTACCCAAGCGTCATATTATCAGGCTAAACAGAACTATCTAGCTCAAAATTTATCAAGTCTCTAGATTCCTTAAGTTCATCTTTGCCTATTCAAGTTCGTTAAACTTTCCGTGCCTACCAGCGCATCGAACACAGAGCCTAGACAATTCAACTTTAGTACCTTACATAGACCCAGATTGTCTGTTATCACTTGTTGATATCACTTCCCAGCACATCACTTACTAACGAAAAACTCTAAGAAAATAAAAGATTAATTTCAAAATGAATCAGTGTAAAATAAACTCAGGAGTATCGAGAAGAAAACTCAAACCGTAAGTCACCGAATGAATCTGCATCCAGAAGGTCTGAGAACAGCATGCATAATCTCAGAACAGATCCGAAAATTCTTCATGTCGTTAACCACAAACCCCCATGTGTGACCCTTTCCTTTCTTCCTTTCCCACAAAGAACACATACTCTCAAACACAGTTCTGAATGGTGTACAGTTGAGAGATGCCTCCTATCAAGTGTCTGGAATAGCCACTATCAACAAACCGAAGTCTGATGATATGCCTCCATAGCTGTTTCAACACAGAGTGGGATCAGTTGGTCTTTGGAACCTAGTCCATTTTGAAACCGGGTTGACCTTTTTCATCTTTTCACGTTACTCTCTCCCATGACATATCATGTTTATCACAAACAGAAGACGTAAAAATATTAGAAACATTAGATGATTTGGGAGATTGAGCCTTCGGAACCCATCTGTAGTTGGGTTTGACCCATTTCTTGTTCGAGCAAATGGGTGCCTCGGCACTTGATTTTGAACTTGAAGTCATCCTTTGAGATGACTTTGACCTAGCCGGTCTTGGCATCAATGGAACATCTCTTGGATTGGGCTTCTTGGCCGACATTCCCTTCTTGCCCTTGGAATTCGGATTCTTGGCCTTATGGGTTTGATTCTTGGCCTTCTGCGCGTTCCAGTCACCATTGTCTGAACCTGACCTTGAGTGATTTCTTTTGAAGTATCTCCCTCTTGGAGTGTTCTTCTAGCCTTGTGCATAGTAGGGAATGTATGCTCGATTAGGACAATTTCTGGCAATGTGTCAAGGTGTTCCACTGTGAAAGCAAGTCTTTTTCTTCACTGGCAAGTTGTGTCTTCCTGCCCCTGGTGGCGTGTCTTTGCCTTGTCTCTTGCTTTTCCCACATGCACAGTTGCAGCAAGCCGTCAGCTTCGCTTGTTTTGGAGGCCTGTATTTCTCAACAGCAGGTTGATCAGAAGCAACTGAGTTCGAAGCAACAGATTCAGAGTTCAAGGAGTCATTGGATTATTCAATAGTTTTCTCCTTGTTCTCATCTTCTGCTACTTTACCTGCACATGTAACATAATCATTAGAAACGTTCACTTCATCCTTTTCTGGCACAACCGCAACAGGTTTTCCATATTGGAGATGTGCCTCCTTGTCAATTTCTTCCTGTGTCATAGGAACGGATGTGTAGTTATGATTGAAAGGTGGAGGAACACAATCATACCCTAAACCCTTGTTTTGATTATCTTTGAATTTTAATTGGGTTTCAAATAAGGACTCGACTGTCTTACTTGACGCAGTATAATTTTTGAAACTAACATCTGTTTTTCCACACTTAATTTTCAAAGCGTCAAGTTCTTCAGTTACAGCAACAAGTTTTTTCTTAATGCGATCGTAATTTTCACACTTGTTGCTCTAATCTTCTTGAACCTTTCGGAAATCCTTGATTTTGGCTTCTAATTGTGCTTTTAAGGGTTTCTGTTCTTTCCTAATAGTTTACCTCTCATATTTTAGATCCTCATTCTCTCTCTTGATTAGATCTATTGATTCTCGTAAAAATTTAATAGTTTTAACACAAGATGGAGAGCAACTGGATTCATTTACCGGAATTGATGCGAAACTCATTTTTTTATTTTATATATATATATATATATATATATATATATATATATATATATATATATATATATATATATATATATATATATTTTTTTAATTACCCTTTGACTTAAAAACCGAGAAAGTCAACCTTCAAATTCAAATTTAAAAAGTCAAACTTAAAATGTCAAACTTGAAAAGTCAAACCGAAAGGCTAAATTTGAAAATTTAAAAGGTAATGAAAAAGTCAAAGTTTAAAGTCAAAGGTCAAACTTGAATGTCGAAGTCAAAAATTAAAATAAAAAATTTTGGGTTGAAAAAGGATTCTAAAAATAAAATTTTGAATTTTTGGGTTAAAAATGTCAATTTGCGAAATTATGAACCAAGAAGGACAACTTATGTTTTAAAATCCGAAGGGATTACACAAGGGCTTCTGTAGCCGAGTTGGTAAGCGTCGCTGTGTTTATGAACCTGAGGTCCCGAGTTCGAACCTCGGCACCTCCAAATCCGCCTCCTTTTTTATAATAAAGCCCTGATGCGAGGACGAGTCCGAAAGCACTGCTGAGCCGAGAGCGAAGCTGAGCCGTGGATCCGAGGCGAGACCAAAAACGCTGTGAACCACGGACTGAAAGCTCGGACCGAACACCTGACCGAACACGTGCGCGACTTCAGACCGAAAACTCCGATCCGACCAGAAACTCAGGCCGAAATCTTGGACCGAAAATACGACCGAAATCCCTTCAAAGACCGAAAACACTTCGGAAATCGCTGTTTTTGATGAAAAACAACGTTTTTTCACCTTTTTTGCTCCAAAACTCGATCAAAAACTCGTTTTTAGGAAAAACGTGAAGAACAAACCCCCATTATTTTGCCAGCATCTATCCAAAAACACAAAAATCTCTTCAAAATGAGATCAAATAAGCTCCAGATCTGAAAAAATCGATTGATACAACCAAGCTTTGATACCACTTGTAAGTCCCCAAATCTACTTGTGTATCAATCAGATCCAATTGATGGTGCGGAATCCCAATCAATTGGATGAATTCAGATCAAAATAGAAGAGAAGGAGAAGAAGAATTACTTGAATCTATGATGTATTCAATGTTGGAATGAAGCTCCTTACACATAGATTCATACACACACACACACACTCTTCTCTCAAACTTTCTCTCACACCTTACGAACACACACTTAAGCACCTGGAGTTTTGATGCTCCTCACCCACCTAACACCTATATATACATGGGCCACAAACTCAAGGCCGGACCGAAAACCCAATGGACCGAAAACCCAATGCTAGACCGAAAACTTATGGGTTGTCGGTCCAAGCTACAATTAATCCCAATATTAGTTTTCGGCCCAAATGATAAAACAATAAATGCTTAGAAAAGCAAAGTATAAACCAATTTTAGACCCAACAGTGATACAACTAAAATTTTTCCTCATTAAGATAGTAATAAATCATATTTAAGTATGTTATTGACGATCTCTCATATTACCTTCATCAATATGTGAAACACCTTCATCAATACCTAAAATAGGAAACAACATTTTCATATATTTATGACGAATTGTGTATTAGTTACAATTGATAACAAATAAATAAATATTGATGCAGATGGAATTAGTACAGAGACCAACTAATATGTAGGACATCATTCTACAACAACTTGTATCTTTGTCTACATTTGTTTCGCTTTATTTATATGTGCTTGTGACAGAGATGGACATGCGGAAGCTGATAATACAATGTCTCATTTTGATAATATCTAATAACAATTAGTATATAGGTAAGGAAGATACCTTCAGTATAGGGGCTTTTTCCAAAAAAAAAAATCTCATCCTCTGTAGCGGGTCCATCATCTATTAGTCTGAAGAAAAAAAAGAATTTATAAACCTACAATTATCACCCAATGCACACTAATAGATGATTATCAAAAACCATTTCAATCCATCCTCCCAGCAAGTGAGCATGCTTGGACAGCACCACCATATCTAAGAAGAGAGAGAAGAGACATATTGATTTATCGTTGTCAAAAAATAGCTTCAAATGAAAGTATATTATCATAATTCCATCTTTTTGTACATACTAAATTACTAATTAATGGTTCAATTTGGCTTTTTATCGAACACATGGCATGCAAAATAAATTTTACAAGTTTGTTGCATCAATAACTCAAACAATGACATATGCAAACAAACAAAGCAATATGAATAGCCTATACAACAATATTAATAGCCAGGGAAAAAGAATTTTAAGAACTAACTTGAAATCGATGGCTATAGATGAATAATATTTAATTCCTTGGCATAAATCAAACGTATCTTCAAATGGATGCGATTAAAATTGAGTTTGATGGGTTGAAGGTATATATGAACATGATTTCGATGCTACAAATAAAATGTATCTTTAATTACATGCGACTGAAATAGAGGTTGATGGGTTGGAGGTATATATGAATCGGAAGCCCTAGCCATCTTTGTAATCTTGGATATAATTACGATCCGGATTTCTTTCCTAATGTAAATGAAATTCAAATCCGTTTGCTAATATATTAGGATATATGGCGATTAAAGTGGATTGTGGGATTAGCTATATGATGTGCACGAAAGTACCCACTAATTTTAATATTTATAACCTAACAAACTTAGAGTAACTATGCACTTATAGGCAGTGTACCTAGTCAGATTACAGTATAGCTTGGGTAAGTCGGGTGTCGATCACAGGGAACGGTGTTACTAATTAATCTACTTACTATTAAATTAACCTAATTATTAACAAGTTTAGAAGGGTTTTTATCTTATTTTACAAGATCAGACGAACTTAATTCAAATTCAATAAGTAAAAACACACTCTTATTTAGTTTGAATCCACTTCTTCCTTATGGCTAGCTAATGATTATGGATTATCGAGTTGGTTTTAGTTGTATTAGTAATTTAGTTCTAAATTTACCAATAATTAACTAATTCATGTCAAACTATGTATGTTCACACACAATTAGACACAGAACTAATTATGAATGTAAATATGTTATGTAAGATTTGTTATATAAACGCAATTATAGTCACAATACACGTTCTCTAGCACAGCTAAGCTTATTTACTCTAATTAATAACTAAGATTGGTCAATCCTAGCTCTAACAATTCAATGTTCACTAAATCATTAGGTAAACAAGTTCATGTAGTTAATGGTCACTAAGCTACACAGAACATGCAATCAAGCAATTAGAGAAACAAACATAAGCATGCTAGTTAATTCAAATCAAACACAAGCGATTTTACCAACGAAATAAATCCATAAAAATTGAGCTATTCATAAGTTGGAAGCTTCATCTAGCTAAACAAGAGTAGCTAGATTCAGCTGCTCATCATAGCAACTAACAAACTAACAAAAATTGAAGTGATATAAAACATTTTCTTAATTAACAAAAATAAACTAAATTATGGACCTTCACTCTTTTAGGTATTGAAAGCCTCTTCCTAAAACTTTTTTCTGCTCAAAATCGTCTTCTGGAACTCCTCTTTCTAGCCGAAAGTTCCCTCTATTCGTAATGGTCAAGGATTTATATAGTTGCTGATATCCATAAATTCACGTCGTGAATAATAAGAAATTCACGTCGTGAGTTGTAGATAACCTTGCCCGTCAAGGATTCCTTCACCCGCGTACATATCTTCTAGATCCAACTCTTCATGTCGTGAATCCTTTAATTCTCACGTCGTGAGAACGTTTTTTCCAGATTTTCTTCTCTTTTAATCTTTTAATTCCCAAAGTTTCTTTCTTTAACGCTTTTAGTCCCTTTTCTTCAAAATGTCTTCTTTTTGGCTGCAAATAACATTTAAGCTCATAAGTACCATTATTCTAAACAAATTACCAACTTATTAATAAAAATGTACTTCAATATTGCCTAAAAATAGGTATAAATATGGCAATATCAAAATACCCACACTTAGACTTTGCTTGCCCTCAAGCAAATTTAAACTTAACCCTTGATTACTATCACATAGAACAATCCGACTCCAGCTCAGCCATTATGCCAAGACCTCAACGCATGCATTTGTGTCTAAAATTTTCCTAAAGTACCCCCATACTTTAAATACTCACAATCTTCATAAAACACTCGCCCACTTTTTCCGAACAATGCTCATTTTATGCAACCCTCTGAATCCATCCGCAGAAAACCTCCTTATCCTCAAGGTATTTTTAGTTGAGCAACCTAAGCATACATAATCTAGAATTACAATCTATGATACCACTATGGAGCTCTTTTGGAATTCTTCACTTCCTTGATAATTTGATCTTTGATTTTATTTGATTTGATTTCTGGTATCTTCAACTTTTTGAATTTCTTGGAATTTTGATCTTTTGATCTTCACTTTATTTGCTCCAAAATTCTTCAAACTTTTCTTGCAATTCTCTCTTTTTTTTACATGTACCTCACTTTTTTCACTCAAAACCTACATGCTTAAGCAGAGGCACTCAACCTCAACCTTTATTGGTTAATGATAATAATTTTCATAGATACATTTCAGGTTTAGGCTGCTAAACATATTGCATCCCTCAAACCAAGCGGGGTTATGTTTTTGTTCCATGATTTCACTAAAATAAGGGAGGCCACAAATGCACTATAACGTATATTAGCTCAACTAAACATTTAACTTTTATCGGATCATCCCACATAACACTAGCAACTACAGTTCAAATTATTATTACTAGATTCAATTATTTCAATTTTCAAATTTTCAATTTTTACTATCAAATTCTATCATTATCTAGCAATTTAATTTTTCTACCCCCTACCCCGCACTTATTTCATACAATGCCCTCATTGTATGCAAAAAATAAATCAAAATTAAAGAAAAGGGAGAAAAAGGAACAGACTCCCCTGGGATAGTGGCGTAAACATCTCCAAAAGTGTGGAAAACGTGCATCTTGAATATGGACTTCAAAAATAGAAACTTGGATCTGGAACTCGCGAAATAAGGAATGACCCGCAAAACATGAAATCAAGCCTTCAATCGTCTTCAAATGTGGTGTAAATCTCCAAAAGTAGAATGACCAATGTGGGAAAGCATACACCACATTGTATGGTAGTAAAACTGAGCCAAAATAATCTTGAATATGACAAGAAGATTAGTATCAACCCATGGAAGACTAAAATGTCAAGGGCCTTGAACTTGTAAAAATCCCATATTCATGACATGAGTTTGAGACAATTCACGACGTGAAATCGTAATTACGCGTATTTTGAGAACCTCCTGATAACAGACTCACGACGTGAATAAGAAAATGTCCACGTCGTGAAAACTGGGCAAGCATAAAATACTGCCAAATCTTCTTCTAATGTTTTAATGTATCCAATGTCTTAATGTATTAAGACTCTTCTAAATTCATCAGTTTTTGACTCTTTTGCTGACTTTCCACTCTCTCGACTCACTCCACACTTATTTTGAAAATATGGGTCTCGACTCTTGGCTTTAAACACTCCCGGCTAAAGACGTACGCACTCATAACTTGCTATCCTCTCTAGGCGCTCCTAGCAATTTCTGAGAAACAACCAACAACGAAGAATAAAAGTAACATAAGATTCAAAGTAGTTCTTACAATCCCATAAAACAAACTAAAAACAAATCAAACAAAATAAAAATAAATAACGATCAATCATCCTCCCCATCATCATCATGTGCTCCACTGGTTCCAGCTCCATCACCTCCGTGTCCACCAAACTCCGACCATCGTGGGCAAATCGGGTAATGATACCCTAAATGAGGCGGCTGCTCCACCCCAAGATGTCGGACAACATTCTCCATAGTGCCACCTATCCAATTGACACTCAACGATAACTGGTCAAAGTAACCAGCCATATCACTCCCAAAAGGCATACCAACCATGGAAGCAGGTGGGTGTATTGGCTGCCCGCGGTCTCCCCTTACTCTCATGTTCCTGCGCCTCGGTCTCAGCTCTGGCGCAGGTTGTTCGGCTGGCTCCTTGTCATCATCAGCACCCTCACCGTCTGACGGTACTATGCCCCAATGCGACCCAAAATTTCTGACCACCCGCATAGTTTCCAAATACCCCATGCCAAACTCATGCTCGTCCACACACGTCATGGATCTAGTAATATCAGGAACAACCAAATGATACGAGCGGGCCAAACAGGTAACAAAATGCCTTCCACAAATGGGGCTCCCAGGGCGCGAACTCGCGGCAGACCCAGCCAGAAAACAGGCTAGAAAATACGGGATGTTGCAACAGACACCAGGCTGTAAGATGCACCATAAGAAGAATAAGTTATGTTTAGTCACTTTGTCTCCAAGCCTCTTATGGTTGATGGAAAATGTGATGAACCGGTGGAGTAAGCGATGGATCGAGGACCGAATACTGCTCTCGGGAGACACTCTGGAATTAAACATTCCGGATGCAATATTATGCCAGAAAGAATACCCCGTGACACTCTCCGCATAACCTCTAGCAGCTGCACTCAAAAACATGCCAAACTCGGGAGTCATAGCCTCCTGTCGATCATATAGTCCGACTCTCCAAGCAAATTCAACTAGGTTGCACTCCCGGTACTCACCCCCCAAACGAAATACCAACGCTTGTGGCCAATGTGGATCTTGAACAGTTTCCTGAAATGTCACCGTTGCGAAAAACTCAACACAAAATTCCTTGTAAACCCGCTCTTCTACCCGAAACAGATTATGCCAACCAGAACAGGTAAACGAATACCCATCTCCAATAAATATCTTCGTCAAAAATGGGCCCACCCGGTCTACGAGCCCTACTTCCCTCAACCGTGTCAAATTGATTGTTGGAGCAACTGCGATTTCTCTGTTGTAGAGCCACCCCAATCTATTATTCCAACGGGTCAAGACATCTCGGGACATTGTTGCGGGAAAATTGTAAAATGGGTGGAAACCCGCAACCCCAGCTGGAATCTCTCTTCTTGGAGCCATTCCTGCAAAAACAAGGAAAAACCACAGCCAAAACAATAATCCACAATTTAGACATAAAGGAAACAAAGAAAATTCTCAGTTCAGTATTCACGTCGTGAGTTCATAAGAATTCACGTCGTGAATTCGTAAACAGGTTCGAAAATTCGTTCTGGATTCTGTATGAATCGGCCATAATAGTGCTTGGGGTTTACTCCTATAGCATTTTTAACCATTAATCCACTACATTCCAAAGGTAATTTACGAATCTTAGAGCTATTTCATACAACTTAACATAAGAACAAAACCTAGCCCTAATTTCAACTATTAAAGATAAATGAAGGTTAATAATTAGAAATTGTTACCTTTTGATTGAAGTAGTATGTAAGCACAAAGAAAACGTGTGGAATTGTCGGCTATAATCGCAGCAATGGGGACCAAGGGGGGACCAATTTCCGCTTCCACTTCATGAAGAATAAAGAAAGGAGGGTTTACTGGTTTCTAGGGATTTATTCTGTGGTCCCGTGTTTTCAAAAATTCATGTCGTGAATTCTGAATGATTCACGTCGTGAACTTCGTCCGGGCTAAATTTGGGTTGTGTACTCACTGACTGATCTTGGGCTTGTTAGTCTAATGGGCTAAACTATATCATAGAGTATCTATCCCGGTTCATTCACTATTCACATCGTGAACTGCTAAAATTCATGTCGTGAATACGGTCTGGAAGGAAAAATCAATTTTGACTTTAAAGTATATTCTTAATTATTACTACTTCCATTTTCAGGTCCCTACATTCAGTGCTTAATTATGTTCTAATAGATTTGGATGACATGATCTAAGTTTTTTTTTTTAAAACTAAAATGCAAAAAGAAAAGAAAAAAATTTGCAAACCAAACTCGGGTTGCCTCCCGAGAAGCGCTTCTTTTTCTTGGAGTCTTAAGCTGGACTTCGTGCCTCCTACGTTGAGTCCTCGGAAGAATCCACCACTAGGATCTTTTGTTCCTTGAATCGCTTCTTGTAAGCTTGAACTCGCCTTTTGTATGCCTTCTTTGAATTTTCTTTTTTAGCTTTGACCTCTTCTTCAAGTTTGCGTTTGGTCCCTTTAGTTTCTACCTTGCACTCCATAGCATCCTCCTCCTCTTTCACCACCGGCTTTGTTACTCTTAAAGTGACCTCCTCTTCATCACTTGTCATCTCCTCATCCTCTTTGCTCACCCAAGAAGGTGGACTCTTGTAAGCTATGACTTCAACCAAAAATGGAACAGATGCTCTAGGTTTTGTTCTTTTAACTTGATGAACTGCCTTGATCTCTTCTTCCATAACCTTTTCCAGTTCTTCTAGTTCATTATCTTCATTGATTGTGAACACCTCTTCTTGAACATGTTCCTTTGGAAAGCCATCTTCTATCCCAAAAACTTCTTTTTCATCTCCAACTCTCAAGGTGAGCTTAGACTCGCGAATATCAACCAAAGCTCCAGCAGTGTTAAGCAATTGACGGCCAAGGATAATTGGAACATTGGGATCTTCCTTCATATCCAAAACTACAAAATCTATTGCAAAAACAAATTTTCCAATTTTCACCAAAATATCCTCCACTATGCCCTGGGGTTGTCTCACTGAACGGTTCACCATGTGAATAGTCATTCTTGTAGCCTTCATCTTCTGAATGTCTAACTTCTGGTAAAATGAAAAAGGCATCAAATTAATGCTAGCCCCAGAATCGGCTAAAGCATTAACCTTCATTTTGTTGCCAAATTCACACGGAAGAGTGAGGCGTCCAGGATCTCCCATCTTTTTCAGTGTCTCCCCCAACACAGCTTTTGAGCTTTGTTCACTTAGGACCACCTTAGAATGCTTCTTTAATTGTTTGCGAGTGTCTATCAAATCTTGCAGTAATTTCTAATGCTCGGGAATTTTGGATAAGGACTCGACAAAGGGAGTATTAATCGGGATCCCCTTCACATGCTTGACGAACTCTCTATGCTCTCTTTCCAGTGGACTAAGGGTAGCTTGGGAAGGAAAAGGAAAAGGCGGCTGATAAACCGAACCAATTACAGAATTTTTCTGTTCATGACGGGCCTACGTCGTGAACTTATATGGTTCACGTTGTGAATTCTGGAATTCAGAAGCTTCATGATTTTCGAGCTTAGTCTTCTTTAGCTTTGGATCGGGTTGCTGTGGTTCTTCTTCCAATGCCTCCAGGAACTCAGAGATGGCTTCTTCTTCAATGTCTATGGCCATTACATGAGATTGGGTCTTCGTTTCGGTATTTTTCGGGGATAACTTCTCATGCACTAGAGTGGTTAGTTGACCAACTTGTACTTCAAGGTTATGGATGGAGGCTTGCTGATTCTTAATTAAAGTTTGCTATTCCATAATAGCATAATCAGTGGCATCGTGTCTCTTTTCCGAAGCTTCCATAAACTTCATCAACATAGTCTCTAGATCGGGTTTCTTCTCGGTTGGTCGCTGCTCCTTTTGATAAAAGCCTCGACCTGTCTACCTATACTTCTCTTCTTTTTGCTTCTTATACTCTTCATATGGCAGCCACTCCTTCTTTGGTTTCCTCCAATCCTCATCAAACTTATCCCCACTCGAGTAGCACACTTGAGCTTTTTTGTTCCCAAAATCATCTAAATTGCAATCCTTGGTTAAGTGTGGACCACTATATCTCTCGCAACCCACTCTTATGGCATGTATTGACTGGTCCATTTGTGTTATCCTTCGATCCAAATTATTCAGCATAGCCATCACAGCTGCTATTTCTTCAGTTTGGGCCCCTCCACCGCCTTTGATTCCATCTTGCCTAGGTTTGTGGTATTCGCGAGAGTGCTTCGCGAATTCTTCAATCAGCTCCTTGACCTCCCTTGGATTTTTCTTTGTCAAAGGTCCTTGAGAATCAAGGAGTTGTCTTGTCATAACGTTGACCCCATCATAGAAGATTGACATCTCTTGTTGCACATTTAGATCATGCTGAGGGCAATTTCTAAGCAAGCCCTTGTACCGCTCCCATGCTTCGTATAATGACTCCCCCAACTGTTGCTCAAAGTTGGCTATTGCCTTCTTGAGTTTGGCTATCTTGGATGGCGGGCAAAACTGGTCCAGGAATTGCTCATGCATTTTAGCCCAAGTGGTAATTGTACCCGGTGGAAGTGATTTTAACAACTCCTTAGCAGCTCCTTTGAAAGTGATGGGAAACATCCTAAGCAAGACTGTGTTTCTGTTGACATTGGGACATTGAAGTAATCCGCAATGTCGTTGACTTCATCTAGATGCTTAAAAGCATCCACATGATCTTTCCCACAGAATGGGATATCCTTCAGTGCAGTCAAGATGTGTTCCTTCAACTTGAATGTGGCAGTGGCAGGTATTGCGGGTTGAACTAAACCGGGACCCACATCTTCTCAGATCCGCTTCTTGTAAGCTCCCATGGACATCTCTTCAATTGCTGCCATCTCATTCCTTGGCTCGTTCTCGGGTTCGCTCGTATGTTCTTCAAATTCCAGCTCGGTATCGTATTCGGATTCGGTTTGAACGGGTATATGATCCAAGTGCTCAAAATTGCTCTTGTGCCTCGAGGATGAACTTGACTCTTCTGTCTTCTTTTCTGACTTCCTTGAAAAGCTGACTTTAATTGTTGTAAGGGTGTCTTTTTCTTGTGAATTGCAGACTCGGGATCTTCAAGTGGTGGCACCAAGGGTGTGTTTGAGCCTCTGGTCATGAACTCCTACAACTCGCTAAACTAAAAACGTAAAACTGAACTAAAATAAGAAAATACTAAAAACTGAGAATTTCAACTTTCACGTCGTGAGTTTATAAAACTCACGTCATGAATTTTGTGACAGAAAACAAAATTTTTTTTGTTATATGCTAATCAACTAAGCTAAGCTAATAAACAAAAATAAATAACCAATTAACCTTTTTGCATATTTTATTCCACAAAGAGGGTCGATTAATCTAATGCAACTAAATAAACTAATAAATGTGTCGCTCCCCGGCAACGGCGCCAAAAACTTGATGCGCACGAAAGTACCCACTAATTTTAATATTTATAACCTAATAAACTTAGACTAACTATGCACTTATAGGCAGTGTACCTAGTCAGATTACAGTATAGCTTGGGTAAGTCGGGTGTCGATCACAGGGAACGGTGTTACTAATTAATCTACTTACTATTAAATTAACCTAATTATTAACAAGTTTATAAGGGTTTTTATCTTATTTTACAAGATCAGACGAACTTAATTCAAATTCAATAAGTAAAAACACACTCTTATTTAGTTTGAATCCACTTCTTCCTTATGGCTAGCTAATGATTATGGATTATCGAGTTGGTTTTAGTTGTATTAGTAATTTAGTTCTAAATTTACCAATAATTAACTAATTCATGTCAAACTATGTATGTTCACACACAATTAGACACTGAACTAATTATGAATGTAAATATGTTATGTAAGATTTGTTATATAAACGCAATTATAGTCACAATACACGTTCTCTAGCACAGCTAAGCTTATTTACTCTAATTAATAACTAAGATTGGTCAATCCTAGCTCTAACAATTCAATGTTCACTAAATCATTAGGTAAACAAGTTCATGTAGTTAATGGTCACTAAGCTACACAGAACATGCAATCAAGCAATTAGAGAAACAAACATAAGCATGCTAGTTAATTCAAATCAAACACAAGCGATTTTACCAACGAAATAAATCCATAAAAATTGAGCTATTCATAAGTTGGAAGCTTCATCTAGCTAAACAAGAGTAGCTAGATTCAGCTGCTCATCATAGCAACTAACAAACTAACAAAAATTGAAGTGATATAAAACATTTTCTTAATTAACAAAAATAAACTAAATTATGGACCTTCACTCTTTTAGGTATTGAAAGCCTCTTCCTAAAACTTTTTTCTGCTCAAAATCGTCTTCTGGAACTCCTCTTTCTAGCCGAAAGTTCCCTCTATTTGTAATGGTCAAGGATTTATATAGTTGCTGATATCCATAAATTCACGTCGTGAATAATAAGAAATTCACGTCGTGAGTTGTAGATAACCTTGCCCGTCAAGGATTCCTTCACCCGCGTACATATCTTCTAGATCCAACTCTTCATGTCGTGAATCCTTTAATTCTCACGTCGTGAGAACGTTTTTTCCAGATTTTCTTCTCTTTTAATCTTTTAATTCCCAAAGTTTCTTTCTTTAACGCTTTTAGTCCCTTTTCTTCAAAATGTCTTCTTTTTGGCTGCAAATAACATTTAAGCTCATAAGTACCATTATTCTAAACAAATTATCAACTTATTAATAAAAATGTACTTCAATATTGCCTAAAAATAGGTATAAATATGGCAATATCACTATACCAAATAAGCGGGAAAATATTTATGAAATAACTGTAGAGGTGACACGTGGCAAAAGAGGGCTTTACAAAAATGACATGTGGTAGCTAGATGATTCATTTATTAGAATAGAAGATTTAAGTTAAATTGTAAAACTATCTACATTAGAGCTGACAGAAATCGACCCAACCCACCAACCCAACCCAAAATTAGCAGGTTTGGTTGAGATTTTCAACCCATTTAAATTAAATAGGGCAACCCGTCTAACCCATTTAATTAAATAGGTTGGGTCGGGTAAAAATTATCAACCCGTTTCAACCCACCAACCCATTTAAGTTTAATTTATATTTAATTTAGTAATTATTTAAATATTATCTTGTATTAATCTAAGGTGCTATTTGTTTTTTTAAGAAACCTATTCAAACCACCCAAAGTCCCTCTTGCAGCAGTTTGTTTTTCGGAAGGCTGCAGACTACAAAACTTATGCGCATTTGTTACGTGACACACCACTTGACTTGCCTCTTCAAACCTCTTCAACTTTCATTTTTTCCAAGTGTTTTTTTTTATTTTGGTTTAAATTTTTTTTAATTTATTTTTTTTTAAAAAAAAAACTTTGATTTTTTTAGACTTTTATTTACAGATTTTATACAATTTCCTTTTAAAGTTTCCATAAAATTTTTTAACTTGATTTTAAAAAAAAAGAAAAAAAAAACAACTTGTTTTTTACCGTTTCTGTTAATAATATTTTCAATTTCAGTTGTATCTTTTTTAACGTGTGCAATTTTTTACAAATTTTTTATACATCGTTTGCAATACTTTCTTAATTTTTTTTATGTTTTTTAAAATTAGTTTTTTGTAGAATAAAATTGTTAACTTCTTTTATATTTTTTATTTTTTTTAAATTTTAAATTTTTGTTTTTTTATATGTTCTTTTTAGTATTCTTTCAATGTTTTAAAAGTAGAATTATTAAAATTTCAGTGTTGAGAACTATTTCAGTTTATAGACTAAATTTATTTAAATTTCAGTTTACTGTAGTAGTCTGCAGATGTTAAAAAACATATATGCTTTTTATTATAGGCTGCAGCCGTTTGTTCAACCTCTTCTGCTACAGATGATTGCAGAGGTGGTCCGCAGACTTTATGAATTTCCTCTTCAGAAAAACAAACAACACATAAAGTATTAGTTTATAAATTACAATGTTCGTATTATTATTTATGTTTAAAAAAATAGAATCTTAATTCCTACCTTTTTTTGGCACAAACAACACTAGCCACTTTAAAAAATCACTTAGAAAATACATAACTTTAAAGTTATTTGAACAATTTCTTTGTATATGTGAATTGGGATTGTGTTATGTCATACTTTGAAACTTTATTTAAATCTATAACGAATATAAGTGGTTTAATCTTTAGTTAATTAATTTATTTATTTTTATTTTAAATTGGTCAACCCAAATTTATCCAATTTATTTAGTAGGTTGGGTTGAAAACTACATAAACGGGTCAACCGGTGACAACCTATTTATCTGAAAGGTTTGATTGGGTTGAAAATATCAACTTATTTAAATAAACACATTGGATAGGATTGAAATTTTCAATCCAATTAATAAATGGGTTGAACCCATTTAAATAAACACATTGGATAGGATTGAAATTTTCAATCCAATTAATAAATGGGTTGAACCCGAATCCAATCAAGGTCGATTCATTATCAACTCTAATCTAGACTACACCATTTTTAATTTTTTAAAACAAATAAAATGTTAATGCATCAAGACACCAACGATTTACAAGTTTTCCTTTTTTTTTCCTCGTCTCTCTAAATTCTTGTCACATTAAAGTTTAATTTATGAAAATGGGTTGTTGAAATAAAAGAGTAAATGGTCATTTAATTATATTCAAACTATTTATACAGTTTATAAAAAATTGTCTTTATATATCCAACATTTTATTTAGACATAACGTTGTTGAATACTTGAATATACATATATCTTCGATTTTAGCACAAAATATATGTCGTAACGTGTATTCAACAAAAGATATGTTAAATTAACGTTTTCTTTCTCTTTTTGAAGGCATGAATTCATAATACATAGTTTATATCTTAATACGTAATCGAACCAAAATTTAATTATTTGATAAACCTAAAAGGCTTTATGTGATTAGTCATAAACAAAGAAAAATAAGCAAATGAAGATAAAAGAACCCCTCATGAAATTTGCCCTCCAAACAAATACAAGTAAAGTGCTTTTTCTTAATTAGTGCATTGGGTCACCTTTATAGAGTCTTATCTTTTGTTTTCTTTTTAACGTGGTATTGATTATTTGACAAATTATGTTTAATAATCCGAATTCATAATTACATACAATTGAATTGAATCGATTAAAATTATCTGCTCTAATAAATAAATTTTTTTTTTATTATTTGTCAAACTTTCATTCAATATATCAAATATTATTTTTTGAGTATTTTGAATTACATGTTATTTTATGATTTTTTCTATTTTATTAATTTCACATAGTATTTAAATGCAATAATAAATGCATATTAATTTCTTTAATAAACTTTTCTTTTAATTTCAAAATTACTAAATTAAAGCTTCATTATTTATCTAAATCATTTGTTTAAATTTAGAGAAAAAAACCATTTTAATTTTTATAATTCAATATTTTTCTTATAAATTCAAACTTCTCAAATATTTAGAATTTTATATTTAGTTTTTTTTATATAAACTCATATAATACATGCGTCTCATACATAATATTTAATGAAAAATATTGTCATTGTTGTCCATGTAAGGATGTAAGGAGTAAACCACGAACTTTTAGCTTCCTTAGAGGCGGTTGAAATGTTGATGGAGAATTCTTCTATTTGATTATATATACGTTTTTTAATGAGCTTTAATTTGATATACAATATATTCTTCTTTTAATTAATCTATTATTAATTCATCCTTTAAGAAGTTACATATTTGACATCCCCAAGTAATCATGCATATTTATTAGCATCTTTTTATAGCATATTACTTTACAAGTTCTTCTTATGTACACATTCAAACTTTTAATTACAATTTATAACATTTTACATCACATTCATTTTCCATGCACATATCATCTTTATGGATATCACCTCACTAGCAGGGACGGACACATGAATACATAGTAGGTATTGCCATGATGAAATAGATGTTATCGATAGATGAAAAATAGGTTAAAAATCGAAAATTCGAAAAAATTTCCACTACGGACAGAAAAAATAGGTGTTGCTGATGCCACACCGGGAACCCTTTAAAACCGCCCCTGCTCATTAGCATGTTTTGTCATAAATCATCATAGACAAGTATTTCCAAGAAACATGACATGCATACATCATATAGAATCAACACAATGCACTCTTTCTACAATGACCCTAACACACCTCTCACATCAAAAGAATAAGAATCTAACATATATGCATCATAAATTCTCATACACATAAGAAATCATAATAATTAATAACATATCACACACAATATGGGTACATGCAACCTACACAACCTAGGTGCATTCCAATCCATCTAAGATATGGAATTCCCTAAGAAAGTACTTAAAACCACAAAGATTAATTTGCCTTTTTCCAAATGTGTCATTTCTACACTTTAAATCTTGTAGGAACTGAGGTATCAAGTTGTCTCCTAGTACAACCCAAATAAGTATTTTACTAGAAGTCTACAAGATCAGAAATAACAATACTATAAATGACACATGCAAACTAGTTACTAGGGCAAATTCTCAGATTTTAAACTGAAACAGCAGTCAGTTCAAGACCACTTTAGCACCACCTAAACCTGCAGAAATTACAATTTTTTTATATTCTAGTCGTTTAGGCTTTTAGATTTTAAGAAAGTGCTTTTACAGGTCCATACGAGTTTTTCTAGAATTTTCTATGAATCTTACAAAACTGCATATCTGTGCAGCTAATTTATGACCGGTCAGTGAAAATGACGATTTTCACCTTGGTTAAAGACAACATCTGGTCCTAGGAAAAATCTGTTCGATTAGGTGTCTAAGTCCATAACTATAATTGATATCTACTTGACCCGAGAGTGGCATGGTCCATTTCAGGTTGCCTTCACCAGAACAATCTGATAGGATGGATATTTGAGAAAGAGGTTATTTGTGATTTATTAATATATTATAAGAATAATATATTAATTGAGAAATCATATTATGTAATTGGTATTGATCAAGAATTAATTTAGTGATCAAAAGAGACTGACTAAATTTACGGGGATTGATTAGGTAAATCAGTAATACTTATAGTTTGGGCTAAAGATCCATGTTGAATAGGATTTGACTAAATCTTTGTGAGAGTCCATGAAGAATTGGTCTAAATGGCTAATGAGTTATTGGATTAAAAGACCAAGTGAATTAGGTTTTACAAGTTGAAACCTAGGAATTCCAAACTATAAAATGAACCCCTAACTTGCTAAAATCGGCCCTAAGACTCCTAAGGTGAACGCCTAGCCGACTTTAGGTTCATATCTATCCAATTGTTATTGGTGTTTGTGACTTGTTTGAGGCATCACACTTGAGGTGCTAAGCTCTTGAAAGGCCAACAACTACAAGCTACAAATAAGAGGTATTCTTCTAACTAGTTTTATGATTCATGTACCAAATTTGTATGCTAGATAGGTTTCATGCTTTCGATAATTTTTGTTGCATGTATAACTACAGAAAACTTAGATCCAAATTATTAGGGTTGTATGTGCACCATAGGAGTGTTATAGTACACAAAACCCAAAAAAATAATCATGGACAAAACAGACTATAAATTTAGACTTTGAGAGTTTACGCATCCTAAATACGAATCCCGATGATTTTTTAGATTTTTTTTTATAAAACAGGGGTAGGATATGTATTTTCCTATAATTCTCAGCTTTGAGTTTCAAGGGTTAATTAACAACTTAACCCATTAAGACATAAACAAAAAACGACTATAAAGATGGAAATTGAGTACTTAACAGTAGCAACATGTCAAGGAGTCAAAAGGACAATTTCAATCACAAACCATGACTTACAGTACATTGCCTTTAAGGGGAAAACAAAGTACATTACTAAAAGAGAAAACGTCATTAAGGCTTGATTTTCCTCCACCATTAAGCCTTGTATAAAGATATTTAGCGACTGTTTTGAAGACCTTTTTGATGGCTCAAAACATGGTCTTTTTACAGAAAATTACTCACTAGAATTGATATAGAAATCAACATGAGTTTTAGCAACAACAAAGAATACAATGACTCCAAAACTTGGATCAATTCATGTACATGAACAATAAAACTATTGAGGGTATTCATAACAAGATTTTGATAGCAATAAGCCATCAAAATAAACCCAATAAAAGTGGAGTTTAACCATAAGAACATTTAAAGATTGTAAAGAGAATGAATGTATGATTATTAACACCAAATAAGAAGAAATTGGCAAGATAATCATCAATTGAAATGGAATTTGACATGAGAGGGAAACCAAAGACTTATAATGGAAGAGTGATTGATCAGTTCATTTGCACAAGAACCTATGGATTATCCCCCTCTCCCATAGTTCCTCGGTTCGGTGCTACCTTCCCCCTTAAACGATCGTTGTTGCCTCTTCCTTACTCACGTCCGCTGCCTCTTATCTTCTCCAGGCCGCTTGTTTTTTTTCTTTTTCTTCTCCACTAATCGAGAGATGCACAACGGAACAAATAGGAACTTATTTTAATTAGCTAATATATAACGTACATGAAGGTTAGAAGGAACAGACGTAGGGAGGACAATCGATCCTCCTACTTTGGAGTTATACCTGATTATACCAATTGGTCCCTCAAGTATCATGAGAAATTTCAAACACTCCTAACACTAATAATTTTACAATTAAAGTTTCCTTTTATGACACATTGACCCCTCAGTTCATATTAAACCTTTTAATTACTATAAATTATCCTAAATACTCCCATAATAACTTTTAGGTATAAATTAACACCCTTTTATTTAATTTGTTGAATTTATGTAACATACACATTCAGTTATCGTGATTTGTTAGTTTAAAAATGAATATTATTAAATATTATATGGTTTTGAGCATTGAGTTCTAACAATATAGTTTTATGAGATTTGAAGTAAAACTATGTTTAGAATCATTTAGAAAAGTGATGGTAAGTCTTATGAGATTCCAATCAAAAGTCAAATATTGAAATCTATAAAAATGTAAAATTTAAGTTGGAAATAAGTAAAAATAATGATATTAAAAGTTGTAAATTATCTCGTTAGAAACATTTAGGAGAAAACCTCACTGAAATCCGAGTTATAACGAACAAGTTATGACTTATTGAAGTTTCGTGACAAAACCGACACGACACCATATGACGTAAAAAATGACTTTACGATAAACTACTTTTTAGCTTTAGTGATCTAAGTGAAAGTCGTAGTATTCGTTAAACTGATAATTTTCATAAAAAGAACGTCCAAATCTGACTTCGTATGAGGAAGTTATGATTTTTCTAACATTCGGTATAGCAGTACATAGCCCGAAACTCGAAATAAATATTGAGTGATTTTTAGCCGATACAACTTAAACGAGAATCGAAGGTCTCATCGATAGTAGTACAACGGTAAGAAGACAGACGAAAACGGACGTCGGATGAAGAAGTTATGAATTTTTAACGGATTTTTCATGTCTCGGCCTGTTAAAAATATAATATTAAAAATGTAGTCAAAATTAGCCAACGGAGTCTAAACGAAAGTTGTAGAGCATAATTTCACCTACGCGTGGATATAAAGAACGTCAAAAACGGAGTTCGCTGCGAAAATTACGAATTTTTGAAGGTTTGGTCACAAACTTCGAGGCTTGTACGAAGGAGTACGCCCAGCGTACTTATGTAAGTGATCTGGAGTTTGTCACCCTCCCAACTCCTTTGCATGAGAGCAACGTGTTGTAGCCTTGACGCATCCAAACTGATCCAATTCATACGCCTAGCGTACGAAGTTACGCCCAGCGAAAAGATTTTTGAGGTAGTACGCCCCGCGTACCGAAGATTTACGCCCAACGTAATTAGGTGCTTTGGTCCCCTATAAATAGGATACGAGGTTGGCCGATTTTGTTTAGAAAATTTTACTTCTTTCACCCTTCTACTCTCTTCCAAGCTACACTAAAACCCCAAAGCCTATAATATCATCCTAGCATCATAAGCAAGTCTCGGATAGCCCGAAGATCCCCATAAAATAATATTTTCAAGTTGAAACTCTGCCTGCACAAAGCCCGGTTTTCGACTAAAATCCATGGTTTCGTCAAAGAAAGTCATTTTTAGAGATGAAGTGCTACCTAAATCAACATTTTATCATTCAGTTATTTCACAGTGAGTTCAATATAGGGACAATTGTATGTTATGTGTTATATGTGCAATGTTATTTCCCGTGTTATTACGATAATTGAGCTATACCTTTGGCCATGTAGAGCATGTCTCGTATCACTTTTGGTATTGGCTTTGTGCCTTTGGCCATGTATAGAATGACTCGTATCACGTTGGTATTGGTATGAAGCCTTTGGCCATGTAGAGCATGTCTCGTATCACTTTTGGTATTGGCTTTGTGCCTTTGGTCATGTAGAGAATGACTCGTATCACTTTGGTATTGGCAGAAGGCTATGTAGGGCTGAAAGCCTGTAAATTGCTAACAAAATGATAATTCAGAAATCGTTTATTTTCTATGCCACTTGGGCTGAAGTTTTATTGAAGTATATCAAGTTGAAATTGTTATGTCTCATTGATTGTAAATCATTGAATCAAATTATTGGTTAATATGGAAAGTCTGTCATATGATACTCATCTGCCTTTGTTGTTCATTGTCCCCCTTTGTTTTTGTCATATTGGTATATATATATATATATATATATATATATATATATATATATGTGTGTGTGTGTGTGTGTGTGTGTGTGTGTGTATATGGCATAGCGTTATATTGTAATTGTTATTGAACTCACTAAGCGTCACCTGTTTATCCCTCTCAATGTTTAATTATTGCAGGTGATAAGCATCCAATATAGTTATGTACTGTTAGAAGATGTAGAATATATAATAATATAGCTTTTGTATTTAGGGTATAAATTCCTGGGAAGTTATGTAATATATAAAACTTTGTAAAAACCTCATTAGTCGATTTATGAATATGCATATAGCATGTTTGGAGTAATAATGTTAAGTATGAAAGGGGTCTTTCAATTTATAACCATAAAAAGAAACGAAGTCGCTAAAGAAAATTAATATTCAAGTAATGGAATTTAACCTTGATGACGGATGAGAATTGGGTCGTAACAATCCTCCAGTCCTTAAGAGGGTTCTGTCCTAGAATTAGCAGCTAGAACGAATAGATGACAATAGAGAGCTCGCATGTCATCCTCAAGCTCCCAAGTCATATCTCCACCACGCTTTTTCTTTTAAAGAACCATCACAAGTGTAACCCTCTTCTTACGCAACTGCTTGGTCTCGCGCTCCGGTATGGTTATTGGTTCCTCGATCAAGTGTTTCGATTCATTAACTTGTAACTCGTCTATTGGTAGAATACTAGGCTCCTCCTCTAAGCATTTCCTCAAGTAACAAACATGAAATACATCATGAATTCCATATAGCTCGAGTGGTAACTCCAATCTATATGTCTGGCATCCGACTCGCTCAAACATTACAAGGGGTCCAATGTATCATGGTCTTAGCTTGCCCCGTTTTCCGAACCGGATGATCCCCTTCCAAGGTGAGACTTTCAACATCAATTTCTCACCTACCTAAAAAGTCTTTGGTCGATTCCACTCGCAAACGATCACGTGTTATCTTCACTTTATCCTCAGTAATCTATACGCTTTCAGAAATTGCAAACTGCTTTTCTCCTTACTCCAACCAACAAGTTGATGTACGACACCTCCACCCTTAAAGCATCTCATATGGAACCATGTCTATGCTATCATGATAGGTGTTGTTGTAGGAAAACTCCACTAAGGGTAATGAGTATCCCAACAACCTCCATACTCGATAACACATGATGTAACATATCCTCAAGAGTCTTAATGGTCCTTTTACTCTGCTCATCAGTCTGAGGGTGGTAAGTTGTACTCAAATGCACCCACATACCTAACTGCTCCTATAGTTTCTGCCAAAACCTCGAACCAAAACATTTGTAATGGTCAAAATTGATGGATAATGATACACCATGCCTTGGTCCAGACAAGTGGCTTCACTTTCCTCGTCAATTTGGTCAGAGGGCCTGTAATCTTGGAGAAATTCTTGATGACCTCCGATAATAACCTACCAAACCCAAGAAACTTTGAATCTCAGTGGGAGTCTTTAGTACCAGCCACTTCTTAACTGCTCCAATCGTTGATGGGTCCACCTTGATCCTCTTCGATCTAACTGTGTGTCCAAGGAACTAGACCTCCCTTAACCAAAATTCACACTTCAAGAACTTCGCATACAGTTTCTCCCTCTTAAGTGTATCTAGAACTCCTCGCAAGTTCCTCCGGTGATCTTTGACACTCCGAGAATACACCACTATGTCATCAATGAAAACAATGACAGACTTATCCAAGAATGGATGACACTGTAACACTCGATTTCATATTAGCTTCTTTATTCAGGGTTGCGGTCCAATCTTCAGTGGTCATGAGGCTTAGGGCCTTGGGAAAGGAAGAATTTGGCCCTTCTCGGGTGTGGGTGTTATGTTCTAAGTGATCGAAGTGTTCGATTGTCTCTTCGAAGGCCAAGGATATAACCGTAATTTAATAATTCGATCGTTTATGGATTTTGGGTTTTGTTCGGGAGGTTTTAAGATGAAGACAAGTTGTTAGAAGTGTAAAGCTTCTCTCCACCTTTCTGTTGATAAAACGAATGTCGAAAACGAATAAGGGACACAAAAGTTATGACCATTTCAAGTTAGAGGGGTGTTGGGCCAAAACGGGTACACATAGCGTAGAAGGGAGGTACGCGGGGCGTACATGGAAAATGCAAACGCAGGAAGATTTGGGAACGTAGGATGTTCCCCAGGTAAACACAAGGCATTCGTATGACCAGATGGAGTCCCTAATTTAGGGTCTTGGACCCTATTTAAACACCTTAAGTCCCAAGTGTTAGCCTCATTTCCAGCCTCCATAGCCTCAAGCCTTAATCTCGAAACCCTAGAGCCTCCTTTTGAGTCGTGATCTCATTCTTTGTGTTTTGGTGTGTGTTTTAAGCTCATTCAAGGAAGAGAAGCTTGGTGCAAGGTGGTGGTTCAGGTAAGAGCTTTTAGATCTTGGTTCTATGCTCCACTTCTACCACATTTAAGATATAAAGCTCTAACCTTGCTCAGTAGAAGCTTAGATCTGAGTTTTTATGGGTTTTAGTCCCTTATTGGTCCCATGGTTGAGATCTTGTAGTTTTGGTCACTCCATAAGCTTTGAGTGATAAATGAAATTTAGTGTGCCAAGCACATTTGCATGGTTATTCACATCTTGTTTGTGATCCACGGTATCCCAGTCACAAAATTGAAGGGAATAATCGAGATTTAAACATGCCATTGAAAAGTTCAATGAATCTCAAAGGAATCTAGGAATTTCAATCCAATTAAAACTTAATAATCAATTTCGTTTTTCATGGTGGAAATTGGTAAATAGTCATTTACTTTCCTTCAAATATGTTGCATTTGGATTACAACATCCCTCTTCCAATTTGTAAAATATTGTGTTGGGTCCTAGCCTTAATATTTCATTTTTGGTGTTATATTAAGTATTATTATCTAATATAAACTTTGTCTTTTTCTTTTTAGATGTCTTCCAACACTACTTCTGGCACAAACCCTACAGGCTCCTTCTCTCTCATGAACTTGTTTGAGAGAGTCATCTTTGATGGTACCAACTTCAATGACTGGATTAGGAACATCAGGATGGTCACTAGCTATGAGGACAAGGAATATGTCCTCGATAAGGAGGTTAAGGAAATCGATGAGTCGTCTGCTACTCCAGAGGAGATCGTTGAGTTTAGGACTCATGAGAAGGATTCCATCAAGGTGTCTTATATCATGTTAGCCACCATGACAGTTGAACTCCAAAAGTCCTATGAGGACTTATACCCTTTTGAGATGCACCAAGACCTGATGGAAAGATACCATCAGAGTGCTCGTCAAGAGAGGTATGAAATCATCGCCTCCATGATAACAACTAAGATGAAGGATGGTGAACCCATCATGACCCACTTGCAGAAAATGCAAAGGTTTGTGGACCGCTTGTGTCACACCCCAAAACCGGAACGGCGGAAACGTTCTGGGGTGGATGACGTCATGTCAAGTATCACAGCACATGCATTATAGTAATCAAAGTACAACAAAACATTGAATTAATAGTAATAGTTTTACATGGTTTACATTACAATACATCAAAGTAATACAAGTAAATATATAGGTGCAGCTTGGTACTAAACTGTCTTCGTCAGAAGCTCCGGGGATGTACCTGTCTAATGCTGACCTGAGAATACAAGTTATTTGAAAAGCGAGTATCAACATTTTTACAAATGCTGGTGAGTTCATAAGTATTTAGTGTCATTTCATCCAAATAACTTTAATAAAAGTGGTAGTTTTAGAGTGTCCATTACATTAGTGTCTTTTCCAGAAAATCCTATATTTTCTTTAATAAAAGCAGTCTTCTACCAAGACTGGACGGAGTTATGTGGTAAAAAGTAGTTTTCCCTTAATCGTTATCATTATCAAAATACAGAATTTGATTATTAAGAAAGCAAGAGAAATCAGGGAAATAACATACGCCTCAGCAGTGAAGACTGCTGACTAAGGCAAAGGAATCATAGACTCCAGGAGAGTATCGAACAAACGACACGCCTGGCTCAGTCTAACAAAGAGAGACATAGACCCCAGACGGTACCAAATGAAAGGTAAGGCTAGCAAGGTCTAAAAACAATGGATACAGACCCCAGACAGTATCAAATGAAAGATAGAGCTAGTAAGGTCTAAAACAAGGAATACAGACCCCAGACAGTATCAAATGAAAGATACAGCTAGCAAGGTCTAAAACAAGGAATACAGACCCCAGACAGTATCAAATGAAAGATACAGCTAGCAAGGTCTAAAAATAGTGTGACTCTGAGAGTGGGTTTTCAGCATACAGTGTAAAGTACAGTGGAAAATACAGTGTGAAATACCGTTACCTTAAGGCCATGAATTATAAGGTAACCTGGGATACTCGTAACCATACTAACCGACACTAGAGTACCTGACGCCCTACAAGCGTCTATAAAATGTGACATTTGTCACCCCTTGGCTTGGTAGGCCGTGGCCTGTAGCTAGCAGTCAGGGTGCGGGGGTGTCAATCTCGTATAGATCTATACACACAATGTCCGCTCTCCCTACAAGAGACTCTGGTTACCAACTAGACGACGGAGAAGGCCATGTCCTGAAGATGCATCCCAATTAGTGGGTAGTGGGTTTCCAATATAAGTTTTGAACTACAGGTAAAGACTCACAACTGAACTGACTAGAGTAAACCTATATGGCTATGCTCGTGTACATAATATATAACTAATGAATCAAACGACCTTCGGACGGAGATCCGATCCCACCAGACCACATCTCAACGAAAAAAAGGAAATAAAGCGGACAAACCTTCCTAAGTCCTTCAACCATTATTTATATGCATCTATACAAGCACAGGCATACATCTAACTACGTTTGAGTGTGTAACAAGTGGGAACATATCGTGAAGTATAACCAAATCGTGATGTATAAGTGAATCGTGTGGAATAACCAAATCGTGAAGTATAAGTGAACAGTGTGGAACAACCGTATCGTGAAGTATAAGCGAATCGTGAAGCAAAAGTGTCATCAAGTATAAGTGTACCCCGAAGTGGAATCGTTAATAGGTATAAGTGAAACAGAAACATAATCAAGTATAAGTGAAGAATAAGCATATCACTAGGTAAAAGCGTATCACATAGGAGTTTAAACCAAGTAGAAGTGAGGCAGCGGTATCTAACAAGTAAGAGTATACAACATGAAAGAAAACCTTGATGAAAAACCTTGGAAAAACCTTTATACTTAAGTAAATCGCAACCTGGTATTCTTTGGTAAAATAAGTTTGAAAAACCTTTAGAAATGCTTTGGAAACCTTTCATAAACCCGTTTGAAATGAAACTTTGAATCAACAGTATAAGTAAGAGTTTTGAACAAGTGAAAACATTTTAGAAAACCATTTATAGTATCCTACTCGGTAAAACAGTTTACAGTGTGGTAAATCATTGTGCATGCAGGTTATCAATCACATGTGATTGATATGATAACTGGCATGTTTAACTTGTATTCTCCCCTATAAAACATATAAAAACATTTAAAAGGTTCATTCAGGGGTATGAACTCACTTGGTGTAAGTGGATCCGACGAAGGTGCCGGTTGGGTGCTCGGTGTCAAGTAAGGACTTGGACACACTTAGTGACCTTTTTAACATATGATAACATATGTTCACATAAAATTAGTATATATATAATACCAATTAAACAAGTATACGCACTCTAAGGAGCGGAAAACACTTTGGTTAAGTGTTTGGGGTGTCTCGGGTAACATCTAAGGGTGTAAATGACTTAGGAATGGAGTTTACTCTTCAAGAGTAAACCCTATATACATAGTTCACGGCCCTGGGACAACTCCCCATGAGTTTACGGCCGTAAACTCATGGTGAGGGTGTTCTAGGATGTTTAAAGGTCTTATATTGATCGTGGAATTTTGCTAGGTCCAAATCTAAAATGTATGAATGGACTTAAGGCTTTTAAAGGGACTAAATGGGAGTTTACGGCCCATGAACCACCCCTATGGGAGTTCACGGCCGTGAACTCCTACCCTATTGATTTTATTGAAGTTTTAGCCCTTGATTCAATTCTAGTGATTTATAATGAAGGTATAAGGCCATTTGGGGAAATTAAACCACCATTTGACATGGTTTGGAGGTGTTTACGACCTAGGCATGTGCTTGGGCCGTAAACTCCTTTTTACCCCTCATTTCTTAGTGTTTAATTGCTCCAAACCCGAAATAGCAAGTCCCTATTTTATGTCTTAAGCCTAAGGGTAGTTTGGGAGTGTTTTAGACTTGATTTAACAAGTTTAGAGGGTGTTTACGGCCTAAGCATGTGCTTGGGCCGTAAACCCTCTTTTATGTCCCAAAAATGATGGTTTTGAGGTGCAAACACTCCTAGGCTAAATCCTCAATTAGTTTCCAAGCTTTTAAGGACAAATTTGGGTCATTTTGGCCTCTTTTTAGGGGTTTACGGCCTAAGGAGGCTCTTAGGCCGTAAACTCCTTTTCAACAGCTTCCAAGTCCGATTTTTGGGGTAAAGTCACAGCCAATAATGTTTAGGATAAGTTAGGGTAAGGAGACTCACGATTTGGAGGCGGAAATTTGCAGATTTGAGACGAAATCAGACTTTATGAGAGAGAGTATAGACAGAGAGTGAAAAAGGGGTGGAATGAAGTCCATTCCCCCTTATATATGGGTTGGTGTTGGAGCTCAGTGGTATTCTATCCGATACTGCCGTTAGACGGGGCTTTTGGTCGCACCCGATTTAGTGGTCGTAATAAAATTTAACTTTTTTCCAAATTAATATGGAAATGTAATCTAAGTGTTTTTATTTATTTTATTACGACGAATAACGACATAGAACATAACTAAATAAAACCTTTATTTATTTGACGACCTCTTATTAACAGAACTTTTATACAGTGGAATATTCCGTTAACGGTAACAGGGTAATGTAACGGAATAAACTTTGGGTTGTCACAGCTTGTGTAACACCCGGTTCCTAGTACGTATTTTAAATTTAAATAATTTCATGTTTTACACTGGGACTCGACAAGTTGGAGGCCCAACTCGTCGAGTAGACTAGACTTTGGACTCAAGTTTTAAGTAACCTACTCGACGAGTCGGGAGCCCGACTTAGCGAGTAGGTCTGCCTGGATGAAACCCTAATATTTAGGATTTTAACCCTATTTAAATGCCTTATCTTGTCCCAATCCAACCTCCATCATCTCTCACAGTCCAGAAAATGCCTAACTCGAAACCTTAAAGCAATGGGAGTGTTCTTGAGCCACTTTTGTGTGTTTTTGGTAGTTTGAAGCTTGAAGAAAGAAGTGGAATCTTGGGGGTTCAAGAAGAAGCAAGTAGATCCAGAGTTTTTGCTTCATTTCCAACTAATTCAAGGTAAAAAGCTTCAACCTTGACCATCTATCTCTTAGAACTCTAGTTAGGGTTCATTTCTACATTTTCTAAGCATTAGTAGAGCCAACTTTGGGGTTTTGTGTTTCTAAAGGGGTAGAACTTCATATCTGGAACCATTGAGGATTCTCATGGCATAAAGGTACCAACCTTATGGCCATGGGAGTCTCATGCATCATATAACCTCATTTTAGGGCCATTTGAGCCAAATACCCCCATGCATGAACATCAAGTTTGTAACTTTATGTGTAATATGGACCCTAGGAGGTCAGATCTATGTTCTGGATGCATTGAGCCCGACTAAAATCGATTTGGTAGACTAGGACTTTGGGGGACTCAGCAGGTCACTCATAGGACTCGGTGAGTCGGGCTATGGTTCCCCAAAATTTTTTGTTTTTGATCGAACTAGTTGAGTCTAGAAGAGGACTCACCAAGATGAATGTGAATATGGACCTGAAGATCATGGAACTCAGCGAGTTCAAGTGAAGAACTCGGCGAGTTCAAGACTAAGTCCTAACTGCATGAAGACGAACTCGACAAGTTCATAAGGAACTCGGCGAGTCCAGGACTAGGTGTGCCTTCTTGCATGAAGAAGGACTCGACGAGTTCAAGGATGAACTCAGCGAGTCAGTGGTAGAAAGTCTCGAATTCGTATGAAGGAGAACTCGGCGAGTTCTTGAAAGACTCGGCGATTAGGGTCGAAGCTTTTAGTGTTCTAAGGATTATGGAACTCGGCGAGTTGGTGGGTCAACTCGGTGAGTCGATTATGCCAAATGCTGACTTTGACCCAGAGTTGACTTTGACCAAGGTGTTGACCTTGACTTTGACTTTGACATGATTTGACCATGAAATGGTAATTAAGGAATATCGCTATATGTAGGAATCGAGAGGAGTTGATCTCGACAGCGAGGATAGCTCGGATACTTCACGACACTGAGGTGACTTACCTCCCAGTAGAAGTGGGTCTAAGGCACCAAGGTCGGCCCACTAGTAAGAGATTATAGTAGAGATGATTGTATTTGTGATAATTATCCGGTATGTTGTTATCTGTTATGATTATGTGCTAGGATGATAAATATGTTTGTAGTAGTAGGGGCGGAACGGCCTCCAGTTACCGGTTAAAAGATACCGAAGGGGTAGAAAGCACCCATGCATGCCTAGATATATGTTCATGATATGCTATTATGTGGTAGTGGTAGGGGTGAAATAGTCCCTAGTTACCGGTTGAAAGATACCGAAGGGGAGGTTAGCTCCCGGCTACCGGTTGAAAGATACCGAAGGGGAGGTTAGCTCATGGTTACCGGTTGTGAGATACCGAAGGGGAGGTTAGCTCCTGGCTACCAGTTGAAAGATACCAAAGGGGAGCCTAGTTCCTAGTCGTTCTAGTTAGATACTGGTTGAAAGATACCGAGGGAAAGGCCTTATGTGGTATGTGGTATGATGGGGGGACTCACTAAGCTTTGAACTTATAGTTTTCAGTTTTGTTTCAGGTATCTCTTCAATGAAGGAGAAGGAGCCGGCACGGTAGCAGCACAGTGCACACACGTGATCTCTGCACTATGATGTTCTTGGGATTGTACTCTAACACTATTATTATTCCACAACATGTTCTATGACCTTTTATTTATGGGATGTTATGATATCGATGATGTTTTCCAGTAAACAATTTTGTAAGCTACTTAACTAAAAATGAATTTTTGGTCTTGAAAATTGGGATGTTACAAGTTGGTATCAGAGCCTTAGTTTGAGGGATTCGGACGCACCTTCGGGGGTGTCTGGACCCAAATCTAGGTTTTCAAAGATTTTTGCAAGAAAATGATTTTTCTACAAACTAAAATAAAAAGGTTTTGAGAAAGAACCAGGTGTTTTAATGCGTGCAACCGGACGAGCTCAAGTAAGTTTTCCCCAAGATACCCATACATGTTATGTTATGTTATGTTATGTTATGTTATGTTATGTTATGTTATGTTATGTTATGTTATGTTATGTTATGTTATGTTATGTTATGTTATGTTATGTTATGTTATGTTATGTTATGTTATGTTATGTCATGTTATGTTATGTTATGTTATGTTATGTTATGTTATGTTATGTTATGTTATGTTATGTTATGTTATGTTATGTTATTATGTTATGTTATGTTATGTTATGTTATGTTATGTTATGTTATGATGTGATATGACTATGAGGACTGCATGCTAGATTAGGGCTAAGGATCTAGGGAGGATGCCTTATATGCCTATTGTATATGTATGAGAACTTCATGTTAGATTAGGGCTAAGGATCTAGTAAGATGCCTTACATGCCTGCTATATATGCTTATCGAATTTCCTGGTAGAACGGATTAGACAGTGATATGATGGCCTGGATAGGATATGCATGGTTTGGGTACTCAATGCCCGAATGCTGCTTGCTACGTGCTTTTTAGGAGTTCTAGTTATCTTTAATTAACTAGTAAATGAATATGTTAAGTTACATATTATGAGGACTAAATAATTTCAGAAGGTTAGGTCCAGCCCTATTTCGCAGCTCTTGTTTGAGTCCAACCGTTGTAGGGCAGGACCTCTCATTCAAAGAATTATCTGGTCTTAGTAATATGTAATGGTATTCGCAAGCTAAATAGGGAGAGATAACATTGACTTCATATGCAGCTGATGGCGGAGAGTAGGTCAGAGAGTTACCCTAGGGTAAGCTTAGGATGAGAATAGTACAGCGAGCAGTGGTAGTAGGATTGATTTGGTGAAGTCAAGGCAATCCTTGAGGAAAGTATGGATAGATGTAGAAGGTAGTATGGGCCCGTACTACTGAAAGCAGAGGATTCGTACTCGATTCAAGGAGGACCGAGATAGAACCAAGGAACTTGTAGTATGTGAGACCTTCTAAGGTTATGTATGACCCTAACGATTATGTGTTTTGTTTTAGAATGGTGATGATAGCGCAACACGAAGGAGGAGGTCCAGGGTCAGGATCAGGTGTCGAGCCAGTTGATGAGGGGTTAAGTGAGTTCAATGCTTTTGAGATCACTAGAGGCATCCTTGAGTCGACCTCGGTGATTTTCAGGTCGATCAGGGAAGGGATTATTAAGCTGATGGAGGATCGCCTCAGGGCGTTTAGGAGTGACTGGGCGTCTAGCCAATCATGGGCGTGCAAACTATCCTTTAAGGACTTCAGGGGATGTGGTGCGCCAGACTTCCACGGGGTGAACAACCCCATTGTTGCTAGGAGATGGATTGCAGACATGGAGTCTGCTAAGTTTACTAGCTTCTACCCTGAGGGGTCGAAGGTTCAGTATGCTACTGGATGTTTGAGGGACATGGCTAGGGATTGGTGGGAGTCAGTTGGTGATTCTTTGGGAGCCTCAACCATTGAGGCTATGACCTGGTCAGACTTTGTAACCAGGTTTTGGGCTGAGTTTGCGCCGGCTGTGGAGCTTCAGCAGTTGGCTAGGGTGTTTCTCGACATGAGACAGACTACTGAGACGATACCGAAGATTACTGACAAGTTTCGGGAGAGGGCCTTATTGGTGCCTCAGTATGCCGGAGATCAGGAGATGCGGAAGACCCGCTATCATGAAATGTTGAGGGCCGACATTCGGGAACATGTCAGCTACTCAGCATGCCCGACCCTGGATTCTATGATTGCCAGGGCGAGGGAGAGGGAGATTAACTTGGAGCACCTCAGGATGAGGAAGGCAGAGACGAAGCAGGTTATTAGGGCTTCGGGGAAGAAGCCCAAGCGATTAGACTCTAGGTTGAAGGGCTAGCAGGGCTGGAGCCGCTGTGGGAAATGCGGTAGGTCACATGAGGGAGTTTGTCGCACTGGGTTGGGATCAGGCTGCTATAATTGCGGAAAGACCGGGCACTTTGGCAGGGATTGTACTGCCCCTATCCCCAACATTCAAACATCAGACCTGATTTGCTTTCATTGCAATCAGAAGGTCCATAAAAAGCCAATTGCCCTAGATTGACAGCGGCAGCAGCGCCAGTGGCGGCGCCAGCTCCAGCGACCCTGCAGATTATTGATAGCCGGAAACGCAAGACAGAGGCTCCAGTAGTGAGGAGCCGAGCCTTCCAGTTGACTACCGAGGAGGCACGTGCCCCACCCGATGTGGTGACGGGTATGATTTCTTCTCCCTAGCTTTTATTATATGTTGATTATGATATTTATGTGCCTTGTTATGTGTTTTGTTTAGGATCGCTCCATGTGAAAGGTATTCCAGTTCAGGCGTTGTTCGATTCGGTTGCTACTCGATCATTTGTCTCTCTTGCACTTATCAAGAGGTTTCCTGAGTCTTCAGGCATGTTGGATTGGCCTCTAAAGGTCGAGATTGTTGATGACTGATCAGTTCGAGCATCAAAGGTTTTCAAAGATTGTGTTTTGAGGGTATTCGAGGAGCGCTACCTAGTAGACTTGGTTCCCATACCATTGCGTGGGAACAAGGTCATCATCGGTATGGACTGGTTGAGCCCTAATGGGGTTATGATAGACTGCACGCAGCAGTTGGTACGGGTCAGGACCCCAAGTGGGGGAGAGCTGGTTATTCAGGGCAAGAGACCACAGCGTCGACCAACTTTATGCTCAGCAGCGATGGATAGGCGCTACCTTCAGCAGGGTTGTGTAGGGTATGTCACCTATGTTATGGATACCCGGGAGATGGGTAGGGAGACGGTGAGTGATGTACCAGTGGTGCGAAAGTATGCGGATGTATTCCTGGAGGAGCTACCTGGGATACCTCCGGAGAGACATGTAGAGTTCAGGATCGACCTGGTCCATGGTGCGGCTCCGATAGCCAAGGCGCCATTTCGGTTAGTTCCTATCGAAATGCAGGAGTTGTCTACACAGCTGCAGGAGCAATTAGACAAGGGATTCATTAGACCGAGTAGTTCACCTTAGGGAGCCCCAATCCTGTTTGAGAAGAAGAAGGACAGGTCACATCGAATGTGTATACACTACCGGGAGCTAAACAAGGTAACGGTGAAGAACCGTTACCCACTCCCGAGAATTGATGATCTTTTCGACCAGCTTCAGGGGGCATCTTGGTTTTCCAAGATTGATTTGCGGTCAAGCTACCATCAGATGAGGGTTGGAGATGAGGACGTACAGAAGACTGCTTTCCGGACTCGCTATGGCCACTATGATTTCGTGGTGATGCTCTTGGGGCTCACCAATGCTCCTGCTGTGTTCATGGACCTCATGAACCATGTATGCAGACCGATGTTAGATTGGTCTGTGATAGTTTTTATTGATAGTATATTGGTTTACTACAGGACGCAGGAGCAACATCAAGAGCACTTGCAAGAGGTTTTGGATACCCTGAGGAGGGAGAGCTTGTACGCAAGTTCTCAAAGTGTGAGTTCTGGTTGCGCGAGGTGCAGTTTCTTGGGCACCTTGTCAACCAGAACGATATTTTGGTCAACCCGACCAAAGTAGAGGCCGTGATGAGATGGGAGGTTCCGAAGTCTCCATCCGAGATTCGGGGTTTCCTAGGATTGGCAGGCTATTACCGGAGATCCATTCAGGACTTCTCCAAGATAGTCGTATCCTTGAACCGGTTGACGAAGAAATTTGTGGTCTTTGGCTAGGGGCCTGAGCAGCAGGTAGCGTTCGAGACATTGAGGCAAAGGCTATGCGAGGCGTCGATCCTCGCCCTGCGAGAGGGCGTGGAGGATTTTATGGTATACTGTGATGCGTCCATCTCAGAGTTGGGCGTTGTATTGATGTAGAGAGGGCATGTTATCGCCTATGCTTCGAGGAAGTTGAATCCTCATGAGGCGAACTACCCAACACACAATTTGGAGTTGGGGGTGGTTGTCTTCGCCCTCAATATTTGGTGACACTACCTCTATGCGGTCCGATGTACCATTTACACGGACCACAAGAGTTTGAGGTACCTCATGGATCAGCTGAATTTGAACATGAGGCAGCGTAAGTGGATAGATGTGGTGAAGGATTACGATTGTGATATCCTCTACCAACTGGGGAAGGCCAATGTGGTGGTCGATGTTATTAGCCACAAGGCTACCTCGATCAGAGACATTTTCTTACGGATGATAGTGGTGACTCCACTATTGGAGCAGATCCGAGAGGCCCAACAGGAGGCTATGAAAGAGGAACATCGGAAGAGCGAGCGTATTGTGGGGCAGGTTTCCTCCTTAGACTATGATAGTCGTGGGTTGCTGACGCTACACCATAGGGTGTGGGTTCCGTATCATGGAGGTGTGCACCAGGTGCTGATGGAGGAGGCACACAAATCCAAGTTTTCTATTCATCCCGGGGCGACGAAGATGTACAGAGATCTTCGTCCTGATTACTGGTAGCCCTACATGAAGCGAGATATAGCCTGGTATGTTGAGAGGTGCCTGACCTATAGGAAGGTCAAGGCGAGCACCAGCGGCCTCACGGCAAAGACGCAGCCGCTAGACATCCCCATGTGGAAATGGGAAGATATTACTATGGATTTCATCACCAAGCATCCCAGGACAGTGCGAGGAGTAGATTCGATTTGGGTCATCGTGGATCGATTGAGCAAGAGTGCCCATTTCATACCGATCCAGGAGAGTATCTCGGCCGAGAAGCTGGCTGATATCTACATCCGAGAGGTAGTAGCTCAACATGGAGTGCCAGTCTCCGTGATTTCTAACAGAGACGTATGGTTCATTTCCAGGTTCTGGAAGAAGTTTCACGATGAGTTGGGTACCTGTCTGCATTTCAGTACTGCTTTTCACCCACATGCGGATGGTCAGAGTGAGCAGACCATCCAGACCTTGGAGGATATGTTGTGGGCATGTGTTGTAGACTTCGATGGTAGCTAGGACACCTACCTTCCCTTGGCAGAGTTTTCCTACAATAATAGCTACCACGCGATTATTGACTGTCCTCCCTTCGATATGTTATACGGGAGGAAGTACAGGACCTCGATATGTTGGGGAGAGGTTGGACAGAGGCTCATGGGGAGTACCGAGGTGGTACTCAAGATGACAGAGATGGTCTAGCAGGTTCGGAGCAGGCTTCAGACTGCTCAAAGTCGACAGAAAAGTTATGCCGACAAGCGTCGTTCGGACTTGGAGTTTCAGGTCGAGGATATGGTCCTCCTGAAGGTGTCACCTTGGAAAGGTGTCACTCGATTCAGGAAGCGGGGAAAATTAGGCCCCAGGTACATTGGACCTTTCAGGGTTGCAGCCCAGGTGGGAAAGGTGGAGTATAGGTTGGATCTGCCAGCTGAGCTTAGCCAGATTCACATCTCCCAATTGTGAAAGTGCCTGGTAGACGACTCTGTCGTGGTGCCTCTAGAGGATATTCAGGTGGATGATAGCCAGAACTACATTGAGCAACCAGTAGCTATCCTCGACAGGAAGTCGAAGGATTTGAGGAACAAGAGGGTCGAGCTGGTAAAGGTGCAATGGCAGCACCATAAGGGCTCATAATGGACTTGGGAGCCGGAGGACGTGATGAGAGATCACTACCCTGAGCTTTTTTCGGATGAAGCAACAAACTTCAAGGACAAAGTTTGAAATAAATGGAGGAGAGTTGTAACACCCGGTTCCCAGTACGTATTTTAAATTTCAATAATTGCATGTTTTAAACTGGGAATCGACGAGTTGGAGGCCCAACTCGTCGAGTAGACTATACTTTGGACGCAGGTTTTAAGTAACCTACTTGACGAGTCGGGAGCCCAACTCGGCGAGTAGGTCTGCCTAGATGAAACCCTAATATATAGGGTTTGCACCCTATTTAAACGCCTTATTTTGTCCCAATCCAACCTCCATCGTCTCTCACAGTCCAGAAAATCCCTAACTCGAAACCCTAAAGCATCTGGAGTGTTCTTGATCCATTTATGTTTGTTTTTTGTGGTTTGAAGCTTGAAGAAGAAAGTGGAAGCTTGGGGGTTCCATAAGAAGCAAGTAGATCCAGAGGTTTTGCTTCATTTCTAACTCATTCAAGGTAAAAAGCTTCAACCTTGACCATATATCTCTTAGAACTCTAGTTAGGGTTCATCTCTACATTTTCTAAGCATTAGTAGAGCCAACTTCAGGGTTTTGTGGTTCTAAAGAGGTAGAACTTCATATCTGGAACCATTAAGGATTCCCATGGCATAAAGGTTCCAACCTTATGGCCATGGGAGTCTCATGCATCATATAACCTCATTTTAGCGCCATTTGAGCCAGATACCCCCATGCATGAACGTCAAGTTTGTAACTTTACGTGTAATATGGACCCTAGGAGGTCAGATCTATGTTCTAGATGCATTGAGCCCGACTAAAATCGACTTGGTAGACTAAGACTTTGGGGGACTCGGCGAGTTGCTCATAGGACTCTGTAACGCCCGTAGATCCGGGCTAATCAATTTAGAAATAATAGGGGTCGAAAATGACTTTTCGATAAAATATTATTTAGAATAAATAATTTGAACCAAGTTTTAGTATATATCACAAGGTTTCCGTACATATAAAGAACGCCGAAATCCGAGTTATAATGAAGAAGTTATGACCCGTCGAAGTTTCGCGACGGAACCGGCACGGCACCGGGAAGCGTAAATAGTAAATTTACGATAGAAAGAGTTTTAGCCTTAGCGATATAAACGAAAATCGTAGAGTATGTTAAACTAAGAACATCGGTAAAAAGAACGCCCAAATCTGACTTCGTATGAAGAAGTTATGATTTTTCGAAGTTTCGGATTAGCGGTGTACAGCCCGAAATTCGAATATTAGATCGAGTGATTTTTAGCCAACACGACCTAAACGAGAATTGAAGATCTCGTTAAGAGTACCGTAACGAGAAAAAGATGGGCAAAAATGGACGTCAGATGAAGAAGTTATGAGGATTTAACGAACCAATCCTATCCCGGCCTGTTAATAATACTAAATTTAAAATCGAGTCAAAATTTGTGACAATAGTCAAATTCGGGTCAAGTCTGAGCCGAACAAAGTCAACAAGTCAAACCGGTCAACTCAATTAAACCTTCTATATTAGGGTTTGTATTATGTAATTATGTATAACTCACTATTTTAATGAGAAAACATCACTTGGAAAAAAATTATGTGTTTAAATTTTTTCCTAACCTTAGTGCTAAACAAGGAACTAGAAACAATAAAACAATGTTGCATACTCATCGGGAGTGTGTAAGATCCTAAAACATGGCTTATCGGGGTTCACGAACCTTGCATTGAGGATCCAAACACTCACTATTGTCACACATTAAGCCACTCTCAGTCGTTTTCACTCTATCTCTCTTTATGTCAAATCTCTCCCAAATCTCTCTAAGAATGTCGAATCTCTCCTAAATATCTCTTTGTATGTGAAATCTCTCCAAGTATGTCAAATCTCTCCCGAATCTCTCTAAGAATGTGAAATCTCTCCCAAATATCTCTTTGTATGTGAAATCTCTCCAAGTATGTCAAATCTCTCCCAAATCTCTCTAAGAATGTCAAATCTCTCCCAAATATCTCTTTGTATGTGAAATCTCTCCAAGTATGTCAAATCTCTCCCAAATCTCTCTAAGAATGTGAAATCTCTCCCAAATATCTCTTTGTATGTGAAATCTCTCCCAAATCTCTCTCTGAATGAGAAATCTCTCCAAGAATATCAAATCTCTCCCAAATATCTCTTTGTATGTGAAATCTCTCCAAGTATGTCAAATCTCTCCCAAGTCTCTAAGAATGTGAAATCTCTCCCAAATATCTCTTTGTATGTGAAATCTCTCCCAAATCTCTCTCTGAATGAGAAATCTCTCCAAGAATGTCAAATCTGTGCCAAATCTCTCTAAGAATGTGAAATCTCTCCCAAATATCTCTTTGTATGTGAAATCTGTCCAAGTATGTCAAATCTCTCCCAAATCTCTCTCAGTATGTGGAATCTCTCTCGAATCTCTCTCGAAATCTCTCCCAACTCTTTATAATCACTCGGGGCATCCCGACCCTCGAATTTGGCGAAAACAGCCCAAAAACGGAAGTCTACGCGAAAAACGGACCTAAGGAACCGAAACCCCTCTTAGGAACCGAAACACCGAAACCCCTCTTAGGAACCGAAACCGAACCCCTCTTAGGAACCGAACCCTTCTGAGCCGAAGGCTGCTCAACCGAACCCGAACGTTCGGCACCTTTCGGTTTTGACCTTTTCTCTTCTAATGGCTACCGAACCTTCTCTTCTGAGGACCGAGGACCGAACCTTCCCTTCTGACCTTCGCTTCTGACCCTCGCTTCTCTTCTGACCTTCGGACCGAGCCCATCGCCCTCGTTCCTTCTTCTGGCTCAGCCTCTCGCTTCCGAATCAGCACCATCCTGACCGAACCTCGGCCTAGGACCGAGAGGCCTCGCTGGGAAGCCTTTTTCTCCCGGTTTTCGATTAAATTCACGTTTTAAGCCCGTTTTTAATTGTTTTAACACGGGATTTTCACCCAAAACTTTATTTTAACATATAACACCCCTAAATTAATGGTTTAATCACATTTTAAGGATAAAACCTTATCCAAAAGAGAGTAGGTAAAGTACAAAGGTAGAGTGTTGACTTTACCTTATTTTATGACACAAGCAACCCCATACCCACTCCATGATTAACCCACACTCCTCCCCACCATACCTTGTCACTTCCTTGTACTTTTTACCCCTCTCACAAGCCATCCCCACGTTTTTAGGGCTGGTCACTCAACCTCTCTCCTCATTTTCTTTCAATCACTCTCATTCCACCAAAGATCCAACTCCAACTTTTCTCTCCAACTTTTCTCTCTAATTCAAGATCCCAAGGCTGATCATCAAGTGTTCTTCCACTCTTGGTAAGTGTAATTCATCCTCCTTGTGATTTTTACACTTCATTCTACTCAAATCATTGATAGCTTATACAAACTCCATAACTATGATGCTAGATTCTCAAAAATCTTCAAGGCATCTCCAAGTGTTCTTGAGTTAAACACCTCCATTCTTCAACAATCATCTACTGAAAACACTTAAGGTGAGTTCATACCCCTACATTTTTATGTTTTCTCAAGTTTTTAGGGGGGGAATACAAGTAAAACAACAAGAACAAAACTAAACTTTTCTAACAGCCTACATCAGAAAAGTTGGACCCCATTCACGGACTGTTTTGGACAACTTAAACATTTTAGTTTTCAAAACTGTTTTAGGTGCAAGTAGTTCGCACTTCTTAGCTTTAAAATGACTACTTGTACATCTCCATACGATTTTTCTACAATTTATGGTGATTTTTACAAAACTGTCTATCATCTCAAACATCAATCCGGACCAGTCTGTGATTATGGACTTGGTTACACAAGTTAGAGGTCCCTAAAGATTATGGGAAAATTTATGAACCAACTAGGCTCATTTTCCAAACTCCCAGAAGTTACAGAACTTGATTTGGTCATTTTATGATTTTTCTACAAATTTTCTAATAACAGTTACAGAAAATGTTATAATCAGAAAAGCATTAGCAATTTCATTTCACCTTGTAACATGTTGAGCAAGGTGTATATTATTATGTGTTTATGTGTTATTGCAATATATGACATTATTGTGTTAGTATCTAGACATAAACCAGTTAACAAATGGATTTTTACTAGATAAAGCATAGATTAAACAAAGCGTTATTATTGAAGTATACCCATTACACACAAACATTTTATTAAACTATGTTAAGTATAATTTACGTACTTTGCTGTTACTACCCTTGTTTTGACAAACTATAATAGGTATAGTTTACGATAGATTTCAAAATGCATACATTTCAGAAGGGTACATTTATACAAAAGGGAAACTTTCATTATGTTAAGTGTAAATTCGTTAATATCTTTGTGAGACATTCACTTCGCATAAATCATAAGTCTTGTATTGTAACCAGAGTCTCCTGGAGGGAGAGCGTGATAGTTGTATATAGATCTATATTGGGCTTGACAAACCCACACCAAAGCTGCTTGCAACAGCTAGACCGGCAGGTCTGTGGTGACAAGTGTCATTTCAGTTCTACGACGCCCGAAGAACGTCGTTTTCAGGCCACCTAGGTCATAGTATGGTTATAATAGCTCACGGAAAGTATTAACAAACTTAAGAATTTACGAGAATTTCACTAATATCATACGCGTTTGTATTGAAATAAACTCACGTTATTTTCTGTAAATAAGGAAGATTACTCATACGTTTCAGTCTTTGGATACAAGACTACAGTATTCATTTTAAGGAAAATATCGGATTTTTTCTGGAATAACTATACAATTACATGACAAGCTTTTTCATAATTATATACAAAAACTTATGAACTCACCAACCATTGTGTTGACACTTTTTCAAACTACTTGTATTCTCAGGAAATCGCTAAACAGGTAACAAAGTACTTTTGAGGATGGGACGTTGAGGCGTCAAACTTATCATATTTTGTCAACATATTGTAATTGATTTTGAAACATGTAATTCATACAATGATGTAACTCTTTCAATTATATATATGTTGGTTGTGTTTACTTTCATCACTATTGCCATTGTTGTTATGATACTACACATGAAGTCCTCCACCCCCGGACGTTTCCGCCATCCTTGGTTTGGGGGTGTGACAAAATTAGCCGACGGAGTCTAAACGAAAGTTGTAGAGTACGTTTCCACCTTCGCGTGGATATAAAGAACGTCGAAAACAGAGCTCGTACGCGAAAGTTACGAATTTTTAAAGTTTGCACTTGAATTTGCGAAGCTGATTGCGAAGTTGCTGATGTGGCCAAATCTCAGTCGTCGCTTGTTGAGCATGGTCTCGCTTTGGATGATAACTGTAGTCTCGCATTACGCCTCGCGTCCGAGATTATTACGCCCAACGTACCTTCGCTTCCTATCCGACCGGTGTGCGAGACAGCTGGAACCGAGGTGGCATGCTTATCCGAAGTTAGGCCCCGTGTAGCCAAGGATTACGCCCAGCGTAGTCCTAGGCCTCGCAGGGTATAAAAAGAGGCGAGGGTCTCCGCATTTTTCACACCATTTCTCATTATCTCTCTAGTTTCTTTCTCTCTCTAAGGGTTTTAACCCTCCCCTAAGCCTAGGTGATGCCCTAGCACTCTAAGGAATCCCCGAGGCTCCCGGAGTCCCGAGAAAAAGGGGTCTTTCAGTTTCAGAAACGCTGCTCCGAGCAAAGCCCGGTTTTCGTTAAAATCCGCTGTAAGTGAGCTACGCTTACGCAATTTTTAATATAGCTTCCAAATAATTATAGTAATGTTATTAGGTCCTTCAAATAATTATCTGGGCTATTATTATGAGTTATATTGAGTGTTATTTAACGCTTATATAATAATAATAATAATAATAATAATAATAATAATAATAGTCAGACTATTAATTTGTCGCGGTTATCGTTAGACTAAACCCTAGTGGTATTGATACTAGGTTTTATCGAAGAAATTTTTTTGAGAGTATCGAAGCGTTGTCCGAGTGCTGAGTCACCACCTTTCAGGTGAGTGCATGGTCCCTTTCATCTTACACATAGATATGAAGTATTCTATATAAATTATGTGTTATGTGTGCGTATTGTCTGAGTACTTGCTGTCTATGCTAGTTGAACGATTTTATACACGTTTTAAAGGAATTAAACTGTATATGTATTTTATATCTACAAAAATGTTGGGGTAAAACATGGGTAGATGCAATAGATGGAATATAAGTTGGACGATGAGTTGAGAGGTGTTATAGACCATGAGGTGAGGGTGAGAGGTGAACGATGTGAGAAGCCTTTTCCCAAACGATGGCCCCATCATTCAGCAGAGTATGGATGACAACCACGGACTATTCTAGACAGTCCAGTGGAACACTAGCAGGCTAGCAACCTGTAAGTGTTGTGAATGATGTGTTCACTCGGTGTACTCTAAACCTTGGTGATCATGCAGACTTGGTGCCAAAACCCTGGTGACTATGCAGACTTAGTGCCTGTTGTATAAATTCTGGCGACTATACAGACTTAGTGCCTAAACCCCGGTGACGATGGACTTCGTGTCGATTCCTTAGGATGATCCTTAGGAATGTACGACGAGGAATGATTGATTCTTAGGGTAGATCCTTAAGAATAAAGAAGATAATGAGGATGGGTAATTGGGTTAACTGTTTGATGATTAAACATAATAATTATATTATTGTGAGTTGAAAACCCTATGTACTCACCAGGTTTCCCAACCTGACCCACTCAGTTTATTTATATCACAGGTGTTGATACGAAGTCACATTACACTGAGAGATTAAAGAGATGTAGATCACTAGTGTAAATAAATGTAAGTTCCGTTTATGCTTATGTTCCTGTATTGACGATGACATCCCAAACGTTTTAAAATGAATAAAATACGTTTCTTCGAAAATGTTTTGATAACGTATTTATTGTATTTTTCTAGGAACAAATTCCGCAACATTTTTATGAAAATAAGTACTCTGATTTTTATAAAGCATAAACAAAATCGGTTTTTTCTGGTCGTGAAAATAGGGATGTCACAGACTCAGCAAGTCGGGCTATGGTTCCCCAAACCTTTTCTGTTTCTGATCGAACTAGTTGAGTCTAGAAGAGGACTCAACAAGATGGATGTGAATATGGACCTGAATATCATGAAACTTGGCAAGTTCAAGAACAGAACTTGGCTTGCTTAAGACTAAGTCCCAACTACATGAAGACGAACTCGGCGAGTCTGGAAGTAGATGTACCTTCTTGCATGAAGAAGGACTCGACGAGTTCAAGGATGAACTCAGTGATTCAGTGGTAGAAAGTCATGACTTCGTATAAAGGAGAACTCGACGATTTCTTGAAAGACTCGGCGAGTAGGGTCGAAGCTTTTAGTGTTCTAAGGACTATGGAACTCGGCAAGTTGGTGGGTCAACTCGGCGAGTTGAGTCAGCCAGATGTTGACTTTGACCCAGTGTTGACTTTGATCAAGGTGTTGGCCTTGACTTTGACTTTGACATGAGTTGACCATGAAATGGTAATTAAGGAAGATCGTTATGTGTAGGAATTGAGAGGAGTTGATCTCAGCAGTGAGGACAACTCGGACACTTCACGACACTGAGGTGAGTTACCTCTCAGTAGAAGGGTCTAAGGCACCAAGGCCAGCCCACTAGTAAGAGATTATAGTATAGATGATTGTCTTTGTGATAATATCTGGTATGTTGTTATCTGTTATGATTTTGTGCTAGGATGCTAAATGTGTTAGTAGTAGTAGGGGCGGAACGGTCCCCAATTACCGGTTGGAAGATACTAAAGGGGTAGACAGCACCCATTCATGCCTAGATATATGTTCATGATATGCTTTTATGTGGTAGTGGTAAGGGGTGAAATAGTCCCCATTTACCGGATGAAAGATATCAAAGGGGAGGTTAGCTCCCGGCTACCGGTTAAAAGATACTGAAAGGGAGGTTAGCTCCTGGTTACCGGTTGTGAGATATCGAAGGGGAGGTTAGCTCCCGGCTACCAGTTGAAAGATACTGAGGGACAGGCCTTATGTGGTATGTGGTATGATGGGGGGAACTCACTAAGCTTTGTGCTTACAGTTTTCAGTTTTGTGTGGTAGCAGCGCATCACACACACATGATTTTCGCACTATGATGTTATTGGGATTGTATTCTGACACTATTATTATTCCACGACATGTTTTATGACATTTGATTCATGGGATGTTATGATATCGGTGATGTTTTTCAGTAAACAAATTTATAATTTACTTAATTAAAAATGAAATTTTTGGTCTTGAAAATTGGGATGTTACATCTTGTTGAAGTTGAATGTGAACTTCGATGAGGAGTTGGCTATAGATATCATTCTACACTCTTTATGTCCATGTGATGATCAGTTTCGTATGACCTATCATATGAACATGGAGGAGGTCACTCTTAGCAAGCTTCAAGGCCTTTTGAGGACTGCTGAAAGTAGTCTCAAAGGTAAATCTGTTTCTACTCCTACAGCTACTGCCCCTATCTTGGCAATTGGACATGGGAAAGGAAAGAATATGAAGGATCCCTTTAAGAGCCACAAAGGAAAGTCTCTTGATGAATCCTCTTCAAGTGGGACCAAGGCTGGTTCTACTACTCCCTCTACCATTCCTAAGGAAGCAGAGTGTTTCTATTGTCATGAGAAAGGGCACTAGAAGCGAATCTGCCCCAAATACTTACAGGATGTCAAAGATGGGAAGGTTAAGGCCACCCGTGCAGGTATTTATACTATTCTATCTAATAACTCATCACATTCTTGTTTTTGTGTCCTTGATACAGGTTGTGGATTTCACATTTGTTCTGATTTGCATGGACTAAGAAGAAGTAAGGATGTGGAGCACAAGAAGATGAACTTGATCATGGGGAATAGGAAGGTTTCACAAGTCTCCAAGATTGGAGTTTATTCTTTATTGCTTAGTAGTGGGTTCAAGTTAGATTTGAATAATTGTTGCTACTCATCTGAAATGGCAATAAATATTATTTTCTTTCATGGTTTGTACAAACAAGGTTTTAGTTTTTCATTTGATAATGAAATTGGTGCTATTAATGCTTTTTATAATGGTGTTTTTTATTTTAAAGCATTGTCTTGTAATGGTGTATATGAAACTGTGATGGTTGTAGACAACTTAGGAAATAATGTGTTGCACATTGATTCTTCCAATGATTTTGATAAGGCATGCTTGTGGCATTGTCTTCCTGGACATGTCAGCAAGAAACGCATAGGCCAACTCCAAAATGATGGAGTCTTAGAGTCATTCGACTTAAGGTCGGATGACACTTGTGAATCTTGTTTACTTGGAAAGATGGCCAAGTCACCCTTCACTGGTACTTGTGAAAGGGGTGAAGGTTTGTTGGATCTCATACACACTGATGTGTGTGGACCTTTCAAAACCGCCACAAGGGATGTTAACCGCTTCTATGTGACTTTTATTGATGATTATAGCAGATATGGCTATATCTACTTAATCAAACATAAGTCAAAAACCTTTGAGAAATTCAAAGAGTTTAAACAAGAAGTGGAGAATTAGTTGGGCAGGAAGATAAAGATGCGACAATCCGATCGGGGTGGTGAGTATCTTAGTATCGAGTTCCAAGACTATCCTAAAGAATGTGGGATTGTTTCACAATTGACGCCACCTAGGACACCACAACTTAATGGTGTAGTTGAGAGGAGCAATCGAACCTTGTTGGACATGGTTCGTTTCATGATGAGTCGAGCTTTGTTACGTATCTCATTATGAGGGTATTCCTTAGAGACTGCCGCCCATATCCTTAATCTAGTCACAACTAAGAAGGTTTCCAAAACACCTCACGAGATGTAGACATAGAAGGTTCCCTCGTTAGCACACATCAAGGTTTGGGTTTGAGAGGCTTTCCTGAGATGCGAGACTCACGACAAGCTCGAACCTCGTAGTGAGCGGTGTATTTTCATCGGCTACCCACATAAATCCTTTGGATATCTCTTCTATAGACCGAGTGACAATGTTATCTTCGTTGCAAGGAGAGGAGTATTTCACGAGAGAGAACTCATAGGCCAAGGAGACAGTGGGAGGCAAATTGACCTTGAAGAGCTTCAAGAGTCAAGCAGTGAAGGAACCTCAAACACTAGCAATCAACCTAAGGAGGAAACTCCTGTTGAGTCGATTGATGAGTCTGTGCCTCTGAGGCGTTCCAGTAGAGTTAGTGTTCCACCTGTGTTATATGGTTTCCATATAACATCTGAGGGTGAAACATTTATCAGTGATAGCGCACTAATAAATTTGGATAAACCTAACAACTACAAGGAAGCCATGGCAGGCCCCGAGTCTGCTAAATGGAAAGAGGGTATGGACAGCAAGATTTAGTCCATGTATGACAATCAAGTTTGGAACTTGGATGAAAATGTATCGGGTCGTAAGACAATCGGGTGCAAATGGATCTTCAAGAAGAATACCAACATGGATGGGAAAGTACACACATATAAGGTGCGACTGGTTGCGAAGGGCTTTAGTCAAACTCCAGGAGTTGACTGTGATGAGACCTTCTCGCCAGTGGCGAATATTAAGTCTATTAGGGTTATGCTAGCCATAGCTGCATTTCATGATTATGAAATATGGCAAATGGATGTCAAAACCGCTTTCCTTAATGGAAAGTTAGTTGAGGTTACATGAGTCAGCCAAGGGGTTCTCTCAATGGAAAGTATCCTAATAGAGTATGCAAGCTTGAGAAATCCATTTATGGATTAAAACAAGAATCTCGTATATAGAATCTTTGTTTCGTTGAGAAAGTCAAAGAGTTTGGTTTTTCGAGAAGTGAGTCATGTGTGTTTGTCAAGGCTAGTGGGAGTACAGTTAGCTTTCTGGTGTTGTATGTGGATGACATACTTCTCATAAGAAATGACTTCCCAACCTTGTAGGAGGTTAAATCTTGGCTTGGGAAGTGTTTCTCTATGAAGGACCTCAGAGAAGCTGCATATATTCTTGGGATAAGGATATTGAGAGACAGGAGTAAGAGACTAATTGAACTTAGTCAAAGTACTACTTAGATAAGGTGTTGAAAAGATTCAACATGCAGGATTCCAAGAAAGGTGACTTACCGATGGGGTGCAATGCCAAACTGAGTAAAACTCAGAGTCCAAGTACAGAGGTTGAGATAGTTGAGATGAGTCGAATACCATATGTATCTGTTGTTGGCTCGAGCATGTATGCTATGACTTGTTCTCGCTCTGATGTAGCCTTTGCTTTGAGCATGGTCAGCAGATATGAAGGGAATCCGAGCAAGGCTTACTGGACTACGGTAAAGAACATTCTTAAGTACTTGTAGAGGACTAAGGACTAGGTCCCAACCCTCGGTGTGAGTGATGAATTGAGAGTAACGGGGTATAGTGAGACCAGGTTTCAGACCGGCAGAGATAATTTCCGCTCTCAGTCGGGCTGGGTCTTTACCCTGAATGGAGGAGCAATAACTTGGAAAATATCCAAGCAGGAGAAAGTAGCTTATTCAACGTGCGAATCAGAGGAAAAAGCAGCAAGCGAGGCGAAGAAGGAGGAAATATGGTTGAAGAACTTCATTGGAGACCTTGGATTTGTACCAACTATAAAAGAGCCTATGGAGATTTTCTGTGACAGCGAGAGTGCAGTTTCCTTAGCCATGGAACCAAGGGATCATGACAAATCCAGGCATATCGATAGAAAATACCACTTCATTAGACATTGCATAGAAGAAGGACTCTTCGTAGCAAAGAGGGTATCGTCATAGGAGAACCAATCATATTCCCTCATGAAGGGACTGAGTAGGGTTAAGCACTTACAACATGCGAGGCGCATCAGGCCGAAGGAAGATATTAGTTTTAATGATTAGATAGTTGTTTAGAAACTTGTAATAGTTGAAATGTAATTGACATTTGATGATTAAATAAAAGGTGTTTTTATAAGTAATGTTACTATCTTGTGTTAGTCATTTACTATTGTTTCATTTTGCATGTTTAACTTCCAGAATAATTATATTATTCAAACTGTCCACAGTCGATCATACTTTGGAAGTAGGTATTGAGGCAAGATTGTCATGAATTTGACTTGTAGATATCCTGAAATGTATTAGACATAGCAAAGTTTGCTACAACATTCATGAGTGCTCATAAGGTCTAAGTATTGAATTAAACCCACGCTCATTTGTATCACTTCATGGAATTTATCTCAAGTGATCCTGAGACGATAATATCATATAAGTCTTCAAACCAAGATATATGAGTTGTTGACTATGATTTGGTTGGGCATTGATAGTGCGAAACTGCATTAGTAACTTGATGTTATAAAACGCACTATTGTGTATGATTTAACAAGTAGTTAGCACAAGCATATATTTTCAAAGTCTATATGTTCCTTTTAGTCATTGGAGGATTAAAAGCGATATCTTGGGCCCCTCGATGATTTTGTTTTGACTTATGTGTCGGGCCCGATCAGAACTAAATTGATGTGTTCAATTATGTTCTCTGTCAAACAAATCGGAAATCGAGAAACAAACTGTTGGAAAATAAGTATGAAATTGTTCCATGTATTTTCCCGGCTGATATCTTGAAGAACAGAGGATTATATGATCCCTTATCTAAATGGCATGTCAGAGTTTGACAGAGGCTTTTAAGAGCTACAATTTCTAGTCGGTTCCTGAAGTCGTACTTGCAGCTATAGTTATTAGATTTATCCAAGTGGGAGACTGTTGGATAAGGTGTCTAAGTCCATAACTATAATTGGTATGTACTTGACCCGAAATTAGTGTGGTCCATTTGGGTTGAATTTCACCGGAATAATTTGAAAGGATTGACTTTTGAGAAAAGGTTATTTTTGATTTATCAACATATTACAAGTTCTAATATATTAATATGAAATCATATTATTTAATTAGTATTGATCAAGAATTAATTTGGAATTAATTTAGTGATCAAAAGAGACTAATTAAATGTACGTGGATTGATTTGGTAACTCAATGATTCTTATAGTGTAGGCCTATGGTTATTTAGGATGGGCTAAACCAATATGGTAGTCCATGGATAGTCCATGAAGGTTTAACCCATGGAGCCTAAGTAATATGAAAGGTCATGTACATTACATGGATGTAACCCTAGACTTTACCACACTATAAAAGAAGCCCCTAAGCTCCTAAAATCGGCACTAGTTGTTCTAGGAGATCATAAGAGCCGATTTTATGCAAGTCACTCTCTCGCTCTCAATTCCTCCACTGTTGTTGGTGTTTTGGGAAGCATTTGAGGCATCACACTTGGGGTGCTAGGATCTTAAAGTTCCGAGTTAACAAGCTACAACAAGAGGTAAGTCATCCAACTAGCTTTTTGTTATTCTAGTATCCATGCATTGTACGCTAGTTAGGACAATGCTTTGGAAAGTCAAATTGCATATATAATTAGAGAAAACATAGATCCAAAGCATTTAGGGTTGCATATGCACCATAAGGTTGTTATAGTGCTCAAAACCCATCACAACGTTCTGGCTGGGGCTCGCGATCTGTTCACTAGTGACGAACGCCCAGCGTTCGACCAAACAGTGGGTTTTAATTGGGCCATTTTCTTGGACCTTGTTCTTTGGGCTAAAGTGGACCATATGAAATCAGGTTTTGGGCCATGTTTTTGTTTGGGCTTTAGGGTAAAGCCCATTAGAGGAAGCCTGTTATGTTTCCACTACGATTTGGTGGGCTACAAGAAGGCCAATTATCCGATGTTGTCGGGAGGAGAAGTGAGTGCGCCTGCTCTAACTACTTTGAGAATCACCGATGGATGAGAGGGTAGGGCCGGAACACCAGTGGAGAGGAATCGGCTTTGAAATGTCAAACAGGTAAGGACTTCAGCAGGCGATGTTGTGGGTATTCATCTTTGGATTTCTTCTTGATTTTATAAGTATTTATGTTGTTTTGGAATCCTGCACCGGTTTGGGTAAGCGTATCTTCGGTTTGTTTCTTTGTTTATGATTGGATTATATTTACTAGAAATGATATATGCCAATTGCATGCTATGAATTATTAGTGGTTAGCGAAGGGTTGTATCCTGTATAGCGGGTTCCAAGTGTTCTGTAGTTATTTCCGGTCTTGGTCGAGATCGAATCAGGGGCATTGGGAGGAAGGTCTGTGGTTAGGGTTCAACGGGTTGGTTATCCAACATCGCCAAGATTCAGTCGTTTTAGCAATTGTGCTTGGGATTTCTTTTGGGGGTGCCAAGGGAAGTGGTCTATTGATGAGGTATTGGTCCGAGCATCTATTATTTGGAATTCAATATTTGAGTGTGGTATCATTTCCAAGCATCTGGGGGTTATCAGTTTTGCTGGGATTCGAGAAGTGTTCACTTGGTCTTTAGGGGTTGTGCGGTCTTTTGGGTTTGGCTAGTGATGGAGCACTAGCATTGGTGAGCGTTGGTTATCAGCAGATCGATCATTGGAGGGTAAGAAGGATTGGGAATCCTTCAATTCTCGTGTGTTGTAAGAGCTTAGTCAAACCAAAGTGGGGGAGAATCATTTAGATATTTAAGAACAAAAGCAGTTTTGATACTAGGATGAGTTTCACATCCCCGTCAGGGAGGAAGGCGGCCGAGTGGCCGTCTAGATTGAGGATTGTGTGAGTGGGGAGTTCGAAAAGCTTTCCAACATTTGGTTCGCGCCTTCTTGGCGTCAGATGGCAGGCTTTGCGGGTCCCAGGTTGGGGTTCCAATCATGATTCGAGTTTGGTTGGGATTTTGGTTAGGTGCGTGTTTGAATATGGATAGTGTTCAAATAGATAGATTAGCGATAAGACATTGGGCAGTGGTTGTGGCAATGTGGAAGTGTTGTAAGACTGCGGGGTGGCCCTTACCATTCACTAGTGGTCAGTTAGTGTGGGAGTGTTGTAAGACTGCGGGGTGGTCGTAGCATTCACCGGTCCCTGTTCAACAGTGAGATTGTGTTAAATCTGTGACTTGCTCACGGATTTCTTCAGATGATTTAGGTCAAGGCGGGTCCATTCTCAAGGTTGTGGGAGGGCCACAACATGTTTGGAATCAGGAAACGGTAGGTCGTGGGAGACCAGGAATAAGGTAAGACTACAGTTGATCCTGTACCATTCAGCTTAACATCGGGTTTAGTATCGAGATGGTTTGGGTGATTATTGTCGGTCAAAGTTTCCTTTCGGAGGTCACGTGGGGAGACTGTGAAGGTGTTCTTTGGCTCAGCAATCGAGCATGAACCCGGTAATCTAGATGGTTGGCAGATAAGTTGGGACCATGGAAGTCTCAGTTACTTTTGGAAAGCAGGTAGGAGGCAACGTGATGCTTCGGACAATAGTAGTGATTTGGGGGTTCATGTATGTGGAATAACTTGTTAATCGAAAGAGCTAAGTCACTTGCAGTGGGATTAAATAATCTCATAGTAATTGATTTAACTCGGTTGCATAACTCTCGTTTGAGTCTAACCGTTGCAGGGATGAATCTTCTACTCGAATGATTATATGATCCTTCTGTCAAGCATAGGTCTTCTGCATCTGATTATGGTCAGTGAATTTGTTTTGTTGGTAGCATCAAGATGATCAGGGTCAGAAGTGTATGTTTGGTCTATTATTCGATAAAGGCTTGGTTTGGTAATGTTACAGCATGGGCGGTCTTTCAGGGAGTCAGACCAAAGTGTATTTCAAGTTTCAAAAAGTTAGAAGTGGTTTCCTGCGGGAGCTTAGGGTTTGTTTTCTTCATAATGGAATTTCAGTTTGGGTTCGGTTGTCTTGGGAAGGTCGTTTTATGCGCAGAATTTTCTGGTGCTTTCCTAAGGATTAGATACGAGTGTTAGTAAGGAGTGATTTCGAGGAAGAAATCTAATTTTGAAACATCCCAAAAATACATTCCAAAATTTTCATTTTAATTCATTAATAAAAACAATAAGTATCAAAAAGTCATAAATCGTGTATCTCAAAAATATCATAACATCTATCAATGTATCAAAATCATATGTCAAAACATCAGAGTGAATCCGCCCAGGCTAAAAGTTGTGATTTGTGCCATGTAGTCATCCCGAGGTCTTCCCCTTACTAGCGAAAGTACCTGAAATCCAGGATACCATACACATAATAACATACATTGGGCCTTGCTCGCTACATCGGGCCCCGCCTGACATCGGACCGAAATCCGGTATACATATAACATATCATCAAGCATATAACATAAGCACATAACATAAACATATAAACATTCCTCAGGCTTGCCCCAGTGACACACCCTGCTAAAGCGGAAACACGAGGCATGGCAGTATAAAAGGTTTCATAGCAAAAGTAAAAAGACAACACCAACCATAGTATTAAAAATCATTACAAATTTACAATGGGTTTGAACAACTTTTAAAAGAAATTACAATGTAAATTGAAATACAACACATGTGAATACTCCTAAAAGTGAAGTGTCCCTAAGTGCCACTTACTCGATGATTCCTGAAAAAGCATGTAAAACGAGCGTCAACTATAAAAATAGTTGGTGAGTACTCACAAGTTTATAACATAATATAGTTTGAAATTCATGATAATATAAATATTGATAACAGTTTCCATAAACAAATGTTCATTTCTAAAATAAGTAAATAATTTTTCATGAATAGACGTGCATTGCTAAAGCGAGGAATAAAGTTTCCATAAATAGAAATATATTGCAAAAATGATTATTAAGTTTGCATAAACAAAGTTCTTTGCCATCATGAGAGATAAAGTATGTTGCCCAAATGAGATGCAACGTTCATATTCTCATGGGAAATAAAGTTTGTTACTAAAATGAGTGAACAAGTTTCATTGCAATAATGAGCAGTCAAGTTCGTTGCTGCAAGGAGCAAACAGGTTTGTTACTATAAGAAGAAACCAAGTTTGTTGCTAAAACAAGTAAATAAGTATTTAGTAATAAAAGTTCATTGATATAATAAGATATATAAGGTTTATTGCTATAATAAGTAACGAGTTTGTATGTGTATGACCAAACAATGAGTTCCTATCCAAGCATATGACTGATGCCTTATCAAGATCTATGATTATCGTTCCGGAGATTATATGGTATCATGCACTCCAGCAATCGGGCGAGTGAGGAGTTGTCAGTTCCTAATAGCGCTATCCATAATGACCATTGGCTCAAAGAGTTAATCGTTGGAGTATAGTGTAAGGGAAGGGACATAAGACGATAAGTTCTCATGTTCCGTGTTACATAGACATACATAGAGAAATATAGCAATAAAATAGGAATCAAGTTTGAGACAAATCAATTTAAATACAATAGAACAAATAATAGTTTTTCGGACATGCTTTTCCACCCCAAAACATAAAAACCGAAAATAGGGGAGTCGTGAATACTCGCAATATGCAAAATATAGCAACCTAGTTTATACGATTCAAATAAATACAACAAAAATAAATAGTTTAGGACATGCTTTTCCACCCCAAAACATTTAAAAACCGAAAATAAGGGAGTGGTGAATACTCACAATATGCAAAATATAGCAACCAAGTTTATACAAGTCAAATAAATACAACGAATATAAATAGTTTTAAGACATGCTTTTCCACCCCAAAACATTTAAGCACCGAAAATAGGGGAGTGGTGAATACTCAGAATATGTATTGAGATGATGCAAATGGTGCCTTGAACTACACCCCACTCGTACCACTATCGTTTTCCTACAACGATGTTTCACACTAACGAGTTTCTAATAGAAATCTAATACTAGTATACTTACTACTACAATAGAATTATGCCAATATTGTGTCAAAATTTAATATTGTTAAGTTACAAACATTTTTATCAAATGATGAAATTTTATAGCTCATGTGATTAAGAAAATTTTGGATATTAATTTCCAGATTTTTGTAATATTAATTGAGGGTATTTCAACACATTTAAATGTGTTTTATGCTCTTAAAAAGCCAAAATACAATCAAACAGTTTCCAAAAATTTTCAAACTTTTCATTTTCATTCTAAACAAAGTAGAGGTCTTCCATAAATTTTCCTTTGAATTTTTGATATGATTAACTATTTTTCCAAAATTTTAAGCCTTCATAATAATATAAATTCGTGAAAAATAGAATCCATATGATAAAAATTCCCAAACATTTTTATGATACTGCCATTAGACATACTTAAGCTGGGAAAAATATAAAAATGAATTTCTAAAATGTTTAACCCAATTTTATGATTTTTGTGCATTTACTCTATTAAATATTTAATTAAATAGAAAATAGTTTCCAAAATTGCCCAAACTTTTTGTATTATTGTTAATAAACATTATTAAGCTGGAAATTATAAAAATGGATTCATAAACTATTTAACCCGATTTTATGATTTTTGTTCATTTATTCTAATAAAAATTGAAATAAAAAGAAAAGTATTTCCATAACTTCCCAAACTTTTTGTAACCCTTTTATTATACATGTAGAAGCTGTGAAAAATATAAAACATTTTTTTCAATTAGTCTTTCTATTTTTCTTTGTTTTATCAACTTAAATAATCATTAATTGGAGAATAATTATTAAAAAGTTAAAGTAAATTATAAAAAAATTTGTAAACTTCATTTACAGTGTAAACAATCTAGGAAAAATACCAAAGGTTGTTTTTATCTACTGGAATCCAATTTTGTGGATTTAAGTGTATTTAATCTTAGAAAATAAAAGAAAAATGGTATATTGAACAGAAAAATCATCAAAATTTTTATTTGGATTTCTAATATATTTTAAGGTCTTCTAGTAATTTTCATGAATTTTTTATGAGTACAAATATTTTTCCCATTGTTAGTCCATTATAAAATACAAAAACCAGGGAAAAATAGGAATGTATTATGAAAAATTCTGAAAATATTTTTCTGAGTACTCCACATTAGGTAGGATCTACGAAAAATTGTATATATCCTTTTCACATTTTTAAAGTGGTTTTATGATTTATTTGAATTAAACAAAAAGAAAATTCAAAACCATGGAAAACAATAACAAATACTGATGAAACTCAATGAGATGTCATCATTCACTTTAAGGGTCATCCACGAAATTACCTAGGATTTATAGACCTCAGAAATTATTTTATATGAATTATTGCCCTAATTTATTGCAATAATTATAATAATTCGAGAAAATGAGTTAATTTCTGAAAATTTACAGACCATCTTATTTTGTTGGTTGGATTCTAGGAAAAATCACATTTGAACAAAAAAGAATTTTTAGGGATTTATTTGGGAATAAATCCTGTATAAACCTATTTGAAAGCTTTTTAACAACATACTTTGATGATCAAGCCTCTAAGCTTGAAGATCATCACATGCATGTTAGCTTTTGGGTGAAATACTACCTCCAACATCATAAAAATCGTGGTTATGAACATATGATTCACAATCCATCCATAGAATGGTGTAGAAGAAGAAGATATGTAAGAAAACTTGAGATTTTAATGGAAGATTGAAGGATTTTCGTGATTACCTTGAAGAACAACCCTAGATGATGAAGATTTAGAGTTTAAGGTGTGTTTTTGGCTTCATTTTCTAGAAATATTTCGTGGTTATAGAGAGAGGAAGAGAGAAAATGTTGTTGGGGATTTGAAGAGTGAGAGGGACAGAGAAGTGAAGAAGATGGTTGAGTGTAAGAATTGTTTTAAATGATTTCTAATTTGGAAAAAGAGATAGTAGGAGAGATAGAAAGAAATTTATGGGATGAGAGAGGGTGACAACCGTCAAATTTTGGTCAAGTCAAAGTCAACTAAAGTCAACAAGTCAAACCGGTCAACTCAACTAACCCTTGTGTACGAGGGCTTACGTTATGTATTTACTAGACAACTCGCTATTCTAATGAGAGATCATAAATCGAAAAGTGTGTAAATCTAGATCTCCTTAACCTAAAACTGTGGTACGTAGCGAGCCAAACCGATAAAACAATGTTGCATACTCATCGGGAGTATGCAAGATCCTTAAACAAGGCTTAACGGGGTTTACGGACCTTGCATTGCGAAGCCATACACTCAAAAAGGTCACAAATGAAACCTCTCTCAATCTTTTTCACTCTATCCCTCTCTATGTGAAATCTCTCCCAAATCTCTCTAAGTATGTGAAATCTCTCCCAAATCTCTCTTTGTATGTGAAATCTCTCCAAGAATGTCAAATCTCTCCCAAATCTCTCCAAGAATGTGAAATCTCTCTTTGTATGTGAAATCTCTCCAAGAATGTCAAATCTCTCCCAAATCTCTCCATGAATGTGAAATATCTCCCAAATCTCTCTTTGTATGTGAAATCTCTCCAAGAATGTCAAATCTCTCCCAAATCTCTTCATGAATGTGAAATCTCTCCCAAATCTCTCTCAAAATCTCTCTCAACTTTCTATAATCACTCGGGGCATCCCGACCCTTGAATTTGGCGAAAACAGCCCAAAAACGGAAGTCTACGCGAAAAGCGAACTTAAGGAGCCGAAACTCCTCTTAGGAACCGAAACCCCTCTTAGGACCCGAAAGTCCTCTTAGGACCCGAAACCTCTCTTAGGGGCCGAAAGTCCTCTTAAGGGACCGAACCCTTCTGAACCGAAGGCTGCTGAACCGAACCCGAAAGGTCCTCTCGGGCCCGAACCTCGCCTACACACCTGAACCCGAACCTTCGGTCCATTTCGGATCCTGATGCCTTGACCGAGCCCTCGCTTCTGAGCCTTTAACCGAGCCTTCGCCTTCGCTTCACACTTCTGGTTCGCCCATCTCGCCTCCGGCTCGGCATCATTAGGGACCGAACCTCGGCCTAGGAGCGAGAGGTCTCGCTGGAAGTCCTTTTTCTCCCGGTTTTCGACTACGACTTCATTTTAGCTTCGTTTTTAATTGTTTTAATGTGGGATTTTCACCCAAAACTTTATTTTAACATATAAGGACCCATAATTATTAAATTGTCACATTTTTAAGGATAAAACCTTATCCAAAAGAGTGGGTGAAGTACAAAGGTGGAGTGTTGACTTTCCTTTATTTTATGACACAAGCAACCTCCCATACCCACTCCATGTCACTATTCCCCATCAGCCCTTACCTAGTCACTTCATTGTACTTTTCCCACCTTTTTCCAACCACACAATTGGTCAAAGGCTAGAAAAGTCTCCTCTCTCTTCACTTCTCTCATTTTCTCTCTTTTCACCAAAAAGATCAAACTCTTTTCTCTCTCACTTCCTCTCTCTAGAATTCGAGATTCAAGGGCTGATCTTGGGTTTTTCCTCCACATTTGGTAAGCAAAATCCATTCTTCTTATGATCATTTCACTTCTTTCTACTCAAATCATGGATATCTTACACAAACTCCATCATAATTGCGTTAGATCTTCGAATCTTCAAGTGTTCTTAGGTTGAAAACTTCTCTTCTTCAACACTTATCTACTGAAATCATTCAAGGTGAGTTCATACCCCTACATTTTCATGTTTTCTCAAGTTTTTAGGGGGGTAATACAAGTTAAAACACCAAGAACATAACTAAACTTTTCTTACAGCTTTCATCAGAAAAGTTGGACTCCATTCACGGACTGTTTTGGAAAACATAAACATTTTTGTTTGAAAAACTGTTTTAGGTGTAAGTAGTTACAGTTATTATCTTTAAAATGACTACTTGCACATCTCCATAAGATTTTTCTACAATTTATGGTGATTTTTACAAAACTGCCTATCATTTCAAACACCAATCCGGACCAGTCTGTGATTATGGACTATTTCACCCAAGTTGGAGGTTATTAAAAATCATGATAAAAATTATGAGTAAACTAGACACATTTTGAGAACTCTCAGAATTTACGGATTTAGTTTTCGACTTCGTATGATTTTTCTATGACTTTTCTAAAACAGCGCAGGAAGGTTAAATTTAGTTAACAGCATATAAATTTCATAACACTTTGTATTATGTTGAACAAAGTGTATAACAATAAGTTCTAAATATTGAATGTGCTTCCTTGATAGTTTATCATCATAAACTGAAACTTAGTCATTCATATTAAGATTATTCATTCATTTAGAACACGTATATTAAGCTATAACAAGCATAGTTTATGGATTCATAGCACAAATGCGTTTCATAAAAAAGTTCTTATACATTACAAACGTTTTGGATAAACTATAATAGGTATAGTTTATGTATCATTTACTTCTCAAACTTTTTACCAAAGGTTTTCAGTTTAGATCACGTAAATCTGTTAATGAATAAATTTGTGAGTCATTCTCTTCGAGTTACTTCCAAAGTAACCAAATCAAAAAGTCCTGTAAATTGTAACCAGAGTCTCTTGTAGGGAGAACTTGATAGTTGTGTATAGATCTATATTGGGTTTGACAAACCCACACCAGAGCTGCTTGCAACAGCTAGACCGGCAGGTCTGAGGTGACAAGTGTCATTTCAGCTTTGCAAAGCCTGAAGAACGTCGTAATTACGAGGCCGTCTAAGTCAAGTATGGTTATGATAACTCACATGTGGTATTAACAAATCATAAGATTTACGGGTTCTAACTATAAAATAGCGAGTTATGTCTATTTAGCTCATTGAAATTACTTGAAGTATGGAAAAAAATACTTGTACGTCTTCATATTAAAAGGGGTTTTATGTTCATTTAAAATCACTTTTTATATCAATTACAAATATCGTTGTATATTTTCAGTCTTAGTATTTAAGACTACACACCATTCATTACGAGAGTTTTTCTCAAATCAAAAAGGGTTTTACGCCAATTTGAAACCACTTTTATATCTTTAAGTATCACAAATACTTGTACTTTTTCGGTACTGGCATTTAGGACCACATAACTTTTATAAGGAAAATATTGGATTTTTTCTTGGCAACATACATCTCTTTACAAAGATCGATTTTTAAACTTTCACTATCAAAAGCTTATGAACTCACCAACCTTTGTGTTGACACTTTTCAAAACTACTTGTATTCTCAGGAATTCAGTGAAAACAGGAAATCAACAACGTTTTGAGGATGGGACGATAAATCGTCAAACAGTTCATTTTGTATCATAATGTAATTGATTTGAATCATGTAAACATATACTTTGGTGTAACTTTTTCAATTATATTTATGATGGTTGTACTTACTTTGAGCACTATTATACTCGTTGTTGTGATACTCTACATGAAGTCCTCCACCCCCGGACGTTTCCGCCATCCTTGGTTTGGGGGTGTGACAGAGAGGGTTTCCCTCTCTTCCATTTTTATAAATTTCATATATTTTATAAAATTATGAAATTTTTATAAAATATGAACCTTAACTTATATATTATTCATAAAACCTTGATTTTTGACTTATAAATTAAGGGTAAATGTTGGTACACTAAATATAATTTTCTTGATTATATTTCCCAACTTGATTATTTTAATTTGATAATATTGGGTTTATAAAAATTTCCATGGGATTTTCAATGTAAAGCTTTGTAAATTTATGTTTTTAGGACTTTTTAGGGTTTTGGGATTTAATAAATCATTGGATATTAAAATAAATTGAATCTTTGAGACTTCAAATTATCTTATGGTATTATAACTCTTTTATAGTTATAAATAATGTTTGTAATTTATTTCATCGGTTTATTGGCATTCTATGTAGTGATTCCTAGATTCAAGCGAAATTGAGGAATCAAGTATACTAGTCCTAGTCTTCAACTTTGACTTAAGTTTTTATGAGACTCGGACCTAATTTATACCACTAGGTCAAGTGAATGATGTGTATATATGATTCATGAAAAGGTGTTCAAGTCAAAGAATGACCCAAATATGGATAGTCATTACAGTTAAGTAGTTGTAGAATTTACATACCAATGTGAAATCTAAGTACACGATCCTTCGATTCAACTTGTTTCCAAGTTTCTAGTATGTTATAACTTAGCTTCTAGTTACTTAGTCCAATATGTGTCGTGCCTATACGTGCAACTAATTTTATCAAATCTAGAACTGAATCAAATTTTGACGATTGTCACACCCAGCATCAGACCGAAGCCCGGAACATATAAACATAACATATAAGCTAAACATTCCTCGCGCTTGCCCCAGCATCAGATCGAAGCCCGAAACACATAAACAAAAATATGCAAGAATCACGAAGACATCAAGCATACAAACATTCCTCGGGATTTCCCAGGCATTGGACCGAAGTCCGGAAACATATAACGTACATCGGGGGAACCCCGACATCGAACCCAAGTTCGACATATGCTAAGATACATAAACGGGTCGGCATTGGTGCCTTCGACCCGTTCCTACTGGAGGAAAACTCACCTCACAAAGGTGGCTGCTGAATCTCTCAGTAAGGAATCTCTATCGGCTGCTCCCGCGTCTCCTCGGCTATCATTACCAAATAACACTTATTCAAAATCCAAACAATTCTTCTTAGGGTCAAATGACTATTTTACCCCTGATCTAAATGGACCCATTACCTAGGCCCAAATCTTTACCATGAAGGCCCAATCCATCAAGCCCACTAATGGCCCACTTATGGCCCAATTTTCTAGATTGGGTCCAACTTCCCAAATGGGAGTTCCCTCAAATCCAATATACAATAAAGTCCATTATCAGTCCAAAAGAATAATGCAATAAGGCCCATAATCAACTAGTCCAAGGAAATGGCACAAAAAGGTCCACTGTCGCAACGAACGCAAGGCGTTACCTTATGGAATGTTGGGCGTTCCTCCTTGGTTTAGATCGCGAGCCCCAGTGGGAACGCAGTGCGTTCCCAGGAACTACGCATGGTGTTTGCGTCCAACTTTCAAAAACGGGCCATTAAGCACTTAATGCTTAAGCCATGCTATCCAATCACAGATCTAGGCTATCCAGGACCTCTAGAGTCATTAAGTCATGGACTTGGTGACTTTTCATGTCCCCATGATTCCAAAACTCAAGAAATAGTAATCAACTTCCATAAATGTGGTCCTAACACTTGCATGAACCCGTTAAGACCTCAAAGATCGAAACTTTACTGAAGTGGGGACACCATTAGCATCAAAGGTGGCAACCCTTGGATTATAAACGAATTTGAGTCATAGAGATCCATTCTTGGGGACTAAAAAGGTCCAAAACTCTTGGATTTGGTGTTTTAGCCCATAACTATAATTGGTATGTATTTGACCCGAGAGTAGCATGGTCCATTTGGGTTGCCTTCACCAGAACAATCTGATAGGATGGACATTTGAGAAAGAGGTTATTTATGATTTATTAATATATTGAAAGTTTAGTATATTAATTTGAAATCATATTATTTAATTAGTATTGATCAAGAATTAATTTGGAATTAATTTTGTAATCAAAAGAGACTAATTAAATTAACGGGGATTGATTATGTAAATCAGTGATATATATTGTTTGGGATATTGATCCATGTTGGGCTAAGTTTATATAAGTATCCATAAGAGTTAGCCCACATGAGATATGGATCATAACCCAAGTGTATGGATTAGGGTTTACCCATGACTCTTGGAATCCTACACTATATAAATGTTGCCCCTTAGCCAGAATCGTGACCCTATGTGTTCTAAGAGTTCATATAAACGATTTTGTGTGCTCCACCTTCTCTCTCAAAGTCCTCCTTTGTTCATGGTGTTTGTGAACCATTTGAGGCATCACACTTGAGGTGCTAAACTCTTGAAAGGCCAAAAACTACAAGCTACAATAAAGAGGTATTCTTCTAACTTTATTTTATGATTCATGTAGAAAATTGTATGATAGTTGTAGGCTTCATATTTTGGAAATTTTATTGCATGTATAATTAGAGAAAACATAGATCCAAATCATTTAGGGTTGCATGTGCACCATAGGAGTGTTATAGTGCTTAAAACCCAATAGTGGTATCAGAGCCTAGGATTGTTTTCTGTTATATTTGATGCTTGTTAATTTTCAAAGTTGAAAAAAAAAATCGATTTTCTGGCCTCTAACTGATGAACTCGCTGAGTCCACTGGCTGACTCGACGAGTCCACTCAGTGAAAGGTCAACTCGACGAGTCATGATCATGCACTCGACAAGTTGATGCTTCTGATGGCATAATTTCGATTTTTTTGGCCTGTTTTGGATTAGGATCATTACCACAAAATGTTTTAGTTCATAAAATTTGATTTTGTTGGTATGTTAATGATTATACTCATTCAATCAAAAGATAATTATCAAAATCTCAAGATTTGTATTAGTTTATATGAGAAGCTAATTTTTTGTAAATTGTTGATATGAATTGTTTTGACTTATAAGTTTAACTAGATCATAAATAAATTATATGATAATTTGTTATTTGTTAAAATATTGATCTAAATGTTCTTTAAAGTCTTCCATAACTTGTCCTCAAGTTATGGAACATGAAAAGTTTTTCCATAAGAACCACATTAAACTCATAAGTTATGGACATCAAAGGTTTTTCATTAGTTACAAAACTTGTCCTCAAGTTTTGGTATTTGAAAAGTCTCAAATTAAGAAACTCTTGTAATTAAAAAGGTGTAACTCTTGGGTTCATAAATTAAAAAATTAATTAAATAGGTTTTAATTTTGGATTTTTATATTTAGAACCTTGAAGTATTTGAGTAGTTCAAATTGCACCTTATGGACTTTATTAAATTAATTAAAGTGTTTAACTAAAAAAGAATTAATAATTCCATAATGACATGGTTTAAGGTGAATTAAATTAAGAGTATAATTTATTAACAGATTAAACCATCTAGTATTTTAAAATTTTAAAATACACCCTTATACTATTATAACATTACAAGTTTAATAATCATATATATGTATAAGACAAGTCAGTCTTACCGTTAGTAGACCTCATTCACGAAGCCGGTCTATAAGGGGGTATAAGGTTACTGCCTATAAAATGGTGGTTTAATGGGTGTCCACTCTCACACACCGCTTCCTTGACCAGTGGAGGGTCGTTAGCCGAACGGGTAGGATAGAACATTAATTTTCATTAAAAGTATAATGAAAATACCAAGTAACTAAACACTTATAAATTTCCAATCTTAGTTACTTAGGAAAAATGTGAATTTGGTGCTAACCCGTGAAATTGCACTTTGCACCTTGTTAAGTCGTTAGTGGAGCGTGTGTGGTTAACCGGCACACTAATCTGGGACTGACAGTGTGTGGCAAAGGGTAGCTTGATGTTAATCATAGATCAACGGAGCGTGTGTAGTTAACCGGCACATTGATTAGGTGATCTGTAACATTAAGAGTACCAAGCTAATTTGCATGGTTATTCACACCTTGTTTGTGATCCTCGGCATCCCAGTCACAAACTTGAAGGTCATAATCGAGATTAAACATGTTTTATTAAATTCCCAACCTTAGTTACTTTAGGAAAATTGCGAAATTGATGTTAATCCATGAAATTGCACTTTGCACCTTGCCATGTCGTTAATGGAGAGTGTGTGATTAACCGGCACATTAACTTGGACTAGTAAGGGTGGCAAAGGGTAGCTTGATGTTTGTCATAGATCGATGGAGCATGTGTGGTTAACCAACACATTGATTAGGTGATAAATGAAATCAAGTGTACCAAGCACATTTGCATGGTTATTCACATCTTATTTGTGATCCACGGTATCCCAGTCACAAACTTGAAGGTCATAATCGAGATTAAACATGTCATTGAAAAGTTCAATGAATCTCAAAGAATCTAGGAATTTCAATTCGTTTAAAACCTAAAGTTCATTTTCGGTGTTATATGAAGGACTTAAATCAACTACCTTCAAATATTTTGCAATTAGACTATGGTATCCCTCTTCCGAATTGTAAAATATTGTGTTGGGTCCTAGCCTTAATATTTCATTTTCGGTGTTATATGAAGGACTTAAATCAACTAAACTTGAATTTCTCCACTATAGATGTCTAGTTCGGACAACTATGGTCTACCTTATCCTTTTGGAAAAAAAAATCTTTATAAAGATGATATTCCACAAGACGATCGAGGTGAAAGATTAACCTCTTCTTCATGTTGTAGTGGAACTTCACTTCCTCCACCTCCTCCAATAATTCTCCCTGACCCACAAGTTCAAAGACTTGAAAAGTTCTAGGTCACTCAAGCCCTATTGGCTAGCGAACACCAATATGGAAGGTCTGTGTGTGCACATGTCTTGGAGATGAAATCACACACTGACATGTTGGGATGTTAGGAGTCGATGTCTCAAGGAAGTTGGCTGTTGACTTGGTTCTTCAGTCACTCCTTAAGTCATATGGAGAGTTCATTAAAGATTACTATATGACAGACCGCGACATGTCCCTTATTGATCTTACCTATTTGCTAATTGTTGCCGAATCAGCAATGATTTGGCGCGCTGGTAAAGCAAATTTGATTAGAAGATTTACTTCTTAAACTTCCATGGACATTGACAATGGAAACATTGGAAGTCCAGAAAAGATTTCTCTTTCCAAGGGAAAGGGAAAGGCTAAGTCTGAGATTGTCCCGTGTACCATTCCTAAAGATTCCATATGTTTCTATTGCCAAGAGAAGGGGCATTGGTTTCCGTATCTACCTGAAGGATCATAAGGATGGTAAGGTCAAAAAGTTTGACTATGCTTCAGGTAAGTCCACTATCTAACTCTATTAAGTTCCTATTGGTAGATTCTTAATACATGATGTGATAAGATTACATTTTGATGTTTTGTAGGATCAAAGGAAGCTTAAAGGAAAAGCATGTTGAGTTTGATCGTGAAGAGATGGATTTCGATAGCATGGTTCGATGATCGGATTTTTGAGCTGATGCTAGGAGTTATGATAGTTTGCTTAGGAATATTTAGAAACATAGTTTTCATATGTACTTGCATTGTAAGGAAAGGTTTTCCACATTTTATTAATAAAGAGAAATTTTGATTATATTCTATTTATATTTCCTTACAATGGCATTTATGAAAATTGGTGTTTATATATTTTAGCAATATGGATTTCATTCTTTCGTTTGTGGTAGAGTCTAAATTTACCAAATAAGGAAATATTCTCATCACCCAAGTTTCAATTGTACGGAAACTTGGAATCACGCAACTTGTATTGTATGATGAACGAGAACTTTCATCTTTGGAAAATCAAGACTAATTCCTTGTTTACATGTATATGTGAGTCAAGTGAAGGACTAGAGGATCAGGTACACTTGGTTGTACACTGATTGTGACAACCCGAAACTTCTAGCTTGTTTAAACATTCAAATTTACCAGTGTTAGACTCATTTTTCTTCCAGTTATCACTGGTTAGGATCTATTGTGAGTGTTCTAACTCTAATACATCAAAGAAATCAGTATTTGGAAGTGTCAGTTTAAGTTCTAAACTACCTAGCAACCGTAAACCTCCTCAAAAAGGAGTTTACGGTCGAGACCTTGAGTTTAAGGTTAAGGTGACCGTAAACCCATCCATATATATATGGTGGATGATCATTTCGATCATTCGTTTCCCTTTTCAAGCATAGGATCCGATTTCCCTCTCAAATATCATAAAGTTTTTTCTTCCAAATCTTCAAACAAGTAAGTGATTCCTTCCTTTGGGTGTTAATCCTTCCTATATCCATGATTCACTCTTGATTCATCCATGGATTTCATCTTTTAATCTAGATCTTCAAGAATTCTCAAGAACACCTTAGTGTTTTGGACCGAAAACACACTCCTTTGCCTCCAAATCGTGAGTACCTTCCTCCTATACTTGTATCTAGTTAGGATTCTTGTTTATGGACTTAAAATCGTCACTTTATCCAAGAACAAAGGTGTTTACGGTTTAAGTGTATCCCCTTAGACCGTAAACCTTAATGAAAGGTGCATTAGAGACCTTAAACCCTCCTAAAGCCTAGAATGGAACTTAGAACCCTTCGAAATGATTGGAAATCATCCTATGCACAAAAGGATGTGAGTTTACGGTGGTAAACTCACTAGACCGTAAACCTTATGACCGTAAGTTCATAGGACCGTAAACACATGGGACCGTGAACCCATTGGACCATAAACCCATGGGCCGTAAACTCATAGGGGATTACCATTTGGGCCGTAAACTCCTATGTGAGGCCCTACAACCCTTAGATGCAACCCTTTGTACTTCTAGCACTTGAGTCAAAGTTTTTTCCATATCCTAGGGTGTCTTTACTTGCATAATTAGTTGTTTAAAACACTAATTAGATGCTTATATGTATGATTATATGATAAATAGGATCTCTGTGTGTGCTGAAGTCTTCACTTGGCACTTAGCATCCTATACCACTCGTTCATCCAAACCACTCACTACAGGTGAGTTCATACCCCTTAATCTACCTTTTAAATGATTTTATATGCTTTTATGAGGGCGGAATACAAGTTGAAACATTATAGTTATTATATCAATCACATGTGATTAATAACTATCAAACAAATGGATTTGCTATACTTTTAACTGTTTTACCAAACAAACTACTTCAAAATGCTTATCAAACTCTTTTACATGCTAAACTCTTCATCAAACTTGTTCTTATATGCCAAACTGCCTTTAAAATCGTTTTATAAATTGACACCAAGTCATCAATATTTATTATTAAACTCTTCAAAATGTTTTATGAAACTTCTTTTTAAACTTATATATTGTCAAATGCATGTCTATATATGTATAGTTATATAAGTAATGTTTACAGGACTTAGGACTGATAAATTGCTTTATTTCCTTTTCCTTGTTTGGATGTGGCCTGAGAGTATAGGTTATTTGTCTGAATGTCGTTTTAATATCAGTTATATATTATGTATACATATGTAGATATAAAGGTACCATCGATTAGTTCAGTACCTTTGGGTAGCAAAGGCATACCTTCATTCATTCAAACCACAAAAATTACTAGTAAACTATAATAGGTATAGTTTAGGAAGTCACTACTCATTATTTCTAGTACAACGAAACATACAAGGAGTCAGTTCATACATGAGTCAATATATACTATAACGAGAAACAGATAGAGAATACTATAACGAGAAACAATACATATTATACACTATACAAGAGAACATACTATGATGAGAAACAAAGAGAACATACTACATACTTGAAAGAGAGAACATACATTACCCTAGTACATACAATACATATACAAGAATACTATAACATAAATGTGAGCCACGGTTTTGGGGCATGGCATCACTGCCATGGCTCGTTTTGTATCCAGAGTCTCTTGGAGGGAGAGCGTGAATTTGTGTATAGATCTATACTGGATTGACTGTCCTACACCTTGTTGTTTGCTACAGTGGGACTTGCAAGTCTACGGGTGCCAAATGTCATTTCTTTTGACGTCTTTCATCATCGTGTTTTTATTCGATAGTATGGTGAAATCATATCACATTATACCTTAATTAACAACCGGTTTAAGGTAGTTAGTACAATGGTAGTTACTACAATACAACACTACAATACTTTATTATTTTTCCCATTTTGATTCACATTGTGATCTTCTCATATAAACGGTAATGTAAAAACTATATTTTGTTAATGATAGTCACACTTGGTAAAATACACACTCTTACAAGAAACAAACATACAAAACATTTGATGCCTTGGTAGAAGGCTATGTTTAGTAGAAAATATAGGATTTTCTAGGTAATACAAACGGATACTACAAGCATTTACAAACTTATACATCAAACACTTACAAATATTTTCATACAAACAATGAAACTAAAATGCTTATGAACTCACCAGCTTTAAAGCTGATCAACTCTTTCAAAATAACTTATATTCTCAGGTCATCAGTAGAAAGGTACCGATACCAGGTTTTGAGAAGACGGAGCATGTTCAAGACTCATCTTTTATTTTGATTATTCATTTGTGGTGTCTTACTACTATTAAATAACACACTTGTATCAAATTATACTATTAATGCAATGGATGATGTTGTTTCTTGTTTACTACTTTGCATTGTTATGATACTGTACATGACATCCTCCACCCCCGAACGTTTCCGCCGTTACGGTTTTGGGGTGTGACAGATTGGTATCAAAGCATTGTTTATAGTGAATCAAGTATATCAACCCATAAAAGATATACAAAATATAAACACAACGAGATTAAAATACTCTGACCAAGAGTTTATACTTTTAAGTACTAAAATACTTAACTAAAAGTATACATAAATACATACATACATACTTAATATAGAACAATGTCATACAAGAACATAACAAAAGTATTTAATTGTTGGACACAACAGTCAAACTGGGGCAGTTATGTAATCGTATCTGGGATGAATATATTTCGTGTTGACATATTTCCATTCCAATTAAAGTTGACTATGCATGTGAGTTTTATGAATTCTTAGTTGTTTGCACAACAACTTGGACGCAATGGTATGCCCTTGTGCTGCCACGTGGCAAGAAATTAAGATTGAACAAGTTCAGTCCATATGAGTTTGGATTTGTCACTAACCATGTCTTGTGATTATGGTTTTGAAAAATTCACATGGATAGGAACACATACACCATAAAATATAAGTGCCATAAGGTTTCTCCCCAATTCATGAAAATGATTGTGAGGAAACGCTTTCACTAAGTAGATTTGAAAGAGTTAGCAATTGTGATATTTGCATTCTCAAATTCGATTATGACTACGACATCCCTCTTCATAGTTCGAATTATGAGAAATAGCAAATATTTTGAACATTCAAAACTTATTGTTGTAAGTTCTGAATAGTTTAGACACGCATATGAGCTTTCTAATAAAAGGTGTATGAGCTTAGATTAAGGCTTATCGAAGCATCTCGTATCAGAAATCTGAATTTTGGTAAGAAAGTCAATAAAGTATTTATTTCTAGAAGTCCAACTGATTTTTGGGTACATGTCAAAGCTAGTGGGAGCATAAGTGTTATGCTAATAAGATAATAATTACTATGCTAGTAGGGGCATAATTATTATGATAAGTGTTGCGAGTTAGCAATATTGTTTATAGAAAACAAAAGTTTCAATTCGCAAAGTTGCAGGGTTTGAAAAAGTTGTTTTCCTATAATTAAGGGAGAAGAATTTATACTTCATTTCAAATCTAAAAGCTTAGATTGAGATTTTAATCAAATTTAGTCAAGGAAATATATGAATGTTATGTCGAAAAGATTCGACATAAGGAAATTCTATATATGGAAATGTTATAGCAAGAGACTGGTAAAGTATTAGGTCTTTATGTCAGACATTATGAATTGTCTCCCATATGCTTCGAGTATAGGATCAATTTCATATGCTATAATATTTATGTGTTCTGAATTTTCAAAATGCCTAGGGCATTAAGGGGGGAAATGGACCAGAATTGTATATGACTAAAGTTGTTAAACAATTGCTAAAGACAATCCAAGGTTCACTAAGGATTGGTCACTTGTGGGCAATTGGAAGTATATTCATGAATAGATAAGATTCTATTAAGAATGGATAGTCATATGGCAATTATGGAAAAGTTTCCATAATGAGAGTTGGATATCAAGAATCTATGAGTAAGTTAGAAACTTTTATGCAAGAAGGATGTTCAAAGGAATGTACTTTGAATATGAGACTTCGTATCCATGGAATTGGTCCAGTAACCAATGTCCAAAGGGAATATTGTTTAATGTTTGTTGCTAAGTCTCTATGACTTTTTTGCACACTCGGTACAACAGGATCACTACATATAAGCTTAGAATCTAACAGATTACAGTAAGTGGTAAGGACTTGGTATTCTCGCACTTACGATGAGGATTTGGAAATGAGTGTCATTGGAAATGTTTACAAATGATCTATTTCACAAAGTAAGGACCATAGGCAAAACATAGTGTGCATGCTTGGAGCATGGGATGACTATTGTTTTAATTCAAGTATTAAGTTGATCAATCAAGACATTATACAATGAATAATGTGCAATCAATATGGTGACAAAGTAAAAGGTGTTTTATTTATATTCAAAAGTTTTGAAACCATATTGGATTCGATTATTATTGTGTTTCACTTTACATGTTATGACTTCCCGAATAACTAGGCTATTTAAACTATCCACAGTCGATCATACTTTGGAAGTAGGTATTGAGGCAAGACTGTCATGAACCCGTCTATAGTGGGATAAAAGCGATATATGTGGGCCCCTCAATGATTTAATGATGACAACCCTAAGTGCTTGGCCAAGCCTAGACTGATGTGATTTGTTTAATTAGTCGGTCGTCATAAATCGGAAATCGGGAAACAACACATGAATAGAGAGAATGATTACAATCTATGTCTCAGTTCATACGATATCTAGAATGGAGGAATATATGATCCTTTATCTAACGGACACGTCATTTGACTAGGTCAGAGTTCGATAACGACTTTTGAGAGCTACGATTGTTGGTCGGGATTTTGGAGTCGTACTTGTAATAATAGTTATTAGACTTATCCAAGTGGGAGACTGTTGGATTTGGTGTCTAAGCCCATAACTATAATTGGTATGTACTTGACCCGAGAGTAGGATGACCCATTTGGGTTGCCTTCACCAGAACAATCTAATAGGATGGACATTTGAGAAAGAGGTTATTTATGATTTATTAATATATTACAAGTTTGATATATTAATATGAAATCACATTATTTAATTGGTATTGATCAAGAATTAATTTGCAATTGATTTTGTGATCAAAAGAGACTAATTAAATTAACGGGAACTGATTAGGTAAATCATTGATATATATATATATATATATATATATATATATATATATATATATATATATATATATATATAGTTTGGGCTATTGATCCACGTTGGGCTAAGTTTATGTAAGTATCCATAAGATTTAGCCCACATGAGATATGGATCATAACCCAAGTGTATGGATTAGGGTTTACCCATGACTCTTGGAATCCTACACTATATAAATGTTGCCCCTTAGCCAAAATCGTGAACCTATGTGTTCTAAGAGTTCATATAAATGATTTTGTGTGCTCCACCCTCTCTTTCAAAGTCCTCCTTTGTTCACGGTGTGTGTGAACCATTTGAGGCATCACACTTGAGGTGCTAAGCTCTTGAAAGGCCAAAACTACAAGCTACAATAAAGAGGTATTCTTCTAACTTGATTTTATGATTCATGTACCAAATTTTATGCTAGTTGTAGGCTTCATGCTTTGTAAATTTTATTGCATGTATAATTAGAGAAAACATAGATCCAAAGCATTTAGGGTTGCATGTGCACCATAGGAGTGCTATAGTGCTTAAAAACCAACAAAAACATCAGTACACTAGATCTAAGCATACTTGAGGAATGTTATGAACTTTATACCTTGAAAGAGTCCCTAGCGATGATGCTATCCTAGATCTATGAGCTCAAGATACTCAAGTTCCTCTTCACTAGCTTCTCCTTCCTTATTCCAAGCTTCTAAGCTCCAAAACAAACTTCACAAGGCCAAACACACAAAAGAATGATAAAAGGAAGTTATCTAGGGTTTTTTGAGGTTGAGAGGTTGGTAACGGTCCAGGGTTTGAGTCATAATGTTGTTTATATAGGTCCTAAACCATAAAAATTAGGATTTGCATTTAGCGTGGGAACTCAACGCGTTCTCAAAGGAACGCCCCGCGTTCGGGCTCCGCCTCCAAAATCCAAAGTTGGCATAAATGGTCACTCCTTCTTCCAAATTCAATAATAACAAGGTCCAAAAGCAGTAAATCAATATATAAGGGACCAAAAATGTAATTAATAGCTGGATTGGGTGTTACAAATTTAAGTGGGGGAGAGTTGTAACACTCATTTTCAGATTTGCTTATTTATTCGGGGTTGAGGTCCAAGCTTCAGTGGTCATGAGACTTAAGGCCTTGGTAAAGGAAGCACTTGGATCTTTTTAGGTGTGGGTTTTATGGTCCAAGTGATCCAAGTGTTCGATTGTGTCTTTGGAGGCCAAGGGTATAACCATAATTTGCGGTCTTTTATGGATTTTGGGTTTTGTTTGGGAGGTTTTAAGATGAAGGTGAGTTGTTAGAAGTGTAGAGCTTCTCGCTACCTTTCCGTGGATATAAAGAACGTCGAAAACAGATAAGGGATGCAAAAGTTATGATCATTTGAAGTTGTAGGGGTGTTCGGCCAAAATGGGTACGCATGGCGTACAAGGGAGGTACACGGGCCATATATTGAAAATGGGGACGCGGGAAGACTTGGGAACGTCGGGCGTTTGTATGACCAGATGGAGACCCTAATTTAGGGTCTGGGACCCTATTTAAACACCTTAAGTCCCAGGTGTTGGCCTCATTTCCAACCTCCATAGCCTCAAGCCTTAATCTCGAAACCCTAGAGCCTCCTTGTGAGTTGTGAGCTGATTGTTTGTGTTTTGGTGTGTGTTTTAAGTTCATTCAAGGAAGAGAAGCTTGGTGCAAGGTGGTGGTTCAAGTAAGAGCTTTTATATATTGGTTCTCTGCTCCATTTCCAGCACATATAAGGTATAAAGCTCTAACCTTGCTCATTAGAAGCATAGATTTAAGTTTTTATGGATTTTAGCCCCTTTTTGGCCCCATGGTTGAGATCTTGTAGTTTTGGTCACTTCAGAAGCTTTGAGTTGCTTCTCCTTGTGTTTATGATGTTTTAGATTCATAAAGTTTGCATATTTAGAGTTGTACAAGTCTCATGCATGATATTGTGCCCTTTTATGGAAGTTGAATCATATACCTTGAATTTGGGACCTTTTGGGGCATGTAAAGCCACCAAGTCAGTGACTTTATGGTGCTAGATGATCTTTAGGACTTGGATCTAGGTTCTAGTCATGTGGCTTTAGGCATTAAGTGCTTAATAAGCACTTTTGGGCATCAATGTCCGAACGCCCAGCGTTGGGTGGAGGAACGCCCAACGTTCTGGTTGGGGCTCGCGATCTGCCCCCTTGTGACGAACGCCCAATGTTCGACCAAACGGTGGGTTCTCTTTGGTCCCTTTTCTTGTACCTTCTTGCATTAGGTTATAGTGGAACATATGAAATCATGCTTTGGGCTATGTTTATGTTTGGGCATTAGGGTAAAGCCCATTAGAGGTATTTGGGCCCAATTTGGAAAATTAGGTTATAAGTAGGCCACTGATGGGCTTTAGAAGATTATATACTGATGAACCTTTTATGTTAAGGTTTTAGGGCCTAGTAATTATCCAAATTAGGCCAGGGGTAAAATGGTCATTTCACCCTAAGATGGATTATTGGATCTTGATTGGTTGTTGTTTTGCATTATAGCTCGGGGGTCGTCGGGGAAGCATGGAGATAATTCTTTTCAAGAGATTCAACTTTTTGAGGTGAGTCTCCCTTCGTGAATGATACGGGTCGAAGGCACCAAGGTCGGCCCTTCATTTATTGCATAGTATGATGGTTGTCTGTGTGATAATTATCATCGTTCACCTATTGCTTGATGATCATGTGATTTATGTATGTTATTATGTGGTAGCGGTAGGGGCGAATTAGACCCCATAACCGGTTGAAATAGATTGGAGGGTAGGTCAGGAACCCAGATATGCCTGGCAGGGTAGGTCAGACACCTAGATATGCCTGACAGGGTAGGTCGAGCACACAGATATGCTCGGCAAGGTAGGTCGGGCACCCAGATATGCTTGACAGTGTGTGTGTATTGTGTGTGGTATGTTGGGAGAACTCACTAAGCTTTATGCTTACGGTTTTCAGATTGTGTTTCTTGTATAATTTTCAAACAATGGAGCTCCGGATGATTTTTCCGCATTTTATGATTTTCTCTGATTCAAGACAATACACATACACTTAATTCGTTAAACTTGTATGGATAATGTTTGGAGTATTGTTTCTAATTGATTAAAAATGATATTTTATGGTCTTATTTTTATGGGATGTTACAATTTGGTATCAGAGCCTTAGTTTGAGGGATTCGAACATAAGTTCGGGTGTGTCTGAACTCAAACTAAGGATTTGGTAAGTTTTTCAAAAAGGAATAGATTTTTGAGAAAAGTGTTTTCTAAGACAAGAAAGGGTGTGATGCATGTAATCAGCCGAGCTCAAGTAAGTTTACCCAAAATACCATACATGTTTATTACGATCTATGATGTGATTATAAGAGTTTCATGCTAGATTAGGGCTAAGGATCTGGTCAGGATTTTATGATAGGAAAGATGCCTTTATATGCCTGATTGTATGAGCTTGTAGAATTACATGGTAGTATGATTTTCAGATCAGTGGATAGAATGGCTTGATTAGTGTATGACTTAAAAAATTGTATACGGTTAGGATCTTATAGCCCTAGAATGATTCATTTGGCCTTATTTCCTTTTCCTTGTTTGGTTGTGGTCCTAGGGTAAAGTCTTTTATTTGATAGTCTATGTGATCCTGCATTATGTATAATTTGCATGCATAAGGCAATCAGAATTTAGAGTGGAAGTTCCAGCATGAGTTGTAGTATATGAGTTTGAATGTTCTTTGATTATTCTATGGATTAGAGCACTATTGCATGAATGTTGCTTGCTTTGTGCTTTGTGGGACTATTAAGTGATGTGGGTTAGCTATTAAGTGAATATGTTAAGTCACATGTAGTAAATGCTGAATAATCTCAGAGTGATGGATTTGACCCTATTGCACAACTCTCATTTGAGTTTAACCGTTGTAGGGATGAGTCTTTTACTCGAAAGATTATTTGGGATTTATTGCATGTGACTATATTCATGAGGTAGCTAACTGACATTATGGGGAGTTCTTCAACAGCTGAAGGCAGGGTGAGGGCGAAAACCTAGGAAAGCCTGGGAAATGCTTTAGTGGATTTAGTTGCGTTGTTAGCAAGCATTAGAGTATCAGTTTGAGAGGGTGACTTGGAGGATTCAGGACGATTCTTGAGGAAATTATGGATAGGTGTGGAAGGTAGTATTAGGCTCGTACTATTGAAAGCACCGGATCCATACTCGAATCGGGGAGAGTCTTGGAAAAATCTAAGAAGCATGTGGGATAAGGATTCTTGGGTATATTTGGATCTGTTGCATGTTGTTTCGGTATGGTATTGAGCACTCAAGGAGGTGGACCAAGTTGTGGTTCTGGTTGTGGTTTTGGCTCAGGTGCAAGTGCTGAGTGGATTAGCAAACAGTTGTGGGGGTTCATCTCATCGAAGATTTCTCGCAGTATTTTGGAGATCTTGGATGAGCGCTTGGGCGCGTTCCATGCTGAGGTTATGGCTATTGTAGGAGCTTGCACTCTTTCTTTTTGGGAGTTCCGTGCTTGTGGATTTCCTGCATTCCATGGGGATAGGGACCCCATTGTCGGTAGGAGGTGGTTAGCGGATATGACTAATGCGTTCCGAATGAGTTTCTGCCCCGAGGAGTCAAAGGTTAGTTATACTACCTGCCTATTGAAGGATAGGGCTCGAAAATGATGGGAAGAGGTTAGTAGTGAGTTGGGTGATGATGTTATCGATGCTATGTCATGGGATAACTTCTCGATCAGGTTCTGAGCTGAGTTTGTGCTGGTGATGGAGGTGCAGCAGTTGGCGCGAGGGTTTCTGGATCTTCGCCACGCCACTGGGATTCTGGAAGAGATCACTTCCATATTTCGAGAGAGGGCTTTATTGGTACCGCTATATGCAGCAGACGAGGAAATGAAGAAGGTATGGTACCATGATATCCTGGGGGATGAGGGAGTTTGTGAGTATTTCATGGTGCGAGACCCTGAATGATATGGTTTCTAGAGCCCAAGAGTGGAAGATCGATTTGGAGCACCTCGGGAAGAGGGGATCAAATCAGGTGCATGTAGTGGAGGGTCCTGGGAAGAGACCCAAGACTTCAAATCACCGTTTGAGAGGCTAGAATGTATGTGGTTAGTGTAACAACTGCGGAAAACCGCACGATGGAGTTTGTCGTTTCAGGGGTTTGCGTTGCTTCAAGTGCGACAGGGTTGGCCACGTCAGCAGAGAATGTCCTCAGGGGGCAAGCCCGTTATGTAACGCCTTAAAATTTCAAACAAATTTTCACATTTTAAAAACGATTCAATTCACAATATTATAAAAACACATTGTTCTTATATTCCACATAAGTCAAAATCCCAAGATCATAACATATCAATAAAACTCTGCGCGTGTGTGTACTGATCATGTCGGCGCCTTCCCGCGATCCTCACTAGTACCTGAAACACATAACACAAAACACTGTAAGCACGAAGCCTAGTGAGTTCCCCCAAAATACCACACATAACACATACTAGCCACTCGAGGCTATAACTCTGTGGGCCCTTGGGCCCTAACTCTGTGGACCCTCTGGTCCTAGCTCTGTGAACCTTCCGGTTCTAACTCTGATATACTCTGATATACACATGGCATAAATCACATAGAAATAATGCAGTGCAACACATCACATAAATAGCATACAATAACTCTGTCACATAACTCTAATTACCACTCAAGGTAAAGTATAGTGAGAAGACTCACCTCAGATGTCTCGGTAATATCTCGCTCGCGTAACACTGATCTAGCCTCTGCCTAAACACATAAACGATCATCTTAATTAATAACGGCTCTCCAGGCTAGACTAAATCCTCTCTCGTCCTCTAAGAAGGCTAAAAGACCATTTTACCCTTCAAACAGTTCTCAAGACCAATTGTTGACCATACCCTAAAAGTCAACAAAAGTCAACGGTCAACCCTTTGACCAGACTCGCCGAGTGCACAATTGTTACTCGGCGAGTTCAGTCATGAACTCAAGTCCTCAAAATCCCCAATGACTCACCAAGTCACTTCCCCAACTCAGTGAGTCACCAACTGTGTGATTCATGGGGGAAAACTATCCTACTCGTCGAGTCTGTTCTTGGACTCGGCAAGTTCATGCCATGCTCAAACTCAAATGACCTCCTGAGGTCAGATCTGTTCCTCCAATCCATAGATCTGGCCTTACCAACCAGTATAATCATGTAAAGGTGTGACCTTTACACTCATGCAATGACCAAAAAGCTTCTTTGGGCGAAATAACCCCTAAAATGGCAACCTAGGGCCATATCTCTAATGGAGTAGCAAAAAGCAATGTGAATGGGACTCTCTGGACCTCTTAAGGTCCAGATCTAAGAAGAACTCCACCTTGGGACCTCACATACTTCGAATCCAACCCAAAGAATGCACAAGAAAACCCTAGATTCAACTAGAAAACCAAAAACACGAGTTGGAGCACAGATTAGTACCTCAAGTAGCCTCCTATGATGAAGGGATGATAGATCTGAGCTCCTCAACCTTCCTTGCTTGACTTCCTTCCTTATTTCCTGAAAAAAACACTCTTCAAATGATGAAATAGCCCTCCTCTTGCACTACAAGCCTTCTCTCTGCTCTCTAGGGTTTCTCAGGGGTTTGATAGCCGCAAATGGTGGCTATAAGATCCTTAAATAGGGCTCGGCCCCCGGAGAATTAGGGTTTCATTAAACAGCGTGGACTCGCCAAGTCCACGCATGGACTCGCCGAGTCCGCCATTAAATCAGTCCGACCATACGCGATCCTACTCGGCGAGTCTGAGCGCCTACTCGCCGAGTCCCTCTCCAAAACTCAATATAAATGCATAAAATAAGATACCTGGAAATCCGGATGTTACACGTTATGTATTCACTACGATCAAGTGGGCTACAAGAAGGATGACTGTCTGATGTTGTCTGGAGGAGAAGTGAGTGCGCCTGCTCTAGCCACTTTGAGAATCACCGATGGACGAGAAGGTAGCGCAGGAACCCCAGCGGAGAGGAGTCGGCTTTGAAGTGTCAGACAGGAGAGGTCAGTACTTCAGTAGGCGATGTTGCGGGTATTCACCTTTTTCTTTCTTCTTGATTTTATCAGTATTTATGTTGTTTTGGAATCCTGCACCGGTTTGGGTAAGCATATCATTGGTTTGTTTCTTTGCTTATGATTGTATTATATTTTCAAGAAATCTTATAGTCAATTGCATGCCGTGAATTATTAGTGGTTAGTGAAGGGTTGTATCTTGTATAGCGGGTTCCAAGTGTTCGGTTGTTATTTATAGTCTTGGTCGAGATCGGATCAGAGGCATTAGGAGGAAGGTCTATGGTCAGGGTTTAGTGGGTTGGTTATCCAGCATCGCCAGGATTCAGTGGTTTTAGAAATTGTGCTTGGGATTTCTTTTGGGGGTGCCATGGGAAGTGGTCTATTCTTGAGGTCTTGGTCTAAGCATCTGTTATTTGGATTTCAATATTTGAGTGTGGTATCATTTCAAAACATCTGGGGATTATCATTTTCGTTGGGATACAGGAAGTGTTCACCTGGTCTTTAGGGGTTGTCCGGTCTTTTGGGTTTGGCTATTGATGGAGCACTAACATTAGTAAGCGTTGGTTGCTAGCAGATCGATCATTGGAGGGTAAGAAGGATTCATAATCCTTCAATTCTCGTGTATTGTAAGAGCTTAGTCGAACCAAAGTGGGGGAGAATCATTAAGGTATTCAAGAACATAAGCAGTTTTGATACTAGTATGATTTTCGCATCCCCGTCAGGGAGGAAGGCAGCCGAGTGGCCGTCTAGATTGAGGATTGTGTGAGTGGGGAGTTCGGAAATCTTTCCAACATTTGGTTCACGCCTTCTTGGCGACAGATAACAGGATTTGCGGGTCCCAGGTTGGGGTTCCAATCATGACTCGAGTTCGGTTAGGGAGTCTGGTTAGGTGCGTGTTTGAATCTGGATGGTGTTCGGATAGATAGATTAGCGGTAAGACATTGTGCGGCGATTGTGGCAGTGTGGAAGTGTTGTAAGACTGCGGGGTGGCTCGTACCATTCACTAGTGGTCAGTTAGTTTGGGAGTGTTGTAAGACTGTGGGGTAGGCGTAGCATTCATCGGTCCCTTTTCAACGGTGAGATTATGGCAAATGTGTAACTTGATCATGAATTTATTCAGATGATTTAGGTCAAGGCAGGTCCATTCGCAAGGTTGTGGGAGGGACAGAACATGTTTGGAATCAATAAACGGTAGGTTGTGGGAGAGCGGGAATGAGGTAAGACTACAGTTGATCCTGTAGCATTCAGCTTAACATCGGGTTTAGTATCGAGATGGTTCGGGTAATAATTTTCAGTCGAAGTTTCCTTTCGGAGGTCATGCAAGGCGACTATGAGGGTGTTCTTTGGCTCAGCAACCAGGCAGGAACCCGGTAATCCAGATAGTTGGCAGATAAGTTGGAACCAGGGAAGTCTCGGTTACTTTTTGAAAGTAGGTAGGAGGCAGCATGATGCTTCGAGCAGTAGTAGTGATTTGGGGGTTCGTGTGTGTGGAATAGCTTGTTGATCGAAAGTGTTAAGTCACTTGCAGTGGGATTAAATAATCTCATAGTGATTGATTTAACCTTGTTGCACAACTCTCGTTTGAGTCTAACCGTTGCAGGGATGAATCTCCTACTCGAAGGATTATCTGAGCCTTCTCTCAAGCATAAGTGTTCTGCATCTGGTTATGGTCAGTGTCTGTTGGTAGCATCAAGATGATTAGGGTGAGAAGTGTATGTTTGGTCTGTTATTCGATAAAGGCATAGTTTGTTAATGTTACAGCATGGGCGATCTTTCGGGGAGTCAGACCAAAGCGGATTTTAGGTTTCATAAAGGTATAAGTGGTTTCCTATGGGAGCTTAGGGTTTGTTTTCTTCGGAATGGAATTTCGGGCCAAGTTCAGTTGTCCTGGGAAGGTTGTTTTATATTCATAATTTACAGGTTCTTTCCTCAGGATTGGATACGAGTTTTAGTAAGGTGCGATTTCGAGGACGAAATCTAGTTTAAGTAGGGGAGAGTTGTAGCACTCGTTTTAAGATTTGCTTCTTTATTCGGGGTTGTGGTCCAGTCTTTAGTGGTCATGAGGCTTAAGGCCTTAGGAAAGGAAGAACTTGGCCCTTCTCGGGTGTGGGTGTTATGGTCCAAGTGATCCAGGTGTTCGATTGTGTGTTTGGAGACCAAAGGTATAACCGTAATTTGATATTTCGGTCTTTTATGGATTTTGGGTTTTGTACGGGAGGTTTTAAGATGCACGTGAGTTGTTAAAAGTGTAGATCTTCTCGCTAGCTTTCCCTAGATATAAAGAACGTTGAAAACAGATAAGGGATGCACAAGTTATGACCATTTGAAGTTAGAGGGGTATTGGTCCAAAATGGGTACGCACGGCATACAACAGAGGTACGCGGTTACATTAAAAATGCAGACGCGGGAAGATTTGGGAACACTTGGCGTTCGTATGACCAGATGGAGACCCTACTTTAGGCTTTCAGACCCTATTTAAACACCTTAAGTCCCAGGTGTTGGCCTCATTTCCAGCCTCCATAGCCTCAAGCCTTAACCTCGAAACCCTAGAGCCTCCTTGTGAGTTGTAAGCTCATTTTTTGTGTTTTGGTGTGTGTTTCAAGCTCATTCATGGAAGAGAAGCTTGGTGCAAGGTGGTGGTTCAAGTAAGAGCTTTTATATATTGGTTCTCTGCTCAGGTATAAAGCTCTAACCTTGCTCATTAGAATCTTAGATCTAAGTTTTTATGGATTTTGGTCCCTTTTTGGTCCCATGATTGAGATCTTGTAGTTTTGGTCACTCTAGAAGCTTTAATTTCCTTGTCCTGGTGTTTATGATGTTCTAGATTCATAAAGTTTGCATCTTTAGAGTTGTATAAGTCCCATGCATGAGATTGTGCCCTTTTATGGAAGTTGAAAGATATACCTTGAAGTTGGGACCTTTTGGGGCATGCAAAGCCACCAAGTCAGTGACTTTATGGTTCTAGATGATCTTTAGGACTTGGATCTCGGTTCTGGTCGTGTGGCTTTAGGAATTAAGTGCTTAATAAGCACTTTTGGGCATCAGTGTGTGAACGCCCAACATTGGATTGAGGAACGCCCAATGTTCTGGATGGGGTTCGTGATCTGTTCACAAGTGATGAACACCCAACGTTCCACAAAGGAACACCCAACATTCGTCCAAACAGTGCGTTTTCCTTAGGCCATTTTCTTGGACCAGAAGAAATCACGATTTGGGCTATGTTTATGTTTGGGCATTAGGGTAAATCCCATTAGAGGAATTTTGGCCCAATTTGGAAAATTAGGCTAAAAGTAGGCTACTGGTGGGCTTTGTAAGATTATCTATTTATGCACCTTTTATGTTATGGTTTTAGGGCTTAGTCATTATCCAAATTAGTCAAGGGGTAAAATGGTCATTTTACCCTAAGGTGGATTATTGGTTCTTGAATGATTGTCATTTTGCATTGATAGCTCGGGGGTCGTCGGGGCATCATGAAGAAATTCCTTTTTGAGAGATTCAGCTTTTTGAGGTGAGTCTCCCTTCATGAATGATATGGGTCGAAGGCACCAAGGTCGGCCCTTCATTTATTACATAGTATGATGGTTGTCTGTGTGATATTATCATCGTTCACATATTTCTTGATGATTATGTGATGTATGTATGATATTATGTGGTAGTGATATGGGTGAAATAGAGTCCGTAACCGGTTGAAATAGACCGGGTGGTAGGTCAGAAACCCAGATATGCCTGGAAAGGTAGGTTGGACACCCAGATATGCCTGATAGGGTACGTCAAGCACCTAGATATGCTCGGCAGGGTAGGTCGGGCACTGATATGGGCATATTTAGTCATATAATTCATGCATTATCTTAATACTTTATGTTGTTGTTGTCTCATTTAATGAACAAAAGGTGATTAATTAGTTTATAATTTCATTTTTCAGCAACAATGACATGCTCGGATGATAAGGAAGCAGAACTAGCGATTGGAAGCTTGGATCATGGATTTTGAAGAAAAAGGATGTTGCTGGACAGCTTCACCCCTCGTCAGTGTTTTGGCCATATCTCATGAACTGTAACTCCGATTGACGAGATTCAAAATGTTCTGAAAATTACACACAATTTCGGACGACTTTCGTGTTTTGAGAAAATGCTGATTCCAAGCAGACTCGATGAGTAGGCCATAAACTCGACGAGTCACTTCGAACTTTCGCGATTCTGGACGCGCTGACTTGCCGTACACGGGTTTTAAGTGACGGACTCGCCGAGTAGGTCACTGGACTCGACGAGTCACCTCTGTTTTGTGAAAATCTATATAAAGGGACTTTCAGATCGATACCCTAGGATATAGATGAACCCTTGGAGGCCAATTGTCGACTAATGGTGCTGCTGGAGCGTGGGAAGCTAATGAATCAACCCTGCATTCAATTTTAAGGAGAATCAAGTCAAAATCAAGTTTACTCTTACCTAATCTCTTGTTTGAACTATGTTTTTACCAATTGATTTCGTTTTTGAGCTTGTTTCTGCTGTAATCATGAGCTAAAACTCATAACTTCTGTTTAGATAGATGAATCTGTGAACATGGATTGATTATTTGATTAGGATTAATTTTAATTGGTGATTATGTTTTATTAAGCTTGTTAAATAACCTTATATGTTAACAATAACTATTCTTCTATTAATAAATCAGTAATTAAGTTGTATGAACATCTCTTAGTTATTAATTTCATATGATTTATTGTGACCACATAGTTGTATGTCTAGGAATAGCGAATGTGAAACTAGAATTAACTAGAAGATAGGTAAGTTAATGTGTGAGCTTGTTTGATGAACATCGGAAAGAGGTTAATTGAAGGCCAATTTAATTAACCATTACAAGTCTTATTTAACCCGAATCAATAACTAGGAAATTCATTAATTTAGACAATTGGCCACTTCTTGAGTTAATTTGTTTCCTAAGGATTAGTAATAGCAAACGTAAAACTAATCATCCTAGTCGGTAGCCAATGAAGAATTAATCCGATACATTGAAATCATCCATGGGAACAAATGAGTCAAACCTAAACAGAAGTCCTCTTTATTATTGAATTTAGTTGATTTTTATTTGCTTAGCTCTTAGTTTCTTAGTTTGAGTTTTAGTTAATTGTTCAAGTTTCTAGTCTTGCAAAACTAGAGATACCCCCTTTCTATTACTTGTTTTATTTGGATAATATTAGCATTTCTTTTAATTGTTTACCATTCCTTGTGTTCGATACCCTACTTACCTGACTAAACTGCTAATCGATAGGTACACTGCCTTTCGTGTGTTCGTCTTTGTGTTTAAGTTAGTAGGATTACGCACCCAGATATGCTTAAGAGTATGTTTATATTGTGTGTGGTATGTTGGGGGAACTCACTAAGCTTTGTTCTTATGGTTTTCAGTTTGTGTTTCTAGTACTACGATTTTCAAACAATGGAGCTCCAGATGATTGTAGGGCACACACCACATGTTTCCGCATTTTATGATTTTCTTTGATTCAATACAATACTCATACACTTAATTCTTTAAACTTGTATGGATAATGTTTGGAGCATTGTTTCTAATTGATTAAAAATGAAATTTTATGGTCTTATTTTTTTGGGATGTGAGAAGTTGGTATCAGAGCCTTAGTTTGAGCGATTCGGACATAATCACAGGTGTGTCTGAACTCAAACTGAGGATTTGGTAAGTTTTTCAAAAAGGAATACATTTTTGAGAAAAGTGTTTTCTAAGACAAGAAAGGGTGTGATGCATGCAATCAGCCGAGCTCAAGTAAGTTTACCCAAAATACCATACATGTTTATTATGATATATGATGTGATTATGAGAGTTTCATGCTAGATTAGGGCTAAGGATCTGGTCAGGATTTTATGATAGGAGAGATGTCTTTATATGCATGATTGTTTGAGCTTGTAGAATTACATGGTAGTATGATTTTCAGATCAGTGGATAGAATGGCTTGATTAGTGTATGACTTAAAAAATTGTATACGGTTAGGATCTTATAGCCCTAGAATGATTCATTTGGCCTTATTTCCTGTTCCTTGTTTGGTTGTGGTCCTAAGGTAAAGTATTTTATTCGATAGTCTATGTGATCCTGCATTATGTATAATTTGCATGCATAAGGCAATCGGAATTTAGAGTGGAAGTTCCAACATGAGTTGTAGTATATGAGTTTGAATGTTCTTTGATTATTCTATGGATTAGAGCACTATTGCATGAATGTTGCTTGCTTTGTGCTTTGTGGGACTATTAAGTGATGTGGGTTAGCTATTAAGTGAATATGTTAAGTCACATGTAGTAAATGCTGAATAATCTCAGAGTGATGGATTTGACCCTATTGCACAACTCTCGTTTGAGTTTAACCGTTGTAGGGATGAGTCTTTTACTCGAAAGATTATATGGGCTTTATTGCATGTGACTATATTCATGAGGTAGCTAACTGACATTATGGGGAGTTCTTCAACAGCTAAAGGCAGGGTGAGGGCGAAAACCTAGGAAAGCCTAGGAAATGCTTTAGTGGATTTAGTTGCCACTACTAGAAAAACAGCCTTTTACGACGCTCATTGCGCATCGTAAAAGGCTCAGACGACGCGCAAATGTGCGTCAAGGAAGGCCCTGTCATAAAGAGAGATGACGCGCATTTACGACGCTCATTTACGACGTGCAATTACGACGCGCGTTTACGGCACGCAATGCCTATCAAGGAAGGCCCTGTCATAAAGGAAGACAACACGCATTCGTGTGTTGTAACATTACGACGCGCGTGTTAATGACACACAATGCGTATCATTAAAACCCCTGTCAAGAAAGGCCATGTCATAAATGAAAGATGACACACATTTTTGCGTATCGTAAATTTAAATGCTTAAAAATATATATTTATATATTTATTAATTTTTAAATTAAATTTGCATTTACCGTCTCATAATAGAAATAAAATACCATATAAAAAAATACAATCCATTGCATAAAATTTAATGTCATACAATTCTATTTGTTACAATATATAATGTTACAATAAACAAAATAAAGAAAGTAAATTACTATTTTGAACATGTGAAGCATTATAACAACCTGCTCTGTGACAATTCCTTTGACCTCTGTGACAATTCCTTTGACCTGTCTACCAAGAATTGCACGTGACTTGATGCCTCTTTCAGATTGTGGTGCTTTGTCATCAGCAGCCTTCTGACCCAAATAAAAATTATATTAAAAAAAAAGGATGTCAGAAAAGATGACATCAGCGAGTGAGGTTTTATTATGTTATAAAAAAATGGAATTCGGAAAAAACTTTAAGCATGGTGACATATTTAACATAAAATGTTAATTTAGTGACTTAATAGGCAATAAAAATAGTTTTTTAGTCAAATTAATGAAAATGAGACATTTGGTTACTATACTACCAGTCAAGTAATCCGAGATAAAAAGAGTTAACATCAATTTCACCTAGCAGCCTTGGCAACCAGGTGAAATTTATCATTAAACATTCCTAGAGAATAGAAGTAGCTTTCTCAATTGCTTAGAGCGTGACCCTAATTCACCTTCAAGATTTGCATTGTCACATGTAAGGTCATCACCTGTGAAATTGATCATTAAACATTAGACATCGCTTGAATTCTAAACTGAACCATTAACAATTTAAAATGATCCAAACTATGCTTGGAGTATCATGTGACTTGTGTTCAACCAAACCATTAATCAATCAATACATGACACTCTACAAGCACCACAAAATATAGAATTCAGGTGCATGTCGAGTGTCGACATTTAATCATTCATATGACCTGGAAAATAATTATAATAAAAATGTGCATGAAGTTTCCATATCCACACTCAGAAAGGAAAAAAGCAAAAAAATAATAACAAACTTATCTCCTCAAATGGGTAAAATTGAGTTACAAAATTTAGTAATCTCAACAAAAAAAAAAAGCAAACCTGGACTTCTTGTACTAGTAGCATTGTCATGATTCAAAGGAAAACGAAGTTGCAACACAAATTCTGGACCATTGCATGTCTTCAGATTTGTAATTGCTACCTCTCCACTTGGAATTTCTTCTAGATTGTCGCCATTAACCTACAAATACAATTCTCATTATATAGGTAAATATTATCCTACCTAATAAATGAAAATAAATTTGCCACTTGTCCTATTCTCCTTCAACTTGTCGCATGTCATTTAGTAGGCATTTTTAATTTATTTTTTTACACTTGTCATTTTATGGTAATTTCCTTTTTCATTTAATTGCCACATCATTAAAGATGTTGGAGAAGAGCAAGTTCTCTGTAAAAGCAAAGTGATGTGTCACTTTTTTTTTGTTGAGAAAAGGAAAGAAATGTGAGAACAATGAAGATGTTATCATGCAAAAATTATAACAAGCACATATTGAGTTGTTTGAAAGTTTGTGCTCATGCTTGATTCATATTTATATTTATGGCACAACTAAACAATGCTTGATTTTAAAGGAAACATGTAAAGTTGTAAACGAAACAAAAAAATTTCATATTTTTTGAAAGATAGGAATGATAGAGCAAGCGTTTTATTTTTCATATAAGTTGTACCTTCATGTAGATTTTGATCATTTAAATATGATTTTTATGTCTTCGGTTTTTTATCTTTCTTTTATAAGTTAGTAAGCATTTTAATGATTGTTAATCAACAATATTGGGTTGATTAAAAAATTTATAACCAAATAAAAAATTTAGTTACTTTATAAAGGGTTTCGTTAAAATGGGCTAATTTTTTTAAGTTAGTTTTTGAATTTAAATATTTATTTTGCAAGTTTTCATACATTTTCTATCCCATAATAGCACTCAAGTTCCACTACCCATGTGGACAATATACTTTAGTTCCATATTGCTTTCGTCAGTAGAGAAATATAAATAATTATTTTAGCTGTCATTTTCTATATTCTAAAAAATAGAAGGTTTATTTTTTTATAATCTTAAAAATCCAAATATAAAGGTTGCTTTGGTTTTTCTTTGTTTTAAGCATTTATTTTCGCCACCACTTTGTATATATTTAAAAATGTTTGACATTTACAATCTTTATATTTAACTTTTGTTTTAATCAATTATAATCAGATACTTTCAAATTGGGATCATATTCTTTGAGAAGAGATGATAGTTACCTTTGTGAAACTACCACCTGGAGCTAACTGAATTTCATCCTTCATAGGCACTTGAAGGCTACCATATGTCTAGATTGCAATGTAAAATAAGGAAACAAACATTAGATAATATATAACAGAACAGATAAATAGATAACAATAGCAAAAAAGAGTTTGATTACCCTCCATGTTCGCTTCGAACCTGAACCACAACCACTAACAAGAGCTTCTCTCTCAAGACGTAACATATAAACCTTTTTGGAATCCTTTGTCTTAGAGAAAACCTCTGTGTACCTACAATAAGATAGCAACTAGAAATGTCAGATACGAAAATTGATTAAATAAGAGTGAAAAATGTCATTATGCCTTCACAACATTAAAATTAAGAAGAATCAATTAAATTAGAAAAAAAAAAGTAAGAATGGTGATATATACTTGATGCAGTTGTCATGAACACCAGCACGAGATTTAACATTGCTAGTTCCCTATTTTGAGCTTCCATAGAACTTCCCAAATGCTTCTGTTAGTTGCAAATAAGAAACAATATAATAAAGGGCTTTTGGTTGGTTTATATGAATGCATGCAATTTATAAAAGGAATTGTAAAATACAGGGGACTTACATCAGCGTGTACAGAGCTCAAGACCTTGAAACTGGAAAGATTGTTGCTTTAAAGAAGGTAAGGTTCACTAAATGAGGTACACTAAATGACCATCTTACCCTTACTTTCCAAAAGACAAATTCCACAATGCTCATCAATTTTGACTTGAAAGGATAAAAAATAAGGGAAAATAGGTTTTATCCAAGTTATAAAATTTGAAGTATTTAGACACAAATCTATTGTTATATCATAGGTTGAAATTTGAAAAAAGATAAAATCATACCATCTGCATTCTGTGGATTCAATAGAATCTACAAGTATAGCTGATATTCTTCTCCATTTATGACAATCATCACAACACACCCAAGCACTTCTTCTTCTTCTTCCAACATCTGCAGATAATAAATCTAACATTGGCTTTTTTCCAGAAGCTCTTCTGCTCTTTCTTGTAGCCAAGTTGATTCATTGTAACCTTTCAGGTACTTCTCCAAGTTGATTAACATTTGATATTTTGCACATAGTTATAATCTCTCACTTCAGAGGATTCAGTTAATACAATGTATCAGTTAAACAATCCGACTGCATAGTAGATACAAGTTCATTAAAGTCACATGGGGTGTCTTCTGCATCTTCTGGAAATATCTCAGAATCTTGACTTATCATCAATGATCTGTGTATAATGTTAAAACCCTTCAATTGGTTCAAGTAAGAATGACCCCATTTTGTTGTTGTTCACCATTTAGTTCTGTTTGAAAATAAAAGTCGTAGTAATTTAGACCATGAGAAATCATATTCATTGCAAGTAGAGACAGATACATAACAGATACATGTATAAGAAAGTTTACACAACAAGATTTCCAATATTTGAAAGCCCCAATTGATAAATAAAACTGCAGAAAAATGCCAAAATCAAGTATCAAGATTATTATGCTTAACTATTAAGGTGAAATTGATAAAGGGTTCTCTAAAACCGAAGCAAAGACGAAAACTAGCCAAAATAAACACACAAACCTGTCAAATGAAGTCACGCCACTGTTAGTTTGATAGGAGTCGGAATTGAAGGCATCATGACGTCATCGATCGGCGATGCTCATGGATGGTCTGGTGGTCGGACGGAGAGAATAGAGATGAAGGAGGGTAGGAAGCGAGATCTAGGGTTCGAGTGTGAGAGAGAACCATTATTGCATCGCCAATGATCAGATTTCATTAGACGCACTCCAAACTCAACCTGAAATCGAATCCTTCGAAGGCACCGGTGGAATTACATGTTTGCCCTAGATCCTGAACTCCCACCGGGTTTCTTCCTGGACTTCATGCTCTTTCATAGGTCGACGTTCTTCCCTTTGCCACTCTGATTACGCAGACGTACCTGCGAGATTCGAGAAAATTTCAGTCTCGAGTGATTCAGAAGTGGGACCACCGGTAGAGGAAAAATCATCGAGCGTTTCTTTCATTTTGAAGGAGAAGGTTAGGGGCAGCGGTGCGTAGGATCTGAGTGGGTACAGAGGGATTGGCGTTCCGATCTTGAACCGGTATCTTGAGATGGCGGAAGTGTGTGCTTAGGTTTCTAGATGCACTCCAAACTCTTAAAGCTTATCGGGTTCGATATTGGTGGTGGCAGCTTAGGGCTTAGAGAGAGAGAGAGAGAGAGAGTATAGAGGTAAAGGAAGACGAGCCAATTCAATAAGATGTGCTGATTCAAAAGGATTATTAGGGTTCTATTGTAGGATTCTAGTGTGGATTGAATTTTTAAGGCTCAATGGCGGTCGCAGTGGCGATGGCTTAGGGTTTACAGAGAGAAGGAAGGAGTGAATGAAAAGGGAGATACTGAGGAGAGAGGGTAGAAGCGGGGTTCTTCAAAATTTTAGAATTTCAGACGATTTCGTTTTCCCCCTTTAAAAACGCACGTTTAGGCAAAAAAAATATATATATAAAGTGACACATTTAGAGGACGCACACTTTATGAAAGGCGCCCTCCGCATTTCTGTTTTTTCTTTCCTTACACTAATTTTAGGGCACGCACAAATGCGTGTCCACTATCCTTCAAATTTTGCAAAATTGACATTATTTTTTAAGGCACACACCAATGCACGTCCTCTATCAGCGAGTGTCATTGTTTGCGCATCATTAAAGGGCTGTTTTCTAGTAGTGTGCGCTGTTAGCAAGCATTAGAGTATCAGTTTGAGAGGGTGACTTGGAGGATTTGGGACGATTCTTAAGGAAATTATGGATAAGTGTGGAAGGTAGTATTAGGCTCATACTATTGAAAGCACCAGATCAATACTCGAATCGGGGAGAGTCTTGGAAAAATCTAAGAAGCCTGTGGGATAAGGATTCTTAGGTATATTTGGATCTCTTGCATGTTGTTTCGGTATGGTATTGAGCACTCAAGGAGGTGGACCAAGTTGTGGTTCTGGTTGTGGTTTTGGCTTAGGTGCAGGTGCTGGGCCAATTAGCAAACAGTTGTGGGGTTTCATCTCATCGAAAATTTCTCACAGTATTTTGGAGATCTTGGATGAGCGCTTGGGCGCGTTCCATGTTGAGGTTATGGCTATTGTAGGAGCTTGCACTCTTTCTTTTCGGGAGTTCCGTGCTTGTGGAGTTCTTGCATTCCATGGGGAGAGGGGCCCGATTGTCGGTAGGAGGTGGTTAGCGGATATGACTAATGCGTTCCGGATGAGTTTCTGCCCCAAGGAGGCGAAGTTCAGTTATGCTTCCTGTCTATTGCAGAACATGGCATGAGATTTGTGGGAAGAGGTTAGTAGTGAGTTAGGTGGTGATGTTGTAGATGCTATGTCATGGGATGACTTCTCGACTAGGTTTTGAGCTGAGTTTGTGCTGGCGATGGAGGTGCAGCAGTTGGCGCGAGGGTTTCTGGATCTTCGCCACGCCACTGGGATTCTGGAAGAGATCACTTCCATATTTCGAGAGATAGATTTATTGGTACCGCTATACGCAGTAGATGAGGAAAATAAGAAGGTTAGGTACCATGATATGCTATGGGATGAAGGAGTTTATGAGTATTTCAGGGTGCGAGACCCTGAATGATATGGTTTCTAGAGCCCGAGAACAGAAGATCGATCTGGAGCACCTCGGGAAGAGGGGATCAAATCGGGTGCATGTAGTGGAGGGTCCCGGGAAGAGACCCAAGACTTCAAATCACCGTTTAAGAGGCCAACAGGTCCAGGGTCAATGCAACACATGCAGAAAACCGCACGATGGAGTTTGCCGTTCCAGGTGTTTGGGTTGCTTCAAGTGCGGCAGGGTTGGTCATGTCAGCAGAGAATGTACTGAGGGGGGAAAGCGTGTTAAGCTTCCATTGCGATCAGGTGGGCTACAAGAAGGCCGACTGTCCGATGTTGTCGGGAGGAGAAGTGACTGCGCCTGCTCTGACCACTTTGAGAATCACCGATAGACGAGAGGGTAGCGCAGGAACCCCAACGGAGAAGAGTCGGCTTTGAAGTATCAGAGAGGAGAGGTCAGGACTTCAACAGGCAATGTTGCAGGTATTCATCGTTTGCTTTCTTCTTGATTTTATCAGTATTTATGTTGTTTTGGAATCCAGCACCAGTTTGGGTAAGCGTATCATTGGTTTGTTTCTTTACTTATGATTGTATTATATTTTCAAGAAATATAATATGCCAATTGTTAGGGTTCAGCGGTTGTTATTTCTAGTCTTGGTCGAGATTGGATAAGGAGCATTGGGAGGAAGGTATGTTGTTGGGGTTCAACGGGTTGTTTATCCAGCATCACCAGGAGTCGGTGGTTTTAGCAATTGTGCTTGGGATTTCTTTTGGGGGTGCCATGGGAAGTGGCATATTGATGAGGTCTTGGTTCGAGCATCAGTAACTTGGACTTCAAGATTTGAGTGTGGTATCATTTCAAATCATCTGGGGGTTATCAGTTTCGTTGGGATTCGGGAAGTGTTCACCTGGTCTTTAGGAGTTGTGCGGTCTTTTGGGTTTGGCTAGTGATGGAGCACTAGCATTAGTAAGAATTGGTTGTTAGCAGATCGATCATTAGAGGTTAAGAAGGATTGGGAATCCTTCAATTCTCATGTTTTGTAAGAGCTTAGTCGAACCAAAGTGGGGGAGAATCGTTTAGGTATTCAAGAAAAAAGCAGTTTTGATACTAGGATGAGTTTCGCATCCCCGTCAGGGAGGAAGGCGGCCGAGTGGCCGTCTAGATTAAGGATTGTGTGAGTGGGGAGTTCGGAAAGCTTTCCAACATTTGGTTCGTGCCTTCTTGTCATCAGACAGCAGGCTTTGCGGGACCTAGGTTGGGGTTCCAATCATGATTCAAGTTCGGTTGGGGAGTTTGGTTAGGTGCGTGTTTGAATCTGGATGGTGTTCGGTTAGATAAACTAGCCGTAAGATATTGGGTGGCTGTTGTGGAAGTGTGGAAGTGTTGTAAGACTGCGGGATGACCCATACCATTCACTAGTGTTCAGTTAGTGTGGGAGTGTTGTAAGACTGCGGGTTGGCCGTAGCCTTCACCGATCCCTGTTCAACGGTGAGATTGTGGCAAATATGTGACTTGGTCACGAATATCTTCAGATGGTTTAGGTCAAGGCGGGTCCGTTTGCAAGGCTATGGGAGGGCCACAACATGCTTGGAATCAAGAAACGGTAGGTCGTAGGAGACGGGGAATGATGTAAGACTACAGTTGATCCTGTAGCATTCAACTTAACATTGGGTTTAGTATCTAGATGGTTCGGGTGATTATTTTTGGTCGAAGTTTCCTTTCGGAGGTCACGCGGGGTGACTGTGAGGGTGTTCTTTGGCTCAGCAACCATGCAGGAACCTGGTAATCTAGATAGTTGGCATATAAGTTGGGACCAAGGAAGTCTCGGTTACTTTTTGAAAGCAGGTAGGAGGCAGCGTGATGCTTCGAGCAGTAGTTGTGATTTGGGGGTTCGTGTGTGTGGAATAGCTTGTTAAACGAAAGTGTTAATTCACTTGCAGTAGGATTAAATAATCTCATAGTGATTGATTTAACCCTGTTGCCAGCTCTCGTTTAAGTCTAACCGTTGCAGGGATGAATCTCCTACTTGAAGGATTATCTGAGCCTTCTGTCAAGCATAGGTGTTATGAATCTGGTTATGATCAGTGAATTTGTTATGTTGGTAGCATCAAGATGATTAGGGTTAGAAGTGTATGTTTGGTCTGTTATTCGATCAAGGCTTGGTTTGATAATGTTACAGCATGGGCGGTCTTTCAAGGATTCAGACCAAAATGGATTTCAGGTTTCAGAAAGGTATAAGTGGTTTCCTGCGGAAGCTTAGGGTTTGTGAAATGGAATTTTAGTTTGGGGTCGGTTGTCTTGGGAAGGTCATTTTATGCGTAGAATTTTTGGGTGCTTTCCTCAGGATTGGATATGAGTGTTAGTAAGGAGCGATTTCGAGGACGAAATCTAATTTAAGTAGGGGAGAGTTGTAACACTCAGTTTTAGATTTGCTTCTTTATTCGGGGTTGCAGTCCAATCTTCATTGGTAATGAGGCTTAAGGTCTTGGGAATGGAATAACTTGGCCCTTCTCGGGTATGGGTGTTATGGTCCAAGTGAGCCAAGTGTTCGTTTGTGTCTTCTGGGGACAAAGGTATAACCGTAATTTGATATTCAGTCTTTTATGGATTTTGGGTTTTGTTCGGGAGGTTCGAATATGAAGATGAGTTGTTAGAAGTGTAGATCTTCTCACTACCTTTCCGCAGATATAAAGAATGTAGAAAATAGATAAGGGATGCAAACGTTATGACCATTTGAAGTTAGAGGGGTGTTGGGCCAAAATGGGTACACATGGTGTACAAGGGAGGTACGCGGGCCGTACATGGAAAATGCAAACGCGGGAAGATTTGGGAACGCAAGTCGTTTGTATGAACAGATGGAGACCTTAATTTAGGCTCTTAGACCCTATTTAAACACCTTAAGTCCCAAGTGTTCGCCTCATTCATAGCCTCAAGCCTTAATCTCGAAAACCTAGAGCCTCCTTGTGAGTTGTGAGCTCATTATTTGTGTTTTGGTGTGTGTTTTAAGCTCATTCAAGGAAAAGAAGCTTGGTGCAAGGTGGTGGTTCAAGTAAGAGCTTTTAGATCTTGGTTCTCTGATCCATTTCCAGCACATTTAAGGTATAAAACTCTAACCTTGCTCATTAGAAGCTTAGATCTAACTTTTTATGGATTTTGGTCCCTTTTTGGTCCCATGGTTGACATCTTGTAGTTTTGGTCACTCCAGAAGCTTTGAGTTGCTTCTCCTGGTGTTTATGATGTTTTAGATTCATAAAGTTTTCATCTTTAAATGCTAAGGTTCCTAAACCCTAAGAAAAAACAAAATTGACTCCTCTTTCCTCCTCTCATAATCATCCTCTTGCTAAGTGTGTTTGTGAGCCATTAGAGGTGTGACGCTTGTGACACTATGTTCTCAAAGTTCAGGATCTACAAGGTTTTAGATTGTTATTAGAATATAACAATCAAGGTATGTATTATGATCCCAATTGTGTGAATTTCGATTATTATATATAGGTCTGAGGGTTTCTTGTATTGTGTTCATTGTTTGCATGTTCAATTAGAGAAAACCTAGATCCATTCAGTTTAGGGTTGCATGCACACATAGGAATGTTTATTTTGCTCATAACCCAACAATTTTGGCATTCAAGCTGTTCTGAAATCCAACAACCCTATGTGGCCCTTCAAACCAGATTCCCCGTACCACGATTAGTTAAAAGATATTATAATAACACTTTATATTTTATAATACTTAGCACATATATTATTTATAGGTTCATAATAACGATAATAAACTTAAAACAGAAGCTATACTTAAAGTAGAGTAAGCATAACTTACTTATCAGGGGGTTTGGTTAGGAACTGGGCTCTGCCGGGGCAAAACTTCCGAGCCGAAAGCTCTTCTTCTCGGAGCCTTCTGGCGCTCCGGGACTTGCCTCTTAGCACTTAGGAAGTACTAGGGATTGGGAGGGGTTTAGAGAGATGTGTCAGAGAGAAAGAAAGGCTGAGGTGTGAAGAAATGAGAGAAACCTCGCATCAATTTATAGGGGCTGGATTCGGACTACGTAGGGCGTAACTCGGAGGACGCTACGCGCACGAGGGGGCAATTGTCAGCACCCGAAGCGAAGACCATGGGGAGCAAGCACTGGTCCAGGCTCAACCACGCGTCCCTCCTCGCATCAACATATGCATAACTTCTAAATTCCATAACTTTCGCATGGGACCTCCATTTTTGACGTTCTTTATATCCACACATAGGTGGCGACATAACCGACGACTTTCGTTTAGACTCCATCCGGATAATCTTGACTTTATTTTTAAAGTTATATTTTAACAGGTTTAGACATGTAAAGTCTGTTAAAAAATCATAACTTTGTCATCCGACGTCCATTTTCGTCTGTTTTTATATTGTTTAGTTCTTATTAACAAGATCTTCAATTCTCGTTTAAATTGTGTCGGCTAAAAATCAGTCGATCTTAAATTCGAATTTCGGGTTGTGCATTGCTATGCTAAATTATAGAAAAATCATAACTTACCCATATGAAATTAGATTTGGACGTTTTTTATATGCACACTCTCGGTTTAACGTATACTATGCCTTTCGTTTAGATCGCTAAGGCTAAAATTATTTTATCACAAACTCACTTTTTACGATTCTCGGTGTCTTGTCGGCTTTGCCGCAAAACTTCAACAGGTCATCACTTCTACATTATAAATCGGATTTCAGCGTTCCTTATATCCCTGAAATCCTTGTTACGACTACTTCAACTCTCTTCATAGATATTGGGTTTATCTATAAGTTTGTTTTTTACACTTATTTTTATAATTATTTTATTACATTGTTAATACCAAGTATAATGCACATAAAATCACATAATTCACATAATACTTAAATACTTCCTCCTTATTACTTCAAAATAGGTTACAGCTGTTGACCCTAACTATTACATCATTATAATAATGCTTAGCCTAGAAACACGGGCATTACAATTCTCTCATCCTTAGGATGATTCCGTCCCGGAATCATGCATCAGCAAACATATGTGGATAGCAACTCATCATTGTTAGATTAGGTGTTTAAACCCATAACTATAATTGCTATATACTTGAATTGATAGTAGCACGGTACTTTTGGGTTGCCTTAAACCCTGACAATTAAATAGGATGATTGTTAGAGAGAGAAGAGTGATTTAATAATTTATTACTTGGTTAATAAAGTAATTATAAATCAAAATAAATGATTTATTAATGTATTATTGAAATAATATATTAATTAGAAATCATATTGTTTAATTAATATTTAATCAAAAAATAATTTGGAATTAATTTTGGGGTTAAAGGGATTAATTAAAACCGCAGGGACTAAAGGTGACAATGTTCACTAGTTGAGCATTGGGCAATTCTAGAACCTCCCTAAAGAGGGTCGAACGAAATCTAGAGTGCTCCTAGGGTTTCCTTGGGCTCTAAGGATGTCTTGGATGCCTTAGGGAGGAAGTTAAAGGATTAGGGTTATCTTGGAGATACTTGCCTAATCCAATACCTTCCTAACACCTATATAAACCCTCCTTAGGGTTGAATTTCTCGAATGACTCTTCTAAGAGCCTAAGGGTTGAAATTTCTATTCTATTACTCTCTCTCTCTCTCTCTAAAGTTTTCCTTGGTTGCTTGAGTTTGTTTGTGAACCATTAGAGGCGCGACACTTGTGGCGCTTGCTACCAAAGGTCTTTCAAGCAAGGATTCAAGATTGTTTACAATAATAACAATCTAAAAGGTATGTATCACAACCCTTCTTATGTGATTTTAGATGGTTATCCATAGATCTAGGGTTTATACTTTGTTATTATTGTATGTTCAATTAGAGAAAACGTAGATCTTCAATTAGGGTTGCATGCACACATAGGATTGTATGTTTTGCTCAAAACTCTTCAGTGTACCAAATCCTGGGTTTAGTTTTCTATTGAATTGATACTAATATGAACTTGAACAAGGAGGAGAAAACAGAATTGCCATTTTTTTCTTCGAACTCGACGTGTTGGACTGTAACACGGCGTGTTGGTCCTCCAACTCGGTGTGTTTGCGCGTCAGATCCTGATTTCGGATTTTCTTGCCTAACTTGATTTATTTGGTAATTGTCTTTTATTAAATCTATCATAATCCGATTTTTGTAATATTAGATAATTAAATAAGACCTAAATGTTAGGAGATAATTATGAAACGGATAATGTTGGTTATTATAATTATCCTTATGGATATGATTAATAATTTAATTAATTGTTTAATTTAAGGATAACTAATATATCCATAATTGGTTACTAAATAATTAATTTGATTATTAATTGGACTTAATAATTAATGTTAATTTTACAGTTGTTTGAGATTTAAATTAAAAGTTTAATTTCTAAAATTTAAAATGTAAACCTAAATTACATATTTATGGATCTTATTATTAATTTAATTAATTGATTAGTTAAAGGATAATTAATAAATCCATAATTAGTTTAAATTTAATTAAGTTAAAAGGTTTGATTTATTAAAGTATTAAACCCTTGCTATTTTAAAATGTTTTAAAATGCACCTTATATATATTATAAAATCAAATGTTTAATATTATATATGTATAAGAAAAGTCATTTTTACCGTTAGTAGGTCTCATTCACGAAGCTGGCCTATAAGGGGGTATAAGAAAATTTCCTATAAAATGGCGAATGAATGGGTGTCCACTCTCACCCACCGCTTCCTTGACTAGTGGAGGATCGTTAGCCGAACGGGTTCGATAGGACAAAATAATTCTCATTAATAAGTATAATGAATTATCAAGTAACCAAATCATTTTTCTAAAAATCTCACTCTTATTTACTTTAGGAAGAATGTGAATTTAATGTTAACCCATGAAATTGCACAATGCACCTTATTGGTCGTTAGTGGAGCATGTGAGGTTAACCGGCACACTAATATGGGACTAATATTGTTGGCAATGGGTGTCTCGTAAATTATCATTGAATTAATGGAGCGCGTGTCGTTGACCTACATGTTAATTTCAGATGATAAATGGCATCGAGAGTACCAAGCTAATTTGCATGGTTATTTCCATCACATTTGTGATCCTTGGCATCCCAGTCAAAAAGTGAGAACATAATCGAGATTAAACATGTCATTGAATAGTTCAGTGAATCTCAAAAAATCTAGGAGTTTCATAAGATTAAAATTGGTAAATGCCTTACCTACCTAAAATAGATTTGAATTTGATTACAACATCCCTCTTCATAACTCGAATCGAAAATATGGATCCTAACCTTAATTTAAATTTTTCGGTTGATAATTAAGGATTAAAATCAACTAACTTGAATTCTCTTTTCTCCCTTTATAGATGTTGAGTTGAGACAAAAATGGTTCACCTCGTTCTTCTAGAAATGTTTTTCCCTTATCTGAAGATGATCTTCCACATGTTGATAAAGGTGAAAGAATGTTCCCTTCTACAAGCATTGGTGGAACTGGAAATCATGCTTCTCCAATTCTTCCTCCACATCCTCTAATAATTCTCCTTGAGCTATGTTTTCTTCAAGCTGAAAAATATGAAGTCACTCAAGCCCTATTGGCTAGTAAACATCAAGATGGACAATCTGTATGTGCGCATGTTCTGAAAATGAAATCACACATTGACAGATTAGGGATATTAGGTGTCGTTTTCCCAAGAGAGTTGGGCATTGATTTGGCTTTACTTTCGCTTCCTGACTCATGTGGTCAGTTCATTAAAGACTTATATGAGATGGACCACGACGTGACCCTAATTGAATGACATATTTTTTGATTTTTGTTGAAGCATAAATGTTTAAGAGTACAAATCAAGCGAATATGTTTGAAGGATATGTCTCCCAAGTTTCCATGGACATTGAAAATGGCAACATTGGTAGTCCAGAAAAGGTTTCTCTTCCCAACGGAAAGGGATCGGCTAAGGTCAAACCGTTTTCTAATCCAAAGATAGTCCCATGTGCTAATCCTAAAAGGTCCATATGTTTTTATTGCCAATTAAAGGGGCATTGGATATGAAGCTGCCCAAAATACCTGAAAGATCTCAGAGATGGTAAAGTGAAGTCGTACGAGTCTACTTCAGGCACATCCACTATCTAACTCTACTTTATTAAGTTCCTATTCATAGATTCTTAATACATGATGTAATAGTCACATTTTGATGTTTTTGCAGGATCTAAGAGAAAGAAGAAATCTTGAGAAAAGTAAGTTGAATCTGATCGTGAGAGATGGATTTCGGTCGCATGGTTCGATGATCAGATTTTGGAAGCTACTACATAGGAGTTATGATATATTAATAGATTGCTTAGGAAATATCTAGAAATATATGTTTCATATTTTTGCATTGTAAGGACAAAATTTTCCGCATATTATCAATAAAGTGAAATTTTGATTTATTTACGTTGTATTTCCTTGTAATGGCATTTATTAGAATTGGTGAATATATTTCTATTATTAGCAATGTTGAATATGGATTTGATTCTTAATTATGTCGTTTATGGAAATGTCATAATCAACCAAGTGAAAAAGAATTCTCATCACCCCAGTTTCAATTTGATAGAAACTTGGAGTCATACAATTTGTATTGTGTGATGTATTAGAATCTTGATCATTGGAAGATCATGACTAATTCGTTGATCACATATTTATGTGAGTCAAGTGAAGGACTAAAGGATCTGTTCACATTGATGTGGACTATTTAGATCCACCACAAAGAACGATAACACTATTCGTCATGGTTTACCAATGTTTCAGTGAAAATGGTTGTGTTTATAAGATTAAGCAGAATTCTAACACTTTGAAAAGTTTTCTAAGTGTAATAGAACGAATAAGAAGAATCTGTTAGGCATAGACATAAAGGTTTCCCCAATTTGAAAGAAAGGAGAGTACTTTAGTATCATGTTTTATGATCATCTTAATGATTATGGAACTATGTCACAATTGATCCTCTAAGGACATCCTAGTGCATTTGTATAACTAAGAAGAGGAATCGAATATTGGTTAAATGGATTAATCGAGAGATGAGTCATACTTCATTTCCAATCAAGTTCTAGAGTCATACTATAGTTACTTCAAATCGTATTTTGAAGCTTATTTCAAACTAAGTAGGTTAGAACACCTCATGAAATGTGGAGTAATAATGTTTTCTTACTCTGGCACATTTGAAATTGATAGTTGTGATGTTTTGGATTTACAAACAAAGGATGAACTAAGACCAATTCAATGAAGTGTTTTATTGACAAGAATACACACTAACTTTTAAATATTCGTTTTGCTCGTCAAGGAATGCTCCTTAAGAGAGAAACTTATATGTCAAGAAGTCAGCGGGAGTCTTATTGATCTTGAAAAGTTTCAGGAATCAATCGAGAATAAACCTTTTAGTTATCAGTAGCACACGACCTAAGGTTGATAACCAATCGTGTTCAATTGACACATTCTTGTTTCTATGCACCTTCCTGTTGTGTTGGCAATGCTTATGAGTTTTATGGTTCTCATTCAACTACAAAAGGCAGAGCATGTTGGTTAGTGATAGTACATTGGTCGATATAGGTGATCTGCTTAACAACACAGAAGCACTGGAAGGCCCTCGTGCTACCAGAGGGCAAGAAATTAAGAACAAGTAAGTTCAGTCCATTAAAGGAAAAACCTAAAATTGATTTTGGTTTTGTCCTCTACCTTATCTTATGATTGGAGGTTGGAATTGATAAATTCACATGGATAGGAACGCATACACCATAAAATCTAGGTGGCAAAAGGTTTCGCTCTAATTCATGAGAATGATTATGAGGAATCACTTTAGCTAGTAGATTTTAAAGATTTGATAAATATAATTATGATTAATGGTTGTGATAATTGCATTCTCAAATTCGCAATATGATTACGACACCTCTTTTCATAGTTCGAATTGTGAGAAATGGCAAGAAATAGTTTGAACGTTCATGCGTTATTGTTATAAGTTATGAAATGGTTTAAACACACACATATGCTATCTAATGAAGGTGTATGAGCTTGAGAAGTCTAGTTGAAGACTTATCGAAGCATTACGTATCAAAAATATGCACTTCAGTAAAAAGTAAAAAAGTATTGATTTTTGGAAGTCCGGTTGATTTCTAGGTATATGTCAAAGCTAGTGGGAGCATAATTTTCATGCAGATAGAAGCATAATTGTTATGCTAGTAGAAGCATAATTAGTATGCTAAGTGTTGCAAGTTGGCAATACTATTTATAGGAAACAAAGTTTTCAAATTTGCAAAATTGCAAAGTTGCAAAGTTTTGGAATTGTTTCGCTACAAAAGGATTTAGGGGAGAGGACACTTATACTTCATTTCAAATCTAAAAGTTTAGTTTGAAGGAATTAATAGAACTTGGTCATGGGCATATATGAACATCAAAGGAAATTAGATATATGGAAATATTATAGCAAGAGACTGTCAAGTCTTTGTGTAAGACACTATGTATCGAATTACATATGCTTCATATATAGGATCGATTACATATGTTATAATATTCACTTGTTCTGATTTTTCCAAATGCCTAGGGCATTGAGAGGGAAAAAGGACTAGAACAATATGTGACTAAAGTTGTTAAAAAACTATCAAGAACAGTCTGAGATTTACCAAAAGATTGGTTGCTTATAGACAGTTGGAAGTATAGTATTTGTACAGACCATATTGACATAATTCTGGGTGGAGGTGACTCTTACTCAGAATTAATGGTCATATGGGAATATGGAAATGTTTCCATAATGTGATTTGATGGTTATTCAAATCTACATGTGAGTTAGAAACCTTAACACAAGGAAGATGTTCAAGGAGTCACCTTGAATTTGATACTTCATCGCCATGAAATTTTTTCAGTAACAAAGTTTCAATGGAGCATTTTGTGACATCGTTGGCTAAGTCTCGGTGACTTTAACACCACTTCATCATAGAAGGATATTACATGCAAGGTTAGACTCTAACACATTTAGTGGTGACAAGAATTTGTAATTCTTACACTTGTAATAAGAATTTGGAATTGTGAAATAAGCATCGTTGGAATTATGTCCAATTGATCTGTTCACAAAGGAAGGACTATAGAGATTATAACATGGCATGACTGATGTTTAATTCAAGCATTTAGTTGATTAATCGAAACATTATACAATTAATAAAGTCTAATTAATATGGTGATTAAATAATAAGTTTTTTATTTATATTCAATAGTTTTGAGACTAGAGTTAATTACGTTATTATTGTGTTTCATTTTGCATGTTTTACTTCCCGCATAATTGGATTATTCAGACTTCACAATCGATCATACTTTTGGAAGTAACTAGTGAATTAAGACTATCATGAATCATATTGTAGATTGTTTAAGAGGTTAGACATAGCAATGGTTTGCTGTAGTATTCATGAGTACTTTTGAAATGGGGATTTAAGTATCGGATAAACCCACGCTCATAGAACTACTTCATAGATTTTATCATGAGTAATTTTGAGACGATAATATCTTATATTCTTGAAATAGAGATATATGAGTTGTTGTTTACGAGTTAATTGTGCATTGATAATATGTAAACACGTCAGTAACTTGATGTTATAAAACGTATTGTTGTGCATGATTTGACGAGTAAATAGTACAAGAATATAAGTTGAAGTTTATCCATTCCTTTTGCCCTAACAGTAAAAATGATATTTGTGGTCCCCTCGATGATTTGATGATGACATCTAAAGCGCTTGGCCAAGCCTGGACTGAATTGATGTGTTCACTTAGTAGTCTGATACCAGTCGTCATAAATCAGAAATCGGGAAACAAATCTTGGACAGAGAGATTGATTATAATACATGTCTCCTGTCCATACGATATCTTGTAGAACTAAGAAATATTTGATCACTTATCTCAGGACACGTTACTAACTAGGTCAAAGTTCGACAGCGGCTTTTGGTAGCTACAATTTGCTAGTCGATTTAGTAGTTATACTAGCAGTTATAGGTATTAGACTTATCCAAGTAGGAGACTGTTGGATTAGGAGTCGAATCTCATAACTATAATCGGTATATACTTGAATTGATAGTAGCACAGTCCTTTGGGTTGCCTTCAAACCTGACAATTGAATAGGATGATTGTTAGAGAGAGAAGAGTGATTTATTAATTTATTACTTGGTTAATAAATTAATTAGAAATAAAAATAAATAATTTATTAATGTATTATTAAAATAAAATATTAATTAGAGATCATATTGTTTAATTAGTATTTATCAGAAATTAATTTGGAATTAATTTTTAGGTTAAAAGAAATAATTAAAACGGCAGGGACTAAAGGTGACAATGTTCAATAGTTGAGCATTGGGCAATTCTAGAACCTCCCTAAAGAGGGGGGAACGAAATCTAGAGTGCTCATAGGGTTTCCTTGGGCTCTAAGGGTGCCTTGGATGCCTTAAGGAGAAAGCTAAGGGATTAGGGTTATCTTGGAGATATCTGCCTAATCCAATACCTTCCTAACACCTATATAAACCCTCCTTAGGATTGAATTTCAGGAATGACTCTTCTAAGAGCCTAAGGGCCGAAATTTCTCTTCTATTACTATATATATACATATATATATATATATATATATATATATATATATATATATATTGATTGAGTTTGTTGGTGAACCACTAGAGGCGCGACGCTTGTGGCGCTTGCTGCCAAAGGTCTTTGAAACAAGGATTCAAGATTGTTTGCAGTAACAATCTAAAAGGTATGTATCATAACCCTTCTTGTGTGATTTTTGATTATTATCCACATATCTAGGGTTTATACTTTGTTGTTCATTATTTTATGTTCAATTAGAGAAAACGTATATCTTCAATTAGGGTTGCATGCACACATGGGATGGTATGTTTTTCTCAAAACCCATCAATCATGTCACCCTCTATTTTCCAGGTGAGGTTCGGCCCATTCGTATGTTTCCATTGCACTAGCACCAAGACGACCATCTTCCATCGTAATTTCTTCGTCTTATAGTCAACAATTGTTTCAGACTCTTCAATTAGCCTCTTATTTTCATCCATCCTTAACTTCGAAAGTAGAATTATATCGGGAACTTCTCCCGTAAACTTCCTCAAATAACACACATGGAAGTGTTATGAATACCATCTAGTTCTTCTGGTAATTCCAACTTGTAAGCTTGGTTCCCAATTCTCTGAAGAACCTTGAATGGCCGAATAAACCTTGGACTCGACTTTCCTCTCTTTTGAAATCTTATATGTCCCTTCCATGGTCAAACATTGAGCAATACCGAATCTCCAACTTCGAATTTGATCGGTCGTCGCTTATTGTCAGCATAGCTCTTTTGGCGATCTTGAGTCGTTATCATCCCTTCTCTAATCACTTTTAACTTTTCAGCAGTATGCTAGACTATCTTGAGGCCCATAAATTGCTTTTCTCCAGCCTCAAGCCAACAAGACGGCGTACAACACTTCTGATCGTACAAGGCTTGACAAGGTGCCATCTTAATGCTTGAATGAAAACTATTGTTGTAGGAAAAGTCTACTGGGGGTAAATGCTCATCCCAATTACCTTGAAACTATAGGGTACATGCCTTTATCATATCTTCCAGTGTTTGAATCGTTCTTTCACTCTGACCATCCTTCTACAGATGGTAAGTTGTACTTAATCGCAACTTTGTACCCATTTCCTCTTGTATACTTCTCCAAAACCATGATGTGAAACGACTATCATGATGATACAATCGTTAAAGAAAAACCATGAAGTCTTACTACCTCTTTCACGTAAGCATTTGCAAGCTTATCCATAAACCATCTCTCATCGGCTACTATGAAGTGTGCACTCTTTGTGAATCGATCCTCGACTACCCAAATCATGTCGTGACCGTTCTTTGTCTTGGGCAGTTTAGTCACAAAATCGATGGTGATGTCTTCCCATTTACCCATGGTTATAGGTAAAGGTTCCAAACACCCGTACGGTTTCTGATGTTGTGCTTTAACTCTCACACATTTTACAAAATTTGCCACATACTTTGCAACATCAAGCTTCATCGTCGGTCACCAGTAGTAAGGTTTCAGATTCATATACATCTTAGTGTTGCCGGGATGAATCGAATACATGGTCTTGTGAGCTTCCTCCATCAGAAGATCTATCATTCCTCCCATCTTAGGTACCTAAATCCTATCTTGGAATACCTTCAATATTTAATTATTTATACTGAATACCAACATTTTGCCTAAACGTTCTTCCTTTCGGTCATTTTTCTCCAGTATTCTTCCTGAGCTTTCTTAATGCTTTGACAATCTATGAGACAACTTCTATTCTTAACGCCTGTGGCCTCTTCCTTTCCAGGTTTACTTTCGACTTAAAGCATCAGCTATGACATTTGCTTTACCAAGGTCGTAAAGTATCTCACAGTCGTAATCCATGAGCAACTTTAACCAGCATCATTGTCTCATATTCAATTATTTTTTTTATCAAAGAGATACTAGAGACTTTTATAAACAGTGAAGAGTTTGCACTTTGTGTCGTAAAGATAACGCCTCCATATCTGTAATGCAAATACTACCGCTGCCAACTCCATATCATGAGTAGGGTAGTTCTTCTCATGCTCTTTCAATTGTCGGGATACATATGCAATCACCTTGTGTCTCTAGGTCAAAACACAACCTAACCCAACTCCAGATGTATCATTATAGACTGACAAGTCTTCAACTCCGTCAGGTAAAGAAAGAATTAGTGCTTCACACAACTTCTTCTTTAATTTCTCGAATGCTTCTTCATGTATCTCACTCCATGTATATGTAGCTCCTTTATGGGTCAAAGCTGTCAATGGATCAGTTGTCAAAGAAAAGCCTTGGATAAACCTTCGGTAATAGCTGACTAATCCTTTAAAGCTTCAAATCTCAATGGGACTTTTCGGTCCTTCCCATTTCATCACAGCTTTAATCTTTGTTGGGTCAACCATTATTCCCTTTTGGTTAACCACGTGACCCAAGAATTAGACTTCTCGAATCCAAAAATCACATTTGGAGAACTTTGCATATAGTTTCTCTATCTTCAGAACTTTTAAAACCTCTCGCAAGTGCTTGCCATGCTCCTGCTGGCTCTTTGAGTAAATCAAAATGTCATCTATGAACACTATCACAGATTTATCGAGGAATGGTTTGCAAACCCTGTACATCAAATCTGTAAATGTTGCTGGAAGATTGGTTAGTGCAAATGACATAACCAAGAACTCATAGTGTTTGTATCTTGTTTTGAATGCGGTCTTCTCAATATCTTGTTCTCTAACCTTCAACTGATGATATCCTGACCTAAGATCGATCTTTGAGAAATAGCTCGAACCTTGCAGTTGACCGAACATGTCATCAGTCCTTGGGAATGGGTATTTGTTCTTTATTGTTGCCTTTTTCAGCTCTCTATAGTCTATGCACATCCTCATGCTTCCATCCTTCTTCTTTACAAATAACATCGGAGCTCCCTAGGCTGATGAACTAGGTCTAATGAAACCGTTGTCCAACAACTCCTGAAGTTGCATCATAAGCTTCTTCATCTTTGTCGGTGCTAACCAATATGGTGCTTTCGCTATTGGTGTTGATCCTGGAAACAAGTCTATTCGAAACTCTACTTGTCTATCAGGGGGCAATCCATGAAGATCTTTGGAAAAGACTTCCGGATACTCACACACCACTGGTACTCTTTGTATCTCCTTTTTCGCCTTCTTTTCATCAATTACAAATGCCAAGTATGATGTGCATCCTTTGGATAAACACTTTCTAGCTTTCATCAGGGAAAAGATTCTAGAATTTACTCTACGTTTGTCCCCGTACACCATAAATGACTGTTTTCCAGGTGGGTTTACTCTCACCATCTTCTTCCTGTATAGTATCTCGTCATTGTTCGCACTAAGCCAAACCATTACCAATACGATGTCGAAACTGTTTAACTCAATGGGCAAGAACCCCTCATCGAATTTATTCACGTTTAAGTTGATGACAATGTTTTTAATGCAATCGCTAACAGTTTTGAATTTGCCACTAGAAACTTCTATAACTAGAGCGCTATCAAGTTTATCTACAGGCAATGCTAGTCTTCCACCAAACTTATGCGATATAAAGGAGGAATTGTTCCAGAGTCAAACAATATATTGGCAGGTAATCCATTTACAAGAAAGGTACCTGAAGTGACATCCGCTTTATCCCTTGCTGCTTCTAGGGTCATCTGGAATGCTCTTGCCTTTGGCCTTGGTGGAACATTAGGCCTTGCTGCCTCTTTATTCATTGGTCAGTCCCTAGAAATATGCCCTTCTTCGTTACATCCGAAACACACATTCTTTTTGAATGTACACTCACTAGCATAATGCCCAGACTTTCCACACTTGAAACATGTTACCTCCTCACTACATTTTCCAAGGTGCTTCTTTTTGCACTTATCGCACCATCTTGATTCACCTCCTCCTCCGAACTTCTTCGAATCAGACTTTGATAATTTACTTTTCTTGTTGGAACTTGAAGACCCATCAAACTTATTTTCTCTCCAACCTCAGCTCTCTAGACCCTTTTCTCTTATCCGGGTCACAACTCACAACATTCTTAGCTGCCCAGATGGCAGCTTTCAAAGTGGTTTCTTGCTTGACCATCGGACCAAGCTTCATCTTCTTCGTAAAACTTGCAGCGTACTCGGTGACGCTCATTCTTCCGTTCTTCAGGTTATGAAATTCGTTGTTGATCTCCAGCAGATCCTACTCAAAGCAGTGCTATATTTTCAGTTGCACCAAAAAGTCTTCCCAACATATCTTTCTAGCTTTTCCCTTGGGCATGGTATCAACTAGTATCTTTCACCAGCTCAGTACTCCTGACTTTAATAACGTAACCATGAGGGTGGTTTTATGTTTGTTGTTGCAGTCGTGACTTTCAAACATGATTTCCAACTCGGAGATCCAATCCATGACTTCCACCGGTGTTGGGCTGCCAGAAAGACTCGGTGGTTTGGATGCCATGAAATCCTTGTACTTACACACATGTCCATCATTTCCTCTACTGGGTTGGTTTCTTCTACCCATTCGTGGCTTAGCTTGACTGACATTCTGACTATAGTTTCCTTCATCTGATAGTTCATGTTGTATGATGGGTATAGTAGCTTCATCCCTATCATGCAAAATTTGTCTCATCTCCTATCTTTTTTCGGCCATCATAGCCCTAATCATTGCTAGGACTCCTGCCATAAACTTTTTATTACATGCTGCAGCCGTTTGGTCCCCTTCTTCTGCTACAGAAGGTTGCAGAGGTGGTCTGCAGACTTCATATGTTTTTGCTTCGAAAAAAACAAACTACACCTTATTATTTAGTTATTCAAACAGAAATGTATTAATATCATATAATAACAATTCCAGATTTTGTAACATCCCGAAAATTTCAACAAATTTTAAACATTTCAAAACAATCCTTTTACTAATAAAATGTTTACAAAAATAGTGTTCTCAAACATTAATTGAAAATTAGGGTTTCCTAAGATCCAATCTGCTGTAGAACCAAGGATGTGTACGGTCACGCCTTCGCCTTGCCACACTGATCATCTGAAGAACCCGAAATCATAAACAAAACTGTAAGCACAATGCTTAGTGAGTTTCCCCCAAAGTAGCACCACACAAACAAAGCATAAGCACAAATACTCATGCCTGGCCCAATCAACCTCGGGATGGAATAACAATATGTCGGGTCCAATCAACTATCGATTTGGAATACCCAGGGTTTGATGGCCTACCGCCTCAACCCTACCACTCCTCCTGAGTCTCTGTGCCTACAGCTTATAGTTAGCCCGCATCGGGTATCTTGGCCTAACGCACAAAGTAGGACCGACTCAACCAAACCAACACAATATGACGACAAATAAACCATCATGATCAAGTAGGCACATAATACAGGCAAAAAAACAATCATACAACTCACTACTGCCTACTAATCCTCTCGCAACATACAGTCCCGCTACCAGCTAACCCCCATAAAATGTGTAACCATAAGTAACCAGAAGTGAGATAGCCACCCAAATAGATAGTCCTACTCTAGAGCCACAACCATGTTGGATTAGGTGTCTAAGTTCATAATTATTTATGTAGTGTACTCGACCCGATTGACATGGTCCATTTGGGTTGCATGGCATCATGACACTTGGATAGACTAAATAAGAGAAAGAACACTTATGGTTTATTAATATATTATAAGTTCTAATATAATAATAATAATAATATTTAATTACTATTGACCAAGAATTAATTTAGAGTTAATGTGGTGATCAAAAGGAGACTAATTAAATATATGGGGTTGATTATGTAAACATCTATTCTTATATAGTGGGTTAATGATCCATGGTTTATTGAATTGGGCTAAAACCCATAATGTGCTTCATGGATAGTCCATGGAGGTTATGAACCCATGGATCATGGAATATAGAAAGCCATGCACATTAGGGTTTACATGGAGTAACCCTAAATGTGGCACACTATATAAGAAGCTCCGTGGCTAGCAAAATCGACACTAAGGATAGAACAAGAGGGTTGGCCGATTTTGAGTGTGTGTGTGTGTGTGTACTTCTCTCAAAGTTATTCCAAGAGTTGTGGTGTTGTGTGAAACACTTGAGGCATCACATTTGGGGTGCTAAGCTCACAAGGTTCTCAAGGAATCCAAGCAACAAGAAAGGTATGTTCTCCTACTAGCTTTTATGTTTCAAGTTCCCCATGTCATGCTAGTTAGGTTAAGAACCTTGGAAAAATCAAATTTGCATGTATCTTAGTAAAACATAGATCCAAGGTTTCTAGGGTTGCATGTACACCTTAGGAGTGTTAGAATGCTCAAAACCCTTCAGTGGTATCGGAGCCTAGGCTTGTTTTCTTGATACTTGATGCAAATTGTTGAAAAAACTCAAGTTTTCTGCATTCTGCTGAGTGAACTCGCCGAGTCCATGGGGGTACTCGACGAGTCCATGTTTTATTTCATCCTACTCGTTGAGTAGGTTCTTGCACTCGACGAGTAGGAGGCCCAGAGTCTAGTTTTTCGAGTTTTGCTGCTGGAAATGGACTAGAAACATTACCCTAAACTGTTTTGGTCTTATAAAACTTGTTTTAGATGGTGTAATGGTTATGCTAATCCATTTACAATGGCTATTATCAAAATTTCAAGTTTTGTATGTGTTATTTATGATTATTGAAACTGTTGATATGAATGTTAATACCTTATGAGTTGAGAAGATCATAGGACTAATTTGAAAATAGTTTGTTAGTTTAATTCTTGATCTTGATGTGTTTTAATGGAATCCATAATTTTTCCTCAAGTTATGGATTACCAAAAGTCACTCCTTTTAAAGTCCATTAATGAACACATAAGTTACATAATATGAAGAGTCTTCATTTTAATAAATCATTAACTCATAAGTTATGAAGTTGAAAAGTTTTGAAAGTTACAAAACTTGCCCTCAAGTTTTGGAACATTTAAAGTCACTTTAGAAAATTGTAGTTCCAACCCCTAGGATTTTAAAAGTTAAAATTCAACTCTTATACTTTATAATATTATAAGTTAATAATAATAACAATAATATATATATATATATGTATAAGAATAAGTCGTTTTACCGTTAGGAGGCCTCATTCACGAAGCCAGTCTATAAGGGGGTATAAGGTTGTTGCTTATAAAATGGCAACTTAATGGGTGTCCACTCCCACCCACCGCTTCCTTGACTGGTGGAGGGTCGTTCGCCGAACGGGTAGGACAATGAATTTAATCCTAATTAAAAGTATAATGATTATAAAGTAACTAAATGTTTTATATCTAATCTAAACTTGTCTTTCTTCTTTTTCGGATGTCTTCCAACAATGTTGCTTCTGGCTCAAACCTTACCGGCTCCTTCTCTCTCATGAACCTTTGTGGGAGAGTCATTTTTGATGGGTCCAACTTCAATGATTGGATCAGGAACATCAGGATGGTCATGCGCTATGAGGACAAGGAATATGTCCTCGACAAGGAGCTGAAGGATCTTGATAAGTCTATTGTTACTCTCGAGGAGATCGCAGACTTTAAGGCACATAAGAGAGATGCTACCAAAGTGGCATGTATCATGTTGGCCACGATGACAGCCGAACTCCAAAAGTCCAATGAGGACTTTTATCCTTTTGAGATGCACCAGGATTTGACGGATAGATACCATCAGAGTGCTCATCAAGAGCGATACGAAATAATCTCCTCCATGATAACAACCCGAATGAAGGATGGTGCACCCATCACGGGCCACATGCAGAAAATGCAAAGGTTTGTGGACCGTCTGTTGAAGCTGAATGTGAACTTTCAGGAGGAGTTGGCAATTGACTCATTTTACACTCTTTTCCTTCTTCTTATGATCAATTCTGAATGACCTGTCACATGAACAAGGAGGAAGTCACACTTAGCAAACTTCAAGGAGTTTTGAAGACCACCGAAACCGGTCTTAAAGGTAAATCGGTTGTTACCACTCCTACTCCTACCGCCGCCCCTGTTCTGGTCATCGGGTAAGGCAAAGAAAAGAAGAGGAAGAGCCCTTCGAAGGGTACCAAGGGAAATTCTCTTGATGGCTCCTCTTCAAGTATAACCAAAGGTGGTTCTGTCACTCCTTTTGCCAACCCTAAAGAGGCTGAATGCTTCTATTGCCACGAAAAGGCGCACTGGGAGCGAAACTGCCCAAAGTACTTGAAAGATGTTAAGGATGGGAAAGTAAAACCCAACCACGCAGGTATTTACTCTATATTGTCTAATAACTCACCCTATTCTAATTCTTGGGTCCTTGATACAGGTTGTGGTATTCACATATGTTCTGATTTGCAGGGACTAAGAAGAAGTGAGAATGTGGAGCATGGGAAGATAAACTTGATAATGGGGAATAGGAAAGCTTCACGTGTCACCAAGATTGGAGTTTATTCTTTGTTGTTAAGTAGTGGGTTAGTGTTAGATTTGAATAAGTGTTGTTACTCATCTGAAATGGCGAGAAATATTATTTCCTTTCATGGTTTGTACAAACAAGGGTTTACCTTTTCGTTTGAAAATGAATGTGGTGGTATTAATGCTTTCTTTAATAATGTTCTTTATTTTAAAGCATTACCTTGTGATGGTGTATATGAAACTGTGTCGGTTATTGATAACCTAGGAAATAATGTGTTGTGTATCGATTCTTCCACTAACTTGGATAAAGCATCATTATGGCATTGTCGTCTTGGACATGTAATCAAGAAACGCATAGAACAACTCCAAAAGGATGGAGTCTTGGAGTCATTTGACCTAAAGTCGGATGATAGTTGTGAATCTTGTTTGCTTGGGAAAATGAAAAAGTCACCCTTCACTGGTACCTATGTTGGGGGTGAGGGTTTGTTGGATCTCATACATACTGATGTGTGTGGACCCTTTAGAACCTCCACAGGGGATGCTAACTACTTATATGTGACTTTTACTGATGATTATAGTAGATATGGATATGTCTACTTAATCGAGCATAAGTCAGAAACCTTTGAAAAGTTCAAGGAGTTTAAACAGGAAGTGGAGAATCAGTTGAGCAGTAACATTAAGATGCTTCGATCCGATCAAGGTGGTGAGTATCTTAGTATAGAGTTCCTTGACTATCTTAAGGAATGTGGGATTGTCTCACAATTGACACCTCCTAGAACACTACAGCTTAATGGTGTGCTTGAGAGGCATAATCGAACCTTGTTGGACATGGTTCGTTCCATGACGAGTCGAGCTTCGCTACCAATCTCATTTTGGGGGTATGCCTTAGAGACTGTCGCCCATATTCTTAATCTAGTCCCTACCAAAAAGGTTGCAACACCTCATGAGATGTGGACTGGGAAAGTTCCCAATTTGGACCACATCAAGATTTGGGGATGCGAGGCTTTTGTGAGGCGCGAGACTTACGATAAGCTCGAACCTCGAAGTGGGAGGTGTATTTTCATCAGCTACCCACATAAATCCTTTGGTTACCTCTTCTATACACCCAGTGATAATGTGATCTTTGTAGCAAGGAGAAGAGTCTTTCACGCGCGCGCGCGAGAGAGAGAGAGAGAGAGAGAGAGAGAGAGAGAGAGTACATATGCCAAGGAAATAGTGGGAGGCAAATTGACCTTGAAGAAATTCAAGAGTTAAGTGGTGAAGGAACCTCAAACCCTAGCAATCAACCAGAGAAGGAAACCCCTGTTGATCCGACAGATGAGTCTGTACCACTGAGGTATTCCACGAGAGTTAGGAATGCACCTGAGTATTACTATGGTTTCCATATTACTGCGAAAGGTGATACACTTATCAATGATAGCACACTGATAAGTCTGGATGAACTAACAGCTACACGGAAGCCATGGCAAGCCCTGAGGCTGCTAAATGGAAAGAGGCTATGGACAGGGAGATACAGTCCATGTATGACAATCAAGTTTGGAACTTGGTTGACAATGTACCAGGTCGTAAGACAGCCAGGTGCAAATGGATCTTCAAGAAGAAGACCGAAATGGATAGTAATGTACACACTTATAAGGCGTGATTGGTTGCAAAGGGCTTTTCTCAAACTCCAGGAGTTGATTATGATGAGACCTTTTTCACCAGTAGCGAATATTAAGTCTATTAGGGTTATGCTAGCCATTGTTGCAGTTCATGACTATGAAATATTGAAAATGGATGTCAAAACCACTTTCCTTATTGGATAGTTGGCTGAGGATGTTTGCATGAGTCAGCCAGAGGGTTTTGTCAGCGCAGAGTACCCTAATAGAGTGTGTAAGCTTGAGAAATCCATATATGGATTGAAACAAGAACCTCGCAGATGGAATCTCTGTTTCGATGAGAAAGTCAAAGAGTTTGGCCTTTCGAGGATCGAAGATGAATCTTGTGTATATGTCAAGGCTAGTGGGAGTATAGTTAGCTTTTTGGTATTGTATGTGGATGACATACTACTCATAGGAAATGACATCCCAACTCTGCAGGAAGTGAAGTCCTGGCTTGGTAAGTGTTTCTCTATGAAGGACCTTGGAGAAGCTGCCTATATCCTAGGGATAAGGATTTTGAGAGACATGAGTAAGAGACTAATTGGACTTAGTCAGAGTACCTACTTGGATAAGGTGTTGAATAGGTTTAGCATGCAAGATTCCAAGAAAGGAGAGTTACCAATCTAGAGCAACGCCAGACTGAGTAAGACTCAGAGCCCGAGTACGGAGTACAGAGGCTGAGATAGCTGAGATGAGTCGAGTACCGTATGCTTCTGTTGTAGGCTCGATCATGTATGCTATGACTTGTACTCGTCCTAATGTGGCCTTTGCTTTGACCATGGTCAGCAGAAATCAGGGGAACCCTGGCAAGGCTCACTGGACTGTGGTAAAGAACATTCTCAAGTACCTGCGGAGGACTAAGGACTGGGTCCTTACCCTCGGTGGGAGTGATGACTTGAGAGTAGTAGGGTATAGTGATGCTAGATTTCAGACTGATAGGGATAATTTCCGCTCTCAGTCAGGCTGGGTCTTTACCTTAAACGGAGGAGCAATCACTTGGAAGAGTTCCAAGCAAGAGACAGTGGCTGATTCAACTTGCGAATCAGAGTATATAGCAGCAAGCGAGGTAGCAAAGGAGGCGATATAGCTGAAGAACTTCATTGGAGACCTTGGAGTAGTACCAGCTACAAAGTAGCTTATGGAGATTTCCTGTGATAGTGAAAGTGCAGTTGCCTTAGACAAGGAACCAAGGGATCACGAAAGATCCAGACACATCGACAGAAAATACCATTTCATTAGAAATCGAATAGAAGAAGGACTCCTCGTGGCAAAGAGGGTATCATCGGATGAGAACCCAGCAGATCCCTTCACGAAGGGACTGGGTAAGTGATGGGATTAAAACAACTTTTAATCTAAGAAGATCGATTAGATCATGAACAAGTATATGAATATGAAACAGTTAAAAACGCAATAATAAGAACAAACAGCTTGAATCAAACGTGTCGAATGATTAAATAAAATCCTTAGAAGAGCTCGATTAAGAACATCAACTGTAAAGGATTAGAAGATTACAAGAATGATTACAGAAAAATATAATACTCTCGATCAATCGCTGTATCAATCACCTCTAAAATCTTAACCTAATATGCATGCAAGCATTTAACTTATATACAATACATAAAAGGCTCTCGGTTGGACAGGCCCAAACCGGAGAATAAAAGGCTAATCTAACGAGCCCAAAAGACGCAACATCAAAACTCTTTTCAGCCCAACAATCTCCCCCTTTGCGTCAATTTGGAGCGAGACTTTCACTTCCTACTTGGGCCGGCGGCTGAAGCTGGTACCTTCTTCTTCACGGTACTAAACAGACACTTGGTTATGGAAAGGATGGTCTGTCTAAACCGGATGTACCAATTGATCATATCATTGAAGTATTTGATATCATCAGCCGAATTGTCTTTACACTGCTTGATGATGAATAAGATGTGCTCCAAGCAAGTTGTAGTGTAAAGATGTTTGTCAGCTAAAGCGAAGAGACATTTCTGTCCTTCGGCTCTAGTGAACATCACAGAGTTTCGCCTCGAATCTATCTTGCCCATTAGCATTTGATTCATATCACTGGCCGATCCCACAGGCTTGACTTTCGGTTTCTTCTTAAAAACTGTGGCAACCTCCTGATCCATTAGGGCCACCTCCATGATGTAGCATGCCAGCATCCTTTTGACATGGTCTAAGATGGGACCATATTCGGCTTCGTTTGTCAGCAGGATGTTGTACAAGACTATCCAATCATGAGGGTTCAGATTGGGCAGATCCGCCAGAGAGATCATGTGGGCAGTTCTTGCAGATCCTCGGATAAGCTTGAACTTGACGTTTGTAAATCTCCCCACGGCAAAAGGCTTCATCACCCGAACATTGACAATCTTCTGGGCGCTCCATGTAAGGAATTGAGGGCGAGCGGCCTCCAGGTAGAAGTCAATGAGCTCCCTGTCAAGCTCATCGTTCGGATGCGGGACTTCAGAAATGTTAGAGAAGGCGTGGAAGATGAACGCCTTTCGAGTCAGTGGCATATCGAACTGCGAATCAATGGTGTTGTTGCAGTCGAACGATATCACCGGCTCGAGCCATAGTATGCATGGAGTCTCTATGGCCTCTTTTATCCACCGATCCTTGGTCCAGGCAGGGAAGAGCAACTTTCGGCTCTCAAGGAGATCGTTGGCTTCTTTTTGTTTACGTTCGGCTTCTTCAGCTTCACGTGCCACACGACTGACATCGTCATCAGTATTGCGACTGTTCTTTCTCTTTAACATGTCCGCAATAGTCTCCTTGTCTTCATCTTCATCTTCATCTCCATCCTCTGCTATGTGTTTGCCCTTGTTCTTCACACCCGAACCCGAGGCATGACCAGTTTGGGGTGGTTCGGTTGTGTGAGTAGCGTTGGAGGACGGAGGTGGTTTCGATCCTTTCTTCTCTTCTCCCCCTTGTTTCGGAATGGACACGAAACTCGGAAGGCCTTCAATTTTGCTTAAGAGGGCCATGGCCGGGGAGAGCTTTTCAGCGAGGGTGCGCCTCACCGAATGATTAAGGATGGGGTCGTGTGCTTCCAGGATGTTGGATAGAGCCGCGTGGACATCCGAAACACACGTCTTGATGACTTCCCTCTCGGATCGAAGAGCTTCCAATTGTTGTTCAGAGTTGGAAAGCTGCATGCTCTTGACCTTTAGGGCAGTGGTTTTACTTGCCAGAACGTCCATCAGAGAGTTCTCTGCCGCAAGATCTTCTTGTAGTTTTGCCAGACGGGCATCGATGGAGCCACGGAGTGCCGAGTTGTCGTCGCTGAGGTTTTGGCGAAGGGTAGCGAACGAAGTCAACTCCGTCGAGACGAACTTGGCCAATTGTTGAACAATCGGTTCAAGAATCGTCTTTGTGGCATTGGCGCTTTCCTGCAGAGACTTTAGCAGGTCCGAAGCGTCGGAGAATAGTTTATCGACTTTTTCGGTCGCTACCTCACAGGCTCGGGTGGAGGCGTCTATCGCAGCAGTTGCTGAGGCTACTGAGTCATGTTGAGCCCTGGAGAAGGCATCAACGATCCTCTGAAGGGCAGCTTCAGATAAGGTGGACTGCTGGTTTGAAGAGGAGGCGAGAAGTTGATCAACCTTCTCGTTAAGATCACGGAGATGCTTCTTTGTCACTGGAGCATCATCCTCCTCATCACTCTGAACTTGAAACGGACTATAGTAGACCGAATCAAAGTTCATGTGATCACCACCAAGGAATTGATCATCGCCATCGGAGGCGTCTTCTGGAGATTGAGGTGGTGGTGAAGCTGGGGGTGTTATGGGTTTAGTTGGTTCAGGTTGAGTAGGTGGGGGGTAAGTTTCGGGTGGTGGTTGTGTATGGGTTTCGGTTTGTGGAGGTTCGGTTACGGGAGGGGTTTCGGTTACAGGTGGTGTTTCGGTTGAGGTGGTGAATATGGGTGGAGGTATAGGGAATGAGGTTGGTGGTATAGTAGGGGTGATGGTGGGAATGGAAATAGGTATTGTGGGTGGAGGGGAAGGAACTGGGGATTGGTGAAGTTCCATCTCCGGGGTTGGGGACCGAGGGGGTGTGTTGCCTCGTAGAGGAGAGACATCGCCTTGTGATCCCTCAGCGTCCGAACTCTCAACTTCGGATTCACTTGATGAGGAGGAAAGGATTAGCTTTCGCTTTTGTTGGGTCTTCCTCCTTTTCGGTTGTGGTGACGAAGCAGCCTTCGGTTGTTTGCGCTTCTTGGGAGAAGGTTTTGGGGCTTTGGATGGTTTCTTCCCCTTGTCGGCCTTTTTACCCCTGGCCACCGGTTTGTCGGCATCATGAATTGATCGCAGCATGTCCGGTGTCAGGTCCCTCGGACCAGATGGCCCTAACTCCTTGATCGCCTTGATCATATTGTTGTCTGATGGCACACTACCATACATCGACTCCGGGATAGAGCCAATGAAGGAGAATTTCGATGCATCGGATACGATGATCTTCTTGGTATGGAAGGTACCAACAGAAGACATCGGGGCACCGTCAGTAGTTGGGACCTCAAACCTGTCCATGGCCCATCTTGTGATCAAGATCCAGAACCGGGCCAGCGACACTTCAGAGTGGCGAGAAGTGGAAGAAAGGCTCTGAATCAGTTGTTGCCAAAGGACAAAACCATAATCGAGGTTGATCCCGTTGTACACCCCGTACATGATTGACAGGAAAAGACGACTGGCTCCGTCCGATCCTGAGCTCCTCTCAGACAGTCCCTTGAAGAGAACTGTAAATAGCCCATTCCACAGGGGCGGTAGGCATGACTTCTTGAACCTGGCGACGGAGGTAAGAACTTCCGTGTAGCCCATATTGTAGAACATGTTGTAGAGCATACCAACCGGAATCGTCTCCGGGTGAACACGCGATGGGTCAGCAGCAAACCCAAGCATGGTGCAGAAGCGGGGACGAGAAATCGACGTTTTGTGGTCCGCCACTTCGAAAAATATCCTGTCGACGCCCTTGTCGTAGTAGGCAGTCGCATAGACTTGAGATAGAGCCACCATTGGCACCGTTGCAATTCTGGACAATGCCGGAGCAAGCTGGGAGTACTTGAGGCATTCGATAACCGGCGACATGTAGGGATCATAGGCTAGTGGGTTCAGATCAATCACGAGGCATTGCTGAGGACGGATTGGAAGAATTTGAGAAGTAGCATGGACGGAAGAGGATTCAGCCATTGTTGCAGGTTGGAGAAGAAGATAACCGGGAGAGAGTTTGGAAGTATATTTGCTTTGGAAAGTATGGGGCAGTAAAGAGGTAAAAGGTGGTCTGGATGGGTTTTTATAGTAGGTGATAGGAGAGAGAAAGATCGATTCAAATCTCTTATGGAAATGCGGAAGGGTTTTTGAGTGACTGATTGGTGACAGTTGGGACGTGCGATGATCACGTAGGAGAGAGAGTGTCAGATTCCTAGGATCACGCCGCCCAATAAGCGCCGGTTCAGAGAGAGGAACCGTTTCCATTTCCACACGCGCCATTAATGCCAGATGGATGACGCTTCAATACTACACACGCGTCCAAAAGTGTCAGAAAAAGCGCGGCCGCTTCAAATTCACGCGCCCTCCTTTTTACCGTCGTTTGAATATCTATCCTTTGAACTTCCGCCGCGTCAGCAACTTTTTGTCTTTTTCCCCTTTTTAATCAGCTGTATTCAATTGAGGACCCACGTGGCTATTTTTTTTTTTTTTTGGCCACAACTTCATTAGTAATCCCTCAGTAATAATCCAGCCTGTAAAATAATTAGTAACGGAATTTTGAAAATCTAGGATTTTCGTGCAAAGAGTGTAAAAGATAAGGAAATAAAGCAACTCTTTTTGGGATAATCTGTGATGTCAATTATGACACGAAACTGATGATCCCGGGCACGAATCTCTTCCTTCAAGATCAAGAAAGACCTCAAAGTGTTAGTGTGGAATCCCGTTGAATTACGATCAAACATTTATTAATAAATGTTGAAAGGCTTCTTTTAATAAGGCTAATTAAGGGTGGTTTCGCTTTGATTCAACAATTCAATTCTTGATATAAGAACGAAAGTGAACAAAGTACTTGTGAGACCGGTGTAGTCTGTTGAACAAGTAGGGTAGAGTTGATTTTTAAGTGACTTGGTTAAGTATAAAATCTTAGAAAAAAAATTATAACAGGATACCATGGGAAGAAATGTTATGGTGTGTAACAATTTCATTGGAATCAAAAAAAAAATTGAGATTTCATGAAGGTACATTCGTCAATTCATTGGTGAAAACTTGATCAAGTTAATTGGTCGCCGTCAATTCATTGGTGTTGAATTTTGGGTTTCACTCAGCTCGTAGTGGCACGAAGCTAAGATCATAAACACAGATGTTGTGTAACCATAAACCTCAGCGGTAGTTTCTGAGAGTCTCAGGGGTTACAGTGATGAAGCGAATGTTATGGAGAAGTGTAATGGGGATGGTGAAAGAAGACATAGTACCTCTGCTGCGAACAAAAGGACCAAGCAGGAGACTCTGAACTCATGTGAGAAAAGAGTGAGGTAGCTCACGATTAGAATAAATGAGTTAGCCTTATTGGGAAGACAAGGTTTGTGTATACCAGGTCATGAAGGCCATTATTCAAAATCTTATGAGGCTTGGGACACATACAGCAGCATGCTTCTAGGGACACTTAAGTAAGTCATCAAATATATCCCCATAAACGAATGAGCACACAAATAAATAAAATATTGTTGCAGTTTTTGAAATGTTTAATAATAAAAAAAAATTAAAAATAGTAAAAAAAAATAAAAAAAATAAAAAAGTAAGAGTTAAAATAAAAATAAGACTAAAAAAAACTCTGGAAAGAAAAAAAAATTGTAAAACCGAACCCGAACGTTCGGTTGGTTTCGGTTGGAAAAAGTTGAAAAACCGAACCCGAACCTTCGGTTGGTTTCGGTTCAGGAAAATTTGAAAAACCGAACCCGAACCTTCGGTTGGTTTCGGTTCTTGAAAATTTTGAAAAACCGAACCCGAACCTTCTTGAAGTTCCGGTCTTTGAAAATTTTTAAGAAACCAAGGAGTTTAGAGATAAAAAAAAAACTTGTTACGTAAAGAAAAATAAATTTTGCACAAGATATATACAACACAGAAAAACTACCTTTGAAGTAATGAGCGAGTCAGATGGTTGAACCGAACCCGAACGTTCGGTTGGTTTCGCTTCTTACGGTTGAGATTGAGAGGTAGTGTGAGGAACTGACTCTGATTCCATCATACCGAGCCCTTGCAATATTTTATTGAATGATGCTTCAGGAAGAGCTTTGGTAAAGACATCAGCCAGTTGATCAGTGGTTCTTACGAAGTGAACTTCGACATTTCCATCTTCCACATGATCTTTGATGAAGTGATACCTCAGTGCTATGTGTTTGGTTTTAGAGTGTTGCACTGGGTTATGACAGATCCTAATTGCACTTTCAGAGTCACAATATAGTGGGATCTTCTTCATATTGAGTCCATAGTCTCGAAGTTGACTCTGGATCCAAATCACTTGTGATGTGCAGGATGCAGCGGCAATGTATTCCGCTTCAGCAGTAGACAGCGACACACATGTTTGTTTCTTGGATTGCCAGCTGACCAACTTCCAATCAAGAAATTGACAGCCACCAGTTGTGCTTTTGCGGTCGAGTCCACATCCTCCAAGGTCAGCATCAGAATAGGCTTGAACGAAAAAGCCTGAATTGGATGGATACCATAGACCTAAGGAGGCGGTTCGCTTGAGATAGCGTAGGATGTTCTTTACTGCCAGCATGTGAGGTTCGCGTGGGTTAGCCTGAAATCGAGCACAATAACACACAGAAAACATGATATCGGGCCTGCTAGCAGTTAGATACATCAATGAGCCTATCATTTGACGATAGAGCGTGATGTCAATAGCCGGTTTATCTAGTGAAGGGGTCAGCTTGGTGCCGAATGCCATTGGGATTTTGACTTTTGAGTCTCCCATCATTCCAAACTTCGCTAGGAGAGTCTTCGTGTAAGCTTCCTGATTGATAAAGATGCCTTCAGGTCCCTGTCTTATGTTTAAACCAAGGAAAAAGTTAATAGGACCCATTGAGCTCATTTCAAACTTAGTCTCCATCAACTTTCTGAATTCAGCTGTTAAGCTGGGATTCGTGGAGCCAAAGATGATGTCATCGACATAAATTTGAACTATCATAAGGTGGTTACCTTCCTTTTTGCGAAAGAAGGTTGGGTCAACCGAACCTTGTTTGAATTTGGACATCTTCAAAAATTTTGTAAGCGTTTCATACCAGGCTCTCGGAGCTTGTTTGAGGCCGTACACAGCTTTATCCAGAATGTAGCAATGATTTGGATACTTTTCGTTCACGAACCCAGGAGGTTGCTCCACATACACAGTTTCTTCAAGTTCTCCATTGAGAAATGCACACTTGACGTCCATTTGGAAAACCTCAAAGTTTTTGTGAGCAGCATAGGCCAGAAATATTCTAACCGATTCTAGCCTAGCTACTGGAGCGAACGTCTCTTCGTAATCAATCCCTTCCTCCTGACAGTATCCCTTGACAACCAGACGAGCCTTGTTCCTTATGACATTACCTTCCTTGTCCATTTTGTTTCTAAAAACCCATTTAAGACCAACAACCGAAGCATCTGGAGGAGTTGGAATGAGGCGCCAGACTTTGTTCCTTTCAAACTCGTTCAGATCGTCTTGCATCGCTTGAACCCAATCAGAGTGATCGAGGGCAGTGTTCACTGTCTTCGGTTCAACTTTTGATACGAATGAGTTAAACATACAAAACTCAACCTTTGAGAATAAGGATGTCTGTTTTGCCTTCAGTTGAGATCGGGTCAGAACCTTTTCAGATACATCACCAACTACTTGGGAGATAGGATGATCTTTGGTCCATTTTGTGAGAGGAGGGTAATTCGGATCGAAGGTTGGATCTAGTTCAGCATTGATCATCTCTTCGGGCTCAGATTGGCTATCGTCATCAAGCGTCATATCATCATGCTCCGCCTCAATTGATGAGTCTTGAGAAACATGAGTTTCAGGCATTGAACCACCTTCGTTTGGAGGGGCACCTTCGGTTGGAGAAGTACCTTCGGGTGAGGTTGTAGAGCTTTGCTCCCCCTCGATATGAGAACTTGGCTCCCCCTCGACTGAAGCATTGTTGGTTGAAGAGTCATCAGTGGGCGATTCTCCTTCATGTATTCTTCTTGCAGCTTCTTCGACAGTCTTCTTCATATGATCTATCTTGTTGTCAGCTGCACCTGCTTCGGAGAGAGAAGCTTTTTCCGGTTCGTCAAAGAGATCCAGAAAGTTCTCGTACATATTGGCGATTGAGACTGTGACTTGACCAGTTTGAGGAAAGATTTCCCTGGCAGTGTCATCTATGGCCTGTAGCTTCTTGACATAGCTATCGTCGAAGGTCACATAGTATGTCTCTTCAATCCTTCTTGATCGTTTGTTTAGGACCCTGTACGCCTTTGAAGTGAGTGAGTAACCCAGAAAGATTCCCTCGTCAGCCTTGACATCAAACTTGTTGCGGTGTTCTTTAGAGTTAAAGATGAAACACCTTGAGCCAAACACGTGGACAAATTTCACGTTGGGTTTTCTGTTATTTATTATCTCATATGGTGTGAGCGTGAATCGCTTGTTGAGATAGGACCTGTTTTGTGTATAACACGCAGCAGAAATAGCGTCAGTCCAAAAATAAAGAGGTAAGGAAGCGAAACTTAACATAGTTCGGGCAGCTTCACACAACGATCGGTTTTGTCTTTCGACTATTCCGTTCTGCTGTGGTGTGTAGGGAGCTGAGAAATTATGACTGATTCCCTTTTCTGCAAGAAACTCTTCAAACTCTTTGTTCTTGAATTCGAGACCATTGTCGCTCCTTATGTTGCGAACAACCTTCTTGAGCTGGACTTCAATTTGCTTGATAAACACTTTCAGCTTTTGAGTCGCTTCAGATTTGAGCTTTAGAAAGAACACCCATGTAAATCGAGAGAAGTCATCAACGATAACAAGAATGTACTTGCTACCACCGATGCTTTCAATTGATGAAGGACCACACAAATCGATATGAAGCAATTCGAGTGGTTCAACAACTTTTGTGTTAATTATGGATGGGTGACTTTGACGACTCTGCTTTCCCATTTCGCATGCAGCACACAAATGCTCTCTGTCAAACTTGAGCAATGGAAGACCCCTAACATGACCTCCAGTGACAAGTCGGTTGATATCTTTGAAATTGAGATGAGAGAGTCTTCGGTGCCACAACCAGCTTTCGTCGGATTGAGCTTTTGATAGCAGACATATAGCTGGGTTTCCTTTGATGGGTTTCATGTTTAGAGGAAACATTTCACCCTTTCGCTCTGACTTCAGAATCACTTTCTTTGTCTTTTTCTCTATGATTTCAGAACCTTCATCATCGAATGAAACTTTGAGACCAGTACCTCCAACAAGCTGAGATACACTGATGAGGTTGTGTTGAAGTCCTTCCACATAGGCCACCTTTCTTATGGTTAAATCACCATTCGTTATCATCCCATATCCCTTTATGGTCCCGAAAGAGTTATTTCCAAACTTAACGTTGCCACCATTTGCAAGGGATCTGTATTCCCTAAGCTCCTCTTTCCTCCCTGTCATGTGACGCGAGCAGCCACTGTCGATGTACCATTCTTCGTCAAACTGCTCGTCACTTATAACCTGCAAAAAATTAAGCAGATTTAGGAACCCAAAGTTTCTTGGGTCCATGTGAGCTTTTCATGGGAACAGGAATAGTAATAGATATGTCAACTAGATATGTTCGTTTTATTAGAGTTGTTTCATCTTTCTTTTTAATGGTAAAGACTTTTATTTTATGAACATTAGGGATGTTCGTTTTGGACTCAGGTTTGGATTCATCGACCTTTTGCTTTCCCTTCTGTTCAGCTGAAGAATGAGGTTTTTGAGGGCAAGCGGGATTAGTTTTGGAACTAGATGGAGATGAATGAGTGGAAGTAAAAGAACGAGAAGAATTAGGAAGAGAGGATTTGGATTTGGATTGAGATGTTTTCCTTGCTGATGACTCTAGGTGACCCTTTTGCTTTTGATCGTTGGTGGGGTTAACCTTTGAGTCTTGTTCCTTTTTTATTTTGGAGCCGAACCTCTGTGTTCGGTTGGTGTTGTTCTTGGAACCGAACCTTTGGTTTCGGTCGAAGTCCTTTTCAGAACCGAACCTTGGCTTTCGGTTGGTATCTTCTTGTGAACCGAACCTTGGCTTTCGGTTAGTATCTTCTTGCGAACCGAACCTTGGCTTTCGGATAGTATCTTCTTGCGAACCGAACCTTGGCTTTCGGTTAGTGGAACTTTCAGGCTTTCGTACAGGATTGTTTTCATACTTCAGATTCTTGTCCTTGTGTGTATAGTATGCGTTCTGGGAGTGCCAGAATTGTTTCCTTTCAGAAAGATTTTTCCTGTATCTTTGGTTCCTCTCTATCTTCTTATCCCTCATCTGCTTAGGTTGATGATGAACGTTCGCTCTTGTTTTTGCTGTAACTTTGACTGATTCCTTTTGAACTTCAGGAGTTTTTCTTTGTGCAGAAGGAACAGATGGAATATCTGAAGAAGATTCAGTTTGCCCTGAGGAAGTGGAAGGAGTATCTGATGAAGTTTCGCTTCGAGCTGTAGGTGTTGAAGGAATGTCTTCTTTTGCTAAACAATCATCCTCTTGAGGAATTTCTTTGGTACCACTTGTACTTGGTTCACTGAAATTATCAGGCTTGTTCAAGGGTTCAGGTATGTACCTCCCTTTCTTCATCCAGGAGGTTCTTTCAGAAAGACCAATGGTTTCGTTTCCATTATCAATAGGAGCTTCCCAGAAATACTCATCACAACCATCAGCATTGTCTTCGTTAACAATAGCTGTGAGTTCAGCTGTTTGATGTTCGGTTACTCCAGTCACCTTGTATACTTGATTTGGAGTGGTCCTGACCTTTTGATACACAACAGCTTTTTCTACTAATTTCGGGGACTTTTGTTGGGACAATCTAGCGAATTCCACAGAATTTTCAGAAAAAAGGTTTTTGTGGTTTTCAGTTTCGCTTTTAACAAATTCTGAGCAGTCAACCGTATCCTCCACAGAAATTTCACTCATGTTTTCGTCCTCGTTAAGCTCAGATGAATTTTCAACATCGATTTTGTTTTCTGAACTTACGTTGGCGTTAAGAGAGTCAAATTTTTGCATGGTTTCGGTTCTCAGTTTAAGTCGGTCATTTTCGTCCAAAAGGTTTTTGAGCATGTCCTTGTGGTCTTTGGACTTAATGAAGGACTCAATTTTGTCCAGTCCATACATATAGGTTGGATTGACATCATCAGACGATATCACATTTTCACAATTGTAAGCTTCGGCATCGATTTCATCCTCCTTAAATTCTAGAAAGGGCAAAATCATGCGATGGATCTTTTGACCTATCTCACAGTCCAAGTGAAGTTGAGTAATATTGGAATATAAACGTTTAGCTATTAAACAAAAAACATTTCGTTGTTTTAACAATTTCAAATTGTCTCTCTGCAAATAAATGTTTTCGTCTTTAACTTTAATTAATTCCGACTCTTTTAACTCAATCCACATTCGCCGCTCCTCACTCTTCGACGCCGACCTGCTTAATTGATCAGTCAGGTTAGAATTGGTGACTCGAGTTTGAGTTAGGCTACTATCTAAATGAGAAATTCTTGTATTGATATTTTTTAGTTCTTTCTCGTAAGAGGATGGTGGTACTTTAAATGAAATAAAAGCAGATTGTACCTTCTTTATCAGTTCATCGAGTTCATTGAACTGCTGGCTGAGTGGTTTAGCCGTAAAGCACATATCCTCCTGCACCTTCGGTCCATTGCTTCCTCCATCGGTGTTGTATCCCCTCATTTGAGACACCTCAGTCACCATGAAGCATTTTCCACCACTGCTTTCCTCCTTAGCCACATATGCCTTTCCATGAGTAGGCTTTCTCACTTCTTCGTCTTCTGAGTCAGTAGACCAAACTTCAGTGCTACCGAACTCATCGTCATTGACCGAACCCTGCACAATAAGAGCATTAATAGAAGGGTTAGCGGTAGACTTCTTCTTTCTTAACTCATCCAATCTCTTCTGTAGCACAGCTTCCTCATCATTTCCATTGTCCTTTTCAGCCATCTTCTTAAGAACACAGTCCTTAGCGTAGTGGTTCTTGCCACCACAATAGAAACAGCTTACTCCGGAATCGCCATCTGCTTTCGGTTCCTTTTTGGGCTCCTCAGCTTTCGGTTCATTGTTTGCTTTTTCTGAGCTATAACTCCCCTGCCAGTTTCGGTTTTTGTTGCAGGGGAATCTCTTCTTTATGAACCTCTTAGGATTGGATACCATCATGGCATAATCCTCAGTTGAGAGGTCATATTCATCCAAGTTGAGCTCTTCATCCTCCACCACAGCTTTACTTTTAGATAGGAGGGCCAACGAACCAAGACTAGAGACAACATTCTTCTCCTGAACCACATTCTTCTCTTGGGACTTTAGAATACCTACCAGTTTTGCCAAAGAATATGATTTAAACTGTTCATGGGCTTTGACTGTGGAAACAACTGCTCTCCATTCAGATCGCAGTCCATTCAAGAAAGTAACCTTTTGTTCGATAAGCTTCCTTTCAATGTCGTGTTTGATCATCTTGCTGAGAAGATGATTGAAGCGATCAAACGTCTGGGTCACAGTTTCTTCGGCCCCTTGCCTGAATTCACCAAATTCAGATAGAAGTAAGGTTTGGATGGAATGTTCAAGATCTTCGTCTGTGGAATACAGTTCGCGAAGTCTATCCCACACTTCCTTTGCCGTAGTGCATGAGCTGACCAGCCTGAATGTGTCGGACTGAAGGGCGAATCTGATCAACCTAAGTGCCTTAATATTGCACTGGAGTTTGTCTTTTTCATCTTGCGCGATATTCGTCACGTCCTTGAGCAGATCATTGTACTCTTTTTGCGTCTTAATGATTCTGGAGGACGTAGAATGAGAAAACGGTCCACTGATGATGGCTTCCCATATGAGATAACCATTGTCCTCCGATCCAATCACATAATCTTCGAAATGATGCGCCCATACTTCATAGTCATGGGTGTACAAGATTGGAATCTTTGTCGTCGAACCGATGCTGTTGGAAATATTAATAGGGTTTGATTGCGTTGCGTCCATGATGATCGTAAAAACCTGTTCAAAGATCAGACTTGTAATAAAGCAGATTAGGGCAAAACAATAAATACTAAGATACGTCAATTAAGATGACGGCTCAATAAATATCGATGCTGATGATGGCTTTGATACCATTTGTAACATCCCCCTCTGGCACGTATCACAATATTGTCCGCTTTGGGCCACTCGGCACGAGGACTTCCCAGGGGGTCACCCATCCTGGTACTACTCCCGCCCAAGCACGCTTAACTGTAGAGTTCTTATGGGATCTGCTACCCTCACGGCTTTAAAACGCGTTGTGATAGGGAAGGTATCCACACCCCTTATAAGGAATGCTTAGTTCTCCTTCCAAGCCGATGTGGGATCAGATCTAACCCACTTTCACCCCCCATTATAGGGTTCGACGTCCCCGTCGAACACATCGACTCATGCCCTGGCTCTGATACCAATTGATGGGATTAAAACAACTTTTAATCTAAGAAGATCGATTAGATCATGAACAAGTATATGAATATGAAACAGTTAAAAACGCAATAATAAGAACAAACAGCTTGAATCAAACGTGTCGAATGATTAAATAAAATCCTTAGAAGAGCTCGATTAAGAACATCAACTGTAAAGGATTAGAAGATTACAAGAATGATTACAGAAAAATATAATACTCTCGATCAATCGCTGTATCAATCACCTCTAAAATCTTAACCTAATATGCATGCAAGCATTTAACTTATATACAATACATAAAAGGCTCTCGGTTGGACAGGCCCAAACCGGAGAATAAAAGGCTAATCTAACGAGCCCAAAAGACGCAACATCAAAACTCTTTTCAGCCCAACAGTAAGGTTAAGCATCTTCAGCATGCGAGACGCATAGGGATAAAGGATGATATTAGAATTAGAAATTAGATAGCTTTTGAAATTTGTAAAGTGTAATTGACATTTGATGATAAATAAAAGTTGTTTTTTATTTATAAGTAAAGTGTTGCTATCTTCTGTCAATCGTTTACTATCATTTCATTTTGCATGTTTTGACTTCCAGAATAATTATGTTATGATATATCATATTATTCAAATTCTCCACAGTCGGTCATATGTTGGAAGTAGATATGAATCAAGACTATCATGAAGTTGGCTTGTAGATGTCTAAGGTGTTGGACATAGCAATAGTTGTTACAACATTCATGAGTGCTCATAAGTTAAGAGTATTGGATTCAACCCACGCTCACTTATATCACTTCATAGAATTTATCTCGGGTGATCGTGAGACGGTAATATCATATAAGTCTTCAAACCTAGATATATGAATTGTTGACTATGAGTTGGTTATACATTGATTGCACGAAAACGCATTGGTAACTCGATGTTATAAAACATGCCTTTGTGTATGATTCAACAAGTAGTAGAACAAGCATATGAGTCAAAGTTTATCTATTCCTTCTAGGATTAGAAGCGATATATGGTCCCCTCGATGATTTTGTTTTGACCTATGTATCAGGCCCGGTCAGAACTAAATTGATGTGTTCGATTAAGTTCTATGTCAAACAAATCAGAAATCGGGAAACAAATTGATGGACAATAAGTACGACATTGTTCCATGTATTTGTCCGGCTGATATCTAAAACAGAGGATTATATGATCACCTATCTTAAATGGCATATCATCATCATCTCAGTTCTGCGAGACTTTGAAAGACCTACGATTTCTGATCGGTTCCTGAAGTCATTCTTGCAGTTATAGTTATTAGACTTATCCAAGTGGGAGACTGTTGGATTAGGTGTCTAAGTTCATAACTATATCTGGAATGTATTTGACCCGATTGGCATGGTCTATTTGGGTTGCATGGCATCATGACACTTGGATAGACTAAATGAGAGAAAGGACACTTATGGTTTATTAATATATTATAAGTTCTAATATATTAATAATAATAATAATAATAATAATTAGTATTGATTAAGAATTAATTTAGAAGTAATGTGGTGATCAAAAGGTGACTAATTAAATATATGGGGTTGATTGTGTAAATCATCTATTCTTATATAGTGGCTAATGATCCATGGTTTATTGAATTGGGCTAAAACCCATAAGGTGCTTCATGGATAGTCCATGGAGGTTATGAACCTATGGATCATGTAATATGGAAATTCATGCACATTAGGGTTTACATAGAGTAACCCTAAATGTGGCACACTATATAAGAAACTCCATGGCTAGCAAAATCAACACTAAGGATAGAACAAGAGGGTTGGCCGATTTTGAGTGTGTGTGTGTGTGTACTTCTCTCAAAGTTATTCCACGAGTTGTGGTGTTGTGTGAAACACCTGAGGCATCACATTTGGGGTGTTAGGCTCACAAGGTTCACAAGTAATCCAAGCAACAAGAAAGGTATGTTCTCCTACTAGCTTTTAGGTTTCAAGTTCCCCATGCCATGCTAGTTAGGTTAAGAACCTTGGAAAAATCAAATTTGCATGTATCTTAGTAAAACATAGATCCAAGGTTTATAGGGTTGCATGTACACCTTAGGAGTGTTAGAATGCTCAAAACCCTTCAAACCAAACAACGAACGGGCAAGAGAGCCTAGACCAAGAGTTCTCAGACTATCCTACATAACCATCGACAATCCCTAAGGGCACTGTATAGATGATAACCAACAAGCACAGATAACGTTATTACCACAAAGAAACATACTCAATACCAGGAGACAGATCTAACTACAACATATCAGCATACTCAATACCAGAACACAGATCTAACAGATCACTATAGCATAACAACATACTCAATACCATAACACAGTTCTAATGGATCACTACTGCATAATAGCTTACTAAATATCAACAATCCAAGGAATGCATAACCGTATATACTTAGAGGTGAGATAGTCACCCGGACAGGTGATCATACTCTATAACCACAACCAAACAAGGAACATGTAAGAGAGATTAGATCAAGAGTCCTCAGTCTATCCTACATGACTATATACAGTCCCTAAGGCATCCCTCTACTAGCAGATAATCAATATTAGTGGGTCGGCGTTGGTGCCTTCGACCCATGGGTACAGTGAGGCGAAACTCACCTCGATGTGTGTACAGAAACCACTGTAGCAATGAAGGGCTCTACCAGCTTAAACTCACTTCCAAACACCTACAGGAAGATACTTGAGTCAATATCCGATCATAGATCATAGTCACTTGCAACAGTGGCCACCTCACATGAAATGACGATTAGGGTTAAGTAAGAACACTTAACCCATTAAGGACTTAATTACTTAAGGGTATGATTGATTAAGGTTTGACTTAGTCGTTTTCGGGTGAAATAATAATTCGGTCAACAGCCCAAATACGCGCCCGATTATTGCCCAAAATAGAGCTCCTCAATTCTAGGGTTTGTACATAAAATGATAACTAGGGTTAGTGTTCCTCGCTTAACCCATTAAGGACTTAATCCATTAACTCCAATATTGCATTGAGTTAATTGTAGGGAATTATTAAGTTATTATTTTAGGTCCAATTAATAGTTTTAACGCGGGTCCCCACCAACTATAAAATTAGGGTTTCTTAATATTAGGGTTTTCTAAACCCAAATTAGGGTTTCCAACCCCTAAAGGTAAATGATTATCTAATTAAATAAATATATAATGAATAAATTGAGCACCCCCCACTACCACCTCAGGCAGCGGTGGTCGGTGGCGGTCTATGGCGGCAGGAGGCGGCATCCACCAGCACACGGCGGCAGTTTGAGTAATAGATCCAACAACCCAACGCACATACAACACACTAGCACCAAAAGAATAAGAAAATGACTAAGATAACCACCAAAAATGATGGTTGGCGACGGTAGGAGGTAGCAGCCACCACCCCACGGTGGTAGTGGTGATTTTTCTTCAGTCTCCGGTCAAGCAACACCCACAATAACATCCAATGGAAATAAACACACACAATGACTACACACGGTGGCTGGTAGCAGTAGAAAAGGGAAACAAGGGCGGCAACCACCATGGTTGGCTGCCATAGTGGTTCTTCAAGTTTTCCGGCCAACAAAACACACACACAACATGCACCAACTAGCAACAAAAGCACACACGCACACACATAATAAAACGTGACATTAGCCACCTTCTCGGCGACAAATGATTGAAAGATCTTATATGCTCACGAGTCATATTAAAGTGATATTGTTAAATAACATATGATACTAATGGGTCACACTAACAACAACTTGATACAATTGATTATTTATTATAAATTGATTTTAATAAATATTCAATAAAACTCTTATAATTAAATTAAAAATTATTTATGTCATGGAAATAATAAATTCCATTAGCAAGTAGCTTAATATATATCATATGGTATGATTTATAAGTCATGTACAAACTTTTGGACTAGTTGAATCCTTTTGTATTTTTCCTAAAAGACAAGGTTTATATTTTATAAAAGAGTTTATAAAAGTTTGACTTTCTTTCTTCTTCTTTATGCAATTTTTGAGATATGCATAAAAAGAAGAAGTGTATGACTTGTCTAATCATGTTTTAAAGGCATGGGAGACATGCTTATGACAATGGGGACAAGTTTGCTTAAAGTGCTAAGAACTAATGGTTAATAACTTCACTTTATGCATATAAATAAGAGAGCTTGCACTTGGATTATTTTTTCATTCATTCTTTGATGCAAAATCCAAATCCTCTCTTCCATCTCCCTTTCTCGCTGTTTTGGTTAGAAAACTTGAAGAACACTTGCATCTTCAAGCCCTCTTTAAGTTCATATTGGTTATGAACTTAAAGCTTAAGGGTTTAAGAGTTTTGGACTAGCATCTACATCAAGTTGAGTCATTGTTGGTGTCTCAAAGGTTCCAGATTCTTCATCAACTTCCAAACCTCCCAAGAGGACCCAAAGAACTACAAAGGTTGTTATTTCTTCACCTCTGTTTTGGTTGGTGTTTTAATCTTTCTATAACTTGCAAGAAGATCCTTGGTGGGTATAAGATGTTTATGTTATTTCCAAAAATTAAAGTCTTTCGTTGCCATATTTTTTAAGTTTATGAAACTATTTTTGAACTAAAACCCAACAACGATGGTCGAAGATGACAACAACAAGATAACGCGTGGAGTAGCGGCACACGTGGGTTGGGACGGAGCAACAGAGGATACGGAGAAGTAGAGACACGACCGAGAACAACACCAGCAGCAACAACGACGCCGACCCTGCTCTTCTGATCTCTAAACCGATGTGACTTTGTCCCAGGGTTCTCGTCGGTCCTCAATACCGCTGGCAGCAAAGGTTCACCGGTTATAGTAAGAAATGAAGAGGTGGTGGCGGTTGTATTTTAGAAAATAGGGTTAGGGTTTTAGGATATATAAGGGACGAGGGAAGGGAGTGGAAAGGAGTCGGGTTCAAGTCTCGTTCTTTTTATAAAACTTAGATGCATTTTTACTATGTTAGTCCCTTCCTCCATAAATTAATTCATAAGTGGTCCAATATTTACACTAAAGCCCCAACTCTACCAAATCCTTTACATCTCAGGTCCTAATGTTACAATATAGACCCCAAATTCTGGAAATTATATCATTGAACTCCTTACGGCTAACACTGGTAAATTACTACGGACTTAGGGCTAAAATAAGATAAAATATAAAATACATCTTGAGCCTTAAGGGCGTATTATTTATTTATTTATTTACTTATTTTATTTTATTGATTTTATTTTTATTTTATTTTATTTATTCTATTTTAAACAGAATGTTACAAATTTTTTGTGAAGGTGTGAAATGTTTATATGTTTCTGATGTCAATTATATAATTAACGTGGGTTGCATGTGTTTTTTAAAGATGTACTTTGATGTTATCAAACTATAGCAATCTACATTATTTTTTTGACAAATAAAAACATCTTTTTTCAACATAAACACCTATGTAATTAATTTTTTTCAATTTTGGCCTTAATTTGGTCGAATTTCTTCACGAGTGGTTAGTTGCATAGGTAATTTTTACACTTAAATATTGTTAAGTCAGAAATGTGTTTATTGAGAAAATAATGACGTCTTCTAAAATCAACCTTCTTTTATTTGTATTTTCTACAAATTGTCAACTAACCAATTAAAAGAAAAATTAAAAAGAATTAGACCACTAAGATTCAAAAATATTGAATGCAACTCAGCAATAAATGCATTTTATTCCACACAAGTCTTTCTCTTACAACACAGTTTTCACATTTTCATTGAATTATGTCAATCTTAGTAATTGAGTATATTCGGTGGAATTGATTTGTATACCTTTGCATACCATACTTTCTGTATATCGATGATAAAACAATATAAAGTACTTGTTCCAAAATTAAGACCGTCTAACAAACAATCAACAACCATTCTAAAATCATTTTCCAAAATATCAAAAACTACAAAAGTTGAAAACAACCATCCCACAAACCAATTCCAAATAATTCAGGACTCGTTAAAAACACTAACACACTCTAAAAACTATTATCCAAAAATCAAAAACTGCAAAAAAAAATAAAAAACAAACATCCCACAAACCAATACCAAATAATTCTGTAACATCCCAAAATTCAAGACCAAAAATTTCATTTTTAATTAAGTAATTATAAAAGCAACAGTATAAAAACATCACATGTCAAGACCAAAGTGTCAATAAACAAAACATGTTGTCATAAAATAATATCAAAGTGTAATCCAAAAGATCTCATGTGCGGAAAAAGATAGTGTGATGCGCTGCGATTGAGCCGGTTCCTTTCCTTTGAAAGCGAAGTACCTGAAACCAAAACTGTAAACCGTAAGCACGAAGCTTAGTGAGTTCCCCCATCCTACCACATACCATACAAATCACATACTGTCAAACATACCAAGGTGCCCGACCTACTAGTGGGTCGGCATTGTGGCCTTAGACTCACTTCTGCTTGAAGGTAACTCACCTCACACTGTTGAAGTCCCGTAGACAAAACTCTAGCTGCTGGATGACAGGTTCTCGAACTGTCAATCATCAAAATAACACCCAATCAGCAATTGGGTTCCAACATATACCCATAAGTCCATGTTTGGGGTAAAAGACTGCTTTACCCCTATCTTAGCTTGATTTAAGCCCACGACCCAAACCAAAGGCCCAAAAGTCAACTATGAGTCAAAGCCCAACATATGGCCTAATTTTCCAAATTGGACCCAAACCTGTTCATGGTCTTACCCTAAGGCCCAACCATTTATTTCAGTCCAAACATGTGGCATGATAATGGTCCAATATCTCATAATCATTAAGGCATAGTTATGGCCCATCTATGGCCCAATTTTCCAAATTGGGCCCAAACCACTTAAATGAGCCTTACCCTAAAGCCCATTAAATTATTCTAGTACATATGCTTGTTTTTTGATGGCCCATTAATAGCCCAATCACCAAAGCCCAATAGAGAGGCCCAACTCATAGCCCAAGTGAAATTAGGGTTTTCACATAAAATGATGATTAGGGTTAAGTGTTTCTCACTTAACCCATTAAGGACTTAATCCATTAACTCCATCACTCTACTAGATAAATCATATGGTGTGACCGGGTGCAATTCACAATTCCATTCCAATGGCCCAATATGCGGGTCCCAATAAGTCCAGGCCAATAATTCCAAAATTAGGGTTTTCTAAACCCTAATTAGGGTTTCCAACCCAATCATAGCCCAACAGGCCCAAAACTAAGTCCTTAGATCAATTAGGGTTTTATTAGGCCCACTAGGGTTTCGTTAGCCGGGCACCACCCACTACCACCTTGAGTAGTGGTGGTCAACGACGGCTCGCGGCGGCGGCCACCACCTCACGGTGGTGGTTACGAGTTTCTTTTATTATTCTAGCATCAGTTACAATAGTTTAAAGCAAAAAACCCAAATAACATACACACTAATACAAACACACACACACACACACACACAACCACCCTAGTGGTGGACGACGATGGCACATGGTGGCAGCCACCACCTCATGGTGGTGGTTGTGGTCTTTTCTTGGTTTTCCGACTAGACAAAACATACACAACACATACTAACACCAAACAATTGGCTGAAACTAACACACACATGCATTGCACACACCATCACTTAACAGCAGTGGTTGGTGGCGACAGCTTAATGGTTGTCGTCGACGAACACGGGCAGCGGCGACAGCTTGTCGTTAACGAACATGAGGAGCGGCGACAGTGGCGCAACGGCAGACGGCGACGACTGACTCAAATGTGGTGATGACGCTTCGACGAACTGAAGGAGAAGAAAAGATGAAGTGAAGCAGCGGCGACAAAGCAGGATGGCAGCGACACTAGGAGGCTGCATGACAGCGAAGTAGCAGCGACCAGGTGGCAATCGCCTCACCAAGGTGGCGGCTGGAGGGTCACGGTGGTTCTTCCCCATCTACGTGCGACGTCCGACGACATAAGTGGTGGTGGTGGCGTCTGAGAGCAAGAAAGATACGACAATGCAAAGTCTCGTTGGCATCCACGTTTGGCGGTGGTGGCTCACATCTTCAGCAGAATGGCACAGCGGCGGCTCAGTGGTCGGAGAAGCAAGAGGGTGGTGGCCGGTGGGAGAAATAAGGGTGGAGAGATGGCGGTTGTACATCTATTTAGGGTTAGGGTTTGTATGGGTTATATACCCAACCATAGGAAACTTTACCCCCATAATGACATATATGGCCCCTCCCCCATAAGAATCTTTCCAAACGAGTCCTTAATTTACCATTTCAGCCCTCAACATTAAAATCCATTAAAATTTAGGTACAATATTTACCAATTACACCCCTGCTTCCATAATTCCTCTCAAATTCGATCCCTAATTTACCAAACAGCCCCTTAGCCTCCAAAATTTCTTCAAATGTAGTCCCAGAAGTTACCATTTAGTCCTTGCCTTCATAAATACTTACAAAACCAATCTGGAACTCACACTTTTAACCCCCAACTTCTAAATTATGCATGTTAACTCCTTGAAATCAACACCTTGCTATATAATTATTGATTTTAGGGCCACTATACATTCATTAAATTATTTATTTATTTATTTAATAAACGGGGTGTTACAACTCTCCCCCACTTAATTTTGATTTCGGCCTCGAAATCTTTCCTTACCATTCCTTACGCGCCAACCTACCCAAGTAGCATGGCCACAATCCTAGGCACACCCTAACCTTCCCAAGGTAACCGTGACCAACCTTCGTAAGGCCCTAAAATATGCAGATGACGAACTCCTTGCAACAAAATCATGCCTACTTCATCTGAAATCTACAGTCTCAAAGTGGTCTGACTCATTGCCAGACCGCTCATACTGAATCATCATTGTTGAACCCAGTCCACTTATCCCTCAACTGACTACTCAACTTCTGATAACTCGAGGTTCTCATTATAAATCTGGATCACAAACCCAATTATCCTTGTAGATCACTTATACTTGGCATGGCTCAGCTAATCCCGTTGTGAGTGACTTGTCACTTCCCAATCAACCAACCAACTATTTAGTCCGTGCTTGCAACCTAAAACACAAATACTAATACTACTCAAACACTGAAACTGCCTGAAACAAGACGCTGCTACGTGGCTGCTTTCCAAAATCTACCGAGACCTTCCTGGTCTTAATTCATTTGCCACTCATCTAAAATATCAGGTCTCTACCTAACTGCAGAGCCAAAATACCCACACGTAGTCGCTCCACGTGACTTCTAAACGAAATCCTTATCTGTCAATAGTTGCCATTAGTTATCTTACCACTATGGTTCTAACAACCTCCTGATCCAACTAATCAGGTCCATGCGTCGAATCCTGACGTCTCCAAATCTAAGGCTAAGAGTGATTGCTACATGACCAATGGTAGCCTTATATCATAAACAACCTTAAGCAATCCATTGCTTCCTTGATCTCATAGTTGTAGTGGCATTCTTACGATCTCATCACTGGCTCAACCATGTCTAATTCATATGGGGAAATCCGTAAACCAATACGTGGACTTGCCACGTCATCACTGTTGCATCCGAATTGGTGGGTACTCCTGTTCCTTCCACGTCCTAACAATGCACTCGAGCTATCTACCAACCTCGTGAATGCTATGGCTACACCCGCAGACTTACAACACTCTATCACTATCTGAAAACCTCCTAAATGCTACAGCTACACCCGCATACTTACAACATTATAGTACTATCTGACCGCTAGCGAATGCTACGGCTACCCCCACAGTCTTACAACACTTTCCATGCTAACTGGCTGTTAGTGAAAGCTATGGCTACCCCCGTAGTCTTACAACACTTCCCATACTATCTGACTGTTAGTGAATTCTACGGCTACCCCGTAGTCTTACAACACTTTCCATATTGGGTCGAACACGCACTCGACCTAACACTCAACTAAACTTGAGTCCTAACTGGAGCCCTAACTGTTGGGTTTTGTATACTGCAACATCCTATGGTGCACACACAACCCTAAATGCTTTGGATCTATGTTTTCTCTAATTATACATGCAATATTATTTCCAAAGAATAAAGCCTACAACTAGCATGCAATTAAGATAAACAACATAAAATACTAGTCAGGAGTTTAACTCTTTATGTAGCTTGTAAAACTTGTTGTATTTGGCCTTTAAGAACTTAGTGCCCCAAGTGTGACACCTCAAATGGTTCACAACACACCTTAGACAAAGGATGACTTTTGAGAGAGTTTATGCACACTAAAATCGGTTATGGCTCTCCAAGAACACTCTAGCAAAACTTGTGCAACCAATTTTAGCCTACAGGGTGTCATATATATAGTGTAGGAATCCAAGAGTCATGGCTAAACCCTAATCCATACACTTGGGCTTATTATCCATGATCCATGATTCAAGTAGGCTAACTCTTTATGGATTCATCCAAAACCTTAGTCCATCATGTATCATAAGCCCAATATAAATATATATATATATATATATATATATATATAACTAATTTACATAATTACTATTAATTTAATTAGTCTCTTTTGATCACCAAATTAATTCCAAATTAATTCTTGATCAATACTAATTAAATCATATGATTTCATATTAATATATTAGAACTTATAATATATTAATAAATCATAACTAACCTCTTCTAAAAAGTCCATCCTATCAAATTGTCGTGGTGATATGCAACCCAAATGGACCATGATACTTTCGGATCAAGTACATACCGATTACATTTATGGGCTTAGGCACCCAATCCAACACTAACATGGTTCCCGAAACCTGTTGTTTGATGCCAAGGAAAAGCATGAACCAAATGTTGGAACGTTTTCTGAACTCCCAACTCACCCAATCCTCAACCTAGATGGCCACTCGACCGCCTTTCCCCTGCTATGGATGCGAAACTCATCCTAGTTTCACACCTATTTCTGTTCTTGAGTACCTGATCGATTCTCCCCCACTTAGATTCAACTAAGTCTTCACGGTATGTGAGAATTGAAGGGTTCCCAATCCTTCTTACTTCCTAATAGTCCACTGTCGACAATCTGAGCTTACCAATGTTAACGATCACTTACCAGTCAAACCTTAAGATCGCCCATCCTCTGAAATCCTAAAGAGTACTCTTGAAATCTGGTCCAGTCTGACACCCCAATCCACCTCCCATGCTGACAAATGGAGGCCTTAATTTTCACCCTAGCTAACGAATCCTCGTTCCTACTTACAATATTGTAGCACCACTGAACTCTAACCGAACACAGCCCATGCGAAAATACAATTCTCTTGAACATCTAATTACCAACCACTTATGCATCTAACACCCGCAACTGACTCCACTATCTTCATGCTACCAATCCTTTCCTAGCAACGGTAGTTCCTTGAACTCCAAAGTTCTTCCATATGCAATTGTCAATCATACCCGAACAAATGATAAAACCATTGAAGTTTGACTTCATTGGAGAACTATCACTCTAAACCTGACCTAATACCCTTTAGATAATACTCTTACATAGATTTTGATAAAGATCCAGAATGATAACGGTACACGCGGAACCCACTCTACAAGATATATCTCGCTGTAGGCTCATTAAGGACTCTTTGGCATACATAATGACATATAACAATCCTTGAAAATCCAGACAATGGTAGAGAACCGACCCGAGATCCGACATATCCAAACTCACTCACAATTCTAAAGCGATACGTATTCCCAACATCCACTTAGTAGCAGTCGAAAATAACATACCCGCGACATCTGGAGGAATACTGATCACCTTCTGCTGACATGATCAACCCTGCCACACCTGTAGCAGCCTAAACCCTAGGAGCGACAAACTCCCTTATGCACTTTCCCGTACATGCTGCACTGACTCCGGCCCTGCCAGCCTTTCACCCGATGATCAGAAGTCTTGGGTCTCTTCCCGGGACCCTCTATAATATGCACCTGGCACGACCCGCTCTTATCAAAGTGTTCTAAATCGATCTCGCATCCTCGGACGTTAGAAGTCATATCCTCTAGGGTCTAACACCCTGTCACACTCACTAGCTCACTTGCCAATGACTGAGCTGCAACAGCTGGAACATGTTCTGCCCCCAAACCGGGTCACCAACTCCTCCCAAAAGCTTCTCAGATTCTCCAAGACTCTCACCGATTCGATTATGGATCCTGTGATTTCAGTAGTACGGTGTCAGACCCTTGAACCAGACTGTGGAAACGTCTGAGGGGTCGTATGACTATAAATTGAAATATCATCACAATGAATATACATGAAGGATAACACAATCATCACCAAACATTCCATAATAACTACATTGTCTTAGGTTACATATTCCAAAACATTAATTGTACGACGATTGACATTACACCAAAATAAATTCCTACGCTTGAAGGTTCTTCTGCTTAACAATTACCTGAGAATACAATTTATTTTGAAAACTGTCAACATATATAATGTTGGTGATTTCATAAGCATGTTTGAATAGACGTCTTTTTATTATTTTTAAAACCCGAAAAATCTGATATTTTCTGTAATTAGTATGAAAATGATTTGAAAATTGAGTATAGATGCATGTGTGAATTTCATTGTAAAAATATGTATAAGTATGCGATATAGTTTCTTTGAATTCTTTCTGTTGTAAGATCTTACCAAGGATTGATGATATTAGTGAAGGATCCTCTTGAAAACACTCTAGATCTTCGAAAATTTGGAGGAGGAAGGGGATGTTTTTTAGAGTGTTTGAGAGAGAGTTTTGAAAGTGTGTGTGTGTGTGTTTTGGGCTTGCTTTCGGCTGAGAGTGATAAAGAGAAGGAAGAAAAGGCTTTGCATGGAGGGTAATGATCTCATGGATGTATGTGATTTCTAGATATTTGATATGTAATTGTGAGTTGTCATTAGCTTAATCCATGCTCTTTTCATTTCTTTTTCTTTTTTTTTTTACATATGGGCCGAAAATTTGGGCTAGAAAAAAAAAGTGGATTAATTTGGGCCATTACTTGCCTAGGCTCGAAATAATGAGGCCCAAATAAATACTTTTTGGCCCATTGGGCCCTTTGGATGGTTCACGACCCAATAAAAGTCTATTAGGGTAAATGGAATCATTTATGGCCCAACAAGGACCAATAGGAGTAAACCAATCCATTTTAGGCCCATTATTGCCCAAAATGTTAAGTTTTATGAATGTGGGTCTAAATAGAGCCCATTTAAGGGTTCTAAGCCCAAGTTAGTCAAATTGAATGCTTATTGGTCCATTAGGCCCAATAAGAAAATCCTAGTCCATAATGAACTTGAATCGGGATTTTTAGGGTTTTCAACTCCTAATTGACTTTCTTAAATGTTTTGTATAGAGTTTTGAACTTTGCTGGGCGAACCTTGATTGAATTTGTTGTCATTAAAATGAGCATAATATCATCAAGTTAGAGTTACAAGTATCATTAAAGATAGTGTTTACATGAGTCAAGAATTTCCTAGCAAATAGCTAGTTGTGACATACGGGCCCAATAATAACTTCCACACCTATCCATACTTTCCTCAGCAATCCTCCTGAATCCTCCAAGTCACTTCCTCAAACAGATATACCCAAGTCTCACTAAACCTCACTACTAACCCACTGAAGCATATCCTAGGCTTTCCTAGGTTCCCGAACCCACCCAATCCTCAGCTGCTGAAAGATTCCCAGTAATGTCAACTAGCTACCTCATGAATATAGGCATATGAAACAGAGATCAGATAATCATTCGAGTAAAAGACTTATCCCTATAATGGTTGGACTCACACAAGAGTTGCGAAATAGGGTCAAGTCCATTACTTTGAGATTATTCAGCCTGTGTCCCATGAGACTTAGCATATTCACTTAGTAGCTAACTCACATCACTAAGAGTCCCACAAAGAACAAAGCAAACAACATTAAGACAATGGAAAATCTAACCATCATACTCCAATCACACCGTTCTATCCTCTAATTAGGAATTTGTACATGCAATTCAAGGATGCTTAACCTAAACAAGTTATCCTATCACTGGCTGATGAGTACTATCATGCAACTCAACAAGCACATATACCAGGCATATAAGGCATCTTCCTAGATCCTTAGCCCTAATATAGCATGCATTTCTCATAATCATATCATATCATAACATAACATGTATAGGTATCTTGGGGAAAACTTACTTGAGCTCGGCTGATTGCACGCATCACACACCTTGTTCTTTTCAAAGTTTTTTTCTCTTTTTCAAATTCTTTTCAAACTTCTTTTTATAAAATGATTTTTCTTTTGAAAATTTTCATACCAATCCCTTAGTGTGAGTCCAGACACACCCGAGAGTGTGCCCGAATCCCTCAAACCAAGGCTCTGATACCAACTTGTAATATCCCAAAACTCAAGACCAAAAATTTCATTTTTAGTTAAGTAATTATAAAACCAACAGTATAAAAACATCTCGTGTTAAGACCAAAGTGTCAATAAAAAACATGTTATCATAAAATAATATCAGAGTGTAATCCAAAAGATCTCATTGCAGAAAATCATAGTGTGATGCGATGAGATAGAGTCGACTCCTTTCCTTTGAAAACGAAGTACCTGAAACCAAAATTGTAAACCGTAAGCACGAAGCTTAGTGAGTTCCCCTATCCTACTATATACCATACAAATCACATATTGTTAGACATACCTAGGTGCCCGACCTACCCCATGAGAGGCATATCTAGGTGCCCGACCTACCCTACTGAGCATACCGGGGTGCTCAACCTACCCCTATTAGGCATACCGGGGTGCCCAACCTACCCCTGTCAGGCATACCGGGGTGCTCAACCTAACCCTGTTAGGCATACCGGGGTGCCCAACCTACCCCTGTCAGGCATACCAGGGTGCCCAACCTACCTCTGTCAGGCATATCTGGGTGCCCAACCTACCCCTTCAGTCCTTTTGACCGGTAACCGGGGACTATTTCACCCCTAATACTACCACATAATATCGTATCACATATATCATAATCTTCCTAGCATAGTTGGGTACTAAACTACCCCTTCGACCCTATCGACCGGTAACCGGGGACTATTCCCCCTACTACCATTATCACATAACATCATATCATGGTAGCACATAAAGCATATCAGATAGTGGCTAACCAAACAATTATCATAAAGACAATTATCTAACAAACAACTCCTACTAGTGGGTCGGCATTGTGGCCTTAGACCCACTTCTACTTGAAGGTAACTCACCTCACACTGCTGAAGTCCCGTAGACAAAACTCTAGCTGTTGGATCATAAGCCTAAGTTTAAGAATTAGGGTTGCATATGACTCGTGGAATTCTAACACTATATATGTAACCCCTTAGACCCCAAAATCGGATGCATATGTGATATAACAAGAGTACTCCTAACCTCTCTCTCAATTCCTCCAATTGTTGGTGGTGTTTTGTGAAGCATTTGAGGCATCACACTTGAGGTGCTAAGTTCTTAAAGGACAAGTGATACAAGCTACCTAAAGAGGTAGTCATTTAACTAGTTTTTATGATACAAATATCACATTTGTATGCTAGTTAGGCTCCATGCTTTGGAAAAACAATATTGCATGTATAATTAGAGAAAACTTAGATCCAAAGCATCTAGGGTTGTATGTGCACCATAGGAGTGTTATAGTGCTCAAAACCCATCATTACATTCCCTTTAATCTAGGGAGATAGTCCCCAAATGAAACGTTCTACTTTCTTGCTCTCCGAAGTGATCATTCCAGGGCATAGAATCGCCAGGTCGCTAAATTTGGCGGTGTAGGCTTCGATGTCAGAGTCGTTCATAGTGAGATTCCAAAGCTCCTGGTCTAGTTTCTGTACCTCAACCCTTGGGCAATACTCTTCGAGCATTATGATTTTCAGATCCTCTCAGCCCATCGAGTTTGCTACCGGGAGTGTGAGGGCTTTGATGTGGCCATTCCACCATGAAAGGCCCCTAACAGAAAAAGTGTAGACTGTAAACTTGACTTGGCTCTCCTCTGGGCAGGCACAAATTTCAAATATTGATTCAGTCTTTTCGAACCACTGCGCCAGAGCAATGACAACACCGCTTCCATTGAAGGGCTTGGGCTTGCGGTTTGCAAAGTCTTTATAAGTACATTAATTCCCTCACGTGCCCTTGGTTTTCACTTTGATTGGAACTGTTTGTTCCATTTCCACATCCATTGTTGCTACTGCTGATTTGGGATACAGTAATAACCACAACAATGGTCACTACAACTTGGAACACTGCAGTATCCATTTGTAGGGGAGGTGGCGGTGGTGGTGGCGCCAATGTATTGTTCTTGCGCTTGTTGTATCTTCAGGGCGACATTTTCTGCCACAAGGTGGAATGACGATTAGTTTTTGAAATGAGTTATGGTTTGGACACTACTATAATGGAACACCTTGTTTGTATCGAATCTAGTTGTTATTGAGAGTTGCTTGTACTTTATAATTGAAATTTTACTATACCAAATAAAAATGAAAAGAAAAGACATAGCAGATAACAACATCCAATAAAATGAAATACATATTTGTTTCATTGAAGACAAGGTACTAGTACATAAGTTTTGGGGAAAATTAACCTCTAAGGAGGTCTATAGTACATCAAAAGATAAAAACTTGGCAATATAACGACCCTCAGAATAGTGTATTTACTTAGACGTAAGGTCGGTCCTACATACAGGACAAAGAAAAAGGGTAGCACCAACGCGTACCCATAAACCTTATCTGTAACAAATTGTGAGTAGGATGGATCCTACTTATGACGGGTAGTACTCTGCGGTCCCTAGGATAAAGTATAGGCGCCCTGTATCTCAACCAATTGACACTCGACTACGATCACCCTCTCATAGAGAACCGCATACTTCTCCTGATATTCCCTTACCTCTGCTCGAGCGGTGGTAAGGTCCTCAATGAGTCTATTCATAGGATAGTAGTCTCTCTCCAAATCTCAAGTATGCGCGTCTGTGACCTCTACAACGGCTCCCAACTTCATGATGCGATTCATCGTTGCCCTAGTTTAGTCACGAAGGTCCATGATCTGCTGGATCATGATTGGGAGGGCTGCCCTAGTTTGGTCACCAAGGTCCATGATCTACTGGATCATGACTGGGAGGGCTCTATCGGCTGGTCCTCCCTGGCTGAGGTTATAATTACCTCGTTGCATACCAAAAGGCGAGCGTTGGCGCTGGTGGAGGCTCCACCTCTCTAGGTTTTCCGCCCAATGGGGTGTACGTCTGTCGTGGCCTAAACGGTGTGTAGGGACTTGTGTGACGTAAGGAGGATTTATGACTTCAGACTCTGCATTCGATTTCTCCTCTTCTTCTTCCTCCAGCTCTCTTCTTCAAACTCTTCCTCTGGCTCCTCTTTCATGATCTGCTCAGAATCCTCCTCAGGATCCTCCTCAATCCACCCTCCATTCCCCTAGTTGGGGAAGTAGGGATCTCCTGGGATGTGAAAACCTGCCATCATGTCTGTATGAGAATATAAGTGTGAGAAATACATGAAAGGTTTATAATGTGCTAAAATACTCCTATAGTATTTTAATTTTTTATGTTTGGTTCTTAGAGATTTGTGGTATAAGGTTGATAAGTTTTAGATTTTCTGTCCACCACGACCACTCCTAAACACATGTTGGTCATATCTCGAATAAATATAGTTGATCAAGTTATATTTACCCTATATATGATTACATAACTGTCTATGTTTAATCGTGATGTCCAACTCTTCTAAATACTTCTTATTATAACATTATTTCTAATATGCATGTATGTATGTATGTACACTTTTATAAAATACTTATATTTTTTTAAAGTATACTTTTAGTCAGAGTGTTTTAGTCCCATTGTGATTATAGTTGTATATGTTGTATGGTTTGATATACTAGTTCACTATAAACAATGATATGATACCAATCTGTCGCACCCCCGAACCAGGACTGCGGAAACGACCGGGAGCGGATGACGTCATTGTATAGTATCATAACAATTGAATATTAACGAATCATAGTAACCCAAACATCATACATTGAGAATACAAGTTTACATAGCTTTTACACATTGTGTTTATTCAAAGTAAACATCAAATAACTTAAATGTATAAATCCATGATTATGCAACTCCTGTTCTCAAAAGATTTGGATACATGTTTACTGGTTCCCTGAGAATACAAGTGATTTTGAAAAGCTTCAAAAATTAAGTTGGTGAGTTCATAAGCATTTTTTAATGGAAAGGGTTTGTAATTGTTTTGCTTGAATGGTTTTGTATACTTCCAGAAAATCCGATATTTTCTATATAAATGGGTTGTACGTCTTATATCCAAGACTAAAATGTATGTAACTCTTTTGTATCTTTTCCTTGTAAATATGATAATGTATGTTTCCAGAAAATACAATATTTTCTTATATATGAATTGTAGTCTTAAACCCTAAGACCATAAATGTAAACAATAGTGTACTGAAAGGTAGTACGGAGTTTTATATTTTTATAAAACTGATGAAGTGTAAGCTTCCCGTAAACCAAGTAGTATTGTTAATCCCTATGTGAGTTTTTATAACCATGCTTAATCTGACTGTTATGCCTGAATGACGTTCTTTAGACGTCAGAATCGGTAGATATTTGTCACCCTAGACTTGTTGGTCTAACTGTAGCGAACAACTTAGGTGTGAGGTTTTCAATCCTGTACAGATCTATACACAACTATCTCACTCTCCCTCCAGGAGACTCTCGTTATAATGCAGGACTTAAAGTGTACGCTAGGTAGGTACGGTGAAGAGAATGTCTCACAAGAGCATTAACAGATTCAAGTGAACTATGACTCCTTTTCTTATAATAATTATACCGTTGAATAATTATACGTTCTTCTAAAAAGAAAGTATAATTTTGTGACTTCTAAACTATATCGTTTATAGTTATCATGTATGTTATGTTGAGTCTATTTATATAAATATCAAGTTGTAATCATGTCTAGTGTTAATATATGTTACCAAAACATATATTTTTGGGTTGTAACCCACCAAAACAGTAATCTTTAAAATATGACCATTTTTGCTAGGAAAACTATTTTAGTAAAAAAAATACCAAAAATCTTGTTGTTTTGTATCTCATATTTTCCTATTGACATCTGTATCATATATTAAGTTATGTTTTTGTCAATTTTTGCATATCAAACCTCATAGGTCACGATTTTGTGTAAAAAATGGTGATGACAACATCTTATGCAAATATTACTTCATATTCAACCATTAAAGATGAAACATGCAAATATCCATAAGAAAAACTAGTTTTCACTTGTATCCCCCACTAAAAGCATGAAAAACTCGAAAAATGGGGGTATGAAGCTCACCTTGAGTTGATTTTGTGGATGATTTGAAGAAGATGAATATTTTCGAGCCTAGCTTCTTGTGGGAAGTTGACAAACTTCTTGGAAGTGTGATTATCCAAAGGTTTTCACATATGAAAATATGTGTAAACATGATGAAATTAACCAATAAATGCTTAGAAACACTTGAGATACACGAAAATGCTTAGGATCAGCCTTGAGTTGGTGATTTTTGGAAGATTTCAACCTTGTTTTAGAGAGAAGAAGAGAGTGGGAGCAAGAATGAAACGGCAAGAGTGGGATAACCCACTCTCGGCCGAGGTTTTTATAAAGGAGGAAAGGAGTTATTGTCTTGTTATTTGATGGATATTGGTATGTATCTCATGGAGACTTGGTAGATAATAGGATGTAAAGCTTAGATGTCACATCACAAGGTCAACATTTTGGGTCTTGCACTCAACCGGCAATCCATCTACCGAGGAGGAGGTTCTCGGGTTTGAAGCCACCGAAAACCAAGGGGTTCTTGGCCTCAAGGTGACTGAAATCACCCTCCCCTCGTATAAGGTTCTCGGTCCGAGGGTTTCTTGGCTCGAACTTGAGTGTTTCGACCACAATTTGAGGTTTTTAACTTATTAATCAAAACTTAAACATCATTCATGCAAATTTGAATTTCTAGAAACTTTTGATCCTTCTCATTAAATTTTCAATGTTTATGACATCAATTTTGTGATATGGTTTTATACTATCTGTAGGTATACTTTACATAGATCAAAATTTCCTGGTTGTTACATCGGCATTCTTTATATCTCCGGAATCCTTGTTACGACCACCACAACTTTCTTCGTATATAATGGGTTTATCTATTTTTTTTATTTTTGACGCTTATTTCCATTCTTAATTTATTATATCTTATACATAACTATAATGCACATAAAATCACATAATCCACATAATATTCAAGTAATTCCTCTTTATTACTTCAAAATAAGTTACATTTGTTGACCCTAACTATTACATCATCATATTAATGCTTAGCGTCGAAACACAGGCATTACAATTCTCTCCCCCTTAGGATGATTTCGTCCCGGAATCATGCATCAACAAACAGATGTAGATAACGACTCATCTTGTCACTTTCCGTTTCCCAAGTGAGGTTTGGCTCATTTGTATGTCTCCATCACACAAGCACTAAGTCGACCATCTTGCGTCATAACTTCTTTGTCTTATGGTCAACAATTGCCTCAGGCTCTTCGATTAGCCTCTTATTTTCATCCATCCTTAACTCAAAAAGTGGAATTATGTAGGGAACTTCCCCCACGAACTTCCTCAAATAACATACATGGAAAGTGTTATGAATACTATCTAGTTCTTCTGGTAGTTCTAGCTTGTAAGCTTGGTTCCCAATCTTCTGAAGAACTTTGAATGGTCCAATATACCTTAGACTTAACTTTCATCTTTTCCCAAATCTTATATGTCCTTTCCAAGGTGAGACTTTAAGCAAAACCGAATCTCCCACTTCGAATGTCATCAGTCGTCTCTTTTTGCCAGCATTGCTCTTTTTATGATCCTGAGTTGCTAACATCCTTGCTCTAATCACTTTTAACTTTTCAGCAGTCTAATGGATTTTCTCGGTCCCCTTCTCTCCAGCCTCAAGCCAACAAGATGGCGTATGACACTTTTGTCCATACAAAGCTTGATAAGGCGCCATCTTGATGCTCGAATGGTAACTATTGTTGTAGGAAAACTTTACCAGGGGTAAGTGTTCATCCTAGTTACCTTGGAATTATAGGGTACATGCTCTTAGCATGTCTTCTAATGTTTGAATCGTCCTTTCTCTCTGACCATCAGTCTGCGGATGGTAGGTTGTACTTAAACAATACTTCATACCCATTTCCTCTTGTAGGCCTCTCCAAAACCTTGATGTGAAACGACTATTACGATCAAATACAATTGTTAAAGGAACATCATGAAGTATTACTACTTCCTTCACGTAAGCATTTGCAAGCTTATCCATAAACCATCTCTCACTGGCTGCTATAAAGTGTGTACTCTTAGTGAACCGATCCACGACCACCCAAATCATGTTGTGATCGTTCTTCATTATGGGCGGTTTAGCCACAAAATCCATGGCGATGTCTTCCCATTTACCCATGGGTACAGGTAAAGGTTCTAAACTCCCATATGGTTTATGATGTATGCCTTAACTCTCATACATGTTACATACTCAGCCACATACTTTGCAACATCGAGCTTCATCGTTGGCCACCAGTAGTAGGGTTTTAGATCCCTATACATCTTAGTGTTGCCGGGATGAATCGAGTACATGGTCTTGTGAGCTTCTTCTATCAGAAGATCCCTTATTCCTCCCGTCTAAGGCACCTAAATCATATATTGGAATACCTTCAATCCTTGATTATTCGTGCCAAATACCAACGTTTTTCCTAAAGGTTCTTCCTTTCGGTTATTTTTCTCTAAAGCTTCTTCCTGAGCTTTCTTGATGTTTTCCAAAATTGTTGAGACAACTTCAATTCTTAACGCTCTTGGCCTTTTTATTTCTAAGTTTACTTTTCGACTTAGAGCATCAACTACAACATTTACTTTACCAAGGTGGTAAAGTATCCCACAGTCGTAATCCTTTAGCAACTCTAGCCAACGTCGTTGCCTCATATTCAATTCTTTTTTTATCAAGAGATACTGGAGATTTTTATGATCAGTGACGAGTTTGCACATCGTGTCGTAAAGATAATGCCTCCACATCTTTAATGCAAATACTACCGCTGCCAACTCCAGACCATGAGTGGGGTAGTTCTTTCCGTGTTCTTTCAATTGTCGAGATGCATATGCTATCACATTATCTCTTTAGGTCAGAACACAACCTAACCCAACTCTAGATGCATCACTATAAATTACAAAGTCTTCAACTCTGTCAGGTAAAGAACGAATTGGTGCTTCGCACAACTTCTTCTTTAGCTTCTCGAATGTCTCTTCGTGTTTTCACCCCATGTATATGTAGCTCCTTCATGGGTCAAGGTTGTTAACAGAGCAACTATCGAAGAAAACCCTTTAACAAACCTTTGGTAATATCCAGCTAATCCCAGAAAGCTTAGAATCTCCGTGGGACTTTTTGGTCTTTCCCACTTCATCACAACTTCAATCTTTGCTAGATCAACCATTATTCCTTCTTGGTTAACCACATGACCACAAATTGGACCTCTCTAATCCAAAAATCACATTTGGGAGAACTTTGCATACAACTTTTCCTTCTTCAAAACTTCTAACACTTCTTGCATGTGCTTGCCATGCTCCTGCTGGCTCTTTGAGTAAATCAAAATGCCTACTATGAACACTATTACAGATTTATCGAGGAATGGGTTACAAACACTGTTCATCAAATCTATGAATGTTGTTGGAGCATTGGTTAGTCCAAGTGACATAACCAAAAACTTATAATGTATGTATCTCATTCTGAATGCGGTCTTCTCAATATCTTACTCTCTCACCTTCAGCTGATAACATCTTGACCTAAGATCGATCTTTGAGAAATAGCTTGAACCTTGCAGCTGATAGAACATGTCATCAATCTTTGGCAATGGGTACTTGTTCTTTATTGTTGCCTTGTTTATCTTTCTATATTCTATGCACATCCTCATGCTTCCATATTTCTTCTTAAAGAATAACATCGGAGCTCCCCAGGGCGATGAACTAGGTCTAATGAAACTGTTGTCCAACAACTCCTGAAGTTGCGTCATGAGCTCCTTCATCTCTATCGGTGCTAACCGGTATGGTGCTTTCACTATTGGTGTTGATCCTAGCAACAAGTCAATTCGAAACTCTACCTGTCTATTAGGGGGCAATCTGGGAAGATATTCGGGAAAGACATATGGATAGTCACACACCACTGGTATTCTTTATATCTCCTTCTTAGAATCTATCACAAATGCCAAGTACGATGTGCATCCTTTAGATAAACATTTTTGGGCTTTCATTAGGGAAATGATTCCAGAATTTACTATGTGTATGTCCCCGTACACCATACATGACTCTTTTCCGGGTGGGTTCACTCTTACTATCTTCTTCTTACACAGCATCTCAACATCATTGGCGTTAAGCTAATTCATTCCTAGTATGATGTCAAAACCATTCAACTAAATGGGTAACAACTCCTCATGGAATTCGTTTCCGTTCAAGTCGATGATGATATTTTTAATGCACTCGCTAACAGGTATGAATTTGCCACTGGAAACTTCTACACCTAGAGCATTATCAAGTTTATCTACATGCAGTGCTAGTCTTCCACCAAATTTGTGTGATATAAAGGAGTAATTTGCTCTGGATTCAAATAATATATTGACAGACAATCTATTTACAAGAAAGGTACCTGAAGCGACATATGCAGCATCCTTTGCAGCTTCCAGGGTCATCTGGAAAGCTCTCGAATTCGGCTTTGGTGGAACATTGGGCCTTGCTGCCTCCTTATTATTTGGGAAATCTTTCGAAATGTGCCTTTCTTCGTTACATCAATAGCACACCCTCTTGTTGGATGTGCACTCATTGGTGTAGTGCCTTGTATTTCCGCATTTGTAGCAAGTCACATCCTTGCTACATTTCTCGAAGTGTTTCTTTTTACACTTCTCGCACCACTTCGCTTCGTTACCGCCTCTTCCAAATTTCCATGAACCGTAGTTGCTCTTCTTGTTGGACCTTGTAGATCCTTCAAACTTCCTCTTTTCGCCAACCTCAACCTTGCTGGCGGCTCTTCCCTTGATCATTTCCTCAACAGATTTGGCAACCCAGATAGTTGCCTCTAGAGTAGGTGTCTGGCGTACTAACACGACATACTCCCATGGAAGTCCCTTTATGTACTTGTCGATTTTCGTCAGCTCGTCTGGGATGATGCGCAAAGCAAACTCCATTTTGTCAGTGAAGGCATTGTGTAACATCCATAAATTTTACGCCAAATTAAAACATTTCAATCATAAATAAAAATCAAATATCATTGTTTACAAAAATGTTTTCAAATCAATATCCATCAGAGTGTCCCAAAATCATAACATAAGGATGAGGAGCGGTACGGTCACACATTCGCCTTGCCATGATCTCCTGAAGTACCTGAAACAATAAACTGAAAACTGTAAGCCCGGGGGCTTAGTGGGCTACCCCCAAAATACCAATACCACACTGACAATGCCATATCAGTAACAATCAATCAATCAACATGCATACTGGCCATCGGCCTGACTGGACCACCCTACTAGGCCTACAATCTATCTGAATATGTCCCGAGCCTTCGGCATGACTGGTCCACCTCGTGGGCCTGCAGTCTCCCCGGACCGCTCATACGGTATGTTGGCTTTCAGCACAAAGTAGGATCGCCTCAACCCAACCAACAAGCAAATAACCATGTGCGCATAACTATCATATACTGGCATATACAAACATCAAACATATCTATCACACTGAGCATCAATCGTAGAATTCTCTCGTAACTAGAGTACTGACCTAGCAGGTCACTAACATACCAATCCTTATGGATCATAAGAGCATAACATACTATCTACCCTGATTCCAATCTAACGGATCATAACCACATGTAGCATACCATAACATTAACAACTAAAGGGCCAGCCTTGGTGCCATAGACCCTATCGATATAATGAGGATAACTCACCTTGTAAATGTCGACTCGGAAGATAAACTCTAACTCTCGGATCACTTGACACAGGCTCCACCACTTATGATCATAGTACAATATACTCACAAGTCCTTAACCTTATAAGGTACTCCATACCCCACCAGTCAACCCCTGGTCAAAGTCAAAGTCCTCAGTCAAGGTCAACAGTCCATGTTGGCCTCAACTCACCGAGTACCCTCGGCTACTCGCCGAGTTCCTTGAAGTACAATCCAACCTGACAAGTCATTGGGGTGACTCGTCGAGTTCCTTCGATTCTCGATCAAACTTTAAGGCCACCCGTTGAGTTCCCTCCTTGCAACTCAACGGATACACACGCATACATATTCTAGGGAAAACTCATCCGACTCGCCAAGTTGTTCTTCAACTCGTCGAGTCTTATGGTAATCTTCATCGGACTCGCTGAGTTGTTCATCCAACTCGGCGAGTTCACGACCATCTTCATGTGACTCGCCGAGTCAACCTTGCGATTCGTCGAGTCCATTCATTCCTCTTTCCATACAGACTTGTTTTGAGCCATGCAGCGGCTCCAAATCACAGATCCAAGCTTCTAGGGCATGCTTATCACGTAAAGTTGCAAACTTTACATGCATGCATGGCTATAAAAGCTCTAAATGCCTATTTTAAGTTCTTAATGGAACTTCATGCTCAAGAGGGACCTTAATCATGACCAAAACTGAAACTTTATGCTTCTAGAATCCAAGGAGGGTCCAGATCTCAAGTTACAACCTCATATCTAGCCCATAGTTCATCGTTCCAACTTGTTATCTCACCAAAACCCTAAAACTCAACCAATAGAAGAGATTCACTAGGAAAAAGGCGATGTGTTTACCTCCAAAAGATGATAACTGAGATAAGAGTTGATTTCCATATTCTACTTGCTCCAATCTCTTTCTCCTCCAAGCCTTCTTCCTCCAAAGATCCTCTTTTCAAGCTTTAAACACACAATGGGCACACACACACGTATTAGGGTTTTAAGGGGATCTCAAAGACTGTAAAGAAGCCAAAGGAGGATAGGCTCCTTTAAATAGAGGTGCAAACCCCAGGATGTAGGGTTTCATCTGCCAGCTCCTACTCGCCAAGTCCCAATATGGACTCGTCAAGTATGTCACTTAACATGCGATCCCACCCCGCTGCTACTCGACGAGTAGGTTAGCCAACTCGCCGAGTAGAGCTTCACCCAATAAATCTTATTTAAACAATACCTGAGAATCGGGGCGTTACACATTGGTGTATTCATCAATGGACATGCTTCCTTTCTTCAATGTAATTAATTGGTTCTCTGGCTCAAGCAGATTTTGGGCCGAGCAGTACTTGCGCTTAAAATGCACCAAAAACTTTACACATGTCAGCTGTAGTGGCTCATTGGTGCTTATGGTCTTCCCGAGAGTGTTCCATCAACGAACAACACCACCTCTGAACTGACGTACTGCATATGTGGTTTGTAGCTTGCCTTTACAACCACATGTTATGAAGGCCAACTCCATCTCTGAGTCCGGTCCATAACTCCAATTGGATCATCTTTCCCAGTGAAATTTGATGGCTTGCAGGTTGTGAGGTCCTTATACTTGCATTCGTTCCTCTCGACTCCTTCATCTTGGTTCATCCTAACTACTGGCGGTTCAGCTTGACCAACGGTCCTACTGTAGTCCCCTTCTTTTGACTGTCCATCATTCAATTATGGTTGTTCAATAGGCATCAAAGGTTCATCCTTATTATTAAACAACATTTGCCTCATTTCTTCCCTCTTTTCGGCCACCATAGCCCGAATCATGGTTTGTACTCCAACTATCGTGATTGGCTCAGGTGCAACTGCTACCACTGGTACTTGCTCGTTCACTTGGGGTTGAGGCTGCTAATTCATGTTCCCATTTGCATTTCCGAGTCCACTTCGGGTTCTCACCATGTCGATCTATAAACCAAGTAGGTGAATTTAGATCTTTATTTACGATAGACGTTTAAATCCTCCTTATCACTCTAAAACGTTACATGCTAGTTTTAATATCGTAGTCGAACGCTTATCCAAATCCGGTCGGCAATAGACCATAGATCTGAACAAATGATAACATATAAGGAATCTTTACAGCTATAACATAAAGCGTTTAGCACATAAAACATTTTAGACATCTTTCCTAAAATAAACTAGTGCTCGTGTCTAAATTATAGTAGACACTCATCTCACAATCATCGCTTAGCATTCTAAGTTTAAGTCTAGAAATCCTACAAATTCCTAGTTCTCTTAAACTAATGCTCTGATACCAACTGTGACATCCCCAATTTCACGGCCAGAAAAGACCGATCTATTTATGCTTTATTTGAAAATCATAGTATACTTTTAAAGAAATATGCTGCGGAATTTGTTCCAAAAAATATGATAAAGAATTTATCAAAGAATTTCCGAAGAAATGTATTTTCATTATATTACAAACCTCGGGATGTCATTGTCAATACATATCAAAAGCATAAATAAAAACAACATAGGCCACAAAAACAACATAGGCCTTACAACATTCTATTTATTTCTACTGGCCTATAATCCATAATCTCTCATCAGATCATCACATCTATGCTCTTGTGTCAGTACCTGTAATACAATAAACTGAGTGGGTCAGGATGGGGAGCCTAGTGAGCACATAGGGTTTCCAACCCACAATAAATAAGTTTATTATTTTCATCAAATCATTCAACCCGATTACATGTTCCCGTAATCCTCAGTTTGTGTCCCTAAAGCATCTATTATAAGGGACCTAGTCTAAGGATTTTTCATCGGTGTGGACAACATTGCTTTGGGGATTCCTCAACAATACATGTCAAATAAGGCAACCATGAGGGGGATGGGGTATACCTGGTGAACATGTAGTTCAAATAAACACCTACAGGTTGCGCAACTACTAGCGTTCCACTTAACTGTCAAGAATAGTTTGTGGTTGTCATCTATACTTCGCTAGATGACTGGATCATCGTAAACATCTAGGCCTTTCATCATTTTATTTCATCACACATCAACTATTTCATCTACCCGTGTTTTACCCAACATATTTGTAGATATAAAATACATATACAACTTAAATCATAAAAAAATGTTTAAATCATTCATCCAGCATAGATATCAGGTAAACATATAATATGCACACATATCAAGTAATTTATAATAAATACTTCATATCTATGTGTAAGATAAAAGTAACTATGCACTCACATGATAAAGTGGTGATTCCAACCTGGACAGCGCTTCGTTTCTTAACAATATGATTTCCTTCGACGAAACCGGGAGGTTTGCTAGAAACCGGGATCTGCGGGGGTAGAACTTTTCGAGCCGAAAAGCTCTTTTTTCTCGGAGCTTTTGGGCGCTCCAAGGCCTTCTTTTAGCACTAGGAAGATTCTAGGGGTTGGGATGTTTAGAGAGAGAGAGAGTAGAGAGAGAAAGAAAGGGTTTTTGGTGTGAAGAATATGGAAGCCTCGCGCCTCTATTTATAGGGTTGGAGCTGCGCAATACGTTGGGCGTACCCTCGGTGGTACGCTGCATATAAGGGGAACGTGTCGTTCTTCAGATGGTGCGTCGTGGCTACTTCGGAACCGCGCAATAGGAGACTGTGGTGCGTACCTTCGGTGTACGCAGGGCGTACTCGTTACGCGAGACGTCCGTAATGTTACATTGGGTGTAAGAAGATCACGTGTCAACATCCGAGGCGAGGACCGTGGGGAGCAAGGGAGGGTCCGAATCATGCCACTTCATCACACTTCACAAACTCCATTCCCGACTTCTAAAATTCGTAACTTTCGCATACGAGCTCCGTTTTTGACGTTCTTTATATCCACACATAGGTGGAGACGTACTCTATAACTTTTGTTTAGACACCGTCAACTAATTTTGACTTTATTTTTAAAGTTATAGTTTTAACAGGCCGAGACAGGAAAAGTCCGTTAAAAATTCATATTTTTGTCATCCGACGTCCGTTTTCGTTTGTCTTTATATCGTTGAGATCCTATTGACGAGATCTTCGATTCTCGCTTAGGTTGTATCGGCTAAAAATCGTTCGATCTAAAATTCATAAGCGCCCTCTTGCTACCCATATGCGAGGCGCCGTCTTAGCCTTCCCTGACCAGGGTCGCTCCCACACCTATAGCGTTCGTGATCGGCCTCCTCAACTGTGTATCGATCGAAAGGCGCATTTGAAGTTCTTTCCAAATGGTTCAACATTTGAAGTTCTTTCCTTGGTCTTCATTCAGTGAAAGAAGGCTTGAACTTGCTGCATTCTAGTTTCCGACTTACTCCCCAAAAGCATGCTATGCTCAAAGGGAGAAGCCGGTCCGCCCGATTTCAGTTGAAGTCAATTCACGGGGAAGAAAGAGCTGGCGATCTTCACTCGTCCATAAAACTTCGTGTTGCACACTGTTATGCCAAATCTTAGAAAATTAATAACTTCCTCATACGAAGTCACATTTAGACGTTCTTTTTATGCACACTCTCGGTTTAACATATACTTTGACTTTCGTTTAAATGCCTAAGGCTAAAAATCACTTTATCGTAAACTCACTTTTTACGTCACACAACGTCGTGCTGGTTTTGTCTCGAAACTTCGACATGTCATAACTTATTCGTTATAACTCGGATTTCAGCGTTCTTTATATCTCCGGAATCCTTGTCACGACCACTACAACTTTCTTCGTAGATATTGGGTTTATCTATTATTTTATTTTTGACGTTTATTTTCATTCTTAATTTATTATATCTTATAAATAAGTATAATGTACATAAAATCACATAAGCCACATAATATTTAAGTAATTCCTCTTTATTACTTAAAAATAAGTTACATTTGTTGACCTTAACTATTACATCATCATATTAATGCTTAGTCTTGAAACACGAGCGTTACACATGATCCTGAAAATAAACAATGTAGAAAATGAGTTAAGTAAAAAGCATACAAACGTAATTGTTTTAGGTAATTTTGGCATTATATAATTATATAAAAAAGAGTTCCCAATTCAACAGTACTTGTTGTTGATTGGACTAAAATTTTAATGGTATACTCATTTGCACCGCTTTTACTACGTGTCCCCAACCGTCATCATCCTCCAATCAATTCTTCTTGGGTGTAACCCCCACCCCTCCACCGCCTAATCAAGTACCCGTTTCTCCTCATTATTCCAGAACCCTCTTCGTTTTCCTTCTCTTCTGCTTCATTCTACCATCGATACCCTTCACCACCTCTTTCTTCTCCCTGCTTCGCACCTTGATGCATTGACACCGTGATTCTTCCAGTTTCTTCTCCACTGCCACTTTCTCAATTCATCTTCCCCAATCGACGAAGGTAGGGTTCGCCAACTTCCCCGCAACGTCGCTACATTGTCGTCGGAACTTAACGTCAACGTCGACGAACTTCTCGCATCGGGTCCTTCCACCGATTCAGTGGGAAACAGAAAGGGGAATCGAGAGATCGAGGGTGAGACTTTCGCTGTTTTCTCTTCCTACCACCTCGATGTTGCACACTCTTCTTCTTGATGGCTCTATTCCCTCGTCACTCCTCTCCCAACCTACTCGAACCATTACCGGTGCGACTACTGGAGCAGGTTCCCCAATCGACGAATGTAGGGTTTATCTTCCAATCTCGAAGGTAAAGGTTTGCATACACACTCTGTTTCCAGATGTTTGTTGTGAAATATTTGCTATTATTTGTATGTTTATGCCTGATAAAGGATTTGGTTTTATTTGTATGTTTATTTGGGGTAAATTGTAGAAAATGAAAATAATTTGAGAGATTAATACAAAGAAAAAGCTCACATATTGTCAAATTTGAAACTGACTTCATGAGGCACACCAGTGCTCGACAAAATGTTATTTGTTCTTTCTTACTGAAAATACCCACACAAATTCTCACTGAAGTTCTTTTGTTGTTGTCATAGTTCAGAGATAGCCTATAGTATGTCCTTTCTCATATACCCTTGTAATAAATGATATGCACTAAAAAACACTGTTTTGGTGTTTGTATATGGTAGGAGTGATTTGTTTTTTTTTTTACTATTCTTCAGGTAAAACTTGAACTCAGTGATTAGTTTGTGTTTATTTGTATTTCAGACCTGAACTAAAATTGAAGTAACGTAATCCTAACAAAACTTCCAAGTTCCAGAAATTTGTGAGTTCGACTCTTTCCATGATCAATCCTTCGTTGGTTTTCATCAGTGGCAATCTCATTGGTATTCTCTTCGAATTTTACTATCTCTTTTGAATTTTATTTGTTAGCATATTTTCCCGCAAAATTAACCTAATTTATTTCTTTTGATGAATGTAGCTAACCCTTGAGTTGTTCATCGGTTATATGTTATAATTTGTTGAAGTTGCTTATTTGATGATGTTTCCTTATTTGATTTTTAAATGCTTAGGAATTGGAAAGCCAATTACTCTGATGTAGTTTGACAAGAGTTAGGGATTGAATGGACGAGACTATAATTCGATAATAATTACCATTGTAGGAGTTTGATGGTTCCTCTCATTATTGTTGATTTCCTGCCCCTTTGTCTTTGAAATTTAAACCTGAATTGTATTTTTCCCCAATTTTCCTTTGGTCAGCTTCAATTGATTGTTTCAGGTTCTATAGTGGTCTGTCGATTGTCTGCTCCATTCTTACTATTCGTTTGTGTAAGGGTAGAAAGACTGCATTTCCATCGGAGAATATTGGGATAATAGGGATTAATCACAAAGCTACATGTAAAATTACAATATCTAGCCGTTGAAGTCATCAATGATTTAGGATTGGATACTGTGACGTTTTTAGCTGTTACTGTTTTGGTGGTTCCCACTTTTAAGATTGTCATATCTAGCCCTGCAAGCTTATAAAAACTTCACACAATTTCTTCCCTTTTTACCCTTATTAGTTTTTACTCAAAAGATATATCATATTTCAGATGCTTGGTTTCTTTTTTTGTAGGGGTTGTGCTTAATCAATTTGTGCAAGCTTATAAAAACAAACAATTTCTTCCCTTTTTACCTTTATTAGTTTTACTCAAAAGATATATCATATTTCAGATGCTTGGTTTCTTTTTTTTGCAGGGGATGTGCTTAATCAATTTGTGCAAGCTTATAAAAACTTCAAACAATTTCTTCCCTTTTTACCCTTATTAGTTTTACTCAGAAGATATATCATATTTCAGATGTTTGGTTTTTTTTTTTTTTTTTTTTTTTTTTTTGCAGGGGTTATACTTAATCAATTTGTGCAAGATCAAAGTTACAGGGCATATGTTTAATAAAGCGTATTTTTTTTAAAGAATGTAGTCATTGACAATATTAGATCATGCTTAAATGTATTTTGGAAAAGTGAATGTTAAAATAACGTAACTTCCCTTTTTAATTATATAATTATATTCCATTGATACAATCAAACAGAAAACAAAACCCCTTCTAACCCATGCAAAACATGGGCATCTTCCCTAGTTAGTATACAATGCAACAGACTTTCATGGATGTTTAAACCTAAAAAACACAAAAATACAACTTTCAATTAAAAGTATAATGCTATTATGGATGTTTAAAACTAAAAAAAAAATACAAAATTAATCAAAAGTTTTGCCATTTACCTATATCAAGTAGAAAAAAAAAGACATACTTTTATGCCCCTTCCGAGTACAATAGCATCAAATTTTTATGTTCACATATACCAACAGTCGATTACACAAACAGATAGATACATAATGATATAAAACAAATTATATGTTGATTCAAATGCACACAAATTATACATAATGATATAAAACAAATTATATGTTGATTCAAATGCACACAAATTAACGACAATTCATATAAATAATTAAAACAGGGAGCAATTATTTAAATTATTTCAAACATACAAAAAATATGTAAAAGACAAATATGCCCCTACTCATGGAAAACCCTTAACAATACCTTTTTTTTAAAGTACAATGCAACCGACATTCATGGATGTTTAAACCTCAAAAACACAAAAATACAACTTCAGTTAAAAGTATAATGCTACTATGGATGTTTGAAACTAAAAAACAAGTACCTGATGAAGAATGAACCTTGAAGCCTATGCAAAAACCGCATGGAAGCTGATAGCTCACAGATGCAGAAAGCGAATTAGTTTTGAAGTCTGGTACGTTGAAAAAAGAAGGAAACAAAATATGTATCGATTCCAATTTATTGAGATGATTATTATACCTTATTTATTATTTATTATTGGCTAATATAACAACATGATTTCCTTTTCCTGATTTGATGGGATAATTAAATACTTTCCATTTGAATTTAATATTTTCTATTATTATAATTTTTAAAAAGATTTTGATAAGCCAAAAAATAAAGGGATGATAAAAGTTGAAAGCTATAAAATCAGTAATGCAATCAATATTTGAGTTCTGTGGTTGTAAACGATATAATAATTTGTTGAATGAATACCGATTTTGGTGGAAATTCTCATAATAATCAGTATTAATTACATTTAATGAATACCGAATTTGTTGTTATTGATTTTAAATGAAACTGGAAATTGTTTGAAAACTCTATTATGATGATAAGTGACATTTGCTGACATGGCACGCTATAGAGATACATGTGTCTTTAGGAACTATTGTTTTATTAGTAAAGATCGATACTAAAAAATACATAATATATAAAATTTAAGGAAACCAAAACCCGAATTAAAATGCCGATTTTAAAACATTGATTTGTACGTTGCATAATAATTTGAAAAAAATCCATCCAAATCATTCATTCAAAACAATTTAATATTCTGGAAACATCCATAAATGTCGTGATTTCATATAACTATATTAAAATAATTACAAAATATTTCAATAAAAACCAATCATTTAGAAAATTACCAAACTGTTTACATATTATATTAACAAAACATTTTTGCATATGTAGCCGATTGTTCCGTTGACTTTAACTTATATATTTTATTATTGATTGATTATGATTATATGTCGCCATATTAAACCAAAATTTGATAAAACGATTTAAGAAATTAAAACCATATTTTCCCAAGTTCCAAATAAAATTACCACGGATATACTAAACCCCTAAAAACATGTTATTTTATAAATTATTTCCATCTACAACAAATATCTCATGAATAATAATCTTATTTTATTCACAAATCCATCTTATTTTTACTGCGAAAACTACATAAAACCCAACGTGTGTTTTGTTATATTTATTCAATCAAAATTTCAAAAATATATTTTATAATGTATTAAGAAATCATTATTGTATATCGTTTTTTATTAAAACCATTTATTTTTATAAATCAACTAGGTTAAAACCCGTGGAACCCACGGGTGCTAATTTTAAATAGAACTAAAAAATTGATTATTTAATAAAATAATATATCATTAATTTAGAAAAGCTTATGAATTTTAATATTGTATTTTTTAATAACTTTGTAATTTGTAAGTATTTAATTGCACATATAAATCTTCCTATTTTATAAAAGTCAGGAGTTTGTATAATGCAATATATTATCAGTTTTGGAGTTTTATTCTTATTAAATACATGGAAGTTGTGATGAGACAAGTGCATGGGTTGTAAAAAAAATATTTATTCTTATTGAACCCTTACTTTTGGTGCATGATTCTTGGGAAGAAAAACAATATTTATAATTCAAAATTATAAGGATTAATTAAATATTTGCAAAAAAAAAAAATATTAATTTACAATGATAGAAGTTTTGTCAGTAACTTTATAATTTTGTTTTAAAATAAATATATACACCGTTATGAAAAAAATAGGTTTTAATAATATATTTGCGAACATTTTTTTGTATATAATAAGAGATTGATGTTGTAATTTTATGATCATTATATACAAATTAATCATCTTGGTAAAAACTCCATGAGACCATGTTAGAACAAAAATGAGTAAAAAAATCAAAAACAAAAATGAAACATATATGATATTTAATTAAAAGTCTAAATGTAAGAAAAAGCAACACACGTTCATCTTATATTGTCAACATATGAATCTAAAAATAAAGAAAAATAGTACCATTATGTTGGCTTTAGATAATTTACGGGCTCGAGTGAATTACCTTGCATTTTATTTGTAACAAATTGGCAAACATAATTCCTGAAAATGGGAATCAGTATCAAAGTATTAAATACAAATATTGCATCTACTATAATAAATGAAGGTTTTTTTTGCCACATGTCATATTCTCGTTTATTTGGACATATGGTATTTTCTAGATTTTTAAAATTTTCTATTTTCCACTTGTCATTTTATTTTATTTTTCATTTTATTAAATTAAAATTTCACATTTAATATGTAAGGTAATATATATGTAAGGTATTTATTAGAAATGGTTTATATATGTAATGTATTCAATTCATTAAAGCTTCCTTAATTTTAATAATTCAAAAATTTTCTCATTCTTCTTATAAATTCGAACTTTTCAAATTGTTAAAATTTCATATTTAATTTTTTTAAATAAACTCATGTAATACATGGGTCTCACACCTAGTACATTATAAATAAAACTATTTGTTATAATTGGAAAAGATGGAGCTAGGTTATGAAAGTTTACCTATAAGTGAGATTATAAATAAAACAAATTGGAAAACACAATTCAAATCAGCACTCAGTTTCAACATGAAGCATCCATTTTTAGTACATAACTTGATCACTTGAACTTTAACACTTAATATCTTTTGCAAGGAATCTGAAACAACTTTGGCACTTTAGTAGCACGAACCATTTACATTAATTATAGCAATATACTTTCAAAGTACATTGTTATTTTAGGGTTATTTTACGGAATAATTTTTTTTCAAAAAAATGATAACTTATTTCCATTTTATAAAAAAAAAATAGCAAAAGTCGATGGAAATGGTTTTCTGAGACAATTAGATTCCCTTGAAAAAGTTATTGAAAGTAAGTCCCTACTTGTAAAATTTGGTAATACTTTAAAAAAACAATACATATTACTTACTGTTGAATCTCTTTCTAGGTATCTTGCCAATGGTGAACGAATAAAGAAAATTTCTTACATGTTTAGCACTAAATCAAGTAGTAAACTATAACATTAAACAATATTGGAAAGATAAATATATAGCAAGATAGTTTGCATTGTTGCCGACAAATATATGAAAAAAAACATCACCTGAACAACAACAATATAGTATTTTTGAATTTTGTCGGTCACCGCAAACGTTTGATTATTTGATGGAGCCGGATTATTTACCTGAAAAGGAATGCTTGATTTGAGACAATATTAATAAATTGCTAATGGACAAATATATATATATATATATATATATATATATATATATATATATATATATATATATATATATATGCAAATCCTTCAGAAAAAAGGAAGGTTATATTTTTAAAAAGAAATTAAGATGAAAAAATGTTTCTTTTTTAGATGGAGGGAGTATAACCTAAAAATATTAATAAACGTATATCTAGATGATTGAATATTAAGCAATCAAAATGACATTATAAAAAAAACATTTAAACTTCCATATAACATTTTAGCAGTTAAAAAGGTCGAAGACAACAGTAAATAGTCTTAAAGAAGTAACTTGATCGAGCAAAAGTTTTGTTGTTTTTGAGCATAATCTCCTACATTTAGATTCCTGCACATCTCTTTAAAACTGTCAGTCTAAACTAACCTCTAAATCCCTCTGCACATGTTATATATACCACCAATCATGAATAAACATTGAGTTACTAAAATCTACAGAAAAAGTGGATTCGATACCTTTTGCAGGGAGTTTATTACACATATGCCAACTCAAAGAAAAACAATTAGGTGACCATAAATATTCATTAAGATCATCATAATTACACCGCTCTAGTGAGGTGCCTTTCCATTTCTGCTCATTTTCACTTCCTATAGCATAACAATAAGCATTAAGTTTAAAAAACAAAATAAAGTTTTCTCTGTTGAACTTTTATCTGTACTTTAGGGAGCCTTATGTTGTGTTTCCTTCCTATATAGTTGCACCAGGTTTTATAATTTTTAAAATGTATTGTCATAACTTCATCCACATCTCAATCATCAAGATGTATAGTAATGGTTCTTAGAAGTTAGAACTTAGAACTTAGAAGTCAAATAGTCAAACGTGAAAGGTAATATTTATATGAAGGCGAAACTAAATTGCAATCTCTAATCGAGAATAAGAAAAATAATCAGAATAGATACGAATATCATGTATAATAACCAAAACCTATAATCACAGTAATATATATCTCACACATAAAGAATCATAATAATCAAAACCCATAAAAAGATAGTAGAAACTCATTAAGGTAAACAAACCATACTCTAAAACAGTTAACCCAAACTCGAAATGATGATGATCGACAAATGCATTTCACTATTTTAGCTCTCATATACCCCCTGAATATTCCAAGCATTAAAGAAACATCTAAATTTGCAGAGATTTTAAGAGAAACTGTAACGTTATCGGGGGGGGGGGGGAGAGAGAGAGAGGGAGAGAGAGAGAGAGAGAGACAGAGAGAGAGAGAGAAAGAAGCTTACCAGCTAGAGCAGACAGGGCCACCACGGAGTGGCTGAAATTGGTGAAAAGGTTTTGTCGATTGATTGGAACCATGTCGCCGGTAACGGATGATAAAAGGCAGCGATGAATACCATCCAAAACCCTAAACTATTTTTGGTTTCGATCTTGCTGAACAACCATTCAAACATCAAAAAACTTGGGTTATTAATTGCTTATTTAGGGATATCTAACTTTTTAGGATTTCAAAATTTGAATCAGGAAGTAACAGAGATATGCGAGTAACAGGAGATATGCGAGATTATGGGAGAAGAAGGCGAATGTGGGGTATGAAGAGGCGGAAATGTCATTTTCAGAACTTCACATAGAAATCTAGAGCGGGAAAATTAGCTAGGGAGGGCCTCAACAATTGCCACGTGGCAATTGAATACTTATTTATTAGGATTAGGATATTTTAAAAAGTTGGTCGTTACAATGTTGATATGTAGGATTCTAAAAGAAAAAGACGATCACATCAAAATTAGAGAAAAAACTCTCAAAACCCTAATCTTATCCAATAAAAAGATATGGATAATCGCAATCATCATTTTATATTCTAATTCTTTTTGAAATCATATTGTATCAAAGATTGTTTGAATCAAGTTACATTGTTATATTATATTACGACTTTAATAAAAATACAATGTTATAAAATGGTCACCAAGATTAATTTAGACAAAATCATACTATAAAATAAATATAACGAACGAAAATATAATATAGTGAATTTTTTTAGATTCCAAAGATATCAAGTTGGATTTTCTTTAAAGTTCTACTTATTTAATTTTTATTAAATAATTATTTTTGTAACAAGGCTTCGTTTGGCGACTTTATATCCGTTATCCAAAAAAATCAACCGAGTCAAAGTACACAACGAGTCGACTCATCTGAGTCGGGGGAAGGGAAGAAACTAGGGACGTAGTTGTCATTTTCCTTAGACCTACCGCAGCTTTAAGTAGGAGAGAGAGATTGTGGGGGAATTTACTAAGAAAGAGGAAAAGATAAAAACAACTGTTTGAGGTCTCCTCTCTCTTTCAATCCTTTTTCTCTCTCTACTCTCTACTCAACTTTAGGGTTTTCAGCCATCACTCCTTGCTGATCATTCGCTTAGATCTGCAAGGTTTCGCCTCTAGCTCCGTGTTTCTACACCGATCTGTGCCGATTTCGTAGGGTATATGCTCGTTTCATCTTTGTTATTTGTGTGTATTGTGATGAGCTGTTATTATTGTTACTTTTTTCTTTTTGTAAAATTTTGCGTTCGGTTTTGTGCTTATTGTTTGAAGTTTATGTGTTGGAGCACTGTTATTTGATGTAATTTGCTATGTGTTGTTGAATGCGATTATGAGACTTCGTTTGTGAGAAACTTTCGCTTTTGCTTTTTTTTTTTTTTTTTTGTTATAATTTCTTCTGCTATATATTTTGTACAAGTTTGCTCTGGTTTTGGCTATGTGATTTTCTTTTGCTTATTGAAGAGTCACAAGGTAAAACATGACATAATGTGTTTTCTTTCTGTACGTTTTTAGATTTTGTGAATATATAAACATGCAGCAGAATATTTATGCTCATTTATTCGATGTGTTTGTACTATTTTTACTTCAAAAAAATTCCTTGTTGCTTTCACCAGATTTTACATAAAAAAACGTACTTTTGATCTTATATGTGCTCTGTTAATATTGTTTTATAATGACGCTTATGAAGTTCGCTAGACATACCTTCTTCCTCTTTTTATAATTTCGACTGTGTTTTTTTTTTTTTTTTTTTTTTTTGGTAAAATTATCTGTAGATTGTGATTTTTCTTACCTTATGATTACTTTATATATCATTAAATAATTCTAAAATTTTCTCTATGTTACTGTTTGATGTTTTTTTGCTATCCTTTTTGATGAATATGCTATGATGAATGCACTTTATTTTCCTATGGCTAAACTGTGAATGATTTTTTTTCTCTGTTTTAGCTGTCATAATGGTGAGGAAGAAGAGGACTGAAACCTCCGGTGGTGAGGGATCTCAGCCTCAGGAGGCTGTTTCCGGACAAGGTAGTGGTGCTCAAAGGCCACCACAGCAACAACAACAACAACAACAACAGCAACAGGGAGGTGGTGGTGGTGGTGGTGGCTACCAGGGTAGAGGACAGGGTGGTTATCAAGGAAGAGGGCAGGGTGGTTATCAAGGTGGTGGTTACCAAGGTGGAGGAGGACAAGGAGGTGGTTACCAAGGCGGACAACCTCAAGGAGGAAGAGGATGGGTTCAGAGGGGAGGACCACCACCACAGCGTGGTGGCCCACCACCACCACAACAATACTACGGTGGTCCACCTGATCAACCCCAACAAGGTCAACAACAACAAAGGCCTCCAAGAGGAACTGCACCACCTCAGCGGCGTGGTGGTGGTGGTGGATCTGGACCTTCGTATGCCGGTGGCCCTTCAAGGCCATCGGTTCCCGAGCTGTACCAAGCTACACAGGCTCCCCAACAGCCTGTGGCCACCTTGCAGCCTATTCCACATGTGAAACCAGCTGAAGTGCATCATGGCGAGTCATCTTCCACTTCACCCACTGACCAGGTTGTAGACGAGTCAGTGACTCAGTTTCAGCAACTCACTGTGCAGCAAGAAGAGCCCATGCAAATCGCACCTGCTTCCAGCAAATCCATGAGATTTCCGATGCGTCCTGGAAAGGGTAGCACTGGAATCAGATGCATTGTCAAAGCAAACCATTTCTTTGCTGAATTACCTGATAAGGATTTACATCAGTATGATGTGAGTTTTTCTTTGACCTTTTTATTCCTTATATGTGATATGAGTATGTGATAATGTGACCCTTTTCTTCATTCATATAGGTGACAATCACACCAGAAGTAACTTCACGTGGTGTGAATCGAGCTGTTTTGGGAGAACTGGTGAAATTGTACAGGGATTCTCATCTTGGAAAGAGGCTTCCTGCATATGATGGAAGAAAGAGTCTGTATACTGCTGGACCTCTTCCTTTTGTTTCAAAAGAGTTCAAAATCACCCTTGTTGATGAAGATGATGGAACAGGAGCTGCTAGGTCTCTCTTCTCTCTCTTAACAAAATCTTTCTTCACCACTTAACTTTATTCAACATCTTTCTAAAACCCATTTTTTTTTACTGCAGGAGAGAGAGAGACTTCAAAGTTGTGATCAAGTTAGCTTCACGTGCAGATTTACATCACCTGGATATGTTTTTACAAGGGAGGCAAGCGGATGCTCCACAAGAAGCTCTTCAAGTTCTGGATATTGTTTTAAGGGAGCTGCCTACTAATCGGTATATACGAATATCAAAAGCAAAGTTGTTAACTTTTGGTAACTTTAGGAGTATCTAATGATATAATATTTTGTTTGATTGAATTTTATGCAGATATACCCCTGTGGGGAGGTCTTTTTATTCCCCTGATCTTGGGCGTAGACAACCATTGGGTGAAGGTTTGGAAAGCTGGCGTGGTTTTTATCAGAGCATTAGGCCTACACAAATGGGTCTTTCCCTGAATATTGGTTAGTTTGTTAACCCTATTTGGTTTGTTAGGTTTTCTGCTATTCAATTTACAAAGTAACTTTGACCTAAATTTTCAGTTCATGTAAAGTAAAGCTTCCTTTGATCATACAACATTATAAAATCTTAGAGTAAATTATAAAAACGGCCTCTCTCCTTTCTAATTTCTACCATGTTTAGCTCAAATTCGAAACATCTTTCAGTTTTGGTCCTTATTTCAAGTTTCATATCGATTTTAGTCTTTGAAATCTTCAATAAGGGACAAAATTGATATGAAATTTTGGAATTTGGACCAAAATAAGAAAGTTAATGGAACCAATTTTGAAAAGGGTTTCAACTTTGTACTAAACTTGTAAAATTCAGAAAGTTCAGGGTCCAATTTTGTAATTTACTAAAAAATTTGCAAGTTTTCTGATGTTGTTTTGTGACATCAAAAGGACCAAAATAAGAAAGTCAATAGGACCAATTTTGTAAAGGGTTTTAACTTTGTAATAAACATGTAAAATTCAGAAAGAACAGGGACCAATTTTGTAATTTACCAAAAAATTTGCAAGTTTTCTGATGTTTTATGTAAAATTCAGAAAGTACAGGGACCAGTTTTGTAATTTACTAAAAAATTTGCAAGTTTTCTGATGTAGTTTTATGACATCAACAGGACCAAAATAAGAAAGTCAATAGGACCAATTTTGTAAAGGGTTTCAACTTTATACTAAACTTGTCAAATTCAGAAAGTACAGGGACCAGTTTTGTAATTTACTAAAAAATTTTCAAGTTTTCTGATGTAGTTTTATGACATCAATAGGACCAAAATAAGAAAGTCAATAGGACCAATTTTGTAAAGGGTTTCGACTTTGTACTAAACTTGTAAAATTCAGAAAGTACAGGGACCAATTTTGTAATTTACTTAAAAATTTGCAAGTTTTCTGATGTTGTTTTATGACATGTTGTGATGCAGATATGTCTTCTACTGCTTTCATTGAGCCACTGCCTGTGATTGACTTTGTAACACAGCTTCTGAACAGGGATGTTTCTGCAAGACCTTTATCTGATGCAGACAGAGTGAAGGTTAGCTTATTTTTTAAACATTTTGTAAATTGTTTTAATATGATTAAACACCCATTTAATTTATTTATTTATATATATATATTTTTTATGCTGACTAGATCAAAAAGGCACTGAGAGGAGTCAAAGTTGAAGTTACCCACCGTGGAAATATGCGCAGAAAGTATCGCATATCTGGTTTAACATCTCAAGCAACACGAGAACTAAAGTAAGAAGCAATTTTCTTTGTTGTTTATGTCAAGCTTTCTTGATTACATGATGATAATATTTATTTATTTATTTATTTTGGTGAAACATCAGTTTTCCAGTTGATGACAGAGGGACAATGAAATCTGTGGTTGAATATTTCCGGGAAACTTATGGATTTTCCATTCAGCATATTCAATGGCCATGTCTGCAAGTTGGGAATACTCAGAGGCCAAATTATCTCCCTATGGAGGTTATAAAATTTCTTTTATTTATTTTCTTCTCTTGTTTAATATTAGTTTGACAATAAATGCATTCTAATGTTGTTAATTTTCAGGTATGCAAAATTGTAGAGGGCCAAAGGTATTCCAAGAGGCTAAATGAGCGACAAATCACTGCTCTTCTTAAGGTGACATGTCAGCGACCTCAGGAAAGAGAGAAGGATATTTTAAAGGTTTGTTTTTTTTTTTTTGTTTTTGTTTTTGTAAGCCAAATTACAAAAAAAAGAACTATTCTGTTTTGCATAATTTTGCTTTTTAACCATTTGTACCTTTTTTTATCCGATCAAACACAAAACGTTTCAGACATTTTGAAATTAATCATCTAATAGGTTGCATCATGTCAAAATGGTTAAGTTGGAAATCTTTATAATAAAAATCTACAAAAAACCATGATGATTTTCTCCAATCATGTCATCTTTTTCAAATTAAATTTTTATGTTCTTTCTTGTTTTTTGTTATATAATGTTATGTTATGTACTCTATAATTGTTAAGAAAAGTTATAAATATGTGCTTTGTTTTTGCAGACTGTTAGTCACAATGCTTATGGTCAGGATCCTTATGCTAAGGAATTTGGTATAAAAATTAGCCAGAATTTAGCCTCTGTTGAAGCCCGAATATTACCTCCTCCCAGGGTAAATGAGTGAATTTTTTATTTATTTTATTTAAAGATAACCAACCATTTATTTAGTATTTGATTATTCCTAATTTTTTTATTTGCTTTTTTTTAGCTTAAATACCATGACACAGGACGTGAAAGGGATTGTCTGCCTCAAGTTGGCCAGTGGAACATGATGAACAAAGTAACTACCTGTTCTTTTTTTTTTTCAGTATTTTAATTAGCACCTAATAGAATCCTACATTATTGCATTCTAATGACCTTTTTTTTTGACAGAAAATGGTTAATGGTGGAACAGTCGCCAGCTGGATTTGCATAAATTTCGCACGAAATGTTCAAGATAATATTGCTAAAGCTTTCTGTCAAGAGCTTGCACAGATGTGCAATACCTCTGGCATGGTATTGTCAAAAAAATAAAACTTTTTTTTTTTTTTTTTAATATATCTATATATTTTTTAATAAATGCTTTTGTTTTTACAGGCATTTAATCCTGAACCCGTGCTTCCTGCATTTACTGGTCGTCCTGATCAGGTTGAAAGAGTCCTGAAAGCTCGTTTCCATGATGCAATGACTAAACTTCAACCCCACAAAAAAGAACTTGATTTGCTTGTTGTCATTCTCCCAGATAACAATGGCTCACTTTATGGTATCTAATTTAAACCAGAAATCTATTATAATTGTTTGTTATTATCAATTAGCATACTTTCTTTTTGCAATTTTGGTCCTTATTGATATTTTGTAATGTTTGTGGTCTGTTTTCAAAGTAAAATGACTTTGGTCCTTGAGTGTAACTGATTATTGCAAATTTGGTCCGAAAAATAGTCATTTTATCTAGAACTGGGAGCAAAACACATTACAAAAACCACAAATAAGGACCAAAATTGCAAAAAAAGACATATCAGGGGCCATAAATGTAATTTACTTTAAATAAATTTTCTCTTATTAGGATGTTATTCTTTTAAAACTCTACCAAGTTATAGCATTTAAAATTGATTTGTATTAGATGACATTGTTATAGTTTGGTAAATATTTTTGTTCGCTTAACATATTTGCTTTTTGCAATTTTGGTCCTTATTGATGTTTTGTAACGTTTTTGGTCCGTTTTCCAAGTTAAACGACTTACTTTTGTTCCTTTGTATAACTAACTGTTTTTTGCAAATTTGGTCCCAATAAGTGATTTTATCTTGAACAGGGAACAAACAGATTACAAAAACCTCAAATAAGGACCAAAATTGCAAAAAAAACAGATATATCAGGGGCCAAAATATAATTTACTTCGAATATTTTTTCCCTCGGTAGTTTGGTAAAAAATGCTATAATATCAATAATAATATCATATGTAAAATATTTTTGCAGGTGATTTGAAGAGGATCTGCGAGACTGATCTTGGGATTGTTTCACAATGCTGTCTAACAAAGCATGTGTTCAGGATGAGTAAACAGTACCTTGCAAATGTAGCCTTAAAGATCAATGTGAAAGTTGGAGGAAGGAATACTGTTCTTGCTGATGCATTGTCAAGAAGAATCCCTAATGTCAGTGATGTCCCAACAATCATATTTGGTGCTGATGTCACTCACCCTCACCCTGGAGAAGATTCCAGCCCCTCAATTGCTGCTGTAATAACCCCCCCATTCATTCTCCTCTTTTCCAAATTGTTTTCTTTTTACCTTTAATTTTATATTATTACTGAAAATGGAAATTTAGGTTGTTGCTTCTCAAGATTGGCCTGAGATTACAAAGTATGCGGGATTAGTCTGTGCTCAAGCTCATCGCCAAGAACTGATTCAAGATCTGTTCAAGGAATGGCAGGATCCTAATAGAGGCAAAGTCTCTGGTGGCATGATCAAGTAAGCCTTTTTCTTTTCTTTTCATCTTCTTTACTAGTTAATTACTAGTCTCTAATATTTTGTTATCATTAGGGAGCTTCTCATATCCTTCAGAAGAGCAACTGGTCAAAAACCACAGCGCATCATCTTCTATAGGTATGGAACATTCAAACTGAGTTGATTATGTTTATAAAGAAATATTCTGATTGTTTGATTGATGAATGCAGAGATGGTGTGAGTGAAGGGCAGTTTTATCAAGTGCTTCTTTATGAGCTTGATGCAATCCGAAAAGCGTGTGCATCATTGGAGCCAAACTATCAGCCTCCAGTGACATTTGTTGTGGTTCAAAAACGTCATCACACCAGATTGTTTGCTAACAACCACCATGATCGTAATTCTGTTGACAGAAGTGGAAACATTCTTCCAGGTATGCTAATATTATTTTTCTTTTAAAATATTTTAACGAATGTAAGTTTAATTTTTTCTTTAATATAAATCTTCAGGCACTGTTGTTGATTCCAAGATCTGTCATCCCACCGAGTTTGATTTTTATCTCTGCAGCCATGCTGGTATTCAGGTAATAATTTTATATATAATGCTTACCTTTACTGGAATATGTTTGAGAAGCTTCTAGAATTTTGTATTGTGGTGATATTGTGTTTGTGTGACAAAAACAGGGTACAAGTCGTCCAGCTCATTACCATGTGTTGTGGGATGAGAATAAGTTTTCCGCTGATGATCTGCAGTCACTCACAAATAACCTTTGTTACACGTATGTTGCTTTCTCTTCTTTCTCATATATATATGGCGTATATAATAATACAAAAATTCATTCCATTTTCTGTTTTGTTTTATTTATTTTTGACAGTTATGCGAGGTGCACACGATCTGTTTCAATTGGTGAGTTTTTTTTACTTTTGTTGTAAATATGTTGTTATCTTTTAAATTTTTTTTTGTTTATTAATGAATGTGAATGTGATATATGCAGTGCCACCTGCATACTATGCTCATCTGGCTGCATTCCGAGCGAGATTTTACATGGAGCCAGATACATCAGACAGTGGGTCAATGATAAGTGGTGCAGCTGGTGGACGTGGTGGGATGGGTGGTGGTGGTGGGAGGAGCACTCGTGCACCAGGTGCAAATGCAGCAGTTAGGCCTCTTCCTGCCCTCAAGGAGAATGTCAAACGTGTTATGTTCTATTGTTAAATCTGATCATTTATTACATTATTCTGCCCGGATATGATTTCTGTGTTTTATTATTTGCTACCATTGGATTTGGATGTTATGATTATGAGGGGTTCCTGGTTTGGTAAAAACACATGTTTGTGACGTTTGTTTGTTTGTGTGATGGTAATGAAATGACTTGAAAAATGGCTTTTTGTTTCTTTGTTGCCTATTTTTTTTTTCTTCATGTATTTTTTTAGACGGAGTGTAACTAAATCTGTCAGAACTTCCGTAGTATTTTTTATTCACCTTTGACTAGCAAAATGTTTGATAGATATAGAATGCATCGCTTGAGCAGAATCATTTTGATGTCCTGTTTGGCTGTTTGGCTGTTTGCATTGCCCTAATATCGTTTCTTTTTGAACATCGCCTTGCCATTGCTATCAACAGATGATGAAGATATAAGCACTATTGCTAATTTAGTATTGGATTGTCTTGTTTTAGTGGGCACCACCCCTTATACTTGTGACATTCCAAATCTCAAAGAGTTTTGAACAGGATGCGGTTACACAATGTATTCTATTATCACTTTGCCTTCGGTAGGATTCAAAAAGGCACTTAGGTCCTAAGTGTATTGAAATTACATAAAAGAAAAAGGTTGTTTTAAAAAAAAATATGATAAAGTTTATAGCAATAAACATGGCAAATAGCAAAATCATAGTATTTTATCGAGTAACGACAGCTAACTAGCTAACTGATGACTTGTGAAGCTCTCATTCTTTGTTAGTTTCGATAAGAATTTCAGATAATTTGAAATCTTATTCGGAATTATGTTACGCCCTGTTTCTATTTAATTGGAGTATTTTGAAATAGGTTAATAAATAATACGAATAATTATATAACTAAAGACTAATTTTTGTAAATCTGACAAATGAATTAATTAAATAATATGCATTGCATAGATGTGAAGGGGTATAATAATAATAATAATAATAATAATAATAATAATAATACAAAGGGAATTCGAAAATGGGGTATTTTTGGCAGTATGCCAAACTTCAAGGCCCAAAAATGCCAAAATAAAAAAGAAGGTTGTCTACTTTTCCTGGGATACATGCAGCACCTCTTTAAACCAAAAAAACTTGCTTTTCTTGAAATCCATTCGATTCTTATCCCTTGTTACACTTAGTCTTGATCTTATAAAGCCAAATTTCCAGGATTAAATATAAAATATAAAAAAAAATAGGATCATGTGTAGCTTCCCATTTCCCCCCTATAAAAAAACTAAGGTCATATACCCCCCCCCCCCTCCCCAATTTGAGCAGGTAGGGGACGGGGACTATGTATATACTTCTATTATCTTATGGATGGACATATATGACCAGTGGCGGACACAGACTGTTTTAGTAGGGGTGTCCCTCGTACTTCAAGCGGGTGTCCCTAACAGAAAAAACCAAAAAAAAAAAAAAAAAAAATTTACACTGCGTGCCGGAAATTGAGCAGTGGCCCGGGACCCCAAAGGCCCTACATAGGTTCGCCACTGCATATGACCTAAGGTGGTTTATGTTTTGGTTACTAGCTAACACAAACAACCCAAAATGGTCTTTTGAAGTGATAATATAAAAGTTTAACATGCTCAGCGTAGCCCAATAAATCAATGTTGAATGAAAACTGGTCAATGTTTACCAAGTCCATGTATTTGTGCTTTCCCTTCCAAGAAAGTTGGTGAACTCCCACATATAACAAGCGTATAGAGAAAATAGTTGGATGACTAGCTTCAAAAGAAAAACAAAAGTTTTAGTGTGAGGTTTAGAAGTTTACAAGGAAGAAGAAAGTTGAAGAAAAACGAAGTTTCATTACCGTAATGAACTTCTACATCGATTTCATCCATATCTGCTCTGATTATCCAAACCATCGTTGTCGATTTTGCTTCACAAAACTAGGTTTTTTTGTTGAGAAATTGTGGATTTAGATCGAGGATGAGTGAAGAAACTTTCTGATACCACAATGACAACATATACATGCGTACTCACTTGGGCACAAATGTAAAAAGACCGGCATACCCTTGCATGTAAGACACATATGACATTTAAATGAAAAAAATGGCTAACAAAGCCAATGATGAAGCATGGACATTTCAAAATAACAAGGGATGTAGTCTAAGTGAAAAGCAAATCATACGGATTCAACTAACAAACTATATGGTCCTTGTGGCCAACATAAAGTATAATTTTTTACATGGATTGTCCTTTTGGCTGCCAAAAAGTACAACCTTTTCATAGATGATCCTTATGGTTTGTACGTGGTTAATCCTTATGCATAATGCGATTGAAAAACATAGCGTTAAATGCATGTAATCATTAACTTTGATGAATCAAAATTTTCAATAAACGAATCAGTAACTATGAAATTAAAACAACACAATGATCTAAATATTAACAACTTAGCTCTTTGATTGATTTGAACAAGGTTACAATAGACTCTAATAAAAGAGAGTTATGAGCTCTAAGAAGTAAAGAAAAACATGTAATCTGATCTATGGACATACACACACACAAACACACACACACACACACACATATATATATATATATATATATATATATATATATATATATATATATATATATATATATATATATATATATATTGTAACGACCCAGTTTTGTTTTTCAAAAGAAAATTTTCATTTTTAAATAATCAAAACATTTCCAATGAACCACAAAATCTCAAGAACAATTGTTTTTAAATTCATAATATCAACATTTTTATTTCAAATATCAGAGTGTCCCATAAAACGCCTGAGAGAGCATGTCGCGCCATCAAGGCTTCGAAGTACCTGAAACAATAAAAAAATGTAAGCTAATGCTTAGTGAGTTCCCTAGAGCATACCCCACACAATCCACATAATCACATAATCCATATTAGCTATAAAAACTACATAAATCATATGAGCCATGCATACAACATATAAGGATGCCATAAAACCCTCCAAGGTCTTAAACCTAGTGTCACTGGAACCCCTACATGGTCTTAACTACCTGTCATGGGAATCCCAACATGGTCTTTACTACCAAGAAATATCATACAAGCTAAACATGCAAATATATTAGAATGCCATGGAAACCTTCCAAGGTCTTACACTAATGTCATGGGAACCCCTACATGGTCTCAGTCTACTGCCACGGGAACCCCCCCGGGGTCTTCCATGCAAGAGTTATACTAACATAATGCATAATCAATCAACAATCCACTTAACGTAAAATGGGTTGGCCTTGGTGCCTTAGACCCATTGGTATGGTGAGAAGACTCACCTCTCAAGAATGTTGAATTGCTAAGATCAAATAAGTCCCAACACGCAACTCCAACTCAACTGTCTATAACCAACATGTGATTAACTTGTCAAATCTTGGAATACCATAAATTCCCTCACAGTCAAACTTGGTCAACCCTGGTCAAAGTCAAGGTCAACGGTCCATGTTAAACCCAACTCGTCGAGTTCCTTCAAGGTCCATAAAACTGAAATCCCGAGTTAACTCGCCAAGTTATGCGAGTAACTCGTCGAGTTCTTCAGTGTCCAAGGGCCAAAAACTCTAAGCCGAAATCTCTAGGTCGAAACCCCTAATCAGCTCACCGAGATCACTCAGGATCCCGAAAACGGGTGAACCTTGCCCGACTCGTCGAGTTGGCTAAGCAACTCATCGAGTCCCTTCAGTCCTTTTTCATGTTCAGTCCCTTCCAGTGGAATTCAAGACTCCAAACTATAGATCCATCCCCCTAGGGTGTAGTTTCCACGTAAAGTTGCCAACTTTACATGCATGCAAGGCCTTAAGAGCCTAAAACACTCAAAACTAAGGTTTATACAAAGTTTAGGGCATGGACAAAGGCTGAGGCTAGATAAAGTGAGCAACTTTATGTCCATGGAGGTCTAGAGATGTCCAAATCTGAAACCCAATCTTCATAACAAGTTCCAATCCAAGAATGACACCATTATGTACCAAAAGTGACCATTTACTTCCATAAAATGAGATCTAAGCAACTAAAGATCAAGATAGCGACTTTATACCTCAAGATGGTTGTAACATCCATAAAATTCGAGCAAATTTGAAACTTTTTAAATCATTTAAAACCATTCGGTTATTACAATTTGTTTTCAAAATAGTTTAAACATTAGAGTTCCCAGAAACCAAAATCATCAATCGAGGAAGTGTACGGTCATGCCTTCGCCTTCCCACGGTCATCCGCTGAACCTGAAACAATAAACCGAAACTGTAAGCTCGAAGGCTTAGTGAGTTACCCCCAAAATACCAATGCCATACCGATATAACCACAACATATAGCATATAAGTAAACAACATGCATAATGAGCCTTCAGCCTGACTGGACCGCCTCGCAGGCCTACAGCCTATCTAGACCGCTCCCGAACCTTCGGCATGACTGGACCGCCTCGCAGGTCCTATAGCCTATCCAGACCGCTCGCTGGGTATGTTGGCCTACAACACAAAGCAGGACCGCCTCAACCCAACCCCCAACCAAACAACCATGTGCACATATAACATATAATCACATAACAATCTATAGCAACAGATCGATCTAACAAATCAATAGCATAACAACATCCTATAACCAGGATACCGACCTAACCGATCACTAACATGACATCATCCTATATACCAGGATACCGATGTGCACATAAATATCATACACTAAATCATATCATATTATAGTCAAACCGATCTAACAGATCACTAATCATAGCAACATCCCAATAATCGGGATACAGACCTAACTAGTCACTAAGCATAAGCATTTCACCATCCTAACTACCAGGATGTAATCAATAAACATATCATGCCATAATACATATACAAACCATAAAGGGTCGACTTTGGTGCCTTAGACCCTATTGATATAGTGAGGACAACTCACCTTTGATTTGAACTAAAGAATCGAACTCCCAAATCGCTGCCTCACCAAAAATCCCGAACAGCTGATCTCTCGAATCCCAGATCTATCAATACCAAAATATCACTTAATTCAAAACAATAATCCTCCATTTTACCCTTTGTCCAAGTTGGTCCATATCTAAGGCTCAAATTCATAATATAAAAAGCCCAACATTGGATAGGCTTCCCAGACCCACTAGTGGCCCACTAATGGCCTAATTTGCTAAAGTGGGCCCAATCCCTCTTGTGGGCCTTACCCTAAGCCCAAACATCTTCTTGGCCCACATTATCTGACTCTTGATGGCCTATTAAGGCCCAAAGGACCAAAATCCCCCTACATGGCCCATACCGAGGCCCAAAATCCATAAGGCCCATAACTGTTGAGTACGCTAGGCGTACTCCTATGTACGCTAAGCGTACTATCCAAATGGTGTGTACTGGGCATACCTGCTTGTACGCTCAGCGTACTCCCTTGTTAATTCATTTTCCCATTGAGTGCTTAATACTTAGATTCAGAAGCTACAATCACAGATCCAAGTCCTTTCCAACGTCTTAATCCATAAAGTCACTGACTTGGTGACTTTGCATGCCCCCCTAAAAGACCAAATCTCAAAGTATAACATTCTACTTCCATGGAAAAGACTCAAACTTCAACATGGATGGTCTTAAACTCTAAAGGTACCAACTTTATGGACCTTTAACCGCAGAAACACTAAGAGGGGAAACTTAAAGCTCCTGGAATGAAATCAAGACCACTAGATCTCATATTTGGTACCAAAATGAACTAAAACTTGTTGGAAGTGTGTCCAAGGTCATTAACAAGTTGGTGATATCTCTAATAATAGTAGGGTCCTCTTGGGTTTCCCTCAAGACTCAAAATTGAGTTGAATAAATAATAGGAGTAATTAGTTTATTAATTATTATGGTTTAATAATTAATTAGAAACTAATTAGAAAACAATTTGGGAATTAATTAACAGTTTAATTAATAGAAGGGTTAAATGTGAATTAATCAATAGTTGGTTAATCAGGAAACATTCCATAACCCTAGAATGAAGGGGGTTGGACGAAATTCCCTTTGGATAAAGGGAATTTCATTCTTAGCCTATCCTCTCCCACATGGATGGAAGGATAAAACCCTAGGAAATATCCAAGGCTGTAAATAGGGCCTTAGGGATTCATTCATCCTTGCTCATTTGGCTTGAGTATTCGCCACCTTCTTTCTCCCTCATTGTGGAAGATTTTTTTTTAGTTCATCCCTCCTAGTTTAATATTTGTTTCTACTCTTTTGAGTTCATTGGGTGTGAACCAAGAGAGGGATTCTAGTTTGGATCCTCATCATCCAAACAAGGTGGCACGCACAAGGAGTCAATCTCAAAGATCATTAGCTGCTAAAGAGGTTAGCATTCTTCCTTGTATTTTCGGATTTCGTAGGGTAGAAGTAATAGTATGAAGCCATAGATCCATAGGTTGCATATACACTTAGGTAAATTGTTTTGTTGTTTCAATTCTTCCGCTGTCTAGTTATTGAGTGTATTTGATGCATGTATTACCCAACAGTGGTATCAGAGCCATTGGTTCATGGTTACTATCACCCTACATCCATATTTTCTGAAAAATAATTGTTTGGAACTGAATAATGAAAGAGTAATTGAAAAATTCGTAATTTAAAAAAAACCCTAATCGTAGGTCACAACATGAACCTGTTGTTCACGACATGAACTCAGCAGATTCGGGATTTTCAATTTTTTCTTCATTTTTCGAATTTGTAGTTTTGATAAATATGGATAAATGTCAAATTTTAATTGTGTAAATCTGAAAATAGATAAATATCATTTAAATATGTTTATTTGAATTTGAATATTTATTTATTATTTAAATAGGGATTTAAATATTTTAATATTATTTATAATAGAGTTTTATAAATTTGAATATTAACCCCTCATGTTTTATTAATTATTAAATTGCATCATTGTAATTAATTTGAATTAATAAATAGACAACTAAATTTAAAGGTTTTAAATTTAACCCTTGTATATATGTTAGATCCATATCTATTATATGTATAAGAGAATTGCAATATGCATCCTTGCATATATTAAATATTAACATTGTCAGTCTTACCTCGACTAGGCGCACCCGTTCTAATGTAGGGATTTAAGGAGGTCTCTATGATTCCTAATGAGGTCGGTTTTTAATATGCTTCACACTTACCATTCTCACCGCCCTATTGCATTTTGAGATGGAGTTACCGAAAGGGTTTGATAGTGATGATGGTCAATCTAAAAGTATTCTAAATACAAGTATAAAACAAAATCCCGTTTTATTTAAATAAAAGTGAATCTTATGTTATCCATAAAAATTGCACATTCTCTTTATAACTTGTTGATGGAGCTCATGTGGTTAATCGACACGTCAATTTGAGAGTATAGGTAGAGAATGATGTGAGACTCGCGAATCTCAAGCGTAACTTGAGCTGGGGACCACACAATTTTGTATGGGTGATTCATCATCTATTCAATGATCCACGACATCCCCGTCATTGAATTTGAGATGAACATAATCCGAGATTAACATGCCGTTGATAGTCAACGAATCTCAAAGATCTAGGAATTTCATAGTGATTGAAATTGACAAAGAGCTTTGTCTACCTAAATAACTTCATGGTGTGTTTACGGTATCCATTTACACATCCTGAAGCCAAATATGGATCCTAGCCTTATTCTAGTAATTTGTTTTAGGGTAATTGCTAATTAAGGATTTGTATCAAACTAATTGGAATCTTATCTTTTGTATATGTCGAACCAAGCAAACAAAAACCACAACAATCTTCCTCCTCCTCCTCCTCTAACTCAAAACTCAAACTTCTCTCTAATGCAGGTTCTTAATAGGGAGAAACTCAAGGAGGATGGATCCAACTATCTTGATTGGATCAGGACCTTGAGGATCACGTTAATATATGAGAACAAAGAGTATTTTCTCGACGAAGATGTTCCCATACTTGGAGAGAACCCTGTCCCAGAATAAGTTACTGCCTACAACAAGCATTACGATGAATAAACCAAAGTGGCTTGCCTTATGTTAGCGACCATGGCTTCTGGTATCCATAAGAACTTTGAAACATGGGGTGCATTTGACATAAACCAGCAACTCGAGGAGATGTTCCAAGAGCAAGCTAGGCAAGAACGATTCGACATCGTTAAGTCCCTCATGGCATGTAAACTACAAGAGGGAGCTTCTGTGTGTGCACACGTCCAAAAGATGAAGTAGTACATAGACAGACTTGGGAATCTAGGTGTCGAGTTGCCTAAGGAGTTGGCCATAGACATGGTTTTGAACTCGCTTACTAGTTTATATTCTTAGTTCATCATGAACTTCAATATGAATGGCCTTGACAAGACCTTGATGGAGTTACATGGCATGCTCAAAACTGCTGAAGAGAGCATGAAGAAACCCAACAACTCTAACCCTACTGCTCCAGTATTGGCTGTTGATCGTAGTTCTGCTAAAAGGAAAAGGGCGCCTCAACTGATGGGATGTCAAGTCCACCAAGCAAATTACACCCTTTGTTTGCAAATAAAACGTAATATAATGGTAAAAAGGGGTATCGATCCTCGGGGAAATGGTTGTATTCAATCACCAATGCAATCCAAAAGAACTAGTGTAATTAAACTAATTAACTACAATTAGACTAAAAGAGGGGGGGGGGGGTGTTTGATTCCTTGAAAACTAAAAAAACTTGAATAATTAAAAATCTTGCAATTAAGCAAGTTGATGAGATGCTCAAAGGTTAGGAATAATTGGTTAACTATGGCAATTCAACACAATGAACATTTATGTGTTTATCATTAGGATCTAATACAAAGCTTATCCTTCATCCCAAATTGGTTATAGCAATCATGAAGCATGAGATGCCAAGATTCCTCATAGGTAGTATGGAGGTTGGGGAAGCCCACAACACACCTTCTTAATTAAGATCAAGGGTCAATTGAAGCAATTGATCCCAAGAAATCAATTAGCCTTAAGAATGAAGGAATCCCCAATTCCTAGAGGATGTCAAATGCTTACACATCCATAAAGGAGTTATGATTCATAAGCTAGAGATGATTTCTACCATCGTAAACCTTTTGTTCTATATAAATTCAATGATCCAATGCAAAATCAAAGAAACAAATCAACAATTGCTCATTCAATTACTAAGCTCATGATCAAAGCATCAAACAAGCATAAGAATTGCAAACTAGAATCATAAACATGGAATAAATTGATAATCAACATAAATCCTTCAAAAACCACAAACATTCACTAGTTTTCAGCCAAAGTCAACCAAATAAGAGTATTAGCCACTCACGGCAACAAAGTAACAAGAACAATAATCTAATTGCATAAAGAAACTACCTAAGATTTGGAAAGATGAGAGGAAATGGTTTCTAGCTCCCAAAATCGCCTTTTGCAGGTCTCCAATGGTGAAAAATCGTCAATGTGGCTAATGGATCTGATCCCCCTAGGTTATGGTGAGCCAAATGACCAAAATGCCCAAAACTGGGCAGTTGCGCGGGTACCCGCACAACTGAAATTCCACCCGCGCAAACGCTGCTGTGTTGCCATTGGTCCACCATTCCACTACTCCACCCTTCCACTATCAAAGATTCCTTTGGTCCCCCCTTGTCCATGTAATTTGAATCCACCAATCATCATTTAGCTACCAAATGGATGCTCCAAACCCAAAATTAGAAATTTATGATCCATCTTCACAAGCCCAAATAATCCAAGCCATCAACTTTAAAAGCCCAATTCTTCTTCTTTGATTCCACCAAGCCCAACAATGCCTCGGGAGCCCACTAAGCCGTCTTCACTCTAATCCACAATCACAAAAGCTCCAAAACCCTGCAAAATTCTTCATGCAACATAACAAGTCCCCGATACGATCCATGATAAAGAAATTAATTAAAATACAATGCAATACTAATAAAAAAAACTAAAAATCTAAAATAAAATAATAAAAAGAAAGAAATAAAATAAGCTATCAAATCACCTCAAGCTTAAACCTAACTTGTCCCCAAGTTAGAACAAGACTAAAATGAGCTCGGGATGAGCTAAACTAAAAAGAGAAAAAGAAAGATACCATAGAACTTGGTCAACATCAGTCAACATGGTCAGAATTAGTCCTTCAATGGACCCTACGCATCTTCAAAATGTTCCCCGCTTTATAACCATAAACCACATTCTTAACCACTTGATGGGCGAATAGATCACGGCTGGATGCGGTCGCGGTGTGCAAGACAAAGGAAACAGAGATGCGCCCAGTGGGGGCACTTTAAATCACCAATGTAGACTTGTATACTATGATTCCTATATTTGTCAGGCTAAAGTGTATAGTACGAAATAGGGCTTTGCAACACGACCTCCGGGCAAACATCCGGTTTCAGAGGCTTCTCCCTTGTACTGTCCTTTACAGTCTACCGTCTCATCGTCGGGGCCTTTTCTCACCTAAAATCAAAAATAAAACAAAAAAAATAATAAAAAAATAAAAATAAAAATTCTACTTAACCTAAATCTAAACCTAACAACCTAAATCTTCAATCTTGAACTTCTTTTATTTGGTCTTCAGTCTTCTTTGCTGCTTGATTTCCATTTTTTTGTTTTTTTTGTTTTTGTTTTTTTATATATAACATAAGTCTTGAACTTGGAACCTTGTTCTTCTTTTCGTGTTGCTCTTTTTCTTCATTTTTCTTCTTTCTTTTTGTTGCTTTTCTTGAATCATCTGTTATAGGCTCTTATTGTCTTCACTTTTTCAAATTTCTTCATTTTTTTGTGTTTTCTTCTTGGAAGGTCTAAGGAATTTCACCATGTAAGATAGGATGGAGGCTAACATGAACACCTAATGATCATTGATAATGCGCCAAGATCAACTAAAAAGGGGTGGGATATGACTCAAAAATGGGTGTTACCGAAAAAACTTGGTCCCAAAAGATGTGAATTAGGGGACCCACTTCAAAGTTCATCAAGCACCTCAATGCAAAGTGTGATAAACAAAATCTATCTAACTATCTACTCTAGACCCCTAGAAAAATGATAACCTATCCTAAAAAGGTGGCGAGAATCTAACTAAGCAAGGATCGGACAAGACTCGGGAGTACTAAGGGGTACTCCCTCCAAAACCAAGATGCGAGTCTTCAATATCTTCAATGTCTTCAAAATACCTTACCGGGCTAGTCTTTGCTCGCACACATTGGCATGACCAACCACATCCCTCCGCACCTAGACCCATTAGAGCTACCTGCACCTGACCCCCACACAAGCGGTCTCAAAGTGGTCTGTGAGGCTTAAAACGTGTCCCATTCATCAAATACAAGGAATTCCATATCAAGACCCGGGACCAATCTATGATTCAATACTTATGACTCGGCGCTATGGTACCTGTAGGGATGAGAAGACAAGAGAAAACAAAAATGCATGAACTTAAAATAGAATGCATCCAAAAAGTATGAAAATTAGAAAAGAAAGAAATAAAATATGCAATATATATATATATATATATATATATATATATATTAAATTTTTATGCAATTTTTTATGAATGACCTAAATGACTTACTCTAAATGCAACAATATACAACCTAAATGCAATTAAAAATAAAATATAAGAATACCTCACCCCAAGCTTAAAATGAAGCATTGTCCTCAATGCTTAGGATGAGAGTAAGGAAGGATCGTACCGGGATCAAGGTGGAGGAGGCACGCGAGGACGGTATGGAAGCAACATATGGGTTGCACAATGATGTGTGGATGGAGTTCTTGGATGCCTAAATACACATGGATGAAAGCTTGGTTGCGCAAAGGAAGCATATGAAATGGCTCGAAATTTTCTTATAAAGTGGCATATTTGCGCGGGTACCCTCGCAAACTTTGCGCGGGTGATGGTTGGGTCACGCAAATAAAGAATTAACGTCATTGGTCTCGCAAAGAAGAGGAAGGATTTGGTCTTGGCCGCGCGAAAATCTACGAGGGTGGAAGGCAGTCGTGCAAGTAGGTTGTGAGGGTGGTAGTCGGCCGCACAGAACTTGCGCAGGTTGGGGAGCCGGCTGCGCGCAAAAATCAGATTGCATCCCATGTGGGGGCAATTTGGAACTCGGGACTTGCGTAGCTAGGGTCGGTCGCGCAAAGTCTGTGCGGGCACCCGTGCAAAAGTCAAATTTTTGGAAATTTTTAAACTTCACCAAAATCACTATAAGACTTGTATATGCTTATTTTTAGGCCAACTTCAAGTTTAGAAACACCCAAAACTTCAAGAGGAGATTATTTATTCACAATCCATTTATTTAAAGTCTTTGCCAAGACATAATCCCACTTCCGTCAATCTTTGTAATTCGGGTTTTCCAATGTTATGTTGTCAAATTCTCCCGTGTCAAAGCCTTCATAAAAAGGTTTCAAGCGGTACCCATTCACTTTGAATATTTGATTCGTGTCCAAACTCTTAATTTCAACCGCACCATGATCAAACACTTTTATAACAATAAAAGATCCGTGCCATCGAGATCGCAAATTTCCCGGGAATAACTTTAAGCGTGAATGATAAAGAAGAACTTTTTGGCCCGGAATAAACTGCTTTCGAGTGATGTGCTTGTCATGAAACGATTTTGTCTTGTCTTTGTAGATGCTTGCATTTGCATAAGACTCGTTCCTCAACTCCTCGATTTCTTGAAGTTGCATTTTTCGATGCCTTCCACTTTCTTCAAGATTGAAATTGCACTTTTTAACCGCCCAATATGCCTTGTGTTCCAATTCCACCGGTAAATGACAAGACTTTCCATAGACGAGGCGGAATGGAGACATACCAATTGGAGTTTTGTAGGCGGTCCGATACGCCCACAATGCATCTTCTAACTTCAAGCTCCAATCTTTTCGTGTAGTGTTAACCGTCTTCTCAAGAATTTGTTTGACTTCTCGATTTGACACTTCAGCTTGGCCATTTGTTTGTGGATGATGTGGTCGATATCCGGTGTGTGACACCATATCTCTTTGTCATGGCTTCCATCATTTTATTGCAAAAATGAGTGCCCCTATCACTCACCAAAGCTCTTGGTACACCATATCTTGCGAAAATGTTGGATTTCAAGAAGTCAATTACCGTTTTAGAATCATCATGCCGTGTTGCCTTTGCTTCCACCCACTTCGAGACATAATCAACCGCCAAGAGTATATAAGTATATCCAAAAGAAACGGGGAATGGGCCCATGAAATCGATTCCTCATACATCAAAGATCTCACAAATGAAGATGGGGTTTTGAGTCATTTCATTCTTCATGGATATTGTTCCAATTCTTTGACATCTATCACAACTCTTGCAAAATAGATAAGTATCTCTTGACATTGTGGGCCAAACGAGTCCGCATTCGAGCACCTTTCGCATGGTTTTGTTTTGACCAAAATTTCCTCCGCATGCATACTCATGGCAAAACTTCAAGATGGATTCGACTTCATTTTGGTGAACACACCTCCGTATTAGTTGATCCGGACAATGTTTCCAAAGATAAGGATCGTCCCATATGTAGTATTTGGAATCACTCTTCAACTTGGCCTTTTGGTGATTGGTAAACGCATGTGGAATTTCTTTCGTAACCAAGTAGTTCACAATATCCGCATACCATGGAATAATGTTTGAAATGTAGAAGAGATGTTCATCCAGGAATTCATCTAGAATGGAAGAAGATGAACTACCAATATGCAACCGGCTTAGATGATCCGCAACTAAGTTTTTGGCACCACTTTTGTCCTTTATCTCAAGATCGAATTCTTGTAAGAGAAGAATCCACCTAATTAACCGTGGCTTGGCATCTTTCTTGGTCATGAGGTATTTCAAGGCGGCATGATCGGAGTACACAATTACTTTTGTCCCTAGAAGGTATTGCCGGAATTTCTCCAATGCAAAGACAATAGCTAGAAGTTCTTTCTCGGTGGTGGAATAGTTGGCTTGCGCATTGTCCAAGGTTTTGGAGGCATAGTAGATGACATGTGATGCTTTGCCCTCCTTTTGACCTAAGACCGCTCCAATGGCGAAATTGCTCGCATCGCACGTGATTTCAAAGGGAAGCTCCCAATTTGGAGGTTGGATTATAGGAGGGGGGGTGAGAAAGTCTTTTAGTTTGTCAAAGGCTTCTTGGCATGAAACATTGAAGTCAAATTCAACATCCTTTTGGAGAAGGAGGCACATTGGTCGCGTGATCTTCGAGAAATCTTTGATAAATCTTCTATAGAATCCCGCATGGCCCAAGAAAGATCGCACTTCTCTAGCACATGTTGGGTAAGGAAGGGTTTGGATGACATCAACTTCAATTCCCTTTTTGGAGACAATATGACCCAAGATGATGCCTTGATTGACCATAAAGTGACACTTCTCAAAGTTTAACACTAACTTTTTCTCAATGCACCTTTTCAAAACCTTCTTAAGATTATCCAAGCATTCGTCAAACGAATTGCCCTACACCGTGAATTCGTCCATAAATACCTTAATTATATTCTCTACATACTCGGAAAAAATGCTCACCATGCATATTTGGAATGTGGCAGGGGCATTGCATAATCCAAATGGCATCTGCTTGTAGGCAAATGTACCAAAGGGGCATGTGAAGGTCGTCTTGTCTTGATCTTCGGGTGCAACGAGTATTTGATGAAAACCCGAGTATCCATCGAGGCAACAATAATGCGATTTTCCCGCCAATCTCTCGAGCATTTGGTCGATGAAAGGAAGAGGGAAATGATCTTTTCGTGTGCTTGAATTTAACTTTCTATAATCAATGCATACCCTCCATCCATTTTGGACTCGAGTGGGTACCACTACGCCCTTGTTATTCTCTACAACTGTGATTCCTGTTTTCTTGGGAACCACTTGGACCGAACTAACCCATTTGGAGTCGGAAATCGGGTAAATCATGTTTGCATCAAGGAGCTTGATGATTTCTTCCTTAACAACTTCCATCATGGGAGGATTTAATGGTCGTTGAGCTTCTCTTCTAGGTTTACAATCATCTTCCATGAGGATCTTGTGAGTGCAAATATTAGGACTTATCCCCTTGATATCCGCTATCGTCCATCCCATTGCTTCTTTATGTTCCTTCAATACTTCAAGCAATTGATTTTCTTCAATGTCTTTCAATTGAGAGGAGATGATCACCGGAAGAGATTTGTCTTGACCTATATAAACGTACTTCAAAAGGCTAGGCAAAACTTTCAATTCAAGTGTGGGTGGTTGGATTATTGAAGGGGGAATCTTGTTTGGAGAATGAGATAAGGAAACTTGAGAAACATCCTTCTTTGTGGAATTGTTAACTTCTAAAATCTTCACAATATCTTCAACTTCAGAGTCCAATGTGTACATATCCAATGTTTTCTTCAAAATTTCACAATCAAGACTCAAGTTGACACCATCTTCAAAATGTCTCCATATGGTAACTCGAATAGTTGTTGGATGATTGGTTCAATCACATTGACCCGATACAATGGAGAAATATTGTTAGGATACCTCATGGCATTAAAGATGTTGAAATGAATGGTCTCGCCATCGAACTCCATGGTGATCTTCCCATTATGAACATCAATAATCGTGTGAGCGGTATTCATGAAGGGTCTTCCAAGGAGAATCATAGATGACTTGGACGGAGTCTTCTCTTCAAGGTTAATGACATAGAAGTCCGCGGGAAATACTAGTTGATTGACTTGCACTAGTACATCTTCTAACACGCCTCTTGGAAATACACTTGACTTGTCCGCTAATTGAATTATCATTCCGGTTTCTTCCAAAGGTCCAACATTGAGAGATTGAAAAACCGAGTAGGGCATCACATTTATTGAAGCTCCAAGATCTAGCATTGCACTTTCAACATGTAAATCACCAATTGTGCATGGAATAGCGAACATTCCCAGGTCCTTGCATTTGGTTGGTAACTTCTTTTGGATAACCGCGGACACATTTGCATTGACTTGAATCTTTTCATTCGCCTTAAATTTCCTCTTATTGGTGCATAAATCCTTAAGGAATTTGGCATAGCGTGGTATTTGCTTGATTGCATCCAATAAGGGAATGTTGATTTGGACTTTGCAGAAGGTTTCAAGAAATTCCTTTTCATTCTCCTTTTTCTTTGATGAAACCAAACGGGATGGGAATGGTGGTGGTATAACCAATGGCTTGACATTCTTGTTGGAAGAGTCGGGTTGATCAACGTTTGGCACAACCGGTTCCTTTGGAGGAGTTACAACTTTTGAAGGTTCCACTATAATAACTTCATCTTTGTCTTCTCTTGAGACTCTCTTAGGGTTACTTTCTCCAAGTGTTTTCCCACTTCGCAAAGTTATTGCACTCGCATTGGGGTTCTTCTCGGTTTGAGATGGAAGTTTACCCCTTTGTTCCATCTTGTTGAGAGCGGTGGCCAAGTCTCCAATTTGTGCTTGAATGTTGGAGAAGGTGTTCTTGGTTTCTTGTTGAAATTGGGTTTGAATTTGAGCAATAGAAGTAACAAGTTCTTGAAGTCTCATTTGATGGTTACCACTTGATTGGCCTTGTTGCGGAGGTTGTTGGTAGTTTGGAGGGTGAAAAGAAGGTTGTGGATATGGAGGTTTTTGAGAGGGGTATTGTGGATGTTGAGGTCTCATCAAAAATTTTGGTGGGTTTTGCTTTGGTGGATATGGATTGTGTGGGTTGTTCCTCCAATTTGGGTTGAAATTGTTTTGAAATCCCATGGGTCTTGGTTGACCTTGATATCCTCCCATTGCATTCACATCTTCCGGTTCGTTACTAAGTGAGGGACACTTATCCATATAATGCCCCGTCATTGCACAAATGCCACACACCATCAATTGTTGACCACTTCCCACCACCATTTGACTTAGCACATTAGTCAAATCCAAGAGCTTTGATTCCAAGTGTTGAGTGTTTCTAACTTCACCAACCACTTGTGGAGAATTTCTCTTCATTTCATTTCAGGTTCCAAAGTTTCGTTGATTTTGAGAAATGGTTCCAAAAAGGGATCTTATCTCTTGGGGTGTCTTGTTGAAGATGTCACCACCACTTGAAGCATCAATCATCCTCCTATCTTTGCCATTCATTCCCTCATAAAATTGTTGAAGAAGTAGTTGTTCGGGAATGTTGTGTTGAGGGCAACTTGTACACAAGTTGTTGAATCGCTCCTAAAAATCATGAAAAGTCTCATTCTCCCATTGACGAATCCCCAAAATGTCACTTCTTTGACTTGATGTCCGGGGGGTAGGATAGAACTTGCTATTGAAGGCCTTGAGTAACTCTTCCCATGTGTGAATAGATCCCGGTGGCAAGTTGAATAACCATTCTCTAGCTTTATTTTCCAAGGTGAGTGGGAAGGCGGTTAGCTTGAAATCATCCAATGTCACATTTTCGGGCAACATGCTAACACATATCATGTGAAAGGACTTCAAATGCCTTTGAGGATCTTCTCTATCCAAACCATGGAACTTGGTAAGTTGATGTATGAAACTTGACTTCAATTCAATTCCCCAACGGTTTGCGAGATAAACAATACCAAGAGGTGTGTGAGTAACATCCGTCTCCATCATTTGTCTAAGTGTCAACTCTTGAGGAGGGTTGGGTGGGTTGGGGTGATTGGGATATTGTTGCATGTAATTGGGATATTGTTGGTAGGGTGGGTATTGGTGGTTCATTTGTGGTGGATAAGGTTGGTAGTTAGGGTATTGGTGATAAGGGAGTTGTTGTGGTGGATACATTGGGGGTTGATGCATTGGAGGGTGTTGGTAATTAGGTGGATTTGGGTAATGTACTTGTTGTTGAACTTGAAAGGCATTGTTTTGAGGTTGATTGTTTTGGTGGAAGTTTTGGTTTTGTGGTTGGTAATTGGGTTGGTTTTGAGTAGGGGCTTGATTCCAAGGTGGCATATCAATGAGAGGTTCTTGTTGTTATTGTCTTGGTGGTTGGGGTGGGGTATTGGTGTCCTGATTGTTTGGGTTTGGGTTTGGGTTAGGATTGAGAGGTGGAGTGTGATTCATGGCTATGTATTTTTCAAAAGGAATGTCTTCAAAGGATTGAACAACAATTGGAGAACTCGTTTCAGTGTCGGTATCACTTGAAGTATGAACTTGATCTTCTATGTTGATTAGTGGAGCTGATGAAAAAGCTTGAACAAGTTGTTGTTGCTTTGCTTGTTTTGCTAAAATTTTCAACCTTTTTGCTTCTTTTTCAATTTCCGGATTGTAGAGTAGTTCACCGGTTCTTGTAGACCTAGGCATAAACAATCAAATAACAACAACCAATTTCCCTGGCAACGACGCCAAAAATTGATGGGATGTCAAGTCCACCAAGCAAATTACACCCTTTATTTGCAAATAAAATGTAATATAATGGTAAAAAGGGGTATCGATCCTCGGGGAAATGGTTGTATTCAATCACCAATGCAATCCAAAAGAACTAGTGTAATTAAACCAATTAACTACAATTAGACTAAAAAGGGGGGGGGGGGTGTTTGATTCCTTGAAAACTAAAAAAACTTGAATAATTAAAAATCTTGAAATTAAGCAAGTTGATGAGATGCTCAAAGGTTGGGAATAATTGGTTAACTATGGCAATTCAACACAATGAACATTTATGTGTTTATCATTAGGATCAAATACAAAGCTTATCCTTCATCCCAAATTGGTTATAGCAATCATGAAGCATGAGATGCCAAGATTCCTCATAGGTATTATGGAGGTTGGGGAAGCCCACAACACACCTTCTTAATTAAGATCAAGGGTCAATTGAAGCAATTGATCCCAATAAATCAATTAGCCTTAAGAATGAAGGAATCCCCAATTCCTAGAGGATGTCAAATGCTTACACGTCTATAAAGGAGTTATGATTCATAAGCTAGAGATGATTTCTACCATCGTAAAGCTTTTGTTCTATATAAATTCAATGATCCAATGCAAAATCAAAGAAACAAATCAACAATTTCTCATTCAATTACTAAGCTCATGATCAAAGCATCAAACAAGCATAAGAATTGCAAACTATAATCATAAACATGGAATAAATTGATTAATGGGTTTTGAGCATTCTAACACTTCCTAAGTGTACATACAACCCTAATAACCTTGAATCTATGTTTTCAATATATACATGCAAATTTCTTTTTCAAGGTTATTTCCTAACTAGCATGGCATGGGGATTACATAAAAATATAAAACTAGTAGAAATACATACCTTGTTGTTGCTTGGATTCCTTCAAGACTTTGTGAGCCTAGCACCCAAATGTTGTGCCTCAAATGCTTCACACAAGACCAAAAAACTTGGAATAACTTGAGAGAATACTTCTATCACTCAAAATCGGTTATGCCCTCTCTAGAAACACTAGGTCACATTTTCCTAGCCATGGGGTCCCTTTTATAGTGGTGTCACAATTAGGGTTTCATCATGAAGACTCATAATTGTCATGACTCTTCCATTCTCATGACCCATGGGTTTGTAAATCCCATGGACTATCCATGGAGCTCCAAATGGTTATATCCATAACCCATAAACCATGGATCATTTAATCCACTATAAAAGTTTAGATGATTGTCATAATCAACCCCATATATTTAATTAGTTTCAACTTGATCACCAAATTAATACTAGATTAATACTTGATCAATACTAATTAAATAATACTATTATTAATATATTAGAACTTATAATATATTAATAATCATAAGTGCCTTATTCTCTCATTTAGTCTATCCAAGTATTGCAATGCCATGCAACCCAAATGGACCATGCCGGGTCAGGTCAAGTATATACCAAATAAAGTTATGGACTTAGACACTATATCCAACAGTCTCCTAATTGGATAAGTCTAATAACTATATTTGCAAATATGACTTCAAAATCCGACTAGCAATCGTAGCTCTTTCAAAGTCTCTCGGAACTGAGATGATGATGATACGCCATTTAAGATAAGTGATCATATAATCCTCTGCTCTCATGATATCGGCCGGACAAACACATGGAACATGGTCTTACTTATTGTCCAACATTTGTTTCTCGATCTCCGATTAGTTTCGACATAGAACAAAATTGAACACATCAATTAGGTTCTGACCGGGCCCGGTACATAGGTCAAAACCAAATCATCGAGGGGCCCAGATATCGCTTCTATTTCTAGAAGGAACAGATAAACTTCGACTGATATGCTTGTACTAACTACTTGTTGAATTATTCACAAAGGCACGTTTTATAACATCGAGTTACCAATGCGTTTTCGTACAATCAATGAATAACCAACTCATAGTCAACAACTCATATCTCTAGGCTTGAAGATATATATATGATATTACCGTCTCATGATCACTCGAAATAAATTCCATGAAGTGATGCAAGTGAGCGTGGGTTGAATCCAATACTCAGCCCTTATGGGTACTCATGAATGTTGTAGCAACCATTGCATTGTCTAAAGCACTTTAGACAAATCATACAATCCCAATTCATGACAGTCTTGATTCATATCTACTTCCAACATATGACTGACTGTAGATGGTTTGAATAACTTAGTCATTCAGGAAGAATGACCTAGTTATTCTGGAAGTCAAAACATGCAAAGTGAAACACAAGAATAATACTTAATCCTATATGGCCCCAACACTTGGGTGTAAATAAACAAATTTTATCTAAGCACCATATTGATTACTCATTATTTATGTTTCGATTTATCAACTTAATACTTGAATTAAAACAATAGTCATGCTATGCTCCAAGCATGCACACTATGTTTTTCCAAACAACAGTTATGCCATACTCCAAGTATGCATACTATGTTTACATATGGTCCTCTCTTTGTGAAATAGATCAATTGAGAATACTCCAATGATGCTCATTTCACAATTCCAATCCTTGTTGTAAATGTAAGAATACCAAACTCTTTCCATTTACTGTAATCTGTTAGATTCTAAACTTATATGCAATGATCCCCTTGTAATGACTATGCATAGAAGTCACAAAGACCTGGAAACAGACATTACAAAGTATTCCAATGGAAAACAATTCCATGGAAATGAATTCTCAAATTCAAAGTACATTCCTTTGAACATCCTTCTTAGCATTATGTTCTTTAATCTTACACAGATTCAAAGAATAACTTCCACCTATGGAGACAATTCCATATTACCGTTTTGACCATCACTTCTGAACAAGACTTGCCTCTTTTTCAAAATATGTCAATATGGTCCTTACTCTATACTTCTAATTGTCCATGAGCAACCAATCTTTGGTAAACCTCAGATTGTCCTCGACAATTTTGCTTAATCATTTTAGTCATTTCCAGTTCTATTCCTTTTTCCATCTTAATGCCCTAGGCATTTGGAAAATTTAGAATGGATGAATATTATAGTACATGCAATCAATCCTATATCCGAAGCATATGGGACACGATTCATGCTATAAAAATTTTTATTTGCCATGTTCTCACAATTCGAACTATGAAGAGGTATGTCGTAATTATAATCGAATTTTGAGAACGCAACATATATAGAATTTCCTTATGTTGAACCATTCCAACATAACATTCATATATATCCTTGACTAAAGTTGATAAAACTCAATCTAAGCTGGTAGAATTGGAATGAAGTATAAAATCCTCTCACTTAATTATAGCAAACAACTTTTCAAAGCAAATTGAAACTTTTGTTTTCTATAATTAACATCGCTAACTTGCAATACTTAACATAATCATCATGCTCCCACTAGCATAATGATTACCAACATAACACTTTATGCTCCCACTAGCTTTGACATGTACTCAGAAATCAACTGGACTTCTAGAAATCAATACTTTATTGACTTTCTTACCAAAGTTCATATTTCTGATACTAGATTGCTTTGATAAGACTTTATCAAAAACATACACCTTTCCTTAGATAGCTCACATGTTTGTCTAGATCTTTTGCAATTCTCACCAGTTAGTGTGCCGGTTAACCACACACGCTCCACTAACTAGATGAAAATGCAAATATCACAACCGCTATCTACTTAAAATCTTCTTAGTGAAAGCGTTTCCTCACCATCATTTTCATGAATCGAAGAGAAACCTTATGACACTTAGATTTTATGGTGTATGTGTTCTTTTCCATGTGAATTTTGTCAAAACCATAATCACAAAACTATGTTAGTGACACTTCCAAATTCATATGGACTGAACTTGTGCAATCTTAATTTCTTGTCACCCGGCAGCACAAGGGCCTACCATTGCTTCCAGGTTGTTATGCAAACAGTCGAGAACTCTCAGAACTCCAATGCAAAGCCAACCTTAACTGGGATGAGCACAGAATATGTCAGCACGATAGGTTACAAAGCTCAAGTCGTGGGCTAGTGATTAACAAATCTCTTGATTAGTTCTTGAACCTATCTTAAGATCCTTTTAAGACTCCCACTGACCTCTTGACATATATGATTCTCTTTGTCAAGAACCATTCCTTGACAAAACAAATATTCAATAGTTAGTGCGGATTCTTATCAAGTTAAACACTTCTCACTATTGGTCTTAGCTGGTCTTTGTTTTATCCAAAACATCACAACTTACCAATCTCAAATGTACAACAGTAGGACACATCTTACTCTACATTTTATAAGTGTTATGAACTTTCTAAAGACTATGTCACTCAAGTTACTATCTTGGAGTATAACTCCAGGATTTGTTTTTGGAACGAAGTATGAATTATCTTTTGATTTAACCATTTCAACAATTCACGATTCCTCTCCTCAGGAAACAAGCACACTAAGGTGTCCTTAGAGGATCAATTGTGATATGGTTCCATAATCACTAAGATATTCCTAGAACAAAATACACAAGTACTCTCCCATCTCTTCAGATAGGAGAAACTTTTATCTTTCTACCTTATTTGATTCTTCTTACTCATTCTGTCTATCATCGAAACTTTTCAATGATCCCGAATTATACTTAAACTTGTAAGTATAACCATATTTACTAAACTTTAGTAAATCATAATGAATAATCTTATCAACCTTTGTGGTGGACCTGACCAGCACACAACCAAGTGTACCCAATCTTTTAGTCCTTCACTTGACTCACATGTACATGTGAACAAGGAATTAGTCTTAATTTCCCAAAGATGAAAACTTCTCATTCATCATACAATACAACTTTCATGATTCTAAGTTTCTATCCAACTGAAACTTGGGTGATCAGAATCTTTCCTTATTTGGTAAATTATGACACTACCACTAATGAAAGAATCAAATCTATTTACCCATATTGCTTTCAATGGAAACATATAAGCAACAACCTTCTTCACAAATTCCATTGTAAGGATACTTAAAATAAATAAAATCAAAACCATTTTATTTTATTTTAAAACTTCGCGGAAAACTTATCCTTACAATCCATATGGAAAACTTGTTGTTATCTATTCCTAAGCAATATGTCTCAACTCTTAAGTAACAGCTCAAAATTCTGATCACCGAACCATGCGATCAAAATCCATCTTCACGATCAGAATCAGCATATACTTCCTTTAAGTTTCTTCACTCTTCTTTGATTCTTAAACATCAATATGTGACCCAGTCACATCATGCAATAAGAATCTCAGAATAGAAACTTAATAAAGTTAGATAATGGACTTTACCTAAAGCAGAGTCAAACATTTGACTTTACTATCTTTATGGACTTTTAGGTAAATTAGGCAGCTTCGCAACCAATTCCCTTCCTTTGGCAATAGAAACATATGGACTCTTTGGAAACGGTATATGGGACTATCACAGACTTAGCCTTTCTCTTTACCATTTGGTCAACCGAGTTGACTATGGCCAATCCCTTTCAATTGGGAAGAGAAAGGTTTTCTGGACTTCCAATGTTACCATTGTCAATGTCGATGGAAGTTTGGGAAGTTGATCTTCCAATCAAATTTTGCTTTACCAATGCCCCAAATCATTGCTGATTCAGCATCATCAAGCAAATAGATAAGATCAATTAAGGGTCACGTCGTGATCTGTCATCAGGGAGTGACCATGTCAACAGCCAGCTACCTTGAGACTTCGACACCCGACTCTCCCGGTTTGTCAATATGTGACTTAATCTCCAAGACCTAAGCACATATAGACTTTGTTTTCCAATAGGGATTGAGTGACTTAGAACTTATCAGGTCTTGAAACTTGTGGGATAGGGAGATTTTTGGAGGAGGTGGAGGAAGTGAAGTATGATTTCCAGTCCCACTAATGCACAACAAAGGGATTGATCTTTCACCTTGGTTGCCATTGGGATATCATCTTCATTAGGAAGCTTCTTCCTAAAGATTTGGGAAGACCATAGTTGTCTAAACTAGACATCTATAATGGGAGAAATTCAAGTTAGTTGATTTAAAGTCCTTAATATAAAACCCAATATGAAATATTAAGGCTAGGACCTAATAACCTATTTATAACTGGAAGAGGGATGCCGTAATCCAAATTATAAAATAGTTTAAGGTAGGTAAATGACGATTTACCAATTTCCACCATGAAAAACGAAATATAATTAAGTTTTAATTGGATTTGAAACTCCTAGATCTTTTGAGATACATTGAACTTTCAATGGCATGTTTGAATCTCGATTGTGCCCTCTCAAGTTTGTGACTGGGATGCCGAGGATCACAAACAAGGTGTGAATAACTATACAAATTGACTTGGTACCCTCAACAATATTACCTAATCGATGTGCCGGTTAACCACACACGCTCCACCGATCTATAATAAAATCAAGTTACCCTTTTCCACTCTTACTAGTCCATGTTAGTGTGCCGGTTAACCACACACGCTTCACTAATGACTTGGTAAGGTACAAAGTGTAATTTTATGGTCTAGCACCAATTTCACATTTTCCTAAAGTAACTAAGATTGGGAATTTATAATGTATAGTTACTTTATAATTCATTATACTTTTAATGAGCATTTAAAGTCGTATCCTACCCGTTCGGCTAACGACCCTCCACCGATCAAGGAAGCGGTGGGTGAGAGTGGACACCCATTCAGTCACCATTTTATAGGTAACAACCTTATACCCCCCTTATAGACCGACTTCGTGAATGAGGCCTACTAACGGTAAGAATGACATATTCTTATACATATCTATATAATTAAAATTATAATAATAGTATAAGGGTGTATTTTAAACAATTAAAATACTTGGTGGTTTAATTTATTAATTAAACTATACTCTTAATTTAATTAAACTTAAACCATGTCTTTATGGAAGTATTAACTCTTTTAATTAAACACTTTAATTAATTTAATGAAGTCCATAAAGTTTGAATTTTTTAACTTTAAAAAAAAAATTTGGAATCAAAGTGTAAGACTTTACAAATTCCAAAACTTGAGGGCAAGTTTTGAAACCATTTCAAGACTCTTCAAATTTGTAACTTATGAGTTTTAATGGTTCATAAAGTTGAAGACTCTTCATTTTATGAAACCTACTATTCTTTAATGACAACTTTTAAAGAAGTGACTTTTGGTTATCCATAACTTGAGGACAAGTTATGGACACCATCGTTGCCATTAAGATCATGAATTAAACATACATGGAGGTTACACATAATTCTTATGATCTTCTAAAACTCATAAGAACACAGATTCATGTCAAGCAATTTCAAGAAATCATATAAACATATACAATACTTGAAAATTGATAAAAGTCATGCAAAAAATGGGTTAACATAATCATTATCACTTTGAAAAACAGATTTTACAAGTCCAAAACAGATTGGGATAATGATTTTAATCCATTTCCAGCACCAAAACACGAAAAGCTTCCCAACACGCTCCTACTCATCGAGTGCATTATCCTACTCGACGAGTAGGATGAATTAGTTCATGGACTCGACAAGTCCTCCCCATGAACTCGGCGAGTCCAGTCGACAGTGAGCAGAATTTTCGATTTTCAAGCAGTTTTGCATCAAGTATATAGAAAACAATCCTAGGCTCTGATACCATTGATGGGTTTTGAGCATTCTAACACTTCCTAAGTGTACATGCAACGCTAATAACCTTGAATCTATGTTTTCACTATATACATGCAAATTTCTTTTTCAAGGTTATTTCCTAAGTAGCATGGCATGGGGCTTACATAAAAACATAAAACTAGTAGAAATACATACCTTGTTGTTGCTTGGATTCCTTCAAGACTTTGTGCGCCTAGCACCGCAAATGTTGTGCTTCAAATGCTTCACACAACACCACAAAACTTGGAATAACTTGAGAGAATACTTCTAGCACTCAAAATCGGTTATGCCCTCTCTAGAAACAATAGGTCACATTTTCCTAGCCATGGGTCCCTTTTATAGTGGTGTCACAATTAGGGTTTCATCATGAAGACTCATAATTGTCATGACTCTTCCATTCTCATGACCCATGGGTTTCTAACTCCCATGGACTATCCATGGAGCTCCAAATGGTTGTATCCATAACCCATAAACCATGGACCATTTAATCCACTATAAAAGTTTAGATGATTGTCATAATCAACCCCATATATTTAATTAGTTTCAACTTGATCACCAAATTAATACTAGATTAATACTTGATCAATACTAATTAAATAATACTATTATTAATATATTAGAACTTATAATATATTAATAATCATAAGTGCCTTATTCTCTCATTTAGTCTATCCAAGTATTGCAATGCCATGCAACCCAAATGGACCATGCCGGGTCAGGTCAAGTATATACCAAATAAAGTTATGGACTTAGACCCTATATCCAACATTGATAATCAACATAAATCCTTCAAAAACCACAAACATTCACTGGTTTTCAGCCAAAGTCAACCAAATAAGAGTATTAGCCACTCATGGCAACAAAGTAACAAGAACAATAATCTAATTGCATAAAGAAACTACCTAAGATTTGGAAAGATGAGAGGAAATGGTTTCTAGCTCCCAAAATCGCATTTTGCAGGTCTCCAATGGTGAAACTGATCCCCCAGGTTATGGTGAGCCAAATGACCAAAATGCCCAAAACCGGGCAGTTGCGCGGGTACCCACGCAGCTGAAATTCCACCTGCGCAAACGCTGCTGTGTTGCCATTGGTCCACCATTCCACTACTCCACCCTTTTACTACCAAAGATTCCTTTGGTCCCCCCTTGTCCATGTAATTTGAATCCACCAATCATCATTTAGCTACCAAATGGATGCTCCAAACCCAAAATTAGAAATTTATGATCCATCTTCACAAGCCCAAATAATCCAAGCCATCAACTTTAAAAGCCCAATTCTTCTTCTTTGATTCCGCCAAGCCCAACAATGCCTCGGGAGCCCACTAAGCCGTCTTCACTCTAATCCACAATCACAAAAAGCTCCAAAATCCTGCAAAATTCTTCATGCAACATAACAAGTCCCCGATACGATCCATGATAAAGAAATTAATTAAAATACAATGCAATACTAATAAAAAAACTAAAAATCTAAAATAAACTAATAAAAAGAAAGAAATAAAATAAGCTATCATCAACCCAAAGGAAAGGGTTAGGGTAAGGTCAGACAGTCTAAACTTGCTCCCAAGAAAAGGGCTCAAGCTGAAATAACTCCTTCTGTTGATCCAAGTGAAGCCATTTGTTTTTATTGTCAGGAAAAGGGACACTGGAAACGTAGCTGCCCTAAATACCTCGAGGACCTTAAGAAGGACAAAGTCAAGGTTGCTGGCACTTCAGGTATGTTCATGATAGAACTCCATATCACATCTACTTCTAGTTCTTGGATTCTTGATACAGGGTGTGGTACTCACATTTGCTCTGATATGCAGAGACTAAGACAAAGTAAGAAGTTGAAGCATCGTGAGCTCAACCTAATCATGGGAAACAGGCACAAGTCAGCTATTACAAGGATTGGGAACTATGAGCTCATGGTTAGTGGTGGTGTTTATCTTAGTTTATTAAATTGTTTCTACTCGCCTGATATGGTACGAAACATTATTTCCTTTCATGCACTTTATAAGGATGGTTTTTGTTTTGCTTTTGATAATGATAATGGTGACATTTTGGTTTATAAGAATGGTTGTTTTATTTTTAAAGCTAGTCCTTGTAATGGTGTGTATGAAAGTATTGTTTGTGATGGTGATGGTGATGTTGATAAACTAATAATGAATGTAGGTTCGTCTAAAAGTGAATTAGATAAATCATGTTTGTGGCATTGTTGACTTGGCGATATAAACAAGAAACGCATTGCCAAGCTCCAATATGATGGAATCTTGGAATCATTCGACCTCAAATTGGACGATGTATGTGAATCTTGCTTACTTGGCAAGATGACAAAAGCGCCATTCACAGGTCACTGTGAAAGAGGCAAGGATTTGTTGGACCTCATCCACATAGATGTTTGTGGACCCTTCAGATCTGCCACAAGACATGGAAAGATACTTCGTGACTTTTACTGACGATTTTAGTAGATATGGATATATCTATCTAATCAAGCATAAGTCAGAAATGTTTGAGGTGTTCAAAGAGTTTCAAAATGAAGTAGAGAACCAATTGGGCAGAAAGATCAAGATGCTCCGATCCAACAGGGGTGGAGAATATTTAAGTCTTGAATTCTACGATCATCTAAAGAATTGTGGAATAGTTTCACAATTATCTCCTCCCAGAACACCGCAGTTGAATGGTGTGGCTGAAAGGAGAAATTAAACTTTGTTAGACATGGTTCGATCTATGATGAGTCGAGCTACACTTCCGATATCTTTTTGGGGGTATGCCTTAGAGACAGCCACCCATATCCTAAACCTCGTACCTACTAAGAAGGTTGCTAAAGAACCTCTGAAATGTGGAGTGGGACACGTCCTTCTCTAGCACATATAAAGGTTTGGGGACGCGAAGCTTTTGTTCGTCGCAAGGCGAATGACAAGCTCGAACCCCGGTCAGAGAAGTGTTACTTCATTGGTTATCCATAAAAGTTGTTTGGATACTTGTTCTACAAGCCTTCGGAAAACAAAGTGTTTGTTGCTCGAAGGCGATTCTTCCTTGAAAGGGATCTCATTTCCAAAGAGGACAGTGGGAGCCACATAGACCTTGAAGAGCTTCAAGAGACAAATGAAGAAGAACCTTTAGTAGACACTAGCACTCAACCTGAGGTGCAAGAACCCGTTGAGGAACCTCAAACCGGGGTTGAGCGACCTGTTGAGCAAAATGATATATCTCCACCTCCCCTTCGCAGATCCAATAGAGTTCGTTATCCTCCTGAGTTCTATGGTTTCCATGTGAGCACATAAGGAGACGTATTGATCAATGATCATACAGTGGTTGATATGGATGAACCATCCAACTATAAGGAAGCAATGACATGCACTGAGGCTGCTAAGTGGAAGGAAAGCATGGAGAGAGAGATTCAGTCTATGCATGAGCCAGTTTGGAATTTGGTTGATCCTGCACCTGACACTAAAATTGTTGGGTGAAAATGGATCTTCAAGAAGAAGACAAGCATGTATGGGGATGTGCACACGTTCAAGGATAGGTTGGTAGCAAAGGGTTACACTCAGACTCAAGGAATTGATTATGAAGAAAATTTTTCACCAGTAGCCAAGATCAAGTCTATTAGGATATTACTTGCCATAGCAGCTTTTCATGATTCTGAAGTATGGAAAATGGATGTGAAGACCGCTTTCCTTAATGGAAAGCTCACAGAGGAAGTGTACATGGCACAACCTGAGGGTTTCATAGATCGAAAATATCCAAATAGAGTGTGTAAGCTTGAAAGGTCCATATATGGACTAAAACAAGCGTCTCGCAGCTGGAACCTTTGCTTTCATGAAAAGATCAAGGAGTTTGTTTTTTCAAGAAGTGAAGGAGAGTTCTGCGTATATATCAAAGCTAGTGGTCGTAATGTAGTCTTCCTAGTGTTGTATGTGGATGACATACTCCTTATAGGAAACGATATCCCGACGTTGCAAGGTGTTAAGACGTGGCTTGGGAGTTGTTTCGCTATGAAAGATCTAGGAGAAGCTGCATACATACTTGGTATAAATATCTATAGAGATAGATCAAAACGTCTAATAGGACTGAGCCAAAGTACATACTTGGATAAGATCTTGAAGAAATTCAAGATGCAGGACTCCAAGAAAGGTTATTTGCCTATATAACATGGCACGAAATTGAGTAAGAATCAATGTCGTAGTTCTAGTGATGAACAAGAAAGAATGAGTCGAGTCTCGTATGCTTCTGCTATAGGATCAATCATGTATGCCATGACATGTACTTGTCCTGACGTCTCATTTGCTCTAAGCATGATGAGTCGTTTTCAGGACAACCCTGGAGAAAGTCATTGGACGGCAGTAAAGAACATTTTGAAATACCTAAGAAGAACAAAGGATATGTTCTTGGTATATGGGGGTATGGATGAGTTGAGAGTCACAGGTTATACAAATGTTGGTTTCCAGACTGATAGGGACAACTCATGTTCGTAGTCGGGATGGGTATTCTTGCTTAATGGAGGAGCGGTCACTTGGAAAAGTTCCAAGCAGTCGACAGTGGCAGAATCTACGTGCGAGTTAGAGTATATAGCGGTTAGTGAAGCTGCGAAAGAAGCTACATGGCTGAAGAATTTCATTGATGATCTTGGTGTCGTTCCGAGCATCAAGGATCCCTTGGAAATCTTCTGTGACAATGAGGGTGCAATAGATTTGACTAAAGAACCCAAAGATCATGGTAACTCAAGACATATACTTAGAAAGTTCCACTATGTGAGACATCGAGTCGAGGATGGGGATATTGTCGTGAGCAGAGTGTCGTCGGAGGAGAATCCAGTCGCTCCGTTCACTAAACCATTATCAAGGATCAAACATGATAGTCATACTAGATCTATAGGCATTAGATTTGCTGAAGATATGGTGTAATTGTTTAGTTGTTTAGTTTGATAAAATATTGAAACATTTAGCAGTATGAATTTGTAATAAAATTGGTGTTTATTTTGTGGAGACTTAATAAAGTGTTGGTGTTGCTATCATTTCTATTAATTTAATAATGTGTTTCGCTTTTGCATGTTTAGAACCCACTTCCCGAGTATTAATTTACTCAAACCTCCACAGTCGGTCATACTCTTGGAAGTAAGTAGTGATTCAAGACTATCATAAGTGTTGGTGGATTGACCATTTTGATTGAGCATGACATTGTGATTGTGTTAACACTTATGAGTACTTAATAGTGATTTAAGTATTGGATCAACCCGCACTTAGAGATTACTTAAGTCACGAGTAATTCTAATATGATAATATCTTCTGTTCTTCAAACCGAGATACATGTGGGGATTTGCTCTAAGATTCTGTTATGCATTGGTATACTCCAACGCTATCTGTAATTGGTGGCTATAACGGGTGTATTCATGTGTGACATGATGAAATAGACAAAGACTAGGTAGTCAAATTTTATTCATCCCTTCTGCCTTAATAGGAGAAGCGATATCTATGGGCCCCTCGATGATTTGGTGCTGACATCTTAAAAGTCTGGCCGGCTGCTGACTAGAATTGATGTGTTTGATTTAGTAGTCAAATGTAGTCGTCACAAATCTATATCGGGAAACATAATATTGAATTATGTGATTGACCATTATCCATGTCTCGAATTCATACAAATATCATGAGGATGAAGGAATAGTTGATCACTTATCGGAGGGTTGAAACTGATTAGATCAGAGTTCGACAGATGCATTGGATGACCTTCTCTCTGTTGATTATTTGAGAAATATAGAACCATATATATACCTAGTTAATGACTTGTCCAAGTGGGAGACTGTTGGAAGTGTGTCCAAGGTCGTTAATCAGTTGGCGATATTTCTAATAATAGCAGGGTCCTCTTGGGTTGCCCTCAAGACTCAAAATTGAGTTGAATAAATAATATGAGTAATTAGTTTATTAATTATTATGGTTTAATAATTAATTAGAAACTAATTAGAGAACAATTTGAGAATTAATTAACAGTTTAATTAATAGAAGGGTTGAATGTGAATTAATCAATAGTTGGTTAATCAGGGAACATTCCAGAACCCTAGAATGAAGGGGTTGGACGAAAATTCCCTTTGGATAAAGGGAATTTCGTTCTTAGCCTATCCTATCCCACATGGATGGAAGGATAAAACCCTAGGAGATATCCAAGGCTATAAATAGGGCCTTAGGGATTCATTCATCCTTGCTCATTTGGCTTGAGTATTCACCACCTTCTTTCTCCCTCATTGTGGAAGAACTTTTTTTTTGTAGTTCATCCCTCCTAGTTTAATATTTTTTTCTACTCTTTTAAATTCATTGGGTGTGAACCAAGAGAGGGATTCTAGTTTGGATCCTCATCATCCAAACAAGGTGGCACGCACAAGGAGTCAAGCTCGAAGATCATTAACTGCTAAAGAGGTTAGTATTCTTCCTTGTATTTTCGGATTTTATAGGGTAGAAGTAATAGTATGAAGCCATAGATCCATAGGTTGCATGTACACTTAGGTAAATCGTTTTGTTGTTTCGATTCTTCCCCTGCCTAGTTATTGAGTGTATTTGATGCATGTATTACCCTACAAAACTCAATAGCAAGAGATCTAAAATATCAATGATCAAGTTCAAAGATTTATACCTTCAACAAGATGAAAATGAGTCCCAAAAGCCAGATCCATAAGCTTCCCCCTTGATCCCCATCTTCGCACCAAGCTCTACCTTCTTGAAAATGGACCAAACACTCCAAAAATGGATTCCCTAAGCTCAAAATGCCACCATGAGTGATTGAGGACGATTTCTAGGGTTTAAAGGGATGGAGCCCGAAGATATTAGGGTTAGGATATGAGATAAAGAGCTTAAATACGGTCCAAGACCCTAAAATAGGGTTCTGATCTGACTGGAGTACGCCCAACGTACTCCTGGGAACCTTCGCGACCATCCTGATTAGTACGCCCAACGTACTACCTTTTTCACTAGTACACCCTGCGTACTCGGCTAAGCCTGAAAACCACGAAACTTCCAAAGGCCACAACTTCTTCGTTATAATCTCGTTTCCGACGATCCTTATATGTATGGAAAGGTCCCAATGAAGAATAAGAGGAAAGCAAAGCGCCAATGGCGCGCAAAGCGCATGCGGAACGCCGTACACTTCTATCAACTCATACCTTTCTTATAACCTTCCGAAAAAAAATCCATTTTTCACGAAAGCCCAACTGACACTTTACCGAAATACCCCTAGGCTCCAACACTCGAATCGAACACCTGGATTACTTCCAATACATCACCCGTACCCAAATAGTCTTCAAACCTACCTTTTCAAAACCCCTAACCCTTATGATGTCTGATATTCGAGCCACAACCCCATACTAGGAGTCGATTCAGAACAGGGTGTTACAACTCTCCCCCACTTGAATTAGCTTTCGTCCTCGAAATCCGTCCTTACCTTCCCAGCACATCCAACAATCTGGTCCATACCTCCACAATCTGGACTAAATACAGCCTTCCCAAGGTATCCTGATACCAATCCTAAAAGGAACGAACCTTAAACCTTCCTGCATAAAAAAACCTCTCTATTCTTCCGAACTCGAAATTTCAAATTGACCTAGCTTCTCGACAACTGCCCACGTTGAACCATCATCGAACTTATTTCTTAAGAAAACCAGCCTAAATAGAATACCTTCCACCCGTAATACCTTGAGGCTTCAAAAAGAACAAGGTTAATGATCAAATGCGGCTGCGGATTGCTCAACTTGACATGAGGCTCAAATAATCCTTCGAGTAAAAGACTCATCCCTGCAACGGTTAGACTCAGACGGGAGCTGTGCAACATGGTCAAGCCAGACCCTCTGAGATTATTGAATCCAACTGCAAACAACTTAGCATATACCCCGAATCCAGGCAACTCCACACACGAAACCTAAGTCATAAACCCACTTCAACTCTTCCTGTTACCATATGTTGCTTCTCAGATGAAGCCGACCTGGTCCCAACTTGTCTGCCTGCTACCTGAAATACCGGACACCTCACCGATCGCTGAACCAAAAGACACACACAAATAGCAGTCCCACGCGTCTCCCGAAAAGAAAACCGACTGGATGGACTTGCTTCCACACCCTGTCATCAAACTAAACGCTACATGACCCACTTGTTCTTATTGTGATACGTGTTCTTACTTGTTATTTACTTTTGTGTGTTTTATTCTTACTTGTTCTTACTGTCATACTTGTTCTTAGTATGTATGCTTATTAGTATACTTATCGTAAAATACTTATATTTTAAAAGTATACTTTTAGTCAGAGCACTCCGACCCCATTGTATTTATAGTTGTATATCTTTTACTGGTTGATATACTAAGTTCACTATAAACAATGCTCTGATACCAATCTGTCACACCCCAAACCGAAACGGCGCAAACGTTCGGGGTAGAGGACGTCATGTTTAGTATCTAAACAATTGAATAATAGTAATCAAAGCAACAACAACCATTGTTTTAATAGTATAATGTTTACATTATATTTGAATCATAAACAATTGACTCCAAAAGTAAATAACAAGTACAGACTTGAAGCTACTATGCTCAATCTTCTTGAACCCGATGAGTGTACCTGTCTACTAATGTCCTGAGAATACAAGTAGGTTTTGAAAGAGTATCAACATAAAGCTAGTGAGTTCATAAGTGTTTTGTTTTAGAAAAACTATTATGTGTTCTTTTGAAAAGTACGTTATGTTTCTCCAGAAAACCTTACATTTTCTAATGTAATAAATTTTTAAGTAAAAATGATTCTTACTAGTTCTTCTTGCAAGTATTTAGTGTATACAAATCATATACAATCCAGATCGAACAAACAATCGATTGTGTGGTTTTCCCCCAAGCCCACAACCAAACAAGGAACAAGGAACAAGGAATGAGGCGGAGGCCACACATTCCATTGGTTGTCGGATCCTCATGTACATAATCCTGAAGTATTCACTAGATACTTACAAAGTTAATTGTATTGGTCCTTTGATATCTGTTGAAAGTTTCCTCAAGAAAATCCAATATTTTCTTATGTAATGTATGATTAACCCATTCCTTCTATGACTTCTTAGCTCATACTAGTTAGGTATAAACCAATATTAGATAGACAGTTAATTGTGTGAATCTACCCTAAACCCACAACCAAACAAGGAACAGGGAATGAGGCCGAAACCACACACTCCACAGTCTATTAGATATTCTTCATACGTAACCCTGATGCATAAACTAAGGAGTCATGGAATTAATAATGAACATTCGCTAATTAAATAATTAACCAGTTGTTGTAAAGTACTGATGTTTACCCTGGAAAATCCTATATTTTCCCTATGTGTACATTATTGAATTATATGTTCCAAATTGTGATGTACAAGTATCTACCATAGTTATGTTGTTTAAGCATTGTTCTGTTTGAAAACCCTAGTTACCACCAGTAATGTATAATAGTCTTATTACATAAATAAAAACTAGTTGATAATGTGTTGTTCTGTATCCCGAAAGTGTTGTTAATACCCTCCTGTGATCACTTAGTACATACGAGTTATAGAAATCTAGATCGAACAAACAAACGATTGGGTGATTTTGCCCTAAGCCCACAACCAAACAAGGAAACAGGGAATGAGGCGGAGATCATACATCCCACTGCAAGTTGAATGTTAATTTCATATTACTCTAATGTACATACTAAGTCGTCACATAGTTACTAACCCTATTGACTATTTGTTAGGTATATTATTACGTGAACGAGTCGTTTCACCTGTGGATTCTTATAACCATATTATGGGCGTTCAACATTACGACATACTCGGACGTACGTCTTGAAAATGACGTTTGTCACCCCAGGTTGGCTGTAGCTAATAGTCAGGGTGTGGGATTGCCACTCCCGTATAAATCTATACACAAACTCACGCTCTCCCTCCAGGAGACTCTGGTTACAAGGCGTCACACACTGTAGTTCTCTCAACGAATCCATGAATAATACTATGAAAACCCATTTTGTTATTAACATGAATCCTTATAAAATAATATATTTTATTTTATAATTAATAAGTTTGTTTGCTTTGTTCTAAAAACTGTATTTGCAACATGTATATCTTAACATGTTTATAAAGCTACCGCAAATCTAGTAGTAACTATGTTCTTCAGGTTTAGTAAGTTCTATGTTCAATGTATACTAATGACAGGAAAATATAATAAACCAAATTATATTTTTAAACACAAGATTACTTGTGCTTTTACTTGTATCCTCCCCTGAAAACATTAAAAAAAACTCGGAAAAATATAGGGGTATGAACTCACCGTTTGTTGGGGGAAAGCGTCGTACTGGAAATGAAGATCCTCGAGTTGTTGTACGTGGCACTTAACGGAATCCTAATATCAAATAAATACATATATGTATCTAAATTAGCGATTATCGTTAGATAAAGTGTTACAATAACACTTGCTTTCGGTTAAGGAATGTTACCGGGACTTGATCGAGTCGAGGAAACAAGTTTTTCACCACTTAAGAGGTGTGTACGGCTGTGAACTCCTCTTCGAAGGGTTTACGGCCCTTGCAGATTTGAAAGGTGTATGACCGTACACTCAAGAACAAGGGTGTTTGATTTCGAAGAAAACGTGTTCCAGATGCTCCAAATCGACCCCAAATGTCAATTTTTGATGATTTTCGGGAGAATAAGGGTGTTTTTGGGAGTTTATGGTCAAGAGTCTAGAGAGAGAATGTCACACCCCGAAAACCGAAGGCGGAAACATTTCCGGGGTTGACTCCATGTTGAGTATCAAATCCAATGTGCATAGTAAGTAAAGTGAAACAAACATTACATTACATATTAAAAGTTTTACAATTTGTTTCAAAAGACACAGTTTATACAGTTGTGATACATAATATAGATATGAACAAAATGAACAGGCCTTGCACGCACACCATCCTGGATTAAGTAAGTCTTCGGGTACCTGTACTATCGTTGACCTGAGAACACAAGCGGTTTGAAAATCAGCATAACGCTGGTGAGTTCATAAGTAGTCTTGTTTTGTGAAAATGTTTATGTTTCCTTTCTGTTTCTGAAAATGTAACACACGCCAAAAAAATCCCACATTTTCTTAAAAATTGGTTGTTGTTTCACAAAAGTAAAGTATAGTTTGGTTATCCAATTCGTTTTTCTATTCCGTTTATGTACCAGTGTATTCCCAGGAAAGTCCCATACTTTCCTGAATGTTAGTTATTGTAAAAGATGTAATGTTATTCAGTTTGTTACACTTTTCTGGTTATGTATATGTTACCCAGGAATGCCCCATGCTTTCCTGTATGTTGGTTTTAGTTGTGAAAGATGTATTCTTTTAGACCTTGTTATGTATAAGGTTTCCCAGGAAGGTCCCATACCTTCCTGAATGTTGGATATTATTGTAAAAGATGTAAAAGATGTAAAAGATGTAAAAGATGTAACCGAAACCTGGTTATCTGTCAAATGTAATAAGTGGTTCATTATTACTATAAGTAAATCTCTGTTATCCTAGTTGCGAGTTCCATAACCATACTAAAGACTGAACCTGTGGCAATAAGTAGTCCACAACCTTATGACTTTCGTCACCCTTGAACCATTTCGGTTCGGCTGTAGCTAGCAGCCAGGTGTGGGGTAGTCATCCCCGTATAGATTTATACACTCAAGTCACGCTCTCTAAATCCCAGAGATTCTGGTTACGGGTGTAGTCCTCCACTCGCGTATCTCTGTGGAGTGTTCGCCGAGGACGTGTCTCCAATCATACAGGAATAACAAATTTACTAGTAATAATAGGATAATCCTCCATTCGCGTATCTCTGTGGAATGTTACCGAGGACAAGACAGTGTACAAATTATATTGTTCATGTGTTCTAATGTAATGCTTTTAACTGATAAAATATGAAAAACCGTTTGTGAAATATATAAAGCATAACAGTTTATAAACCCATTTCACAAATAAATGTTTATGTGATCTGTATGTTCTACCAATTATCAGTTGTGTATATCAGTATTAAAAGCATATGAAATGTGAAACACACACACACGAAAAAAAGTTTTGAGTACAAGAAAACCCTTGTACTTTGCTTGTGTTCCCCCCCTGAAAACATTGAAAAAGGTAGGGGTATGAACTCACCGGACTCGGAAGTGTGTCGGTTTTGGATACTAGACGTGGTTTCGGGGCTTGATTACTCGCGATGTCCATATGTAAAATGAAATATTGTCCATATATATTTAATTAGGGATACATTCACTAATTAAATGGAATATTACACTCCGACGAGATTAAACACCTCAAAACGAGCGTTTGGAGTGACCCGGGTGACATCTTCGGACGTAATATGGCACTAGGGACTTGGGAATTGAGTTTACTCTCCAAAAGTAAACATTTAAATGAGTTTACAACCACAAAACACACACATACATGAGTTTACGACCGTAAACTCATGTTTGTGTGATTTTGAGTGTTTAATGGCTTGTTTGGACATGGGGATTGCTGGAATGAATTTCTAAAATGCCTTGGAATGGATTAAATGTAATTATACCATTTAAAAGGGAGTTTACGGCCACACACTTGGAGTTTACGGCCGTAAACTCACCCATGGCCAAGAATGATTAATTTGAGCTACAAAGGACAATCACATGTGATTCTAACTAATTTTCTAAGGCTTGGTATCAATTTTAGGCTTCATTTAACACCTTCATATGAATTTACGGCCCAGACACAAACTCTCTGGCCGTAAACTCTATTATGGTTAAGGAAAATTAGTTTTTGATGCTTAAAACACTCATATGTATTTCTAGGAATTTTTCCAAGCCTTAAGGGTGAATTAGGAGCATTTTTGGCATCATTATATGAGTTTACGGCCAAAGGCTATGTGCTTAGGCCGTAAACTCCAATATGTATGGTATTTGATGTGTTTAAGGTCTCCAAACCATTTTTAGATGATTCTAGGATTTACCACAAGGCCATTGGTTAAATTACAAGGCATTTGGACATGTTTAAAGGCACTTAATCCCCATTTTAGAGGAGTTTATGGCCCAAGAAGGAGCCTTGGCCGTAAACTCTCTTTTTTCCCCTAAAATTCATGTTTAATGTGTTCCAAGTCTAGATTTGCAAGCCTCAAGGTCATATCTAAGTCCCAACTATGATTTGGAAGGGTAAATTTGGCTTAAAAACCCCATTTTGAGGAGTTTACGGCCCAAGCTTGCTCCTTGGCCGTAAACTCATGTTCTTGGTCCCAAAACTTAATTTAATCCTCAAATTGAAGGCTAAAGAGGTTGAATAACAAGTTATAGATGATACCTCTTTGATTTGAAGCCTTAAATCTTTGTTTTGGACCTTTGATTATGGATGAGGAGAAAGGTTGGAAGTGTTTATGGAAGAAACGGCCAAAAGCTTCAAATGAAAGCTTAGAATCATTTATATAGTGTTCGGGAATTGGACACGACGGAATTCTACCCGATACCGACGTTAAGTGGGGCTTTTGGTCATACCCGACCAAATTGTCGTGACCCGATATGGTCGATTCTAGAATTATTCCGATAGTTATAATGGGGTGTTAAAATGATTCTTAATGACATTAAGACACCCATTAAGTCATTTTAGATTGATATAAGCTAATGACTTAATAAAATGGCGAAATCAGAAACGAATTTGGAAACGACGTTTGGTTGATCAAATTGGATTACAAGTTGAGTTACAAAAAGTGATATGAAATTTCGGGTTGTTACAGAGAAAGAAAGAGTTTTCGGCCAACAAGCTTAAAATGAAGGTGGGGGTCTCATATATATAGGCTGGGGGTATGGTCGGTGGTGGGGTCCACCTGGCATCAACCGCAAACGGGTTTACGGTCGTACACGGGTTTACGTCCGTAAACTCGTTCTGGCCGCAAACATGTTGATTTTCGAGACATTTCGGGTTTTTTGCGCGATTTTGGTTCTGACTCGTATATATAATTATATAATTCGTAATAATTTTTCCAAACCAAGGAATTTGAAGGAAATCCAATAAAATTCAAATTTTATTAACGGAATTAGGATAAAGGAAGCGGAAAAGGTTCGGGTTGTCACACTTGAGAATGTTCTTTACCATAGTCCAGTGAGCCTTGCCAGGGTTCCCCTGATATCTGCTGACCATGCTCAAAGCAAAGGCCACATCAGGGCGGGTACAAGTCATAGTATACATGATCGAGGCAATAGTGGAAGCATATGGAAATCGACTCATCTCAGCTATCTCAGCCTCTGTACTCGGGCTCTGAGCCTTACTCAGTTTGGCTTTGCTTTGGATCGGTAAATCACCTTTCTTGGAATTCTGCATGTTGATCGAACCTCTTTAACACCTTGTCCAAGTAGGTGCTCTAACTAAGTCCAATTAGTCTTTTACTCCTATCTCTCAATATCCTTATCCCTAGGATATAGGCAGCTTCTCTAAGGTCCTTCATAGAGAAACACTTCCCAAGCTAGGATTTAATATCCTGCAAAATTGGGATATCATTTCCTATGAGTAGTATGTCATCCACATACAATACCAAAAAACTAACTATACTCCCACTAGCTCTGACATATACACATGACTCATCCTCGCTTCTCAAAAAACCAAACTCTTTAACTTTCTCATCAAAACAAAGATTCCAGATGCAAGATGCTTGTTTCAATCCATAAATGGATTTCTCAAGCTTACACACTCTATCAGGGTACTCTGCATTGACAAAACCCTCTGCCTGACTCATGTAAACATCCTCAGCCAACTTTCCATTAAGGAAAGCGGTTTTGACATCCATTTTCCATATTTCATAATCATGAAATGCAGCAATGGCTAGCATAACCCTAATAGACTTAATCTTAGCTACTGGTGAGAAGGTTTTATCATAGTCAACTCCCTGAGTTTGGGTGAAGCCCTTCGCAACCAGTCGCGCCTTATAAGTGTGCACTTTCCCATCCATGTCGGTCTTCTTCTTGAATATCCATTTGCACCCGACTGTCTTATGACCCGGTACATTATCAACCAAGTTCCAAACTTGATTGTCATACATGGACTGAATCTCGTTGTCCATAGCCTCTTTCCATTTAGCAGACTCAGGGCCTGCCATGGCTTCCCTATAGTTGTTACGTTTATCCAAATTTACCAGTGTACTATCACTGATAAATGTATCACCTATCGCAGTAATATGGAAACCATAATAATGCTCAGTAGGATTTCTAACTCTAGTGAACACCTCAGAGGTATAGACTCGTCAGTTGGTTCAACAAGAGTTTCCTCCTCAAGTTGATTGCTAGGGTTTGAGGTTGCTTCACAACTTGACTCTTGAAGCTCTTCAAGGTCAATTTGCCTCCCACTGTTTCCTTGGATTATAAATTCTCTCTTGCGAATGACCCTTCTCCTTGCCACAAAGACCACATTCTTATTGGGTCTGTAGAAGAGGTAACCAAAAGATTTATGTGGGTAGCCGACGAAAATACACCGCTCACTACGAGTTTCGAGCTTGTCGTGAGTCTCACATCTCACGAAAGCCTTGCAACCCCAAATCTTGATGTGGTCTAAAGTGGTAAATTTCCCAGTCCACATCTCATGAGGTGTTTTGACAACCTTCTTGGTAGGGACTAGAATAAGGATGTGGGTGGCAGTCTTTAAGGCATACCCCCAAAATGAGATTGGTAACGAAGCTCAACTCATCATGGAATGAACCATGTCCAACAGGGTTCGATTGTGCCTCTCAGCTACACCATTAAGTTGTGGTGTCCTGGGAGGTTTCAATTATGAAACAATTCCACATTCCTTAAGATACTCAAGTAACTCTGTACTAAGATACTCTCCACCTTGATCGGATCGAAGTATGTTAATGTTCCTGCCCAGCTGATTCTCCACTTCCTGTTTAAACTCTTTGAACTTTTCTAAGGTTTCTGACTTATGCTTGATTAAGTAGACATAACCATATCTACTGTAATCATCAGTAAAAGTCACAAAGAAGCAGCTAGCATCCCTTGTGGCAGTTCTGAAGGGTCCACACACATTTGTGTGTATGAGGTCCAACAAACCTTCACCCCTAGCACAAGTGCCAGTGAAGGGTGACTTAGTCATTTTTTCAAGTAAATAAGACTCGCAACTATCATCTGACTTTAAGTCAAATGATTCCAAGACTCCAGTCTTTTGGAGTTGGCCTATGCGCTTCTTGTTAACATGTCCAAGACAGCAATGCCACAAGGATGTTTTGTCCTAACTAGTGGAAGAATCAACATGCAACACATTATTTCCTAGGGTGTCTACAACCGATATAGTTGCATATACACCATCACAAGGTAATGCTTTAAAATAAAGAACACCATTACAAAAAAGCATTAATACCACCACATTCATTATCAAATGAAAAAGTAAATCCTTGTTTGTACAAACCATGAAAAGAAATAATACTTCTCGCCATTTTAGATGAGTAACAACATTTATTCATATCTAACATTAACCCACTACTTAGCAATAAAGAATAAACTCCAATATTGGTGAAATGTGAAGCTTTCCAATTCCCCATTATCAAGTTTATCTTCCTGTGCTCCACATCCTCACTTCTTCTTAGGCCCTACAGATCAGAACATATGTGAATACCACAACCGTTATCAAGGACCCAAGAATTAGTATGCGATGAGTTATTAGACAATATAGTGTAAATACCTGCATGGTCAGGTTTAACCTTCACATCCTTAACATCTTACAGGTACTTGGGGTAGTTTCGTTTCCAGTACCCCTTATCATGATAATAGAAGCATTCAGCTTCTTTTGGGTTGGAAGACAGAGTGACTGAATGTGACATCCCCAATTTCACGGCCAGAAAAGACCGATTTCGTTTATGCTTTTTAAAATAAAATCAGAGTATTTCATTAAAAGTGTTGCGGAATTTGTTCCCAAAGTCAAACATGATAAAAATTTATCAAAACCTTGCTTTAAGAAATATATATTTTTATTTCATAACAAAACCTCGGGATGTCATGTTCTGATACAGATCAAAAGCATAAACAAGACATTATAAGCCTTACAACAGTTAATTATAACTAATGGCCTATAATCCAAAATCACTCATCATCATCATCCGACTATGCTCGGGGTCCACTACCTGTAATCATAAAAAGCTGAGTGGGTCAGGCTTGGAAGCCTGGTGAGCATATAGGGTTTTCAACCCACAATACATAAATTTATTATGTTTAAACATCAATCAGTCAACCAAATTACCCCAATTACCCATTCCCGTTATCCTTACGTTACGTCCCTAAAACAACTATCACAAGGAACCTAGCCTAAGGATTTTCATTAGGGGTGACAACATTGCTTTCTCAGCAATTTATGTCAAATAAAACAAACACCGGGGTGACAACATTGTTTTCCTTCAACAATTTATGTCAAATAGGCACGAAGTCACATTGTCGCCAAGATTTATCTAATCGGCACGACCTCACATCGTCACCAAGATTTACTCAATAGGAACTAACAACATCGATCCCCACATACTAACTTTATACAATGATCTTACTAGATCTAACCTAAAGAATCGATATGAACAACTAACTAACTAAACTGCTTCAGAAATCCTCTAGCAGTAAACAAGGATCGATAAAGATATTGAATGAATGGACTAAGTTTAACTACGAACCTTTGTTCGTAAAAGAAAGAACCACAAGACAATTAAGTCAGGGGTAGTTATCAATGCCTAGGCCGTGGTCTGAATATCGTGAGGTATATAACCCCCAGACGCACCCTATCTAGCATCGAACTTTGCCTAGGCTGTGGTCTGAATATCGTGAGGTATATAACCCCCAGACGCACCCTATCCGGCAATGGAAACACTAACTAATGCCTAGGTTGTGGTCTGAATATCGTGAGGTATATAACCCCCAGACTCACCCCTATCCGGCATCGGAAATGAAAACACTAACTAATGCCTAGGCTGTGGTCTGAACCCCCAGACTCACCCCTATCCGGCATCGGAAAGGAAAACACTGACTCATGAAGCTCGTCCGATCACTTCACAAAAGAAACGAAGACTCCAAATCTCTTCAAAATAAAAGCATAGGGAAAATACTAATAAAGTACTCCCGTACGCTCCCGTACCCCGACACGTAATAGTGTCAAAAAGAAGAATTAACGGATGAACACATAGTTCAAAAACTCCTAAGGAACATATAGTTCAAGAACACTTTATGAACATATAGTTCAAACATATGTATCGATTACGAGTCTACTAACGTTCCACTGGACTACCTAAAATAGTCTGTGGCCGTTGTCTATACTCTGTTAGATGACTAGATCATCTTAAACATCGATACCTCTCATCACTTTATTTTATCACACACCAACTAACTACCCATGTTCTACCCAACATATTTGTAGATAAAAATATATATACAGTTTAAAACTTGTATAGAATATCAACACAACAGTCACCTCAAATAAACAATTAACATATTTACACGTAACACGTATTTTAAGGTAAATACTTCATATCTATGTGTAAATTGAAAGTGAATATACACTCACTTGATTTGATGATAATCGGGCAGCAATTTGTTTCCTAAAACGATCGTTTTTAATAAAACCGGGAGTTTTATTAAGAAACCGGGCTCTGCGAAAGGTCGGGCTTCGAAACCGAAAAGATAAATTTTTCGGGCTTCTCGGGCACTTCGTGGGGTATTCCGGGCTTTACAATCGATACCAGGGCTTTGCGGGATGTTAAGATGAAGAAAATATGGAGAAAGGGGCTAAAAGTGGCAAAAATCCAAAAGTAACCGGAAACCCTCGCAGGTACCCTTCTATTTATAGGGTCCGAAGTTTGATCCAACGGCTGAGAAGTCTCATGATCCGACGGCTAAGAGGCTTCGCAGGGGGGGTCTCGCACATGCGAGGGCTCGCTGTCGGCTTCTAAGTGGACCGCGGCTTGCTGGCGCACCTGCGAGGCTCGGAGCTAGGCCATGCGAGGCTCGGACACACGCGGCAGCTGGGCGAAGCTTCGGCTGGGGAGCTGGCTGCTTCGGATTGGGCCTCCTCCTCGGTCGAATCAGAAGAGGACACGCGGCTCGCATGACTCAGCAGCCTCGGTGACTCAGCAGCCTAATGACTCAGCAGCTAGGTGACTCAGCAGGACACGTGTCACTTTCTAAGCGAGGGTGACGTGGCAATTGTGTGACTATGCGAAATTTCTCGGTTTTCGTGCCAAAACTTCTAAAATCCATAACTTTCGCATACGAGCTCCGTTCTTGACGTTCTTTATATGCACGCGTAGCTAAAATTACGATCTACAACTTCCGTTTAGACTTCGTCGGCTAATTTTGACTTTAATTTTTATATTATTATTTTTAACAGACCGGGACAGGAAATCCGTTAAAAATTCATAACTTCTTCATCCGACGTCCGTTTTCGTCAGACTTTTTACCGTTGTGCTCCTAATGACGAGACCTTCAATTCTCGTTTAGGTTGTGTCGGCTAAAAATCACTCGATCTAAAATTCGAGTTTTTAGCTGTCTACTGCTACGCTGAAACTTCGAAAAATCATAACTTCCTCATACGAAGTCAGATTTGGGCGTTCTTTTTATCGAACTTCTCGGTTTAATGAATACTACGACTTTCGTTTAGATTACTAAGGCTAAAAAGTAGTTTATCAAAAACTCACTTTTTACGACATTCAGCACCGTGCCGGTTTTGTCGCGAAACTTCAATAGGTCATAACTTCTTCGTTATAACTCGGATTTTGGTATTCTTTATATCCCCGAAATCCTTGTTTCGACCACTACAACTTTATGTAAAGATATCAGGCTTATCTCACACTTTAATTTTGACGCTTATTTTTATTTTTAATTAATTAAACCCTAATAATTAAGCATAAAACACATAAAATTCACATAATTCCTTTTCATTTCTTCTAAATGAGTTACAAAGGTTAACCTAGACCATTATGTCAATATTAATGCCTAGCCTAGAAACACGGGCGTTACACTAAACCACCTTTGGTTCCACTCGAACAGGAGCCATTAAGAGACTTTCTCTTTTTACCCTTCGAAGGGGTCTTCCTCTTTTTCCCTTTACCTTGCCCGATTGCCAGAACAAGGGTGGTGTTAGGAGTAGGAGTAGTAACAACCGATTTATCTTTGAGACCACTTTCGGAGGTCTTCAAAAGTCCTTGAAGATTGCTGAGTGTGAGCTCCTCCTTGTTTATACGATAGGTCATTCAGAACTGATCATAACAAGTAGGTAAGGAGTGCAGTATGATGCCAACAGCCAACTCCGTAGGGTAGTTCACATTCAACTTCAACAAACGTTCTACAAACCTTTACATTTTCTGCATGTGTGTCACACCCCCGAACCAGACGGCGGAAACGTCCGGGGGCTGTCGTGACTCAATTGTATACCATAACATTGAATATATATGAAACATAACAACATTCGTCACCATTCATCAATACAGTACAACCAGTAGCGTTTACATGTCATACATTGTTAAACATTACATTCCCAAAAAAATTAAATTGTTCGGTTCGAAAATAAACTGCAAGCCGTCACTGAATATGATTTCCTTTGGTTCACTGGTTCCCTGAGAATACAAGTATTTTGAAAAACGTCAACATATGAAATGTTGGTGAGTTCATAAGTAGTGTTTGAAATCGAATGTTTGTATTGTTTGAAAAACCACCAGAAAATCCGATATTTTCTGAAAATAAAAGCTTTTGAAAACGTTTGTGAAGATCCATAGGTATGCTTGTTTGTTTCTATACTTGTAAAAAAAAATGTTCATTGAAGTTGTATGCATTTCAAATCTGTATGTATTGAAAACCCTAGGAAAACCCGATGTTCTCCTAGTTCCTTGAATTACATGAAGTTACATTGAAAACCATTGCATAGCGTGTAGTGTCAGTCCCAGGCGACGTTGGAAGGTTCTCGAGCATGATTATTTACTACAAACCCGCATTACACAAACGCCCAGTTTATAGTTATACTAACGATCCCGAAGGCGTCGTCCGTACTAATCACGTTATCCAATCGCCCTGACTAGGTGTAGTCCCACATCCGAAGAGAAAGAGGTCACGAAGACCCCGGTGACTCCATTAACCGGTTGGGGATAAAAATGTACGAGGGGTCCCCGACCCGCCTCGCATGAAATGTAGACTTTACTAGCAATACCAAAGGACCCTTGGGGACCAGTAGTATACAAGCCATTGAAAGTCCATTTACGTTGTGTCGGATCGGTAAAACCCAACACTCCGTAAAAAAAATGTCTTCGGGCCTTAAGATCAGGTCATTGGGCTAGCTAGGCTCAACGAACAAGATTTTACACTTGTGGGGCCCAAAGATGGTGCGTAGACGTATGTGCACACTCGCATGTATAATGTATTACCAAACGTTACTTGTATGAATCGTAGCGTCGTAGTGTTAGTAGTTGTGGATTTCTATTGGCTCGAGACCGAGCCAATTCGTTTAACAACGACTTTTGGTATTGTAATGTATTGTATTTCTTCGATAGTCGCGGTACCATTATTTGATCAAATTGTGTATATTGAATTAGCCTTGAAATATTTCTGTTTTCAGCCCCTCATTATTTGTAAAATTTACATTTTCAACCCTTTTATTGAATATTCCCCGGTTTGGTCCTTAAATTAATTTTCTTGACATTTTAACACCAAAAATTATTGAAATTAATATTTTTCAACATATTTTTCATAGAAAACAGTTTAAGTCCCTGAAAATGCAGTTTTCTCGGTTTTAATCCCTTCTTTTCGCAACTTTGACAATTTTGGCCCAAATTGGAAAAATTTTGCAACTTTGGTCCTTTTTAAATTTAAAAAGCATTTTAAACCTTTGAAAAGGACTTGGATCACTTATGGTCCACTGTTTTACAGAAAATGACAGTTTTGGCCCTCCAAAACAGAAAAATTCGCATAATGGGCCTCATTGGGCCGAAAATGTCATTTTTAGCCCATTAAGCTTGAAATTTATGTTTTTAATCCCCTAAATGAGTATATTTCCAGAAATTGATTTATGGAAACTGTTTTGGCACACTTCATCCATCAGAATTCGTGATATGCCCATTTGGACCCTTAATTTTGTATTTTTCACATTTTAGGCCCAAAATTTGTGTTTTTAACCAAAAGAAAATTGTTACTAAACCACTTAGCCATTTTTCTTGAAACACTTTGTATTTAGAAATATATTTGAAGCTAAAATCATTTAACACAAGATATATCTCGGTTTTGAGGGGTTTTATGGCTAGATCCAACATTATAACACACAAATGCATACATATAAGCATGGAAATCATACAAGGCATACAAAACACATATAGATCTACACTTTCACTTGTATTCCCCCCCCCCCCCCCCCAAAAAAAAAAACTCATAAAAACAGAAAATAGGGGGTATGAAGCTCACCTTGGGTGTTGATTCGGTTTTTGAAGAAAGATTGGAAGAAATGAAGTGATTTTTGGCCTTTGCACTCCTTGATGAAATTTTCGAGTTTATGGGGTTTCTAGAGTGCAAGATCATGATTTTTGCATGGATTAGGAAGAGATTTTTGATAAATAAGGAATACAAGTCATAGATCCAAGCAAAACCTTACCTTAGATGATGATTTTGTGGAAGAACTTCCTTGAATGCTTCCTAATTTTCGAGATTTTGGATGGAGAAGAGGAAGAAGTCTTCAGTGAATTTTAGAGAGAGTTTGTGAGTGTTTTGTGTGTGTGTGGTGTTGCTCTCGGCCGAGTTCAAGAAGAGAGAGGGAGATATAGACATGAAGTGATGTGCATGGATACATGGAATGGATTTGCATGGAGATCCACAAGACAATAAGGAGGTGGAACACTAAGGTCAACCCTCTTCTTGGGCTTGAGCTTTTGGGCCGAGAATAATGGAGGAAATGAGGGTGTTTGGGCCTTAAATACTTCAGCCCAATTTTCATGGTTAAGTTGAGTGATTTTTGGTCCAAATAAATTTAAATGTGATTTTTATGACTTGTTAGGGTCAAATTAGGTTAATTATGGTTCATAGTCATTAATTTATTTCATTCTAGGTCCAACATGGCTCACAATATTGAAATAAATAGATGTGGGTCCGATTAGAGCCCAATTAGGGTTCTAAGCCCATGATAGTCCAATTGGAAGCTTATTGGTCCATTTGGATCCAATAAGGAAGTTCTAGTCCAAAATAGACTTAACAAGAACTTCTAGGGTTTTCCAATTGTTTGATGACTACTTGTAGTACTTGTATAATGTATTTGATTGAAGTTTTTGATTCACATTAGCTTGAATGTATAGATTACATGACACACAATTTCCAGTTGTGACAATGTGGCCTGTGATGGGTTCACCATCCTTCATTTGGGTTGTTATAATGGAAGATATGATTTCATACCTCTCTTGACGAGCACTCTGATGGTGTCTATCCATCAGGTCTACGTGCATCTCAAAAGGGTAAATGTCCTCATAGGAATTTTGGAGTTTAGCTGTCATTGTGGCCAACATGATACATGCCACCTTGGTGGCATCTCTCTCATGAGTCCTAAAGTCAGTGATCTCCTGTGGAGTAGCAGTAGACTCATCGATCTCCTTCAGCTCCTGGTCGAGGACATATTCCTTGTCCTCGAAATGTGTAACCATCCTGATGTTCTTGATCCAATCATTAAAGTTGGAACCATCAAAGATGACTCTCCCACAAAGATTCATGAGGGAGAAGGAGCCGGTAGGGTTTGAGCCAAAAGCATTGTTGGAAGACATCTGAAAAGAAGAAAGACAAGTTTAGATTAGATAAAGAGTCCTTAATAAGACACCCAAATGTAATATTAAGGCTAGGACCCAACACAATACTTTATAACTTGGAAGAGGGATGTCGTAATCCAAGTTATAAAATATTTGAAGGTAAGCGAATGACGATTGACCAACTTCCACCATGAAAAACGAAATAGGTATTAGGTTTTAATTAGATTGAAACTCCTAGATCTTTTGAGATTCATTAAACTTTTCAATGGCATGTTTAAATCTCGATTGTTCCCTCTCAAGTTTGTGACTGAGAGGTCGAGGATCACCTAATCAATGTGTCGGTTAACCACACGCGCTCCACCAATCTATGATAAACATTAAGTTACCATTTTCCACTCTTACTAGTCCATGTTAGTGTGCCGGTTAACCACACACGCTCCACTAACGACTTGGTAAGGTACAAAGTGTAATTTCATGGGCTAGCACCAAATTCACATTTTCCTAAAGTAACTAAGATTGGGAATTTATAAAAGGTTTAGTTACTTTATATTTATCATTATACTTTTAATGAGAATTATAGTCCTTTTCCTACCTATTCGGCTAACGACCCTCCACCAGTCAAGGAAGCGGTGGATGAGAGTGGAAACCCATTAAGCTGCCATTCTATAGGCAACAACCTTATACCCCCTTATAGACCGACTTCGTGAATGAGGCCTACTAACGGTAAGACTGACTTGATCTTATACATATATATATATATATATATATATATATATATATATATACACACATTATTAACTTATAATATTATAAAGTATAAAGGTTGAATTTTAAACTTTTAAAACTCTAGGGATTAGAATTAAAGCGTGTGTGAGACTTTACAAATTCCAAAACTTGATGGAAAGTTTTGAAACTATTCAAAACTTTTCAGTTCTATAACTTATGAGTTTTAATGGTTTTAAAGAAAAGACTTTTGGAATTCCATAACTTGAGGACAAGTTATGGAGTCCATTAATTGGCATTAAGATCAAGAATTACACTAACAAACAATTTGCAAATAATTCCTCTGATCTACCAAAACTCATAAGCATGAACATTCATATTAACAATTTTCAAGAATCATATAAACATATATAAAACTTGAAGCTCTGATAATAACCATTGAAAATGGGTTAGCATAATCATTACCATATCAAAAACAGATTTTATAAGTCCAAAACAATTTAGGGTAATGATTCTAGTCCAACTCCAGCATTTAAACTCGAAATTCTGCACTTTAGGCCTCCTACTCGTCAAGTGTATGAACCTACTCGATGAGTAGGATGAACTTTCCCTTGGACTCGTCGAGTCCTCCCATGGACTCGGCGAGTCCACTGAACAGTGAGCACAATTTCGACTTTTCCAGCAATTTGCATCAAGTATAATGAAAACAAGCCTAGGCTCTGATACCACTGAAGGGTTTAGAGCATTCTAACACTCCTATGGTGTACATGCAACCCTAGAAACCTTGGATCTATGTTTTCTCTAATATACATGCAAATTTGATCTTTCCACGGATCTCATTCTAACTAGCATGTTATGGGGTACTTGTAACATAAAAAAACTAGTAGAATGACATACCTTTTTCGTGTGGTTGATTGCTTGGAGTTTTGAGATCCTAGCACCAATGATGTGAATGCCTCAAGTGGAATCACAAATCACCACACAACTTGGAAAACTTGGGAGAATAGTAATGCACACTAGAAATCGGCTCACCTTCTCTATCACACTCACTAGAAATCGGCTCACCTTCTCTATCACACACACTAGTCCCATTTCATGTGCCAAAGACGTATTTATATAATATGGTGGATTAGGGTTACATCCATGTAAACCCTAAGACCCATGACCTTTCATTTGCATAGGATCCATGGGTTAAAACTCCATGGACTATCCATGCAAGCTTAGCCCATCCTAAATGAACTTTGGCCCATTTTATATATATAAGAGTCCATATTTAATTAGTTTCTTTTGATCACTAAATTAATTCCAAATTAATTCTTGATCAATACTAACTAAATAATATGATTTCATATTAATATATAATAACTTATAATATATTAATAAATCATAAATATTCTATTCTCAAAAGATTATCCATACAAATTGTTTCGGTGAAGTGCAACCCAAATGGACCATGCCGGGTCGGATCAAGTACATACCAAATATAGTTATGGACTTAGACACCTTATCCAATAATATCATACTATAGTCAAACCGATCTAACAGATCACTGATCATAGCAACATCCCAATAACCGGGATACAGACCTAATCGGTCACTAACCATAAGCATTTCACCATCCTAACTACCACGATGTAATCAATAAACATATCATGCCATAGTCCAGATACAAACCATAAAGGGTCAGCCTTGGTGCCTTAGACCTTGTTGATATAGTAAGGATAACTCACCTTGCACTGCCGATCTGAACTGAAGAATCAAACTCCCGAATCAATGCCTCACCAAACAAGTAGGGCATAACAAGGTTACTTGTCCTAAAGTTGAAAGGCCGATGTACAAAGGGCAAGAGTTTAAAGGCCCACAAACTTAAGGTCACCAAAAGGAAAACAAAGGCCAAGGGTGAAGATGGTGAAGGAAGTTGTAGACCAAAGGCAGTTGATGAAAGAAGTTATGGACCAAAAGTTGGTGGTAAAAGAAAAAAATCAGAGAGAATCATAAAAATGAAACTTGCAAACAAGGTTAAGGATGGGAAAGGAGAAACTAGTGCAAACTCTATAGACCTTAATGAGTAAGGAGTATTTTATGGTGCCACGTCGTTATGTTTAACAATAAGTTGTAGTTGTTTGGTTTGACATTTAGTTGTTTGTTTGAAGTTAGTTTGTTTGGTTTGACAATGGTTTGTACACTTATCATGCTTTGGTTGTACTTTAATATTAATAGTTTTCAACATGCATGCATGTAATTCTATGATGTATCATGTGGTCTTTGTGTTCTTAATGGACAAATATACAATTATTGTTAACAAATTTGAATGCTATGTAGCAATGTAGTATATGTAGTTAAAAAAGTGAAGGGTAATGACATGTAATTCAAACATTTAAGAACATGCAGTCCTTGTGTTCTTATTGGACAAATAAACAATAATTGTTAACACTTTTAATATGCTTTTTAACAACGTACTATATGTATTGACATTAAGACCAAATTAAGGGTAATTATCATTCCTATATGTAATTAAGGGTAATAACAAGACAAAAATACATCAAGGTCACATCACACAGCTACAAATTGTTCTTAATTCAATTAACCAAATACATTTGATTACAACTTATAAATGATTAAACAAAAAATACCCAACTACAAAGTAAAGTCAGCTTCAACTTCAACACTTCTGATTCCAACTTCTTCTTCAACCTCATTAGTACACTTAAAATGATTTCTTCATTTTTGCATTTTATTTCATCAACCCAAGAAATGAAACCTGATCGAACTCCAAAAATAAGAAATTAAGGTTACATTTAGAAAACAATTGTCAAACTAGGGTTCTAAAAATATGACTACATTTACTTTGTTTGGACATGCATAAAATGGTCTTCTAGGGTTAGTGTTAGTCCGAGATGTGTGAATTATTGCCGGATTTCCACACCCACAAATGTCACACCCCCAAGCCAAGGATGGAGGAAATGTCCGGGGGTGGCAGACTTCATGTATAGTATCATAACAACGAGTATAGTAGTGACCAAAGCAAATACAACCATCATAAATATAATTGAAACAGTTACACCATAGTATGAGTTTGCATGTTTCAAAATCAATTACACTATGATGACAAAATGAATTGTTTGACGCCTTAGCATCCCATCCTCAAAAGTTGTGGGTTACCTATTTTACTGATTTCCTGAGAATACAAGTGGTTTCGAAAAAGTGTCAACAATTAAGTTGGTGAGTTCATAAGCTTTTGGATGTAGAGTTTGAAAACCTTTGTTTGTAAATGTAATGTATACTCAAGAAAAATCCAATATTTTCCTTATAAAATGTTATGTAGTATTAAATCCCAAGACCAAATGTATGTGTGTGTTTCGTACTTGTAACGATGTATGCAATTTTAAATAGATAAAACCCCCTTTTAAAGTAAAATTTCCCGTAAACCTTAAATGTGTCGTTATCTCCCTATGTGAGTCGCTATAACCATACTATGACAAAGTAGACCTGCTGCGACGTTCTTCAAGCGTCGGAACTGTTATGACATTTCTCACCCCCGACCGGCCGGTCGGGCTGTTGCAAGCATCTTGGGTGTCGGTTGTCAATCCCAATATAGATCTATATACAACTATCACGTTCTCCCTAGAAGAGACTCTGGTTATAACTTTCAGGAATTTTAACCCGTACTCTAAGAGTATAATGAAGTAATGTCTCACAATTTAAGTTAACGAGTTTACATGTTGTGTGAATGCAAAACCTTTTCTGTGGTGGAATTGAATCCCCTTTATCTAATATGTTTGTAATGTAAAATCCATATACTATATCTATTATAGTTTATTGTACGTGTTCGAAGTGAGTGAAAACCCTTATCATGAAAGACTAATTTTTGTTTATGATGTTAAACTAACAAGAAATACATTCATCATTTAGAAACTTATTGTGATACACTTTGCTCAACATGTTACAAAGTGATATAAATATTGTAAGCTGTTTAACTAGTTTTTTTAACTTTTCTGCGTTGTTTTAGAAAAATCATACGAAGTCGAAAACTGAATCCGTAAACTCTGTGAGTTTAGAAAATGTGTCTAGATTGTTCACAATTTTTATTATGATTTTTAGTGATCTCTAACTTGTGTGAAAATGTTCATATTCACAGACTGGTCCGAATTCGTTTCTGAATTGATCGGCAAATTTGTAAAAATCACCATAAATTGTAGAAAAATATTATGGAGATGTGCAAGTAGTCATTAGAAAGGTATAAACCTGAACTACTTGCATATTAAACAGTTTCGAAAGATATTAAGTTTAAGATGGTCAAACCAGTTCGTGAAAAGAACTCAACTTTTATGTGAAAAGCTGAAGTATGAGTTTGAGTTATGTTAAGGTGATTTAACTTGTATCACCCTCCTAAAACTTGAAGAAAACATGAAAATGTAGGGGTATGAACTCACCTTGAGTGATTACCTGAGATGAATGTTGAAGAAAAGAGGTCTCCAAGTCAAGAACACTTGGAAGATGCTTGAAGATTTGAAGATCCTAAGAACAAATATGACAATATTTGTATGAGAGATCCACGATTTGGGTGAAGGAGTGTAGAATATTCAAGAGTAGGATGAAGATACTTACCAAGAGTGGAGAAGAAGTTTAATATCAACCTTTAAATCTTGAGTTTTTAGAGAGAGAAAGTGAGAGAGAAATGAGTTTGCTTTTGGTGAGAAGTGAAGTCTTAGAGGAGAAGGTAATGTTTGTCTAAGATTTGATAAATGATAGAAGGTGAGGAAACTTGTTGAAGAAGGGTGACAAGGTACTGTGAATAGACTATGTCAAATGTGAATAGTGAGACATAAAGCACGAATAGTGACCTGGAAGTGTCATAATTATATGGAAAAGTCAAAAGTACCTTTATGTACCTTGCACTTTATCCTAATCAATATTATGGATTATATTTTAGAAATCTCCAAGATATGGATAAATCATGATGTTAGAGGGTTGAAAATGATCAAATATGGATTTATATGAAAATCCCACGTTAAAAATATCAAAAACGGGCTCAAAACGCAAAAAGGGGTCGAAAACCGGGAAGAAAGGAGCAATTCTGCGAAAATCCAAGATCAGAGGCAAGAGTTCGGTCCTTGGTGTTGAGGACCGAAGGTAGTTAGGACCGAATGTAAGCTGGAACCAAATGCAGGTAGGACCAAAGTGAGTGGGACCAAAGGCGAAACGAACCGAAAGTACTGGAGCCGAACCGAGGATGTTGGAGCCGAACTGAAGATGCATGGAACCGAACTGTGCTCTCGGGTCGAGGGTAAGTCCGAACCGAAGGTGACTTCGGTCCTCAATATCTATTTTGGTCTTATGGGGCTTCGTTTCTAGGAGCAATTTCGATTCTTAAGGGTTTGGTTCCTAAGGATTCGGTTCTAGGGCAGGATCGGCCCTATATGGTTGTTTTTCAAGAAATCTTCCTGTTTCGAGCGGTTTTAGACTAAGTTAAGGGTCGGGAAGCCCCGAGTGATTATAAAAAGTTAAGAGAGGTTTTGAGAGAGATTTGGGAGAGATAGAGATAGAGTGAGAGAGATTGAGAGAGACTTCGTTTGTGACCTTTGTTAGTGTTTAGCCTCGAAATGCTAGGTTCGTAAACCTTGTTAAGCCTTGTTATGAGTGTTATGCGCCCCCAAAGGGTATGTAATAATGTTTTATTCAATTCGTTAGATCACTTACCCTTATTAGGGTTTAGAATCCCAGAACACATGAAACCTCTAAATGATACTTTTCATTAAGATAGGTAATTGTACAATAGTAACGATAATGTAAACCTTAATATACAAGGGTTAGATGAGTTGACCGGTTTGACTTGCTGACTTTATTTGACTTTGTCTTGTCCAAAATTGACGGTTGTCACATCATCCCCCCGTTAGGAAGAATTTCGTCCCAAAATTAACATTTCGACTGGGACTTCATGCGTTGGTGAAAACATGTGGGTATTTTTGGTTTTATCTGATCTTTGCATTCTCAAGCGAACTCGGGTCCTCGTTTAGCGTTCTAATGGACCTTCACAATAGGGATGCGACGTTGTTTCATTCTTTTGACTTCTCAATCCATTATTTCAACCGGTTCTTCTACGAAGTGGAGGCTCTCGTTGATTTCGATTTCATCGGGAGGTATCACAAGAGTCTCGCCAGACAGACACTTCTTTAAATTTGACGTGTGGATGGTCGAATGTTAATTATTAAGTTCTTCTAGTAGTCAAAGTTTGTATGCCACTGGACCAATCCTGGCAAGGATTTCGAATGGCCCGTTGTACCTTGGATTTAGTTTCCCACGTTTACCGAAACGTATCATTCCTTTCCATGGTGAGACCTTTAGTAGAACTTGGTCACCAACTCGTAATTCTGAGGGTTTGTGTCGCTTATCTGTGTAGCTCTTTTGTCGATCTCGAGATGCTTTCAGTCTTTCTCGAATTTGTACGATCTTTTCCGTAGTCTCCCTTATGATTTCAAGGCCAATGAGGGTGTTGTTAGGGACTTGCCCCTTTGCTACCTGTGTATCTCCCATTTTAGCCCAGCGCAGCGGTGATCTGCACTTGCGGCTATAGAGAGTGAAACGTCCCAAAAACACAATCTGGAAATTTTGTTTAATTTAATAATAAAAACCATAGTCGATAAACCTGGTGGTTGTCGAGGCCAACAAAATTAATAACCCTAATTATTACACACTAAAATAGTGTATAGTGGTAAAGGGATCGTATCCACAGAGATTGGTCCAACTTTACAATTCTATGAGAAATCTCTTTGTAAAAATACTTGTAAAATGACAATAAATTAAAAATGCGGGGTTTGGTCTTTTGAAATACTTGAAATAAACTAGAATTAAACTAAGATTTAAATAAACAATTTCAACAAAAATAGGAGTTTGATGTAAAATCAATAAGAGAAGGATGGTTGACTTAAGGTTTCCTCACTTTGACTTTTGATGAACATATCATTAGAATCCAATGGTGCAATACTTGTTTTAAATCCTCAATTTGGCTATAGTAATCCAAGAAGCTTGAGATTACCTAGACTTTTCTTAGTTGTTAAAATGGTTAGAGAAGCTCATAACAATTTCCTTTGTCAAAGTCACAATTTCCATTAAGCATGTAATTAGTGAAAGTCAACTAGCATTAAGAACCAAAAAGTCACCAAATCCAAGAGGGGTCAAATGCTTTCACCACCATGTTGGAGGAAATGTTTTTATGATTGTGTGAAGCAAAAACAACACAAAAATCATTTGTTGCTTGCTAATTTGAGGAGCATTTACTTAATCAAGAAATTAGCCAACTAATCACCACAAACACATTTAAACTCATGAACTAAAACATACAAGCAGTGATAAGATGTTAAAACACAAAACATTCCCATAAAGATTTAAGAACATGTTCATGGATTCTTCAACATTCAACAAAATTTCAAAGGATTCAACAAAAGTCAACCAAGATTAGTTTAGCCAAGCATGGCTAAACTCAAAGAAACAAAATTAGAGAAGATTGTACCAAACATTAAGCAAGAATCAAGAGGTAAAAAGATGATGTTCTTGAGGTGTTCTTGGCCTTCTAAAGTCTTCAAAACTCCAGAGAGAATCTCCAAAAATCGGATGTCCAAGAGTTGAGAAAAGCGGCACACCAAACTACCTCATATAGCTCAAAACAAGAATTTCCGGAATTGCCCCTGCAAGGGGTTGCGCGACCCGCGTGCTGTTGCGCAGGTGGTGCCTGACATGGGCTTTTTTTTTGAGTTTTTGGGCCTCCAAAGCATATCCCACTAGCCCAGATCGAGTCCTATCACCTCCTAGCCCATTTTCTTCAAGTTTTTCTTCATTTTAAGCCCAATTTGACCTCTCCAAACCCTCAAAAGCTCGTGCACTCGCCCGATTAACAATCTACGCACGCTTTAATAAACTTCCGCATCTTGCAAATTTAAAGTTTATTTCTCTCCAAGCCTTCAAATAATCATCAAGCTCGCTCCACGCATCATCTCCACAATCTCCAAGCCTAACATCCTTTTTGTCTACCAAATCACATCGCTTCCCGTACGTCCCGAACACTCCCGCTCCGCTAGACCCGAAAACCTGCAATTATGCTCACAAGATTCGAAAATACCCAAAATAGTCATAAAATAACAAAAAGGAAAATATGCATGGAAATTATCTAAATTATGAATGAAATATGCTAAAATAAACTATAAAAAGAAGTAAACAAAACAAACTATCAAAACCTCATATAAAAATCATAAGCAATGTATCTCAAAATATTATAACAATTGTTAAGTATATCAAAGTATAAACATCCCAGGCTGAACAAATGGTGTATGCACTGCAATCTTCCTGAGCTCCTCTTTTGAAAACTAAGTACCTGAAACCAAAACTGAAAACTGTAAGCACAAAGCTTAGTGAGCTCCCCCAAACTACCACATACCATACAATAACATATAAAGCACATACTGGGCCTTGCCCACTGCATCAGACCAAATTTCGGAACTAACTAGGGCCTTACCCTCTGCATCAGACCGAAGTCAATAACTAACTAGGGCCTTGCCCACTACATCGGACCGAAGTCTGAAACTGACTAGGGCCTTGCCCACTACATCGGACCGAAGTCCGGAACTAACTAGGGCCTTGCCCACTGCATCGGACCAAAGTCTGGAACTGACTGAACATAGCATAACATAATCATAACATATAACAATAACATATACTGCATACTGCATCAGATTGTAGTCCGGAACGCATAACACATAGACTTGCCTGAATCACAAAGACATCAAGCATACTAAACTACTTCTCGAGACCACCACAACATCGGACTGCAGTCTGGAACTACTGCTATCTAAATGGGCTGACATTCTAGCCGTAGACCCATTCCTACTGGAAGGAAACTCACCTCACACTGCTGAAGTCCCGCTGACAGAACCATAGCTGCTCTATGACAGATTCGCGATGTGTCAATATCAAAATAACACCCAATTAATAATTGGGTTCTAACACATATTCATAAATCCATGCTTGGGGTAAAAGACTACTTTACCCCGTAACTTCGCTTGATTCAATCCCAAGGCCCAATCCAAAGGCCCAAAAGTATAATGATGGACCAAGGCCCAACTATGGCCCAAATTTCCAAATTGGGCCCAAACCTCTACATGGACTTCCTTTAAGGCCCAATTGTTCAGTCCAGTCCAACGTGTCTCATTCTAAGGGCCCAATATCATACAACCATCTAGGCCCAAACTATGGCCCAATTTTCCAAATTGGGCCCAATCCTTCATATGGGCCTTACCCTAAAGCCCAACAAATTACTCTAGTCCATTTAATTATTCTTGGATGGTCCATTAATAAACCAATTACCAAAGCCCAATCAAAAGGCCCAACTTAAGGCCCAAGTGAAACTAGGGTTTCACATAAAATGGCGATTAGGGTTAAGTGTTTCTTACTTAACCCATTAAGGACTTAATCCATTAAGTCCATCACTCTTCTAAATAAATCATACGGTGTGATTGGGCTTAACACACAATTCCATTCCAATGGCCCAAAAGTGGGTCCCGATAGGTCCAAGCCTATAAATCCAATATTAGGGTTTTCTAAACCCTAATTAGGGTTTCTAATCCCCATCTTAGCCCAATAGCTAGGTCCTTAAGCCCATTAGGGTTTCCTAAGGACAATTAGGGTCCATTAGACCCATTAGACACATGTTTGGGCTATAATGTCAATTAGGGTTTCAGTAGGCCCAATAGGGTTTCACTAAGCCCATTAAGGCTTCTTTGGGCCCATTAGGGTTTACAAGGCCCATTAGGGTTTCTTAGCCCCTTTGACCAACCATCCATACGAGTTAAAACACCATCAAAGCACACCGCCACCCGACACGGCGGCCGGTGGTGGCAACCACCACCTCACAGTAGTGGTTAGGGATTCTTTCTCATTATTTCATTTCCAATTACATTTTACAAGGCTAAATCTCAAGATGACACACACACACTAAACAAAATAAGCACACACAGGCGGCACATGACGGCAGCCACCAACTCATGGTGGTGGTGGTTGTTCTTGGTATTCCAACTAGACAAAACACACGCACATAAACTTCAGATTGCATCCAACACTCCAGCCACCCACCTGGTGGCTCAAGGCGGCGACAGCAACACCAAAACGGCTGTAGCAGCAGCGGTTACGACGATAGCCACCACCTCACGGTGGTGGCGGTGGTTTTTCTTTGTCCCCAGTTGAGCAAACATACACACGCACTCGTAAACAAGAGCTGGACACCGAATTACTCCCAACCCAGCCACTACGGTGGCAGGTGCCGATCGGAAACACCAAAAACGGTGATCTAAAACCAACGGCAACCCCTGTCAACATAAACTACTCCAAATCACAGAAATAACGAAGAGAAAGGAGTAGATGGGTGGTTACAATCATTACCGAGAACTCTGTATCCACAAACACGACTTGCACAGGGGCGAACATATCTTGTTTCACCGAATGAGGGCAGCGACAACCCGCTGTTGGCATCCTTGTGCTACTCTTCGTCGCTGGCAGCAGCTTCGTCAGCGATCTTGGGTGCGGTGGACTCCAGCTTCAACTTCAAGGAGGCGGCGGTCGGACCCGACATCGACGATGACGGCTAGGGGTAGTTTCTTGTGGTGGCGGCTGAGCATCAATTAGGGTTAGGGGTCTTGTTCCATTAAAATGAGATGGAAGGAAGAGTCATCGGGTATAAGTCTCGTATTCTTGAAACATTCACTCATTTACCATCTTTAGTCCCTCCCCACAATATCTTCTTCACTTTAAATCTAATATTTACCCATTAGCCTCTGATCTCATAAATTCCTTTCAAATTCGACCCATGAATTACCAAACAACCCCTAATATCTTAATTATGACATATTCAACCCCTCCGCCTCTTTTCCTTTTTAAATTAAATCCTAAATAATAACCACGGGGCCCCTAACTTCATAAATATTTATAAACGGGGTCCAGAACTTACACTTTTAATCCCCGAGTTCTAAAATTGCCAATTAACTCCTCGAAACCAACACCCTCCATATATAATTATTTATTTTAGAGCTACCATTCGTTCATTAATTTATTTATTTATCTAATAAATAAATAGGGTGTTACAGAGAGCTTCAAATGGAGCTACCTTGATGTTAGGGTGATAGCCGTTGTTGTATGAAAATTCAATGACCGGTAAGTGGGTATCCCACGCTTTACTGAAGTCAATCACACAAGCTCTTAGCATATCTTCCAAGGTTTGAACAGTTCTTTCGCTTTACCCGTCGATTTGTAGGTGGTAGGCCGTACTCATGTCTAGACTAGTCCCTGTAAGGACTGCCAGAATCGCGAAATGAATCTACTATCTCTGTCAAAGATAATGGATATTGACACACCATGCAGTCGTACAGTCTCTTTGATGTACGTTCTAGTCAATTTCTCCATCTTGTCGGTTTCTTTGATTAGTAGGAAGTGCGCGGATTTGGTCAACCTATCAACGATTACCCAAATGGTATTGAGACCACCCATTGTCTTGGGTAACTTGGTTATGAAGTCCATGGTTATCTACTCCCACTTCCTTTCGGGTATCATTGGTTGTTCTAGGAAACTCGAAGGCCTCTGATATTCTACTTGACCTTGGCACAAGTCAGAAACTTGCCCACATATGTGGCGATGTCAGCTTTCCTTTTCGGCTGCCGATATCACTTTTTGAGGTTCAGATACATCTTGTCTGAGCCTGGACAAACGGAGTAGCGAGTTTTGTGTGCTTCATTCGTAACAACGTCTCTAAATCCACCAACTTCGGTGTCCAGATCTGGTTCATGGGATAACGTGCCCGGCCGCTCTTGCCTTCTAGGTTCTTATGATCGGTGAAGATTGGACATTTCGTGTCGTATAGATAGTGCCTCCAGATCTCTAGGGCGAATACTACTGCTCCTAGTTCGAGGTCATGTGTGACCTAGCCGACCCCATATGTCATGACTTCTCCTCGGAGCGCTACATAAGGCTTGCTTTAGTGTTTGGAGGGCGGTTTGTTGCTTCTCTCTCTAAGTGATTTTTTATTCTCGTTTGTCGTTCCAGCGGATCTTCACCATTTCGTCTGCCAATTAGATCGGTAGGGAGCATATGGGTTCGGTTTACGCGACTAGACTCATTCGAATGGTAGAACGTCCACTCGCACTCATGGGTAACCTTGTCCCGAAGTTCATGGTTGGAGTCATACCTGGTCTATCTATCATTAACTCGTGTATATAGGTCATATATAATTAAGATTGGTAAGACAGTCGGATAGGTGACCCTGCCCCAAGTCCACAACCAGACAAGGAACAGGAAATAGGGCGGGAACACTCATCCAAAATCCATAAACTCTTAATTATATACCACTCTCGCGTATACACATAGTAGTGGTAGGGGAATTGTATTCGTCCCTAGCCTCTGTGCTTGATCTTGACCTGTTATACGAGTGATATTCTCAAAGGGTCCGCTGGGAATACTGTGGAAAGGTTTCAGAAGGTATAATACTCCTCCAGTGAGTGCTTCGGGGTTTCGTAACGAGGGATGACCCGAAGGTCAGAGTTTGATTTATGGTTATGAGAGACGAGGGTTTCGATATTCAGTTGGTTAGGCGAAGGGTCTTCTCGTAACACATGCAATTGGTAAGGTGATGACCAAACCAATCCATATCAAATGACGACATCAGATTCTCTCAATGGAACATGTGTTAAGTTATATTTGAAATAAATATTCATTCGAGAGTTAGTGCATTTTGTTCCTCATGTTAGTGCATTCTATTTTTTATCGATGTTTACTATTACTATAAATGATTTGTACAGCATCAACTAGTACTAGTAGTATATGTGTTATGATAGCTAGTGATGGTACTTTATATTATGATCCCTGACAGGTCTCTCTATGATCGCTCGGTGTATATAATGTTGGATTAGTGTCTAAGCCTCTAACTATATTTGGTAAGTATTTGACCCGGTTGTGCATGGTCCTTTTGGGTTGCCTTCATCAAAGCAACTAGATAGGATGATTTATGAAGAAAGAGGTTAATTATGGTTTATTAATATATTATATGAATAATATATTAATAGAGAAATCATAGAGTTTAATTAATATTGGACAAGAATTAATTAAGAAACTAATTCTATGGCTAAAAGAGATTAATTAGACTTGGGGGACTAATATTGTAATTATAAGCTAATTGCATTGTGGGCTATGGATTCCTAAAGGGAAGGGAGTTGGACGAAATCTATGGGAAGCCCATATGATTTTCGTCCAAGGGCCTTCTATAAAGGTTCCATGGGCTACTTAAGGCCTAAGCAGAGAATTAGGGTTTCTCCTAACACCTTAGCAGCCCACACAAGTATAAATAGACCCCTAGGGAACCCAAAAACGTGGCTAAGTCTTCTGGTAGAGATCTTGGACGGTTTTGCTACTCCTCTCCTCTTTCAATATCATCCTCTTGCTTATGGTGTTTGTAAACCATTAGAGGAGTGAAATTTGTGACTCTAAGCTCCAAGGAAACAAGATTCAAGCCATTGTATAAGAGGTATTCATCTAGATTTGTTCTTACATGTTAATTTCGATATACATATGCTAGGTCTAGGGTTTATTGCTTTGGTATTCAATGTTGTATGTTTAATTAGAAAAAACCTAGATCAAAGCAATTAGGGTTGCATGAACACCATAGGAATGATGTTATGCTCAAAACCCATCAGTGGTATCAGAGCCTAGGTCGTTTTTCTAGTTGAATAGATGCAAAAGTGAACTGCCAAGGATCAAAAAGTCGAATTTTTTGCTGTCTGCGTCGCCGACTCGGCGAGTCCATCAGTGGACTCGGCGAGTCCAGGGTGCTGTTGACGGGATTTTCGATTTTTTGAGCAGATTTTGTTAAGGATAATTACCAAAACTCGTTTTTATTGCCTAAAATCAATTTTCTATGTTTGGAATGATTATCCTTATCAAAATTAATGGATTTGGATAAATATGGATAATATAGGATTATTATTAGTCAAATATTTGACCTATAAGATTGAAAAGTTTCAATTTACACTCTTTAGGTTTTATAGTTTAAATTTGAACTTAAAAGTTTTAGTTTTTGAAATTTAAATAGTTAAACCCTAATATTTTGAAAGGTTTCAAAATTTGTCCTCAAGTTTTGGAATTTAAAATTTAATTAAAAGGTATTAATTTTGAAATATTAAATTCTAGAACCCTGGTATTTTGAAAAGTTCAAATTACACCCTTATGGTTTTATTGGTTTAATTAAGAGTTTAATTAATGGGGATAATTAATAAATCAATGATTATATGGTTTTAGGTTAATCAAATTAAAAAATTTAATTTATTAAATTAAACTACCTAGTATTTTAAAAGTATAAAATACACCCTTATACTATATAGAATTAAAAGTTTAATATTATATATGTATGAGTAAATGTCAGTCTTACCGTTAGTAGACCTTATTCACGAAACTGGTTTATAAGGAGTGTTTAAGGAAGCGGCCTGTAAAATGACCGCCATTGGGTATCCACTCTTACCCACCGCACTCTTGACTAGTGGAGGGTCGTTAGCCGAACGGGTAGGATATGACACAACCTTCCATTATAAGTATAATGAAATACGAAGTAACTAAATGTTTTATTAATTCCCAAAAACCTTAGTTACTTTAGGAAAATGTGGAGTTGGTGCTATTCCATGAAATTACACTTTGTACCCTTGATAAGACGTTAGTGGAGCGTGTGTGGTTAACCTACACACTAATTGGGCTCTAAGCAAATATGGCAAAGGGTGACTCGATGTTTGTCATATATCGATGGAGCGTGTGTGGTTAACCGGCATGTCGATTAGGTGACTGTAACATTGGGGGCACCATGTATATTTGCATGGTTATCAACTTGTTTGTGATCCTCGGCATCCCAGTCACAAATTGTATGGTCCATTATGTGTTGCGTCTTGGGCTCGGTCCTTAGTCCAATTTTGTATCCGGATTGGCCCTGTCCATCTGTGATTTATTTATTAGGGTTTAGTATTTATAGATGCTTGCATGCATCATTGTACGTAGCTTTTTAGTCGATCATTCATAGCGAATACTTTTTTATCGATTGTAACCCTAAAAGCCTCTACAGCGGAAGTTCTTTATCGAGCTCTGCTGAGGCGTGAATCTATTGAATCATTCAGCTTATTTTGATTCATTCTCTTGTTTGTTATTTTGTTTGCATTATTCTGATCAACCTGTGTGAGATCTACACGATCAAAGAGTTTTTCAACTCATCAATTGGTATCAGAGCAGGAGACTGTGTAATTCATACACATCTCTTCTATGAAAGAAGTGATTAGGGTTCATTCTGCATTCATTGATATTTACTGAGTCGTCACTCCATAATTGACGTATCTCATTAATTATTCATCTTGCCCTAATATTACGTATTACAAAGTTTGATCTTATAACAGGTTAAACGATCAAGCATGGACGATTCTCAATCCAATCCCATCAACATCTCTAACAGCATCGGATCAACAACCAAGATCCCAATCCTCTACACTCAAGACTATGAAGTGTGGACGCACCATTTTGAAGATTATGTTATTGGATCGGAAGATAACAAGTATCTGATATGGGAAGCTATCACAGCTGGCCCCTTTGCTCACTCAAGCACTTCAAGAATCATTAAAACTTAGAAGGAGTACAATGATCTATTAAAAGATGTGAAGGACGTCGCTCAGGACGAAAAGGAGAAGTTCCAATGCAACATTAAGGCATTGAGACTAATTCAATTCGCACTTCAATCCGACACATTTCGTTTGGTAAGTTCTTGTGGTATAGCAAAGGAAATTTGGGATCGGCTGCGAGAGCTGTATTCCACAGATGAAGATCTGGAGCACTTGATTCAGACCCTACTTCTCTCTGAATTTGGAGAGTTCAAGCAGAAGCCAGAGGAGGTTGTTACACAAACATTCGATCGGTTCAATCATCTTCTCAGTAAGATGATCAAACATGAAATAGAAAGAAAGCTCATCGAACAGAAGGTCACTTTCTTAAATGGTCTAAGACCCGAATGGAGGGCGATTGTGTCGATGGTTAAAGCGCATGAGCAGTTCAAATCATATTCTTTGGCGAAACTGGTGGGGATTCTGAAATCCCAGGAAAAGATTGTGCTACAAGAGAAGAGCGTGGTTTCAAACTTGGGGTCTTTGGCCCTTCTGTCTAAAGGTAAGAATACAGCAGAAGAAGAAGAAGATCTGAATCTGGGAGACTACGATCTGACATCTGAAGACTATGCAATGAAAGTGTCAAATCCCAGGAGGTTCATCAAGAAGAAGTTCCCTACCAACAAGAACCGAAATTGGCGGGAAGCTACAGCTCTGAAAAAGTGAAAGAGGAGCCGAAGGTTGAAGAACCAAAGAAAGAGGCGAAGGGTGAAGCTGATTCTGGTGTCAGCTGTTTTTACTGTGGAGGGAAAAATCACTACGCAAAATATTGTGTGTTGAAGAAAATGGCAGAGAAAGATGAGGAGAAGGATGAAGAAGCAAGTCTCCTGAAAAGACTGGAGGAGATTAAGAGGAAGAAAGCTACTACTAATCCCTCTATGAATGCTCTTGTTGTGCAGGATTCGGTAGATGATGATGAGTTCGGTGGTGTACATGTGTGATCAACCGACTCAGAAGATGATGAAGTGAGAAAGCCTTCTCATGGAAAGGCTTATGTGGCGAAGAGTGGTGATGCTGGTGGAAGATGTTTGATGGTGACAGATGTATCCCAGATGAGGGGATACAACACTGATGGTGGAAACGAAGTGGCTAAGGAGCGAGAGGGCGTATGCTTTACAGCGAAGCCTCTCAGTGTGCAGATCAGTGAACTAGATGAACTGATCAAGAAGGTACAATCCATTTTTGTTTCGTTTAAAATTCCACAAACATTATATGAAAAAGAATTAAATAACTTGAATTCAAGAATTTCAAATCTAGATAGTTGTTTAACTCAAACATGTGTCACGAATTCTAATCTAACTGACCAAATAAGCAGGGTATCATCCAAGAGTGAGGAGCGAAGAATGTGGATTGAGCAGAAGGAGTTGGAGCTGGTTAAATCTAGGGATGAAAATATCTATTTGCAAAGAGACAATCTTAAATTGTTAAAACAGAGAAATGTTTTTTGTTTGATTGCAAAAAGACTTTATACTAACATTACTCAACTGCATTTAGACTGTGAAATAGGCCAGAAGATACATCGCATGATTTTGCCCTTCCTTGACCTAAAGAAGGATGAAATCGATGCCGTTGTATCTTCAGATGATGTAAATCCCACTTATATGCATGGTCTGGACAAAATTGAATCATTTATAAAGTCCAAAGACCATAAGGACATGCTTAAGAATCTTTTGGATGAAAATGATAGGTTGAAACTCAGAGCCGAAACTATACAAAAATTTGACTCATTGAGTACCAAATTAAGTTCAGAAAATAAAATTGATGTTGAAAATGCATCTGAACTTAATGAGGACGATGACATGAGTGAAATCTCTGTAGAGGATGAGGTTGACTGTTCCGAGTTTATTAGGAGCGAACCTGAAAACCACAAAAACCTGATTTCTGAAAATTCTGTGGAATTCGCTCGTCTGTCCAAAAATAAGTCCTCAATCCTTAAAGAGAATTTCGTTGTCTACCAAAAGGTAAGAACCACTCCCAATCAGGTTTATAAGGTCACAGGAGTAACTGAACATCAGACAGCCGAACTCTTTGCATTGGTGAATGAAGATAATGCAGATGGTTGTGATGAGTTTTTCTGGTCTGCACCGATAGACAATGCAGACGAAACAGTTGGTTTATCGGAGCGAACATCATGGAAGTCAAAGGTAGATATGTGGCAGAACCACTTAATAAACCTACCAACTTTGACGTGCCCAGTTCCAGTGGCACAAAAGAGGTTCCGGTAGAATGCGTCTCCTCAACAAGCAAAACCTCTTCCATGGAAAGTGAACCAGTTGTTCAAAAGCCGAAACAAAAGGCGAATATTCACAGGCAATCGAAACAGGTGAAAAATCAAAAGCAGCAGAGAAATCTGAGATATAAGAAAAATCTCTCAGAGCGAAAGCAATTCTGGCGCTCCCAAAATCCTCACTATACTCACTTTGATAGAAACTCCAAGCCAAAAGGAGAAGAAAATAAGAGTAATAGGAGCTTCGGTCCATTGGATCAAAAGAATCAGAGGAAGACTTTCGGGCCACAGAAAGAACAAAACCAGAAAGATAAGTTCGGTCCCGAAAGTAACAACAACCGAAAGCCTGGTTTCGGTCCACCAAACAACAATAGACAAAGACCAGAGTTCAGTCCATCAAGCTTTTACAGCAGAAGACCCAGTTTTGGTCCAGCAACCCACAACAACCAAAAAGCCAGTTTCGGTCCATCAACAAATAGCAACCGAAGGTCCAGGTTCGGTCCCTCAAATGATCACAACCGAAAGGTTCATTTCGAACCTCAAGTCAGGAAAGATTCTTATTCTAATTTCTATTCCTCTAATTCTTCTCGTTCTCATCCTACTTATAAGCCTAATTCTCGTCCTACACCAAGCTCACACTCGAAGAAGTATTTTAAAGGAAAAAGTAAGATTTCCTCTGCAGATGAAAACCGAAAGCAAGCTAAAGTCCAAACTCCCGAACCTGAATCCAAAATACCTACATCTAACTCCAATAAAATCAAAGTATTTACAATTAAGAGGAAAGATGAAACAACCTTAATAAAACGAACTTATCTTGTTGATGTTTCTCTTACTATTCCTGTTTCTGTAAAAGGCTCACGTGGACCCAAGAAACTTTGGGTTCCTAAATCTGCTTAATTCTTGCAGGTTATAAGTGACGAGCAGTTCGACGAAGAATGGTACATAGACAGTGGCTGCTCACGTCATATGACAAGAAGGAAGGAAGAGTTAAGGGAGTTTCGGTCCCTTCAAAACGGTGGTAACGTCAAGTTTGGTAACAATTCCTATGGAACGATAAAGGGTTATGGGATGATAACCAATGGAGACTTTACAATCAGGAAGGTAGCTTATGTAGAGGGGTTGCAGCATAACCTCATCAGTGTGTCTCAACTGGTGGGAGGTACAGGTCTCAAAGTATCGTTCGATGACGAAGGTTCAGAGATAATAGAGAAGAAATCGAACAAAGTCATTCTCAAGTCAGAACGAAAAGGTGAAATGTTCCCTCTGAATCCCAAACCAATCAAAGGGAATCCAGCCATATGTCTATTGTCTAAAGCCCATTCAGACGAAAGTTGGTTGTGGCACAGAAGGCTCTCACAACTCAACTTCAAAGACATCAACAAGCTAGTCACCGGCGGTCATGTTTGGGGACTTCCACTGCTTAAGTTCAATCGAGAACACTTATGTGCTGCATGTGAAATGGGGAAACAAAGTCGCCAAAGTCATCCAACAATCATAAACACCAAAGTTGTCGAACCACTTGAGTTGCTTCACATCGACTTATGTGGTCCATCATCAATCGAGAGCATTGGCGGTAACAAGTACATCCTTGTTATTGTTGATGACTTCTCACGATTTACTTGGGTATTCTTTCTAAAGCACAAATCTAAGGCGACTCCCAAGCTGAAGATCTTTATCAAGCAGATCGAAGTGCAACTGAGAAAAGTCGTTCGAAACATCAGGAGCGACAATGGACTGGAATTCAAGCACAAAGAATTCGAAGATTTCTTAGCAGAAAAAGGCACCAGTCACAATTTCTCAGCCCCCTATACACCTCAACAGAACGGAATTGTCGAAAGGCGAAACCGATCCCTATGTGAGGCGGCCCGAACCATGCTCAGTTTTGCCTCCCTTCCTCTATATTTCTGGGCAGACGCCATTGTTGCAGCTTGTTTCACTCAAAACAGATCTTATCTCAACAAGCGTTTCTCTCTAACCCCCTATGAGATTATTAACAACAGGAAGCTGAATGTCAAGTTCTTTCATGTGTTCGGTTCGAGGTGCTTCACTTTCAACTCCAAAGAGCATCGCAACAAATTTGATGTCAAAGCCGATGAAGGCATCTTTTTGGGATATTCTCTTACTTCAAAGGCGTACAGGGTCTTGAATAAGCATTCTAAACGAATTGAAGAAACCTATTATGTAACGTTTGATGACAATTACGTCAAGAAGTTGAAGTCTACTGAAGAAGCAATTGGAGAAATTTTCTCTCAATCAAGTCAAGTAACAACCTCAATCGCCAATTTCTTTCACCAGTTCATGGATTTATTTGATGAACCTGAGAAGGCCACTCACTCTGAGGCCACAACAGCAGACAACAAGATGGATCACCTTAAGAAGATTATCGAAGACGCAGCCAAACAAATGGGAGAAGAAGAGCCAGTTCGAAACGAACCTCCTCAGAGCAATACTTCGGTCGAGGGGGAGAATCAATTCTCTTCTGATCGACAAGACTCACATTTCCAGGGGGAGGGTCCATCAGTGTTAATCGACGATAATACTAATGGCAAGGGGAAGAATCCAATCTTTGTCAGAACCGAAAGCCCATCCAGAACCGAAAGTCCGGAACAACCCGAAAGTCCTGTAGCAACCGAAAGTCCAGATCAGCCTGAAAGCCTAGTCGAAGAAAGATTTTTTGGTTCACATCCAAATGATTCATCATCTGTCGAGGGGGAGAATTCCGATATGCACTGTGATGATGATATTCAGTCAGAGTTGGAAGAAATGGTAAATGCTGAATTGGATCCATCCTATGATCCAAATTATCCTCCTCTCACCAAATGGACCAGAGATCATCCTGTATCTCAAATAGTGGGTGATGCATCAGAAAAAGTTCTAACTCGATCACAACTGAAGGCAAAGCAAACTGCTCTATTCTCCAAAGTAGAATTCTGCATGTTTAATTCATTCATCTCCAAAATAGAGCCGAAGACCGTCAATATTGCTCTCGATCATTCTGATTGGGTTCAGGCAATGCAAGACGAACTCAATGAGTTTGAAAGAAATAAGGTCTGGAGACTCATTCCAACACCAAAAGATGCCTCGGTTGTCGATCTCAAATGGGTGTTCAGAAACAAAATGGACAAAGACGGAAATGTGATCCGAAATAAGGCTCGGCTAGTAGTGAAAGGATATTGCCAAGAAGAAGGAATTGATTACGAAGAGACATTCGCTCTGGTTGCAAGGCTGGAATCCGTTCAAATATTTCTTGCCTATGCTGCACACAAGAATTTCGAGGTCTACCAGATGGATGTGAAGTGTGCATTTCTGAATGGGGAACTTGGAGAAACCGTGTACGTGGAGCAACCTCCTGGTTTTGTAAATGAAAAGCATCCAAATCACTGCTACATCTTGGATAAGGCAGTTTATGGTCTGAAACAAGCACCTAGGGCATGGTATGAAACATTAACCAAGTTTTTAAAGATGTCTAAATTCAAACAAGGTTCGGTTGACCCAACCTTCTTTCGTAAAAAGGAAGGTAACTACCTTATGATCGTTCAAATCTATGTCGATGATATCATCTTTGGCTCCACGAATCCTAGCCTAACAGTTAAATTCAGGAAGTTGATGGAGACTAAATTTGAAATGAGCTCAATGGGTCCGATTAACTTTTTCCTTGGTTTAAATATAAGACAGGGACCCGAAGGCATCTTTATCAACCAGGAAGCATACACAAAGACTCTCCTTGCTAAATTCGGCATGATGAGAGACTCAAAGGTCAAAGTCCCTATGGCGTTCGGCACCAAGCTCACATCATCTTTGGAAAAACCAGCAGTCGACATAACGCTATATCGTCAAATGATTGGTTCCCTGATGTACCTCACAGCTAGCAGGCCCGATATAATGTTTTCAGTATGCTATTGTGCCAGGTTTAAAGCAAATCCTCGTGAACCACACATGCTGGCAGTGAAGAATATATTCCGGTATTTGAAGCGAACCACCTCTCTTGGTCTCTGGTATCCCTCAAACTCAGGTTTCTTCGTTCAAGCCTACTCAGATGCGGACTTAGGAGGATGTGGTCTAGACCGAAAAAGCACCACAGGAGGCTGCCAATTCCTAGACGGGAAGTTGATTAGCTGGCAATCTAAGAAACAAACATGTGTTTCTCTGTCTACAGCCGAAGCAGAGTACATTGCAGCCGCCTCCTGCACATCACAAGTGATTTGGATCCAAAGCCAACTCCAGGATTATGGACTCAATATGAAAAAGATCCCACTATATTGCGATTTAGAAAGTGCAATTAGGATCTGTCATAACCCAGTGCAACATTCCAAGACCAAGCATATAGCACTGAGGTATCACTTTATTAAGGATCACGTGGAAGATGGAAACGTCGAAATTCACTTTGTTCGAACCACTGATCAACTGGCCGACATCTTCACCAAAGCTCTTCCTGAAGCAAGTTTCAACACAATCCTACAAGCCCTAGGTATGATGGAATCGGAACTAGTTCCAAAAACACCTTCTCAAAACTAAAATTTGGAAGCGAAATGAACCGAACGCTTGGTCTATTTCGGGCTCGGTTCACACGGGAATCGAAATGAACCGAACTCTCGGTCTATTTCGGGTTCGGTCCCACTGCACTTGTTTTCGCTTATCTCAAAAAGTGATATCTTTGGTTGTATACTTTTCTACAATTGTTTTCCAAAAATCCAAAAATAATTTTTTTTAAGGAACCGAAATGAACCGAGCGTTCGGTCCATTTTTGGTTCGGTTCAAATTTTTTTTGTGTGGATTGTTTTGTTTTTCTCTTTACAATAATATAAAACTTCCAAAAATATTTTCTTTCTTTTGTCTCTACTTCTGTCTTTGTTAACAGTCTCTGGAATATCGATGGGGCAGGTATCTTTCTCACACTTTATACTAGCTAAGTGTCCCTAGAAGCATGTTGCTGCATGTTGTCCAAAGCCTCAACTGATTTTGAATAAAGCCTTATTGACTGGGTATAAACAAAACTCGTCTTCCCAATTAGGCTGATAAATTTATTCTAATCATGAGCTACCTTACTCTTTTCTCATATGAGTTAAGAGTTTTCTGCTTGGTCATTCCTTTTATAGCAGAGGTACTTTGATTTCTTTACAACACCTCATACATTATTCTCCATCATATTTTGACTCATAAATGTAACCCTTGAGACTCTCATATATAACCACTGAGGTTTATGGTTACACAATCTCTGAGTTTATGATCTTAGCTTCGTGTTACTACGTGCTAAGTGAAACCCAAACTTCAATACCCACTATGCATTGACGGTGAACAATTAAATTTGCTCTAGCTTTCACCCATGAATTAACGAAACCACCCAAGTGGTTGTACCATGAAATCTCTATTTTTTGTGTGATTCTTATGAAATTGTTAAACACCATAACATTTCTTCCCATAGAATCCAGTTTTAAATTGTTTTTGAGATTTCACATCAATCATTTCCAACAAGTCACTAAATATTGTCCAAACCTACTTGTTCAACAGACCACATTGGTCTCACAAGTACTTCATTTGGTTTCTATGTTATGTCAAGATCTAGAATTCTGAACTGAAGCAAAGCCACCCTTCTAAGCTTCATCAAAAGATGCCTTTCAACACTTCTTAACAAGTGCTTGATCGTATTCAATGGGAATCTACACAGACACTTTATAGTCTCTCTTGACTTTGAAGGTAGAAATTTGTGCCCGGGATCCACTGTTTCGTGTCTATATTGACATCACAAATTCATACATAGATGCTGCTTTATTTCCTCATCTTTGACACTCTATGCACGAAAATCTTTTTGATTTTCCAAAAGTCTGATTTGGTTCACTACAAGCTACTTTTCTTTATGTAGCTCCGGTTCTTAATGCTATATCCACAAAGGGATGGTGCGGTTATCTAAGTGTTTGTTTTTCTTTAATGACGACAGCTCATTTTAAAGATAAGATGATGACTCAGCCGGGAGACTAAAGGTTTCAAGAATTCAAAAAGGTATTTGTTGGGAAGGCGTGTGAAATGGAAACATTTTTCTCTCTCATGCGTAATCATCGGGGTTGCCAACTGTCACGCATCAATCAACTTAGGAACCGATTCGCTTTTCAAGAGGATTTGGGGGCGAATTTTTCTCTCACCTCTACACATGGTATAATGGGTAAAACCCTAGTTGTTTTACTTCTTTACTGCACCCAAATTTCTGAGAGCAAACAAAGACGATTTTCTCCCACTGTTCATCTTCTTCTTCGAAGCACTCAAAAATGGCAGATTCCTCCTCTGTTCATGAAACCTCCCACATTCTACCAATCAGACCCCAGCAAAGCTTGGTCATTGATCTCACCCCAGTTTCCTATGATGCCTTCATGTACCCCATAGTGGAGTGTCTCAAATACTCTCCAATGGTTCTCGCACTGACCAAGGTCGAAACTTGTGACAACCCGAAATTTCCATTCTGAACAAACCATTTGAAGCCAATAGAAGTAGAACAGTTACTTTGAAAACTCAGATTTCGAGTATAAGTTTGGCAGTTTTCAGGATTTTACACTTAAGGAGATATTAGGAGAGTGGATGCACTAGGGTTTTGTGCAACACTGTTATTCTAATACTCTAGGACATTAGAGTTTGTTCCAGGAATAAAAATATTTTCTGCCAAAAATCCCAGGACTATATATAGAAAACTGAACCAGATTGGTTCATTAGTTGAATTCCAATTAGAGAAAAGCCAAAATTTTCTCTCACGGATCTTCGGGTTTTAATCCCAAATTGTGAGTACTTCAATCTAGTTATGTTATATAGTTTAGATTGTGTTTAGAAACACCAATTACATATCAAATCTGTGAGATTCGGGAGTTTACCGCCCAAGAACGTTCTTGGGGAGTAAACTCCAATAAGTGGCTTAAATGATACCTAGTCCTTTCCCCGTGAATTGTAACTACCTTAGACTTGTATGCTAGTGTGTATATGACTAGAAAACATCAAAATCGGATTAATACCCCAAGATTTGGGAGTTTACCGCCCAAGAACACTTGGGGAGTAAACTCCATTTTAAGGTCCTAAAGTGTCCCAATGACCCTCAAAGCTTTAGAACTCGAACTAGAACCCACCATTGCATGTTTAGGACACCAAAACAATTAAGATTCAAGGGTAAAAGAGAGTTCATGGCCAAGGAGGTTCTTGGGCCGTGAACTCCATGTTAAGTGCCCAAAGTGCCCTAAATGCCTTCATTGAACCAATAGAATAGCATAACACATTACCTTGATGTGTCTAAGACCCAAAGCAATCACAATACCAACACCTAGGGGTGTTCACGGCCGTAAACACATGGCCAATTGGTTCATGGGCCGAAAACTCTAAATAGGGGTGTTTTGATGCCACAAACACTTCCTAAGGCTTAGGCTTAAATTAGGACAAGTACTCTAAAGTGTTTGTAGCCTAGAAAACATAAGGAATCACATGTATTGAGGAGTTTACGGCCAAGACAAGTTCTTGGGCTGTAAACACCTATAAAGGGGTCAAATGACACCCTAACTCCTTCCTTATGCCTAGAAACCAACATAGATCATTACCTTGATATGTTTGAGAATTGAAAACACCATAAACACCCTCCCAAGGGAGTTTACGGCCGTAAACTACAAGGGAATATGGTCCCAGGGCCGTAAACTCCTCAAAGGAGTTATTAGGAAGCCCAAACACTTGTTTAAGCCTTGAAGCAATTCACCACATGAGTTGTATAATTGTTAGACTTCATTTAGGGACTTGGATGAGAGTTTACGGCCAGGAGTTTACTCCCCTGGGCCGTAAACTCCAATACATATGGTCATTTGACCATAAACTTCCATTAGAGGCATTGCACTCCTTTGTTGCAACCCATTAGCCTCCTAGCACTTGACCAAAAGTATTTTCCTCGCGATTAAATGTTTATACTTGTATAATTAGTGTTTTAATCGCTAATTATTTATATACATATGTGTTCATATGTAATTAGGATCATTGTGTGTGTCTAAAGTCTTCACTTGACACCGAGCACTTGCCCGATCCTTCCTTACGATAACAGTCCGTTCAATTCCAGTCACTTACTGCAGGTGAGTTCATACCCCTTAACTAATGTTTTAAACTATTTTTAAATGTTTTATGGGGGGGATACAAGTAGAATCATGCTAGTTATTATATCAATCACATGTGATTAATAAGTAGAATTATGCTAGTTATTATATCAATCACATGTGATTAATATACAACATTCAAATGATTTGGCTACTCATTAGCCGTTTTACCAAACAGTTTCCTTCAAATGATTTTTATAAACATTTTATATGTTTTAAACTCCTTATTACACTGTACATTTTACTCTGTATATCATATTTCAAACTTATTTACAATTATGTTTCAAACAAATGTTTCTTTATACTAAACTATTTTATCAAACCCATACCTTCAAACTGTTTTATAGATTGACATCAAGTCGATCTTTTCTTAAGATAATATTTATGTTCAAATGTTTTACAAAACTTATTTATGCTTTTATATTATAAATTGCATGCCTCTATATGTATAGTTATATAAGAAATGTTTAAAAGACTTAGGAAGGCTATCCACCCTATTTCCTTTTCGCGCTTGAGATGTGGTCTGGTGGGATATCGGGTACTCGTCTGAAGGTCGTTTAAATATTAGTTATATATCATGTGTACATATATAGTCATAAAAGGTCTTTCCAGTTCATCCCATGCCCGTGGGTAGCAAGGGTATACATCCATGTCCATACGTACCAGTTAGATTACTAGTAAACTACCATATGGGTAGTTTAGGAAGATACTAGAACAATTACTAGAACACGATATCATAGAATGAGTCAGTTCATTCATGAGTCAATACTTTCTAGAACATTACAGTACATTACTATACTTGCTAGATAGAGAGAACACACATTACAGCTAGCACACGTCGAACATTTCCGTATATTACACTTACATTAATACGTTCATAAAATTGTGATCCACTGTGTCGGAGCATGCCTTAAATGTCATGGCCCGAGTTGTAGCCAGAATTCTCTTGGAGGGAGAGAGTGAGTTTGCATATAGATCTATACCAGATTGACTATCCTACACCTTGTTGCTAGCTACAGCCGGACCTGCAGGTCTGCGGGTGCCAAACGTCATTCCGTTATTACGACCATTCTTATGTCGTTGTTACCAGTCAATAGTATGGTACAATTTATCACATGATGCCTTAATATAAATCCGGTTTAAGGTAATTAGTACAGCAGTAGTTCTTATAGCGCTACGTTTTAGTACTACATTAATTTTCCCCGTACATATATTTAGTGATCCTTTCACTTAAACTATAGATGTAAAAACTATATTTTGTTAATAATAGTTACACTTGGGAAAATTACACACTTTTACAAGAAACGAACATATAGAACAGTTAAGTCTTGGTAGAAGACTACATAGAGATCAGTTAAGTCTTGGTAGAAGACTCCCTGTTATAATAGTAGGAATCATAGGGATTTCTAGGGTTTTTCAAACGTTTATAGTTGTTTTACAAACATTTTCATACTTACAGTTCATCTACATTTTATACTTACAGTTCATATACAAATTCTTACATACAAATTCTTACATACAAATTAAGACACTAAATACTTATGATCTCACCAGCTTCAAAGCTGATACTCGCTTTCAAAATTACTTGTATCCTCAGGTCATCATAGACAGGTACCAATGCAAGGAGAAAGGAAGATGGAGCTTGTTCAAGACTCATCTTTCATTTTGATTTATGCTTTAGTGTTTATCAAAATTTGATAGAACATACTTGTACAATAATTCTATTATTAATGAAATGGATGATGTTGTTGCTTGTTTACTACTTTTCATTGTTGTGATACTGTACATGACGTCCTCCGCCCCAGAACGTTTCCGCCGTTCTTGGTTTTGGGGTGTGACAAAACTGTACCTGTGGAATTTCTATCCCAGATTTTATCCACAGTTCACTACGATAAATCTGTTGATCGTATCTACTTCGACATCCTTGATACCAAAACCTCCATCTCAAAACAACGATTTTGCTCGCTTCTAGGGTTTGAACCTGATGAGTCGAGGGTTAACCCTGATTCGATTTCTGTGGGTCAATTATTCTCCATGTTTTACGACATAGGTTACACTGAAATCCTTACCACTGTCACGAAGTTCAAGAAGTCGTGTCTTCCCCCTCAGTGGAATGGCTTTTTCACGATATTGTTCAAAGGTTTATCAGAAAGGAGTGCAGGTTCTGATGGGGCCAGTTGTCTGTTCATGACGATTCTTTATGGGTTGTACAATGGGATCAACCTCGACTATGGCTCAGTTCTATGGCAACAGTTAATCCAAAGCCTCGCCTCTACTTCTCGACACACTGAAATCTCCTATGCCAGGTTCTGGACGCTCGTCACCAAATGGGCAATGGACAAGTATCATGTCCCCATTGTGGCCACTTCTCCACTCTCCTCTATTGGCGTCTTCCACACCACAAAGATCATCGTTACTGATCCTTCCAAGTTTCTATTTGTTGGCTCAATTCCTAAGTCAATGTATGCTTGTGTATCAGGGGAGAGCCGCATCATCAAGACCTACAAGGAGTTTCTTCCTTCGGGTCCCAGAGAGCTAACTCCAGAGATGCTTTAGTCCATCAATGATGCCGACAAACCCGCTCCTAGGGGCAAGAAACCAAAGAAAGGGAAAGACAAGAAAGTAGTCAAAGGGGCGAAAGGCCCTTCTCCTAAGAAGAGAAAACCAACAAAGGTAGCCCAATCGCCTCCACCGAAGAAGAGGAAAACCCTGCCTAAACGCAAACTCATTCTTGCTTCTTCCTCAAGTGAATCAGAGGATGAAGGTTCAGACTCAGAGGAGTCATTTTGAGGTGACTCTCCTCCCCGTTCGCCTTCACATGAGGTACCAGTTACAACCAAACCTGTCTCTTCTCCCCTAATAACCATCTCTATTTCCATTCCCCCATAACTTCCACCACTCATATTCCACCCACCTCTATTCCTGTACCACCTCCCATTTTCTCAGACGCTACAACAGCAACAACCATTGGAGTTTGAACCAACGTATCTGATACGGGGGCTCGTACTTCAGCACCCGAACACACACCTACAACCGAACATACTTCCACACCCGAACCTACTCCCACAACCGAACCTCCACCTTCGCCTTCATCTCCCAATCACTCAGCCGAAACCGAGACTTTTCTAGGAGGGGAAGATATGACCTTCGACTCTGTTTACTACAGTCCATACCAGGTTCAAAGCGATGATGACGATGATGCTCCTGTTACCAAAAATCACATGAAGGAACTTCATGAGAAAATTGATAGTCTCCTCGCTTCTTCCTCCTCCTCTCGATCCCATATCACAGAAGCTGCCATTCATGGGATGGTTGATACTTTCACCAAGGCACACGAAGCCTCTATTAACTCTGCCACTGTTGCTATAGATGCATCCACAAAGGCTTGTGTTGCTGCGACCGAAAAAGTCAAAAAACTATTTCGTGATGCTAACACCTTTTTGGAAACTTTACAGGGGACAGCTGAATCTAATGCAGCGAAGGTTCATTCCGTTGTTGAGAAGATAGCTACTTCTTTTGAAACAGAAAAGCATCACTTTGCCAGTCTTCGTCAGACACTTGAAGCTGACAATAAATCTTTCTAGACAACCATTGAGGAGCGCTTGACCAAGCTCCAAGAAGACCTTAGCACGAAAAACTCGGTGATGGATGCGCTTGCACACAAAGCAACTGCCCTAAAGATCAAGAGTCTTCGGCTTTCCCAATCTAAAAAATAAGGTTAATTCTCTTCGATCTGAGCGAGCTATCATTTCGAGTTGTGTTTCGGATGTCCACGGAGCCCTCTCAAACATTATTGAAGCGCACGACCTAATTCTCAACTACTCAGTGAGGCGAACTCTTGCTGAGAAACTTGCTCCTGCCCTTGCTTTGCTCAGCAAAATTGAGGGGCTTCCTAAGTATGTGGTCCATCCAAAACAAGGGGGAGAAGGAGCTTCAAAGGGCGATAATCAATCTCAACCGCCTCCTACTTCTACAGCAGCTTCAACTAAAGCAACCGAACCACCAACAACTGGTCATGCTTCAGGTTCGGGTGCTCAAGTCAAAGGGAAAAAGGCTCTTGATGACAGTGATGACGACGATGACAAAGAAACCATTGATGATATCTTGAAGAAACAGGCCATGGATAAGGATCCAGACATGAGTGCTCGGATCGCTAGAGAGGCCGAAGCAAACGAAAGGAGGATGAAGGAGGCTCATGATCTCCTTGAAAGTCGAAAAACCCTATTCCCTCCATGGACTCTTGAGAAGCTTATCAAAGAAGCTATCGAGTCCCCCAGCATCCTCTGGCTTGAACCAATGATCTCCTTGGACAGGGTTAATTTTGTTGACTCTCAGTTCGACATGCCCCTGACCCAAAAGGCTTTTATATTTCATGCATTTCCCCACATTGCTGAAGTCCCTCATCCTCACCGAAGGTCGATAGGGAACTTATTGACTTCTATCTAAGGTTTGCTCAGCCTCAGTATCAGACGTGGAGTGCACAAAAGATCGTCAACGTTCGGGTCCTCAAACCCTTTCGGGAGGGTAACTTCACGAACGTCAGGTTCAAAGTATTGAGGGGGTCAGATAAATCCGAACATGCCATTTCTCTCACTAATCTTCCTAAACTGAATCCTCACGATTGGATCATCCTGCATAACATCCTCCTCACCAATGAAGCTGAATATGGGCCGATCATAGATCACTTCAAGAGGGTGTTGGTTTGCTACATCATGGAGGTTGCTAAGATGGATCAGGAAATCGCTAACGTATTCAGGAAGAAGCCCACCATCTCCCCAGTTGGTTCTGCAAGTGATTTGAATAAAATGCAGATGGGGAGGATCGATCCAAAGCGAAACTCAGTTATGTTCACCAGGAATGAAGGCCAAAAATGTCTGTTCACCCTGCGGACAAGCATCTTTATACCACTTCGTGTTTGGAGCATGATCTAGGGATCATCAATCGGTGTAAGCAGAATTCTGAAGATGATAAGAAGTACTTCAATGACATGATCCAATGGTATATTCGTTTCAGAAAAACCATTCTTGCCATCATTCCTTGTCTGTTCGATACCACGAAGAAAGTTACTGCAGCAGGATCCAGCAAGCCAAAGTAGAGTCTCGCCTCAATTGACGCAAATGGGGAGATTGTAGGGTCCATTATGTGTTGCGTCTTGGGCTCGGTCCTTAGTCCAATTTTGTATCCAGATTGGCCCTGTCCATCCGTGATTTATTTATTAGGGTTTAGTATTTATAGATGCTTGCATGCATCATTGTACGTAGCTTTTTAGTCGATCATTCATAGCGAATACTTTTTTATCGATTGTAACCCTAAAATCCTCTACAGCGGAAGTTCTTTATCGAGCTCTGCTGAGGCGTGAATCTATTGAATCATTCAGCTTATTTTGATTCATTCTCTTGTTTGTTATTATGTTTGCATTATTCTGATTAACCTGTGTGATATCTACACGATCAAAGAGTTTTTCAACTCATCACAAATGAAGGGCACACTCGAGATTTAAACATGCCATTGAAAAGTTCAATGAATCTCAAAAGATCTAGGAGTTTCGGTTCATTTAAAACTTAATTTTCGTTTTCGTTTTTCATGGTGGAAATTGGTAAATCGTGATTTACCTACCTTCAAATGTTCTGCAATTTGGATTACGGCATCCCTCTTCCATATTGTAGGATATTGTGTTGGATCCTAGCCTTGATATTTCATTTGGGTGTTATATCAAGGATTCCAATCAACTAACTTGAATTTCTCACGTCTTGTAGATGTCAAAGTCTGACAACTATGGTCTTCCTGAATCGGTTGGAAAATGTTTTCCATGTGAAGATGATATTCCATGATTGGATTGTGGAAATGAAAATCATGCTTCACTTCCTCCACCTCTTCCAATAATTCTCCCTGACCCACGTGTTCGACGACTTGAAAAGTTCAAGGTCACTCAAGCCCTATTGGCAAAAAGACACAAAGATGGAAAGTCTGTATGTGCTCATATGAAGTTGCATATTGGGAATGTTGGGTGTCGATGTCTTAAGGAATTTGACTAGTTCTTCAGTCACTTCCTGAATCATATGGTAAGTTCATTAGAGATTACTATGTGATGGGCCACGACGTAAGCCTCATTGGTTTGACTTATTTGCTTATTGCTGCTGAATCAACGTTAATTTGGCGCACCGGTCAAGCAAATTTGTTTTGTAAATCAATGTCCCATCCTTCTATGGGAAATGGAAACATTGGAAGTCCAGAAAAGTTTTCTCTATGCAAGAGAAAGGCTTATTCTGAGATAGTCTCGTGTACCATTCCAGAAGAATCCATATGTTTCTACTGCTAAAAGAGGGGGCATTGGTTACGAAGCTGCCCTGACTACCTAAAAGATCTAAGAGATGGGAGAGTCATGATGTATGACTCTGCTTCAGGTAAAATCTACTATCTAACTCTAGTAAGTTTTCTACTTTTTTGATTCTTAATACATGATGTGATAAGATTACATTTTTGATGTTTTGTTGGATCGAAAAAAGGAGAGGAAGCTTAAAGGAAGAAGTGAGTGAGTCTGATCGCGAATAAATGGATTTTGATCTCATGATTTGATGATTGGATTTTAAGTTGCTACTTTTAGAGTTATGATAGATTGCTTAGGAATATGAAAATAGCATAGTTTTCATTTGAATTTGCATTGTAAGGACAAGTTTTTCCGCACCGTTTTATAAATAAAATAAATTTGGTTTTTGTCTTATTTATATCTCCTTACAATGTTATTTATGAAAATTGATGCTTGTGTGTTTCTATTGAAAGCAATATTAAGTGGATGTAGTTCTTAGTTATGTTATTTATGGCGGTGTCATAATTTTTCTAAGTAAGGAAAGATTTCCATCGCCCAAGTTTCAGTTCGACAGAAGCTTGTAATCATATGATTTGAGTCATGTGATGTATGGAAATCTTGGTACTTAGGAAATTAATACTAATTCCTTGATCACACAAGTATGTGAGTCAAGTAAAGGACTAAAGGACTAAAACACAATGTTGTGAACTAGTTAAGTCCACCACAAATAACAATAAGACTATTCGTCATAATTTACTAAAAGTCTAGTAAATGTGGTTATGCTTACAGGATTAAGTATAATTTTGAATCATTGAAAGGTTTCAATGAATGGCAGAACAAAAAAGAATAATCAATTAGGCAGAAAGATAAAAGTTTCTCCAATCTAAGAAGAAGGGAGAATACTTTTGTATCGTGTTTTATGATCATCTTGTTGATTATGAAACCATATCACAATTAATCCTCTAAGGACATCTTAGTGCACTAGTATGGCTAAGAAGATGAATCGGAAATTGTTGAAATGGTTAAATCAAAAGGATGAGTCATACTTCGTTCCAAAATCAAGTCTTAGAGTCGTACTCCAAGATTATGAATTGAGTGACACATCTTAAGAAGTTCTAACACACTCATCAAATGTGAAGTAGAAAATTGTTTTTTTTTCTTACTCTTGCACGTTTGAAATTGGTAAACTATGATGTCTTGGATAAGACAAAGACCAACTAATACCAGTTGTGCGTAGTGTTTTTCTTGATAAGAATCCGCACTAACTCTTGAATATTTGTTTGTCAATAAATGTTTTTTTGACAAGAGAATCTTATATGTCAAGAGGACAGTGAGAGTCTAAATGATCTTGAAAAGTTTCAAGAACTAATCAAGAGTAAACCTATTATTAAACACTAGCACATGACTTGAGGTTTGTAACCTATCGTGTTGACGTATTCTTGTTTCTGTGCCAATCCAGTTGAGTTGATTATGCATATGAGTTCAATGAAAGTACATTGACTAGTATAGGTGAGCTGCTAAATAACTTTGAAGCAATTGTGGGACCCTTGATGGCAAGAAACCAAGAATGAACAAGTTCTGTCCATAGGAGTTTAGATTTGTCACAAACATTATCTTACGATTATGGTTATGACAAATTCACATGGATAGGAACACATACACTATAAAATCTAAGTGTCATAAGGTTTATCTCCTTCATGAAAATGATTGTGAGGAAGCGCTTTCACTAAGAGAGATTTTAAGAAGATAGCAATTATGTAGATTGAATTCTCAAATTCGATTATGATTACGACATCCCTCTTCATGGTTCGAATTGTGAGATTTGGCGATTAGTCTGAACATTTTGGGACTTAGTAATATAAGTTCTGAATTAGTTTAGACACACATGTGAGTTATCTAAGGAAAGGTGTGTGAGTTTGAGATGCTCAGATAAAGGCTTATCAAAGCATATCGTATTAGGAAAATGAACTTTGGAAGTCAATAAGTATTGTTTTCTAAGAAGTTTAGCTGATTTTTGAATACATGTCAAAGCTAGTGGGAGCATAAATGTTATGCTGGAATGGATATAATCATCCTGTTAGTGGGAGCATGATTATGATTTTAAGTGTTGCAAGTTAGCAAGATTAATTATAGATAACAAAAGGTTTCACTTTGCAAAGTTGCAGGGGTTGAAAAGTTGTTTTGCTATAAATAAGGGAGAAAATGTTATACTCTATTTCGAAATCTAAAAGCTTAGATTGAGAAATTTTAATCAAATTTAGTCAAGGATATATTAATTGCGTCCTCAAATTTTGATTATGATTACGGCATCCCTCTTCATAGTTCTGATTTTGAGAATGTGGAAAATAGAAATGTTATGGCAAATGGTTGATAAAGTATCATGCTTTTATGTAAAACATTATGAATCGTGTCCCATACGCTTCTGGTATAGGATCGATCGCATATGCTGTAATATTTGACCGTTCTAAAATTTTCCAAATGCTTAGGGCATTAAGAGGGAAAAGGACTAGAACCAGATTTGACTAAAATAATTATACAACTGTCAAGGACAATCTAAGGTTCGCCAAAGGTTGGTCTCTTGTGGACAGTTGGAAGTATACTAATGGATGGACCATATTGACTTTATTATGAATAGATAAAACTCTATTTAGAATGAGTTGTCATAAGGCAAATATGGAAATGTTTCCTTATTGGGAGTTGGACGTTAAGAATCTATGTCTAGATTAGAAACTTCTATGCAAGAAGGATGTTCAAAGAAATGTACTTAGAATGTGAGACTTCATGACTATGGAATTGTCTTGTAACAATCTCTAATAGAGCACTCTGTAATTTCATTGGCAAAGTCTTGGTGTGTAACACCGTAATTTTTCACACAATTTTTCACATTTTCAAAACATACTTTCATTCATAAATATTATAAAAATATCATTGTATCACATTTCAATCCATAGAAACACAACCCCAATATCATAATGTATAGAAACTCCTCATGTGTGTATTGATCATGTCGGCGCCTTCCCCCGATCCTCAATGGTACCTGAAACACATAACACAACATTGTAAGCATAAATGCTTAGCGAGTTCCCCAAAATACCACATATCACACATAATAGCCACTAGAGGCTATAACTTTGTGGACCCTCCGGTCCTAACTCTATGGACCCTCTGGTCCTAACTCTATGAACCTTCCGGTGCTAACTCTGGAACATACACGACATGAATCACATAGCATAATGCAGTGTATCACAATCACATAAATAACATACAAGATACTTTGTCACATAACTCTAATTACCACTCTAGGTAAAGTATAGTGAGAAGACTCACTTCAGGAAATCTCGAAGAATCTCGAACTCGGAATACTAAACTAGTCCCCGCCTAATCACATAAATAATTACTCTAATTTATATGAATTTCAAAGGCTAGACTAATTCCCCTCTAAGTTCTCTAAGAAGGGTAAAAGACCATTCTACCCTTATAATGGCTCAAAAGTCCAAGCATTGACTAATCCCTAAAAGTCAACGAAGTCAACGGTCAAACTTTGACCAGACTCGTCGAGTGCACTCAGGCGACTCCGCGAGTCCACATTGGCCCTCTGAATCCTTCCAAGCCCCACTTGGCACGACGAGTTTCCTCTCCACTCGCCGGGTTACTCAGCAACGAATCGCGGGGCAACCAATGGGACACTATACTCAACTAAACAAGCCAGAAAAGGGTATAGAAAACCCTAGATTCAATGCCCTTAAGCAAAACAGAAGGATAAGATCAAATAGCTACCTCAAAATTGAAGATCCAAGCAGAAAACCCACTGAAATGCAATCCTCTTGACCTCCCCTTGCTGGAAACACTTTCTCCTTTGCAAAATCCCACCAAAAATGATCAAAGAGGCTCAAACTCTCTCACAACTCGCTCAAGATCAATAGGGTATCTCTCTTTGGACTGTAGCCGCAAATGAGGGCTATAAGGTCCTTTAAACAAGGCACATGCCCGGGGATTTAGGGTTTTCGTCGTCATCACGGACTCGTTGAGTCCACCCTTACCGACTCGTCGATGTGTAAATTGCATTCTCAAATTCGATTATAATTACGACATCCCTCTTCATATTTCAAATTGTGAGATTTGGCTATTAGTTTAAACATTTAAGACTTATTGCTATAAGTTCTGAAATTTTTTAGACACACATATAAGCTTTCTAAGGAAAGGTGTGTGAGATTGAGAAGCTTAGATAAAGGCTTATCGAAGCATATCGTATTAGAAATATGAACTTTGGAAGTCAATAAGTATTGATTTCTAGAAGTCTAAATGTTTTATGAATACGTGTCAAAGCTAGTGGGAGCATAAATGTTATGTTGGTATGGATATAATTATCATGTTAGTGGGAGCATGATTATTATTTTAAGTATTGCAAGTTAGCAATATTAATTATAGAAAACAAAGTTTCAATTTGCAAAGGTTGAATAGTTGTTTTGCTATAATTAAGGGAGAAAATGTTATACTTCGTTTCGAAATCTAAAAGCTTGGATCGAGAAATTTTAATCAAATTTAGTCAAAGGACATATATGGATGTTATGTTGAAAAGATTCAATTTAAAAGGATTCTATATATGGCAATATTATAGCAAGGAACTGGTAAAGTATCACGTTTTTCATTATGAATCGTGTCCCATACGTTTCGGGTATAGGATCGATTGCATATGCTGTAATATTCAACCGTTTTAAAAAAATTTCCAAATGCCTAGGGCATTAAGAGGGAAAAGGGACTAGAACCAGATTTGACTAAAATAATTAAACAACTGTCAAGTACAATGTAAGGTTCGCCAAAGAGTGGTCACTTGTGGGCAGTTGGAAGTATAGTAACGAATGGACCATAATGACATTATTATGATTAGATATGATTCTATTAATACTGAGTTGTCATATGGCAAATATGGAAATGTTTCCATATTGGGAGTTGGACATCGAGAATCTATGTCTAGATTAGAAACTTTTATGCAAGAAGGATGTTCAAACGAATGTACTTTGAATGTGAGACTTCACATCTATGGAATTGTCTTGTAACAATCGCCAATAGAGAACTTTGTAATTTCATTGGCAAAGTCTTTGTGACTTTTGTGCAATAAGATTACAAAAGGATCATTGCATAAAATGTTAGAATCTAACATATTCTAGTAGTTGCAAAAATTTGGTATTCTTACACTAATGATAAGGATTAGGAGTTGTGAAATGAGTATCATTGGAAATGTGTTAAATTGATCTATTTCACAAAGTAAGGACCATAGGTAAACATAGTATGCATGCTTGGTGCATGGGACAACTGTTGTTATAATTCAAGTAATAAGTTGATTACCCGAAACAATGAATAATGAGTGATCAATATGGTGATTAAATAAAGGTGTCTTATTTATACTCAAAAGTTTGGGGCCATATGGGATCAGTATTATTCTTATGTTTCACTTTGCATGTTTTGACTTCCCAAATAATAAGATTATTCAAGCCATCCACAGTCAATCATACTTTGGAAGTAGGTATGAAAGAAGATATCATGAATCTGACCGTAGATTGTCTAAAGTGTTTTAGACATAGCAAAAGTTTGTTGCAGGGTTCATGAGTGCTCCTATAAGATTAGAGTATTGGATTATACCCACACTCACTTGGATCGCTTCATGGATTTTATCACTAGTGATTGGTGAGACGATAATATCTTATATTCTTGAAACTGAGACGTGTGAGTTGTATTTTGCAAGTTGGTTGCACATTGATAATATGTAAACGCACCAGCAACTTGGTGTTATAAAACATATTGTTGTGTGTGATTTGATGAGTAGGTACAAGCGAGCATTGAGTCAAAGTTTATCCATTCCTTTTACCCAAAGTGGGATAAAAGCAATATCTGTGGGCCCCTCGATGATTTAGTGATGACATCCTAAGCGGTTGGCCAAGCCGGGACTAAGTTGATGTGTTCAATTGTAGTCTGTTATCAGTCATCATAAATCAAAAATCGGGAAACAACACATGAACAAAGATTATGATTAAAATCCATGTCTCAGTTCATACGATATCTAGAATGGAGGAATATATGATCCCTTATCTAAAGGACACGTTTCTGATAAGATCAGAGTTTGACAGTGGCTTTTGAAAGCTACGATTACTGATCAGGTTCCGAAGTCATACGCAATATAGTTATTAGAGTTATCCAAGTAGGAGACTGTTGGATTAGGTGTCTAAGGCCATAACTATTTTGGTATGTACTTGACCCGATTGTGAGCATGGTCCTTTTGGTTTGCCTTCACCATAGCAACTGATAGGATGAACTAAGGAGAAAGAGAATTAATTATGATTTATTAATATATTATATGAATAATATATTAAAAGAGAAATCATATTGTTTAATTAATATTAGTCAAGAATTAATAAGAATTAATTTTGTGGCTAAAAGAAATTAATTAAATAAAGCGGACTGATTGTGTAATTATAAGATAGTTTCATAAATGGGCTAATGGACTCCATAGAAGTCAGAGTGGACGAAGTCTATAGGGAAACCCATAAGAATTCGTCTAAGGCCTCTAAGGAGGGAGTTCATGGGCTGCTTAGGGCCTAAGCAGTCAAATTAGATTTTCCTAGTTGAGAACCCTAATAGCTTACTTATATAAGGAACCCCTAAGGCTCCAAAAAACATGGTGAAGTAATCCCTAAGGGTTCTTGGATGTTTTTGGTGCTCCTCCTCCTTCTCCTAGGTCGTCTTGTTGCTCATGTTGTTTGTGACTCCATTGGAGGTGCAACATTTGAGGGACTAAGCTTTCAAAGGTCAAGATCAAAAGGAATTGAGACTGTTATTGCTACATAATAATCAAGGTAAGATCTAAACCCTAATTCATATGTTAATTCGATTATTGTATGCCAGATCTAGGGTTTACGAGCTTTGAATGATTATTGCATGTTCATTAGACAAACTAGTTTCAAAGCTTTAGTGTTTGCATGTACACCATAGGATTAACGTAGTGCTCAAAACCCATCAAAAAGCAAGCACCTTGTTCAATGAAAGTGCATTGACTAGTATAGGTGAGCTGCTAAATTACTTGGAAGCAATGGTGGGACCCTTAATGACAAGAAATTAAGGATGAACAAGTTCTGTCCATAAGAGTTTGGATTTGTCACAAACATTATCTTTTGATTATGGTTATGACAAATTCACATGGATAAGAGCACATACACCATAAAATCTAAGCGTCATAAGGTTTCTCTCTATTCCATGAAAATGATTGTGAGGAAACACTTTCACTAAGAGAGATTTTAAGGAGATAGCAATTGTGATATTTGCTTTCTCAAAATTCGATTACGGTTACGGTATCCCTCTTCATAGTTCGAATTGTGAGATTTGGCAATTAGTTTAAACATTTAAGACTTATTGTTATAAGTGCTGAAATTATTTAGACACATATATTGGCTATCTAAGGAAAGGTGTATGAGTTTGAGAAGCTTACATAAAGGCTTATCAAAGCATCTCGTATCATAAAATATGAACTTTCGTTAAGAAATTCAATAAGTATTGTTTTCTAGAAGTTCAACTGATTTGTGGATACATGTCAAAGCTAGTGGGAGCATAAATGTTATGCTGGTATGGATATAATTATCATGTTAGTGGGAGCATAATTATTATTTTAAGTTTTGCAAGTTAATAATATTAATTATAGAAAGCAAAAGTTTCACTTTGCAAAGTTGCAGGGGTTGAAAAATTGTTTTGCTATAATTAAAGGAAAGAATATTGTACTTCATTTCAAATCTAAAAGCTTAGATCGAGAAATTTTGATTAAATTTAGTCAAATGACATACATGGATGTTATGTTGAAAAGGTTCAACTTAAAAGAATTCTATATATGGTAATATTATTGCAAGAAACTGGTAAAGTATCACGTTTTTCATTATGAATCGTATCCCATACGCTTCAGGTATAGGATCGGTTGCATATGTTGTAATATACGAACGTTCTAAATTTTCCAAATGCCTAGGGCATCAAGAGGGAAAAGGACTAGAACCAGATTTGACTAAAAATAATTAAACGACTGTCAAGGAAAATCTAAGGTTTGCCAAGGATTGGTCACTTGTGAAGCAGTTGAAAGTATCGTATCGAAAGGACCATAATGACATTATTATGATTAAATATGGAAACATTTCCATATTGGGAGTTGGATATCGAGAATCTATGTCTAGATTATAAACTTTTATGCAAAAAGGATGTTCAAAGGAATGTACTTTGAATGTGAGACTTCATATCTAGGAATTGCCTAGTAACAATCTCCAATAGAGCACTTTGTAATATCATTGGCAAAGTCTTGGTGGCTTTGATGTTGTGACATTACAAAAGGATCGTTGCATAAAATGTTAGAATCTAATGTATTCTAATAGTGGCAAGAATTTGGTATTCTTACATTTATGACAAGGATTAGGAGTTGTGAAATGAGTATCATTGGGAAAACTGTTGTTATAATTCAAGTAATAAGTTGATTATCCGAAACATTATACAGTGAATAATGAGTAATCAATATGGTGATTAAATAAAAGTGTTTTATTTATACTCAAAAGTTTGGGGCCATATATAGGATTAGTATTATTCTTGTGTTTCACTTTGCATGTTTTGACTTCCCGAATAATAAGATTATTCAAACCATCCAAAGTCGATAAATACTTTGGAAGTAGGTACTGAAGCTAGACTGTCATGAATCCGACTGTAGATTGTCTAAAGCGTTTAGACATAGCAAAAGTTTGCTGCAGTGTTCATGAGTGCTCCTGAAATGAGATTTGAGTATTGGATTAAACCCACGCTCACTTGAATCACTTCATGGATTTTATAACGAGTGATTAGTGAGACGATAATATCTTATATTCTTGAAACCGAGATATGTGAGTTGCAATTTACAAGTGGGTTGCACATTGATAATATGTAAACGCACCAGTAACTTGGTGTTTGTGACAACCCCAAATCTATTTCCGTTAAAAATCCCATCTTCACTAACGGAATGCGTCGCTATATGTTATTTTCTGTAATATTTGGAGTCGTCAATAAACGAATATCTAGTATTTACATGTCTTGATATTATCATAAGTAAATATAACTTGTATGTGTTAACCCCGTTTAACCAAATAGAGTTATATTACTTTTCAACCACTTCACCCGGGTAAAAAGCTTTAACCCCGTTAAACTTTAGCATCGGGTAGCCGTGTATCGGGTGCAATACCCGAGACATATATAAGCAAATGGACACCACTTTTAAGCTCTTTTACCACACATTCACTCTCTCTCACTACTTTCTCTCTCTAGACCCGAACCCGACTTCAAAACCGCGAATTCCGGCTTCCAAACGTAAGGACTTATTCCCTATCTTATTCTAAACATACTTCATTGTATTTAGAGGCTAAAAATCATAGAAATTAGAGGATCAAGTGGAGTTTACGGCCTAAGAAGCCCCTTAGGCCGTAAACACCTAAAAAATTGCCAAAAGCCCCGTTTTTCCTTCCTTTAAGCTCATATACAAATTAAGGGATTTACCTAGGGGAGTTTGGACATTAAAACATAGGAAATTGAGGCTTAAAAAGGAGTTTACGGCCCAAGCTTATGCTTAGGCCGTAAACACCCAAAAATCTTGGATTTAAGTCCCAAAAACTCATCTAGGGCATGGAGTAAATTTGCTATGACCTTTAGACATGTTTAAAGCCATTAAAACACACCATTTGGAGTCAAAAAGGGGAGTTTACAGCCAAGACTAGTCTTGGCCCGTAAACACCTAAGAAATATTCCAAAATACCCCTAAAACTCCACATAAGGCCTTCATAAATTTATCTAAGATGTAGGAGGGTGTTTTGGACCATTTAAACACATCATTTTGAAGCCAAAAGAAGAGTTTACGGCCAAGGCTATACTTGGGCCGTAAACTCCCCAAATTTTTGTGCCAAAATGTCCCAAAACTCCATCTAAGGCCTTCTAGTATTTATCTAAGGTGAAGGGAAGTGTGTTGTACCATTTAAACATACATTTTGAGGGACTTAATGGAGTTTACGGCCCAAGCACAAATTTGGACCATAAACTCCCCAAAATGTCACAATATGAGGGTTTTAACCCTCATAATTAGTCCAAGACACTTGCTAGTAAATTAGGGAAGTGATATAAGGCCTTAAACTTGCACTTTGGAGGGATACATGAGTTTACGGCCAAGCCTAGGGGGCTTACGGCCGTAAACTCCCAAGGAGTGGACTTTGGGCCGTAAACTCCAAGGGAGTGAACTCATGGACCCTCCCGTAAATCATTCTTGGCCTCGTACCACTCCCGGGAACCCCTTCTAGGCTCTAAAACCCCGAAACGATGCTAGAATGCCCAAATACTTTAATGAAAAGCATAAGATGATTAATTTCTTGTAAAATACATATTTCATATGACATTAGGGTTCTAAAAAGGTGCTCAAGTCGTTATTTGGTACCAAACGCTCAACCGACACTTTTACCCGATTTACCCGATTCACCCGATTTACGCGATTTCAGGTGAGTTCATACCCCTTTAATGAACCTTTCAAATGTTTTATATGTTTTAGGGGGGGATACAAGTTGATTATACATGTTTATGGAAAGCTATACAAAACGATTTTCCACGTTACGAGAATTAATCACATGTGATTCACTATCCGTAGTTCAAATCACATGTGATTTACCACTATGCCTTATAAAATGATTTTACATTTTCAAAACTATTTTGGATAAATGAACAGGTTTTTAAGTGTTTCCTTCAGAAAAGATTTTCATTAAATAAATTTTCTTATAAAATATATCCACTCTAATATATTTATATAAGTAAGACTTAAAGGGCTTAGGACCGATAGCACGCCTTATTTCCTGTTCTTGTTTGATTGTGGGCTTAGGGTAGTTGTTATCCGTCCGACTGTCATTGACTTCTTAGTTATATATCATGTATATTAGTATAGGATACGAGTGTTTCACTTCATTAGATGCCTAAATCACTAGTGATAGGAACCATACACACTAAGTTAACTATGATAGGCATAGTTAATGCTACTACTACTCGCTATAGCCACTACTCTATACACTATAATACACACTATTACGAGGTTGTACACTGACAAAAGAACCCACTATGAACTATACTAAAGACTACTACACTATAACATAAAGGAAAGCACTAAACAGGCGATAACACGCTAACCCACTACGAGATACTCTATTCGCTATCCACTACGCCCGGAGTTTTCCAACAGGAAGACGACACTACATGTATAGATCTATACGGGGTAGACGCTATTCATCCCGACTGTTAACTTCAGTCCGCGCCGTACAGGCCCAGGGATGCCGCTACTTCACTATACTGTTCATGACTGTGAAGGTCATGGGATCCTCTATTATCCTCACTATCAGTAATATACAAGGGATACATTATAACCACACTAAAATACTACACTAAATGCTAAGTTATATCCCGAAGTAAGTAAGTATCTATCACTAAAGGAAGCTTGCACCTCTATCACTGATTACAGGCTTAACTTATTCTATCACATTACTATTTGGAGATTTGCTAATATACTTTTACAATAAATTGTTCTCAAAATGAAGTTTGCATACTTTTTCATAGATTTCCACTTACAGTGTATTTTCTGGAAAATATAGGATTTTCTAGGTTTTCTACTGCTTATGAATGTAAATTGCACATCTTTCGTACTATTGGTTCTAATGCTTTTTATACAAAAACTCACACTAAACTCTTATGAACTCACCAGCTTTATGCTGATATTCGTTTTCAAAATAACTTGTATCCTCATGTCAAAGATAGACAGGTACAGGTGCAGCATTTTGGAGAAGGTGGAGCATACAAGATCCATCTCTTATTTTTGATTTAATTTTGGTGTTTGTTGAACAATACGAAACACACTTGTAATTAAATTCACTATGTAAATGCAATGGTTGTATGTTTCTTGTTTTTACTATTATGCAATTGTGATGATACTGTACATGACGTCCTCCACCCCGAAACGTATTCCGCCGTTATCGGTTTTGGGGTGTGACAGTGTTATAAAACATATTGTTGTGTGTGATTTGATGAGTAAGTACAAGTGAGCATTTGAGTCGAAGTTTATCCGTTCCTTTTACCTAAAGTGGGATAAAAGTGATATTTGTGGACCCCTCGATGATTTAGTGATGACACCCTAAGCGCTTGGCCAAGCCTGTACTAAGTTGATGTGTTCAATTGTAGTCTGTTGTCAATCGTCATAAATCAGAAATCGGGAAACAACACATAGAATGAGAGAATGATTATAATCCATGTCTCATGTCTATACGATATCTAGAATGGAGGAATATATGATCAATTATCTGAAGGACGCGTTACTGATAAGATCAAAGTTGATAGCGACTTTTGAAAGCTACGATTGCCAATCAGGTTATGAAGTTGTACTTGCAGAATAGTTATTAGACTTATCCAAGCGGGAGACTGTTGGATTAGGTGTCTAAGGCCATAACTATTTTGGTAAGTACTTGACCCGATTATGAGCATGGTCATTTTGGGTTGCCTTCACCATAGAAACTGATAGGATTAATTAAGGTGTAAGAGGATTAATTATGATTTATTAATATATTATATGAATAATATATTAAAGGAGAAATCATATTGTTTAATTAATATTGATCAAGAATTAATTTAGAATTAATTTTGTGGTCAAAATAGATTAATTAAACTTAGGGGACTGATACTGTAATTATAAGATAATTGCAATTGGGCTGATGGATCACCTTGGAATATATGTTGGACGAATTCTATGGGAAGCCCATACGGAATTCGTCCAAGGGATATTTTAGAAGGAGTCCTTGGGCTGCTTAAGGCTTAAGCAGTCATATTAGGGTTTCCACCTGAAAACCCTAGCAGCCACAAGTATAAATAGACCCCTAACATAAGGATTTCGGCCCCATGCTTCCTGGTGTTGCCCTAGCCTATTTCCTCCCCTCTCCTAAGTCATCTTGTTGCTAGTGGTGTTTGTGACTCCATTAGAAGTGCAACATTTGAGGCACTAAGCTTTCAAAGGTCAAGGATATTCAAGGAGAACTTGTTATTACTACATAACAAGAAAGGTAAGATCTAAACCCTAGTTTGTATGTCAATTTGATTGTTGTATGTTAGTTCTTATGATCATTGCTTTGGTATTCAATGTTGTTGTGTTCATAGTAGAAAAACCTAGATCAAAGCAATTAGGGTTGCATGAACACCATAAGAATGATGTTATGCTCATAACCCAACACCACCATCACCCCAAACATTGCCACCATGACGCCGCCCATCACCACAACAATCACTTTTAACTGCCTGTCATGATATTCCAACATGTACTGGAGACTGATGTGATCAACACGACACATAATGAAATCTTTACCCAATTGATCTTTGAGCCTCTGCATCTCGATTTGGTTGGCAACAATCTTGTCTCCACAGTCGCAAACAATGGTATGCAAGTCGTTGAGGTTGAGAAACTCCTATGAATTTATTAACTCAGATGAAGGAGGTGGTGGAGCCGACATTGTCGGTATTTAGGGTTTTGGTCGGAATCCTGTTTGCCCAATTAAGGTAAAAAAGTCTCGAGAATATGCTAGGTTAAGCCCCATGGGTTTGTGATGGTGCTTTATGCCCCCACCACCGACGATTCCTTGTCCTCTAAGGGTGGTTGGTAGGTATGTAGCAGTTAATGAAGGTATTAAACCGGATTAAGTGTCAGCTTAGGTGGAAGACGAGTCCACTCATCTATGACTCGATGCTGACTCACCCGCTTAGTTGGCACTCCACACAGTAGTATTACCTTCAAATATGGCTTAAAGTACCAAAGTGACCGGTCATTTACAAGTAAAAGCTATTTAAATGCAAAAAATAATCACGAAGGACCATTTAAACAAAAATACGAAAGATAGTTAGGTTCCAGTGAAAATTTCCCTATTTCAAAAAGTAAAGGTGCACTTGATTATGGAAAAAATTCCATTTTTTTCATAAAAATTTTCAAATGAATATAAAACTTTTAAAAACACATTTGCTGATTTAGTTTTTAAGAAATCAAAGAAAATAAAAATATTCTTTTTTGAAAGCTTTATATAAATTAGAAAAATATTTCTTCAAAGTTATCCCAAATTTCTAAATTTGTAAAATAAAAATAAAAACTCTGAGGTTTCAACAAACATATTTTCTAAATTTTTTATAGAAAACTAAAACTAAAAATATTTTTCGACAAACTAAAATAAAAAATCAACTTTATCTTCTGAAAATATATAAAAAAAAAAAGTTTTCAACAAACCCTAAATGTTTTCGTTAAAAATATATAATAAAATATCAAAGCGATGCCAACCCGAAATTCATAAGAAAGCCTAAACCTCTGAATTCTTTACACAATTTTCTGCTTCTACAGTCTTTCAGCAGCGACGCCCAACATCTCGCCGTTTATCTGCTAGTAACTTCTCTCCCACTCTCAGATTCATCTCCTCTACTCAATTTAAAGGCATAATTTTCTTCCTTTTACTTCAGGTTTAACGACAATTCCTGATTGTTTCGTAAAACGCGTTTATCGCAGTTCAACAAATGGGTAAGGTTTTCTCTATTTCAATCAGTTTATAGTTTTGTTTTCAATCCGTTTTAATCATCGTTACATCGTTCATATCTGTTTACTTGTAGTTCACTAATCGGATTTTCTTTTTGTATTTTGTCTCTTAATCCCTAAAATATTTGTAAAATTTAAGCGGAATACTGAACTTTTTTTCTTTCTTTCAATCGCAGATAATATCGAGGAGGACATTCGCGCTTTGCAACTGGACTCATCTGGTAGGTTTCCTTGATCTGATTTCATAAGCATAAAGAGTTTTTGTAGATTCGTACTTTCTGATTTTAGGAATTGTATACTGATCTGTAGAAGTTCTTCTAGACTTAGGATTTAGGAAGTCTCTTCTTCTAGTTATGTTTTCAGATTTTGTTCCCTTGTGGATTCGTTCTGAAAAATAGTTTCGTAGTAGTACTCTCAATGATTGAAGTATAAAGGAGATTCGGAGATACTTAAGTTTCTGTGATGTTATTATATTCTTTTGTTTAAATGCTAGGTGAAGATAGCAACATGGTGACTAATGAGAATGGTGGGGAGCATCAAGAATCCATAGCTCTGGATAAATTGGAAGAAGGTATGGAGAATCTGTTCCTTCAATTTGGCCTTTCTATCCTCTTCTCTTTTCTCTCCCCATTAATTTCAGTTGAGTCTTTCTGCCATGAATCTAAATAGCTTTTACCTTTTTGTCTGTGCAGATTTGAGGAATGAGTCACAAACCGACTCCCACATGGAGGAGGATGCTAACCCCCACACAGGGCATTCTGATCCACAAGCTGCCATTGCAGGTCTGTTATATGATAGATACTCTTTGTTTATGTCCACATTCCATTTAAGATGTTTGTTCTAAAGCAGAGATATGTACTTTTCTGAATTGTTTCAAGATTATCATTATCTAATTTCTCAAAAAGCATAAATCTCATTTGATTCCAGTGAAAGAGCAAGCAACTTCTGCTCCAGAACCTGTTGATGATGAGAAGAATAAGAAGAGACACTTAAATGTGGTATTCATCGGTCATGTTGGTGAGTTAATTTCTTAAGTTGTTAATTTCGTAGTGCATATGAACTAGTTTTGATTTTGACATATTGGCTTTTGATCTAGTTATTTGTGCACTCAAACTTTTTTGGGTTTTGCATAGCATACTTTTGATCTAGTTATGATTCTAAATCTTTAGTTCTCACATTTTCAACTTGTTCTTCATAGTTCTGCTTTGATTTATATATGCAGTTTTGAACTCTTAATCTAATGCATATTAAAGTATTAAACACATGTTTCCATCCATCTTCATAGCCGATTATAACATAGTTTTTGATTATGTAGCCCTCCTTTCTCAACTTCATACTTTACTTATGTTTTTTTATTGATTACGTGAATCTTTACCATCAAACTATTCTCTTATGTTGTCTTCAATGACAAGTGTCCTCTTTTAGGTCGTTTTTTTTTATCACAAGCAGTACTTCATGAAACTGTTTTCCTCTCTCATCCGTTTTCTTTGTTATATTTATTTGTTTATTTAGGCACCATCTTAACTACCTAGGACAAAATATCATTTAAGTTCTTTCTCACATTCAGTAGTCTTATAGCACAACAAATCAATTTTTTTAGCCACCTTAATATCGAGCTCTTGTAACTCATCATCTGACACAAATTTGTTTTATCATATGTGCTAAAGATGCTGGAAAATCTACCATTGGAGGCCAGATACTTTACCTCAGTGGCCAAGTTGATGAGCGTACAATTCAAAAATATGAGAAAGAAGCCAAGGATAAGAGTAGAGAGAGCTGGTAAGTTGTTCTAGTCTTTTAATAATTGGCTGCATTAATGTTTTTAACAATGTTCATTCGTCTTTTCACAATGCTGTTGTGTGGGTGGATATCTGCTTCTAATAGGACGTGTTAAAATTTTCAAAGTAACAGATCTTTGAAAAGCTTAAACAATACAAAGTGTTTATTATTCTAATTTGTCTCGTTTAGGATGTAATTAACAGTTGAATCTACAGATTTACACACAAATAATCATCAACAAGCAATGTTTAATGAAATATAAGAAAGACTTTAGAGTACTTGAGATTGTTGAAGAGAAATTCTTAATGAACAAACTCGAATCTATCATTAAGAGGCTTTCTTTTTATTTTATCTAAGCTGATATAATGTAATCCTTTTAATTTTCCAATATAGTCAGCTATTTATATTTTCTACACATTTTAACTTCAACCCTTTAGTTTCAATCCTATTGCTTCTTTAACCTTTATCTTTTTAACATGGCTGCTTTAAATCCCAATGTTTCTCTTCTTTTAAATTAAAAAAAATTATAATCAACCTAGAGATGCAACTTCATGAATGTTGGAAGAATATTTGAGTGAGTTGTGATGGATAAATAGTTCTAAAAGTTATATAACTCCTAATATTGAAAAGTGCTAATTAATGAGGAGAAAATAGCAAAAGTATACTGAAATGCTTAGTGTGTTTTTACAAGAGTCATGTTAAATGATTGATTCAATATCTTTTCAAAACCCTACAAGTCAAGGGTCATATTTCTATGCCCCCTTTTGGACCTAGAAGAAAATTCCAAAACTACCCTTTACATATCAATTTAGGCCTAACAGAATCCTTGATTGTAGAATCTTTTGTTGCTTTTTTAGATGGTTAGGTATGATGTTAAGAATCTACTCACATAAAACAAGTTTGACAGTTTTTCCCAGGGTTTATGAAATTATTAAATTATTGTGGCTTTCACTTTTCATTGAGGTGCTTTGTTTTATTTTTCTCATGATGTTTATTTTTTTTCACTTTTAATTCACACTAGGTACATGGCATACATTATGGATACCAATGAAGAGGAGAGAGCAAAGGTATTATTAATCTACCTCTTTCATTCCAAATGGGAAGATTTATAAATTGCTTTCAATTATTAAATTAATAAAATTTGAGCTCCAAAATTTAACCTTGTTTCATATGAATTTCTATAATGTTAAATTTTCATTTCAGGGGAAAACAGTTGAAGTTGGACGTGCACATTTTGAGACAGAAACTACACGTTTCACCATATTGGATGCACCTGTAAGCAACTCTTTTTTCCATTATATTTTTGAAGTAGCAAAATAGAAAAAGAGAATATATTATTTGTTTATACTTTATAGTCATCATGAGAAAAAAAGTGCAATTACTTAGATATCTCTTTCAGTATTTCCTAAAAGGGCTTTTAATAAAAGATGCCACTTGAGTAGTATATTTCTTGTCAAATGTAAGAAATAGTATGCATTCATTGAATTTTTTATTATAGAATCCTACTTTCATTTATTCCCATGAGAAATCTATCAACTGTAGCAATTTCATCTAAATATAAACCAAGTTTCACTACTATAGACTTTAGTGATATATTTTTTTTTCAAAATACAGTGTTCTAAGAGTATCTTTTTTCTAAAACTTTTTACTGAATATGACTTTTTTTATGTGGTCACTCCAACCACTTAATATTCTCTAAACTTTTAATCTTCTTTTAGGCTTTGTCCATTTTGGTCCTTGCATTTCATAACAATTAAATTTACACCCTAATCATATGTAGATATTAGTTTATCTTTTATTTTTTACTATTTAATATATTTGAATACATATGCAAAATAGATTTAAATATGTTTTATCGAAAATCATACCATAAAAAAGTAATTGTCAGAATTTTCAAATGGTAAAAATTAAAAATACCAAAGATTAACAAACATTACCATAAAGTACTATTTAAGCATTTTTTATTTATTAAAATGTTATTAGTCTTCAAAAATATGACACATACTTAAAAAATGTAAAATCATATGAGGGTAGTTTACATAATATATGATGATTGATGATAAGTATAATTTAGTTAATTTCTAAAAAAAAGCTTTTTAAAAGGTGAACATTGGAGAGAGTATATATCAACAGTTTTTTATGAATAAAGATTAGTAGAATTATAATGTGGCAAAAGTAAAAAGCTTTTTAGAGGCTAACCATTGGAGATTCTCTAATAAGAAAAATTTGGAAATTCAGTGCAATAAATAGGTCGATTTTTCAAAGTACAATGCTGTAACATAGAAATAAATTAAATTAAGTTGTTTTTTTTGCATTTAGCCCTTCAATTTAACTAATTATATGAAATTGTTTTATCTTTTAGGGGCATAAAAGTTATGTACCTAACATGATTATGGGTGCTTCTCAAGCTGATATAGGAGTACTGGTAAACCTTTTTTGCTTAAAAAAATCTTGTTATTGTTTTTTACTTTTACCTTTATTATGATAACTTAACTTAATTATATAATAACTTAAATTGTTATCACATTCACATTATTTATTTATTAGGTCATATCTGCTCGAAAGGGAGAATTTGAAACTGGATATGAGAGAGGTGGACAAACTCGTGAACATGTTCAACTTGCAAAGACTTTGGGTGTCACTAAGCTCTTGGTTGTTGTCAATAAGATGGATGATCCAACTGTTAACTGGTCAAAAGAGAGGTGTTTTATTTAGTCAACCACTATTTTTTTTTTCTTTATCCTTTGTATATATACCAGGAATCTAATTCTTGTATTTACTAAAATACCCTGCTTGTTTTTCTAGGTATGATGAAATTGAATCGAAAATGGTTCCTTTCTTGAAATCTTCAGGATACAATGTTAAAAAAGGTAAAAATGTTTTTAACTTTTTTACATATTTTTGTTAGTTATTAAGAATCATTTAGGTTGATTGAGATAAGATGAAAGGTGTTTAGGTTGTGTTAAATAGAAGCTAATATATAGCAACATAGTTTATTTTATTTGTTTATTGTGTAGCATATGGCTTTAATTACAACATTATTCTTTGACAAAATCTACCTAATTTTAATAGTTTCCATCAAAATACAAAGCAGTTTTCACTGCTATAATTAGGTAGATTTTTCAAAGTACAATGCCTTAAGGTTTTGCAGATTTTTGATACTGTTCTTTTCTGGTAAGGTTTTATAAATAATGGTAGTAATATATATATTTTTAAAAAAAAATGGTTGCAGATATTCAGTTTCTTCCAATATCTGGTCTTTTTGGAACTAATATGCAAACAAGAATGGACAAAAAAATATGCCCTTGGTTCAATGGTCAATGTCTCTTTGAAGCTCTTGATGTTATTGAAGTTCCTCTTCGTGATCCAACTGCTCCATTTAGGTATTTTATATAGTAATATCTTTTCTACTTTTTTTTCCTTTTTTCTTTTATATATATATATATATATATATATATATATATATATATATCCCTTCTATAATGGTCTTATTAGTAAACCTTATTGTTACTGCATTACTCTGATGTTGGACTTGGTTGCTTCTTTGTTCTGTTAGTTTTTAAAAAAAATGTACATAGGGACCATTTCGGTAAAATTTTATAATTTTTTTTACACATGGACCATATCTGAAGTTGTTTCTCAAAACAGAGACCATTTGTTTCACTTTCAAAAAGTTACAAACAGGGTCCATTTCTGTCGGTTTTTAAAAAAATATAGAGGGACCAGTTTTTAATTTTGTATTAGATGAGGATAGTTTTTCAAAACAGGAACCATTGTTATTTTTAACAAGTTACAAACAGGGTCTGATTCTGTCGGTTTTAAAAAAAATATACAGAGGGACCAGTTTTTAATTTTGTATTAGATGAGGATAGTTTCTCAAAACAGGAACCATTTGTGTTATTTTTAAAAAGTTACAAACAGGGTCTGATTCCGTCAGTTTTTTAAAAAATAGAGGGACCAGTTTGTAATTTTGTATTAGATGAGGATAGTTTCTCAAAACAGGGACCATTTGTGTCATTTTCAAAAAGTTACAAACAGGGTCTGATTCTGTCGGTTTTAAAAAAAATATACAGAGGGACCAGTTTGTAATTTTGTATTAGATGAGGATACTTTCTGTAACACACGAACCAATTCTGAAGCTATTTTTTTCAAAACAGGGACCATTTCTGTCATTTTCTAAAAGTCACTGTTCATTGTCATGACAGACTAACATGAGCTTATGAACAGTAACTACATTTCATCAAATGTTATATATAGAACAGAGTGAATTTAATATATTTATTTATTTATTTTGTAACTTGAAAATTTTTAATTTTAAATATTTCAGAATGCCTATTATTGACAAGTTTAAGGACATGGGAACTGTTGTTATGGGAAAAGTTGAATCTGGTAGCATACGTGAAGGCAATAATCTTCTCATAATGCCAAACAAGGTATTCTCCATTTATTTGTGTATTAATTATATTATAGCAATAGCATAGTAGTAGTAATTGGGTAGATATTTTCAATTTCATTTTCCAAACATTAATAATAGATCTAAAAGGGCATATTTGTAAATTCGGTATGCAGGTTCAAGTGAAAGTTCTTGCTCTATTTATGGATGAGGATAGAGTAAGGAGTGCGGGCCCCGGTGAGAATCTACGTGTCAGAGTATCTGGGATTGAAGAAGAAGACATACTTTCAGGCTTTGTTCTTTGCAGTATTGGTATTATATTATATTATATTTTCTTTTTCCTTTCTTTCTAATATTAATAATAAATAAACATATACTTTTACTTTAATAAAACGAAACAAACTGTTGATGTTTTTCTTTTTTTTTTGTTTGCAGAAAAACCAATACCAGTGGTTCATGAGTTCATAGCTCAGTTGCAAATTCTTGAGTTGTTGGAAAATGTATTCACCTTAAATAAATCTTTCATCTTGGATTTCATTATTGTTTATGGATTTTTTTTCTTTTTAATTTTATAGGCTATTTTCACTGCTGGATACAAAGCTATCTTGCATATTCACTCTGTTGTTGAGGAATGTGAGATCATTGAGTTGATGCATCAACTTGATCCTAAAACCAGAAAACCAATGAAAAAGAAGGTGCTTTTTGTCAAGAATGGTGCTGCTGTCATATGCCGTATTCAGGTTACTTTTCTTATTTGTCAAAAAGACCCTTTTGCCCTTTGCCCCCTTTAACATATCCATTCTATACACTGTTAATTTTTTTTCCTTACCTCTTCCTTTATCCCCTTGTTTTTTGTGTAATTTTATCGGGACAAATCTTTTTAAAAAAATCCATGATTAGTAAAATTACATTTTTTTTTGTAGAAGTAACTATAAGATATATATATATATATATATATATATATATATATATATATATATATATATATATATAATTTGGGTTTTAATAAGTTTTTGTTATGTTACAATTTTTTTTTACAAATAAAAAGTTCATTAATTATAATTAAATTATGTATAAAGTACAGTTAAAACATTCAAATACTGTCATTTGTTGCTTTATAAATTTAAATTTGTTGAATGACATTAAAATTTTTATTGTTGTTTATTTTATATTTTCCCCAGGTGACTAATATGATATGCATCGAGAAATTCACAGACTTTCAACAACTTGGTCGATTTACACTCCGCTCTGAAGGTGAAAAATTCTTTTTTAATATTTTTAAACTCTAAAAGGAAAAATACAAAAAAGTATTCTTGTAGACCATTTAGAAAACCATTTTTCCCATCATTTTATGATTACTAAATAATATTTCAGTGACTAAATGTGTTTTTCTTTATTTTTCCTCAATATCAAAATCAAGTAATTCAGAAAAATGTTTTTTTTTAAACAGTAAAAAAAAGTATAATGGTTTTACTTATTAACTACATCGTTTTAATGGTTTAAAAAAAATATTATTTTACACAAATCTTACCTAAATGACGTCATCAATTAAACAATTAAACAATATCTTATACAGGAAAAACAGTTGCAATTGGAAAAGTTACGGATCTTCGTGCATAAACAATTTTGAAACAGAAGGTAATTCCGTATCCAATGTTGAGTTTGATATATATATATATATATATATATATATATATATATATATATATATATATATATATATATATATATAAATTTCATTGTTAAATATTATTTGGTTAATTTTGAAAAGTTACAATTCAATCTTATTCTTATACAGGCTAAATGTGAGCAGAGTCTACAATACTAGGTGAGTGACAATATATCGACTTTTTTGTTCTAAAAAATTGCCAAAATTGGTTGTGTTTGATAGATGGTGTCTTGTTTTTTCATGTCACTATGATATTGGCTAGATGTTATGTTGTGCGATGGACATAGAAATGGCTATTATGACTTTAACATTTGGATTATTAGGTTTAACCATGGGATTTAATGTTCATGGTTATTGGGTTTGCTAAGTCTAAGTCTACTGGAAGAAATTGAACCTTTTAAATTTGTGTGTTTTTGGGCATGTTTTGTAAGCAAACAAATGGAGTTTACGTGTCTTTGTGTAATGTTTTATGAGCCAAGAAGAAATGGAATTTAGGTATTATATTTTATATATACTCATACTCCTTCATCTTACGATTTAAACCATAAAAACTTGCTTAAGTGGAGATAACATACACTAAAGACTTAACGAGATCATGGCTTTATAGTTGAGAACTACAAAATACCCAACAGTTGGATCATGTAACAAGCCACTGTTGTGTACAAAGAGACTTTAGCATATACGATTATGCAATAAGCCACTACACCTGTTCCTATAACATGTAACACTAGAAAACACCCACTTATGACAACATACTAATAGTTCATGTATTTTTTAGTAAAGGACAACTATTGAAAAAAAATTATTAACAAAAAAAATACAATAAAATTACGATAGTAGGTTGGGGACATCCCACCAATAGAAAGGAATAGACCACCCGGGCAAGCCACATGTCCCATAAAAAGACATAAAGACTACATAGAACAACAAAAAAAGGAGGCCAAAAGAACTTTGATACATAAACTTTTTGATGCACATGCTTTGTGGTGATCTTCCCTCCAAACATCCCTAACTTTATTGACATTTGGTGAGTACTTCAACTTCAAGGTTAGGATTCCAGACCGAACATCATCAATATTTGTCTTGACCATTGCACCGTAATGTCATCTCTTGCTCTTGGAGATCATGTTGTTTCTTGCGGTAGGTGGTAGAAGGTACCTACAAGCACTAATCTACGAATAATAGATCAAATGTGATAGGTTTTCGAGATTCTAACACACGATTATGTGCAACGAAAACATACAATAATTCTTATATGTTCATGCAACCTATAGAGATTTATGTTTTATTTTATTATTGCAACCACTAAGACCGGACGGTATGGTATGTGGGGAGGGGTGCGGGAAGATTCTCGCATGCGGGAACACCGCACCGTCGGTGCGGGAAACGAAGCTTGGGAAGGAGGGGGGGGGGGGGGGGCGGGGGTGGGGATGTCGCATTCTCACTCCTCATTTGATTTGTCTGTTATTTTATTTTTTATTTTTTTGATTCAAACGGTTATATATATATATATATATATATATATATATATATATATATATATATATATATATATATATATATATATATATATATATAACCCATACCTTATAATTCTCTCTAAAAAATATTAATCAAAATGTCATCATATTCATCATTCGATTTGACGGTTTTAGAAGAGGCTAAGTTTATCGGTTCCGTCATGGCGAAAACGGTTGTATACTTTCAAAACCGGCTAGACGAAACATCACGTGCACGATCTAAACCAAGAAAGCCGCGGTTGCGTAGAAATCGTAAAGCCGGTCACGATCGTCTTATAGAAGATTACTTTTCAGATGACGCCATCTACACCGTAAAGTTTCGACGTCGGTTCCGGATCAGGAAGGAACTATTCTTACGTATTGTTGGCGATTTGGAAGGCCGCTTTCCATATTTCCAATGGAAAATCGATGCGAGGCGGATAAAAGGTTTCTCTCCCATTCAAAAATGCACGACTGCAATTCGTCAGTTAACATACGACATGGACGCAGCATATGAGACGAGTATTTTAGGATGTTAGAGCGTATCGTGCTGGAGTGCGTGTACAAGTTCTGCAAAGCGATCTGTTTGGTTTATGGGGAACGATATTTGCGCAAACCAACTATGAACGATATCCACCAATTGTACACGGTACATGAAGGCAAGCATGGATTCCCTATAATGATTGGTAGTATCAATTGCATGCATTGGGGTTGGTCATTATGCCCCAACGCATGGCGTGGTAAGTACATGAGAGACTACCACAAAGAGCCGACGATTGTTCTAGAGGATATCACACCACATGATCTTTGGATATGGCATGCATTCTTTGGTTCAGCTGGTGCAAACAATGACATCAATGTGCTAGACCAGTCGCCGGTATTCAATGATATCTACATTCAAAAGTCGCACGATGTACCTTTTCAAGCAAATGGGGTAGCATATAAGCGTGAATACTATCTTACTGACAGTATATATCCTCCCTTGTCTGTTTTTGTGAAATCGTTTACATGTCCTAACGACCCGAAAAGGAATAAGTTTAAAGAGGCGCAAGAGTCAGCTAGGAAGGATGTGGAGCGAACATTTGGTGTACTTAAGAGACGTTGGCAAGTACTATTAGTCGGGACATGGTCATATGAAGTGAAAAGGTTACAACACGTAATGTATGCATGTATCATATTGCATAATATGATTCTTGAAGACGAAGGAAGAGCAATATGTCGGTACAACGAAAATTAAGTTTTGCCAAATGTCGAAGGAGTAGCCGTTGGTACACAAGAGTATAGGGCGAATAGAAGAGAAGTACACAATCGCAACATTCATCACACACTTCATGCTGATTTGGTGGAACACGTTTATAGGACTCATATTCAGCCGCCGATAGAGTTTTCTCACGATGACTTGTTTGACGAATCAGACGAGGATTCTGATATGTTCGTCGAGAGCGAAGATTCTCATGACGAGAGTGACGCTCGAGAGAATGATGAAGACGATGAGGTCGATGACGAGGACGATGATTCCGAGTGACATATATTGGTTTTTTTAAAATTAGGATATTAGTTATATTTTCTATGTTGTGGGATGTTTGCCTTTTTGTTTGTGTTTTTTTTTTATTTTTTTATGACAAAACTGCAAAAATGGTCCCTGTGGTTTCTCATTTTATGTGGTTACGGTCCAAACGTTTGAAAAATTGCAGATTTGGTCCTTTTCAACAAGTTTTGTTGTGGTTTTTGTCACACCCCCGAACCAGACGGCGGAAACGTCCGGGGGCTTGTGCGTGACTTCATCTTGAAATATCATTACAGTGAATATCATTGAAACATAACATCATCTTCACCACACATGTAATATAACAACATTCATTGTTTACATTGAGTATTGTATTTGAATATTACATGCCAAAATAGTAAGAGTATGATGAAACAAAATATAACACAATATCCATTAGTTTGTTTTGTTCATCCTGCTTCAACGGTTTCCTGAGAATACAAGTTATTTTGAAAAACGGTCAACATAAAAATGTTGGTGAGTTCATAAACATGTTTGTGAAAATGATTTGTATAACTTTGAAAACCACAAGAAAATCCGATATTTTCTGAAAACTGTTTAGTGTGTTTGTGTTAGATCTTGTATTAATGCATGTATGTTATTGTTATTTGACTAAAAAGGTAAATAGAATGTAGAGAGAATGTAAGCGCATGTAACGAGAATGTTCCCAGACAACCCGATGTTGCCTAAATAAAAAAGGTCTTCCGTAAACTTCATAACGTCAATTCCTCTAAGCGAGCCGTCATAACCATACTAAATAATGACAATTTCGCTTGTCTTGGCGTCGTTGGACGCCGATTTTGACTTTGACTATAAGGTTTTCGTCACCCTAAACTGAGTTAGTCTAACTGTAGCGAACAGCTGAGGTGTGGGGTGTCATCCCCGTATAGATCTATACACAAATCCCCGTTCTCCCTCCAAGAGACTCTGGTTATAACTACAGGCTACGATTGTACACTTAATAGGTGCCAACCGACAAAAACTCGTTAGATCCTTAATCGAATTTACGCGAAGAAAAAAGTATAAACTCATTCCAGGACCAATGATCCATGTAAGTGAACCACTAAGGCATCGCTAAACATGTAAATCATTTCAAGACCTAAAGGGAATGAGATTATATAACATGGGCCCGAAATATATATGAAAGGACAACTAAGGCCCATTTCACATGTAAAGTATTTACAGGCCCAAATGGCACAAAAATAGCATCCAAGGTCCGTCGCACATGTTAATGGATCGATGAGGCCCAATAAACATATACAGGACCTCTCACACATAAAAATGGGCCACTAAGGCCCAATAACCTAGAAAATGATCAAATTAAATCCCTTTGTTGGTTTATCATTGGTTTTAGTTCAAGTATTCACTAAAATAGCATAAAAAGAAGAACGCATATAAAACCCATTCTCAGGCCCAATAAACATGTAAGTGAACCACTAAGGCCCGCTATACGTGTCTATTATTTCCAGGCTCAAAAGGAATGTGAATGTCTATCCTAGGCCCAATATACATGTAAAAGGACACTAAGGCCCACTAAACATGTATATTATTTCAAATATGATAGGCAGTTTTGTAAAATTCGCCAAAAATTGTAGAAAAAACGTATGAAAACGTGAGAGTAGTCATTTTAAAGGTATAAATCTGAACTTTATCCATGTAAAACAGTTTTGAAAAATACTTCCATTTGGATGGTCAAAACAGTCCGAGATTGGACCAAAAGTTTTCTGTCAAGGGCTGTTTTGTGAGTTTAGTTTATAGATCTTTGAACACAACACTTATTTTTGCTATATCAAGTATACAAATCCCAGATCTACATGTTTACATGTAATACTTGTGATAAAACATACTTTTCTCAAGATTCATATGAAGATCCTAGTGATAAACTTCAAGTTACTTAACATATTTTTAGATTAGTGAAGAAATCAACACATAATCACCAAATAATTCATGGAAAACACACATAGTCATGCATATACACATAGATCTACACAAATCAACTTGTATTCTCCCCCAAAAAACAAGTAAAAACCAAAAACAAGGGGGTATGAACTCACCTTGCTTTGTTGTTCTTGGTTTGAAGAAAAAATGGAAGAAGATGATGTGATTCTTGTCCCTAGCAAGCTTCTTGAGAGGTTTTTGAGCTTAGATGGGTTCTAAGATGCAAGATCACGAAATTGCATGACTTAAGAGAAGATTTTTGAAGTAATCAAGAGATTAGACCATGGATCTAAGCATAGACTTACCAAGGATGACGATTTTGGTGAAGAATCCTCTTGAAAACACCCTAGATCTTCGAAATTTTGGATGGAAGGAAAGGATGTTCTTGAGAGAATATTGGTTAAGTTTGAGAAGAGAGATAGATTAGAGTGAGAGAGAGATGGCCGAGAGTTAGAGAAGAGAGGGGAGAGAGGTGACTTGCATGGAAGTATGGGGGATCTAACATGGATACATGGTGGACAATGTGGAGGTGGCACCTCCAAAGTCAACCATCTCCTTTCCATTTCATTTTTCATTCATTTTTTTTATTTGATGTTGGGCCGAGATTAATGGGCCAAGAGGAGTAGGGATGGAATAGTGTGAGCCCATTAATATCTAACTATGATTTTTGGAACCTAAACATAAAATTTTCGGCCCATTGGGCTCATTAGATAACTCACGACCCAAAATGGTAAAAGGAATGGGTCTTATGGCCCAACAAGGCCTATTAGAGATAGAAATGAATTAGTTTAGGCCCTCATGGCCCAAAACAATCTAGTTCCATGATTGTGGGTCCAAGTAGAGCCCCAAATAGTCGATTTGAAAGTTCATTGGTCCATTAGGCCCAATAAGAGAATCCTTGTCCATAAAGAACTTGAGTCGGGATTCCTAGGGTTTCCAACCCTTATTTGAGCATATGAGATATATTTGAATGAGAATAGAGTATAGTATTCACTTAGAGTATAGGCTTTTACAATGGATGATGTTTATATGAGAATAGAATTTCCTAGTTAAAAATGCTAGTTGTGACAGTTTTGGTCCCTCATCCGTTAAGTTCCTTAAAATGACAATTTTACCCCCAGGGACCATTTTCACAGTTTTGTCTTTTACTATACTGTCACACCCCAAAACCATGAACGGCAGAAACGTTCCGGGGCGGAGGACGTCATGTACAGTATCACAACAATGAAAAGTAGTAAACAAGCAACAACATCATCCATTGCATTAATAATATAATTTTAATACAAGTGTGTTCTGTCAAATTATGATAACCACTAAAGTATAATTTAAAATGAAAGATGAGCCTTGAACGAGCTCCATCTTCTCTAAACCTTGCATCGGTACCTGTCTATCGTTGACCTGAGGATACACGTTATTTTGAAAGAGAGTATCAACTTTAAAGCTTGTGAGATCATAAGTATTAATGTGTCTTAATTTGTAAAACTTGTAATGAAAGACATGAAAAATGTTTGTAGAACAACTACAAATGTTTGAAAAACCCTAGAAATCCATATGATTCCTACTATTATAAAAAGGAGTCTTCTACCAAGACCCAACTGCTCTGAATGTAGCCTACTACCAAGACCTAACTGCTCTAAATGTAACCTTCTACCAAGACCCGACTGTGCTATTATTATTATTATTATTATTATTATTATTATTATTATTATTATAAGAAATTGTATCCTTTGGTACAAGGATACTCAAATATAATTCACCTCATCGATTATGTGAATGAGTCACAAGATAAAGGTAATAATATAAATAACCTAAGCATTACCCTTTGGTACTAGGGTAACTAAAAGTGTTAACTGAAGACATCTGTAGATGTACATTTACCTCTGTTGCTGGTGAGTGATTGCTATGGAAGATAGATATAGGATGCTTGAGTTCACAAATGAAGTCCCGAAGCACCAAAGGATCCTATATAGCATATAATAACATATATATATATATATATATATATATATATATATATATATATATATATTCATACAATTAGTGTCTATAACAACTAATATGCATAATAAACGACCTTAGAAAGTAGGGATCACTTGCAATAAGGTGTTGGAATCGAAACTAGATGGCTGGAAACTGATCACGACCAAACAATGGGTAGTTCACGACCCTTGATGAAGGGTTCACGGCCAGAACCCTTGAAGATCTTGAAGATGGTAATGAAACATGAAGAATTAAAGCTAGATTAAAGGGGCTTTTAAGCATGAATAAGAAAAGGGATGAGATACTTACGTTTTTGGGGAGAAAAGAAGCCTTTGTGGGAATGATACTTGAGAGGATTCTTGTAGATCACGGCCAAGAGGATGAGAAATGAGGGATAAATGAAGGAAATGTATATATATGGAGAGGGGTTCACGACCGTGAACCTATTTTGCGGTCGTGAACACCCTTTGATGAAGTTTCTGGTTCGATTGCATTCCTTTAATCCCAAGCTAACACTTCTCAACATCCAATCCTTAAGTGTACTAGGCTTAGAGACTCTCAAACTGACCCTAAACACAGTAAAAAGATAGCAGAAACAAGTCTGACTTTTGATTGATTGGATTGACTTACAAGGTAGAAATTTTGGGTTGTCACAGATTTGATCCCCAAATCCTTATTTATAGGCTTCAATTGCTTAATCCTAAAGCAACTTCAAAACCCTGATAGGACTTATCTGAAAATCATCCAACCATATCCATAGGAGTTCTGAAATGTTTAAATTAATTAAACCTTTTAATTATTTTACATTTACCCCCTTTAAATAGTTGATTCTCAATTAATTCCAAAATAGTTTTCTAATTAATTTATCTTAGCATGACAAATTAAGAAACTAATTTCTTATAAATTCCTTTTTGTCTTTTAATTGTTCAAATGGGTCTTAAGGGTAACCTACAAAACACCCTGCTATTATTAAAATTATTATCAATAGTTATGATATTGGACACTTTTTCCAACAGTCTCCCATCTGGACAAGTTATCAACTATACAACATCTAATACTTCTCAAATAAAATCAACATAGATTATGCCATCCAATACAATTGCTAAACTCTTGAGCAAATTAAAATTCAACCCTTAGATAAGTGATCAACTATTCCTTTGTTCTACAAGATATCTGTATCCTGAGACATGGATAAGGGTCAATCTTAGTGTTCTTGATTATGTTTCCCGATAAAGATTTGTGACGACTACATCATACTACTAAATTGAATACATCAATTTTCGTCAGGGCTCGACTAAGCACTTTATATGTCAACACCAAATCATTGAGGAGACCATAGATATCACCTTTTCTATTAAGGAAAAAGTAAAAAAATAAACTTTGACTACATAATTTTTGTCTACCCACCATGTCATACATGGACATACCCTTTATTACTACCAATAATGAATAACATTAGAGCATACCAATGCACAACATATTTGTAAAGCAAAAATCTAATGTATCTCTGTTTGAAGAATAAGAGATGTTATCGTCTTAGAATTGCTCGTGACTTTATCCATGAGTAGTCTCTAAGTGCAAGTTGTCCAAATACTTAATCTCCATTAAGTACTCATGAGTGTTAGTCACAATGTCTATGCTATGTCCAATCACTATAAACAATCTACTAAGATTCCATGACAGTCTTATATCATTACTTACTTCGAAGAGTATGACCGACTATGTAGGATAGAATAAATTAATGATCGGGAAGTGGGTTCTAAACATGCAAAATGAAACACAATAATAAATTAACAGAAAATGGTAGGAAACCAACTTATTATTAAATTGCCACAAAATAATCACCAATTTAGTTACAAATTATACTGTATAAGTTTGAAAATATCAAACTAACAACTAAACAATTATGCCATATCATATGAAAATCTAATACCTATGGACCTAGTATGACTATCATGCTTGGTCCTCGATAATGGCTTCGTGAAGGGATCAACTAGATTCTCCCCCGATGATACTTTGTTCACTATAATGTTTCCTTCTTCAAATTGCTTCCGAACATAGTGGTACTTCCAGAGTATATGTCCCGACTTCCCATGATCCTTAGTTTATTTAGTCAAAGCGACTGCACCCTTGTTATCATAGAAGATTTCAAGGGATTCATTGATGATAGGAACAACACCAAGATCACCAATGAAATTCTTTAACCATGCAGCCTCTTTTGCAGCTTCACTAGCTGCTATATACGCAGACTCACATGTAGAGTCGTCATTGTCTTCTGCTTGGAACTAGTCCAAGTTACCACTCCTCCATTAATCATGAACACTCATCCTGATTGTGAACAAGAATCATCCCTGTCAGTTTGGAAACTTGCATTACTGTAACCTATTACTCTTAAACCTTCCCTGCGTCCATATACTAAGAAAATATCTCTTGTTCTTCTTAGATACTTAAGAATGTTCTTTACTATTGTCCAATGACTATCACGAGGGTTGTCCTGGTAACGAGACTCACCATGCTCAAAGCATATGGGACATCATGTCGAGTACATTTCATGGAATACATGATTGATCCTATAACAGAAGCATATGAGACTCGACTCATTCTATCATGTTCTTCATTCGTATTGTGACAATGATCTTTACTCAATCTTATGCCATATTGCATGGGTATAAACCCTTTCTTGGATTCTTGCATCTTGAACCCCTTCAAGATCTTATCCAAGTATGTACTTTGGCTAAGTCTAATTAGACGCTTTGATCTATCTCTATAGATCCTTATACCACGTATATGTATGTTGCATATCCTAGATCCTTCAAAACGAAACATTTACCAAGTGAAGTCTTCACACTTTGCAATGTTGGGATATTGTTTCGTATAAGTAGTATGTCATCAACATATAATACTATGAAGACTAAAATACTCCCACTCAATTTGACATATACACAAGACTCATCTTCACTTCTAGAAAATCCAAACTCTTTGACCTTTTCATGAAAGAAAAGATTCCATCTGCGAGATGATTGTTTGAGTCCATAGATGGATCTCTCAATCTTGCACACTCTATTTAGATATTTAGGATCTATGAAACCCTCTAGCTATGCCATATAAATATCCTCTATAATTTTTTTGTTAAGGAAAATGACTTTCAAATCTATTTTCCATACTTCATAATCACAAAAAGCAACTATGAAAAGTAATATCCTAATAGATTTAATCCTGGCTATTGGGGATAAGTTTTTCTTATAATCAATCGATTGATTTTGAGTATAACCCTTTGTGACCAGTCTAGACTCAAACATGTGTACATTCCCATCCATATCGTTCTTCTTTTTGAAGATCTATTTGCACCTAAATTTTTTTAATGCTAGGTGTATTATCAACCAAATTCCAATCTTGACTAACATACATGGACTGAATCTCACTCTACATGCTCTTGTTCCATTTGCTAGCCTATGGGCTTGTCATTGTTTCCTTATAGTTGGATGTCTCATCCATACTAACTAGTGAGTCATCATTAATCATCACGTCTCCTTCTACAATAATGAGGATGCCATAAAACTCAAGAGGAAAACGAACTCTATTGGATCCACAAAGAGGAAGACGAACTATATTGCATTTATATCGACACACTACATCATGTCGATAAGAACGAAACACCCAGACTATAATCTTGTCCTTGATTGGGAATCCATACTAGCTGTTGGATAAAAAGTTTCTCTACAATAAATATCAATCCTCACCCTATCATTCTCTTATCGCTCTCCCATCTCTCTCTCTCTCTCTCTCTCAGTTTTTCGGTGAACAAAACCAATGGGCATCACCTCTGACCATTAGAGCACCGTAAGCCACCACCTGCTGAACATCGTCTTCCGTCCCATCTTCGACGCGGCTACCACCAACGATTATATTCTGGTGATCCTAGCTCACATATTCCATTTTCCCGACAAACCTCCGTTATTCCGATAGAAGTCAGACAACTTTTTTGACCACTATTCGCTATCTGCCGAAACACCATTCACTTTCCGTGGCAAAAAGCAATATTCACTTTCTGACCAGTTTTCTGACGAACTTTTCCGGCGACATTTACCTGGCTTCTTGTAACGCCTGCAGATCTGGGCTAGTCAATTTAGAGGCAATAGGGGTCGAAAACGACTTTTCGACAAAAGATTATTAAGAATAAATAATCTCAACCAAGTTGTATTATATGTTACAAGGTTTCTGTACATATAAAGAGCGTCGAAATCCGAGTTATAACGAAGAAGTTATGACCCGTCGAAGTTTCGCAACGGAACCGACACGATACCAGGAGGCGTAAATAGTGAATTTACGATAGAGCGAGATTTAGCCTTAGCGATCTAAACGAAAGTCGTAGATTACGTTAAATCGAGAGCGTACATAAAAAGAATGCCCAAATTTGACTTCGTATGAGGAAGTTATGATTTTTCGAAGTTTCGGATTAGCAGCGTACAGCCCGAAATTCGAATAATAGATCGAGCGGTTTTTAGCTGACACGACCTGAACGAGAATCGAAGATCTCTTTAAGAGTAGCGTAAAAAGAAAAAGATGGGTGAAAACGGACATCGGATGAAGAAGTTATGAGGATTTAACGGACCAATCCTGTCCCGGCCTGTTAATAATATAAAAGTTAAAATCGAGTCAAAATTAGCCGACGGAGTCTAAATGAAAGTTGTAGAGTACGTTCCCGCCTTCGCGTGGATATAAATAACGTCAAAAAGGGAGCTAATATGCGAGAGTTATGATTTTTAGAAGTCGGAGTAGAAAATCACGAATCTGGTGCGAAGTTGATGACGTGGCAGCATCTGGACCGTCGCTTGCTGATCACGCCTTGCTTCGGATTTGCGACACGTCGCCCTTCGCTACGCCCCGCGTCCGAGGCCAAGTACGCGCAACGTACTCCAGTTCTTATCCACTCCGAGATTGGTCCACGTGCGAAGCCAGCTGGAAGCCTTATCCGAGCCTTACGCCCCGCGTAGCCAAGGACTACGCCCAACGTAGTCCGAGGCCTCGCAGGCTATAAAAAGGCAGCGAGGGCATCCGGTTTTTTTGCACCAAATCTCACTCTCTCTCTAAGAACTTTCTCTCTCTAGCCCCTTTTGAGTCCCCTAAAGTCTAGGTGAACCCTTAGCACCCTAAGGAAGCGCCGAGGCTCCCGGAGTCCCCAGAAAAAGTGTCTTTCGGTTTCGAAACGCTGCTCCAAATAAAACCCGATTTTCTTTAAAATCCGCTGTAAGTGAGCTAGGATTACGCAACTTTTAATATAGCTTTCAAATAATGATTGTAATGTTATTAGGTCCTTAAAATAATTATTTGAGCTATTATTATGAGTTATATTGAGTGTTATTTAACGCTTATATAATAATAATAATAATAGTCAGACTATTAATTTGTCGCGGTTATCGTTAGACTAAACCCTAGTGGTATTGGTACTAGGTTTTATTGAAGGAAAATTGTTTTGAGAGTATCGAAGCGCTGTCCGAGTGCTAAGTCACCACTTTCATCTTACACATAGATATGAAGTATTTTATATAAATTACGTGCTATGTGTGCATATTATCTGAATACTTGCTATCTATGCTGGATGAACGATTTTATACACGTTTTAAATGATTTAAATTGTATATGTATTTTATATCTACAAAAATGTTGGGGTAAGGCATGAGTAGATGTAATAGATGAAATATGAGTTGGATGATAAGTTGAGAGGTGAAATAGACCGTGAGGTGAGGGTGAGAGGTGGACGATGTGAGAAGCCTTTTTCCCAAATGATGGCTCCGTCATTCAGCAGAGTATGGATGACAACCATGGACTATTCTAGATAGTCCAGTGGAACACTAGCAGGCTCGCAACCTGTAGGTGTTGTGAATGATGTGTTCACCGGTGTACTCTAAAAACCCATTGACATGTATTGCGAGTGGACTCTCGAAAACGATACTGTCAATAAAACCCTGGTAGATGCACCTAAAGGACTCTACCGGCAAAAGCGCCTAATAGAGAACCTCATAACCCCGACAGATGCGCCTAAAGGACTATTCCGGCAGATGCACCCCATAAAGAATGTCACAACTTTGGCAGCTGCGCCTAAGTGACAGAACTAGTAGTTGTGCTTGACAGATGTGTCATTTACAACGATGGAATTCGTACCTATTCCTTAGGATACTCCTTAGGAATGAATGAACAAGAAATAGCTGATTCTTAGGGTAGATCCTTAAGAATAAAGAAGATAATGGGGATGGGTAATTGGGTTAACTGTTTGATGATTAAGCATAATAATTATATTATTGTGGGTTGAAAACCTTATGTACTCACCAGGTTTCCCAACCTGACCCACTCAGTTTATTTATATCACAGGTGTCGATATGAAATGACATTACACTGAGAGATTAAAGAGATGTAGATCACTAGTGTAAATAAATGTAAGTTCCGTTTATTCTTATGTTCCTGTATTGACAATGACATCCCAAACGTTTTAAAATGAATAAAATACGTTTCTTCGAAAATGTTTTGACAATGTATTTATCGTATTTTTCTAGGAACAAATTCCGCAACATTTTTATGAAAAGAAGTACTCTGATTTTTATAAAGCATAAACAAAATCGGTCTTTTCTGGCCGTGAAAATGGGGATGTCACACTTCTCTCCTTAGTCTTTTATAAAGCTATGCGGACATCACAGTGAGTTTGATGACCCCTTTTCTTACGTTTTACGCTTATCGACCCACGGGGGGGGGGGGGGGGGGGGATGTATGTTAAAATGTTTATAAATTCATGCTTACAAATTTACGAACTTTTGTTTACAAGCTTATGCTCAATAATCATATCGAAGAACTTATGTTTATAGAATTATGCTGATAAACTCTTGCATTTGTATATGATGTTAAACATATGTCTACGAACTTTTGTGTACAAGTTTAGGCTTACAAACTTATTGAACTTATCATTCAATGGTTACATGAGACACATTCATTACCTAAGTACAATACTTAAAAGTCCTTGACTTATAAGCATTAATTTTCACGAGCGAAAGAATTATGTATAGATTTATATGGTTTGAAAACGCCACCTACGGTTGCTAGCTACAACCTTGATGGCCGAGTCAAAATAGGTGATAAGTATCTTTACATATTACGACATCCAATGAAGCGTAAAGAGGGACACATCTACATAGTCAGATCTTGGTTATAAGGATTCATTGTAACGTTGAAAATGTGATTAATTCACTAATAAAACTATGTTAAAAATAATTTACAGTTGATAACTGCTACACCTAAAACTACTTCAGTTCAAATACTTAAAACCTATGAACTCACCAAGATTATGTTGACTTTCTTCAAAACACATGTATTCTTAGGAAATTAAGAGCAGGAAGCCTATGGAATAAAGTCTTGGACTCATAATCGCCTATAGATTGGTAATGCATTTTTAATTAAGTAGCATACTGTTTGAGGCAATCTTATGTACTTCAAGGTATTGTAACTCTAGACGTGTATCAATGTAATTCCCGTTGGTAATAATATTTCCACTGTTATGTTATTTGTTGTGTATGTTCTATGCAATTTAATGATTGTGATCCTGTAACACCCGTTCCAGGTATGAATTGTGTAGATGTCATTTTTGGGTGGCCACGACGTGGTGAATCCTCACCACAACATGACAATAACTTATAAACAACAGAGATTTAATGAACCACCACGACGTGGCAATAGGTTCCACGACGTGGTGGCTGCTGTTGGAGAAAACTAAATCCTAATAATCAATTGAATCCAAAATTGACATTGGGACTCAACCCTAATCATGAAGTCGAAAATAGAGTTAGAGGACAAGAAATTATACCTAGAAAGCCTTTGATTCCTCTTCCTTTTGCTTGGATGCACAAAACTCCACTTGAATCAAGCTCTAGAAACTCTTGAGATCAAAATCGCCATTAGAGGAGGTGGTGAGAATGTCAACCATGTTTTTCTACTTATGAGGGAATGGATGTATCTTATTTCTCCAAAGCTTACAATTTGGTCCCCCAAGTTTGATTCTTTTGGCCAAAACTGTGACAACCCGAACCTTTTTCCGTCAACGTTAATCAAATTCCGTTAAGTAAAATTTCGAATTTTATTTGTTCCATTAAATTCTTATGGTTTAGAAAATCGTTTTATTTATATAAATAAATTATATATAAGAGTTGGAACCAAATTACCATGAAAACCCGAGTTTTTCTTCGAAAATTAACAAAATCCGGTCAGATTGGTGTTCACGGCCGTGAACCTGATCACGACCGTAAACTGTTCACGGCTGGGTGGACCCCACCACTGACCATACACCCAACCTATATATACGTGTTCCTACCCTCATTTATACTTTTCTGGCCGAAAACCCACTTTCTCTCTCAAAAAACCATCACCCGAAAACCCAAGTTTTCTCTTCATCTATCACTCAATCTGCATTGGAACTCGTTTTGGAGCATCAAACACCCGTCTTTTCATCAAATCAAGCATTGTTGTTCTTGAGTTCACGGCCGTAAACCATTCAAATCTTCATATTTTACCAAGAATAGGTCGTGAACCCTTCAAAGACCGTAAACCCTTCAAAGGTAGTAAACCGTTCACGGTCGTAATCCTTTCACGTCCGCAATCAGCCCCAATCGGAATCTTGGCTGTAAACCCACTTTTCCTCCTCGACCGAGTCTCGGTAACATTCCTTAACAAAAAAAAGTGTTTTTCTAACACTTTAATTAATGGATTCGCTAATTTAAATAGAAATATGTGTTTAATTATTATTAGGATTCCTTTAACTTTGTGTACAACTCGAGGGTCCTCATTTCCAGTCTGGTTGTCCGGCTCATACACACATCCAACAGTGAGTTCATACCCCTACGCTTTTACTATTTTAGCGTTTTCAGGGGGAAAATACAAGCCAAACATAAATAGTTTATGTGAACTTATACTCAAAATTTCAACAGGATTAAAACTTATGCAATTGATACAACGAAAAGTTCAACTATTTTTATAAAATATTTTAGATATTTTATCCCTTTTGTAACATGCTGAGCATAAGGGACGTTTTCAACTTACAACCATAATTGCATAGTTTTCAGATCAATACATGAACCAAGTACATAACATGCAAACTATAATAGGTATAGTTTGGGATTTCAATACACAATTTTTACTGATGCAGATCATATACATTAACAAACATATAAACTAGGAAAGACTTAGTTTATGATATACATTATTACTTTCGGATTTCAAGAGTACAATATTAAATAATTATTTAAGTATTATTATTATTACTTTACAAGGTATTCAAACGGATTCAAATACAAGAGAACAATACAAAACCACAAGTAAATTAGTTAATACAGGATTGTGAGACATCTCTTCAATTGTACCCTTCGGGGTATGGAATAAATCCTATCATTTAGTGTAACCAGAGTCTCCTGGAGGGAGATTGTGAGATTTGTGAATAGATCTATTCAGGACTGACAATCCCACACCTAAACTTATGAGATTAAGTAAAACATTTCTTCTGTAGTTATTGATGATCCAAACTGGGTCCTCCTATAGTCAAGCAGTGCATGCAAGCTGTATATAACGAAGATCAAATAGACCTTCGAATAGGTGATCCTACTCTAAAACCACAACCAAACAAGGAACAAGTAGTAGAGCGAAGATCACCAATTCTAAGTCTATAAGATCCCAATTATATATAACCCTGGAAGCATGCACTTTGCAACTATAGTCTTGCCAGTAAGGGTCTTTTTAGTCTTGTTATAGTGCCTAAAATACTCCTATAGTATTTTATCTTTATGTTTTGTTTTAGGGATCTTTTGTATATAGAGTTAGGTAAGTTTTAGACTCGTTGCGACACCACTATCACTCCCAAACACATGTTGGTCGTATCTCAAATAAATATAGCTGATCAGGTTATATTTATTCCAGATATGACTACATAACTGCCCAGGTTTGACTGTAGTGTCCAACATCTAAATACTTTTGTTTTGTTCTTCTTGTAATACTTGTTCCTAACATGTGTGCTTGTTAGTATACTTCTCGTAAAATACTTATATTTTAAAAGTATACTTTTAGTCAGAGCACTTCGGCCCCATTGTATTTATAGTTGTATATCTTTTACTGGTTGATATACATAGTTCATTATAAACAATGATCTGATACCAATCTGTCACATCCCCACACTGGAACGGCAGAAACATTCGGGGGCGGATGACGTCATGTATAGTATCACACCAATTGAATAATAGTAATCCAAGCAACAACAACCATTGTATTAATAGTATAATGTTTACATTGTTTTCGAATCATAAACAACTGACTCCAAAAGTAAATAACAAGTAAAAGACTCGAAGCTACTATGCCTCATCTTCTTGAACCCTGAGCGTGTACCTGTCTACCAGTGTATTTAGAATACAAGTAGGTTTTGAAAGAGTATCAGCATTAAGCTGGTGAGTTCATAAGCTTTTTGTTTTAGAAAAACTGTTCTGTGTTCTTTCAAAAAGTGTGTTGTGTTTCTCCAGAAAACCTTATATTTTCTTATGTAACGAATGTTAGGTGAAAACAAATGATTCTTACTAGTTCCTATTACGCTTTCTTAGTGTATACAAATCATATACGATCCTGATCGAACAAACAATCGATTGTGCAGTTCTACCCTAAGCCCACAACCAAACAAGGAACAGGAAATGAGGCGGAGGCCACACATTCCACTGGTTGTCGGATCCTTATGTACATAATCTTGAAGTATTCACTAGATACTTACAAAGTTAACTGTATTGGTCCTTTGATATCTGTTGATATTGTTGCTCAAGAAAATCCAATATTTTCTTATGAAAAGCATGATTAAACCCATTCCTTCTATAACTACTTAGTTCATACTAGTTACGTATAAACAAATATCAAATAGACAGTTAATTGTGTGGATCTGCCCTAAATCCACAACCAAACAAGGAACAGGGAACGAGGTGGAAACCACACATTCCACAGCCTATCAGATATTCTTCATACGTAACTCGACTGTATAGACTAAGGATTTATAGAATTAATAATGAATGTTCGTTAATTGAATAATAATCTCATTGTTTGTAAAGTACTGACGTTTCTCCTGGAAAATCCTATATTTTCCTTAAGTGTAAGTTATTGAATTATCTGTTCCAAATTGAATAGTACAAGTATCTACAATACTTATGTTGTTAAGCATTGTTCTGTTTGAAAACCCTGACTACCACCAGTAATGTATAGTAGTTTTATTACATAAATAAAACTAGTTGAAAACGTGTTGTTCTGTATACTGAAAGTGTTGTTAATACCCTCCTATGATCACTTAGTACACACGAGTTACATAAATCTTGATTGAACAGACAATCGATTGGGTGATTCTGCCCTAAGCCCACAACCAAACAAGGAACAGGAAATGAGGCGGATATCACACATCCCATTGCATGTCGGATGTTAATTTCATATTACCCTAATGTACATACTAAGTCATCACATAGTCACTAAACCTGGTGATTGTTTGTTAGGTATATTATTACGTGAACGAGTCGTTGTTTCCCCAATGAGTTCTTATAACCATACTATGGACGATAAACATTACGACGTACTTCGGACATCGTGAACTGAATAAAGTTTGTCACCCCAGGTTGATTGTAGCTAATAGTCAGGGTGCGGGATTGTCACTCACGTATAGATCTATACACAAACTCACGCTCTCCCTCCAGGAGACTCTGGTTACAAGGGATAGACTTCTCAAAAGACGTGTCTCACATTGTAGTTCCCTCAACGAGTTCACGAATAATACTATGAAAACCCCTTTTTGTTCATAACATGAATCCTTATAAAATAGTATCTTTTATTTCATAATTCATAAGTTTGTTTCCTTGTTTGATAAAAATGTACTTGTAACGTTTGTATCTTAACATGTTTTGTAAGACTGATTTCAAGTTTAGTAGTAACAGTGTTCATCATGTTTAGTAAGTTCTATGTTCAATGTGTGTTAATGATAGGAAAATATAATAAACCAAATTATATTTTTAAACACAAGATTTCTTGTGTTTTTACTTGTATTCCCCCGGAAAACATTAAAAAGCTCGGAAAACATAGGGGTATGAACTCACCTGACTGTGAATGACTCTAGTGAATGACAAAGATCGGATGCTTGGTATGCTAAGTGAAGTCCCGAGCACAATACGGTCCTATTAAGCACATATTAACATGTATAGGCCTAAAATTAGTGTCTAAAACCACTAACGATCATAGGAAACACCCTTAGAATGTAGGAAACACTTGCAATGAAGTGTTAGAACCAAGAATGAGGGATGAAATGGAGTTCACGGCCTAACCACCATGGGTTTACGGCCCAAGATGTGTTCACGGCCCATGAACACATGAAGGGTTCACGACCCAAGAACAAATGAACATTTGATGCGTTTATGACCCATTTATGAAGGGTTCACGACCCTATGAAGAGTTCACGGCCATGAACTCTTCAAGTTCATAAAGATGGTGATGAAAATGATGAAGTAATGGATGAATACGAAGCTCTTTACATGAATAAGATGATTAACAAGTGAAGAGGGATGAATCACTTACGTTTATGGGGGTGAAAAGAGAGCTTTTGTTCGATGAGTCTTGAGCAGTTTTCGGCTAAGGAGAGAAGAAATGAGGGGTAAATGAAGGAAGAACATATATATATATATATATATATATATATATATATATATATATATATATATATATATATATAGAGGGGTTCACGACTGTGAACCTAGTTTGCGGCCGTGAACATCCCTAGATGATGTTTCTGGATCGAATGCATTCCTCTAATCCCGAACTGACACTTCTCAACCTTCAATCTGTAAGTATACTAGGCTTAGAGACTCTCAAACTGATCCTAAACACAGAAAGACCGAAGCAAAAGCAAATCTGACCTCCTATTGGTTGCGTTGACTTACAGGTAAAGATTTTGGGTTGTCACAAACGTCGTAGAGGTCATCAGTCATATCAAGCATGGTTATACGAACTCACAATAGTATAAACTAACCTTTTGTTTACGTGATTTCATTCTTTAATAGTTTTATTTTCATTAATAGAACTACTACATACTACAACTGGAGGATTCCAGGGATTTCAATTCATGGTTTTATTTTAAGTAATAAAACTACTATACATACTGGTGGTAGCCAGGGTTTTCATACATAACATACTATACATACTGGTGGTAGCCAAGGATTTCATACAAGAGTTTTCATACAAAACAATATGATACGATACAGCTGGTGGTAACCAAGCATACATACGAGTGCTTTCATAGATACAAACAGAATACAATAATCAGCTTACAATTGGTCTTAGGGTTTAAGACAACTTTTCATTACTTAAGAAAATATTGGATTTTCTTGGAAACATACAAACATTTTCACAGATTCATCGACATGTTTTCATTACAAAAACATGTTTATGAACTCACCAGCTTAATGCTGGTACTCTTTTCAAAACCGCTTGTATTCTCAGGAAATCAGTAGACAGGTACTCCCGCAACTTTTGAGAAGACGGAGCGTATAGAGTCACGTCTTTTATATTTTTGCTATACTTTTGGTGTATACAAACTATGTATCAAACTGATGTAAATACTTTACATATATATATATATATATATATATATATATATATATATATATATATATTCAATGTAATGGTTGTGTTTACTTTGATTACTATGATGCAATTGTTGTGATAATATACATGACGTCCTCCACCTCCGAATGTTTGCGCCGTTTCGGTTTGGGGGTGTGACAAAAACCCACCAATCCTTAATGCTTGTGTTTTTAATTTAAGTTTTGACATAACAAGTCCTTTTCCATCCATTATGGAACTTTTGTAGCCCTTTCCATTAATTAAGTCAAACCTTTGGCCAATTCACATTGCTAATTTAACACTTTTGGCCCTTTAACTTTTAAAATGTTACTATTTTCACTTCTAAATTTCTAAACTTCATACCAAATAATGATATGACTATTCCTTGATGATTTAACTATATAAATCATTTTTCATTTATATACTTTATAAATTTAAGAATCTAGTCTTAAATTTTAGGATGTTACATAACGTGTCCAAGTGACATGTTTATTCTAAGGACAAACTTCCCAAAAGTGACCCCATCTCACCAAGCCAAGCTACTATGCTACATCTACCGATCATGGGGGCGCATAGCAAAGAAACAAGTGTCAACACTTGCTTTGTGAATCAATAGGAGTGTATACAATCAAAGAGAAAATTTACAATTCCCTAACATGCCAATCATTCAAATCATATTCATGTATAAATTAGCCCCGTCTCATCAATCAACCAGTTTTATTTAATATATTAGTCAATGATATATCATTTAGTCATACATCATTCAATCGTATATCATGTATCGTTCAACCCTATATTATCAATCATATTTCTTGCATAATCGTATCAACATCGCGGATCATCGTATTAAATGCATGTATCATATTCTTATATGTAATGGGTAGTCTAGTAGTCATATATAACCAACAGAAATACCCCATTCACTGATAGTTCTCCCGACCAACAAAACGCTCAAGGTGAATCGTGACTCCTACCGTAACATTGATCCCAAGACACCACTTTCACTACTTTGACTATTCAATGTACAAGTACATCGCGATATCATTCTGGTGTTGGTACACGTGGTGCCATTCGTATGACACCTCCTAATGCATACATGATGCTTGTATAAGCCTCGTTCCAATGTCCAACATCACTCCAACCCGCATACCACTGGCATCTATAAAGACCAAGCAACTCTTTAATGGCTTGAAATCTTTTTCTAGAAGACATTTTGCAACCAACCGGGCCCGAGAATATCCATATAGGGTTTCAAGTTAAGTGCAATGTTCTACCCTTGCCCTCAACGCATAACCCCACAAAATCAATCGTAAATTAAGTCCAAGCATGAAATATTCATGTAATCACAATCGATGATTATAGCATGCATATAGTTGGAGATACTTATCATAATAAAAATCAAATATCAATCATTTCATATAACATGTCATAGTTGCAAATAATCGTATCGTGTACCCAAAATAGGCATATTAACCAAATTTCCAAAATATATGATTGTCAAAGAAGGCAATAAAGTGGCATATCTCATATAACACATATTGGGATGATCTCCTAAGTTGACTAACCAAACCGTTTCCGGAATGTAGTTTTCGACTATGTACAAGATTTATGAAAAGTCTAGGGACTCACCTTTGCTTTAGGAACACTTTATTCAACTTGTCGTTTTGTAATCTCTTAAGTTTGTTAAAAAAGACCTAAACTTATGATAAAAAAATATATTTAATGCAGAGTTTGATTTGGTATTCAAATACCCAAAGTAAGATAAAAACAAGGTGCGACAGACCAAAAACCATGCTATCAAAATTCTTTAATGGTTAATGAGGTGGTGTTGAAAGTAGAGATATAAAGGGTGGAATTAGAGGATACTATCTTTATAGACACAAGTTCAAAACCAAATGACTGGCATAAAGATAGGCGATGTAGTCATAAGAGAAGAACATCCCAAACTATTTCTTCAAACGTCAGCTACCCCGGAAAAATGTAAACAGCCTCAAGACATAAATAGAATCCGATGACAGAGAAAAGGAACCGAAGAAGTGGACTTCAAGCATCATCCCATGAACTTTTTAGTTTTAGTCCTTATTTCAAGGTTCAAAGAACCAAAATTGATAAGAAACCTTGATATTAGGACCAAAATTGCTTGGGTTTTCGGTCCGACGCCTCAAAATTATATATATATATATATATATATATATATATATATATATATATATATATATATATATATATATATATATATATATATAATGTGTGTTAAGAGTAAATTTCAAAAAGCAAAGAATGTAAAGTCATTAATGAAGGAAGAAAATAGAAATTTCAGTTGAAGATAGTAATTGCAACATGGCAGCAGTACATAACAAATACAAATGGTTCAGGTGGTGGGAGAAGGGCAATTCATGGCAGCTTTAATTTTTCGAACTGTGCCTCCTATTAAGTTGCTAATGGTGGCCACCGACTGTGCCCCTAGATTCTCCCCTGGCTGACTGCTAACCACCATCTGTAACACCAATGTAACAAGTGAACCTGCAGTTGATGCTGCACTACAACCCTCCTTCCTGCTTGTTGACATGGTGCTCCTGTGGCGTCCATCTGTGGTGATGACAAAGCCTGATGGCAACAATGGAACACAGACTTCTTCCCCATTCATGGCCATATTGATAGCAGGCAAGTCAACCGGGTAGTACACCACTAGTGATCCTGATGAGTCACTGCAGCTTTCTTGTAGGATCAAGATGTTGGTATCTCTGGTATTTGTAACCTGTTACATCAATTGCCAATGTTAAAACCAACTAGAACTGAAAAAAAAAAACAAACATAAATAGCCCGATTTTCTCTGCCTCAAGCATTAATTCAGCTTACTTACCTGAAGAACAGATATGCAATTGCCAGGGTGAGCCCTGTTTGTGATACGTGTAATCTCTTGGACAGGTTTGTTGTTCGTGAGCACGTCCCACTATCAAAATTAAACAAGATCTAGTAAGGCGTTGTTTCTTTTTTAAGTAATTAATTTAACATGGATAAAGCGTTGTCAGGATAAATAAGTTTGGAAAGATATTGAAAAAGATGATGGCGTATATACTTAGGTTTATGGAAGCGAAAAATAATTAAGGGATTACTTGTAAAAAGTTAATACCTTTTTGGACTTTATATAAAAGAATCTTGTTCATAACAAGTCGTTAAAAGTAAAAAAAATAAAAATAAACGATATATAGCTTAACAGATTAAGTTGCGTATCTTTTATTTAAACTACTGTAAAAAGAAACAACACTGGTAATTTGGTAAGTTATATATTGAAAATGATGACGGTATACTTAGGTTTATGGAAGCGAAAAATAATTAAGGGATTACTTGTAAAAAGTTAGTACCTTTTTGGACTTTATATAAAAGAATCTTGTTCATAACAAGTCGTTAAAAGTAAAAAAATAAAAATAAACGATATATAGCTTAACAGATTAAGTTGCGTATCTTTTATGTAAATTACTGTAAAAAGAAACAACATTCGTAATTTGGTAAGTTATATATGAGTATGTTTATTATTAATTACTTGATCAAGAATAAATAATTTAATGATAGAGAAAGTAAGGAAATGTGGTTTTCCCAATAAGTTCTTTGCCTATGTGTTGGATATATAGTACCTTGGGGCGATTCTTTTCATCTCGAAGGAAATCAAAGAGAAACTGGGGAGAATGTGGTAGCCAAACAGTGGCAGCTGCACTAAGAACTGTGGTGTTCGGCTGAACACAGTCTGTAGATTTGTAAAGGTTGGCATGGATCTCAAAGTCATCAAAATCCGAGACACATGACCATTGATGATCATCAGAAGGACTAATAATCGCACAAAAGTTGTTCACCATTCGTTGTGAGAGATTCATCATGCTTTTCTTACCTTCGGCTGATGGAATCACTGTTCAAGAATTTGAACATTTTAATATGGAAATCCAGAATTAATGTTCCAAATATTTAAGATCACGAAAAGATTAATGAACATTATACCTCCTACTAGTTTACAAATCCAAGAATTAGTCATTGTTTGACAAGCAATTCTTTCACATGATCTTTGAAGACAAGCAACCCATCGTTCGGCTCCAAATGCTAATCCACTGTAGATAAGATCTCGGTAAAGCCTATGAACCGCTGTTTTCTCTTCGATTTCCACATGTTCAATCCAAGTAACCTGTGATTATGAAAACACAAAGGGGTTCTTGAAGATATTATGCACATATGATAATATAAGGTAAACCATATATATAGAAGATTTGGCAAACCTTTGAGTATCCGTTAGGCAGGCTTTGGATCAAACATCCAGAAGGAAGGCGTCGAGAATTGAATTGGGAATAAGGAAAGTTGCCATCTTGTGGAAGATGATATGAAAAATCAACAACTGCCCAAGTTTTTTGATCGATTTGTTGACAAAACCGAGAGAAAATGAATTGCCTTATTGGCACCACCGGTGAAGCCACCTGCAACTCTTCATACATCTGCAAACAATTGTGGATTTATGATCATTAAATGGTCCCAATGCCTACACAATGTTCCCATACATGATGCACATGCTTGAACCTTAGACCTAATTTATGGATTCTCACATCTTTATCCGTATACCAATGGGAAAATTACAAGGTGTGTATGTGCATTGTATAAATATATATTGAACCCAAGATTGTCTCTCCAAAAGAACCCTTGTGGAGAGAATGAGGACTCCAACATATATAACCACTAATATTACTGTGTCGCACCGATGTAGGATAAACTAACATGCATAAACGGACAACAGTATTGTCACGCCTCTTGTCTTAAAAAACAATAAGATAAGCAAACAAAACCTTAAAAGCTAGCTGAAGAAATTAAATTACCAGTTGCAAGGAGCCACTTTTGTTGCCAAACGAACCATATGAGATCACTTCAAGAGTTCTTGCTTTTAACACAATAGTTGGAAACAAATCACCCCATTTAGTCTGATCAAGTAAAGCTCCATTATGGTTAGTAAATAATATAAACACAAATGGAAATAGACCGTGGGAATGTTGTATATATAAATAAAAAAAGATACTTAACCGAATCGCTAAACATTTCCACAAGTTGCATACTATCCATCATCACGCCAGCCGTAGCACGTGATGCATCAGTCCAAAGATTATGGTTCTTCATGGAAGCGTTTGGTTTAGGGAATGTCCGCTTATAATTATCAATATCTAGAACATCCCTTCCATCAGCTGACTTTGACCAAAAAGGCTCATTAGTTTGGAATAGCTTCATCAACTCATCTAGAGCACTAGTCGCCATATCAGTAATTAGAGACTTGTGCATGCCCAAAAGGCGAAAACTGTAGCTCGGATGATTGGTGTTGCTAGCTGAAGCTCTGATGTCATTAGAGGTTAGAAGATCAAGGTCAAGTGAAGGACCATCACTATCAATGGGTATCATACTTTGTTGTGTAGCACCAACATAAGTAACCATTGATAAATCTGATGAAGATAAGTGGCTTTGTTCCATGTGAGCTAGTGAAAGTTGAGGTGCTAATGGTCGCCCTATATGGTATGAAACAATGCTGGATACTCTCTGCAACTGTCGAATCGTATATACAAATAGATATATATTATCTGGTTATCAAAAGGTCATATATATATATATATATATATATATATATATATATATATATATATATATATATATATATATATATATATATATATATATTGGTTTCTTATGAGGCCATCCATAATGGGAGTTGTATAAGGGTTTAATGGAGTAAATGTGAATATAATATAGAGGAGAGTGAGTATGGAGTTGAATGGCCATTGAACGGTGGAATGAAGCTGTAATTGAAAATTTATTAATTTTTTAAGAATTAAAGTGAATGTGTATATTCTCTTTCCTAGTTGGCAATCCATACAACTCTCCATGGGTTTAATCCATTGGAGATGGCCTGAGACATGTTGACATCTAGGATATATATATATATATATATATATATATATATATATATATATATATATATATATATATATATATATATATATATATATATATATATATATATATATATATATATGGTGCATTTGGTTGCAGAAAATTTTCCAAGAAAAACGAAAATTTTAAAAACGCGTTTGGTTGGTTCAGTTTTCCAAAGTTTTCTAAGAAAATGGAAATTTTCAGTTTTCCAAATTGTATTAGAAAAGTGATTTTTACAGTTCTCCAAAGTTTTCCAAATTTTTAAGATGAAAAATAAAAACTCCACCTGTTCCAACCAAACGCGTTTTCATTGAAAATTGAAAATGAAAACTCCATATTTTCTGAAAACATTTTCATAGAAAATGAAAACAGTTTTCACAACCAAACTCACCCCTAATCTCCGCTTACCCCATGACTATTAGGAGAATCGGGTATAGCAATATGGCTACAACAAAACTTATCATTGAAGAAGAAAGTAAAATTATTTATATGCACTTATTTTATGTATTAATGTGGCTTTAAATGATTGGATTGATGGATTATATTTGGATATACCTCCTCTTTTAACTGAGCATTTTCATAACGAAGTCTTTGTTTTTCATGACAATCAGCTTGAACACTAGGAGTTATACCACAAGTTAAGCATATCACATTCTTTAAAGCCTCTTTAATCCCAACGTTTTCACTGCGAATTTTATCGTTCTCCACCTTTAGCAAAGAAGTATCCACCATTTCGCTTTTTGCCTGCACCAGTTCATCAGTTTCACATGAATTAAAACCTAATCTGATCATTTTTGATAAAATCTAGAGAGAAAATATGTGTTTTTATACTGAATGGATGATTTGAGGTTTATGTTAGTCAAAAAGAAAAGCAGTTCTAACGCAAAAGCAAAACAACTGTTATAAGCGTAAATCAAGCACATAAAGATTAGATAATTAAGATATAGATAAAGATTAACATAATCCTATATATCCTATAGAAATACCAACTATAAACACGCATATATAGATACATCTATATATGTATATATCTATACATGGAGAGGAAAAATTAAAAGATCAAACCTTCATCTGAGTTCTTCGATTTTGAAACCAAAACTTGATCTGTCGAGGAGTCAAACCCAACTCCTGGCTCAATTGTAACCTCATTTTTTCATCTGGGTGAGGACATTCGTTGAACGTTCTACAATTACCCATGGGAAAAACGATATCAGTATCAAAGATTCAAATTGAAATGCTAAATAACAAAGGGAAAACCCAGTAGAAATCTCTTACGCCTCGAGAAGCTGAATCTGGTCCTTAGTGTACCGGTGGTATCGTTTCTTGCCACGCCTATGATTGGGGGCTTCATGGTGGTCATCATGGCCTCCTCCGCTAGCACCCTGCAATGCCATTACTCTCCGGCAACGTCAACAACACAGTTTCCAGCAAACCCTTTAATTAAGAAAAGCAATCCTCACTACTACAGGCTGTATATATACCAATTATAAACAGTGCCATCATCCTACTTAACCTACGAAAAACACAAAAAGCATGACCATGGGAGCAAGAACCTCGAGGAAGAGCGACACATGTGTAACGGCTATAGATTTCAAGGGATATACATACAGCATGAGATTGTGAGTATATAGAGAGAAAAAGACAAGAATACTAGGAGAGAGAGAGAGAGAGAGAGAGAGAGAGAGAGAGAGAGAGAGAGAGAGAGAGAGAGAGAGAGAGAGAGAGAGAGAGAGAGAGAGAGAGAGAGAGAGAGAGAGAGAGAGAGAGAGAGAGAGAGAGATGAAAATTGTGAAGGGTGAAGGAATTATGGTGTGAGGGAGCATGTACATGAACATGTACATATCAGTCCATGAGTTGTTTTTTTGGAGCTTTATTTTAAGGGTGTTTTGTCTTTGTGCGTATAACAAACATCTGCTAATTTTTGTTAATTCTTCTTATTGTATAAAATTTTTGTGCCAACCCAAGTCCAATGACCTCATTTAGTTTATTTATTTATTTATTTTTATTTTATTTATTAAAAAAAACAAAATTAGAACTTAAGACACACTTAATAAACTGTATCATCAATGTAAATCTACCCAAAGACTTACCTGGGATGTCAATCATGGGATGACACACTTTTATGTAATGTAGATCAAAGGTTTCCTTTTAGGGCTTATAAATTGTTGGTATTCTTATTTAAGCCTTGCATTTACAAGGTCAAAAGAGGTCAAATTGCAAATGGACATTTTTATGCAATGTATGTGGAATGTAGATCAAAGTTTAGTGTTGGTGATTTTTTACGAGGTCATACTGTAAAGGGATGTATAGGATAGTGTTCGGAATGACATAAAGCATAGAAAATTTTAAATCGGGATTTGGTTTATTCGTTGTATTAATTATCTTTAGCTTTCGTTATGAGTATAATATTGTCTATGTAAGGTAACCACCTAAAGGTAGTTGACGATCCGTCATAATTGCGAAGGAAAATATAAGACGTAGCAAATTTAAAAATTGGGCTTTGGTTCATGAGTTTAGGGCATCCACAATGCATTAAACTCTATAGAGTTCAATGGATTGCCATATCATCATTCATTATTCCATACAACTCTATTCATTTTTATCCCGCAATGCATTAAACTCTACAAGTTCAATGGAACATATTAAGAAAATGTTTATTTAAAGATTTAAAGACTTTCCTTTTTCCCATTGAAGAGTTCAGTGGTCATTGAACTCCAAATCCATTGAATGTCAATGTGGCATTTCACAATGATGGAGTTGTATCCATTGAATGACAAGTAGGCATGACACCTCATTCAACTATTCCATTAAACCCCCCATTGTGGATGCTCTTATGTTGTGTCATTAGTTTAGGTTTCATTATGAATAACCATGTCTTGTTATTAATGGATGTTGGTTATTTTAATGTCACTAATAAACACAATCATAAAGGGATATTCAAAGACAAGTAAGAGATAGTTCGACAACCTTGTTTTGGAAAGAAGATGGATTAGTGAGTTACGTCTTATGTCTAAATTTTCTATTTACCTTTTGGAAAGAGAAATTGATTGTGCCATAAAACATAGGTGGGATGAAGGGGGCATATGGATTTGGAGACATGAGATCAGAGTGGGAGTTGAATAAGAGTAAATGGTTGATCCAACCAACTTGCTTCAGTCCTTCCGGTCTTCGTCTCAACATGACGGTTGGCGGTGGATGCTTAATAACTACAATAGCTTTACGATGATTGTAACGCCCGATATTTCATTATAACTCATACAAAAATTTCCCATTTTTAAACTATAACATGTATTTTCATGTTAACCATAAACACAATCATTAACAAAATAGTTTTACATGTTCAAAAGTACCTAACATCTATCGGGTTTACAAGGTTACACAAACAAAAAAAAACCAACACCGATCTAGACTTCACATCCATTTCCAAAATATCGTACCCTTTCCTTTTGACCATATCTTTATATCTTGTACCACACATTTTTAAACAAATGTAAGCTATAAAGCTTACTAAGTAATAATTGAAAATCGTCGAATACATTTTCATTAAAACTATTTTAAGTTCTTCAATAAGAATAAATTACTCAAATAATAATAAACATCTCAAACACCAATTGAGAGTCACCACTATAAATCACAATCATTGATCAACAAACGATTATTACCTCATAACACCGAATAAGGCTCATGACGTTCACCAAAATATATCATTCTCATTTACTCGAACATATCCAGTTTATTTAACAATTAATGATAAGTAATATGGATATAAAATAACATATCAATAAGATGCTTCATAATTAACATAATGAAGTAAGATTACTTACCTTGTTACAACTTATGCAGACGATACTCCAACCTTCCGACTCCTTCACCCGATCCTCGTTGCGCTCAATATACTCACATATGTACATATACATATTAATTTTCTATCATACAACTAAATCATACATAATTGCTTTTTCTCTACTACGTGGTTATACAAGTTCTCATAATCTAAATCCATTTTACATCATGGTTAAAACACTCATATGACTTAACCTATTAAGACAATTCCTTTATGTTAAAGTACAACCTATTTAGGTTTTGTCACAATTTTACCAATTCATAACTACAATCACACACACACACACACACACATATATATATATATATATATATATATATATATATATATATATATATATATATATAGTTGAGTTATTATGTGAACCTAAAGATTTGTGTTTACCTGCGAACTCCAAAATCAACAGTTGAGAATACGTGCCAACAATCATATAACTGCGAATAAGAATGCGTTTGTAGTCCATATGACTGTTGATATATATATATATATATATATATATATATATATATATATATATATATATATATATATATATATATATATATATATACATGCATGCATATATATGAATCAACAGTCATATCTGCATGCGCAACCCATATAACTACTGATTCATAAATATACATGGATGCTATAATAGAAAAAACAAAATACTATTTAAAGTACATTGCTATAATTGAAAAAAAGATGCAATAAATACTATAAGTATGAAAAAGATGTGAAAATAAAATGCTTTAATAAACAAAGTTATAAAAGTACGTTGCTATTAACATAACTACAAAGGTTATTAATAAGGGTTTTTGACTTAAAAGTGCCTAAGTTTTCAAAATTTGTTCGGTTTAGTCCCCACGATGAATTTTTGTGCGTTAATGCCCAACATTTGGGCTCTTTTTGTCAAAACGCCATTTAGCAGGTCATCCGGTAACATCCGGTGACACACCTCTCATTTACTCCCGTTATCTTGTCCGTTATTTGTCTGTTAGACATCGAGAACACAAATATCCATCACCTTTACACCAAAACGTATGTCTTCTCCATTTCTCCACAAAAATCATCATTGTCGCCCATATTTCTCTGCATTTTCAAAGCTTTTTAGGGTTTGATTGTTATCAGAAGCTTGAGTAAAGAAGAAAACGATAATCAATGTTGATAGTGTAAGTCAAGTAAAGAACACGATCATCATAGGTTAGGTATTTACAGTTTTGGACTAAATTTTCATTTTTTCCTTTGATCTCTTAGTTAAAATGGCGTTATGTAACCTTGATTTTATGTAGGAGTGAAGAATGGCTTCATCAGAGGAAGAATGGAACGATCCATTTGCTGCTTTGAACGAACCTTTTGCTGGGTTAAACAAGATGGACTTTGAACTACATGGTATTTACATGGACCATGAACCAGAGGATGAGTTTGTGAGCACACTAGATAAGTGTAAGGATAATTTATTGAATGTATTACTTAATGATGCTAGTCTTCATAATGCAAGTATATCTGATGAAATGAGAGCACAAGTATATCATGAAAATGATTGGGAAAGTGATAAAGATGATGAGGAAGAAGTACAACCTAAGTATAGGGTTCATGATCCCAACATCAAATGGGACAAGATGGAACCAAAACTTGGCGATATATTTGAATCCGCTGAGCAACTTAAATTTTGTGTTGCAAACTATGCTGTGTCCCATGGGTATCAAATATATTTTGCTAAGTGTGATAGTGTTAGAATTGTTGCAAAATGTGGGAAAAGAAATGAAGACAACCAATGCCCTTACAGATTGCATGCTGCTTGGATGTATAAGGAAAGGTCATTACAAATCAAAACCATGACTAGGATCCACAAATGCTCTAGGTCATTCACGTTTGGTTCATTTGTGTCTCCTAAATGGATTGGGAGACATTACATGACTGAGATTGCAAACAAGCCAAAGCTTAAGCTTAGGGAGATGATAAGTGATATTAAATGGACATTTAGATGTGATGTGTCTATTGGCCAATGTAGGAGGGCAAAAAAATGGGCAAAAGAGTTAATTGAAGGAAAATTAACTGAGCCTTATGCAAGAATATGGGACTACTCCTATGAGTTTTTAAGATCAAACCCAGGGTCTACTTGCAAGGTTAGTGTCATCAACAACCCTGATGGAAAGAGCTATTTCCACAGATTTTATATATGTTTTAAGGCTTTAAGTAGTGGATGCAAAAGTGATTGGTTTAGATGGATGCTTCTTGAAAGGTGAGGTGAAAGGTGAACTGTTGACAACAATTAGAAGGGATGCAAACAACCAAGTCTATGAAATAGCTTGGGCTGTTGTAGATGTGGATAATAAACCTAATTTGAATTGGTTTTTGGAGCTTAGACATGATGATTTGATGTTGGATGGTGGTAGAGGGTTGGTTACCATATCAGATCAACATAAGGTACTTTTAGTTGCTATGTTTTGTATTAATATAGTATATAATTGAAATGTTGTGTGTTAATATTCAATGTACTTATATGTTTCATGTCACACCCCGAAACTAATGGTGGAAACGTTCCGGGGCGGAGGACGTCATGAATATCGCAACCAATGTACATAGTAAGCATAGTAAACACAAAGCAATACATTACATATAGTTATTACATTTGTTTGAAATCAAAATGTTACAAGTGTCATACTTATATATCATTTGAACAAAAGTACATATGTGACTTCTACGCACTCCGTCTTCGCCAAAAGGGTCGCTGGGTACCTGTCTAATGTGGACCTGAGAATACAAGCAGTTTGAAAATCAGCATAAAGCTGGTGAGTTCATAAGCGGTTTGTTTTTCTGAAATGAACAAGTTTCCTTCCGGTTTTCTGAAAAGGTTACGAACCCAAGAAAATCCCATATTTTCTTAAAGTAAAGTTTAGTCATCTGATTTGTTACACGATTTTGGTTATGAACAACTGTTATCCCAGGAAAATCCCATATTTTCCTAAAAGTAAAGTTTATTCATCTGATTTGTTACACGATTCTGGTTATGAACAACTGTTATCCCAGGAAAATCCCATATTTTCCTAAAAGTAAAGTTTAGTTACCCGTTGGTTACCTAGTTTGATTTAGAACAGTTTGTTATCTGATTTTTACATACTCTGATTAAGAACAAGTTCAGTTATCCTAGGAAAAACCATTATTTTCCTAAACTGTTTGTGAAGTGTTATCAAATCTGAAAGTAACGTACAAGTATCTACCATACTTAAAATGTGTGTGTGAAGTTTCATGAAAGTTTGGTTACCTTTAAATGTACATTAGTTTTAACACGTATATAAAACTAATAAATAAGTATAAAGCTTTCATAATCTTGATTGCGAGTTCCTTAACCATACTTCAGACTAGATATGACTCGGAACGGGGCCAGTATCTTTTATGACTTTTGTCACCCTTGAACCTTTCGGTTCGGCTGTAGCTAGCAGCCATGTGCGGGATAGTCAGTCCCGTATAGATCTATACACTCAAGTCATGCTCTCCCTTCCGGAGATTCTGGTTACAGGGATAGTCCTCCACTCTCGTGTCTAGAGGAAGTGTTACAAAGGACGTGTCTCCAATCTTAAGATTTATGAATTTAAAACAAAATGTATTAATACGGAAACCCTGTTTTATTGGTCCTTTACTTTCGTATCTAGGGGAAGTACTATCTAGGACTTGACTAAGTTCTAATGCTACCTGTCCTTCACAATCGTATCTAGGGGGTGTTTTATTAAGGACAATACAAAAGTTCTATGATTTCAAACAGTAATTGTGTGAACAATTTAATTGCAAAGTATAAAGTATAACACTAAATAAGAATTGAAATTGGTTTGAAAAACAACTCTGCAAGTCAAACAGTTTGTTAATATGTTTTTAATTCTTAAAAGTATATAGATTATGAAACCATTCAAACGAAATAATGAAATTAAGTACAAGGTATTCTTGTACTTTTGCTTGTATTCCCCCTGAAAACATTGAAAAACATTGAAAATGGGTTGGGGTATGAACTCACCAGTCGAGGAACGTGACAGATTGGATGCTAAGTGTCGATTCGGGGCTTGATAACGTGTGAGGTTCCTATGTAATATGAAATGATATACAAATGTATCTAATTAGACTTTGAATCACTAATTAGATATGATTATACACTCCAAAACGCGAAAACACTTCAAATCAAGTGTTTGGAGTGACCCGGGTGACATCTAAGGACGTATAAGGCTTGGATATGGAGTTTACTCCTCAAGAGTAAATTCATAAGAGGGTTTACGGCCCTAATGAACCTCTCCCCATGAGTTTACGGCCGTAAACTCATGGTGGGGTGTTCTATGATGTTAAATGGCCTTATATCACTTGGGAAAATTAGCTAGGATCAAATCTAGGGCATTGGAATGGATTAAACGCACATATGGACCATTTAATGGAGTTTACGACAGTAAACTAGGAGTTTACGGCCATAAAATCCCCCACACTCAATCCTTTGATGTTTTGGTGGTCCTAGGTCACTACAATGCACATAGGAAGGTTCTAGGGTGGATTCCATGGCTTAGGAAGTGATTGGGACTTGTATTGACCTTGGAAAAGTAGTTTACGGTCTATGAAGATGTTCTTGGGAGTTTACTACCTTAAACACATGATTTTACAACCATAAACTCATGTTTGACCAAGATTCAAGGGTTTTGGTGGTTGAAAGTTAAGCATACTAAGTTCTAGACCCATTTCTAAACCATACAAGGTGTTAAGGGCACTTTAACACCCATTGATTGAGTTTAAGGTCTAAGGAGATGAGTTTACCATCTGAGAATGTTCTTGGACCATAAACTCAAGCTTGTCCCATTTGTGTAAGTTTTGGTGCATTACTTGAAGGATTATGAGGTTCTATACTCTAATGGAAGCTTGTTGGAGGCGCTTAGGGGAAAACTAACACCTTAAATTGAGTTTACTCCCCAAGAATAGGTGTTTACGGTCCAAGCATGTGCTTGGGCCGTAAAATCAAGCTTATGCCCCAAATGATGAGTTCAAGGTGTTCTAAGTCCAATTTGGTAAGCCCTTAAGTCATATTTAAGCTCCAAATGAGGTTTGGAAGGGTTTTAAGGCTCAAAACCCCTTATTACATGTGTTCACGGCCTAAGAAGGTTCTAGGACCATAAACACATGTTTATGGTCCTATTCCTCATATTTTTCACGAATTTGAAGGCCAAAGGTGTTATACTAGGAGTTAGGATAGTTACCTTGATGATTTGGAGCTTGTTTTGGATGATTTTGGATCAAAATCGGATTTTAGAGAGAGAGAGTAGAGAGAGAAAGTAGAGAGAGAGAGTGGAAAGGCTTCAAATGAGGCTCTCTCAACTTTATTTATGCTCAAAGTTTGGGAAACGGTGGAATTCTACCCGATACCGACGCTAGACGAGGATTTTGGTCACACCCGATTAATTTACCGTAATTACGACTTAGATGAAACTAAATATTTTGTAAATGGAAATAGAAAATATTTTAATGTTTTAAAATGTATCCCGTCACTTATGAAACCTAATTAGAAGTCGCAATTAAATTAATTTAAAGCAAAGCTAACTAAAAAATTGGGACGTAACGACTTTATTGACGGAACCGGGTTAAAGTGACGGAATAAATTACGGGTTGTCACATTTCAGGACTTACTAGAAGCTGTGAAAGTCATTTTGCCACATATGGAGAACATACAATATTCTAGAAACATTTATGCAAACTTCAAGAAGGCTTACACCGGATTAGAATTCAAAAGACTTTTTTGGGCTTCAGCAAAGAGTTGTGTAGAAGGAGAATTCAAGAAACATATGGGTGAAATAAAGAAGCTTAGTCCTGGTGGATATGAGTATTTGATGTCCAAACAACCTAGAACTTGGTGTAGAGTTTTCTTTACTCCAGGGTTTGCATGTGAAGCAGTTGAGAATGGAATCTTAGAATGCTTTAACTCCATCATAATAGAAGCTAGGAAAAAGCCTTTGATAACAATGCTTGAGGAGATAAGAATCTACATAATGGATAGGTTTGCTCATATGACTGATAAGTGTAACAAATGGAAGTCCAATGTGTGCCCAAATGTGTTGAAAAAAATGAACCTTTTGGGAAGTATATGAGGTATGTATTATTTAGCCAATTGCATTTGTATTTTATAAATCAATGCTCTTATGTTAATATTTTTAAATTTATGTGCCAATTTCAGGTTTTGGATGGTTATTCATAGCCAAGGTTCAGTGTTTGAAGCTAGGTTTAATTATGAATGTTTCAAGGTAGACTTGGAGGCCAGAACTTGCACATGCTGGCTTTAGGATCTTTCTGGAATCCCTTGTGTTCATGCAAATGCTGCCATCAACTATTTCCATAAGACAACTGATGGATATATTAATGAATGCTTCTCAAAAGACATGTTTATTGAATGTTACAAAAGTAACATAATGCTTGTCAATGGGAGCATTTTATGGGAGCAAACTCCCTTCCAAAAGCCTTTGCCACCAATAGCTAGAAGAATGCCAGGAAGACCTGCCACCAAAAGGAGAAGGCATTCAAGTGAGAAAGAGACCAAGTTTGCTACTACAAGAGTTAAAGTATCCAGAATTGTGAGGTGTGGTAATTGCTTTGAATTTGGACATAACAAACAAAGCTGCACAATTGAAACAGAGCCTAAAGTTCCACATGCACCCAAAAAATTGGTAGGCAAAGAAAAAATCAAGAGAAACATGAAAGTGCAACAACTAAAACTCCAATCAATCAAAATGTGGATCCCAATCAAGCATCTGGTTCTAGGAGAAAGAATAGAAGGAGGAGTACAGAAACTACTAATGAGCCAAATCAACTAACTACTCAAAGGAGAAAAATAAATAGTAGAAGGGGTGAAGGTAGAGTTGGAGGTAAGGGGAAAAAACATGTGGATGAGGGACAAGTTCAGATTGAGGGACAAAAACTTGTTGGTGAAGGGAAAAACCAGGATGAAGGGAAAAACCAGGAAAATAGAGAACAAGAGGTTAATGAGGGTATGGTAAGTCAAGTTATAGAGGAAGTTGGTGAGGGGAAATCTAATTCACGAAAGCTGAGTGAAATTCTTGATGATGTTGAGGATGGTATAAATGAAATTCTTAGAGACATTCAAGAGGAAGAACCTGAGTTTCTTGAAGGTAATGCAGATGATGTTATACCTGAGAAAATCCAACTGAATGAAGAAGATGTAGCCATGCTACTAGAGTCAGGATACAACATTGATGAAATTGAAGGGAGTAAAGGGATAGCAATGCCATTAGATGACATGGCACCTGTTGAACCGGTAATTAATCTCCTATTTATTCTACTTAAATTCAATTATATTCTATTTGTCCCATATTGTAATTACATGTCATATATTGCCTTAACAGGAATTACAAGATCAAGAAGGGCATCCATATGATGTTGAGGTGTTTGTTGATGATGAAGTTGATGATGTATAATTGGATGAGGTAGTGGATGATGTACAAGTTGATGATGTTGAGGTAGTTGATGATGTACAAGTGGATGAGGTAGTTGATGATGTTGAGGTGTTTGTTGATGATGAAGGTGATGATGAGGGAGTGGACAAGGTACAAGTGGAGGCAGGGATTGAAGCTACTGTTGAGGGAGTGGATAATATAGTCAATAACTTGCCAAACTTGTACATAGGAAAAGGAAACCTTCTGAGAGGATATTGAAGCTAAAGTTGAAGAAGACTGTATATGACAAAGATGGTAGTGGTTCTAGTGCTACCAAACCTGTCAAGTTGGATTAGTGATTATGAAAAGGGATGAAATGGGATGTTAATCACTGGAATATGATGCCTTCTTTTTGTATATCTTTTGTTATTCCTGGTTTTTGTAGCAAACATCCAATTGTCATATGTGTTGCCTTATATGTTGCCTTGATAGGCTTGTTTGATAGGCTTTTTGGCACAATTGGATGATTGCTACATGAAACATTATGTAATGCACACCCCTTTTCTATGAAATATGGTTTATGGTACTATTATTCGATTATATCATCTTACAATAGGTTTGGTTAATTGCATCTTAGGTGTGGATTATAACATCTTGCATTTGGTTTTTATGCTTTATAGCATCATACTTTGGTATATATTAAAACATCTTAATTTTGTATCAATTATATCATTTGAATTGCCCTATGTCATGACATTATTCAATGCCTAAAATACCCTCTATTGATATTATTCAATGCCTAAACTGCCCTCTATTGATATTATTCAATGCCTAAATTGGGTTACCATTTACAACTTTGCACATACCAAATTAGAAAGACTACAAAAAGGATTACCATTACATTATCATTGCCTAAATTACATTTGGTTTTTTATGATTTATAGCATCATACTTTGGTATGGATTAAAACATCTTAATTTTGTATCAATTATATCATTTGAATTGCCCTATGTCATGACATTATTCAATGCCTGAACTGCCCTTTATTGATATTATTCAATGCCTAAATTGGGTTACCATTTACAAATTTGCCCAAACCAAATTAGAAAGACTACAAAAAGGATTACCATTACATTATCATTGCCTAAATTACAGTGATTCCAGTTCAAAACACAACTGCATTTCATTACCAACCACATTGCAAAATTACAATACCTAAATTACATTTTTTTGGAAAACAATTACAAGCATTATTGCATTAAACATTAACAACCCTGCAACAATCTTCATCAAACCCATTAATTCAACAAAAATCTTCATCAAACCCATCAATTCATCTGCTTGCTGAATAGATTTGTTCCCACATGGCTACATTCATCCACCCACTTGAAAAAACGACACCTTGAAGACTCTTAGAAATTAAAAGGGAGAAAAACGTGTAATCAAATGAAACATCCATAAATTTTCAACCAATTTAAACTTTTCAAAAACAATCCATGTTCCATTAGTATTACAAAAAGGTTTCCAAATATTATATTGTCAGAGTATCCCAGAAACAACATCATAAAAATGAGGAGCGGTACGATCACGCCTTTGCCTTGCCACGATCTCCTGATGTACCTGAAACAATAACTGAAAACTGTAAGCCCGAAAGCTTAGTGAGTTTCCCCCAAAATACCCATACACATACATCAATACACATACAACAATGAACAACATACTATGGGTCCAGCCAACCATCAGATTGGAATACCCCCTGGCCCTCAACCATCGGATTGGAATGCCAATATACTACGAGTCCAATCATCCTCGGGATGGAATACTCTCGGCCCACAACCATCGGGTTGGAATGCCCACACTCCTACACATACAATAACTACTATGGGTCCAATCATCCATCAGGATGGAATACCCCAGGCCCTCAACCATCGGGTTGGAATGCCCACCTACTATGAGTCCAATCATCCTACCGGGATGGAATACTCTTGGCCCACAACCACCGAGTTGGAATAGCCACCTACTATGAGTCCAATCATCCTACTAGGATGGAATACTCCTGGCCCACAACCATCATGTTGGAATGCCCACCTACTATGAGTCCAATCATCCTACCGGGATGGAATACTCCTGGCCCACGACCATCGGGTTGGAATGCCCACATACTAACAAAAATGTGCACCTATCGTATAACCATATAACACTCTATAGAGATAACATACTAGGGCCCTATCATCCTCGGGATGGAATACCCTCCACTACCAATCAACCAAGTGCACATATAATAGGTAATTTCCTACCAGTATACAGACAGTCAGACCTAACTATAGGTCACTAAGCATAACCACATCCAATCTACTAGGATACTGATCTATCATGTCACAAACGTAACTATCTGAAATACAAATCAAAGGGCCGACCTTGGCGCCTTAGACCCATGAGTATAGTGAGGATAACTCACCTTGCAAATGCCGAACTGAAGAGATGAGATCAAAACTCCCGATCACCGCCACGAACACCACCGCCTAAAAATTCATTGAAACCATAACCATCAGAGCCCAAATTACCTAAATACCTTTTGAAGTCAAACTAGTCAACTCTTTGTCAAAGTCACAGTCCTGGTCAAAGTCAACCTTCCTGGTTGACCCTACTTGCCGAGTCATCCTAGTGACTCGCCGAGTTCATGAGCTCAGAACCCCACAATTCACGACTGGACTCGCCGAGTCACCCCATGACTCGTCGAGTCCTTCAATCCGAGTCCTAGCCTCTCTAACTCATTGAGTTACCACTCAACTCACTAATTTGCATCAAAACCAGTTGAGTTAGGGTTTGCGACCCAACTCATCGAGTCCAAGAATAGACTCGCCGAGTCTAATTAAGTCATCCCTATTCAGACGATTTAAGACCATCTCATTGCTTCCAACTCATAGATCTGGACTCCTAGGGCTAGTTTCACACGTAAAGTTTCCAACTTTACGTGTATGCAAGGAAATATAGGCTCAACACAAGCTAGAAAGAAGGTTTAAGACAATAATGCTCTTATACATGCACAAAGGCTGATGCTTTATGCTTCCATGGACCAAAACCAGCCTAGATATGAAGTTGCAACCTCAGATCTAGTCCCTACACCCGGAATGGATCCCAATCAAGCTAAAAAGCCCCAAAACCTTAACCATGCATAGATCTAAAAGGGAAAAGCTCAAGGTAACATCTTGTTACCTCAGAAACATGCCTAAAATGAAGTAGATTCTGGATCTACAAGGATTCCTGGATGCTAGCCTCTTGATCTACAAGCTGGCTTATCTATATTCCTCCTCCAAAGCTCAAATATCTTTAACAATGGAAGCTCACACGATTTTAGGGTTTACTGACTCTCAAGGGTAACAAGGATGCTGAGGGGAGGACATAAGGTCCTTTAAATAGGGTATAAACCCTAAGATTTAGGGTTTTCTCTTCCCAGCACTGACTCGTCAAGTCCAGCCGTCGACTCGGCGAGTCAGGTCACGTATCACATGCCCAACACACGTTCCGACTCGAAGAGTTAAAGCTCCAACTCGCCGAATCTACTTTTCTATTTACACTTTACACCCCTGAACTCTTGCTTCTGAACTTGGAATGTTACATCAAAACTCTAAAACCCTGCTAATAGTAATCATTTCAATTTAACAAAAAAATTACGAAATACCTTGAAATTAGGGCATCCATAAAATTTTCTACCAGGGTTATCTGGTGTTCTTGACACTGCTACGTAGCACACATCACCACAATAGCATTTAACAAGTTTCGTTCTACATAAAGTTGATGAGTTTGAAGACGATGCAGCCATTGGTGCGTGAAGATGCTCTGATTAGAGCTACATAAATGAGGGAGAAGGGCTACGTAAATGAGGGGGGGGGGACGAAAGTCGTTGGGATTCTCTTTTTTGTAAGGGTATTTCTTTAATAGGTTGGATGTCACCGGATGACCGGATCCAAACCTAATAAAGTACATTGTTATTAAAAGTATGATGCTATAATAGAAAAAAACAAAATAATATTTAAAGTACATTGCTATAATTGAAAAAAAGTTTACAAAAATAAGATGTTATAAGTTCTATAAATATGAAAAAGAAGTGAAAAAAAAATAATAAAAGTATGTTGCTATTAAAAGTACGTTGCTATTAACATAACTACAAAGGTTATTAATAACAACATACTTTTATTAGTTTAAGTCTCTTCTTTACAATCATCAAGAGCCTATAAATACCCGCCCATAATTGATGTTGAAATTAATTTCGGCTTGTCCCCATTTTGGGACCGCTTATTGAATACTTTTTCTCATTTAGGATGTGAAAGTGTATTACATGATTGTTGTTTAAGAAAAATTTGGGTTGTCATTTTCTCTTTTCTCCTCGGGTATATATTTCTTTATATACTTGGGAGCTAAGGGGAAATGCTGCCGAATTTTTCTCAAACAAACAATCATGCAATACACATTCACATATGAGATAAAGTATTAAAAAATTGGGTTTAGAAGCCTACCCTTCTGAATAGTCTAACTATTCCGTCCGATTTTTACTTCTCGACTATGTATTTCTTTATATACTTGTGAGTACTTTATCTGTAACACCCCAAATTCTGGTATGTTTTTTAAATATTTAATTTTTTCAAGTTTTCAAGAGGAACTCGACGAGTCAGTAGCCAGACTCGTCGAGTAGAGTCGGGATTTTGAGCACGTTTAAGTTGGCTACTCGGCGAGTCCGCCAGTCTGGATGAAACCCTAATTTCAAGGGTTTGCACCCTATTTAAACAACTTTTTGGGACCCCAAGTCAGCCCCCATTACCCCCAGAGCATCCTTCTCGAAACCCTAGAACTCTCTTAACTTTTTGTGTGTTTTGGTGTGATTCTTTGAAGATCTTGTGAGAAGAAGGAAGGTAGATCAAGGGGAGAAGAAGGAGATCCAAGATCTTTGTGGCATTTCAGAGTATAGTGAGGTATAACTCGACTCTTTTCTGTTTCTATGCTTTAATCCCCTTTAGAAAGCCATTAAAGCAATTCTTGAACCATTTCTTGGCTTGGTAGTAGCATAGAGGACTCATTGAGATGAATAGCCTTCGGATCTAACTAGGTTTGAGTTCTAGAAGCTTAGATCTAGTACCTTTATGGAGCCATTTTGCATGAAAGCTCTAGATCTACTCTTATAGTGTGCTTTGAGCCTTAAAACCTTCATTTGATGTTATTTACACGTAAAGTTGGAAACTATACGTGTTAATTAAGCCCCAAGAACCCATATCTATGAATGGAATGAATTGGTTTCAAGTTGAATCGAGTATATAGTGATTGCATGTATACGACTCGGCGAGTCGAGTTGCAAGTCCCCTGTTTTCCCCTTTTCGAGTTATGCCGAGTGGAACCAGTAAGTAAGAGATGGACTCAGTGAACTAGAGGTTAGACTCATTCGTGGAAGAACTCGATGAGTCAATGCCCTGACTCGGCGAGTCCAAGGCAATCTTTATGCCTCAAGAACAGACTCGACGAGTTGTTCATACAACTCGGCGAGTCACAGTCAGAGTGTTCATATGTTAAAGGAGAACTCGACGAGTTGTTCATACAACTCGGCGAGTCGGATGCAGATTGACTGAGTGTTAGTTCGAAGAGGAACTCGTCGAGTCTATGCCGAACTCAACGAGTAGTATCGGGCTGAAGCAAGAAAGTGAGAGTAAGGACTCGATGAGTTGGTGACCCAAATCGACGAGTCAGGTCAACTGAATGTTGACTTTGACCGATAGGTTGACTTTGACCGATAGGTTGACTTTGACCAAGGGTAAGATAGTCTTTTTACCCTCAGTATTATTATCAGTATTTAATTGAGGGTACTTATGGAAATTGTAGCCGGGGTGAAGCCGGAGCCGCAACACCCAGATTCCGGAGCAGTTCTTTCAGCAGCTAGGCTACGAGGTGAGTTTCCCTCCAATAGGAATGGGTCTAAGGCCACAATGTCGGCCCGTTTAATTAGTAGTAGTTTCCGGACTTCGGTCCATTGCAGTAGTTAGAATGTTTGATGCCTTCATGGCTCAGATAGGTTTTGCGTGTTATGTGTTTCGGGTATGGCCCGACTCAGTATGCAGTCTATGTTGTTATGCTAGTTGATATGTGCATGCTATGTGATGGTCAGTAGTTCCGGACTTCGGTCCGATGCAGTCAGTTCCGGGCTTAGGCCTAATGCAGTTAGTTCCGGACTCAGTCCGAGGCAGTTAGTTCCGGACTTCGGTCTAATGAAGAGGGCAGGGCCTTGGTTAGTTCCGGACTTCGGTCCGATGCAGTGGGCGGGGGCCCAGTAGTTGTTTATATGATTGTTTGATATGAGGTAGTTTGGGGGAGCTCACTAAGCTTCGTGCTTACAGTTTCAGTTTTGGTTTCAGGTATTTCCGCAAGTAAAGGGAAGAGCTCGGGATGATGGCGTCGCACACACCACAGCTTCAACTTTATTCCTGGGAGTTTTGTTCAGATACTTAGACATGATTTGATACAGTTTTTGACATGACATTTTATTATGTCTTTTGAGACAGCCGACGTATGGTTTTTATTATATGACACTTAGTGTTATGACGTTTATTATATGTAAAAAGAAAAAAATTTTGGGTCATGTTTTTGGGATGTTTCAAGTTGGTATCAGAGCCTTGGTTTGAGGGATTCCGGTACACTCTCGGGTGTGACTGGACTCAAACTAAGGAAATGGTAGAAAGATTTTAAAAAAAAAAAAGATTTTGAAAAGAAAAACCTAAAAAGAGAAAGAGTTTTGAGAAAAGGAAAAGGGTTTGGTGCATGCGATCAGCCGAGCTCAAGTAAGTACTCCCAAATTACCCATACAAGTTTATGCTATGACTATCAGTTTCAGTTTCAGTAGAACAACATGCTAGATTAGGACTGAGGATCTAGGAGGATGCCTTATGTGACTGCTATATGTGTTTCAGCTTTATGAGAATTGCATGCTAGTTTTGAGTAGACAGCAGTAGGATAACTTGTTTAGGTTATGCCTGATAGTATGAGCTTAGCATTGTATGCCAGTATAGTTCCTTGTAATGAGGATAGAATTGCTTTAGTAGTTTCCTGTGTCTGAATGCTGCTTGCTATGTGCTTTGTGGGGCTCTGAGTGACGTGAGTTAGCCATTAGGTGATTACGTCACATCACATGCGAACAGGGTTTAATAATCTCAGAGTGCTAGACCTCGCCCTATTGCGCAGCTCTTGTATGAGTTTAACCATTGTGGGGACGAGACTTTTTCTCGAAGGATTATCTGAGCCTCGCCACATGTGATGGTAATCAGGTGATGGCTAATTGGCATTACAAGGGGGCCTTTCAGCAGCTGAGGACTGGTTTGGGTAGAGTCAGAGATTTTCCTATGGCAAGCCTAGGATGGGAGTAGCAAAGATTAGTAGCAGTAGTAGTGACTTGGTGGAGTCAAGGCGATACTTGAGGAAAGTACGGATAGATGTGGAAGGTAGTATAGGCCCGTACTACTAAAAGCAGAGGATCTGTACTTGAATCAAGGAAAGCTGAGATGAGATCAGGAAACTTGTGGTAGTAGTGATCCCTCGAGATATATCTATGATGTGTCTTCAGAATGGTGGTGCTATGACCTAGGCCAGCCGTCGGCAGTTCAGAGGCCCGAGGGGGATCAGGATCAGGCCCGGAGGTCGGGCAGTTGGATGAGCAGACCAGGGAGTTTCTCTCTTCAGAGATTACTCACACCATACTTGAGCAGACTCCTGTGATCTTTGGTTTGAGCAAGGAGGGTATCTTAGAGTTGATGGACGAGAGATTAAGCACTTTCTGTGCTGAGTTAGCGGCCATGATGGGGTCGCGCACGCTTACCTTCAGGGAGTTCCGTGCATGTGGAGCTCCAGATTACCACGGGGCACGGGACCCCATAGCGAGTACTAGATGGTTGGTGGATGTGGCCAACACTTTCCGCACGAACAGATGTCCCGAGAGGGAAAAGGTCAGATTGGCGTCCTGTCTTCTGAAGGACAGGGCACGGGATTGGTGGGAGGAGGTCGGACATGCCATTGGAGATGACACAGCTTTGGATGCTATGACCTGGGATGACTTTACTGCCAGGTTCAGGGCTGAGTTTGCACCGGTTATTGAGGTGCAGCAGTTGGCCAGAGAGTTTCAGGACCTCACCCAGACGACAGAGACAGAGGCGGAGATCACCGCCAAGTTCAGGGAGAGAGCACTTCTCGTTCCTCAGTACGCAGCTGATGAGGAAATGAAGAAGGCTCGGTATCATGAGATGTTGGGGAATGATATCTGCCAGTTTGTGAGCCAGTCTAGCTGTAAAACGCTGGATGACATGATTGCTAGGGCTCGAGAGAGAGAGATATTGACCTTGATATGGAGAGAAAAAGGAATTCGGAGGCGGCTCCAGGTTCAGGGAGTTCGGGCAAAAAACCCAAGGGTTCAGATCACAGAACTAGGAGTCAGCAGAGCCACGGTCGGTGTGGCAAATGTGGGAGATTGCACGATGGGGCGTGCAAAGCAGGGAGTGCCGGTTGCTACAAGTGCGATCGGACTGGGCATATGAGCAGAGATTGTACATCCACTACTACCGCTGTTGCGGCATCATATCTGATTTGCTTTCAGTGCAATAAGAGGGGACATAAAAAGTCCCAGTGTCCGAGTTTAGCCGCTGCAGGGAAGGTGTCAGCACCTGCTCCTGCTACCTTGAGGATTGCGGATGGCCGTCAGGGTGGAGTTGAGATGCCGGTGGCGAAGAGTAGGGCTTTTCAGCTGACGGCAGAGGAAGCGCGAGCGACTCCTGATGTGGTGACGGGTATATATTTCTCCCTTATCTATGCATTTATTATTGATTGTTTCTTATGGTTATATGTTTTGTATAGGGTCGTTCTCAGTGAATGACATTTCGGCTACAGTATTGTTTGATTCGAGGGCTACCCGATCATTCGTCTCTCTTGCGCTTAGCAAGAGGTTTAGCAGAGCTCTAGGGGAGCTAGATTGTCCACTTGAGGTTGAGATAGCAGCTGATAGGACCATTAGGGTTGCAAGGGTACACAGAGGTTGTTCCCTGCAGTTATTCGATGAGCAGTTTCCGGTGGACTTGGTCCCTATTCCCCTGCGAGGGAATAAGGTTATAGTAGGCATGGATTGGCTGAGCCCCAATGGGGCGGTGATAGATTGTGAGCTACAGTTGGTGAGGGTTCGCACTCCCGGTGGGGGAGAGTTAGTGATTCAGGGCGAGAAGCCACAGCGCGGACTAGTTCTGTGTTCAGCAGCGAGAGCGAGGCACTACTTCCAGCAGGGTTGCGCCGATTATATTGCCTATGTTGTAGATGCCCGGGAGAAGGGCAAGTTATCAGTTGATGATGTTCCGGTTGTGCGAGACTACCCGGATGTATTTCCAGAGGATTTGCCTGGAATACCTCCCGAGAGGCAGGTCGAGTTCAGGATTGACCTGATCCCTGGTGCGGCTCCGATAGCCAAGGCACCGTATCGGTTGGCTCCCCCCAGAGATGCAGGAGTTGTCTACGCAGCTGCAAGAGTTGCTAGACAAGGGTTTTATCAGATCGAGCAGTTTGCCCTGGGGAGCACCGATTTTGTTTGTGAAGAAGAAGGACGGGTCACATCGTATGTGTATAGATTATCGGGAGTTGAACAAGGTAACGGTGAAGAACCGTTACCCACTTCCAAGGATAGATGATTTGTTTGATCAGCTTCAGGGAGCGTCTTGGTTTTCCAAAATTGATTTACGCTCCGGGTATCATCAGATGCGAGTCAGGGATGAGGATGTGCAGAAGACTGCTTTCAGGACCCGTTATGGTCAATATGAGTTTGTGGTGATGCCGTTTGGGCTCACCAAAGCTCCAGCCGCATTCATGGATCTCATGAATCGCGTGTGCAGACCGATGCTGGATCAGTCTGTGATAGTGTTCATTGATGATATCTTGGTTTATTCCAAGACCCATGAGCAGCACGAGGAGCACCTGTTGGAGGTGCTAGAGATCTTGAGGAGGGAGAGACTTTTTGCGAAGTTCTCCAAATGCGAGTTCTGGTTGCGTGAGGTGCAATTCCTTGGTAACCTCGTCAACCAGAAGGGTATTCTGGTAGATCCGGCCAAGATAGAGGCCGTGATGCAGTGGAGGTCCCGAAGTCTCCATCTGAGATTCGGAGCTTCCTAGGTTTGGCAGGGTATTACAGGAGATTCATCCAGGATTTCTCCAAGATAGCTGTACCTCTCACCCGACTGACTAGGAAGCCAGTGGTGTTTCGCTGGGGGCCTGAGCAGCAGGCAACATTCGATACCCTTAGATAGAGATTGTGCGAGGAACCGATTCTTGCCCTGCCAGAGGGAGTAGAGGATTTTGTGGTCTACTGTGATGCTTCGATCACAGGTATGGGAGCAGTGTTGATGCAGCGAGGCCATGTGGTAGCTTACACCTCGAGACAGTTGAAGCCTCACGAGGCTAACTATCCTACGCATGATTTAGAGTTGGGATGCAGTGGTGTTTGACCTCAAGATTTGGAAACATTACCTTTATGGGATCCGTTGTACCATTTACACGGATCACAAGAGTTTGAGGTACCTCATGGATCAGCCGAATCTGAACATGAGGCAGAGGCGATGGTTAGATGTATTGAAGGATTACGATTATGAGATCCTTTATCTCCCAGGGAAGGCTAATGTGGTGGCCGACGCCCTAAGCCGCAAGGCGGCAGCAGCCCCGATCAGGGATATATGTCTGAGAATGACAGTGATTACTCCATTATTGGAGCAGATCAGAGAGGCACAGGTCGAGGGCCTCAAGGAGCAGAGGCAGAAGTGTGAAAGGATCGTGGGTCGATTAGCTTCCTTCGACTATGACAGTCGAGGATTATTGACCCTTCATGGACGAGTTTGGGTGTCGTACTGGAGAGGGGTACGTCAGGTGCTGATAGATGAGGCCCATAAGTCTCGATTTTCTATCCATCCAGGGGCGACGAAGATGTATAGAGATCTTCGACCCTATTTTTGGTGGCTCTGCATGAAGCAGGATGTCGCCTGGTATGTGGAGAGGTGCCTGACCTGTAGGAAGGTCAAGGCAGAACACCAAAGGCCTCATGGCAAGATGCAGCTGTAAGACATTCCAGTGTGGAAATGGGAAGACATAACCATGGATTTCATCACAAAGCTTCCCAGGACTGCACGTGGAGTGGATTCGATTTGGGTTGTTGTGGATCGGTTGACGAAGAGTGCTCATTTTATACCAATTCAGGAGAGTATATCGGCGGAGAAGCAAGCCGATATTTATGTGCGAGAGGTGGTGGCACGACATGGAGTGCCTGTCTCGGTGGTGTCAGACCGAGACGTCCGTTTTACTTCCAGATTCTGGAAGCAGTTTCACGACGAGATGAGGACTTGTCTCCTTTTCAGCACCGCTTTCCACCCTCGGACGGACGGGCAGAGCGAGAGGACGATCCAGACTCTCGAGGACATGCTCTGGGCATGTGTTCTAGATTTCGGTGGCAGTTGGGATACATATCTTCCGTTAGCGGAATTTTTGTATAACAATAGCTACCATGCGAGTATTGACCACCCTGCCTTTGAGATGTTATACGGGAGGAGGTGCAGGACCCTGATCTGTTGGGGCGAGGTAGGTCAGCGTGTAATTGGGAGCACCAAAGTGGTGCTCAAGACGACGGAGTTGATCCAGCAGGTTCGTAGTAGATTGCAGACTGCGCAGAGTCGGCAAAAGAGTTACGCCGATAGGAGGCGTTCAGACTTGGAGTTTCAGGTGGGTGACATGTTCCTCCTGAAGGTATCACCCTGGAAGGGTGTCATCAGATTCCAAAAGAGGGGAAAGCTGGGCCCCAGGTTCATTGGTCCTTTTAGGGTCTTGGCCCGAGTGGGTCGAGTCGCCTACCGATTAGATCTTCTAGTAGAGCTTAGCCAGATCCACAACACTTTTCATGTTTCTCAACTGAGGAAGTGTTTGGTGGACGAGTCGGCAGTAGTACCCATGGAGGATATTCAGGTTGATAGCAGCCTTAATTATGTTGAGAGACCAGTTGCGATCTTAGATCGGAAGGTAAAAACCTTGAGGAACAAGGTAATTCAGTTAGTGAAGGTGCAATGGCAGCACCGGAAGGGTTCAGAGTAGACATGGGAGTCCGAGGAGGAGATGCGGGAGCATTACCCAGAGTTGTTTCCAGATTCAGCGGCAGCAGACTTCGAGGACGAAGTCTGAGTCAAGTAGGGGAGAGTTGTAACACCCCAAATTCTGGTATGTTATTTAAATATTTATTTTTTTTAAGTTTTCAAGAGGAACTTGATGAGTCAGTAGCCAGACTCATCGAGTAAAGTCGGGATTTTGAGCACGTTTAAGTTGGCTACTCGGCGAGTCCGCCAGTCTGGATGAAACCCTAATTTCAAGGGTTTGCACTCTATTTAAACAACTTTTTGGGACCCCAAGTCAGCCCTCATCACCCCCAGAGCATCCTTCTCGAAACCCTAGAACTATCTTAGCTTTTTGTGTTTTTTGGTGTGATTCTTTGAAGATCTTGTGAGAAGAAGGAAGGTAGATCAAGGGGAGAAGAAGGAGATCCAAGATCTTTGTGGCATTTCAGAATACAGTGAGGTATAACTCTACTCTTTTCTGTCTCTATGCTTTAATCCCCTTTGGAAAGCCATTAAAGCTATTGTTGAACCATTTCTTGGCTTGGTAGTAGCATAGAGGACTCATTGAGATGAATAGCCTTCGGATCTAACTAGGTTTGAGTTCTAGAAGGTTAGATCTAGTACCTTTATGGAGCCATTTTGCATGAAAGCTCTAGATCTACTCTTATAGTGTGCTTTGAGCCTTAAAACCTTCATTTGATGTTATTTACATAAAAAGTTGGAAACTTCACGTGTTAATCAAGCCCCAAGAACCCAGATCTATGAATGGAATGAATTGGTTTCAAGCAGAATCGAGTATATAGTGATTGCATGTATACGACTCGGCGAGTCGAGTCGCGAGTCCCCTGTTTTCCCCTTTTCGAGTTATGACGAGTGGAACCAGTAAGTGAGAGATGGACTCAGTGAGCTAGAGGTTAGACTCATTCGTGGAAGAACTCGACGAGTCAATGCCCTGACTCGGCGAGTCCAAGGTAGTCTTCATGCCTCAAGAACAGACTCGACGAGTTGTTCATACAACTCGACGAGTCTCAGTCAGAGTGTTCATATGTTAAAGGAGAACTCGATGAGTTGTTCATACAACTCAGCGAGTCGGATGCAGATTGACTGAGTGTTAGTTCGAAGAGGAACTCGTCGAGTCTATTCCGAACTCGACGAGTAGTATCGGGTTGAAGCAAGAAAGTGAGAGTAAGGACTCGACGAGTTGGTGACCCAACTCGACGATTCATGTCAACTGAATGCTGACTTTGATAGATAGGTTGACTTTGACCAAGGGTAAGATAGTCTTTTTACCCTCAGTATTATTATCAGTATTTAATTGAGGGTACTTATGGAAATTGTAGCCGGGGTGAAGCGGGAGCCGCAATAGACAGATTCTGGAGCAGTTCTTTCAGCAGCTAGGCTACGAGGTGAGTTTCCTTCCAGTAGGAACGGGTCTAAGGCCACAATACCGACCCGTTTAGTTAGTAGTAGTTTCCGGACTTCGGTCCGTTGCAGTAGTTAGAATGTTTGATGCCTTCGTGGCTCAGACAGGTTTTGCGTGTTATGTGTTTCGGGTATGGCCCGACTCAGTACACAGTCTATGTTGTTTTGCTAGTTGGTATGTGCATGCTATGTTATGTTCAGTAGTTCTGGACTTCGGTCCGATGCAGTCAGTTCCGGGCTTAGGCCTGATGCAGTTAGTTCCGGACTTCGGTCCGATGCAGTTGGTTCCGGACTCGGTCCGAGGCAGTTAGTTCCAGACTTCGGTCTGATGCAGAGGGCAGGGCCTTGGTTAGTTCCGGACTTCGGTCCGATGTAGTTTTCGGGCTTCAGTCCGATGCAGTGGGCGGGGGCCCAGTAGTTGTTTATATGATTGTTTGATATGAGGTAGTTTAGGGGAGCTCACTAAGCTTCGTGCTTATAGTTTCAGTTTTGGTTTCAGGTATTTCCGCAAGTAAAGGGAAGAGCTCGGGATGATGGCATCGCACACACCACAACTTCAGCTTTATTCCTGGGAGTTTTGTTCAGATACTTAGACATGATTTGATACAGTTTTTGACATGACATTTTATTATGTCTTTTGAGACACCCGACATATGGTTTTTATTATATGACACTTAGTGTTATGACGTTTATTATATGTAAAAACAAAAATTTTTGGGTCGTGTTTTTGGGATGTTTCATTATTGGTTCCGTCCAATTTTTATTTCTTGTAGAGTAAACTTTAAACTCTAACTTATGCGCCTATAGCTAAAATACAATCTAACTTTCAATAACTATGTATACAATGTAATTTTTAATAATGAAACCATAACAATGATCGATAAGAGTTAGATTGGTGAGAAATAAATGTCTCCAAAATTCTTAGAAGGTCTTAAAAGCTCTATAAAGATTGCTTGGAAACATGTCGACTCTGAAGACAAAGTGCATTGCTTGTGCATAAAGTGGGTGAATATCTATCGACGGTTGTTGATTACGGTTTATGCCCATATATATGGCCATGGGTTTCTACAATCATATACTATATTACATCATCACGGTAAGAAATGTACTGCTTCGGATTTAGGCTACTATTCGACTCCATGAATAAACATTCCAACAACCATTGAGATGTTTGATGTAATTTATGATGCTATGGAGAAACAAAATACAAATGAAGAAAATACAGATGAGGGGCGACAAGGCATAGACCCAGAATTTGATACTTTGTTTGAGGAGCTCAATATTGAGTTATACCCTGATTGTGAAATGTCTTCCCTAAACTTTCTAGCAAATTTTTTGCATATTAAAGTGTTCAATAAATGGACAGATAGTTTGTTTGACCAACTTGTAGAATTACTAAGAGTTGCTTTCCCGAAGAGCAAGATTCCAACCTCACACTATGAAGCTAAGACGAAGTTGAGAAAGACAGGGTTAGGATATAAATCTATCCATGCTTGTAAATATGTTTGTTCTTTGTTTTGAAAAGATAATGATTCCATGCATAATTGCTCGATTTGTAACGAGAGTAGATGGGTGGACACAACCATAAACTGGTAGAGAGTATCACAAAAAGTGTTGTGGTACTTTCCTTTGACTCCAAGCTTCAATGCATGCATAGTTCCATATTCACAACTAAAGATATGAGTTGTTATAATACTGGACGCTCAGTGGATTGTATAATTCATCATCCGGTTAATGAGAAGTCATGCATGAATTTGATACGAGATATCCAGAGTTTGCTAAAGAACCTAGAAATGTTTGTCTAGGTTTAGCTGTTGATGGCTTTAATCCGTTCGAAAACTTTAATAATACTTATAGTATTTGGCCAGTTATAATGACTACCTACAATACACCACCATGGATATGCATGAAAGAGTCTTCTTTCATGATAACTTTGCTAATTGCTAGCCCTAGATCACCCGCAAAGGACATTGATCGACATCGTTTTTGTCAATTCAAACCAATTGATCGACAACGTTTCTGTCAATTCATTAAAGGAGTGAGACTACCTGATGGTTTTGGATCGAAATTTAGGAAGAAGGTTAATGATACTAAATCAAATTTGGTTGGGTTGAAGGCTCACGATCATCACATCCTCATGAAATGATTGCTACCTATAGGGCTTCAATCCGGTCTCCCACCAAATCTTTCAAAAACAATCATTGATCAGGACCCCTGCGAAATACAACGACCTTCTTCGTCAGCCGGGTCAGGGGTACCGCTATCTTGGAGAAATCATGTATGAATCTCCGGTAATAGCCTACTAACCCGAGGAAATTACAAATCTTAGATGGAGACTTCGGAACCACCCATCTCATCACGACCTCCACTTTGGCCGGGTCGACCAAAATACCATTCTGGTTGACAAGGTGCCCCAAAAACTGCACCTCGTGCAACCAGAACTTGCACTTGGACAACTTGGCATGCAAGCTCTCCATCCTTAGGGTATCCAACACCTCTAGAAAGTGCTCCTTATGCTGCTTCTACGTCGTGGAGTACACCAAAATGTCACCAATAAAGACTATCACAGACCGATACGTAAAGACATTAATCGTTGAAAACACAAAAAACATTAAATGCAGAAAAAGATATATAACAACATCCAATTAAGTACCAAAGTGTTATAATTCCATACAAATAACAAAATAAACAAAAAAAGTGTCATAAAGTTATGTCATAACAAGTGGAAAAAAACACAAACTAATCCGACGAACCGTCATCTTCACTCCCATCGTTTCTTCCTTGATCATCGATCGGTGGTTTCCCCCGATGAATAAATACATAAAGTTCCTCCCTGTACACCGGGTTGTTTAGCATTCCACAAAGATTTTCTAACTACATAATAAATAACAACATATATCAAGTTAAAAGTTAAACTATCAACATAAACAAAAACTATCAAAGTACATTACTATCTTTTGCACTTAAATACAAGAAATGGCAAAAGTACATTGCTATTTCTTGAACTTGGGATATAAACACATTTACCAAATTAATATGCACTTATTGATGCCAAAGTACATTGCTAATTTATAGATTATAGACAAAAACCAAAAGTACATTGCTATTTCTTGCACTTTGAACATAAAACACAATTACAAACACAATTACCAAATCAACATGCATTTATTGATCATTATATAGATATGTGACACTTTAAAATTCAATAGTCTTGTTTGACTAGAAATGGTAGCTTAATTTCTACTTATTTTGTGCTAAAGAACCTTAAATATAAGAAATACCAAAGTACATTAATATTTTTTGCACTTAAATATAAGAAATACCAAAAGTACATTGTGATTTCTTGCACTTAGAACATAAACTTATTTACCAAATCAACATGCATTTATTGATACCAAACTACATTGCTATTTCTTGCACTTGGGACAAAAAACCAATTATTAAAGCTTATAGCAAATAATCATCACAAACCAAAATTACCAAATCAACATGCATTTATTGCAACACTTTTATTTAAAATGTTACTCTGGTCTTTTCTGATTTTATATATATATATATATATATATATATATATATATATATATATATATATATATATATAAAATCAGAAAAGACCAGAGTAACATTTTAAATAAAAGTGTTGCAGAATTTGTCCCAATACAAAATATGATAAAGATTTATCAAAAGCGTTTCCAAAGAAATGTATTTCATTAAAAGACTTGGGATGTCATGTTCGATACAAATCAAAATCATAAACAATACAATATAAGCCTTACTACATTATTTCATATCTACAGGCCTATATCCGTAATCCCTCATCCAAAACATCATATCTATGCTCATGCGCCACTACCTGTAATACAAGAAACTGAGTGCGTCAGGCTTGGGAGCCTGGTGAGCACATAGGGTTTTCAACCCACAATAAATAAGTTTATTAATTTCATCAATCAACAATAACCCAATTACCCGTTCCCGTTATCCTCACTTTACGTCCCTAAAGACCTATAATACGGGACCTAGCCTAAGGATCATCATCGGGATGGAAACTACCGCTAAGGGGATTCCTCAACAATAAATGTCCTTAAGTCAACCATGTGGGGGATGGAGTACACCGGTGAACACATCGTTCACAAACACCTACAGGTTGCAAGTCTGCTAGCGTTCCACTGGATTGTCTAGAAGAGTCCGTGGTCGTCATCCATACTCTGCTAGATGACAGAATCAACAACATCAACATCGAGGCCTCTCATCATTTTATCACACATCACCTATTACATCTACCCATGTTTTAACCCAACATTTTCGTAGATATAAGATTACATATACAGTTTAAATCATTGAAAACATGTATAAAAACGTTCATCCAGCATAGATAGCAAGTATTCAGATAATATGCACACATAGCATGTAATTTATATAAAATACTTCATATCTGTATGTAAGCTGAAAGTAACTATGCACTCACCTGATGGCTTCTATTTATAGGTGTGAGAAATGAGAGAACCTGAAACTTTTATTTATAGGGTGAAATCCTGACGGACTAACCGAGTCGGTTCACGGAATCGCCGAGTCAGTGCCACGTGTCATCACCTGATGGCTTTCCTTGGGGAGAAAGCCTTGGCCCATATTCAGCCACGTCACCCCTTTTGCAGCAGCACCCTGCCGACTTCTAAACCCCGTAACTTTCGCATATGAGCTCCGTTTTTTACGTTCTTTTTTTTCCACGTGTAGGTAAAAACAAGATCTACAACTTTCATTTAGACTCCGTCAGCTAATTCTCGACCGATCGTAAATTTAACAGTAGGAGGAGATTAGACTGCTAAATGACCGCGAAGAATTCGTAACTCCTTCATACGGACTCCGTTTTCGTCTGTCTTTTTACTGTTGAGTTCCTATTAATGAGATCTTCAAATCTCATTTAGGTTGCGTAAGCCGAAAACCACTCGAACTAAAATTCGAGTTTCGGGCTATACACTGTTACGCTGAATCTTAGAAAAATCATAAATTCCTCATACGAAGTCAGATTTGGGCGTTCTTTTTATGGATGTTCTCGGTTTAACATATACTACAACTTTGGTTTAGATCACTCAGGCTAAAAAGTCCTCCATCGAAAATTCATTATTTACGTCTCCCGGTGCCGTGTCGGTTTTGCCAAAAAACTTCGGCGGGCCATAACTTCTTCGTTATAGCTCGGATTTCGGTGTTCTTTATATGTACAGAACCCTTGTTTCGACCACTACAATGTTATGTAAAGATATCAGGCTTATCTCACACTTTAATTTTGATGCTTATTTTTATCCTTTATTAATTATATTTTTATAATTAAGTAATAAGCACACAAATACACATAATTAACATAGAATTCAAATATTTCATCTTTATTACTTCAAAAAGATTTACAATAGTTGACCTAGACTATTACATTGTCTAAAACTGCTTAGCCCCGAAACCCAGGCGTTATAATTATCTCCCCCTTAGGATGATTCCATCCTGGAATCATGCATCAACAAACAGATGTGGGTAGCGACTCATCATGTCACTTTCTGTTTCCCAAGTGAGATTCGGCCCAGTCGAATGTTTCCATCCGACTAGCACTAAGTAGACCATCTTGCGTCGTAACTTCTTAGTCTTACGGTCAAGAATTGCCTCAGGCTCTTCGATCAGGCTTTTATTCTCATCCATTCTTAACTTTGAGATCGGGATTATGTCGGGAACTTCTCCCGTGAACTTCCTCAAATAACACACATGGAAGGTGTTATGAATACCATCTAGTTCTTCGGGTAATTCGAGCTTGTAAGCTAGGTTCCCAATCTTCTTAAGAACTTTGAAGGGTCCAATGAACCTTGGACTCAACTTTCCTCGCTTTCCGAATCTTATAAACTCCTTCCACGGTGAGACTTTAAGCAAAACGGAATCCCCAACTTCAAAAGTCATTCGTCGTCTTTTCTTGTCAGCATAGCTCTTCTGACGATCCTGAGCTGCTAACATCCTTTCCCTAATCACTTTCAACTTCTCAGCAGTCTCATGGACTATCTCGGGGCCCATAAACTGCTTCTCTCCGGCTTCAAGCCAACAAGACGGCGTACGACACTTTTGTCCGTACAAAGCTTAATAAGGTGCCATCTTGATGCTCGAATGGAAACTGTTGTTGTAGGAAAATTCTACTAGAGGTAAGTGCTCGTCCCAATTCCCTTGGAACTCGAGGGTACATGCTCTCAACATATCTTCCAGTGTCTGAATCGTTCTTTCGCTCTGACCATCAGTCTGCGGATGGTAAGCCGTACTCAAACATAATTTCGTACCCAATTCCTCTTGTAGACTCCTCCAAAACCTCGACGTGAAACGACTATCACGATCTGATACAATTGTAAGAGGAACACCGTGAAGTCTTACAATTTCTTTCACGTAAGCATTTTCGATCTTATCCATAGACCAGTTCTCGTTGGCTGCTATGAAGTGTGCACTCTTGGTGAAATGATCCACGAATACCCAAATCATGTCGTGTCCGTTCTTCGTCCTGGGCAGTTTAGTCACAAAATCCATGGTGATGTCTTCCCATTTACCCATGGGTACAGGTAAGGGTTCTAAACTCCCATACAGTTTCTGATGTTGTGCCTTAACTCTCGCACATGTCACACACTCGGCCACATACTTCGCAACATCGAGCTTCATCGTCGGCCACCAGTAGTAGGGTTTTAGGTCCCTATACATTTTAGTGCTACCGGGATGAATTGAGTACATGGTCTTGTGTGCTTCATCCATCAGAAGGACTCTTATTCCTCCCATCTTACGTACCCAAATCCGATCTTGGAATACCTTCAGTCCTTGATTGTTTGTACCGAACATTAACGTTTTGCCCAAACGTTCTTCCTTTCGGTCATTCTTCTCTAAAGCTTCTTCCTGAGATTTCCTGATACTTTCCACAATCGTCGAGACGACTTCAATTCTCAACGCTTTTGGCCTTTTCCTTTCAAGATTGACTTTCCGACTAAGAGCATCAGCAACAACATTTGCTTTACCTGGGTGGTAAAGTATCTCACAGTTGTAGTCCTTGAGTAGTTCTAGCCAGCGTCGTTGCCTCATGTTCAACTCCTTCTGATTAAAGAGATACTTGAGACTCTTATGATCAGTGAACAACTTGCACTTCGTGCCGTAGAGATAATGCCTCCATATCTTTAGAGAAAATACTACCGCCGCCAACTCCAAATAGTGAGCGGGGTAGTTCTTTTCGTGCTCTTTCAATTGTCGAGATGCGTATGCTATCACCTTTTCTCTTTGGGTCAGAACACAACCCAACCCGATTCCAGATGCGTCAGTATAGACCGCGAAGTCTTGAACTCCATCGGGTAGAGAAAGTATCGGTGGTTGTAACGACCAGAAATTTCCACACAATTAAAACTTTTCAAAAACAACCCATTTTAATAATGTTATTACAAAAAGGTTTTCAATACATTTATTATCAGAGCATTTCTAGAACCATGTCATAAACATAAACACGAGGAGCGGTACGATCACGCCTTCGCCTTGCCATGGTCTCCTGAAGAACCTGAAAAACATTTAAACCACAACTGTAAGCCCGAAAGCTTAGTGAGATACCCCCAAAATACCAACCACATATACGCCCTTCCAGGCAACGACCTTCCGGTCCAAGACATATCGCCTTCCGGCCCATAACTTATTGCCTTCCGGCCCGTAACATATTGCCTTCCGGCCCATAACATAAATAGCATACATAACGCAACAGAACATAGAACAGCCATGCATATCGGGTCAAACTCCAGTCCAAGCAACCGTGTGCACATAACATATAATCATATAACAGTTCACAGTCAGCAAATCGATCAAACAGATCACATAACATATCATCACCCTAACCAGGATACCGACCTAGCCAATCACTAGCATAACATCACCCTACGTCTCAGCTAACATACTAATTATGCACATACGCCTTTCCAGGCCATGACCTTCCGGTCCACATCACAATGCCTTCCGGCCCATAACATATAATGCCTTCCGGCCCATAACATAATGCCATAACAACAGACAACTACCCGAATTTCCTTCCGATAAAGGGTCGGCCTTGGTGCCTTAAACCCCGTTGATATAGTGAGGATAACTCACCTCGCGAATGCTGAAACTCTGAACTGAAGAAGCAGACTCTCGAATCACCAACTCACCAAAAATCCCGAACTAACCATCATAACAAAAATAAACATTGGTCAAACGTACTTCCACATATCGGAACATGACCAAAGTCCAAATCTCATACAAAGTCCAACATTGGCCCAATTTACCAAATTGGGCCCACCTCACCAAATGGGCCTAGATCCAATGTCCATAACCATAATTGGGCCCAACATTCTCTATCCATAAATTCCCAGACTTGGCCCGATAATCAACTGCCCAACAACGGCTCAAACTCAAAGCCCAAAAATGAAAGTCCAACAGGAGGAGTACGTTGGGCGTACCCTCCTTGGTACGCTGGGCGTACTGCAATGAACACAAATGAGGATCGGGGCTTTGGCCCGCTACGCGGGGCGTAACTGCGAGATCCAATAAGTCGTTTTAACATCTTAATGGCTTAAGCTCTTAAGCCCAAACTTCTGATCCATAGGCCAAATATGATTAGAAATCATAAAGTCTCAGACTTTATCACTTAGGACATCCTTAAGCTCTTAATCCAAGGTCTTAATCCATTAAGACTCATATATCTCACACATGGAACAACTACAGCCCTTGGGACCTCATTTTTCGCACTCAAGACCTCTCCAAAGGTCTGAAAGGACAGATAATCTTGACTAATTCGAAACATACAACAAGGTGAGGACTTTTGGGACAAGAATGATGACAAAGCTTCAAAATACAAAGATCTACACAATATGAAGGTCAAGCAAGAAGCTTTATACCTCAAACAAGCTCCAAAGGATGGTATCTCTTCAGATCTACAAGCTCCACACGTTCTTCTTCTTCTTTGACAACTTCTCTTTTCTCCTTCAAGCCTTTCTTTTGCCAAAAAGAGCTTTCCAAGGTCAAGCACACCCAAAAATGGAGAGAACACGAGATCTAGGGTTTTTCTGAGGTTAAGGATGAGCATAAGGAGGCTGAGGGGTGAACCAACATGTTCCTTATATAGTGGCTGACCCTAAATTAGGGTTTGGAGTTTCTGAGAGTACGTTGGCCGTACCTCTAGTACGCTGGGCGTACTCACCCGGCCACCCCGCCATCTTTCTCTCTATTACGCTGGGCGTACGTCTAGCTTACGATGGGCGTACCCAACCAAACTTCAAATTACAAACATGCATGCATGCATGCATGGGACCTTTTCCCACTTATTCCACAAAGAACCATAAACAATAATCATCTTCGAAACACCGCAACTCTTCTAATCTAAACCCGCTCCCAAATAACTTTACATTCATACGGGGTGACGAGAAGCCCAATGCTTGTAACACATACGCCAGCCCGAAACCTTCTCGGATGAAACTCATTTCTCGAAAAAGGACCAGAATTAACCTTCCTCTTAATTCTCAGGGACTCATAATTAAACATTTAAAGAACGGGGTGTTACAATTCTCCCCCACTTAAATTAGGCTTCGTCCTCGAAGCCTGCGACAACTTTACTTCAGAACTTCCCCTACAACGCACTACCTGGCACTAACCAAACCAGGTCCCTCAAGGTACAACCATCAAAACCCGAAACTCACTTCCTTCTTTCTTGCAGTGTCCTGACCACCATCTCAAGCCGGGCACCGGCTGTACCCTCTGATAATCGCACTCAACAATCAGGTACCACCCATGATGCACTACTGCTCCAGGTCGCAATAATCACTCGACTCATATGTGCTTGAAATAACCATGAACCGCCGGATCCCCGACCCGAATCCAACTATATCCACTCTATGCCGACAGAAAGACACAATCTTCAGTCACAGAGGAACTCCAACGAGTTCTCTTCTTGCAATCACATGCACATGCTGAACCAGCCCTGGCACCCTCGGGTTGGGAAAACCCGTCACACTGACGACATCTCCAACATCCCCAGGAGGAATCAACTCTACGTACACAACTCCTTGATCAGAATCAAGCTGGGACTCCCAGACTCCATCCCTGTATCCCGCCTGACACTCTTGGCTTTACACCCGCGGAAATCCCTCTCGCGTCATCAGCAGACATCCCATCATGATGTCATCCCATACCCCCACCGCAATCACACTGCTCAATGACCACCGTCGGACCACTCCGACCATAACTCTACACTACCGCTTTCACTTCCGTGAATTTACTCTTCCTCTCGGAGTTACACTCCTCTCCCTCTTTCCTTACCAAAGAAATCCACTTGGCTGCCTTGTCACCACGACAAGTGCCACGGTGCTCACCTAACGCTGCACCACCCCTTTATTGCATAACCGCTATCCATGCAACACATATGCTCTGAATTTGCTCGCAAGGACTCTCGAGTCCATGCACCATCTCTACTAATCAAGATCAATACCTGGGGCCAGACCTTCTAGTGCTAACACATCACAACATAACCAACCCATATCCTCGAACCGATCCGATAATACCTACAGAGTCTTTAGCATGACTAGTCCACCTCACCAGATCTTCATTCTGGCTGGACCGTCCTCCTGAGCCTTCGCCCTGACTGATACGCCTTCCGGCCATCAGTCTATCCAGACCACTCAAGCAGCATTCATCATTCCGATCCATCCCTCCGGGAATCCTCCCATGCATACTGTTCTAGCCCTCCAGGGGTTCTGAACTCTATCTTCATCATACATACTCAATCCCGGCCTGATTCCAGGCCCTCCACACTCAAATGCCCTAGGTCTGTATTTCGCCCTGCATCCCCGGCACTTACTCATACCAGCCTACACTTTGGGCTGACAGAACACTGCTGAATCCCAAACAGCTAAGCAACCTCACATGCTCAATGATCTTCCGGAGAATTTTCCAATTCTCCCCCACTTATGGTACTGACTATCAACTATCGGTCGCCATCACCGACCTCCCAAAACAACTCTGCACAAAACCAACACTTATACGCGGGCTGATTCCCACTAGCTCAAACAACCTTCACAGAAATCACATTCCCACATTGATCATCCCGCTCGAAAGAAACTCAATCTGCAGCTAACACTTCTTAGGAAGCAGATGCTTCCGACATTCAGACCCAAAAGCCAATTTCCACTAATCACCCTCATACATAATAACCAACGAAATTTTCATACAATAACCCATAACCAAAACACCACCCTCAAAAACGACGAATACCACACCGAAAACCACAGAAAGATACTAGCACATAAACAATATTCCACAATAATCACAAGATAACAAGACATCAAGAAAGAAACATACCCACAGCTGTATCCGACACTGCTCTAACCTCCTCTGCTGTAAGCTGAAAAGCACGACCCTGACCCCTTGGGGGCTCCGCTCCACCCTGACCTCCACCCGTGATCCCTAAAGTGGCCGGTGCTGGAGTCTGTACCGGTCCTGCAGCAAGCTGTGGACAGTTGACCCTCAAATGTCCAACCTAATGACAATGATAACAAATCCTCAAATCCCGAACCGACGCTGACTGCCGACAATCCCTCGCATAGTGCCCCTCCTTTCTGCACTTGCGGCATGCACCACCGGACCTACAAACTCCGGTGTGACCCCTCCCACACTTCCCACCAGCGTGGCTGCTCTGATCTCCTACCCTAGAATCAACGGTCTTGGACCGTTTCGGCGCCGGCTGCGACTGCACCGGAGCTTGCCTCAACTCACGTAACCGCAACTCAATCTCTAACTCACGCCGCCTGGCGGCCTCCTGCAATTCCAATAAGGTCTCACACCTCTGCGTAGACACCAACTGTCTGATATCCCTCTTGAGCATACTTAGATATCGGGACATCTGAGCCTGCTCCAAAGCATACTCAGGGCAAAACATCGCCCTCTCCGTGAACATTCTGGTGATCTCCGTCATCGACTCCGAACCCTGCTTTAGCTCGAGGAACTCCTGAGCCAATCTTTATCTCTCAACCCGCGGAACATAACGAGCGCTGAACATCTCTCTAAACTGATCCCATGAAACTGCAGGCCTCCGCGCATCCGAGTATGACCCCGTGGTCAATCTCCACCAATCCTTTGCCCCGAGCCTTAACAGGTTCAGAGCACACCTCACCCTCTGATCAGCAGGGCATGAACACATGAAGAAACACCCCTCCATGTCAGATAACCATCTCATAGCAACAATCGGGTCCTGAACTCCGTCAAAGGTGGGAGGCTTCATATTATCGAAGTCCCGATACTGAAAACCCCGACTAACTCCTCCCCCTGCCGCTGCTACAGCTGCTGTAGCCACGGCGGCAGCCGTCTCTGTGAGAGCTGCATAGCGCTCATCAAAATACTCAACCATGGCGGTCTTGATCGACCCGAACAGTTCCGGCAACTCGGCCCGGAACAACGCAGCAACCTCATCATGCAGGATCTCACGGATCCTCGCATCCAACTCGCACGAGCTCATCAGAGCAACAACCTCGGGCGGCACAGACCCGCCCGGAACTCCCTCTCCTGCTCCCGATCGTGACCCAGATCCACTCCCAGCAGGTCTCGGGATCTCCATACTGAAAAACACCACAAAATCTCAGACACTTCCCACAATCCTGGGATCCAACTCTCTCAACCCAACCCTAGAGATCATGGTTTCCCTGATATGCGTATGGGTCCTGTGCTTTCAGTAGTACGGGCCCATACTACCTTCCACACCTACCCATATTTGTATGAAGTACTACCACAACACCCTAGAAAAACATGCATAACAACGCTCAACCCTCACCACTAGAGGAACACTGAAAATCTCCCATAAGGAACCCTAGGCTACAGGCATCACAAATCAGGCAATATTATCATGAAATCCTGAAGATCCCTAGCCTATCACTAGCATGCTGTTCTATCAAAGCTCAAAGACAAATAACATGCATGGCATTTTGGGGTTACTCACTGGCTCCGGCTGATCGTACCTCCACGTCCTCCTTTACTCATTTTGAAAACTATTTTAAATCCTCTTTTGAAAACTCTCCTCGATTTGAGACTGGAGTCACACGAGTGTTCCTCCAATTCACTCAAACCATGGCTCTGATACCAACTTGTAACGACCAGAAATTTCCACACAATTAAAACTTTTCAAAAACAACCCATTTTAGTAATGTTATTACAAAAAGGTTTTCAATACATTTATTATCAGAGCATTTCCAGAACCATGTCATAAACATAAACACGAGGAGCGGTACGATCATGCCTTCGCCTTGCCACGGTCTCCTGAAGAACCTGAAAAACATTTAAACCACAACTGTAAGCCCGAAAGCTTAGTGAGATACCCCCAAAATACCAACCACATATACGCCCTTCCAGGCAATGACCTTCCGGTCCAAGACATATCGCCTTCCGGCCCATAACTTATTGCCGTCCGGCCCGTAACATATTGCCTTCCGGCCCATAACATAAATAGCATACATAACGCAACAGAACATAGAATAGCCATGCATATCGGGTCAAACTCCAGTCCAAGCAACCATGTGCAGATAACATATAATCATATAACAGTTCACAGTCAGCAAATCGATCAAACAGATCACATAACATATCATCACCCTAACCAGGATACCGACCTAGCCGATCACTAGCATAACATCACCCTACGTCTCAGCCAACATACTAATTACGCACATACGCCTTTCCAGGCCATGACCTTCCGGTCCACATCACAATGCCTTCCGGCCCATAACATAATGCCATAACAACAGACAACTACCCGGATTTCCTTCTGATAATGGGTCGGCCTTGGTGCCTTAAACCCTGTTGATATAGTGAGGATAACTCACCTCACGAATGCCGAAACTCTGAACTGAAGAAGCAGACTCTCGAATCACCAACTCACCGAAAATCCCGAACTAACCATCATAACAAAAATAAACATTGGTCAAACATACTTCCACATATCGGAACAAGACCAAAGTCCAAATCTCATACAAAGTCCAACATTGGCCCAATTTACCAAATTGGGCGCACCTCACCAAATGGGCCTAGATCCAATGTCCATAACCATAATTGGGCCCAACATTCTCTATCCATAAATTCCCAGACTTGGCCCGATAATCAACTGCCCACCAACGGCCCAAACTCAAACCCCAAAAATGAAAGTCCAACAGGAGGAGTACGCTGGGCGTACCCTTCTTGGTACGCTGGGCGTACTGCAATGAACGCAAATGAGGATCGGGGCTTTGGCCCGCTACGTGGGGCGTAACTGCAAGATCCAATAAGTCCTTTTAACATCTTAATGGCTTAAGCTCTTAAGCCCAAACTTCAGATCCATAGGCCAAATATGATTAGAAATCATAAAGTCTCAGAATTTATCACTTGGGACGTCCTTAAGCTCTTAATCCAAAGTCTTAATCCATTAAGACCCATATATCTCACACATGGAACAACTACAACCCTTGGGACCTTATTTTTCTCACTCAAGATCTCTCAAAAGGTCTGAAAGGACAGATAATCTTGACTAATTCGAAACATACAACAAGGTGAGGACTTTTGGGACAAGAATGATGACAAAGCTTCAAAATACAAAGATCTACACAATATGAAGGTCAAGCAAGAAGCTTTATACCTCAAACAAGCTCCAAAGGATGGTATCTCTTCAGATCTACAAGCTCCACACGTTCTTCTTCTTCTTTGACAACTTCTCTTTTCTCCTTCAAGCCTTTCTTTTGCCAAAAAGAGCTTTCCAAGGTCAAGCACACCTAAAAATGGAGAGAACACGAGATCTAGGGTTTTTCTGAGGTTAAGGATGAGCATAAGGAGGCTAAGGGGTGAACCAACATGTTCCTTATATAGTGGCTGACCCTAAATTAGGGTTTGGAGTTTCTGAGAGTACGTTGGTCGTACCTCTATTACGCTGGGCGTACTCACCCGGCCACCCCGCCATCTTTCTCTCTATTACGCTGGGCGTACGTCCAGCTTACGCTGGGCGTACCCAACCAAACTTCAAATTACAAACATGCATGCCATGCATGCATGGGACCTTTTCCCACTTATTCCACAAAGAACCATAAACAATAATCATCTTCGAAACACCGCAACTCTTCTAATCTAAACCCGCTCCCAAATAACTTTACATTCATACGAGGTGACGAGAAGCCCAATGCTTCTAACACATACGCCAGCCCGAAACCTTCTCGGATGAAACTCATTTCTCGAAAAAGGACCAGAATTAACCTTCCTCTTAATTCTCAGGGACTCATAATTAAACACTTAAAGAACGGGGTGTTACAGTGCTTCACATAGCTTCTTCTTCAGATTCTCGAACGCTTCTTCATACTTCTCATTCCACGTATATGTAGCTCCTTTATGGGTCAAAGCTGTCAATGGAGATGCTATCGAAGAAAAGCCTTGGATAAATCGTCGGTAGTATCCAGCTAGTCCTAGAAAGCTTCGGATCTCCGTGGGACTTTTTGGTCATTCCCACTTTATCACAGCTTTGATTTTTGCGGGGTCAACCATTATTCCTTCTTGGTTAACCACATGACCCAAGAATTGGACTTCTTGGATCCAAAAATCACACTTGGAGAACTTAGCGTAAAGCTTCTCCTTTTTTAATACTTCCAACACTTCCCGTAGATGCTTGCCATGCTCCTCTTGGCTTTTTGAGTAGATCAGAATGTCGTCGATGAACACTATCACAGATTTATCGAGGAATGGTTTACAAACCCTATTCATCAAATCAATGAATGTTGCTGGAGCATTGGTTAGTCCGAATGACATAACCAAGAACTCGTAGTGTCCATATCTCATTCTAAATGCAGTCTTCTCGATATCCTACTCTCTTACCTTCAGTTGATGATATCCTGACCTAAGATTGATCTTTGAAAAGTAGCTCGAACCTTCCAACTGATCGAATAGGTCATCAATCCTCGGCAATGGATACTTGTTCTTCACCGTTGCCTTATTCAGCTCTCGGTAGTCTATACACATTCTGATGCTTCCGTCCTTCTTTTTCATGAATAGCACCAGTGCTCCCCAGGGTGATGAACTCGGTCGAATGAAACCGTTGTCCAACAACTCCTAAAGTTGTGTCATAAGCTCCTTCATCTCCGTTGGTGCTAATCAGTAAGGTGCCTTTGCGATCGGTGTTGTACCTGGTAACAAGTCTATCTGAAACTCCACTTGTCTATCAGGTGGTAATCCGGGGAGATCTTTGGGAAAGACTTCTGGATAATCACACACAACCGGTATATTAAGCACCTCTTTTTTCTTTCTTATCATCGATTACGAATGCCAAGTATGATGCACATCCCTTGGACAAACATTTTATGGCTTTCATCAGGGAGATGATTCCAGAATTCACTATGTGTTTGTCCCCGTACACCATAAATGATTCTTTTCTGGGTGGATTCACCCTTACTATCTTCTTCCTGCAAAGAATCTCAACGTCATTGGCGCTAAGCCAATCCATTCCCAAAACGATGTCGAAACCGTTTAACTCTATGGGTAATAGCTCCTCATGGAATTTGTTTCTGTTCAGGTCGATGACAATGTTCCTAATACGGTTACTAACAGATATGAACTTGCTACTGGCAACTTCCACAATTAGGGCATCATCAAGTTTTTCTATAGGCAATGCTAATATTCCACCAAACTTATGGGATACAAATGAGTAATTTGCTCCTGAATCAAATAGTATGTTGGCAGGTAAACCATTTACAAGAAAGGTACCTGAAGCGACGTCTACTACCTCCTTCATAGCCTCAAGTGTCATTTGGAAGGCTCTCGCCTTCGGCTTCAGTGGTATGTTGGGTCTCCCTGCCTCCTTCTTCTTCGAGCAGTCCTTCAAAACGTGCCCCTCCTCGTTACACCAATAACATGCCTTCTAGGTGAGGTTACATTCGTTGGCATAGTGCCCTAGTTTTCCACACTTGTAACAAGTGACTCCCCCGTCACATTTCCTAATGTGCTTCTTCTTGCACTTGTCGCACCACTTCGCTTCTGATCGTCCTCCTCTCGAACCAGACTTCGAGAATCTACTCTTCTTATTGGACTTTGAGGATCCATCAAACTTTCGTTTTTCACCAACCTCGACCCTTTCCAGACCCCTTTCTTTCTGCTGGGTCTCCACATTTTTAGCTACTCGAACAACTTATTTCAGTGTAGTTTCCATCTTGACTGTTGGGCCAAAGTCAGCGGGCAATCCGTTCGCGAACCTCTCAATTTTGGAGAGTTCGATTGGCACTAGGTACGGAAACAGCTTCATCTTCTCCGTGAAAGCAGTAGCGTAGTCGTCAACGCTCATTCTTCCCTTCCTCAAATTTTGGAACTCATTGTTCAGGTCGATCAGATCTATCTCTGAACAATATTGCATCTTCAGCTGTTCCAAGAACTCATCCCATGACATTTTCAATGCTTCTCCTTGCGGCATTGATTCCGCCAATAGTTTCCACCAGCTCAAGACTCCAGTTTTCAGTTGTCTCACAGCGAAGACGGTCTTCTGCTTCTCGCTGCAGTCGCAGCTTTCAAACACCATCTCCATCTCGGAGGTCCAATCCATTATCTCCACAGGCTTTGGGCTTCCTGAGAGACTTGGTGGTTTCGCACCCAAGAAATTCTTGTACATCCGTCCATCCTTTTTGTTTCTCCTCTCTGGGCCATCCCTTTGCTCACCTTGAGTCCCTACTTGACTCCCTTGGCGGCTGTAGTTCCCTTCCTCAGATTGCTCGGGAATTGGCTTGGTCGGCTTAACGTGTATGGTAGGTTCGTCCCTATTTTCGTGGAACATCTGTCTCATTTCTTCCCTTTGTCCAACTAGCATAGCCCGAATCATGGCTTGAACTCCATCCATGGTGACTGGCTCAGGTGCGGCTGCTACTACAACAAGTATTTGATGAATCACTGGGGGTTGATTCCTATTCCCATTCGCATTCCCAACTCCACTGCGGGTTCTTGTCATTTTGATTTATACACCGAATAAGGTGAATTTAGATCTTTATTTAGGTTAGACGTTTAAATCATCCTTATCACTCTGAAACGTTTATATGCTAATTCTAATATCGTACTCGTACGTTTAGAATCCTAAACACATAAGATTTCTAGATCCGGTTGGCAACAGACCATAGATCCGAACAAATAACAGCATATCATGCACAAAGCATTTAGCACATAAAAGCATTTTAGGCACAATTCCTAAAATAAGCTAGTGCTCACACCTCACAATCATCGCTTAGCATTCTAAGTTTAAGTCTAGAAATCCTACAAATTCCTAGTTCGCTTAAACTAATGCTCTGATACCAATTGTGACATCCCCATTTTCACGGCCAGAAAAGACCGATTTTGTTTATGCTTTGTTTAAAAATTAGAGTAACATTTTAAATAAAAGTGATGCGGAATTTGTCCTAAAAAAATATGATAAAGATTTATGAAAAGCATTTCCAAAGAAATGTATTTCATTAAAAGACTTGGGATGTCATGTTCGATACACGTCTAAAGCATACACATTACAATATAAGCCTTACTACATTATTTCATATCTACAGGCCAATATCCGTAATCCCTCATCCAAAAAATCACATCTATGCTCATGCGCCACTACCTGTAATACAAGAAACTGAGTGGGTCAGGCTTGGGAGCCTGGTGAGCACATAGGGTTTTCAACCCACAATAAATAAGTTTATTAATTTCATCAATCAACAATAACCCGATTACCCGTTCCCGTTATCCTCACTTTACGTCCCTAAACACCTATCATTAGGGACCTAGCCTAAGGATCATCATCGGGATGGACACTACTGCTAAGGGGATTCCTCAACAATAAATGTCCTTAAGGCAACCATGTGGGGGATGGAGTACACCGGTGAACACATCGTTCACAAACACCTACAGGTTGCGAGCCTGCTAGCGTTCCACTGGACTGTCTAGAAGAGTCCGTGGTCGTCATCCATACTCCACTAGATGAAAGAATCAACAACATCAACATCGAGGCCTCTCATCATTTTATCACACATCACCTATTACATCTACCCATGTTTTAACCCAACATTTTCGTAGATATAAGATTACATATACAGTTTAAATCATTGAAAACATGTATAAAAACGTTCATCCAGCATAGATAGCAAGTATTCAGATAATATGCACACATAGCATGTAATTTATATAAAATACTTCATATCTATGTGTAAGCTGAAAGTAACTATGCACTCACCTGAGTAGGTGGTGACTCTGCGATTGGACAACACTTCGTTACTCTTAACACAATTTTCCTTCGTCAAAACCTAGTATCATTGCCACTAGGGTTTAGTCTAATATTCACCGAGACTAATTAATAGTCTAGCTATTATTATTATTATATAAGCGTTAAATGATACTTATATAACCCATAATAATATCCCAAGTACTTATTATAAGGTCCTAGTAACATTACTATATTAAAACATAATGTATACTAAAGATAGGCTAAGCGTAGCTCACTTACAACGGGTTTTCTCAAAACCGGGCTTCGTTGGAGCAGCGTTTCCGAGCCGAAAGGCTCTTTTCTCAAGGATTCGGGAGCCTCGGGGCTTCCTTCGGGTGATAGGGGGTTTACCTAGACTTTAGGGGGGTTAGGATAGGCTAGAGAGAGAGTGTAGAGAGAGAAAGAAGTGGGGAAAGGTGTGAGAAATGAGAGAACCCGACACTTCTATTTATAGGGTGAAATCTTGACGAACTCGCCGAGTCGGTGCCACGTGTCATCACCTGATGGCTTTCCTTGGGGAGAAAGCCTTGGCCCATATTCAGCCACGTCACCCCTTTTGCAGCAGCACCCAACCGACTTCTAAACCCCGTAACTTTCGAATACGAGCTCCGTTTGTTACATTCTTTTTTTTTTCCACGCGTAGGTAAAAACAAGATCTACAACTTTCATTTAGACTCCGTCAGTTAATTCTCGACCGATCTTAAATTTGACAGTAGGAAGAGATTAGACTGCTAAATGACCGCGAAGAATTCGTAACTCTTTCATACGGACTCCGTTTTCGTCTGTCTTTTTACTGTTGAGTTCCTATTAATGAGATCTTCAACTCTCATTTAGGTTGCGTAAGCTGAAAACCACATCGAACTAAAATTCGAGTTTCGGGCTGTACACTGCTAAGCCGAATCTTAGAAAAATCATAACTTCCTCATACGAAGTCAGATTTGGGCGTTATTTTTATGGATGTTCTCGGTTTAACATGTACTACAACTTTGGTTTAGATCACTCAGACTAAAAAGTCCTCCATCGTAAATTCACTATTTACGTCTCCCGGTGCCGTGTCGGTTTTGCTGAAAAACTTCTTTGTTATAACTCAGATTTCGGTGTTCTTTATATGTACGGAACCCTTGTTTCGACCACTACAACTTTATGTAAAGATATCGGGCTTATCACACACTTTAATTTTGACGCTTATTTTTATCCTTTATTAATTTTATTTTTATAATTAAGTAATAAGCACACAAATACACATAATTCACATAGAATTCAAATATTTCATCTTTATTACTTCAAAAAGATTTACAATAGTTGACCTAGACTATTACATTGTCTAAAAATGCTTAGCCCTAAAACCCAGGCGTTACATATATATATATATATATATATATATATATATATATATATATATATATATATATATATATATATATATATATATGAGACATCGAAATTAAATAGTCTTGTTTTACTTGCGATGACTGTGACAGTGGTCGTGGTTGTGATGGCTGTGTAACCGACGGATGGCAGGAGGTGTTAAAACTCTTTCTCCATTTAGCCCTTACGTTTGTTCCAAAAGTTCATGCACTAACTGATTATATGTTTTCCAAAAATGATTAAGAATTAAGTATAAATAAACAATTAATTATATGATAAAATTATAATTATATACTTACATATTGCTCCTTGGCTATATCACTAACAAAAATACCCTTTTTGTCAGTATGAGAAATATGGAATGTTTCAACTCTCTTCAGGTTCTGTTTAACATTAAAAATTAGATTATATTTTAAATAAATAGTTACATATATTGTACGGTTCTTTTTTTTATAGAAAGTACCGCTATACGAGCTCGACCACCCATAGTTTGTGTACTTTTGTAGTTCACAGACTTTTTTGTTTCTTTTAAAAGCAGTTATGTGTTCATCCGTTTGGAAATACTCAACTGGTTTCCTCCGATTATCAATACTCACATCATCCAGAGGGTGGCTAATGCTCTCGCGATATCCTTATGCCCACCGACTGTAAAAAAAAATATTCTTTAGCGTCAGCTATACAATCTCTAAAACGTTTTAATAAAGTCGCATCAAAACTCTCTAACAGCCTAATACACTCTGGATCCAGCGAAACCCGATCCAAATCAAAACTTGTCAACAAAAACAAAAAAATTAGCTAAGTAAAAACCAGTCATAATTAAACATATAAAATATTCTTATATAATTTACCCTTATATCTTGTATCACTACATCTTTAATGCGAAGGAAACTTCTTTCCAACTTCTTCTATTAAAAGGGACTATCTTTCGCATTGTTTCCCCAATCTCATGTGCAAACATGTCTTTTGGTTTTCCAATAGGATCAAATGTAATATGCCTATCATAATCCAAGTCTATTGGTTTACCCTTATTATTTAAGAGTGCCTTTTCGAGCTTAATATTTTTGTATTTTCCTCTGACTCTTATCAGTGGATCAGCTACAAATATAATTAAAAATTATTAGAAATGGTATTTAATAATATCTAAATAAAAATTGTAAGCAGAATTCGTAATAATTTTCCTCTGACTCTTCTGAATAATTATTTAAGTTTTAAGGAAAGGAGCTTCGGTCACGACATGGGCACATTTGTGTCACGAAGTGACGGTGCCAGGTGAGGAACACACATCTCATTGGTTGTCATGATGTGACACATATGTTGGTAATGTGTTAACAACCTTTGCGTGAAAAAACCTAATTTTGAGGTTGGGGCTCTATTTAAGGGAAATGAGGGGCTAGGGTTTGCATACCCTCAACCTCCATCACCTCCTTTCTCCCCTCAAGAAACCCTAATCCACCATATTTGATCTTTAGCCCTTTTGGTGATTTGAAGCCTTGAAGAAGAAGAGAAGGCATTTTGGTTTATCATCTTAGCTAGCAAGCCACTCCTTCATCATCTTGAGCTGCATTACGACCCTTATAAGTCCTCAAGTTCCCGCCTTTTAGCTCAAGCATGTTAGATTTAAGGTTTGCTTCACTTTGCTCACTTTTTAAGGGAGTTTGAGTCTTGGAAACTCATAAAGTTGGCAGCTTTATGAGTTCTTGTGACTCCTTTGTATCTCTTTGTCTCTGATCTGGAATATTAGTGAGTTTGGGTTCCATGCATGGGGTTTGATCTCATTTTCCTTTCATTTTAATCTAGTTGGTGTTTAAAACATGAATTAGACATGCATGTCTAAAAATCTATGATTTTTATGGTATTTTTGAGATGGAGAAAGCCTTTTGGAAAGTTGGTTACTTGGCTTGAAGGATTAAAAGCTTAAGGCATTAAGTTGTTCATAGTGTTCTTCACAACGTGATGGGTTGGTCGTTTCATGACTATTTATGACCATGACTATTTTGTCTTCCTTCTGCTACGATGTGACAATCGGGTGGTCATGATGTCGAAACCAACCGAATGACTCTTGGGTGCTGACTTTGACTTTGGTCGTTGAATTTTTGACCAATTTTGACTTTAGGTCAAATTTAGGGTTTGGGGTGTAGTTTGATATTTGGTCTTTGTTTTCTGTATAGGTGACCTGTAGTGGTGGTTATTGGATTTGTGATCAGTGTTGTTATCTTTTAGATTGCGAGGTGAGTTTTCTCACTATACTTTATACTGCAGTATATGTCCTTGTGTTTAGGATGTGTGTATATTGTAGTGATCTGTTAGATTTGGTAGATTTGTATGATTACCTGTACTTTTTGTTTATTGATTATGGTTTGCATATGTCGGCATGGTGCGGTTAGGTTAAGGCAATACTGATTTTTTTTTGTAAGCCAACAAACCTGAGAGCAATGCAGTGTAAAAGCTGAGGGTTAGGAGGGCAATCTAGTCTTATGTTGTGGGATCGAGAGAAATCCAATCATAAGCTGAGGACTGGGAGGGGAAATCTAGTCTTATGATGTGGGCTCGGGGTCAATCTAGTCTTTTGTTGTTGGGTTGGGATGCATGCATTGTATATATATTAGTGTGTGGGGCTCTTTTAGGGGATCTCACTAAGATTTGGCTTACAGTTGTGGATTTCAATGTTTTTCAGGTACTTCAGATGATCAAGACAATATAAAGGCATGATTGTACACATCCTCCTGCTGATTTATGTTTTAGAGATTATTTGATACTTTGATTGGATGGATTTGATTTGAAAACAATGGTTGATTATCTTATGGTTTTTGTGAAAATGTTTTATAAAAATGAAAAATTTTATATGGTTTTTAGGATGTTACACTTATCATCCTACTCATGCTGACTAGGACCTCTACCACCTGAGGTCCTACCTAGGTGTTGTGGATCTCCAGCTCCATCGCCCCCATATCCACGACCCATAACAACAACCATGGTGTAAAGAAACAAGATGCAAATCGACGCCATTACCTGGAAAATTATAAGATATACAGATATAATTTCTATTACAAATACACATCACATAGGAATAAACATTTTATTTAATCTAGGAATCCAAATAAAGTTTCTATTATAAATAGAACATGGCAAGAAATACCCATATACATACATTATATACACATACCATCAACATTTCATACAAATACACATATACATACACATTTTCTTGTGTTCATACATACAAATACACATTATACACATATACATTCATTATACACATACAATCCACATAATGTTGTAAGCCGATTACACATACACATATACAAACCAAACATAATACCAATCCTATACAATTCAACACATATATCACAAATTTCACCCACATAAAAACTTTCACAAATTTTGTATATCGCATAAACCAAATACACACATATATCACATATTTTGTATATCACATTAACCTAACACAACACCAAACTTTCATAAATTTTGTATGTATCTCATATTTCACTAAGAACAACCAACAATACACACATATATTACATATCATGTATTATGTATAAAAGAACTTGTGATCATTGGTGGTGGTAGGGTGAGATGCAATCGACTTTAACAAATGAGAAAGAGGTGAAAGATAGTACATATCAAACCCAAAATTGTTTTGATTAAAAAATTATCAAGGTCATAGGAGAAAGAGAAAGAAAAAAGAAAGAGAACAAAGGGAGAAAATGAAGATGTGGTGGTCACCGAGAGGTCGTCGATAGTGGAGATGGAAGCCGGTGGTCGAAATAGTTAGTCGAATTCGTCGCAGATCGAAATCGTTAGTCGATGGGATCGTTGCAGAATGAGAGAAATGGAAGCAGAAGAGGGAAGAAAGAAAGTTGAAGTGTTTATCTGCAATGGCTTTTAGCATCAACGCCATTGCAATAGTGACGACATATAAGCAATTACAGCGACGGCTTGGAGGAAACTTATTCACGGTTCTTTTTTTCGAGCATTAGCGGTGACACATGTCACCGCTATTAATGTCCCCGATACTGCTATTCAACGACAAGCATTTCCAGCCGTTCGATGTAAACACCAATCAAGGGTTAGAGTTACGAGATTAGAACTCACACGGATGGCTACCAATTACCTTAGCGGTGATGCAAATAACCATTTTTCTTGTAGTGTTACTATTGCTCAAGTTATATACATTCTTACAAAAGAGCCTTCTATCCTTCGATTTCAGCAGGACGCTACTCAATGGTAGTATCATCCAGATTGATAGGGATATTAGCGTAGTATAGAAGAACATTCTACATATTTTCTTTCTATAAAGAATATGTATGGCTCTGCAACATTCAAAATGGGAAAAAAAAGATGAAACTACTTTTTTATCTTTATCTCTAAATTTAGTGAAATTTCACTCTTAAATATGATTTTTTAGGTCTTTTGAAAAGAAATAAAATCCAAATACAATCCGAACTTTAGTGAAAAGAAAATATATACATTTTGTTTTTGAACATAAGAGCAAACGTACTTCTAGTGTTACAACCTCACAAAACATCAATAACATGTTGCACACTCACACGTGAACCCTTTACAATACTATGTCATGCTTTAAACATAATACTACAAGAAAACATGCAAAAACACCTTGTAAACACCCACGTCTTCAGTTCCTAGCTTCCCACAACTCATAAATGCAGGGTTTAGGGTTTACAAAATAGGCATTAGTTTAGGCAACGGTATCACCAAATTGTAGGCACATACATGAAAACTAACGAGACGCTACCCGTTGCTGCAAAGCAGACCACTTGGAGGGAAGAGTGGTACGACCATGTGAGGTTTTTGCACGGTTTTTCCGCTTCTTATAGTATCTCCATGCCACCTGGATGGTGGTTGCCGCCTGGGACCGCCAGTATGGAGATTCGTACCTGGAGATAGCAAAAAATGTGCAGACCATGTAGTTATAAAAAACGAAACAGAAACTATGATATGCTATTCTAAATAAATGCAAAATTACTATATAGTACATGTGAAAACTAGCTGTGCATCCCATTTGGAAATGCAAAGGACTACAATGTGTCCCAACATGCTTGTCCTTGCATAAGGATGTGGAAATTTATAAGATTGTCTTTGTTACAAAGGACTCGAAAAGCTTTCTAGGGCTATGTGATGAGATTAGGATGGCGATAACGCTTTTACACAGACAAAAGATCAAGGACAAGTCAGTGTCCCACTTTGTGGGTGTGAAAAAAAAAATTGTAATTTTTGTCCCATTCACATCCGTCTAAGTCCATGTCCCTGCCCAAAGCATGCAAACCCATAATAAAAAATTGCTATTTCTGCAACAAACTTGTTTTTATGACGAAATATAAAGCGGTCACATTTCATTTTGTGATTGAAATAAGAAAGATTTTGCTTGAGCATGTTACACCGGTTGAAACATAGTTGCATGATGTGTGTAGGTTGGACAAATTTGTAAAATGTGGAACGTTTGTGGTAAATATAAGTGTTTAACTGGTCCCACAATGAAAATATTGTGTAAGTAAAAGATGCATTACCTTATGGCAAACTGAACACGCTGATTCATTAAGAATACAGAAAAAAGAGTTGTTACTTCCTCAAGATCTGCAGCCCGTAGAACAAATGCCTCCACATTCGTTATGCATTTCACTGTCCTGTCGCTAAGCAATCTGCCTCCTTGTTTTCTGTCGTTTCTTGTATCTGGAAGTAACATTTGATTGTGAAAAGGAATCAAAATCTAAAGGTTCATGTTCTTAAACTAACAAGAAATTGAAATAAATATCAACAAACTTTCACTTCATTCCTAATTTTCCCGCTGGACTTTAGAAAATGTTACTGAAACCAGTCACGTTTTGAAACTTGTTATAGAACCCGTTCTCCATGTTACCATTTTACAGATTTTTTTTTTAATCAAAATTACCCAAATTAATCAATTTTAGAAAGTACAATGGTTAATAATGAATTTTATAGTCCCATGACCAAACTATTAATGAATTAATATTATGTTGTTATTATTGCCATTTGTCCATCCCATCTAGTTTATACCTCCATTAACTGATGAATGTTCAAGGGACCATCTGAGAAGTTCTTCACCGCATACATCACCCTCCGACAATGGAACATGATTCTCATCTTCTCCTATGCTTTCCATCTTTCCTCTTACAATAAAAACCATGTTCGTCACAACCCCTCCTTGATATAAAGGTGTGCCTCCTTGGACATATATCTTTTGCCTTAACCTTTCACATATTGCATCTAAAATCGGTTCATCCATCATTGCTAAAATCCTGACCTATGATTTAAAAAGTTGTGATTATAATTTGTAACTGCAAGAAACAACATACTTACATTATTTTGTTTATTATATATACCATTTTACTTTCACTTTTTCTATATTGCATTATAATACTTTTAAAAAAACTACCCGATTATAGCATCGTCATCGAAATACAAAACGATTTTCATTGTAATCGGGTAGAATTTTTGAAGTATAATGTCCTAAAATGAAAACAAATATATACTTGAGTAGAAGTTTCAGATAATAAGAAAACAAAATGGAAGTACACTTGTAATAGAAAAGAATGAAAGCAGAATGCTATAATACATAAATAAATGAAGGTACGTTGTTATTTCTTGGATTTACCCTTAGTTTTAATGATATGTAATCATATAATAGTAACCAAAAAGGAACATAGAGGGAGGGTTGACTCTCACTTTCTTGACAAAACTAAAGAGGTGCCGGCGTACATCTCTTTGCAAGTCTTCAGGCAAATTCTCCATTAGCATCTCCTCATTAACCCCTCGGGTAGCTGCCCAATTATAATGCTCCGACTCTCGAACTTTTCTGCACATCAAAACGTTAAATGGTTTTTCTCTCATGTTTTAATACAATGTCTTTTTTCCTCTTTTGAGGCTGTGGTTTTTCACCAATTGTTTGAGTTCTCCACTCCTATCCTTATGTTCTTATTTTCCAATTTTTTTCACTTGGCAGGCTGTTGGGAATCTCTGAGACCATTTTCCCAAAAAAATCTTATGATCACTTGAGGTTACGGCTAAATTTTATTTTTCTATGGAAAAGAGGGCAGTGGATTTATAATTAATCACTCTACACAAAGAAATTAAAGTAATGAGGCATGAGATATATACCTTCGTAAGTCTTCTGGCAAATGTCGGTGTCCCATCCAATGCTCAATATCACGTCGTCTAAGTGACATTTCCAGCCGTCTAAGATAATATTAAAATTCCATAGATCATGCACATGGAAGAATTATTTATATCATAATTCAATGAGTGGTTATAACTACCATAATAATTAACCGCATTAAATGGTTCACCTGCGTCCAAGACCTTGAAGGAAGTTCTGCATGTTCCCGATCAGAAGTGCAAAAAGTAGAAGCCCTAGGCCAATTATACCCATCGTAAAAAGGACTTCCCCAACATAGTAACTTGGAGATTGATTGCCCGCCAGTGTACTGATTTGCTTCTCACAATCATCAGCAAATAAAGAATTAGGAGGAATTTTGTTATTACCTTTGACATAAATAATTTCATTTACAAGATAGAAATAGAACTTAACATCAAAAAGTTTGAGGCAAAATACAAAAATGAGCAACTCACTTTCATTTATTTGTGTTTTAATTTATTTCTTTAGATTACATCATTGTTCATTTCATTTTTTTACCTATTAAATCAATCACTAGCTTAAATCCCATAACTCTAGCAACAATAAAATATCAAATCCCTTATTTTGGCATAACAACCCTCTCCTTAGTAAAACTAATAACATGCAAACACCACAAACTAATTTATTAAGATTTATTTACATGCCAAAAAGTTTTCAATTTATTTAGATATTTCCATAACAGTTACTTATTAACACAAGGTAATAATATAAGAAATGGAATGAAATACTGAAAGAGCCCTCACAAAAAACAAAAGCGAACAAAGTTTATCCAAAAAAATTGAATATATACCTGAAACCCCCAAAAAAAGGAATATACATATCTTCTGATTATGTTATCCTCGGCAATGAGATTGACAGCTTTCTCGTAAATTCCATAGGGGAAACTGGCCTGATCTGTAAAACAAGAACTCGAACGTTCATCTTGTTTCCAGTTATTCCATTGTCGATCACGTGCTAAGTATTGAAAATCATCCCCACGCCCGCAATCTATAAACTTCAAACAGTTTGGGAACAATGTAGATTGACGACAAGCTTGTCGAAGGCATTCACTCACCCTCTTGAAAGAATTAAAGGAAAAAACAATTAGTACTGGCCTGTAAACTTTAATACACTATGACATGAATAATAGCATATAAATATCTGGAGACGAAATTATAACTTTGAAGCTGTTTAAAAAATGCGCTTTATCAAAACTTATGGCGATTGTGCAATAGTTTTAGACTAAGTTACAAGTTTCAGCCCTGTCCTTAATCAAAAGTTATGGGTATTGTTCAATAGTTTGTCCTTTTGCTTTTTTCATCCCCAATACGATGTTTGGAGACGCTCGTCCCTATAATTCACGTTGTTTATAAATGGGTGTTACGTCAATGTAAATGATCTTTTTGTTCTCATCTTCTTTCTCTCTTCCTTAAAACTCTATAACAGACGACATCAATGTCCTCCAGATTTATGTTTTATTTTGGAATTTTCTTTTAGTTTCATTTTTTGTTTTGTTTTAATTTAGCATTGTTTTGGGGGTTCTGGATGAGTTTCGTTTGATATTAGGGTTTATTACAGAGCAAAATGAAGGAGATAAAGAAAATAAAAATGGTCATTTTACAGATTTTCACTGCTGAACAGTTATGTTTAACGACCCAGGTACTGAAAGAGTGGCCAAACTATGTTTTATGGACCATGAAATAAGGCAAACTACTATAGCCATAAACTTTGACAAAGTACAAGGCCGAAATGTGTAAACTTGTTTTATAGTAAATAACATATTCACCTTGTCTAAGATTAGCATTGTGATTAAAATATATATACTCTATTTTGTGTTTTTTTTTTTTATTTTAAAAAATGAATATAAAACATATAAGATAAAACATGGTCAATAACTCAATATTTCATGATCTCACTCACCTGTAACCCTAACAGATACCAGGATGATCCAACAACATGACCAGCCAAGAAATAGGTCAGAAGATTGATGACAAAGTTGGCCCATGCTGACTCAAATATAAAACCACTTGGAGACTGGCCAGCAAGAAGAGGCAGAAATCGGTATAACCTGGGGATGTACTGACTAAGAACACCTGATCGCAAGAGATTCTTTGCATAAGTAGCTCCGGATGTCGCACTTGGTAAGAAAAGTAATACAATTATCTGCTTGCATAGTAAATTAACTTATGAGGAATTACAACTAATGAGGGTAAAAATAAGATATTATGATTGAAAGAAAATCTCACCTGAGGAACCGGTAATACAATAAATAAGTCAAGGAAGAAAAATCCAGAAAGATAATGTAATGCGATTTTTCTAGGTTGATCAACCAAGTCTCCAGCTCCTACAACCCTTGATTCAGGTGAAACAAATGCTAACCTGAACTGCAAAGACAAAATTACTATTACGCTACCATATTCTCCATAATGATTCTTTCATTCAAGCTAGGTAAATATACACCAAAACAATTAGATGGTCGGTAGCTATACAAAGTATACAACATGGGCTATATCTATTGGGCTAGACCGGCAGACCGTAGCTTGGCATTTTGTAGATGTGGGCATTCATATGCAGTTTGTGCGGATTTGACATATATAGACAAATCTTGTAAACCGCAAATGAGAGATCAGGACATCTGGTCTAGTGATCAAAAAGCTCATAATGCAAAAGCTAACTCAATTAACTTTTAACAAATTGACTTAAATGAATATGCAAGATGTTTTGAAAGAAACTTCATTTGCATTTTCCAAATGAATATGCAAGATCTTTTGAAAGAAACTTCAGTGGCTACTTTATGGTTAAAGTTGGAGCAACTATTGATGACTAAGATCCAACCATACAAGTTGCATCTAAAGCAACAATTGTTCAATCTCAAGATGATTGAAGGAGTTTCTTTAGCTTAACATATTTCCAAATTAAAAGAGTTGATCATTAACATGGAGAATATGGATGTTCAGTATGAAGATGAAGACTTGGCCTTATTCTTGTTGTCATCGTTGCCTGAATCCTACAACCATATTCATTATACTATCATCTACAGCCGTGAAACTCTTGTTTTAGATGAAGTTTTATAGATTTGGATTCAAATGAGAATATGAAGCATATTACTTGTGGTGGTTCAAATGATGTTAAAGTCGAAGGTTTAAATGCTAGAGGAAGAACAACAGATAGAGGTAAAACGTCTTAATCTTCCAACAAGGCTAGATCCAAGTCTAAAGGCGAAAGAAAGTTTTACAATTACTATCACAAGAAGGAAATTTGATTGATCAATGCTTCAAGTTGAATAATGAAGAGAAAAAAAACAAATGATAAACAAGCTAGTTCTTATGGTGAAGCCAATGTTGCTGAGGTTGATTGTATTGGAGAACTTACAGTTTATTCGGATGAACTAGATTCTATTAGTGAATGGATACTCAATTCCGTTTGTACTTTTCATATGTGTCATAATAGAAGTTACTTTTATACGTTTGAGATGGTTAGCCATGGCTATGTTTTTATGGATAACAATTCTACATGTCTAATCGTTGGGTATGGTTCAATCAGAATCTGTATGTTTGATGGAATTATCCAAATAATAGAGGATGTTAAATACGTTCCAGGCCTTAGAAGAAACTTGTTATATCATAGGCCCCATTTGATAAACATTTTCAGGTCCAAACAAATCTTTCTGGCTGAATGGATATGTAAGACTGTTTGATTTGCACAAAAAAAAGTGTATTTTCCGATAAGATGTATTTCCAAGAAAGCCCGGAAACCATATATTTCTGGTTGAATGGGCCGGAAAGACAGTTGTACTCCAAACCTCGCATCTTTCTTTCTTGGATTATTAATTTCTTTAAATTTCATTTTTATTGGATTATTAATTTTTTTACTGGATTATTAAATATTGATAAGTATTATTTTTCATATATAATATTTATGTATTAATAAATATTATTTTATTGTAATATTAATTTCTTTTAAATAATTCTTTTTTTTTATAATTTTTTTTAATTTTTTATTGGATTATATATTAATAAATATTATTTATAATATTTATCATTTATATATTAATAAATATTACTTTATTGAATTATTAATTTGTTGTAGTTAATTTTTTTACTTCATTTTTATTGGATTAATTCTTTTTTTTTTTATAACACCATCATCCTAATTTATTTTAAAAAAATCTCATCCATCCTACTACTACCGAACATAAATCGGGTCAAGAATCACATGTTGGGTTATAAAAAAACTAAAATAACTAGAAAGAATAACAACGTGACATCTACTTGAAAAACAATAAACTAAAACAACCTAATCGATATTCTACTTGGATTTTAATTGATTTATGTTTAATTACTTTGTATGATAATTTGTATTTGTATTTTTAAATGATTATTGTGTAATTTTGATTTTGTATGTTTTTATAACTATTCAGCAACTTCATCCATCGCCTATGCAGTTATCGCGGTCCAAAATCTAATCACGGTCACTTGCTGTGATTTAAAATAGCGGTTCTCGCGGTGAGATAGCGGTTTTTGAAAAATCATGTAATATATATATATATATATATATATATATATATATATATATATATATATATATATCTCATTAATTAATTAATAAAATAGAAATACGCAACTCCTCTATTCCAAAATCTAAATCCAATTAATTCATTGAATTAAGTAAAATCAATCAATTAAATCTTCCTTATAGATAAGTTAATCGTTTCCTTATATAAAATTAATCCATAGAAGAAGGAAAAAAGTGATGGAAACAGAAAGAAAAAGCAATCGGCATAGCTAAAATCAATTTTGTGAAATAGCGGTCAAAAACCGAGATCTCGGAGTCGAAATAGCGGAAAATAGCGGCCAATCTCGGCTAATCCCGGAGATATTAGCAGTTCCGCTATTCTGAGCGCTATTTGAAACCGCTATTTTGCCAACACCCGCGAAATGGTATCCCACTGAGATCTCGGCGCTATTAACTGCCCAGTCCATCGCAGTATAAAACAACAGGATAATATGGTCATTTTTCATCATTCAACATAGTCAATCAAATGTATTATCAAACATCGTGGTTTCTTTCTCAGTCAGAAAACTTTCCAAGACAGTATTTTCCCGGACATCAACTATCAAACGGGACCTTAGTTCCATTGATAGAAAGGGATATGAGTTTGCTGGTAAAGGTAGAGTTCTCAAGGTATTCAAAGATGATTCTAACAAACTGAGATCCAAATGAAAGACTTCATACCTCTACTTTCTTGAGTGGAAAATAATTTCAAGTGATGTTATTGTTTCAAAGTTACTTTCTGATCTAGAGAAGTGTCGTATTTGGCACCTTCGACTCTACCATATGAGTTTTCAAGGCATGTCTGAATTGATTCGAAGAGGATTACTTTGTAAATAAAAGGTTATTGGTTTAGAGTTCTATAAAGATTGTGTATATAGAAAGAGAAAGTGGGTGAGATTTATGAGTGATGTTCATACAGCAAAAGGACCACTCGACTATGTCCAAGCATATTTGTAGGGACTGACTCGAGTTGCTTCGAAATGTGGAGCTATTTATATGGTCACTATCATTGATGATTTCTCCAGAAAGGCATGGTCTTTCTTCTTGAAACATAACGGAGATTTTTCTCACCTTTAGAAATTGGAAAGTACAAGTTGAAAAGCAATCTGGATTGTTAGTAAAGTATCTTCTAATGGATTATGGACTTTAGTTTTGCTCAAAAGAGTTTAATGCCTATTGCTAAAAGGAAGGCATCAATCGACATCACATGGTAGTCCATACACCTCAACAAAAGGGTGCAGCCGAAAGGGTGAATCACACCATTATGGAGGTCTATTTTATGCTTTCCAATTCCAAATTGCTAAATTCCATTTGGGTGGAGGTTGTTTCTACTGCTTTCCATGTAATAAAACAATCACCGCTAAGAGCAATTAAGAAGAAAAATCCATTTGAGTTATGGTATGGGATACTTGTCGATTGTACAAATTTAAAACCTTTTGGATGTCCAGCTTATGCATGAGCTGAAAATGGGAAGTTAGAACTGAGAACAATAAAATGTGTTTTTTGGGGTATAATCCGGGTGTAAAAGGATAGAAGTTACAGTGCTCAAATCTAAAGAAAGTTATTATAGAAAGATATGTTACTTTTGATGATTCCGCTATAATTGAGCTTGTTGCCAACTCTTTTAGAAGTGCAGATGCATCATCCCAAGCAAGTAAAGAGAAAGCTCAAATGGAGGTGTAGATTCCTACTTCATCTTCCACTTCTATTCCAAGTTCAGTAGAAAATCAAGAGTCTTCCTCGTCTGATAAGCCCATTGTTTTTGAAGAGTCAACATCTTCGCCACCACAAGCTATTAGTCCACGCATTGGAAGAGATAGATCGAGAAGAGATATTGTACCTCCAAAGAGCTATGTTGAAGCTAAACTTGTTTCTTATGCTTTTATTTAGATGATGATATTTAGTCTGGAATGGAGCCTATGAATTATGATGAGGCTGTTAAGTCTAAAGATTCAAGTGATTGGATGATTGCAATGCAAAGTGAGATGGAGTCCTCACAAAGAACTGATAATTGAGATTTAGTTTCTATTCCAAAAGGAAAATTACCGGTTAAATTCTAGTGGGTTTATAAGCTCAAGGAACTTGTCAACCCAGATGAGAAACCAAGTTACAACGCTAGGCTATTAGCTAAAGGCTACAATCAAATTCCTGGTACTGAATAAACTTAAATTTATTCCTCAGTTGTCAAACGTAGTACTGTCTGTGTATTGTTGAGATTGGTTGTTTCTAATGACTATGAGTTAGAGCAACTCGATGTTACTATAACTTTCTAAAATGGTGTTCTTGAGGAAGATATTATTATGCAACAACCTCAGGGTTTTGTAGTTCCTGGTAAGGAGAATTATGTTTATAAATTGAATAAACCTCTTTATGGCCTCAAGAAATCTCTTAGACAATGGTATAAGAGGTATTATTCATTTATGGCTAATCACGAATTCAAGAAGTGTGCCCGTGATAGTTGCGTTTATTACAAAAACTGTGGTGATGGTTTGAAGATCTACTTCTTATACGTGGATGACATGTTGATCGTAGCGAAAGATATAAAGCAGATTCAGAAATTAAAAGACCAGTTGAAAATTGGTTTTGAAATGCATGACTTACGAGTTGCCAAAAATATATTAGGTATGGAAATTGTTCATGATAGGAAGTTTAATGTCTTGTATCTTGCTAAAAATTTACATTGAGAGAGTCCGAAGACACTTCAATATGCATGAAGCAAAACCTATAAACACACCTTTTGCAGCTTAATTGAAGTTATCTCGTATGAGTCCTACTACTAAGAACTACTAAGATTGATATGGACTATATGGCACGTGTTACATACTCTACTACTGTCAGATCTTTAATGTATTATATGATTTTCACGCACGTTGATTTGATTTATGTTGTTAGCATGATTAGTATTAGTATATATATATATATATATATATATATATATATATATATATATATATATATATATATATATTGCGAACCCACGGAAAGAACATTGGAAAGCAAAGCAATGGATCTTTCATTATTTACGAGGTACATCTTCTATGTGCCTGCATTTTGGTAAGTCTACCATTGGGGTGCTTGGATATGTTGATTCAGATCATGCTAAAGATCTGGATAAATGGAGATCTATTACAGGGTATGAGTTTACTTTGAACGATTATGCTATTAGTTAGAATGCCCAGTTACAGTCTACAATTGCTTTGTTATCTACCAAGGCAGAGTATATGTTGATTACAAAAGCAATTAAGGAAGATATCTGGTTGAGGGGTCTATTTATTGAACTCAACGATAGATTGAAGGTTACCATAGTATTATATAACAATAAAAGTGCTATCTTCTTTGAGAAAAGATCAAATGTTTCATGCCCAAACTAAGCACATTGATATGCCTTTCCATTTTGTGTCGAATATCATTGAAAAAAGGTGATTTTGTCATGGACAAGATTCATACAGATTATAATCCTGCTGATATGTTCACTAAGATCTTCCTATAGCTAAGTTCAAACTATGTTTGGACTTGATGAGAGTTTCTGATCACAATTGAGCCTGAATGGTTTGGTGGAGGAGGTATTTTTCTTTTCGGAATCAGTTTTTCACTAAATGGTGATTACAAGTTCTTATGGAGTTTTAGAGTTTGATAAGCTATTGACGTTTTATGTTTTCGGGTGATTTTTGGACAAGTTGAAATTTTGAATGGTCTATTTTGAAGTCAAGATGGAGATTGTGGAAATATGCCTTCCAAAATTGACAATTTCTGCTTAGTTCAAGGGATATATTGTCTTTCTAGCAATCTAGGTCTAACTTGGTTGCATCAAGTCTAAAAATGACATTGGGTCTAAAATGGGTGTATTAGGTCAAAAAATGACACCATGTCTAAAATAGGTGTATCAGGTCTAAAATGGACTTGTTCTAGAAATGCAATTGCTTCATTGTTGAAGGTCCATATTTGCCAATTTTGGAAAATCTTTATTCCTTTGTAGCTTAAATTGAATGTTATTTTCTAGAAGAGAGATATTAAACAAAAAATCAAGATTTCTTCTTCTTCCCCATTTTGGATCGACATTTCTAGGGTTTCAACCCTTTTTCACCAAATCACCATTATAGTTCATCGTAATCTATTTGATCGAGCTTTGTAAACACTGCAATATTTTAGTGGATTGGTTCTTGGCTTACTCCGCCCGTGGTTTTTTCCCAATTTGGGTTTTCCACATAAATTTTTGTGTCTCTCTGATTTACTATTTTGCTTGGTAATTGCATTTGATTGATTGTTGTTTGATATATTACTCCTATTCCGCTTAAATTAATATTGTTCTTGTGATTCGGATTTGTGGGTTGTTTGATGAATTAGGGTTTTTTTTTTTCCATATTTGTGCATCTTTATCCTCTTTGTTTACTACATTGATATAGTTGCTTAACGCCTTAACCCTTGTTAGAAGTTATAATTAATGTAACATTTTCATTTGCTATGTACTAGACTACTAGGTTAGGAACAAAAAATAAAAATATATTGGTATTCTTTAGGGAGGACATAGGGTAAATGCCATCCATACCAATAAGCCCCATGGCCAAAATGAAGACTAAGAGGTGATTAAGCCGTTTACCTGAACAAGAATATGCATGAAGTATATAAGGTCTGTCACGCTTCTGAAAACCACGATGGTTTTCGTCATTGGCCAATTAATTATTATGCACTTACAGTCCTGCTCCAAAAAAAGTAAAACATGTAGAAGGAAATTAGTCACAGTTTAAACAATAAAAAAAGATTATCTATGTTAAATGTGTGTTTAAGGTAGAAGCAGGAAAAATGGCTTTGAATTGTGTTTCATAGTTAGGTGAAGAAATAGTTTTAAGTTTGACTCAGATAAATCACAAACTGACTTTTACTGGCATAGAAGTTGATTTTGTGTCATTCAAATACATACACCTAATAAATATAAACGGTTATTATTCCTAACAGATCAAATTTTCATTGTAGCAAAAAACTGCCTAACAAGGCCACTTTTGTTACCAAGTACAATAGAGAACAAGTGTGACTCAGACTCGAACTCGAACTAGGACTTAGGATTGGGACCGATGTCAATGGGATAAAAATTACAATTATTTGTCAAACTCAAACGGTGGAAGAAGGTAGGACAAAAACATGCTCTCAATCTCTTCTTTGTGCAAAAAACATGAATCCTTTTATATGAGCAATGTTACCTTCTTGACTGACAGCAAGTAAAAGAATAAGGGGTCTATGAAAATGGCAAATAAGCACGATATGACAATGAACTGGTTCCACTGTTGAACTGCTTTGGCATGTGGATTCATGACCCCGAATGCAAAGCTTTTAATTAACAATAATTTGTCTTTTGCCCACAGCTTTGCGCCTTCATACCAAACACCATCAAACTGCAAAAAAAATAAAAAAATAAAAAAACAGAAAAAAAACATAATAACTGCATGTACAAAGTAAGCAATTCAATTTGAAGGACGCTATAAGTACATAAGAACAATGTTTTACATTTTTCGAGTAATTCAAAATCGTTACTAAAATCATTCAAGTTTCAAAAGCCATTATATGATCATTTAATTTTCAAAACAATAAAAAACTATCATTCGTTATGAAATCCAATGAATGATGTCAACATTTTACAGGTATGCGATCAACATACATTACCCTGAATAAGCAAAATTGAAAAATGTAGTGCTTTTAGTAATGTTTATCAAAACCGAATGACCAAATTAGGTATGAAGTGAAAGTATGTTGCTACTTATATTAACATTTAATTTCATTTTACATGCCCTCAATCAATATATATCTAAAACAGGTTAGATAAGATACAACTAAATCCTGCATTTGTTACATGGGACAAGATTGGAGTGGACGGGAGGATGGGACCTGACAAGCTTTTTAAGACCCTATTCATTGATGAGGATATGGAGGGTATTTACGTCTTTTACACAAACTATAGATAAAAAAACAAGTCCCTACCCCACCTTACTCCACCTATCTGGATCCGACAAAAAATTGCAATTTTGTCATCGACATCACTCCTAGTCCACAAACACAGTAAAACTGTTCCGTTCTACGAAACAGGGACTAAAGGTCAAAATCTTCTCAAAAGTCAAACCACCATCAAGACACAAGATTTTAACAGATCAAAATTTAAATATTTTAGAAAGAAAAGAGTAATACACGGTGGCGAAACCCCTCGGATCTTGACATCGACCGTGCTTTGTAAGCAGCTGGGCATGTTGTACAGTAAGGATCATCACACATCCCCAATTGTCCAGACTTCATTAAGTGCTCACTTTGATGGCTATAATTTTTAGTGCGTACTCGTTCCACAAGCTCCCTCTCTTGTCTCTGTACATCACGAGTTTTTCTTTCACTACGCAAGGGACCTGTAAAGCCAACACGATTTGTTGCACCAGGATTCATTTCAATGGAGCTAGAAGGAATGGATATTGAAACAGCAGTTCTGCTCCTCTGTAAATTTCTTCGATTTATATTGTGATCGTAGCTATCGGTTGACCAATTTGTAGTTGTTAACATTGGTACATCGTCTTTTTCAATAGAGTCCATCTATCAAGCACCAAGTGTAATATCTGCATGAGAGATGTAAATCAGGTATACAATGACCCACTAGATGAACAAGTGCCCATAAGGAGCCAAATCAATTATGATTAAATTGAGGTTACATAAAGTATGTAAGTATGTGTCATAAGGGTTTATAGTGATTTTGTTTTACCCTTTGGTAATAAATTTTATTACAACGAATTACTTAAAATTTATCATTTGATTCTTAAATAAATAAATAATCGTGGCATACTAAATAAGAAATAGAAATATTCTAAATGTGTGGATGAAACCAAGAAATCATATGACTAAGCTAAGCAAACTTAAAGTATGTATTATGAGTTTATTATTAAAAAAATTGGAATGTATTTTACCTTAAAGGAAGTACCATTTGAACTTACAAAGATATAACTGTTAATTTCGAGTCATAATACTGCTTCTTCACAGCATAATTCAACTTCAACAGTAATTTAAAAAAAAAAAAAAAATCTGTAATAGAATCGTTTCTTGAGATAGCAATAATCAAATAATCAAATAACCAATTTCAAACAACCCTAAAAAACAGTCTCTGAAATAGAATAGCCTCAACAAGTTAATATCAAAACCAAAACACATTCTCAAACAGAAATAACAGTTGATATAATACATTAATATTAACCGTATATTATTTGTTTGGTGGTAACACATTCAATTGTACTCCACCACATTTTAGAAGCAATCAATCGCCACTTTTTTACATTCTTCAAGTAAAAGTGAAGTTACTTCAATATCAAAGTGAAGCGTATTCAGTATTTTCAGTACAAAAAACAAAAATACATGAGAAGCCAGAAGAAATTTAGACAAACCTTATTAAGAAGTGTATTTAAGCTCCAAGAAACGAACAATGAGGAAGCCACAAATAGTTATGAGATTATGTGTTTGAAAAAGAGGATAATAAGGAATATCAAAATCAAAAGGGCGCACAAGGGTTTTGACATGAAATGCATTGATTGAGCGTAGACGAAGACCAAGACCCAGTGAGGCAATGACTAGAAACAAACGCGACAAAAAGCGGTAGAAAGCAGTGGAACGATTACTCTCCCACATCTTTTCAATCACCATGTACACACACCATATATTTTTTTTCTTTGCGGAATGTATGTATACTTTTGATTATAAAGGAGCAAGAGGTCACTATCTCCTTCACCTTTTGATTAGAGGGTATCTTCTTGCATCCCGAGTCTTTTTAATATGGTCAAATGACAACAAACTAGATTGGATTACTTTTCGGTTATCTCAACTTTTTTTTTTCCATCAAAATTATTATTATTATTATTATTATTATTATTATTATTATTATTTGAAACGACAAATCTAACATACTCCTAAATTACTCCTTAAATCCACATATGTCGACAACGAGACTTGAACCTTCAACCTCAAAGAGGGAAGACAACACCGGATACCGCTGGGCTAGAATGCACACATAGGTATGTATTTTATTTTTGTTTAGAGTATTTTAGTCCCAATGTATTTATAGTTGCATATCTTGTATGCTTAGATATGTCAGTTCACTATAAACATTGATCTAAACATTGATCTGATACCAATCTGCCACATCCCCGGGGTGAGTTGGGTGACTTCATCTTGTAATATCATCACAGTGTATATAATTGAAATAAAACATCATCATCATCACACATACAATATAACAACCGCCATAGTTTACATAAGTGTGTTGGGTTACAAGTTACATTCCAAAATAATAAGTGTATGATGATAACAAAATCCACGAGTTCTTGATGATCAACTTGCTTAACAATTCCCTGAGAATACAAGTTATTTTGAAAACGTCAACATATATAATGTTCGTGAGTTCATAAGCATGTTTGTATGAAAGTTTTGTATCACATTATAAACACCAGAAAATCCGATATTTTCTGTAAAAATGGTTTGAAAGTTTTTTGTATCAAATCTTGTATTAAGCATGTGTGTTTTTGTTTTGAATGGGTATAAGGAGAGTATTCCAGAAAATCCTATATTTTCTGTTGTAAGTAGAAGGTATTACGTTTTCCCAGAAAATCCGATATTTTCTGTTATAGATGTAACACTCTAAAAATTTCAACAAATTTAAACTTTTCAAAAACAACCCAGTTTCATAAAGTTATTACAAAAAGGTTTTCAATACAATTATTATCAGAGTCTTCCCAGAACCACATCATAACACATAATCATGAGGAGCGGTACGATCATGCCTTTGCCTTGCAACGGTCTCCTGAAGAACCTGAAAAACATTAAACCACAACTGTAAGCCCGAAAGCTTAGTGAGATACCCCCCAAAATACCAACCACATACAAACATAACCATATCATATAACCGATACAGAACAGCCATGCACTTCGGGTCTACTGTGTGACTGGTCCGCCACACCGACCAACAGTCCACCTAGTCCACCCTCCGAGTCTAGCCATATACATCAAGTCTACAATGTGATTGGTCCGCCCGCACCGGGCCTTCAATCCACCTGGTCCACTCTCTGAGTCTACAGTATGACTGGTCCGCCCGCACTGGGCCTTCAGTCGGCCTGGTCCACTCTCCGAGCCTCGGCACGTCTGGTCCGCCCTCTTGGGGCCTGCAGCCTATTCGGACCGCTTGTTGGGCCTTCGGGATAACCGGTCCGCCCTGGGTATGTTGGCCTACAACACAAAGCAGGACCCGACTCCACCCAACCCCAGTCCAACAACCATGTGCACATAAACATTCAATCATATAACAATTCACATTCAAACAAGCCGATCTAGCAGATCACATAATGTAACATCATCCTAACCAGGATACCAACCTAATCGGTCACTAGCATAGCATCATCCTATATATCAAGATACCGACCTTAACCAGGTCTCTAACATATACCATCCTAACTACCAGGATGCAAACATAGCAAAGCAACAACATAACAACGATACCTGGATTACAATCCGATAAAGGGCCGACCTTGGTGCCTTAGACTCTGTTGATATAGTGAGGATAACTCACCTGCAACTACTGACTGAAGAGATAATACCAAGCTGCTCCGACCATTGACACGATCTCCACCACTAGCCAAACACCTAAACACTAAGCTCAAAACAAATGCCAACAATTACCAAAATGCCCCTGGAAGTCAACCGGTCAACCCTTGGTCAAAGTCAAAGTCAATGTCAACCTCCTGACTGACTCTACTCGCCGAGTCAACCCGATGACTCGTTGAGTCCCCATGTTCAGAACTTTCCCAATCCGCGACTCAAGTCGCCGAGTCACCCCGAGACTCGCCGAGTCCCACAACTCTGAGTCTCCTCGCACTCAACTCACTGAGTCCTCCCTTGACCTGGTTAAGGTCGGTATCCTGGTATATAGGATGATGCTATGCTAGAGACCGGTTAGGTCAGTATCCTGGTTAGGATGATGTTATGTTATGTGATCTGCTAGATCGGCTTGTTTGAATGTGAATTGTTATATGTTTGAATGTTTATGTGCACATGGTTTTGGACTGGTGTTGGGTTGAGGCGGGTCCTACTTTGTGCTGTAGGCCAACATACCCAGGGTGGACCGGTTATCCCGAAGGCCCAACGAGCGGTCCGGATAGGTTGCAGGCCCCAAGAGGGCGGACCAGACGTGCCGAGGCTCGGAGAGTGGACCAGGCCGACTGAAGGCCCAGCGCGGGCGGACCAGTCATACTGTAGACTCAGAGAGTGTACCAGGTGGATTGAAGGCCCGGTGCAGGCGGACCAATCACATTGTAGACTCGATGTATATGGCTAGACTCGGAGGGTGGACCAGGTGGACTGTTGGCCGGTGCGGCGGACTAGTCACACAGTGCATGGCTGTTCTGTATCGGTTATATGATATGGTTATGTTTGTATGTGGTTGGTATTTTGGGGGTATCTCACTAAGCTTTAGGGCTTACAGTTGTGGTTTAATGTTTTTCAGGTTCTTCAGGAGACCGTGGCAAGGCAAAGGCGTGATCGTACCGCTCCTCATGATTATGTTTTATGATGTGGTTCTGGGAAGACTTTGATAATAATTGTATTGAAAACCTCTTTGTAATAACTTTATGAAACTGGGTTGTTTTTGAAAAGTTTAAATTGGTTGAAATTTTTAGAGTGTTACAAGTTGGTATCAGAGCAGGTGTCATCTGAGCAGGCTCGTATAAGCTGTTATCTGAGTGTGCTGAGGAGAGACATTCGGGAGTTCGTGGCGAACTCGACTTACCAGACATTTGCTGAGCTCCAGGAAAATACTCGGAAGAGGGAGATTGAGTTGGAGACTCAGGCCAGGGAGGAGGCCGAGTCACAGAGGGCGGATCGGCGACCGGCTCAGTCTCAGCCGGCAGCCAAGTGGGCTAGACCCCCTGATTCGAGATCTGGGGGTGCGAAGGGCCGCACTTATGGGAAGTGCGGTAAGAGTCATGAGGGATCGTGTAGGGCTGGAGTGTGCTACAAGTGTGGGAAAGAGGGGAATATCGCGAGGGATTGCCCCAAGGGATTTTCGGTTTGCTTTCATTGCAACCAAATCGGCCATCGGAAGGCCGAGTTCCCTTAGCTACTTCAGGGATCAACACAGGGATCTGGGCCTGCTGCTAGGGCTACCGAGGTTCGGCCGGTGAAGGCCGAGGCCCCGAAGGCTCATGGGAGAGCATCTCAGTTGACTGCGGAGGAGGTCCGCGCGGCGCCCTATGTTGTGGCTGGTATGTATTTTCTTTTCATCTATTATTTGAGTTGGGTTTTTATGCTTATATGATGATGTGCATAGGTACTTTTCTTGTGAGTTCTGTGCCTGCTTTGGTATTATTTGACTCGGGTGCGAGTCGGTCGTTCGTTTCGGTAGCTTTTAGTCAGCACATTAGTCTCCGTTGAGAGGCGTTGGATCGACCTCTGCGAGTTTCTATAGCTGATGAGCGAGCAGTGTATGCTTCAGATGTGATTTGAGGATGCGTCCTTGAGATCTTCGGTGTGGAGTTTCCGATAGATTTGGTTCCGATCGCGATGGGGGACGTGTGTGTTATAGTGGGTATGGATTGGTTGAGCCGATATGGAGCTGTGATAGACTGCGAGCGTCAATTGGTGATGATTTGAGACCCTAGTGGGGGAGTTCTTACGGTGTACGGCGAGGGTACACGTGCTGGGTCAGCATTTTGTTCGGCCGCCAGAGCGAGACAGAGTCTACAACAGGGCTGTAGGGGATTTGTGGCATATGTGATGGATGTGAGGGTTGATTCAGAGGGACCGAGGTCAGTTGATGAGGTCCTAATAGTGCGTGAGTTTCCAGATGTGTTTCCAGAGGAGTTGCCGGGTGTGCCTCCGGAGAGGCAAGTGGAGTTCGGTATTGAATTGGTTCCGGGAGCTGCACCTATCGCCTTGTGCCTCCCAAGATGCATGAGTTATCCTCGCAGCTCCAGGAGCTGCTGGGGAAGGGGTTTATTCGGCCGAGCAGTTCGCCATGGGGGGCGCCTATTGTTTTTGTCAAGAAGAATGATGGTTCATACCGGATGTGCATTGATTACCGGTAGTTAAACAAGCTAACGGTCAAGAACCGTTACCCGTTGCCGAGGATCCACGATTTGTTCGATCAGTTGCAGGGAGCATCTTGGTTCTCCAAGATCGATTTGAGTTCTGGGTACCGTCAGGTGAGGATACGGGAGGAGGACGTCCAGAAGGCAGCATTCTGGACTCGTTATGGGCATTACGAGTTCGTGGTGATGCCTTTCGGACTCACCAACGCACCGATGGTGTTCATGGATCTCATGAACAGGGTATGGAGACCGATGTTGGATCGCTCAGTGATCGTGTTCATTGACGACATATTGGTGTATTCGAGATCCAGAGAGCAGCATGAGGAGCATTTGAGGGAGATCCTCGGAGTTCTGAGAGCGGAGAGGCTTTATGCCAAGTTCTCCAAATGTGAGTTCTGGCTACGAGAGGTTCAATTTTTGGGGCATCTCATTAACCAGGATGGGATATTGGTTGATTCGGCCAAGATTGAGGCGATTATGAGGTGGGAGGTGCCGAGATCACCCACCGAGATCAGGAGCTTTCTGGGTTTGGCCGGCTATTATCGGAGATTTATTAAGGATTTCTCCAAGATTGCCGTGCTACTCACCAAGTTGACCCGGAAGGGTGCTGTCACAACTAGAAATTTTGTGTCTTGTAATCACTACACTCAAGTAAAATGTAGAATCAAAAACTTAAGAGCATGTATGATGCTTACTCTATGACAACAAAAATTTCAATCCAATACACCATACAAGTACTACAAATAGTCAACAAGCAATTGGAAACCCTAGAAGTTCTTGTTTAGGTCCATTTTGGACTAGGACTTCCTTATTGGACTCAATGGACCAATAAGCTTCCAATTTGACTATCATGGGATTAGAACCTTTAAATGGGCTCTAATTGGACCCAATTCCATTTAATTCAATATTTTGGGCCATATTGGGCCTAGAATGAGATAGATTAATTATATGAACCATTTTGGACCATAATTAACCTAATCTAACCTAATGGGTCATAAAAATCATATTTATATTTTTTTTAGGCCAAAAATCATCCAACCTAGCTATAACATGGGCTTAAGGGCAAAAAGCCCAAAAATCTTCTCTTTCCCTCCCATTCTCGGCCCAAGCCCAAGGGAAGGAAGAGTTGACTTTGTATGTGCCACCTCACAATTATTCAAAGGACTTCCATGCAAGAGGACTCATACTTCCATGCACCATCCTTTCACACTTCTCTCTTCTCTCCTTTTTTCTTGATTCTCGGCCAAGTTCAAGCACACACACATACACATTTCACTCACTTTTCTCTCAAGGAAACTCTCTCATAACTCATCCATATTTCGAGATCTAAGAAGGAATCAAGGGGATTTTTACACAAAAATCATCATCTAAGGTAAGAAATCTCTTAGATCCTTAAACTAGCTACTTCATTTCATCCAAAAATCACCTCTTAATTCATTCAAACTCATGATCTAGCACCTAAGAAGCATTCAAGTTCGAAATCTTCCAAGGAAGGTTGCTAAGGCCGAATTTCTTCTCATTTCTTCCAAAAACCGAAACCACACCCAAAGGTGAGCTTCATACCCCCTATTTTTTGGTTTTTATAAGTTTTGTGGGGGGGGGGGGGGGGGGGAATACAATCAAATGTGTAGATCTATGAGTATATGTATGCTTTGTATGATTTCTATGTTTATTTACATGTTCTTATGTGATTATGGTGTTGAATCTAGTCATAAAGTCCTTAAAACCGAGATTTGCATTAGGATGTATGAAACAAGTATAAAACATATTATTACACACAAATCATTTATAGAAAAATAACCAAGTTGGTTAATATGAACTCCTTGGGCTAAAAATCCAATTTTTGGACTCAAAATGTTAAAAATATAAGGTTAAAGGGCCCAAAATGACAAAATACAAATTCTGATGGATGAAATGAGTCAAAACAGTTTCAACAATGTATTTTTCTGGAAATATTCTCTTTTGAAGGATTAAATGTGAAATTTTAAGTATAATGGGCCAAAAATGCACTTTTCGGCCCAATAAAGCCCAAATTGCGAGATTTTCAAATTAGAGGGCTGAAACTGTATTTTTCTGTAAAACAGGGGACTACTAGTGCTCCAAGTCCATTTCAAGGGTTAAAAATGCTTTTCATATTTAAAAGGGACCAAAGATGCAAAAAATTTCTATTTTGGGCCAAAAGTGTAAAAACTGCGAAAATGAAGGTTTCAGCCGAGAAAATTTCATTTTTAGGGACTAAAACTGTTTTTCAAATAACTTTGAGCTGAAAAATACCTTTTCTACAAGTTTTGATACTAAAGTGTCAAGAAAAATGGTTTAAGGACTAAAATAGAAATTCTTTTATACAAAGGGTCAAAAGTGTAAATTTATTCAAAAGAAAGGGGCTGCAAAAATGTAAAATTCTAATATTTTAAACAATAAATCCGACATGATGAAATACTAGTACCTCGACTATCGGCGAAATATAATACACCTTCAACACCAAAAATCATTATCAAACGAATTGATTCGGTCTCGAATCAATAACGAATCCGAAATTACTAACACGACGATACTTCAATACACACGCGGAAACCTCGGGAATTCAATACACACGCGGAAATTTCGGGGAGTCAATACACACGTGGGAATACACCAGACGTCGATACACCGTCTTTGGGCCCAAAAGTTTCAAATCGTGCTTATTGGGCCTAGCTAGCCCAATGACATGATCTGTAGGCCCGAAGGAAACTCGCTTACATGTAGTTGGGTCTTATATGACCTAATTCTGTGTAAAAGGACTTTTACAGGCTTTGTGCTGTTAGACCCCAAGGGTCCTCCGGTGCTGCTAGTAAAGTCGAGAATTCACCAAATGCGAGTCGGGCTAAGGGCCCTTCGCATTCACGATAGCCTTGAACGACTTATGGAAATATCGTGGGCTTCGCACCCTCTTTTCCTCCTCGGTTGTGGGGCTATGAGAAGTCCGGGTGATTGGATTAAGTGAATAGTGCGAACAACGCCTAAGGGATCGTTTGTATAGTTGTAAACTAGTCATTTTCATTAATGTGTGTTTATAACAATTCACAATCTATAATTAATCCAATGTCACCGGGACTCAACGAATACACACGTCACAACGAAATAACAAAATATAAAACATTTGATGCAAAGTATTAGGAAAACATCGGTTTTCCTAGGGTTTTCAATCAATACACCTACGAGTTACATACCGAGTTTTACAAATTGTACTTTTACATCTATAGAAACAAACAAGCATACTTACGGATCTTCACCCTTTTTATACTATGCCCTTTTCAGAAAATATCGGATTTTCTGGTGATTTTCAAAACAATACAATCCGCTATATTTCAAACATTACTTATGAACTCACCAACATTTCATATGTTGACGTTTTTCAAAATACTTGTATTCTCAGGTAACAGGTAATTCGAAAAAGGAAAAATGTACTCAGTAACGTCTTGCTGTTGTTTTAATTAGTATCGAACAATTTAATTTTGGGTATGTAATATTATGGATCAATGTACTGAATGTAAACGCTACCAGTTGTAATATTTCAATGCATGGTAATGTATGATGTTATGTTTCATGTATATTCATTGTGATGGTATTCAATTGAGTCACAATAGCCCTCGGGCGTTTCGGCCGTCTGGTTCGGGGGTGTGACAGGTGTTGGAATAGTGTCTAAGGCTGCAACTATATTAGGCAAGTATTTGACCCGGTTGTGCATGGTCCTTTTGGGTTGCCTTCACCATAGCAACTTGATAGGATGATTTATTAAGAGAGAGTAAATATTATTAATATATTAGGAGAATAATATAAAGAATAATATATTGGTATTTGATTAATATAAGTCATAGAATTAATTAGAATTAATTTGGTGACTTAAAGAGGTTAATTAAATAAAGGGGTATAAACTGTCAATTGTTTGATAGTTAAGCTTTAGACTATAAATCCTTATAGATATATAGTGGACGGATTCTAGAAGCTAGGATAGCTTCAAAATCGTCCATGACTTATCTAAGGAAAGGATTTAGATAGCCTTAAGAGAAGATTATCCAATTAGGGTTTAGATTGTAACCCTTAAGGAGTCTACAAGTATAAATAGACCCCATGGCTAAGGGAAATCGGCATCTCACCTAAAGTAAGAGAACCCTGGTTGATTTCCTCCCCTCTCCTCTCTCCTAAATCATCTTCCTTGCTATTGGTGTTTGTAAGCCATTAGAGGAGTGACAATCGTGACTCTAGAAGCTCCAAGACTACAAGATCAACAAGGAATTCAAAGGTATGGTTCTAGATCTGTTTCAATGTTGTTATTTAACCTAATTAGGCATTAGAAGTCTTGGATTCAAAGCATGTTTAATTAGAAAGCCTAGACCCAAGCATTAGGGTTTTGCATGGGCACATAGGAAAGTTCTTATGGCTAAAACCCATCAGTGGTATCAGAGCCTGGTTTGGTTTTCTTTAAATTGTTGCTTGATTAACTGAAACAAACCTGCAAAATTCATTTTTTTTGGTTTCTGAGTCATGGACTCGGCGAGTTCCGAAGTGGACTCGGCGAGTCCCTTTGTGCACTCGGCGAGTCCAGGCGTCAGGAATGGCCAGATTCGGGATTTTTTTCATAATTATCTTATGGAAACTTACCTTAATCATAATAGATCAACCTAAATCCTATTTTTTGATATATATGACTATTATCTTGATCTAGTTAAAGGTATTTATCAACTAATAAAATATTTAATTTCCTTATATGATAATTAATTAATTATTTTAACTATTTTGGTAATTATCTTTCAAAGAAATCTTGAATAAAATCAAATATAGATAATTAGGATATTAATTGTTAATTGGAATTATTTTTTATTTGATCCTCCATGTTTTAAATGTTTAAAACTTGCCCTCAAGTTTTGAAATTTATATTTGTGATTAAAAGTTTTAATTTAGACAACTTAAATTTCAAACCCTAGATTTTAAAAGGTTTAAAATACAACCCTATACTAATATGATATTACTAGAATAATATATATATATATATATATGTATGTATGTATAACTAAATGCTAGTCTTACCGTTAGTAGGCCTCATTCACGAAGCCGATCTATAAGGTGGGTATAAGGTTGCGGCCTATAAAATGGCACTTAATGGGTGTACACTCACACCCACCGCTTGCTTGATTGGTGGAGGGTCGTTAGCCGATCGGGTAGGATAGGGCAACCTCATCCTCTCATTAAAAGTATAATAAGTAATACAAAGTAACTACACATTTTTAAAATTTCCCAATCTTAGTTACTTCAGGAAAAGTGAATTGATGCAATCCCATGAAATTACACTTTGCACCCTTGCTAAGAAGTTAGTGGAGCGTGTGTGGTTTACCGGCACACTAATTGGTTCTAAGCAAAGGTGGCAAAGGGTGATTCATTGTTTATCATAGTTCGATGGAGCGTGTGTGGTTTACCGGCACATCGAATAGGTGATCGTTACAATGAAGGCACCATGTGAATTTGCATGGTAATTCACACCCGCTTTGTGATCCTCGGTATCCCAGTCACAAACAAGAGGGGCATATCGAGATTTAAACATGCCATTGAATAGTTTCAATGAATCTCATCCAAACCTAGGAATTCTCAATACACTTAGGACTAATAGTTAAGTTTTTGTGATGGAGAATTAGTGAATCGTCATTCACTTACCTTCAATTTATTTGCATGTTAGATTACGACATCCCTTTTCTAGTATGTAAATGTTATTGTTGGATCCTAGCCCTAATTTTTCTTATTGGGTGATAATTAGGGATTCTTGTTCTAATCTATCTTTGTCCTTTTCTTTTGTAGATGTCGAACGCAAACAACGCTGCTGCTAGTTCTTTCACGTTGATGAGCCTTTGCCAAAAAGTCACCTTCGATGGAACGAACTTTAGCGAATGGATAAGATACATTCGCACCATTGCTCGCTATGAGGATAAGGAGTATGTCCTCGATGAGAAGCTCGAGAAAATCAACCCTGAAATCGCTACTCCGGCTGAAATCACCGCTTTTGAGACTCATGAGCGAGATGCAACGAAGGTACATTGCATCATGATTGCCACCATGAACTCCGAATTCCAAAAGTCCTACAAGGACATGTACCCGTACGAGATGCACCAAGACTTATTGGAGAGATACCACCAGAACGCGAGACAAGAGCGTTATGAGATTTTCACCAACATGATTTCCGCTAAGATGGGTCATGGAGAATCTCTTACCGTGCACCTGCAAAAGATGCAACGGTATGTCGACCGCCTTTGCAAGTTAAATGTTGACTTTGGGGAAGACTTGGCGATCGACATGGTGCTTCACTCTTTGCCTCCGATGTACAACCAATCTAGGATGACCTACCACATGAACAAAGAAGAGGTCACCCTAAGAAAACTCCAAGGTCTTTTGAGGGTCGCTAAGAGCAACTTCAAAGACAAGTCTGTTGCACCAACTCCCAATCCACCCGCTGCTCCTGTCTTGGCTATTGGTCAAGGAAAGGGAAAGAAGAGGAAGGATTCATCGAAGAACTATTGCAAGGTCAAAGACCGCGATGGTGCCTCTTCTAGTGGGACCAAAGTTGATCCCGCTAAGCCCTGTCCTAACCTAAAGGAGGCAGAGTGCCACCACTGCCACAAGATAGGACATTAGAAGAGAAGCTGCCCAGAGTACCTGCAAGCAATCAAAGAAGGAAAGATCAAGCCATCTTTCGCAGGTATATACACAATTAAATCTAACGATTCTAATCATGCTATTTCTTGGGTTCTTGATACCGGTTGTGGTTATCACATTTGTTCTAATGTGCAGGGACTAAGAAGAAGTAGGGATGTGGAGCAAGGAAGGATCAATCTAATCATGGGGAACAGAAGATCGTCGCCTGTGACCAAGATTGGAGTGTATTCTTTAGTGCTTAGGAATAATTTGTGTTTAGATTTGAGCAATTGTTGCTATTCGCCAGAAATGGCTAGAAACATCATTTCATTTCATGGTTTATATAGACAAGGATTTAGATTTTCTTTTAATAATGAGAATGGTTCTATTTTGGCTTATCTGAATGGTGTCTTTTACTTTGAAGCTATACCATGTAATGGAATATATGAAACTGTTATGATTGTTGATAACTTAGGAAATGATGTTTTGAATATAGATTCTTCCACTAGTATGGATAAAGCATCCTTGTGGCATTGTCGTCTTGGACATGTCAACAAGAAACGCATAGCCCAACTCCAAAAGGATGGAGTGTTGGAGTCATTCGACCTTAGGGAAGATGACACATGCGAGTCTTGTTTACTTGGAAAGATGACTAAATCACCCTTCACGAGTACATGTGAAAGGGGTGAGGGTCTATTGGACCTAATACATACCGATGTATGTGGACCGTTTAGATCAACCACGAAGGATGGGAACCGCTTCTACGTAACTTTTACCGATGATTATAGTAGATATGGGAATATCTATTTGATCAAGCAAAAGTCAGAAACCTTTGAAAAGTTCAAAGAGTTCAAGAATGAAGTGGAGAATCAATTGGGCAGGAAAATCAAGATGCTTCGATCCGATCGAGGAGGAGAGTACCTAAGTCTTGAATTCCACGATTATCTCAAGGAGTGTGGAATAGTTTCACAATTAACGCCTCCTAGGACACCACAGCTGAATGGTGTGGCAGAAAGGCATAATCGAACCTTATTGGATATGGTTCGCTCTATGATGAGTCGTGCTTCACTACCTATCTCTTTTTGGGGGTATGCCTTAGAGACTGCCGCCCATATTCTTAACCGAGTCCCTACTAAGAAGCTTGCCAAAACACCTCATGAGATGTGGACAGGGAAAGCTCCCTCGTTGGCACATATCAAGGTTTGGGGTTGCGAGGCTTTCGTAAGACGAGATACTCACGACAAGCTTGAACCTCGAAGTGAGCGATGTATTTTCATCGGCTACCCGAAGACATCCTTTGGATATCTCTTCTATAGACCGAAGGACAATGTTGTCTTCGTTGCGAGGAGAGGAGTTTTCCGAGAGCGAGAACTCATAAGCCAAGGAGACAGTGGGAGGCAAATCGAACTTGAAGAAATTCAAGAGTCGATAGATGAAGGAACCTCTACCGCTGGCACTCAACCCGAGGAGGAAACTCCGGTTGAACCGATTGACGAGTCCTTACCTCTTAGACGTTCCGATAGAGTTAGAGTTCATCCCCAGTTTTATGGTTTTCATATTACTACCAAAGGGGACACGTATATTAGTGATGGTACAATAGTAAATTTTGATGAACCTAATAACTATAAGGAAGCCATGGCAGGCCCGGAGTTTGCAAAATGGAAAGAGGCAATGGATAGCGAGATCCAATCCATGTATGATAACCAAGTTTGGAATTTGGTTGATTATGTGCCCGGATGTAAGACCGTTGGGTGCAAATGGATCTTCAAGAAGAAGACCGACGTGGATGGAAACGTGCACACATATAAAGCGTGATTGGTTGCGAAGGGCTTTACTCAAACTCCTGGAGTTGACTATGATGAGACCTTCTCACCAGTTGCGAAGATTAAATCTATTAGAGTGATGCTAGCAATTGCCGCATTTCATGATTATGAGATTTGGCAAATGGATGTCAAGACCGCTTTCCTTAACGGAAAGTTGGCTGAGGATGTTTACATGACTAAGCCAGAGGGGTTTGTGGATCCGAAGCATCCGAATAGAGTGTGTAAGCTTGAGAAGTCCATTTATGGACTTAAGCAAGCGTCTCACAGATGGAATCTTTGCTTCGATGAGAAAGTCAAAGAGTTTGGATTTGTACGAAGCGAAGACGAATCTTGTGTATATGTCAAAGCCAGTAGGAGTATAGTAAGCTTCCTCGTTCTATATGTCGATGACATATTACTCATAGGAAACGACATCCCGACTCTGCAGGAGGTTAAGTCCTGGCTCGGGAAGTGCTTCTCTATGAAGGACCTCAGAGAGGCTTCTTACATTTTGGGAATAAGGATAGTAAGAGAAAGAAGTAAGAGACTAATTGGACTTAGTCAGAATACTTACTTAGAGAAGGTACTAAAACGTTTTAGTATGGAAAACTCAAAGAAGGGAGAATTACCGATACAAAGTAATGCCAAGTTGAGTAAGACTCAAAGTCCGAGTACCGAAGCCGAAATAGCCGAAATGAGCCGAGTACCATACACTTCCGCAGTTGGCTCAATCATGTATGCTATGACTTGTACTCGCCCTGATGTAGCCTTCGCTTTGAGCATGGTTAGCAGATATCAAGGGAATCCTGGCAGAGCACATTGGATTGCAGTGAAGAACATCCTTAAGTACCTTTGGAGGACGAAGGAATGGTTCTTAGTCCTTGGAGGGAGTGATGACTTGAAGGTGCGAGGGTATAGTGACGCCAGTTTTTAGACCGACAGGGACAACTACCGTTCGCAGTCGGGCTGGGTCTTTACCCTAAATGGAGGAGCAGTAACATGGAAGAGTTCCAAGCAGGAGACCGTAGCTGATTCAACGTGCGAATCAGAGTACATTGCAGCGAGCGAAGCGTCGAAGGAGGCAATATGGCTAAAGAACTTCATCGGTGATCTTGGAGTTGTACCCGCCATAAAGGAGCCCATGGAGATTTTCTGTGATAACGAAGGAGCGGTTGCCTTGACCAAGGAACCGAGGGATCATGGTAGATCAAGACATATCGACAGAAAATATCACTTCATTAGACATCGTGTAGAAGAAGGACAACTCGTAGTGAAGAGGATATCATCAGAAGATAACCCAACAGATTCACTTACGAAGGGACTGAGTAGGGTTAAGCACTTGCAGCATGCTAGGAGTATTGGGCTGAAGGATGATATTAGCATAGATTAGATAGTATTAGAAACGTGTAATAGATAAATGTAATTAACATTTGATGATTAAATAAAGGAGTTTTATTTATGAGTAATGTTACTATCTTATGTTAATTGTTTAACTATTGTTTCACTTTGCAAGTTTTGACTTCCAGAATAATTGAGTTTATTAGGAATAATCGAATTATTCAAATTATCCACAATCGTTCATATGTTGGGAGTAGATATGAATGAAGATTGTCATGAATTGGTGTGTAGATTGTCTAAATAGTGTTAGACATAGCAAAGGGTTGCTGCAACGTTCATGAGTGCTTATGAACTAGTTTTGAGCATTGGAACAAACCCGCGCTTGCTGGAATCACCTTATGGAATATGGTATAAAAGGGTGATCGCAAGATGATAATATCATATAGTCTTAAAACCTAGATATATGGTTTGTTATTTGTTAATTGATTGTACATTGATAATGCGAAAACGCATCAGTAACTCGGTGTTATAAAACGCATTGTTGTGTATAGTTGGTTAATGAATAAGTAAATCCATATAAGTCGAAGTTTATCTGTAACTTTTATCTAAGAAGGTAAAAGCGATATCTCGGCCGCTCGATGATTTGATTTGACTTATGTGCCGGGCCCGGTCAGAACTGAATTGATGTGTTCGATTAAGTTCTTTGTCAAATAAATCAGAGATCGAGAAACCTAAATGCTTGACTAACCATTCCATAGGATTGTCAGCATGATATCTAACAGAGGAATGTACGATACCTTATCTAAATGACAAGATTGATTAGATCAGAGTTTGCCAGCGTTTTTGAAGAGCTACGATTGCAAACCGAATTGTACTTGTGCATATAGTTACTAGACTTATCCAAGTGGGAGACTGTTGGAATAGTGTCTAAGGCTGCAACTATATTAGGCAAGTATTTGACCCGGTTGTGCATGGTCCTTTTGGGTTGCCTTCACCATAGCAACTTGATAGGATGATTTATTAACAGAGAGTAAATATTATTAATATATTAAGAGAATAATATAAAGAATAATATATTGTTATTTGATTAATATAAGTCATAGAATTAATTAGAATTAATTTGGTGACTTAAAGAGGTTAATTAAATAAAGGGGTATAAACTGTCAATTGTTTGATAGTTAAGCTTTAGACTATAAATCCTTATAGATATATAGTGGACGGATTCTAGAAGCTAGGATAGCTTCAAAATCGTCCATGACTTATATATGGAAATGATTTGGATAGCCTTAAGAGAAGATTATCCAATTAGGGTTTAGATTGTAACCCTTAAGGAGTCTACAAGTATAAATAGACCCCATGGCTAAGGGAAATCGGCATCTCACCTAAAGTAAGAGAACCCTGGCCAATTTCCTCCCCTCTCCTCTCTCCTAAATCATCTTCCTTGCTATTGGTGTTTGTAAGCCATTAGAGGAGTGACAATTGTGACTCTAGAAGTTCCAAGACTACAAGATCAACAAGGAATTCAAAGGTATGGTTCTAGATCTGTTTCAATGTTGTTATTTAACCTAATTAGCCATTAGAAGTCTTGGATTCAAAGCATGTTTAATTAGAAAGCCTAGATCCAAGCATTAGGGTTTTGCATGCGCACATAGGAAAGTTCTTATGGCTAAAACCCATCAACAGGTTGGTATCAGAGCTCTGTTTATAGTGAACTAGCATATCTAACCATACATTGATATGAAACTATAAACCAAAAGAGGGACTAACACAACTCTGAACAAAACAAGTAAAATACAACAATAAAATACTTTTGCTTGCATTAGGAATAAGGAACATAACGCCGATCCAAACAAGATAATGCTAGTATCTCGGTTAATTCAGGACTGTTCTTAGTGGTACCAAGGAGTGGATGTAGCCTGATCAACTACATTCTCTCCAAAGTATAACTAACACACGTTCCGATGAGATCGTGATAGCTAGGGAACCTAAAACTATAGCCCTTTATCACCTAAAAGAGAACGCCTACTTAGTCTGTAGCATCCTAGGAATAATGTTAGCATATTTACATACTCACACAGACAGCATGGCTGGTTTTCATCACCCTGGAGACCCTTATTTCCCTAATCAGGGGAATAACGGATGGTTAGAGGAAGAGCCTGAGGAAGACCCCGAAGAGGAATCTGAGGGGAACCAGAGGCAGGAGTCGAGGGCGAGCCTGCCGAACCAGAAGAAGACGAAGGGAACTTCGAGGAGGAACCCGATGACAGTGAAGGGGGTGATTCGGACACGGAGTCCGAAGTCATCAACCCCCCTTACCCGATCAGGGTGCCTGCTTACCGTGTGGGCCCCACTGGTCCTACCCCTCCCTAGGGTATTGATCTTTGCAGATGGAGCAGACAGCAGGGACAGCGACCCCTGTCCGGTATGTCGCGCGAGTTCTTTGACCTGAGGGACGGAGGACCGGCTGACCGAGCCCTACCGGTCATGGTGAGACGATTACGGAACACTGGCAATCTTGCTCAGGGCACTGCTGATCAGGTACGCCAGTTGTGGACTAGGGTCGAGCGTGCGGAACAGGAGACACGTGACGTCCTTCGTGAATTCCATATGAGGCAGGTAAGGTGGGAGTCTCGACTCCAGGACACAGAACGACTGGTGGCTTGTCTTCAGGGAGCATCCACATCCTCGGCACCACCTCCGGACGCAGCTCATCGCGAAAGATGCCTCGCCGACCTACTCGCGGAAACCCTGGACCAACCCCACCCGAAGTTGACTCCACTGCATTCCAGGCGGCCGTGTCTGCTGCTGTCACCGCAGCTATGGCACAAATTCACCAAGGGAACAACGGAGGAGGCAACGGGCAAGGGGCCGGGAGTTCGAACAACGGGATGAATCAAGGACCCACCAAAACATGTACCTACAAGGACTTCACAAACGCCAAATCATGAACTTTTAACGACACTGGAGGAGTGATCACTCTGAAGCGATGGATCGAGAAGGTGGAATCGGTATTCGAGATATGCGATTGTCCTGAGGAGATGAAAGTGAAGTTCGCAGCTTGCACTTTTGTTGATCAAGCGCTCACTTGGTGGAACGGACACGTGGAAGCCATGACACTCCCTGTAGCCAACTCCATGCCGTGGTCGGAAATGAAAGAAATGTTGATGGCTGAATACTACCCACGAGGTGAGATTCAGAAAATGGAGCAAGAGCTGTGGAACCTCACTGTGCAAAATGCGAATATCGATGCCTACATATCGAGATTTAGTGAACTATCTCTGTTATGCCCGGGTATGATCACCTCGGAAGGAAAGAAGATTGAGTGATTCATCTGGGGACTAACATCACCAATCCAAGGAAATGTGATAGCTGCAAACCCTGAAACATTTGACAGTGCAAAAAGATTGGCGAAAAAGCTGTATGACCATAACAACAAAAAGGGTGAGAAGCCAGTGGAGAATGAGGGTAAGAAGGAAGGTGATGGCAAGAAGGGGAAGAATAACAAAAGGAAGGGGCGTCAGGGCCCCGAGACCTCTAAGAAGCAGCAGACAGTGGCAGTTAATGCTGCCACCGCACCGGTTCCAGTCACACCACATGCTCCAGCCTCAGCTGCTTCAAATGCTCCCAGACCTTATTCTGGTAATCTTCCCAAGTGCAAAAAGTGCGGTTTCCATCACAACGGAGAATGCAAGGAGTTGCAGTGCACCAGTTGTAATCGAAGGGGACACTCGACGAGGTACTGCAGGACCTACCCTCCCCAGAACCAACAACAAGGAAACAGCAACAACAACAACAACAATCGCAACAACAACAACATCACCACCGACGGCAAGAATGCATGGCCTAGCTACACCTACTATGGGTGTGGGAGGACTGGGCATTTCCGCCGAGATTGCCCTAACAACAACAATCCCAGAAATGGAGGAACAGGAAGGATGCTGACCATGGGTTAGGGAGAGGCGATTCAGGACCCCGTTGTTGTTACCGGTACGTTTCTCTTAAACCACACTTATGCATGCATCCTATTTGACACCGGAGCAGAGCGAAGTTTCGTGAGCAATAGATTTAAGCATTTATTAAAACAACAACCCCAGAAGCTCAATGAAACCTTTACGGTGGAAATGGCCAATGGGAAAACCGAATCCACCGGGGAAATCTACATCGGATGTACCCTAACCCTAAACCAACACGTCTTTCAAATAGATTTAATGCATGTGTCCATTATGAGTTTCGACGTGATTATTGGCATGGACTGGTTAAGCCCCCACCATGCTGAAATTATGTGTTACGAGAAGGCCGTTCGCCTTCACCTTCCCAATCACGAAACCCTAGTAATTTACGGAGACAAACCTAGAATGAACCTTCGCCTCATCTCGTGCATCCAGGCACGGAAACATCTACAAAAGAACAATTTGGCGTTCCTGGCTCACATAGTGGATAAAACCAAGGAAGAGGTTAACGTTCAAGACATTCCCATAGCATGTGAGTTCCCAGACGTGTTTCCTGAAGATCTTCCTGGAGTACCCCCAGAGAGACAAGTGGAGTTTTGAATTGACCTCGTTCCAGGAGCAACTCCTCTCGCTAAATCACCCTACCGGCTAGCCCCTGCTGAAATGCAGGAATTGTCCAGCCAACTCAGTGAACTCTTGGACAAGGGATTCATCCGACCTAGTTACTCGACATGGGGAGCTCCAGTTCTCTTTGTCAAAAAGAAGGACAGATCTTTTAGAATGTGCATCGATTACAGAGAGTTAAATAAACTCACTGTTAAAAATCGCTACCCACTCCCACGAATCGACGATCTATTCGACCAGCTCCAAGGAGCTAGTTATTTTTCTAAGATAGATCTACGGTTCGGATACCACCAACTCAAATTCCGGGAAGAGGGTATTCCAAAAACCTCTTTCCGAACCCGTTACGGACATTATGAATTTTTCGTAATGCCCTTCGGTCTAACAAATGCCCCTGCCGCATTTATGGATCTGATGAACCGGATCTGTCGACCATTCCTCGACAACTTTGTCATTGTCTTCATCGACGACATTCTCGTCTATTCCCGAAGCAAAGAAGAGGATGGCCAACATCTCCGACAAATCCTAGAAACTCTGCGATCGGAAAAGCTATACGTAAAACTCTCCAAGTGTGAGTTCTGGCTCCGGAGTGTGAACTTCCTAGGTCATGTAGTTAGCCAAGATGGAATTCATGTGGATCCCTCTAAGGTCAAAGCTGTTGAAGGATGGGCAGTCCCGATAACACCTATGGAAATCCGTCAATTCTTGGGTCTAGCAGGCTACTATAGGAGATTCATTCAAAACTTCTCTAAGATCGCCAAGCCACTTACCTCGCTTACACAAAAGGGCGTACCATTCAAATGGACGGACAAACAAGAAGTCGCATTCCGAACCCTGAAACAAGCTCTCTGTAGTGCCTCGGTACTATCACTACCGGAGGGAATGGAAGACTTCGTGGTCTACTGTGACGCGTCAAATCAGGGCTTAGGTTGCGTTCTCATGCAGCGTGGAAGGGTGATAGCTTACGCATCCCGCCAACTAAAGACGCACGATGTGAATTATACGACCCATGACCTAGAATTGGGAGCCATGGACTTTGCCCTGAAAATTTGGAGGCATTACCTTTACGGTACGAAGTGCACCATCTTCACGGACCACAAGAGTCTCCAGCACATCTTGAACCATAAAGAGTTGAACATGAGGCAATGAAGATGGGTTGAATTATTAAACGATTACGTGTGTGAGATCAAGTACCACCCAGGCAAGGCCAACGTGGTAGCTGACGCATTAAGTCAGAAGGAGTACTCTAATCGTCGTATGAAAACTCTCTCAATAACCATTCAATCTCACCTAGCCACTCAAATTGCAGTAGCCCAGTCAGAGGCCATGAAGATGGAAAATAGAGCAAGCGAAGCATTGCGCGGAATGGAGAAGAACCTAGAGGCAAAGGAGAATGGAGTATACTATTTCATGAACCGTATTTGGGTCCCTAAACTCAGAGGATTTAGGGAGGTAGTTATGAAGGAAGCCCACAAGACGCAATACTCCATTCATCCCGGCTCAGACAAGATGTATTTGGATATTAAACAACACTATTGGTGGCCTAACATGAAGGCGGAAATTGCCACCTATGTTAGTAAGTGCCTTACGTGTGCCAAGGTAAAGGTGGAGTACCAGAAGCCCTCGGGGTTATTACAGCAACCGGTAATCCCTAAGTGGAAATGGGAGGGGATTTCTATGGATTTCGTGACCAAGCTACCCAAGACGTCGGATGGACTAGACACCATATGGGTAATAGTCGATCGACTGACGAAATCTGCCCATTTCCTGCCAATAAAAGAATCCTACAAGATGGAGAGATTGACACATTTATACATTCGAGAAATCATGAGACTCCACAGAGTACCAGTGTCTATTATCTCGGATAGGGACAGTAGGTTCACTTCACGTTTTTGGCAATCACTCCAGAAAGCACTGGGAACTCATCTCGACATGAGCACCGCCTATCATCCACAAACGGATGGTGAAAGTGAACGAACCATTCAAACGCTCGAAGACATGCTCCGCGCATGTGTGATCGACTTTGGGAAGTCTTGGGATACCCACTTACCCTTAGTCGAATTCTCGTATAACAACAGTTACCGTTCGAGCATCAAGGTCGCTCCTTTCGAAGCACTATACGGGCGTAAGTGTAGATCACCGTTATGTTGGGCTGAGGTGGGTGATACCCAACTAGCAAAAGCACATACGTCGGACAAGGCGCTAACGGGACCGGAGATCATTCGTGAAACCACGGAAAATATCGCTCAAATCAGAGCTCGATTACAAGCATCGCGCGACCGACAAAAGAGCTACGCCAATAAACGGCGAAAGCCCTTAGAATTTCAGGTCGGGGATCGAGTACTGTTAAAAGTCTCACCCTGGAAAGGAGTTATTCGTTTTGGAAAATGGGGAAAACTGAACCCACGATACATTGGACCTTTCGAGATCGTCGCCTGAATAGGTCCAGTGGCGTATAAACTGCAACTACCCGTAGAGCTAAACAGTGTACACCCCGTGTTCCATGTCTCTAATCTAAAGAAGTGTCTATCGGATGAAACACTCGTCATTCCCCTTGACGAGATCGAAATCAACGAGAATCTCCTATTCGTTGAAGAACCGGTTAAAATCATGGACATGGAGGTGAAGCGTACTAAGCAAAGTCGCATCCCGATCGTGAAAGTACGGTGGAACGCGAAGCGTGGGCCAGAATTCACGTGGGAACGCGAAGACCAAATGAAGCAAAAGTACCCTCACCTATTCTAGCATTCTCAAATCTAGCTTTCAAACAGAATTTCGGGACGAAATTCCCTCTAACGGGGGGATGATGTCACAACTAGAAATTTTGTGTCTTGTAATCACTACACTCAAGTAAAATGTAGAATCAAAAACTTAAGAGCATATATGATGCTTACTCTATGACAACAAAAATTTCAATCCAATACACCATACAAGTACTACAAATAGTCAACAAGCAATTAGAAACCCTAGAAGTTCTTGTTTAGGTCCATTTTGGACTAGGACTTCCTTATTGGACTCAATGGACCAATAAGCTTCCAATTTGACTATCATGGGATTAGAACCTTTAAATGGGTTCTAATTGGACCCAATTCCATTTAATTCAATATTTTGGGCCATATTGGGCCTAGAATGAGATAGATTAATTATATGAACCATTTTGGACCATAATTAACCTAATCTAACCTAATGGGTCATAAAAATCATATTTATATTTTTTTTAGGCCAAAAATCATCCAACCTAGCTATAACATGGGCTTAAGGGCAAAAAGCCCAAAAATCTTCTCTTTCCCTCCCATTCTTGGCCCTAGCCTAAGGGAAGGAAGAGTTGACTTTGTATGTGCCACCTCACAATTATTCAAAGGACTTCCATGCAAGAGGACTCATACTTCCATGCACCATCCTTTCACACTTCTCTCTTCTCTCCTTTTTTCTTGATTCTCGGCCGAGTTCAAGCACACACACATACACATTTCACTCACTTTTCTCTCAAGGAAACTCTCTCATAACTCATCCATATTTCGAGATCTAAGAAGGAATCAAGGGGATTTTTACACAAAAATCATCATCTAAGGTAAGAAATCTCTTAGATCCTTAAACTAGCTACTTCATTTCATCCAAAAATCACCTCTTAATTCATTCAAACTCATGATCTAGCACCTAAGAAGCATTCAAGTTCGAAATCTTCCAAGGAAGGTTGCTAAGGCCGAATTTCTTCTCATTTTCTTCCAAAAACCGAAACCACACCCAAAGGTGAGCTTCATACCCCCTATTTTTTGGTTTTTATAAGTTTTGTGGGGGGGGGGGGGAATACAAGCAAATGTGTAGATCTATGAGTATATGTATGCTTTGTATGATTTCTATGTTTATTTACATGTTCTTATGTGATTATAGTGTTGAATCTAGTCATAAAGTCCTTAAAACTGAGATTTGCATTAGGATGTATGAAACAAGTATAAAACATATTATTACACACAAATCATTTATAGAAAAATAACCAAGTTGGTTAATATGAACTCCTTGGGCTAAAAATCCAATTTTTGGACTCAAAATGTTAAAAATATAAGGTTAAAGGGCCCAAAATGACAAAATACAAATTCTGATGGATGAAATGAGTCAAAACAGTTTCAACAATGTATTTTTCTGGAAATATTCTCTTTTGAAGGATTAAATGTGAAATTTTAAGTATAATGGGCCAAAAATGCACTTTTCGGCCCAATAAAGCCCAAATTGCGAGATTTTCAAATTAGAGGGGTTGAAACTGTATTTTTCTGTAAAATAGGGGACTACTAGTGCTCCAAGTCCATTTCAAGGGTTAAAAATGCTTTTCATATTTAAAAGGGACCAAAGATGCAAAAAATTTCTATTTTGGGCCAAAAGTGTAAAAACTGCGAAAATGAAGGTTTCAGCCGAGAAAATTTCATTTTTAGGGACTAAAACTGTTTTTCAAATAACTTTGAGCTGAAAAATACCTTTTCTACAAGTTTTGATACTAAAGTGTCAAGAAAAATGGTTTAAGGACTAAAATAGAAATTCTTTTATACAAAGGGTCAAAAGTGTAAATTTATTCAAAAGAAAGGGGCTGCAAAAATGTAAAATTCTAATATTTTAAACAATAAATCCGACATGATGAAATACTAGTACCTCGACTATCGGCGAAATATAATACACCTTCAACACCAAAAATCATTATCAAACGAATTGATTCGGTCTCGAATCAATAATGAATCCGAAATTACTAACACGACGATACTTCAATACACACGCGGAAACCTCGGGAATTCAATACACACGCGGAAATTTCGGGGAGTCAATACACACGTGGGAATACACCAGACGTCGATACACCGTCTTTGGGCCCGAAAGTTTCAAATCGTGCTTATTGGGCCTAGCTAGCCCAATGACATGATCTGTAGGCCCGAAGGAAACTCGCTTACATGTAGTTGGGTCTTATATGACCTAATTATGTGTAAAAGGACTTTTACAGGCTTTGTGCTGTTAGACCCCAAGGGTCCTCCGGTGCTGCTAGTAAAGTCGAGAATGCACCAAATGCGAGTCGGGCTAAGGGCCCTTCGCATTCACGATAGCCTTGAACGACTTATGGAAATATCGTGGGCTTCGCACCCTCTTTTCCTCCTCGGTTGTGGGGCTATGAGAAGTCCGGGTGATTGGATTAAGTGAATAGTGCGAACAACGCCTAAGGGATCGTTTGTATAGTTGTAAACTAGTCATTTTCATTAATGTGTGTTTATAACAATTCACAATCTATAATTAATCCAATGTCACCGGGACTCAACGAATACACACGTCACAACGAAATAACAAAATATAAAACATTTGATGCAAAGTATTAGGAAAACATCGGTTTTCCTAGGGTTTTCAATCAATACACTTACGAGTTACATACCGAGTTTTACAAATTGTACTTTTACATCTATAGAAACAAACAAGCATACTTACGGATCTTCACCCTTTTTATACTATGCCCTTTTCAGAAAATATCGGATTTTCTGGTGATTTTCAAAACAATACAAACCGCTATATTTCAAACATTACTTATGAACTCACCAACATTCCATATGTTGACGTTTTTCAAAATACTTGTATTCTCAGGTAACAGGTAATTCGAAAAAGGGAAAATGTACTCAGTAACGTCTTGCTGTTGTTTTAATTAGTATCGAACAATTTACTTTTGGGTATGTAATATTATGGATCAATGTACTGAATGTAAACGCTACCAGTTGTAATATTTCAATGCTTGGTAATGTATGATGTTATGTTTCATGTATATTCATTGTGATGGTATTCAATTGAGTCACAATAGCCCTCAGGCGTTTCCGCCGTCTGGTTCGGGGGTGTGACAGGTGCTGCGTTTTCTTGTGGTCCGAAGCAGCAGACCTCGTTCGAGACACTTCGCTAGAAATTATGCGAGGCCCAGTATTAGCCCTTCCGGAAGGGATGGAGGATTTTGTGGTATATTGTGATGCGTCGATATCCGGATTAGGAGCGATGCTTATGAAGAGGGGGCATGTAATAACATATGCATCGAGGAAGCTTAAGCCTCATGAGTCGAGATATCCCACTCATGATTTGGAATTGGGAGCGGTAGTGTTCTCCCTCAAGATCTGGCGACATTATCTGTATGGGGTTCGGTGCACGATATACACAGACCACAAGAGCTTGAAGTATTTGATGGACCAGCCCAACCTGAATATGCGCCAGAGGAGGTGGTTGGACGTGGTCAAGGATTATGATTGTGAGATCCTGTATCACCCGGGAAAGGATAATGTTGTAGCCGATGCACTGAGCCGAAGGGCGGAGGGCGCCCCATTGCGGGATGTTTGTTTGAGATTGACAGTGATGACCCCGGTGTTGGATGCTATTCATGGGGCCCGGGCTGAGGCTGTGAGGCCAGAAAGCCAGAAGAGAGAGCGAGTTGTCGGGCTGGTATCAGAATTCGTTACCGATAGCCGGGGGCTTATGACTTTTCAGGGTCGGATATGGGTACCGTTCGTGGGCGGAACGCGTACCATTTTGATGGAAGAGGCCCATCGATCAAAATTATCGATCCATCCCGGGGCCACTAAGATGTATTTGGACCTGAAAAAGGAATATTGGTGGCCCTATATGAAGAGAGATGTCGCATGGTTTATAGAGAGATGCTTGACCTGTCGCAGGGTTAAGGCCGAGCACCAGCGTCCACATGGTAAGCTGCAGCCATTAGAGATTCCCGAGTTGAAGTGGGAACATGTTACCATGGATTTCATCACCAAATTGCCAAGGACCGCGAGGGGTTTCGATGCAATTTGGGTGATTGTGGACAGGTTGACGAAGAGTGCTCACTTCTTGGCCATCAGTGAGAGCTCTTCCACAGAGAGGTTGGCAGAATTGTACGTGAGAGAGGTGGTATTGCGGTATGGAGTGCCGATCTCAATTGTCTCAGATAGAGATGTACGTTTCACTTCCAGGTTCTGGAAGAAGTTTCATGAAGAATTGGGTATGAAACTACATTTTAGTACCGCATACCACCCACAGACTGACGGGCAGAGTGAGCGGACGATTCAGACGCTCGAGGATATGCTCCGAGCATGTGTATTGGATTTCGGCGGGAGTTGGGACACGTATTTGCCCTTGGCAGAGTTTTCTTATAACAACAGCCATCATTCGAGCATTGGCATGCCACCCTTTGAGCTGTTGTATGGGAGGAGATGTCGGACCCCCATTTGCTGGGGAGGAGTAGGGCAGCGTGTGATGGGTAGTACCAAGATTGTGCTTCAGACAACAGAGCAGATTCAGTAGGTCAGGCAGAGGTTGTTGACCGCTCAGATTCGTCAGAAGAGTTATGCGGACAAACTCCGGTCCGAGCTTGAGTTTCAGGTCGGCGACTTCGTGCTCCTGAAGGTCTCTCCTTGGAAAGGAGTGATTCGATTCAGGAAGAGGGGCAAGTTGGGGCCCCGATATATTGGTCCTTTCAGGGTGATCACGAGGGTAGGCAGGGTAGCCTACCGTTTGGAGTTACCAACAGAGTTGGGTCAGATTCATGACACTTTCCACGTGTCGCAGCTGCAAAAGTGTATAGCCGACGAGTCGGCAGTGGTGCCATTAGAAGATATTCAGGTGGATGCGAGCCTGAATTATGTTGAGTGATCGGTAGCGATTAGGGATCGGAAGGTCAAGGTTTTGAGGAACAAGGAGGTGCCTCTGGTTCAGGTTCAGTGGCAGCATCGGAAAGGGCCAGAGTTGACTTAGGAACCGGAGCGTGAGATGCCGGAGCAGCATCCAGAGTTGTTTGCAGAGTGAGACTTCGAGGGCGGAGTCTGATTCTAGTGGGGGAGAGTTGTAACATCCGGATTCCTAGGTATCCTATTTTGTTCTTTTATTTTTGGGAATTGTGAGGAGACTCGACGAGTTAGCGTCTAAACTCGCCGAGTATGGTCGTGGATTCGTACGCGAGTTCACAGCTGGACTCGGCGAGTTCATGAGTGGACTCGGCGAGTCCATGCTGTTTAATGAATCCCTAATTTCCAGGGTTTGAGACCTATTTAAAGGCCCTTAGGGCCGTCATTTGCGGCCACCAACCCCCAGAGAGAAACCCTAAGAGATCTAGAGCGTTTGTGAGGAAGGAGAGGCCATTCTTGATCCTTTTGTGGGTGTTTTTGCAAGAAGGAGGTGACCAAGGCAAGAGGAGGCTGAAGGAGGAGCGATTGGGGTGATTTTTGAGTTCTTAGAGATCATATTGAGGTATTTTGCTCGGACCTTCTTCAGTTTTGATGTTGATTCTTAGTATTAGGGTTTTCTAACCCTTTTAGAGGATGAATAAGTGGAGCATTTGGTCCCTTCTCGAGTTATGTCTTGGATCTGGACCCAAAGAGGTCCAGAGACCTTAACCCTTGGAGCTTTATGAATTATTTTGGGAGCCATGAGCTTGGGATGTCATTTTTTGGGCTAAATCACCAAGTTAGACCATTTAGATGTTATATGAGTGTCAAGGTCTGAACTTTACGTGATTATCATGCTTGGGAAGGCCAGATCTATGAATGTATGGAACAGATCTGACCTCAGGAGGCCTGTGGAGTTTGTGCATGGCATGAACTCGCCGAGTCTGAAGAACAGACTCGGCGAGTAGGATGAGGGTTTCCTGTAAATCACTTAGTGAGTGGACTTGCCGAGTTGGGGAATAACTCGGTGAGTCAGGGGGACTGGAGTTCAAGGCGGAACTCGCCGAGTTGTTCTTGAGACTCGGCGAGTTGATTCGGGGTGGCCCCACGATTCATGCCAAGTGGAACTCGTCGAGTCAGGGGAAGTACTCAACGTGCCAAGAGAGGGACTAAGAGAGTCAGTGGACACGTGTAGACTCGTTGAGTCACACTAGTGCACTTGACGAGTCGGGTCAAAGTTTGACCGTTGACCTTGTTGACTTTTAGGGTTGAGTACAGTTGTATTTATGAGAGTATTACTTTATGTGATTAGGCGGAGGCTAGATCACATTTCTTCCGAGTCAGATATTTACCGAGACACCGAGGCGAGTCTTCTCACTATACGTTACCTAGAGTGGTATTATGTGTTGACCAGAGGGTCTTATGTGTTATGTATGAGATTATGTGCTACGTATGATGATATAGACCGGACCGGAGGGTCCAACGAGCTATGACCGGACCAGAGGGTCCAACGAGCTACGAGAATGGAGGGTCCTGTTGAGACACGTCGACCAGAGGGTCGTGTTATAGCCTCGAGTGGCATATGTGTTGTATGCGGTATTTTGGGGAACTCACTAAACATTTATGCTTACAGTTGTTGTGTTATGTGTTTCAGGTACCAGTGATGAGCGCGGGAAGGCACTGGCATGATTCGTACACACACACATTGGATTTATATATATATATATTCTGATCTTGGGGTTTTGTACTGATACAATGTTTTTAAAATGAATGTGAATGCTATTTTATGGTTTTCAAAGTGAAAAATTGTTTCAAATTTTTATGGTGTTACAAGTTGCTCAGAACCAATCTCTGATACCAACTTGTAACACTCTAAAAATTTCAACCAATTTAAACTTTTCAAAAACAACCCAGTTTCATAAAGTTATTACAAAAAGGTTTTCAATACAATTATTATCAGAGTCTTCCCAAAACCACATCATAAAACATAATCATGAGGAGCGGTACGATCACGCCTTTGCCTTGCCACGGTCTCCTGAAGAACCTGAAAAACATTAAACCACAACTGTAAGCCCGAAAGCTTAGTGAGATACCCCCAAAATACCAACCGCATACAAACATAACCATATCATATACCCGATACAGAACAACCATGCACTTCGGGTCTACTATGTGACTGGTCCGCCGCACCGGCCAACAGTCCACCTGGTCCACCCTCTGAGTCTAGCCATATACATCGAGTCTACAGTGTGATTGGTCCGCCCGCACCGGGCCTTCAATCCACTTGGTCCACTCTCTGAGTCTACAGTATGATTGGTCCGCCAGCACTAGGCCTTCAGTCGGCCTGGTCCACTCTCCGAGCCTCGACACGTCTGGTCCGCCCTCTTGGGGCCTGCAGCCTATCCGGACCGCTCGCTGGGCCTTCGGGATAACCGGTCTGCCCTGGGTATGTTGGCCTACAACACAAAGCAGGACCCACCTCAACCCAACCCCCGTCCAACAACCATGTGCACATAAACATTCAATCATATAACAATTCATATTCAAACAAGCCGATCTAGCAGATCACATAACATAACATCATCCTACCCAGGATACCGACCTAACCGGTCACTAGCATAGCATCATCCTATATACCAGGATATCGACCTTAACCAAGTCTCTAACATATACCATCCTAACTACCAGGATGCAAACATAGCAAAGCAACAACATAGCAAGTATACCCGGATTACAATCCGATAAAGGGCCGACCTTGGTGCCTTAGACCTTGTTGATATAGTGAGGATAACTCACCTGCAACTGCTGACTGAAGAGATAAGACCAAGCTGCTCCGACCACTGACACGATCTCCACCACTAGCCAAACACCAAAACACTGAACTCAAAACAAATGCCAACAATTACCAAAATGCCCTTGGAAGTCAACCGGTCAACCCTTGGTCAAAGTCAAAGTCAAAGTCAACCTCCTGACTGACTCTACTCGTCGAGTCAACCCGATGACTCGTTGAGTCCCCATGCTCAGAACTTTCCCAATCCGCGACTCAACTCGCCGAGTCACCCCCGAGACTCGCCGTGTCCCACAACTCTTAGTCCCCTCGCACTCAACTCACCGAGTCCTCCCTTGACTCATCGCTTCACGGTTCAAGCAGAAGAAGGTTAGGACCTCACGACCAGACTTGCCAAGTCCAAGAACAGACTCGCCGTGTCCAAGGCTATCTTCAACCAACTCGCCGAGTTGTTCTTCCAACTCGTCGAGTTGCTGCCCATCTTCAAGCAACTCGCCGAGTACACCCTTGTGACTCGCCGAGTTCCCCTAGATCTTAATCCATACAGAAGCTTTCCAGGCCATGCAGATAATCCAAACCATAGATCTACCCTTCTACAACCCACCCATCACATAAAGTGGCAAACTTTACGTGAATCCAAAGAGATCTAAGCATATAACACTCTAGGGTTAGGGTTTGGGACAAGATGGCTTCACCAATCACTCAAGAACAGGGACTTTAATGCACTCTAGACCTTCTCCATTCCAGATCTGAGGTAGCAACCTCAGATCTAACTTCCAAACTCAAAATACCACAAGCTATTCTTTCCAAATACTCCAAAATGATGAATCTAGATGAATAACAACCCAAGCAACGAAATAATACCACAAAAGAAAGCTCCAACAGAAGAGAAATCCGAATCCTTGCAAAGCCCCTTGCTCCAAGCCTCTTAACTCTCCAAGATCTCTTCCAAAATCTCTTCTCTAAGGTTCAAATGCTCTCAAATCACTCACAAACATGCATGAGGGTTTTTCTGGACTTCAAGAGAGGGTAAAGAGGCCGGGGAGAGGGTATAATGTCCTTTATATAGGGCTCATCCTCCGAAATTAGGGTTTTCTCCACACAGCACCAACTCGCCGAGTTGGCCACTTAACACGCGACCAGAATCGCAACCCTACTCGCCGAGTCCACCCATGGACTCGCCGAGTTGCCCTTTCACATTCACACTTTGAACCCTGAAATTGCACTCCTGAACTCGGGATGTTACAATAGAAGTGTCGTGGTCTTAAACCCTAAGACCGAGTAACAATGTATGTATGTTTTTGTATCATCAGAAATGTATATGTATTCCATAAATGTGCAGTGGAGTTAATCTCTATGTGAGTTGTTATAACCATGCTTGATATGATTGATCTGTCTGTCTTGACGTTTTTCAGGCGTCAACTTGTTTAAGGTAAGATGTTTGTCACTCTAGACTGGCCTAGTCTAGCTGTAGCAAACAACTAAGGTGTGGGGTGTCAACCCCGTATAGATCTATACACAAACTCTCTCTCTCTCTCTCTCTCTCTCTCTCTCTCTCCAGGTAACTGGTTATAACTACAGGACTTAAAGTTGTACACTAGGTGGTACGGATGAAAACGTGTCTCACAAAAACCTTAACTAAATTTACGCGAATATTGTATCACATCATTTAACGCATTAAATAATGTATTCGTGTATGTATTGAGACCATAAGGCCCAATGAGTATGAAATGTGTAAACAAGGCCCAATAAGCATGTATATGGGTCACTAAGGCCCAATAAACATGTAATGTATATTTCAGACCCAGTAAGCATGTAAAAGGACCACTAAACATGTAATGTATATTCCAGGCCCAATAAGCATATAAAAGGACCACTAAGGCCCACTAAACACGAAATGGATGTATCAGGCCCAATAAGCATGTAAAATGACCACTAAGGCCCACTAAACATGAAATGGATGTATCAAGCCCAATAGAAGTGAAAATAACATTTTTAGCCTGTTTCTTGTTATATTGCTTGTTTTATCTCATTTATTTATCAAAATGACACAAAAGGCCTATTTTTAATAAATATGACATTCTTGGCCCAATAAGCCGTGAATTTACAATTAAGGCCCAATTTTGGTAAAAATGACATTTTAGGCCCATTAAGGCCGAAAGTTTACTTTTAAGGACTCATTTAGAATAAAATGACATTTTCAGCCCACTTTTGATAGAAATAACATTTTCGACCCAAATATATTGGATATGACATTTTCGGCCCAAATTTAATAGAAATGACATTTTTAGCCCATTTAACTGAAAATTTACATTTTTGGCCCAAGTGTTTTTAAAATGACATTTTAGCCAAATACAAGCCCAAAATTTCATTTTAGACCCATGAAACCGTGAATTTCCAAATAAGACCCATTCTTGTGAAAATTGACAATTTTAGCCCATAAAACCGTGAAGGCCTAAATAGAAGCCCATTTTGTGAAAATTTACACTTTTGGCCCCTTTAAAATCATGAATATCCTTAAGACCCATTTTTATATAAAAACTCTTTTAGTCCTTTAAAAACCATGAGTTGTCATAAGGCTTTACCTTTTTGTTTATTTGTCAAAAATGACCCCTTATACGGTTTTGTTTTGTTTTTTAGTGTACCTTAACATGTTTAAACCTTTCATCTTCATAGTATGTTGCATAATGTATTTTAGTTTACAAACATCACCAAGTTTCTTGGTAGATCTTTCGAGATTTATGAAGTTTCAACACATAATCACAACATATAACATGGAAAACACACATAAACATGCACAAATACATAGATCTAACACATAAGCAACTTGTATCCTCCGCCAAATCATAGTAAAACCCGAAAACAAAGAGGGTATGAACTTATTTTAGTTGATGAATTCGGTTTTTGAAGAAGATTGAAGGAGTGTTCGGCCTAGCTACCTCCTTTGGAGAAATCTTGAAGATGTAGATGGTTCTAGGAGCATGAACATGAAATGAGAGTGGTTTAAGGAGAGATTTTTAGTGTAAAATTGAAGGTAAACCATATAGTTAAACAAGAGCTTACCAAAAGGATGAATCTTTGTTGAAGAACCCCTTGAAAGCACACACCAAATCACGATTATTAGGAGGAAAATAGAGGAATCCTTGAAAATTTAAAGGGAAGTTTAGAAATGAATTCAACTGTGAAATGGAGAAGGGAGGCCGACAATAAGAATAGAAGAAGAGAGAGAGAGATTTAGTGGTTTTTACTTAATGTTTAATTACCTCTTGATCAGGATATTTGGTAGACATTTTGCATGGATTATCACCATGTAAAACCTAGGTGTCATGATTTAATCCTATTGAATTCTCTTTTTTTTAACCAAGAATGGAGAAAGGATGAAAGAATATGGGCCTTGGGCTAAATATATCATTGGCCCATTATAGATATTTTGATCCATGTGTCTCCGCATAGGTGTTTACGGCCCAAAAAGAGCAAAGATATGGATTTTTGGCCCATTGTAATCAAATGAACAGTTTTCGGTCCAACTAGGCCCATAAAGACAAGGTGAGTGATTTTCGGCCTAATGAGGCCCATCGAGAGTCTTATGGTCCAAACTAATAAAGTCTAATGAATGTGGGTCCAACTAGGGCCCAAATAAGGTTTCTTAACCCAAAATTATCAAGTTGAGGGTTTATTAACCCATTACACCTAATAAGAGTATCATGGTGCAATAAGAGAATTGAACTGGGAAGTTAGGGTTACAAACCCAAAGTTGAATGAATGTAGTGTATTGAATTAGGTTTAGGGCTTCACGAGTGAGTTTTGGTTTGAATAGTTGTTTTTGAATTGAATAGCATGAATAACATCAATCTTAGAGTTACAAGATACATCAAGAGTTGATCATACATAGATAGAATTTCCTAGCCAAAAATATTGGTTGTGACAGTGTTATGCCTAGTGATCTATTAGATCTATATCCTAGACATAGGATGATGTTATGATTAGTGATCTGTTAGATCTGTTTGACTGTTTGCGCATGCTAGCTAGCTTTTGATATCTATGTGTTGATTGTGTGATTGCAGTTGGGTTGAGGCGGTGCTGCTTTGTGTGGAAGGGTAACAGACCTAGGGAGGCCCGGATAGGCTGAAGGTCCGGTGCAGGCGGTCCAGTCGGGCTGAAGGCCCGAAGAACGGTCCAAACAGGCTGAAGGCTCGGTAAGGGCAGACCAGACATGTTGAAGGTTCTGAGAGTAGGTTACATAGACTGAAGGCCTAGGGTAAGGGTGGTCCAGTCATACTGTAGACTCTATATGTATATTGTTTGATATAATATTTTTCTGGTTTTTATGGTGTTGGTGTTTCGGGGGTAACTCACTAAGCCTTCAAGCTTACATTTATAAGTTTTGTTTTAGGTACTTTCGATGATTGCGGGAAGGCGAAGGCGTGACCGTACACTTCCTCACATGTTATGATTTTTTTATGGTATACTCTGATTAGAACTACTTTGGAAACATTTGTAATGATTAATGGCTTTTAAATATCTTAAAAAGTTTTAAATTTTTGTGAAATTTTATGGATGTTATAGTGTTCTATTCAAACCTACGATTTTCATGGTTGTATTTATGTTTTATTTTGGCTCAAAAAGTTGAATATATGTATATGATTCACAATTTATTGTTGTAGATTGTATTCTTGAATTTCTCTTGTTTGGGTTAGTTCTTTATTTATTGTCATTAGTGAAGATTCCGGAGTATATCGAGAATAGGCTAAGACAGTGAAGATGATATAAGAAAGGAGAGGGTGGTGGAGTGTGTGGGAGATGGGTCCCATTATGTTTTATTAATAATCTAAAGATAAAACTACATCAATTGTCCATGTGGCATATCAAAAGTCACAAACTTAGTCTTTGCTTTTTTTTATGTATATGGTCGATATGGTTTTCAAAACTCGCGTGGTTGGTCTTTTTTCATACACCGTCACTTTTTAGCTGTTAAACTCTCTCATGTACCCCCAGATATGGGGTAATTTGGTATTTTCATCCATTAAACCATATCACTTTCCCTTGAAGAAACCACTTACTCCGTTGCTTCAACCGTTGATTGAACCACCAGAGAACGACGACTTTATTACAAGTATAAAGAGGCCAAAATGGAACCCAAAGCTTGAATTCACGACACACTATTCTTCCAAATATCGTTAGACATATGAAAATCAAAGATTAATCATCACTTAGATGAATTCGAAAATTAAATGAATTTATTGATGAATAAGAAAAACTTCACATTGCAACTTGGAAATACTTGCCAACTTTAAAAAATGAACATCTGAACAAGAAAAGGATTTAGAAAAGCTTATAACAAACTTCATTTCATATAAAAAAGCTCACATTGCATTGATGGAGCTCATGAAATGGCGCGTTGAAGGGTTTGGCCCGGTTTATGGCCAAGCAGTTCGGTTGAAACAAAGAGACACAATAAATGGTAAAATAAAGATAGCTAACCCACTAAGTAGCAGGCTAGTTTTGGAAACTTATCTTGAAGACTTCAAATCTTTAAGGAAAGTTGCAGTGAGGTTGATATTTCTTCATGAAACTACATGTGGGTTCAAATCAAATTCATCTTTATGTAAATGGGCTCAATTAAGAAACAGGATAAAAGAAGCTCAGAACTTGATATTTTTTTGTTGCACACCTTTGAGTTTAAATTTTCTTGAGTTCTTGAAGGTTTGTGTATTTGCATCAAGAGAGATAAGAGAGCTACGGGGAAGCATTATTAACTAAGGCGTTTTAAACAAAGGAAAGAGACAATCTTGAAAAGTACAAATTACCCCCATATGTGGGGCAAATGATAGGGTTTAACAGCTGAAAAGTTAAGGTGTGAGAAAAAAGGATCAACCACAAAAGTTTTGGAAACAACAAGGACCATATCCATCAAAAATAATTAGCAGGGACTAAGTTTGTGAATTTTTGTAAACCAATAATTAGCAGGGACTAAGTTTGTGAATTTTTGTAAACCATAAGGACCATTTATATAATTTTGCCTAATAAAAATATTAGACAAAACTACCTAAATGATCCATGTGGTTTACCAAAGGTCACAACTGATGGGTTATGAGCAAAACATCATTCCTATGGTGTACATGCAAACCCTAATAGCTTTTGGATCTAGTTTGTCTAATGAACATGCAATTAAATATCCAAAGTTATAAACCCTAGATCTAGCATACAATTAATCATATTAACATATGATTGGGGTTTAGATCTTACCTTGATTGTTATGTAGCAATAACAAACTCAAATCCTCCTTTGTAATGGCTTTAGAAAGCTTAGAGTCACAAGTGTCACTCCTCTAATGGCTCACAAACACCAAGAGTAAGAAGATGAAGAATGATAAGAGAGGAGGCACCCAAAAACGTGTAGAAACCCTAAGGAATTAGTTTTCCACGTTTTTGGTGCCCTAGGGATCCTTAAATAGTGAGGCTATTAGGGTTATCTAACAAGGAAACCCTAATTTGACTGCTTAGGCCCTAAGCAACCCATGGACTCCCTCCTTAGAGGCCTTGGACGATTTCTAATGGGTTTCCCCATAGAATTCGTCCACTCCATCCTCTATGGAGTCCATTAGCCCAATATTTAACTATCACACAATTGACAGTTCTAGTCCCCTTTATTTAATTAATGTCTTTTAGCCACAAAATTAATTCTTGACTAATATAAATTAAACAATATGATTTCCCCTTTAATATATTATTCTCATAATATATTAATAAATCATAATTAATCCTTTCTCTCTCCATAATTTATCCTATCAAGTTGCTTTGGTGAAGGCAACCCAAAAGGACAATGCACCATTGGGTCAAGTACATACCAAAAATAGTTATGGACTTAGACACTAATCCAACAGTCTCCCACTTGGATAAGTGTAATAACTATTTTGCGTATGACTTTAGATCCTGATCTGCAATCCTAGCTTTCAAAAGTCGTTGTCAACTCTGATCCTATTAGAAGCGTGTCCTTTAGATAAGGGATCATATATTCCTCCATTCTAGATATCGTATAGACATGAGACATGGATTTCAATCATTCTCGCAATACTGTTTCCCGATTTTCGATTTATAACGACTTACAACAGACTACAATTGAACACACCAAATTAGTCTCGACTTGGCCAATCGCTTAGGTGCCATCACTAAATCATCGAGGGGCCCACATATATCGCTTTCATCCCACTTTGGATAAAAGGATCGGATAAACTTTGATTCAATGCTTGCTTGCACTCACTCATAGAATCACACACAACAATATGTTTTATGACACCAAGTTACTCGTGCGTTTACATATTGTCAATTTGTAATCGACTCGCAAGATACAACTCACACATCTCGGTTTCAAGAATATAAGATATTATCGTCTCACTAATCACTCGTGATAAAATCCATGAAGTTATCCAAGTGAGCGTGGGTTTAATCCAATGCTCAAATCATATTCATAAGCACTCATGAACATTGCAGCAAACATTTGCTTATGTCTAATACACTTTAGACAATCCACACACTAATTCACGACAATCTTCATTCATACATACTTCCAACATATGAACGACTCTGGTCTGTTCGAATAATTTTATTGTTCTGAACCAATTTAATTATTCAGGAAGTCAAAACATGCAAAGTGAAACACAAGAATAATACTAATCCCATATGGCCCCAAACTCTAGGTATAAATAAAACATTTTATTTAATCACCATATTGATTACTCATTATTTGTTGTTTCGGGTAAGCAACTTCTTACTTGAATTATTACTACACTTGTCCCATGCTCTCAGCATGCACACAATGTTTACCTACGATCCTTACTTTGTGAAATAGATCAAATGAACACATTTCCAATCATACTCATTTCACAACTTCCAATCCTTATCATAAGTATAAGAATATCAAATTCTTGTTACTTATGCTAGATTCTAACATTTTATGCAATGATTCTTTCGTAAAGTCATAACTCAAAATCATCAAGACTTGGCAAATCTCTATCAGAACCAATTCTATAGATATGATGTCTCTTACTCAAAGTACATTCCTTTGAACATCCTTATTGCATAAAAGTTTCTAATCTAGACCTAGATTCTCAATATCCAACTCCCAATATGGAAACATTTCCATATTTTCCTAACGACAACTCATTCTTAATAAACTCTTATCTATTCATAATAATGTCGATATGATCCATCCAATATCATTCTTCCAACTATTCACAAGAGACCAATCCTCAACGAGCTTTGGATCGTTCTTTGATAGTTGTTTAATTATCTTAGTCAAAACCGATTCTTGTCCTTTTTCCCTCTTAATGCGCTAGACATTTGGAAAATTTTAGAATGGTCAAATATTATAGCATTTACAATCGATTTTACCCGAAGCGTATGGGACACGATGCATAATGTCTTACATAAAGATCTGATACTTTATCAATCTTCTGCCATAAAATTTTATGTGTCACGTTCTTACAATTCGAACTATGAAGAGGGATACCGTAATCATAATCGAGATCTATGAACACACTATGTATCCTTTGACTAAATTTATTAAAATTTCTCAATCTAAGCTTTAGATTTTGAAACGAAGTACAATATTCTCTCCCTTAATTATAGCAAAATAACTTTTCAACCCTTACGACTTTGCAAAGTATAACTCTTGTTTTCTATAATTAATATTGCTAACTTGCAATACTTGCCTTAATAATCATACAAGCACAACATTTATGCTCCCACTATCATGATGATTATTATAATATAAACATAACACTTATGCTCCCACTAGCTTTGACATGTTTTAGAAAACAACTGAACTTCCAGAAAACAATACTTATTGAATTTCTGAAGTTCATATTTCTAATACCTAATGCTTTGATAATCCTTTATCAAGCTTCTTAAACTTATACACCTTTGCCTTAGATAGCTCATATGTGTGTCTAAACAATTCAGACAAATTGCCAAATCTCACAATTCGAATTATGGAAAGGGATACCGTAACCATAATCGAATTTGAGAATACAAATTCACAATCACTATCTTCTTAAAATCTCTCTTAGTGAAAGCATTTCCACACAGTCATTTTCATGAAGGAGGTAATCTTATGACACTTAGATTTTATGGTGTATGAGTTGTTGTCCATGTGAATTTGCCAAAACCAAAGTTTGCAACAAATCCAAACTCATATGGACCGAACTTTCTCAATCTTGATTTCTTGCCTTATGCTAACACGAGTGCCCTCCATGTCTTCCAAGTGGTTAAGCAGCTCATCCTTTCCTATCAATGTACTTTTCATTGATCAAGGTGCTTGCCTTTTATGTGTTCAAATGAGAACTCATAGAACTCGCATGCATAATTTACTCAATTGGAATGACACAGAAACAAAATAATGTCAACACGATAGGTTGTAAACCTCAAGTCGTGTGCTAGTGATGATCGATAAGGTTTATTCTTGATTAGTTCTTGAACCTTTTCAAGACCATTAAGACTCCCACTGACTCCTTGACATATAAGATTCTTTTGTCAATAAACATTTCTCGACAAACAAATATTCAAGAGTTAATGTAGCGTTTATCAAGACAAAACACTTAACAAAATTGGTCCTAGTTGGTCTTTGTCTTATCCAAGACATCACAACTTTCCAATTTCAAATGTGGAAGAATAAGAAAACCTTTTCAAATTCCTCATTTGATGAATGTTATAAACCTTATTAAGACTTGTCACTCAGTTCACAATCTTAACTCTAAGACTTGATATTGGAACGAAGTATGAATGACTTCTTGCTTTAACCATTTCTTCAATTCTTGATTCCTCTTCTCAGACATACAATTGCACTAAGACTCACTTAGAGGATCAATTGAGATATGGTTCTTAATCATTAATACCTATCATAAAACATAATAAAAGGTACTCTCCCTTCTTCTTAGAATAGAGAAACTTTTATCTTTCTGCCTACTTGATTCTTCTTTATTCGTTCTGCTATTTATTGAAACTCTTTCAACTAACTCAGAATTACACTTAATCTCATAAGTATAATCATATTTACTTAACCTTAGTAAATCATGATGAATATCTTTGTTACTCTTGTGGTGAACTTGATCAACACACAACCTTGTGTACTCGATCTCCTAGTCCTTCACTTGACACTTTGTCAACGAGTTAGTCTAATTTCTAAATATGAAATTTCTCATTCATCATGCAACCAAGTTGTATGATTCCAAGTTTCTATCCAATTGAAACTTGGGCGATGAGAAACTTTCCTTATTTGGTAAATTGTTGACCTTTCCACAAATAACATAATCAAATCCATTATTGCTAATAATAGAAACTTACAAACATGTATTTTTCATACACGCCATTGCAAGGATAAATAAATAATATAAAATCAAAATTTATTTTATTGCGGAATTTTTTTTTCCTTACAATGCAATTCAACTAAAAAACTATGTTGTTACATATTGCTAAGCAATCTATTCTAACTCCAAGTAGTAGCTTAAGAATCTAATCTTCAAACAATGCGATCTAAATCCATTTCTTCATGATTAGATTCAGCTCACTTCTTCCCTTAAGCTTCCTTTCTTTTCTTCGATCCTACAAAACATCAAAATGTAATCTTATCACATCATGTATCAAGAATCTAGAATAGGAACTTAAAAGAGTTAGTTAATGGATTTTACCTTAAGTAGAGCCATACGTTTTGACTCTCCCATCTCTTAGATCTCTTAGGTAAATAGGGCAGCTTCGTCTCCAATGCCCCTTCTCTTGGCAATAAAAACAAATTGACTCTTTTGGAACAACACTTTGACTTTGCCTTTCTCTTATGATCAAACTTTTCGATCATGGCATGCCTTACGTTGCCATTGCCTATATCCATAGAGATCTAGAAGGCAGATTCACCAATCAACTTTGCTTTTTCCAGTGCGCCAAACTATTGCTGATTCAGCAGCAATAAGCATATAGGTGAGATCGATCGTGGTTCATCATATAGTACTCTCTTACGAACTTACTATATGAGTCAGTAAGCGACTGAGGAACCCAGTCAACAGCCAGCTCCTCACAGATAACAGATCCCAACATTCTTAACCTATCAATGTGTGACTTTATCTCTAAGACGTGTACACACACATGTTTTCCATGTTTACTTGCCAAAAGGGCTTGAATGAGCTTGAACTTTTTCAAGCCTTCGAACTTGTGGGTTAAGGAAAATAATTGGAGGAGGTGGAGGAAGTGAAGCATGATCTCATGTTCCCAGATCGAATCGTGGAATATCATCTTCATGTGGAAAGCTTGTTCCACGGGATTTAGGAGGACCATAGTTGTCATACTTTGACATCTACAAAACGGGAGAAAATTCAAGTTAAGTTGATTAGGATCCTCAATGTGACACCCAAATGAAACATCGAGGCTAGGATCCAACACAATACTCTACAACCTAGAAGAGGGATGCCGTAATCTAGTTGCAGAATATTTGAAGGTAGGTAAATGACGATTTACCAATTTCCACCATTAAAACGAAAAAGAAATTTAAGTTTTAAATCTATTGAAAATTCCTAGATCGTTTGAGATTCATTGAAATTTTCAATGGCATGTTTAAATCTCGATATGCCCCTCGATTTGTGACTGGGATGCCGAGGATCACAAAACAGGGTGTGAATAACCATGCAAACTTACATGGTGCCCCCAAATGTTACAGTCACCTATTCGATGTGCCGGTTAACCACACACGCTCCACCGAACTATGACAAACAATGATTCACCCTTTGCTACCTTTGCTTAGAACCATTTAGTGTGCCGGTTAACCACACACGCTCCACTAATGTCTTTGCAAGGGCACAAAGTGTAATTTCATGGAATCGAATCAATTCACTTTTGCCTAAAGTAACTAAGATTGGGAATATTGTAAAAGCATTTAGTTACTTTTGTACTTCATTATACTTATAATGGAAGGTTTCTATCCTATCCTACCCGTTCAGCTAACGACCCTCCACTAGTCAAGAGTGCGGTGGGTAAGAGTGGATACCCATTCAATCGCCATTTTATAGGCAATTTCCTTAAACACCCCTTATAGACCAGCTTCGTGAATGAGGCCTACTAACGGTAAGACTGACTGTTTACTCATACATATATAATACTAGACTTTTAATGTTATATATAGTATAGGGTGTATTTTACACTTTTAAAATACTAGGTGGTCTAATTTACTAAATTATACTTTTAATTTAATTAAATGTAAATGAAAAATTTATGGGTTTATTAAATCTCTTTTAATTATACACCTTAATTAATTAATAAAACCATAAAGGTGTGATTTGATCTTTTCAAAACAATACTAGGGTTTTAGAATTTAACTTTTTAAATTAAACTTTTTAATCAACTTTTAAGTTCCAAAACTTGTGGGCAATTTTTGAAACATTTCAAAACATTAGGGTTTAACTTATTTAAATTTCAAAAACAAAAGTTTTTAGTTCAAATTTAAACTATAAAACCTAAAGTGATTAATTTGAAACTTTTCCAAACTTTCTCAAAAATATTCTAGATCACAAAATTCAAATAAGGCAATTAACAATTAATTGGTGGTTATCTAATTTGACATAGTCCAAATTCTTGCAAGATAATTCACCAAATAATTCAAATAGTTAAATCTAATCATATAAGGAAATAATTATTTAACTAATATGAAGTTATCTTTAATTTTGGCAAAGATAATCACCCAATATCTTAAAAATCTGATTTATATCAATAAAAAACGTTTTGGTAACTATCCCACAGCCAAAAGAGCACAAAATCCCGATTTCCCCTCTTTCTGACCAGCTGACTCGTCGAGTCAGGCATGGACTCGGCGAGTTTACCATGGACTCGGCGAGTTCATCTATGGACTCGGTGGGTTCAGCCCCTAGAAACCCTAAATTTCGATCTTTAAGCAAGGATAATTCACAATAGCATCAAATACATCAAACAAATAACCATGGCTCTGATACCACTGATGGGTTATGAGCAAAACATCATTCCTATGGTGTACATGCAAACCCTAATAGCTTTTGGATCTAGTTTGTCTAATTAACATGCAATTAAATATCCAAAGCTATAAACCCTAGTTCTAGCATACAATTAATTATATTAACATAAGATTGGGGTTTAGATCTTACCTTGATTGTTATGTAGAAATAACAATCTCAAATCCTCCTTTGTAATGGCTTTAGAAAGCTTAGAGTCACAAGTGTCACTCCTCTAATGGCACACAAACACCAAGAGCAAGAGGATGAAGAATGATAAGAGAGGAGGCACCCAAAAACATGTAGAAACCCCAAGGAATTAGTTTTCCACGTTTTTGGTGTCTTAGGGATCCTTAAATAGTGAGGCTATTAGGGTTATTTAACAAGGAAACCCTAATTTGACTGCTTAGGCCCTAAGCAACCCATGGACTCCCTCCTTAGAGGCCTTGGGCGATTTCTAATGGGTTTCCCCATAGAATTCGTCCACTCCATCCTCTATGGAGTCCATTAGCCCAATATTTAACTATCACACAATTGACAGTTCTAGTCCCCTTTATTTAATTAATTTCTTTTAGCCACAAAATTAATTCTTATTACTTCTTGACTAATATTAATTAAACAATATGATTTCCCCTTTAATATATTATTCTCATAATATATTAATAAATCATAATTAATCCTTTCTCTCTCCATAATTTATCCTATCAAGTTGCTTTGGTGAAGGCATCCCAAAAGGACCATGCACCATCAGGTCAAGTACATACCAAAAATAGTTATGGACTTAGACACTAATCCAACAACAACTTTAGTCCATACTAATTTCTTTTATGAACATGGTACTTGTGTGTTCAGAATCTTGTGTGGTTAGTCCCTATGGTCTTATTTGGTTTCATAATTCTTCTTAAATTACTAATTTACCCATAATATGATTTTTAATAATTTTATTTTCTATATATTTAAATTTAAATTAAATAAAAAACCTATTAAATCTACCCCACCCACCCTAATCTCCTCTCACTCACAACATTCTTCTCCCTCTCTCACTCTCTCTCTCACCAAAAACATGATTCTAATTTATTTGATTTTCCTTAAAAATATTATATGTCCAATCCAAATCTTGAAGAAAGCCTAAATAATCTTCAAACATTGGCTATTAGACTTTGGGATGAGAAGCTTATGAAGTAAATCTTGTTATAATAGGAATTGTTGACAACCGGTGAAGAAGAATAAGAATATTAGGTAGTAGACTTTGGGATAATAAGCATATGGTTTTTGTTGAATGTATAAAGTGTTCAGGTGCAGGTACGACAGTAGGGACTCCTCTTAATACCAAATTCTATACTGGAAATGCATCCTACCAATAGAGATGAAATATGGTGTTCTTGGAGTTTGTGATAGTGTGTTCTCATTTGGTGATGTCTTACCTTTACCATCCCCTAATTTTTGTTATGAGTTCAAATCATGTTAGTGTTTTTAGGTATTTCTTGATGTTTATGATTCTAATTTTAGGAAGAATATTGATTTTTAGGTGCTTTAATTTTGGTTCAACTTGCGATGTTGGATTATGTTTTCGTACATTTGGATCTATGTCAACAAGAGGTTTACCAGTTCAATGTCCAAACTTGTGGGGACGGCATTGTGTTAAGTGTTGATTATTCCATGAGAAAACGAAAATGTAAGCTTAGGATTATATTGTGGTTCACAGTATGAAGTGTTGTGTAATCAATCAAATATGTAAATCAGAGTTAATATGAACACAAAGATGTAAATATACCTAGGTTTCAGCTTAATTAATCTAGAGAAGATACAAGTACATTTGTGAGAGAGTTAAGCTCAGAATTGCAAAGTCCAAATGACTTAAGTACCTACACCATTTATAGTGTACTTGATAGATAATAAAAAGTATACCAGGACTTTGATATAGAAAGAGAAACAACATAAATGCCTAATAAAATACATATAAAATTGAAGCCATGTAGACCTTCGATATTGACAAACTTTGACTACTATCTAAGACTTCGATATATCACAACACATTTGACTCTACAATCTCCCCTTTTGTGATCAATATTGAATCTTCAAACTATGGGTAGCCTCTTTATCACATTCAACCAAATTCTTCTTATTTCCATATACCAAACGATAATCTTCCTAATTTCCACTCTGTCTTCATTTGATTTTTTCTTGCATTTATTGATCCGGAGAAGGACACTAGAAAGATTTTGATTTAAATTCCTTTCTCTATTGTCAATATGGAAGAAGTATTTATACTTCCCTCCAATCATCTTCTTTCCCTAAAACACAATACCTTTTGGTTGATTAATAATTTCACCATCTTCATAGTCTTCGATATTCATTTTCCCTTTCAACATTCACTTGGGAACTTTTGGCTTTTTCTTGAAAGATGTGACATACTCGAAGTTTGTTAATGCTAGATGAGCATAGTAATAGTCAATGATGCTTTTGATGTGACTATATCCAATGATGTATGATGCTCTATCTTGAACCTGATCATTATTAAAATCTCCTATAATCCTCATAAAAGTGATAAGATCATTCAAGTTTATCAATGGAAAGTCATCAATGGTAAACTCAAAAAGTATGTTATTAGCCCTGACAACCTTATATCTATCATTTTGAATGACTCCTTCAAACATGAAATCTTGAGTTCTCGATACAATTTTAATAATTTTCACCAGAGACCAAACATATTCTTCTCTCTGTCCAAGAACTGCATGAAATCGTATCTTCATACCTTTATACTCCTTAGAAACATGAAAATTTTTAGCAAGCTTGAACTGAGAAAATGTAAACATTGAATGATTGAATGGAAAGTCCGATTGATTAAAGTCTGAATTTTCGATGTCATAGCATCTCTTTGGCTGCTTTTCAAATACATCAACCTCGCAATAAGCAATATTCTTAATTGTTAGATAAAACCACACTTTATTTGGATCTCCTTTATTAAGACCAGGTGGGTCATTTGCTCTCAGTCTCATTATACGGTTAAGCTGCTTCATCTTCTCCGTTTCAAGCTATTGTAGTATCTTCTTTTTTTCTTCAAAGGGCTCCACATGAACACCTTTTCCTTTTCCTTTTGGTTCTAAGGTTGCAACAAGTTTGAAAGTCGAAGAACCTGAACCTCCTTCATTTATGTTCAACCCCTTCTTTGATTGAAGCTCAACTTCGATATTTGGAGTTGTTGTTGTCGAAGCTGTCAGAATAGGTTTCACTGAAATTGGAATTGGAATTTGTGTGGTAAAAACCTTCCCAGCTACCTTTCCCTTGTCTTCGCATCCATACTTCGATGAACCACCCTTATCTCTTGCTTGTGATACAAACATCAATGGGTGTGGAGTATTTGTAGGCAATCGAAGAACAAGATCTAGGATGAGAGCAAGCTAATCTTTAAAAATACTCCACTAAATAAAAAAAATGTTTGAAATTTGTTCCTCATAAATCGAAGCGGTTGATTTAACATCAAAATTCGATATGCAATCATGAAAACCCATAAGATAACTCTCACTTCTTGTAATCATATTTCCTTCAGATTCTTTCTTTAACTTCAACTCTACAGCATAACCTTTGTTGAAAGCACAAATGTCTTTGTTTAATGTTCTTGTAGCTCCAAGAAGAACATCAACATTCTGTTGAAGTCTCAAACAAAATTTATCAAGCTTTGTAATCTCCTCTGTAACCATATTAACCAAATCTTTAATCTTCAAAAGAATAGACTCCTTTGAAGAAGTTAACATCTTCTCAAAAATCACATGTCTTTCACAAGCAACATTTTGAACTTCAGTAATACCGAATGTGTAATAAGTCATGTTGTAGGTAAGACGAGTCTCAACTTGTGTAACTTCATTGGTGATAAGAGTCTTCGTATTTGTTTCTTGAGACTTTAAAAGAAATTCAACATCATCTTTACTCAAATGAGAATTTGAAAAAGTCGAAGAATCATTCAAGAACTGAAGAACTATATTCAAGTTTGAATTAAGAATAGCGTATTGCTTCCCAGACATGATTGCATGATCTTCAATATCTTCTTCCTCAGGATCAAATTCCAATTCTGCAAACTCAATATGTTCTTCTTCCTCAGTATTCTTCATATCATGATCAGTGGACTGAGAAGAAAATAAAGTTGTAATTGGTTAACTATAACACCCACAGATTCGGGCTAGTCAATTTAGAGACAATAAACGTCAAAGAATGACTTTTTAATGAAAGATTATTTAGAATGAATAATCTTAAACATGTTATAGTATATTTCACAAGGGTTCCATACATATAAAGAACGCCGAAATCCGAGCTATAACGAAGAAGTTATGAACCGTTGAAGTTTTACGACTAAACCGGCACGACACCGCGTAACGTAAAAAAGTGAATTTTTGATAAAATACTTTTTAGCCTTAGCGATCTAAACGAAATTTGTAGTATACATTAAAACGAGAGTGTGCATAAAAAGAAAATCCAAATCTGACTTCGTATGATGAAGTTATGATTTTTCTAAGATTTAGCATAGCAGTACACAACCCGAAATTTGAATTTTTGATCGGTCTATTTTTAGCCAAAATAATCTAAACGAAAAATGAAGATATCATTAATAGGAGTTTAATGATAAAAAGACAGTCCAAAAAGGAGCTTGTGTGCGAAAGATATGGATGAAACTTAGTCTCTACTCTTCGAGCGCGATAAATTCGATACAGTTTTGTAAATCGGAGACAGAATGAGAATTAGCCGACGAGGTCTAAATGAAAGTTGTAAGAATCGTAAATACCAACATCTGGATATAAAGAACGTCAAAAATAGAGTTCGTATGAACAATTTATAATTTTTAATAGCATATTTACGTATTAAAATTAAGTATAAGTCATATATACGTATACATATATATACATATGTATATATCATTAGAAAGGTATCGATGATGCGGTCGTTATAAGACTAGTGTTGAGTACTTTCGACATTAGTTTAGTACAAATATCATTAAATCTATTTAAAATAGTATTATAAAGGGGTGTTTAGTTGTTTATATAACTATAAGGTCATTAAGTAACTATGAGGGTAGTTTTTGAAAATTCAATTACAATAAATAAGAGCCTTAGGCTCTCATATTTCTTGCACCATTCTCTTAATTCAAGAGTCTTTCTCTGCTTATCCCCCGAGAATTTTGGTCCCTCGTGATTCGACTTCTCTTTCTGTAGTTTTAGTGTAGTAAGGTGATCGCTGAAGCGCTGCAAGAACCTTTCTTAGAAAGATTCAGCGACGAAGTTCTGCCCTTGTAGAGTCCGACTCCTAGCTAAAAACCCCTTGTAAATAAGTTATGTTTACCCTACTTTAAGTATAGCTTATAATTAATATTAGTATTGTTATTATGAACTTATAATAAATATTTGGGCTATTATTATGACTTCTCTAAGTGTCGTTATAATGCCTTTTTAACTACTCGCGGTACGGGGAATCTGGTTTGAAGGGCCGCCTAGGTTGTTGGATATCAGAAGTGCTTTAATGCCAAAATGGTCCTGCCCTCAGGTGTTTCATGTCTGCCCCTGTCTGTACATAATAGTTGAGAAGTATTGTTTAACGCTTATATAATAATAATACTAAGACTATTAATTAGTTACGATGTACATTAAACTAAAATCTAGTGGTAATTATACTAGGTTTTGTCAAATGAAATTATTTTTAAGAAGCGAAGCGCTGTCTGAGTTCAGAATCACCACTTTAAAACAGGTGAGTGCATAGATACTTTCATCTTACACATGGATATGAAGTATTTTATATAAATTACATTCTATGTGTGCATATTATTTGAATACATGCTCTCTATGCTGGATGAACGATTTTATACATGTTTTAAATGATTTAAAACATGGGTAGATGAATGAGGAGGGATGAAAGAGGTTATAAGTACACATTGGCGACTATGGACTTAGTGCCAATTATATAAATCCTGGTGACTATGGACTTAGTGCCTATTGTATAAACCCTGACGACTATGGACTTAGTGTCTATTGTATAAACCCTGGCGATTATGGACTTAGTGCCTATTGTATAAACCCTGGCGACTATGGACTTAGCGCATGCTGTATAAATCTTGGTGACTATGGACTTAGTGCCTGTTGAATAAACCCAAGCGATAATGGACTTCGTGCCTATTCCTTAGGATAATCCTTAGGAATGAATGAATAAAGAATGGTTGATTCTTAGGGTAGATCCTTAAGAGTAAAGGAGATAAAGGGGATGGGTAATTGGGTTGATTGTTTGATTTTAAAACATGATAATTATATTATTGTGGGTTGAAAATCCTATATACTCACCAGGTTTCCCAACCTGACCTACTCAAGTTCATTTGTATCACAGCTGTTGATATGAAGTTACATTACACTGAGAGATTAAGGAGATATAAATCACTAGTTATAATGAATGTAAGTTCTGTTTATGCTTATGCTTATGTTTCTGTATTGACGATGACATCCCAATGTTTTAAAATGAATAAAATATATTTCTTCGGAAATGCTTTGATATCGTATTTATCATGTTTTTCTGGGAACAAATTCCGCAACACTTTTCTTTAAAAGGTTACTCCGATTTTCAAAATAAAGCATAAACAAATTAGTATTTTCTGGCTGTGAAAATGGGAATGTCACAGTTGAGTCAAGATTCCATCAAAAGTAAATGAATGAAAAGGAACCGATGTAGGCTGAATGATCAAAGTTGGTTGTGGTGATGAAGGTGGTGGTAAGACACTTGAAAAATCTGGAGTAGAAGTTGAAGAATTCACACTCATGTTAACATTTGAGTTCTTATTAGATAAGTTCTCAAGGATACTTCAAGACCTATCCTCCTCTATATTGGACTTGGAAAAAGGGACTTTAGGTGGAATAATAGATGCCGACTCAGGAATCGAAGTCGAAGTAGTGTCACTATTGATGATGTTTGTATCCACATTAGATGTGTGTACAGTGACATCCAAGTTTCTTGTCTTCTTGATATTTTATTCGACAGAGGCATCCTCTTGTGGTGAAACATTATGTATTTGATTTCAATATCAGTGAACACATTATCTGTCTATACTTGAATCATATCATCATAAACTCTCTTCTTCTGAGGCATCGTTGTGATAGGTTGGTCTCTATTTGTTTGAATTATGTTCTTCTAAAACCTTTTCATTAAACCCAGAGCTTTTCGCTTTTGCTTTCGCTGTTCTTCTTCATTAGTAATCTCCTTGATGACAACACCTTTATACTTAGGGTTTCTCATAAACATCTTTAACAACCACTGACTTGGGATTAGATGATGCTTTATTCTTCAAAGAAACAACAAGTGTATCTTGAGTTGAGCCCTCTTTAGCTCAAAATGTCACCTTCATAGGAATAGAAGTAGAAGGAGCAAGATGCAAAGCAACTTTGTATTGAATTAGCAATTGATTCGACTCATACACTAGTCGAAGCATTGCGTCTTGTACACATCCAACAGAAGTAAAGGCAATATAATTATCTACTGTAACCTTAGGAATCTGTTGATGTGAAAAAATGAGCAATTTCAACTCCTTCAAGAATCATAATGCTATATTGATTGTAGGCTTCACGGAAAATTCAACTCCAGAATCGAGCACTAGCAATCACAGTTGACTTCTTCGAGTGCTTCACATGAGTGGGGAGTTCATCCCATAATAGATAAGCATATTCCCCTTTAAGACCATATTACAAACCAACCATCACAGAATAAAATTGACATTTGCCTTTGTCTGAACCACAATTCCTTCCCGTCAAACATCGAATAGTGACCCTAAAGAAGAAATTTCACTTAATAGGAAGACCGAACTTATTAAAACTGCTAATAACCAAAATTGGAGGATTATATCCCCTTCATTAAACATTTGAAGCATCTGATCCAAGGAAAAAACTTCAAATGGACCCTCAGGTGGTAAGTGAAGAATCTGAGCAAATTGCTTCTTCCATAATCTTTTGGTTCCTTTTGATTCCATTTCGAATGTAAAAACTTTTATATCTTTGTTTAATACTTTTGTTGAAGATGCAAGTGACAACCACAACATTGGAATAGCAAAAGAAGATGTCAAAGCAAGAGCAAAACTAAATTGTTCATACATTGAACAAGCATCGTTAGTTGAACAGGACACGCCACCAAGTTAAGATTAAACAAAAAACTGTTTTATTGAATCTTTATCTGAGGAACATAAACTTCCTCATCGGTAGTGTTGAAGTGTTCGAAAGAAGGTTGAGCAGTTGACATGATAATCGAGATGAAAATCGTACAAAGTATCGAGAAAAGTAGGTTTAAGGTTCTTGCGAGAATGTAGAAGATCAGAAAAGATCAAAGGGAACCATCTAAACCCCCTTTTTATAACTTGGCATGAAATTTGAATTTGAATCAATCACACAGTTAAAATTTGCCACGTGTAAAGCAAGTAAATAAAACGAAACTGTCCCAATTGGGGATTAAATGAAAATAAAATCTTAAAAACTTTTATTTTAAAGAGAACAACTTCGACTTCAAGATTTCTGAAATAGATTACAACCATGGAATATGATACTTTAGAGAAACAAAAAAAACCTTAGATACATGATATTGATCTGAGAAACAATAAAGTTTCTTAACTAGTTATCAAAGGAAAAATGAAGTAAGAAGATCTTATAGGTCGAAATTTTTGAAAAACAGAGAGACATGAGGACATCCTAGATTTGATTAAACAGACTTCCAAAGATATAAAGAATCAAGATAACATTACTATTTCGGTTTAAAATTCTGAGATTGATTATGATAATTTTTTTTTGGAAAATAAGATTTTGGATCTGTCAATTTTTCTCGGTTGATCTATGTTCTTGATTTCATCGGATGCATTTTCTCGAGAAGAGATAGACTTGATTTTGGACTTTCTAAAAGATGCTTCAAATGAAATCGAAAGTTAGACTAAAAGGACATGAAAATGATCCTTATTTTCTAAGGTGGAATATTTCTATAGTGAGAAATATTCTGAACACTGAGTAATTTGACTATCGGATGAGAACATCAGTGAGTGTAAACTTCTTAGAAGAATTGGGGATCTAGACGTATCATTCCCATTTTGTTCAAGAGATCATTGAACTTGGTTTAGTCTAATTTCTTAGTAAAGATATCTGCAATTTTATCATCAGATGGAACAAAAATGAGTTATATGTTTCCGTTCAGAATATGGTCTTTCATGAAATGCTATTACATTTCTATGTGCTTTGTCATAAAGTGCAAAAATCGGATTGCGAGAGATGGCGAATGCACTTGTAGAGTCACAATAGATGGGAATTTTCTTAAACCAAAAACCATAATCTAACAATTGGGACTTCATCTATACAACTTGAAAAGTGCAACTTGCAGCAGCAATGTATTTTGCTTTCGCTGTAGAAAGTGTAATGCAATTCTATTTCTTGGATGGCCAGCTTACCATTATACCACAAAAGAATTTGTTGGAAAAGGTGTCTAAGCCCATAACTATAATTAGTATGTACTTGACCTGATAGTAGCATGGTCCATTTGGGTTGCATTCATCAAAGCAATATGTTAGGAAGGATATTTGAATGAGAGGTTAATTATGATTTATTAATATATTATAAGTATAATATATTAATTGAGGAATCTTATTATTTAATTAGTATTGATCAAGAATTAATTTAAGAATTAATTTAGTGATCAAAAGATACTAATTAAAATACATACATATGAGTTGGGCTAATAATCCATGGTTTGGTTTGTGATGGGCTTATGGGTTAATCCATGGAGCATTTATCCAAATCATGGGTCATGGGCTAATGTATGGATTAGGGTTATACATGACCCTTGATATTCTACACACACACACACACACACATATATATATATATATATATGTGTGTGTGTGTGTGTGTGTATCTATATGTCCAAAATTCGTGGCCACTTATATTTTAAGAGTTAGAACCGAAATTGGTGTCTCCATATTCTCTCCATTATCATCCTAAGTTGTTCTTAGTGTTTTTTGATTCCATTTGAGGCATTCACACTATTGGTGCTATGTTCTCACAAGGCCAAAATATTTCTAGCAATATCAACAACAACAAGAGGTTAGTTTCTAACTTGTTTATGATTCATATGTAAAAAGTTTTGTATGCTAGTTTAGGCTTCATGATTTGGAATCATGTTGCATGTATAATTAAAGAGAACTTAGATCTAAAGCATTAGGTTCTTATGTGCGCCATAAGTAAGTTAGAGTATATAAAACCCAATAGTGGTATCAGATCCGTGGGTGTTTTCTATTATATTGATGCAATTGTGTGATTTTCAAAAGCTGAAAAACTGCATTTCGGGATTCTTCCAGGACCAACTTGCCGAGTCCATGATTAAACTCGACGAGGTGGATGCATTTTGTCATGAACTCGATGAGTCCATAAAGGGACTCGACGAGCTGGATGGTCTGATGGTAGAATCTTCGAATTTTTGGCCTGTTTTGGATTAGGAACATTACCACAAACTGTTTTGGTTAATAAAAATTGTTTTTAATGATATGGTAATGTTAGGCCCCATCTAATAACATGATATTTGTCAAATTCTAAGATAACTACTTGTTTTGTGTAATACTAGTTATTTGTATAATTTAAAGTTATCATGAAATATGAATTAAATTAGGTCAAATTGGTAAATGATCATCCTATCATAATTGGATTAGTTAATTTGATCCATAATTGTTTCTTGAATAGTTCCATAACTTTTCCTCAAGTTATGGAATGTAAAAAGTCACACCATTCATGGAACATTAAATTTCTTAAGTTATGAAATACCAAAGGTCATGTAAAGTTCATAACTTGTCCTCAAGTTATGGAATTGGAAAGGTCTCATTTATGCAACTTTAAAATCCATAAGTTATAAATTTCAAAAGTCTTGACAAGTTACAAAACTTGCCCTCAAGTTTTGGAACTTGAAAAGTTACATTAATGATATTTTAATTCTAAACCCTAGAAATTTGAAAGTTTAAAATTCAACCCTTATACTATTATAATATTAAAGTTTAATACTAATATATATATATATATATATATGTATATATATATATATATATATATGTATATATATATATATATATATATATATATATATATGTATATATATATATATATATATATATATATATATATATATGTATGTATAAGACAAGTCAGTCTTACCGTTAGTAGGTCTCATTCACGAAGCCGGTCTATAAGGGGGTATAAGGTTACTACCTATAAAATGGTAGTTTAATGGGTGTCCACTCTCACCCACCGCTTCCTTGACTGGTGGAGGGTCGTTAGCCGAATGGGTAGGATAGGACATTAATTCTTATTAATAAGTATAATGAAAATTATTAAAGTAACTAAACTTTTATAATTCCCAATCTTAGTTACTTTAGGAAAAATGTGAAAATGGCGCTATTCCATGAAATTGCACTTTGCACCTTGTTAAGCTGTCAGTGGAGCATGTGTGGTTAATCGGCACAGCAATATGGGACTAAAAATGTGTTGCAAAGGGTACCTTCAAATATTTTACAATAGGATTATGACATATCTCGCCGAATTGTAATATGTTGTGTTGGGTCCTAGCCTTAATATTTCATTTTGGATGCTATATTAAGGATCTTTATCTAATTTAAATTTGTCTTTCTTTTCAGATGTCTACTTCAAATAATACTTCAAACCCAATCCCTTCAGGCTCTTTCTCCCTCACGAACCTATGTGGGAGGGTCATCTTTTGATGGTTCGAATTTCAATGATTGGATTCGGAACATCAGAATGGCTATTCGCTATGAGGATAAAGAATATGTCCTAGATAAAGAGCTTAAAGAGGTTTATGTCAACACTGTACTCTTGAATAGATCGTTGAACATGCTGCTCATGAAAAGGATACGACAAAGGTGTCGTGTCTAATGGTTGCTACCATGATTGTTGAGCTACAGAAGTCCTATGAGGACTACTTTCCTTATGAAATGTATCAAGATTTGATGGATAGATACCATCAAAGTGCTCGGAAGGAAAGGTATGAGATCATTGCCTCCATTATCACAACCAAAATGAAGGATGGAGAGTCTATCACGGCCCACTTGCAAAAGATGCAGAGGTTTGTGGACCCCTTGCTGAAGTTGAATGTCAACTTCGATGAAGAGTTGGCTATAGATATTATTTGACACTCTTTACCTTCTTGTTATGATCAGTTTCGTATGACTTATCATATGAACTAGGAGGAGGTCACTCTAAGCAAGCTTCAGGGTCTCTTGAGAACTACTGAAAGCAGTTTGAAAGTAAAATATGTTGCATATACTCCTACAACAACTGCCCCTGTTTTGGCAATTGGACATGGAAAGGGAAAGAAGAGGATGACTCTTTCCATGAGTCAAAAAGGAAAATCCCATGCTGGGGCCTCTTCAAGTGGCACCAAAGTTGGTTCTGCCACATCCTCCTCCAATCCAAAGGAAGCAGAGTGCTTCCACTGTCATGAAAAGGGGCATTGGAAGCGAAGCTTCCCTAAATACTTGCAGGATATAAAGGATGGGAAGATCAAGCCCACCTTTGTAGGTATTTACAATATTTTGTCTAATAACTCATCACATGCGAATTCTTGGGTCCTGGATACAGGATGTGGTTTTCACATTTGTTCTGATTTGCAAGGTCTAAATGTGGAGTACGGGAAGATGAACTTGATTATGGGTGTGACAACCCGATATTTCAAGTCTTTGTAATGACCTAAAAAGTCAAATATTGTAACTACTTTTGAGTTAATGAAATTAACTTCGAAAATAAAATGTCCATAAAGTTTCTATTTAATTACCAACTATGTTTGATGTCTTTAAACCGTGATCGTACGTATAAAGAACGCCCAAATCCGACTTCGTATATTGAAGTTATGATTTTTCCAAGTCTGGGTTAGCAACAGACAACTAAAAACTCGAATCGGAGATCGAGCGACTTTTGGCCGGAATGACCTAAACGAGAATCGAAGGTCTCGACAATGGTATTTCAGCGGTAAAAAGTCTGGGTAAAACTGACGTCAGATTAAGAAGTTATGATTTTTCTAACGAAATTTTCTTAAACACGACATTCTAATAATAAATAATAAAAATAATTTCGAAAATTGCCGACGGAATCTAAACGAAAGTTGTAGAGCGTAGTCTCACCTACGCGTGGATATAAAGAACATCGAAAACGGAGTTCGTATGAAGAAGATATGAATTTTAGAAGTTTATTAAATAAATAAAATATAAATTTTATTACTAAACCTTAGTATTATCCGAAGGAGGAGTCAGCAAGCCTATCCGAGTTACGCGCCGCGTACAGGCGTACGCCCCGTGTACTCAAGGACTAGGCTCCGATTCGTCCACGTCGCCCCTATGCGAGGCTATGCCCCATCCCGTCCCGTCCGAAGCCGAGGCAGTCGAGGACTCGGTCACACATGACGCACGAGTACACCCCGCGTACCGAGGCCTCTCAGCCCTTATAAAAGGGATGCGAGGGTTCCCGGGAAACTTGCTCATTTTCTCTCATTTTTCTTGCGTTTTGCCTCGTTTTCCGTGCCCGTGCTAACCTGAAGCCCCGATCATTTTGCTCAAGTCCCGAAGGTCGTTTGTGCTCCCGAGATTCCCGAGAATCCCGAGAAAATCCGCTTTCCCGAGAAGAATTTCTGCCCGGTTTTTCTTCACGCTTTTTCCGATCTTTCAAGTGAGTTCATACCCTTATAATCTACACTTTTAAATGTTTTATAAATAACTTTTATATGCTTTTAAGGGGAGAATACAAGTAAAACATACGATTATTATCGTGTGTTATATATAAAGTTTCGTTATACACTTTTATCAACGGAATCATATGTGATTTATAACTATTATAGGAAAACTTTCGTATGCAAAATATATCACGATAATATCATATTTTTGGAAATGAAAAATGTGGTTATATATGTATAGATCAAACACTCTGCTTGTACCGTATGTATATATGTTCATCTGGGTACTATATAAATTATAACTTTTCATAACAAGTGAGCATTTTTACTAGGGATTACTATACAAACGAGACACACGTTTAGAGAACTATAATAGGTATAGTTTTACGAGGACATTACAAACTTTTACATACTAGAAATACTATTTCAAGAAATTTACTTTCACATACAAGAACAAATGAACATTTTCACACGTAAATCTGTTTTATACTAAGTTTTGTGAGACATTAACTTCACGTACGTTCGAGTACACATTTGAAGTCCTATATTATATACTAGAATCCCTTGGAGGGGGAGCATGGTGTTTGTGTATAGATCTATACGGGCTTGACAACCCGCGCCCTGACTGTTAGCTACAGTCCACCATTTGGGGTGACAAACGTCAGAACATTCCAACGCCTGAAGAATGTTGTGTATAGGCATTTCTAGTCAATAACATGGTTATAAAACTCACATGGAGTATTAAAAACACATTGATTTATGGGGTTTTTCAGAAGTATTGGAAATGTTATACTTACATGCATTTTTAGAAACAAACATTGGTCTTGAGAGAAGGCTCCTTTTATACTAGTAGAAAATATAAGATTTTCTAGAAGCAAACAAACAAGAACGAAACATTTCATTTCATACAAACATTGTCATTTAATACTTATGAAACTCACCAGATTAAATGCTGATCTACTCTTTCAAAACTACTTGTATGTCCCAGGGATTCAGTAATTACAGGTAACGACCCGCTTTTAAAGAAAGGACGCTGCGGCACCAGTTTAAATTCATATTTTGACATCATATTGTAATTGGTTTTGAACATGTACCTTTTGACAATGTAAACTTTCAATTATATATATGATGGTTATATTGCTTTCTTTACTATGTATTCATTTGTTACGTTACCACATGAAGTCATCCGCCCCCGAACGTTTCCGCCGTTCCGGTTTGGGGGTGTGACAGATTGGTATCAGAGCAATGTTTATAGTGAACTAAGTATATCGAACCACATAAGATATACAAACTATAAATGCTTAAGGGATTAATACTCTCTGACAAAACGAATTTTGTTTTACGCCTTAGCCGCGTTTCGTTTAACTTATAATGATAGTTCGTTTAAGTACAAATACATGCATACAACAAATTATTTTCGTGATTATTAACTATACAACAAGTATTTAGACAAGTTGAACACTACGATTAAGACTCGATACATGTAGTCAGATTTGGGACAAATATAGTGTGATCAGCTATATTTGCCCGAGATCGGACCAATGTATATTGAGGAACGCTCGTAGTGAGCAACAAGTCAAAACTTACCAAAAACATCACGAGGATCAAACACAAGAATTTAAATCCTATAGGAGTATTTGCTACATTAACTAGTTTAACTTACATGTTCCAACTTTATTCAATTCTTATAACCCTATTCTCGCACAGTCAAATGGCTGGATTTCATCACCCCGGCGACCCCTACTATCCCAACCAAGGCAACGGGGGATGGATCGAAGATGATCCCGAGGAGGACGAAGAACCCATAGAATTGGATGATGAGGATGACTCCGGTACCGACTCAGAGCCTGAAGTGATCAACCCACCACCCGCATAACCTCCTGCCTTCGTAAGGAACTTTCAAGGACCGACTCCCGTTTGGGGAAGTCACCTCCACCATTGGAGCCAACAACAAAGTCTACACCCTCCCTATGTCATGTGCCGAGACTTCTACGATGTCCGCGGCGGAGGTTCAGCCGATCAGGCACTCCCAGTCATGGTGGGAAAACTCGCCAACCAGTCCTACCAATCTGGAGTTCAAGCTAGCCGGATTCGGGAAGTCAACGTGGAAGTACAGGTTCACACTTCCGACATCCGTAGGCTGGACAGAGCTCAGGACAATGCCCAACTCCAAATCGAGGCATTTCAGGCGCAAATAATTGTAGCCCTCGCCGAATTAAGGGAACAACAGGCCGCCTTCGATAGGCGTCTTATGGAAGCAAAGCAATCGGATGCGGAATCAAGCTCCAAGCGCAACCTACGTCGCAAGTAGTGCTTGCCAAAATCTCAAATTTTGTTATAAGTTAGGACCTCGGCTAAAAGTTTTTATTTTTATTAAACTTTGTAACCGGGGACCCTTTTAGGGGTCAAATTTTTGTGATCGTTGTATCAACTATTATATTAATATAATTGGGCACTATTATTACTACTTTGAGTATTTCGTTCAACCTTTTAAAATATTATGGAGGAACCATACGCTTGTTTCATATATTCGGATTTACGAATAACTTTCATCCTTGTTAGGATTAAAACCCTAATTGAGATTTGATGAACAAGATGCGGAAAATAAGAACAAACACAAATATGAAGATTAGGTCGAATGATCACTCGATTTATTCAAAACATGAGGAATAAATTATACTTTCAGCATACACTAAAGAATTTAACACTACATAAGAAACCTCACGTGGCAGCTACATTTTGCCTCACTCTTAACCCTAATAATGAATAATACATGACTATTTATAGGGAAAAGACAAGTCTTGGGCTTTTAACCTACACTTCATCAAGGGTCCCATTGTCATCATCCATGGAGTGCTTTGAAACCCTACAATCTCCCCCTCAAAGTATGGAATGGATGACAATGCTTTAACTTCCAAAACAAGCACCTAGCAAATAAAAAGATCTTGCAACGAGGAATAGATGAAGCAATCCATGAGTCTTGATTCTTCAATAGTCTTCAAACACAGGCTCTAGGATATATAAATCCAGCACTGAAGTAATGTCTTTAAACTTCATTTTCGAATGTAATCCCAAAAAATCTTCATGAAAACCAAACCCACCATAAAAACTCATTTCAGAACAAAGAAACTGAATCACTTCTTGTCTTTGAAGAGCTCCCCTTCCAAGTCATAATGATCTTCAAATAAGCTAATGATATAAGCCATCAAAAAATATCATGTAACAACCCAAACTTTAAGATTCATAATGCCACTTCATCGAGAAAATACTAGAAGTCGGAGATATAACAAGTCCTTAGCATACCTCGATAAAGAACTTCCGCTGTAAAGGATACTTCTCTGTAAAAACTTTAGTAGTGCTCGACGAAGAACTTCCGCTGTAAAAGCTACCTTCATAAGTCTACCACAAGCTTTATCAAAAATCTTCAACTTTGAAAAGTCACAAATCCAATTTCGAATGGCCATACCAAATTCTCCCCTGACTTATAATCGAAAACGTGATTATAAAGCCTTCAAATGGTCATCAGAATGATCTTGAATGGATAAAAATTACTGTGCTCCCCCGCGACAAAATGATATAAACGTTGAAGTATAAAATCGGAAATAGTCGAAAAAATTTGATGTTATCACGAAAAACGACTTTCCGAACCGCCAAGACTTGATGGAATCCTTATTTTTCTGTTAACGAAAAAATATGTGCATTAAAGAATTCAAAACTGTTCACCAGCCCTCAAATTTGTAAACTTTTCGAAAAACAGGCTGAAACTGTCACATTGATGAAGTTCCGGGACTGAAAAGGTAATTCTGCATCAAATGCCCCTTCATTTGTAACAGATTCTGGAAATGGTCCATAATCGCCAAGCCATGAAAAATACAGGGACCGGAATTGACAAATCGTAGGTGTTGCAGAGACAAAAAAAAACGTTAAGTCATCTTCCCCAATTTACCCCTGATTTAAAGAACACGACTGGAAGGGGACTCATACGAGTGTTCACAAACGAAACCACACATACGATTCCAATCAACTCCTTGTAGACTTTCGTTCCGAGCACACAGATACCTAAGTGAATCTGAGCCATTCGCAGTGCCAATTTCAAGTCGTTTCGCTTTTATCAGAAACATCGAATGTGAGAGGTTCGCTCCGATTCTGATGATGTGAATCAAGGCAACACCGATTCCTTGACCTTTCGCTCTGAATCAAATCAATAACAAACCCAATGTGAATCCATGTCAACGAGTGTTATGAGTGTGAGCCCAGAAAAAACGAGCTTCATTCGTTCATAGTTCAGCCCAAATCACAGTCAATTTTGACTTTTTAGAATTGACCACCAAAATCATCTTTTTCCAATCGTTTGAACACTCCGATTCATTCACTCTGGGCAACATGATTCAAATTGATTTTGCAATTTCAGTATAGATTGAAGTTCCAGTCAAATGACATCCTTCCGACTGCCAATTTATTCATTACCCTATTGTTCCAAAAACATTCACTTATTGATTCTTCTTCAGCTATTCATCATCAGTTCTCAAAATAACAATCCCTAATTAACATCGAATGGCAAATCTAGACCCAGTGTTACAATCAATCATACAAATACCAACAGATGATTCCAAGAACATTTTATCTAATTGATTTGAAGACCAAAACAAAACTCGAGAACAACGTCGATTGAGACAAATAAAATCGGTGTGGGTTCCATTGTGCACACTCCAACCTTTTGTTGGAGTGTCACTTTTTTCTTTTGGGTTAGGGCTTCTAATTTCGGGTCTCACCTTGAGGCTTAAATAAACTTTATCTGTTGGTTTATGGCGTCCTTTCATTCCTTTGAGAGCGGGGCTTGGCCGTGTCCTTTTCGGGGGTTTCACTGTTGCCCAAATGGTATTGTTGGAAGTAAAGGGATTTCTCGTTTGATATCTCATCTCAAGAGCTTACACCTCCATACAGATGAACGCAGAGTTGTGTTACGGGAGGCTATTACTTCTGATATTGGATTGTTTATGTCTGTGGCAGCAACTTTGAAGGAGTTTGGTCAATGGATATGTGGGGATTGCATGAAGCTTCATGCCCTGAGTCGTTCATGTCACCACCTTGATGGCTTGATTAAGTTTATTGACGGGGCTGATGACATAAGCATGCATATTGTTGGCATTCCAAAGCCGCTACCCAATGAACCGGAAGCTGACTTCAATGATGGGTTGGTGATGGATGCTCAACTACTTGATCGTGTTTTTAAGCTGCCTATCACCACTATCAAAAGCATCCCTCATAACTGTCGTATGGCTTTCTCTCAGGCTTTGAAAGCAGCCCTTTCCAAAGTGGTTGCTCATCCTGGATCCGTTGAAGCGTGGGTTGCTCTGTTAATTCTTCCTAGGTGTACTCTTCAGGTGTTCAGGCCCAAGAATAGGCAAGAAAGTAGGTCTGGGAATAGGAAGTCTTTGCAACATCGTAATATCTTGAGCGCTTTAGCTACTTGGGGGACTGAAGGCGGTATCACCAAGCTAGTTGAAAACTTAGTTGACAATGCAAGACTGGAGCAACAAGATAAAAAAGAAGAGTACATTCGGGAGAAAAGAACACCGGGCAGCACCAATGTCAGACAATGTTTTCGTAAGGTTGCCGATGGACATTTTACAGCTGCAATAAAAGTTTTATGTTCTTCGGGAGTTGCTCCATTTGGGGGTGATACCACGAAGGCATTGGAGGATAAGCATCCATACAAGCCACCGCCTTCCGTGCCCAACACCATATTTTCAGAACCTCCCCTGGTAGTGGATGTTGACAATGTCCTTGGGGGAATTAAATCATTCCCTAAAGGCACCTCGTGTGGGAGGGACGGGTTGAGAGCTCAATACGTTTTAGATGCCCTTTGTGGAGAAGGTTCAGCTATAGCCAAAGACCTCCTGCGTGCTATTACTTCTGTGGTTAATCTATGGCTAGGAGGGAGATGCCCTTCGTGCTTGGCAGAATTTGTTGCCTCTGCTCCTCTCACGCCGCTCTTAAAACCTGACAAGGGAATACGACCTATTGCAGTAGGTACTATATGGAGACGTTTGGTTTCCAAGTTGGCCATGAAAGGGGTTGGTAAAGAAATGGCCAAATATCTCAATGATTTTCAGTTCGGAGTCGGGGTGTCGGGTGGCGCTGAGGCCATTTTACATAGCGCCAATAGGTTGTTGAGTGAGCGCCACGATGAAAAATCTCTCTCCATGCTTACCGTAGACTTCTCTAATGCCTTTAACCTTGTAGACAGATTCGCATTACTTCATGAGGTCAGATTGAGGTGTCCATCTATTTCTTTGTGGGTCGAATTCCTATATGGTCAAGCAGCAAGGTTATATCTAGGCAACACACATATCAGGTCTTCTACTGGGGTTCAACAAGGAGACCCCTTGGGACCACTTCTCTTTGCCATTGTGTTGCACCCGCTCTTGCATAAGATTAGAGAAAATTGAAAGCTTCTTCTCCATGTCTGGTACTTGGATGATGGCACACTTATCGAAGATTCGGAGGAGGTGGCCAAAGCAATGGACATCATTATGGTGACTGGCCCAAAATTGGGCCTTCAGCTGAATATCAAGAAAACCGAGCTCTTTTGGCCCTCGTGTGATGGTAGGAAGTTACGGGAGGGGCTATTTCCGGCAGACATTGGGAGGCCGCCTTTGGGGGTGAAACTTCTTGGGGGAGCTGTTAGTAGAGATGCTAGTTTCATTCGCAGTCTAGCCATAAAGAGAGCCAAAAACGCTGTGAATTTGATGCGCTTTCTTCCACAATTGTCTAACCCCCAGAGTGAGCTCCTTCTTCTTCGGTCTTGTATGGGTATTGCTTAGCTTTTCTTTGGGCTAAGGACGTGCCAATCCGTTCACATGGAAGAGGCAGCAATATTCTTTGACAATGGATTGCGCGGGGCGATCGAGGATATTGTGGTTTGTGGGGGCCCTTTCTTTGGTGACATGCAATGGCGAATAGCTTCCTTACCCATTAGGTTTGGGGGTTTGGGTTTATACTCGGCAGTAGAGGCTACCTCCTATGCTTTTGTTGCCTCACGGGCCCAATCTTGGGTATTGCAAGACCATATCTTACGGGATAGCGGTATACATGGTATGAATTCTGATTATGATTGTGCCTTGGCATCCCTTCGCAACAAGCTTCCAGATTTTGACCTTAACAATTTTACTACTAAATTCACCGCCCCCCCTAAGTCCCAGAATACACTGGCGAGTGCCCTTTTTTGTAAAATTGTCCAAGATATGGAAATGCATTTCGACATGACGGCTCGACAGAAAGCGGCTTTTCAGTGCTTACGTGCACCACATGCTCAAGATTTTCTTCTGGCTATCCCTATCGATGGGCTTGGCCAACACATGTCTCCCATGGAGTATCGTACTATTCTCAAATATCGACTCATGATTCCCATTTTCCCAGCTGACGAGATATGTCATGTGTGTCGCAAGACATGTTTGGACTCTTTTGGAGAGCATGCAGTTCACTCTAAAGAACTCCTGGGGTTCAAATACAGGCACAATATGGTTAGGGATGTTTTGTTTGACATATTTAAGCGTGCCGGGGTTTCTGCTAAGAAAGAGGCACCTGTTAATTTCTTGATTGATCCGACAGAAGGAAGGTCAACCCTCAGACCGGCTGACATTTTGATTTTTGGATGGGTCGGAGGGAAACACGCATGTGTCGATCTTACAGGGGTATCCCCTCTCGTGGGCCTGAGGGCTGGGGGTTTCACAGCAGGACATGCTGCTTTAAAAGAAGCCACAAGCAAAGTCACCAAACATGAGAGATCCTGCATGGAAAATCAACACGTGTTAATACCATTTGCATTTGATATGTTTGGTTTCCTCGCACCAGATGCGGTAGAGCTTCTTAAAAGAGTACAACGAATCATGCATAGTAATGTTATATCCCCTAGATCTTCGGATGTAGTCTTTAAAAGAATTAGCTTTACCATTCAAAAAGGCTTAGCGGCACAGCTTGTTGCCCGTTTTCCATCTCACTCATTGTACGATGACAATTGATCTTACTTTATAAATATTATGTAAAACAATAAATCGATTTGAAGACCAAAACTCAAATAGAAATCGAGAATTGTAAGATATAGCAGAACAAAAGAGTATTCAATCGCCATAAAATTAAACCCAAAAAAAACTTTTGATTTGTGAGATTTTGTGATTTCAATCGGCAATATAGGAACAATGAACAATGAATGAAATATGTGGGCTATTTGAGTGAAACTAATGAATAGTAAACAACGATGATGGGCTCATGACCAACATGTCATCGGATGAATGAATATAGATTAAAAAACAGTTAGGCTAAATCAATGGAATAGATCTGTCATTGTAAAATGTTGATTATGAATCGAACAACTGGACAGATCCAATCAAAGAAATACAAACAAAATATGAATGAGAATAAATTACCCATATGAACAGGAGAAGAATATGAGTGTTTATGAATAGTTGCTTGAACAAGAACATTGATTCCAAAAAGCCAAAACACCAATAATCTTCAATAAGTTGTGCAGAAAATCATTAAACCAAGAACCGATATTTCAAAAATCAATAGATCTTCAAAGACCCGCTCTGATACCACTTGTTAGGATTAAAACCCTAATTGAGATTTGATGAACAAGATGCGGAAAATAAGAACAAACACAAATATGAAGATTAGGTCGAATGATCACTCGATTTATTCAAAACATGAGGAATAAATTATACTTTCAACATACACTAAAGAATTTAACACTACATAAGAAACCTCACGTGGCAGCTACATTTTGCCTCACTCTTAACCCTAATAATGAATAATACATGACTATTTATAGGGAAAAGACAAGTCTTGGGCTTTTAACCTACACTTCATCAAGGGTCCCATTGTCATCATCCATGGAGTGCTTTGAAACCCTACAATCCTTCTATCTTTAAAACTCATACTATCATCTGTTGTTGAACTGTAACGATTTAGTTCATGAGACACATACATTTTCTATGCTATGGAATTCTTATCTTTATCTTTTCAACCTATAGTTGAAGGATGCCTCCGCGTAAAAACACGAGACGAAATAACGGTGAGGAAACACCGATACCACCACCGCCTCCACCACCTCAATTTGATGCTGCCATGTTCCAAGTAGCAGTCACCGCAGCTGTAGCGGCTACCATGTCACAACTCAATACCCCTGTTGCTACTGGCTTGGGAATTGGCACACTTCTTTCCAACCATGGCGAGAGTCATGGACAACCCCGGGAGTGCACCTATAAAGAGTTTACGAATGCCAAACCACGAATGTTTAATGGGACCGGTGGTGTGATGATTTTGAGGCAGTGGATTGAAAGGACAGAGACAGTCTTCGAAATCTGCTCCTGTCCCGAACACAACAAAGTTAAGTTTTCCACCTTCACACTTACCGATAGAGCTTTAACTTGGTGGAATGGCCACGTTAATGTGCTTACTCTAATAGTGGAAAATTCCATAAGCTGGGAGAGCTTAAAAATCATGCTGATGAGAGAATACTGTCCATGAAGAGCGATTCAAAAACTCGAAAACGAACTCTAGACTCTAGGAATGGTTGGTACCGACATTGCAACTTATACCTACCGATTCTGCGACCTGGCAATCCTTTGCCCAGATATGATTGCTCCTGAGAGCAAGAAAATAGAGAGGTACATTTGGGGACTGACGCCCCAAATACAGTCGAGCGTGTTAGCTTCAAAACCTGACACCTTTGAAAGTGCCAAGGAACCGGCACAATCTCTTGTTGACTACGGAGGTCATCAGAACTCAACAGTTTCTGCACCAGAACCACAGAGGGGAAACAACAACAACAATAACAGGAAGAGAGTATGGAATAAAAGGAAGAGTGGGTCTTCCCAAGGATCCGCGAAGAAACAACTGGTTTTAGTGAATGCTGCTACTGTACCTACTACCATTCCTACAAATGCCTACCCAACAAAGCCATATGTAGGTAACCTTCCAAAGTGCACCAAATGCGCTTACCACCATCATGGAACTAGTCGGGAAATGCAGTGCTCCAACTGCAACAGAAAGGGACACACTGTCCGTTTCTGCAAGGATCCCGCAAGGCCGATCACTTAAGTTCCCAACATGGGTGTAGGCCAAACTTGCTACGGTTGTGGCGAGGCGAGCCACTACAAGAGGAACTGCCCAAAGGCAGCAGGCACCGGCGGTGTGGGACGAGTTTTTGCTATAAGCCACGAGGAAGCCGTAGCTGATCCGACTATTGTTGTTGGTACGTTCCTTCTCGATAATTCATATGCATGCATACTATTCGATAGTGGAGCGGAGAGAAGCTTCTTGAGCCAAAACTTTATTCACTTACTTAAACGTGCACCTAGCAAGTTAGAAAAATCATTCACTATAGAAATGGCAAACAGATTAATGGAAAACACTAACTACATATACATGGACTGTACATTAACTTTAGACGGCCATTCTTTCCCAATCAACCTCATGCCAATCCAAATTAAAAGCTTCGACGTTATAGTCAGCATGGATTGGTTAAGTCTTCTTCGCGCCAACATCATGTGCTTTGAAAAAGCAGTTCGTCTTAATCTCCCTAACGACGAAACATTAGTGATTTACAGCGACAAATCAAGTACAAACCTTCGCATCATTTCGTGCATCCAAGCTCGAAAGTGTTTACGGAAGGATTGTCAAGCATTCCTTACACACATCGTCGATGCGAGCCAGGAACTGAAGGACATCAAGAACATCCCGGAAGTACGTGACTTTCCCGATATCTTTCCAGAAGAACTACCGGGATTACCACCACAACGCCAAGTCGAGTTCAGAATCGACTTAGTTCCAGGGGCTACCCCAGTAGCGAAATCTCCTTATCATTTGGCACCAGCGGAGATGCAAGAACTTTTTAGTCAACTTAACAAACTCCATCAAAAAGGATTTATTAGACCAATTTTCTCACCTTGGGGAGCACCGGTCTTGTTCGTAAAGAAGAAAGACGGATCGTTCCGTATGTGCATTGACTATAGAGAACTGAACAAACTTATTGTCAAAAATCGTTATCCTCTACCCCGCATTGACGACCTATTTGATCAAGTTCAAGGAGCAAACTATTTCTCAAAGATAGACCTACGATCCGGATATCACCAATTACGAGTACTGGAGGAGGATATTCCCAAGACAGCTTTCTCAACCCGTTACGGACACTATGAGTTTGTAGTGATGCCGTTCGGATTAACCAACGCACCAGCAGTATTCATGGACCTAATGAATAGGGTGTGCCGTCCTTACTTAGATCAATTCGTCACCATCTTCATCGATGATATAGTCATCTACTCACGAAGTAAGGAAGAGCACAGTCAACACCTACGAAAAGTCTTATAAACACTGCGATCGGAGAAACTCTATGCGAAGTTCTCTAAATGCGAATTTTGGATTCGAAGAGTCGAATTTTTGGGCCGCGTTGTTAGCAAGAAGGGGATACACATGGACCCCTCCAAAATTAAGGCCATTGAGAACTGGTCGGCAGCAAGGACACCTACAGAGATTCGTCAATTTCTAGGTCTCGCTGGCTACTATCGCAGATTCATAAAGAACTTCTCTAGCATTGGGAAACCTCTTACTACATTAACCCAGAAAGGCGTGGCCTTTGACTGGGAAGCGAAACAAGAGCAGGCGTTCCAAACACTGAAACAGGCCTTGTGCACCGCACCGATACTATCCCTCCCCGAAGGGATATAAGATTTCGTAGTGTATTGTAATGCATCAAACCAAGGACTTGGTTGTGTTCTTATGCAGAGAGGGAAGGTTATTGCTTATGCCTCCCGACAGCTTAAGACACACGAAGTGAACTATACGACACACGATCTTGAGTTAGGAGCAGTGGTATTTGCTCTGAAGATCTGGAGACACTACTTATATGGAACAAAGAGTACTATCTTTACCGATCACAAGAGCCTTCAACACATTTTTGATCAGAAGGAACTCAACATGCGGCAACGACGATGGGTTGAGTTGCTCAATGACTACGAATGTGAAATTCGTTATCATCCTGGCAAGGCCAACGTGGTAGCTGACGCCCTCAGTCGAAAAGAATACACTGGTTGGAGAGTCAAATCTCTGACTATGACTATCCATTCCCACTTATCCACACAAATTAAGGAGGCGCAACTGGAAGCTTTACAACCTGAAAATGTAGCGGGTGAATCCCTGAGAGGAATGGAAAAGAATCTAGAAATCAAGGGTGGCGGAGCATATTACCTCAGGGACCGAATGTGGACACCGAAACATGGTGGTTTCAGAGACGTAGTCATGACCGAAGCACACAACATGAGATATTCCGTTCACCCAGGTTCAGATAAAATGTATCTGGATCTTAAGAAACTGTACTGGTGGCCTAACATGAAAGCAGAAATTGCCACCTTCGTAAGTAAATGCCTTACTTGCGCTAAGGTGAAGGTCGAGTATCAGAAACCGTCAGGATTACTACAACAATCGAAGATACCAGAATGGAAATGGGAACGAATTACTATGGGCTTCATAACCAAGTTGCCCAAGATGATGGGTGGACTCGATACCATATGGGTCATCGTCGACAGATTGACCAAATCCGCGCATTTCCTACCAATCAAGGAGACTGACAAGATGGAAAAGCTTACAAGAACTTACATAAGGGAAATAGGTGTTCCAATATCCATTGTCTACGATAGAGATAGTAGATTCACTTCAAGATTTTGGCAGTCACTACAAAGTTCCCTGGGAACTAGCCTAGACATGAGTACAGCATACCACCCACAAACAGACGAGAAAAGTGAGAGAACGATACAAACTTTGGAAGATATGCTGAGAGCCTGTGTGATTGACTTTGGAAAGGCATGGGATATCCATTTACCCCTTGTCAAATTTTCATACAACAATTGTTATCATACAAGCATAAAGGCTGCTCCGTTTGAAGCCCTCTATGGTCGAAAGTGCAGGTCCCCTCTGTGCTGGGCTGAAGTTGGCGACACCCAGTTAGCTAAAGGACGAGTTCTTGAAAGCACTCTCACTGGTCCGGAAATCATACGAGAAACGACAGAGAAGATCGTTCAAATTCGTGAACGATTGAAAGCCTCTAGAGACCGACAGAAAAGCTACGCTGACCAAAGGAGGAAACCTTTGGAATTCCAAGTAGGAGACCACGTTTTATTAAAGGTCTCACCATTGAAGGGTTTAATACGCTTTGGAAAGCATGGGAAACTAAATCAATGATACGTAGGGCCTTTCGAGATTCTTTCCAGAATCGGCCCTGTGGGTTACAAGCTTAATCTACCGCGTGAACTTAGTAACGTACATCCAACCTTCCATGTCTCGAATTTGAAAAAGTGTCTGTCCGATGAGACTCTTGTTATTCCACTCGACGAGATCGAGATCAATGAGAGCCTCAACTTTGTGGAGGAACCGGTAGAAATCATGGACCGAGAGGTCAAACAAATGAAACAAAGTTGCATACCCATCGTGAAGGTTCGCTGGAACGCCAAGCGAGGACCTGAATTCACATGGGAATGCGAAGATCAGATGAAACAAAAGTACCCTCATCTTTTTCTCTAATTCACTAGTATCTTTGCTACTTTAAAATTTCGGGACGAAATTCTCTCTAACGGGGGGATGATGTGACAACCCGATATTTCAACTCTTTGTAATAACCTAAAAAGTCAAATATTGTAACTACTTTTGAGTTAATGAAATTAACTTCGAAAATAAAATGTCCATAAAGTTTCTATTTAATTACCTACTATGTTTGATGTCTTTAAACTGTGATCGTACGTATAAAGAACGCCCAAATCCGACTTCGTATATTGAAGTTATGATTTTTCCAAGTCCGGCTTAGCAACAGACAGCTAAAAACTCGAATCGGAGATCGAGCGAATTTTGGCCGGAATGACCTAAACGAGAATCGAAGGTCTCGACAATGGTATTTCAGCAGTAAAAAGTCTGGCTAAAACTGACGTCAGATTAAGAAGTTATGATTTTTCTAACGAAATTTTCTTAAACACGACATTTTAATAATAAATAATAAAAATAATTTCGAAATTTGCCGACGGAATCTAAACGAAAGTTGTAGAGCGTAGTCTCACCTACGCGTGGATATAAAGAACATCGAAAACGGAGTTCGTATGAAGAAGATATTAATTTGAGAAGTTTATTAAATAAATAAAATATAAATTTTATTATTAAACCTTAGTATTATCCGAAGGAGGAGTCAGCAAGCCTATCCGAGTTACGCGCCGCGTATAGGCGTACGCCCCGCGTACTCAAGGACTAGGCTCCGGTTCGTCCACGTCGCCCCTATGCGAGGCTATGCCCCGTCCCGTCCCGTCCAAAGCCGAGGCAGTCGAGGACTCGGTCACGCATGACGCACGAGTACGCCCCGCGTAACCTCGTACGCCCCGCGTACCGAGGCCTCTCAGCCCCTATAAAAGGGATGCGAGGGTTCCCGGGAAACTTGCTTATTTTCTCTCATTTTTCTTGCGTTTTGCCTCGTTTTCTGTGCCCGTGCTAACCCGAAGCCCCGATCACTTTGCTCAAGTCCTGAAGGTCGTTTGTGCTCCCGAGATTCCCGAGAATCCCGAGAAAATTCGCTTTCCCGAGAAGAATTTCTGCCCGGTTTTTCTTTATGCTTTTTCCGATCTTTCAAGTGAGTTAATACCCTTATAATCTACACTTTTAAATGTTTTATAAATAACTTTTATATGCTTTTAAAGGGGGAATACAAGTAAAACATACAATTATTATCGTGTGTTATATATAAAGTTTTGTTATACACTTTTATCAACGAAATCATATGTGATTTATAACTATTATAGGGAAACTTTCGTATGCAAAATATATCACAATAACATCATATTTTTGGAAATGAAAAATGTGGTTATATATGTATAGATCAAACACTCTGCTTGTACTGTATGTATATATGTTCATCTGGGTACTATATAAATTATAACTTTTCATAACAAGTGAGCATTTTTACTAGGGATTACTATACAAACGAGACACACTTTTAGAGAACTATAGTAGGTATAATTTTACGAGGACATTACGAACTTTTACATACTAGAAATACTATTTCAAGAAATTTACTTTCACATACAAGAACAAATCAACATTTTCACACGTAAATCTGTTTTATACTAAGTTTTGTGAGACATTAACTTCACGTACGTTCGAGTACACATTTCAAGTACTGTATTATATACCAGAATCCCTTGGAGGGGGAGCATGGTGTTTGTGTATAGATCTATACGGGCTTGACAACCCGCACCCTGACTTTTAGCTACAGTCCACCATTTGGGGTGACAAATGTCAGAACATTCCAACGCCTGAAGAACGTTGTGTATAGGCTTTTCTAGTCAATAGCATGGTTATAAAACTCACATGGTGTATTAAAAATACATTGATTTATGGGTTTTTTCAGAAGTATTGGAAATGTTATACTTGCATACATTTTTCTTTTATACTAGTAGAAAATATAAGATTTTCTAGAAGCAAACAAACAAGAACGAAACATTTCATTTCATACAAACATTTTCATTTAATACTTATGAAACTCACCAGCTAAATGCTGATCTACTCTTTCAAAACTACTTGTATGTCCCAGGGATTCAGTAATTACAGGTAACAACCCGCTTTTGAAGAAAGGACGCTGCGGCGCTAGTTTAAATTCATATTTTGACATCATATTGTAATTGGTTTTTAACATGTACCTTTTGACAATGTAAACTTTCAATTATATATATGATGGTTGTATTGCTTTCTTTAGTATGTATTGATTTGTTATGTTACCACATGAAGTCATCCGCCCCCGAACATTTCCGCCGTTCCGGTTTGGGGGTGTGACAATGGGGAACATGTAAAAGTCGCCTGTCACCAAGATTGGTGTTTACTCTTTATTTCTTAGTAACAATTTAAAATTAGATTTGAATAATTATTGCTACTCGCCAGATATGGCGAGGAATATTATTTTGTTTCACAGTTTGTATGAACAAGGCTTCGCATTTTCCTTTAATAATAAAATTGGTTGTTTTAATGCTTATTATAATGATGTCCTTTATTTTGAAGCATTAATTTGTAATGGAATATATGAAACTGTGATGGTTGTAGATAACTTAGGAAATAATGAGTTGCATATCGATTCGTCCAATAGTTTAGACAAAGCATCCTTATGGCATTGTCGTCTTGGACATGCCAACAAGAAACACATAGCTCAACTCCAAAAGGATGGAGTTTTGGATTCATTTGACTTAAAGTCGGATGACACTTGTGAATCTTGTTTACTTGGAAAGATGACAAAATCACCATTCACTGGTTCTTGTGCAAGGGGTGAGGGTTTGTTGGATCTCACACACATAGATGTGTGCGGACCCTTCAAAACCACCACAAGGGAAGCTAACCACTTCTATGTGACTTTTACTGATGATTATAGTTGATATTGGTATGTCTACTTAATCAAGCATAAGTTAGAAACCATTGAAAAGTTCAAAGAGTCTAAGCAAGAAGTGAAGAATCAATTGGACAGGAAGATAAAGATGCTTCGATCCGATCGTGGAAGAGAGTATCTTAGTATCGAGTTCCACGACTATCTTAAGGAATGTGGGATTGTCTCACAATTGACGCCACCTAGGACACTACTACTTAATGGTGTGGCTGAGAGGCACAATAGAACCTTGTTTGATAAGGTTTGTTCCATGATGAGTCGAGATTCCTTACCTATCTCATTTTGGGGGCATGCCTTAGAGATTGTCGGCGATATCCTTAATCTAGTTCCTACTAAAAAGGTTTCCAAAACACCTCACAAGATGTGGACATGGAATGTTCCCACATTTGACCACATCAAGGTTTGGGATTGCGAGACTTTTGTAAGAAAAGAAATTCAAGACAAGCTCCAACCTCATAGTAAGCGATGTATTTCATCGGCTACCCACATAAATCGTTCAGATATCTCTTATATAGACCAAATGACAATGTTGTCTTTGTTGCAAGGAAAGGAGTCTTTCGGGAGAGAGAACTCATATGCCAAGAGGATAGTGGGAGGAAAATTGACATTGAAGAGCTTCAAGAGTTAAGTGATGAAGGAACCTCGAACACTAGCGCTCAACCCGAGGAGGAAACTCCTGTTGAACCAATTAATAAGTCCTTACCTCTGAGACGTTCCAGTAGTGTTAGGAACACACTTGAGTTTTATGGCTTACATATTACTACTGAAGGTGATACATTTATCAGTGATAGCACACTAGTAAATTTGGATGAACCTAACAACTACAAGGAAGCCATGGTAGGCCTTGAGTCTACTAAATAGAAAGAGGCAATGGACAGCAAGATTCAATCCATATATGACAATCAAGTTTGGAACTTGGTTGACAACACTACAAGAAAAAGACCCTTTTACGACGCGCAAACCACGACACTCATTGATTTATGTTACGCAAAAGAGAGCGACATTAAAAAAGTGTCATCTCTTCAAAAAATTTAAGGATTTAAGTCACGCATTATTGTGCGCCCTTAAATTAGTGTCTTATGTAAAAAAAATTAAAAACACGGAGGGCACTTGTGCGTCCTCTGTGAATGTCGTTTTATATTTTTGTTTTAAGTAACACGCGTCTCCTTAGTGGGAAAATGAAATCCCAAATTTTTTAAACCCCCGCCTTCCAAATTGATCCTCACACTAAATGGTTCGGCGACGGCAACTCCTTTCAATTGCAGCGTCAATCGACAACTATGACCGCCAATCGAAGCTACCAGTTGAACAACCCCTAATCGACACCTCACCTTCTCGTCTCTCCTTCTCCACCAGGTTTCTTTTATGCCAGGAAATTTTGTAACTTATATTTTCCTTTACCATTTTCTTTTACTTTTTCTATAATTATCTCACATGACAAAACCCCCCACCTATTTCCAAACCATTCTTGTCTCTCCAACAACGGACATCACCAGCGACACATCTACGGCCCCATCACTGGAGCTTTGTTTGCGTCGGATAATATATCTACTATTCCAAAAGACTTTCAATCGTGGATCGTAGTCTCAAGAATAAATGGAAACAATGGATGCACCCGTTCCGGAAGTTCGAACCGAAGGTGAACGTGCTGTTGCGGAGGAATTAGGTAAAAATGTTGATCAGATCATCGTGAAGGTTGATGAGGTACGCTTTTTGTTGCTGAATCTTCAGATTGTATAATTTTCCCAGTTTATATACACTCCATCTTCTTAGATTACATAAGAATGACGTATGTTTGAGTCAAATAAAGATTTCATTTAACAGCTTCAACAATAATCAAAATAAATTCATCTTTTTATTAGAACGCTCCACTCAACCAAGCATCAAGTTAGCATCATTTCACATTGTAATAATATTCGATAGTGATTTCAATCCTACAAATGATATTCGAAAATTATCAATCGATTCTGATTCACAACAAAAACAGATAATGATTTTTCATTTGTATTCCAAGAACACACAGGAAGAAAAGATGGAGAAAAGTCAATGATCACTAAAGTTCAAACCTGTGGTTATTATGGGAATAGAAATATGCCCTATGGTGAGACTAAAAATCAGTTGCTTGATGGAGAACAGCCACATGTTTTTTGGAGAAATTTATTGGAGGGAAAATACCCTCAATGGAAATTTGTACACGTGTCAACTTCAAGACAAAGGAAAAGAAAACAATATTATGGTCAAACATCAGACACAATTGCCCCTACTGCTGATGTTGTAAAGAAGTGTAAGAAGTCTCCTGCTTCAAGGCCTGTAGAATGGGGGACCGGAGGGGCATATGAAGGTAAATTAACAAAATTTTAATTTATTTATGTGCATTGAGTTTTATAATAAATAATTCAGATCTTGTTTCAGGTGTCAATAACGAGTCTCAGTCATCTCCTGAGCTTTTACATCCCACTGTGCATGAGCTTTGTAAAATCCTAAAGTTTCCGGTATGTTACTTTTTGACAATAATACAAATGTAACATTTTTCGTTATATTTTCTTGACTTAAAAAGTAAAAATACAGGAGGATGTCAAGAACAAAGTGGATGGATTTCTTGATTTTCTTCTCAAGAATTATAATGTCAGTAGGGAAGATACTTCTACTCTACAGGCCTTCATGATATTACTGGTATGAACTTTTTTTAAAGCCCTAATTTTTCACATTATTAATGTATTTAATTTTAATGAAGTCATTCATCGTTTCAGTGTTGGATTGGGGCCTCACTAGCAAAACATAAAATTGATAGAAGGAAGTCTTTTGACCTTGCAAAAAAGCAATTGAATTTTGATTGTAAGGAAGAACAGGTGAATTCTGTTCACTTGAAGCTTGAAGAAGCTAAATAGGATTTCTTAAAGCAAATAGAGACAGAAGAGAAACATGTTGAAATAAAAGATTTGAAATCACCACCTCAAGCTATCTGCACAGATTCAAAGTCAACCGAGCAGAAAATATCAACTAAAAGTCAACAGAATCAAAATGTTGAAGTATCGGTTGCAGAAAATTTTGAATCGACTGAAAAGCTAAGTGAAGCAATGGAGGAGTTTAATAGGGAATGGGATGACAGAAGGGCATATTTGGAAAATGAGTACAGAGTGGATAAAGCTATTATTCATCATTTGTATAAGAACCCTTCAATAAGATCAGAGAAATTACGATTATTAGACAAAGAATTTGCAAAAAAAAATTGAAGAACATGAAAGAGATAAAGATATTCACCTCAAGGAGCTCAAGTCAACACTCCTTACTGCTGATGTGGATGCTGACGTGACAGCTAAACCTGAAACTTCAGCTTCTGTTGAGAAAAGAATTATGCTATTTATTGCCTTCCATTAAAACAAAGGATGAAGAAACTCCTCATCCTTTGAAAGATGTTATTCTTGTTTCTTATGAGATTAATAACAAAAAGGATCCTAGAGCAATACAAAGAATGAAACAGAAGGTACCGTCATTTCTATTTCTGTTCTTTTAAGCTAAGTTACTCTTCAAGAGTTGAAGTTTGTACATTATCTATTCTATCCTCATAACCTTGTCACCCCCCGCCGGCTAGAAGGTCCCTCTCCTATCCTATTTCCAATTCTGCCCTTATAAACTAATATAAATATTCATCATCATCATCATTGTTTGTTTTTTTCTTTCAGATGTTGGAACTGTACGAAAAAAACAAAGTGGCGCCAGCTCAGACAAGTGAAGTGGTTGACGGGAGTACAAGTGGCGGGGTGAATCAAAAGGGGTTGCAGCCACGAGAGCTGTTGGATATTTTTTGATGAAATGCTTTCGTTAGACATTTTTTTCCATAAAAGACTAAGTGAACTGCTTGTATTCTAGTGAATATAGAGGCTACAACTTCAGGTAATTGATTACAAAAAGGGCCTCATAGATTTGTATATATAACCCTTGTGAAATTTTAAAAACTCAAGCTTTAGGAAACTTAGAGTGTTTTAATTCAATTTTTTTACTCCATGTTTGTTTATCTCTATAGGGCCACGAAATGGCATACAATGCCATGACCACTTTACCCTTACATTCATATCACCAATTTTAACATGAGAGAGAAGGGCAAATAGGTAAATTTAACTAATTAAGTAAAAAATAAAAGGATATCAGGATCATAATATGTGCGATATTCATCTCTAACTTGTCCACCACTGCGGCCACATCCCCATTGTCTTCCATCTTCAAACCCCCAATCAAAATCAACACGAATAGGTCGATCATCAAGAATTGTCCTACTTATGCATTTCACTGAATCTTCAGTGTCTTCCCTAGAATAATACCTTATTTTAAAAAAAGAAAAAAAGAAAAAAGTAAACCTTTATCAACTAAAATAAATCATTTACCATTTGATTATATTACATGATGAAGCAGAAGCCACATGGTGTTTCTGTGTTCTTGTCTAAACCCACGATAATCTTTTTGATTTCTCCCACACGAGAGAACAGCTCATAGAGTTGCTCTTTAGTAGTGTAGAAATACATGTTGCCAATGTATACGGTTGTTGAAGTTTGGAGTGCATGTTCATATTCTTCTTGTGTTCCTGGAAACCTTCTGTCACAATATGTTGAAATCTTTGTTGGATCCTGTAACATTAACATAGGTAATGAATAGAATGCACACTGATAAGTGATATTGGTAATTTTGTAATTGTAAAAAGTAAAAACAGGAAAAAATATTGGATGTTACCTTGAACAGCAACGCCGTTGCACCTTATCTGAAAATGAAGACAAGTAGTATATTGTGTTGTTACTCTCAAGTTAATAGTTACACATTCTTACAGAAACAAATCTAATGGAGGTTTATATGCAGGTTTGTGTGATTGATATGCAGGTGTTACTAGGCAGGTTTATATGGAGAAAAAAGTGCATCAAGTTCAACTGATTGGACCAAGAATCAGGTGGATGGAAGTTTATACTTTATAATTTCACATAATTATGATCCATAAAGAAAATAGAAGGTCCTGGTAATAACAATGCACATTTTTATTTATTTATTTATTTATTTATTTGGAATAGGGGGGGGGGGGGAATGAAAAGATCCCCTGTGATGAGTTTACTGGACTTGATGAATTTGCTCCTCTGAATGAGAGTGATTTCTTGGAGGCTGAGAAAATGAGAACCGATGATGAAGGTTCCTGTAGTTTTGAGGAGTTCTAGTTGTTTGAGTCTTCCCTATACAATTTCACTACTTATGTTAGAGACTTCTTTCTGCCACCTAAAAGACTAAAGTTTGGTCTAGTCTTTGTGAGATCACTAATTTCAATGCAGGCTTTTGCAAGAGATCTAAAAATTGTTATATTCTCTTTATCCTCAGTTGTCTTGTTTGAGAGAAAGCATGCTCAGGCTTTGGGTTCATGGAGGTGGTTGTATATTTACTTATTTAGCCTTGTTGTAAGTTATCTTTTAAGAATGATGTATAAAACATAAGGTAAATTATATATATATATATATATATATATATATATATATATATATATATATATATATATATATATATCTGTGTGTGTGTGAAGATTACTTTTCAAATCTTATTTGTTTTTCAGCGAAATGTGTTGGAGCATTTAGGTGCTATTACTACTGGCAGTCAGTTGCTAGAACGAATAAGATTTTGTACTTAACCAACTTAAGTAAATTTGACCAATTTTCAGGTTTATTTCCCAATCATATCCCTAACCCCCAGGATAAGGCAGCAATGAAGGCAATTACTTAAGTTGTGCTTGATAACAAAGCCGATTTAGGGGTCATCTTTGACACTGATGTTGATAGGTGATCTTCTGATATTTTATATATTGTAAGTTTTCCTTTATGAATAGGATTTTGTGAAATTATGTCAATTATGGTGTGTGTGAATCAGATTTGCTGCTGTGGATTCCACTGGTCGCGAGTTTAACCGGAATCGTCTGATTTCTTTGATGTCTGCAATTGTTTTAGAAGAAGTAAGTTTGTAGAACTTTCCCTAATACTACCAGAATGATTGAGATCCAAGGAAGTTGCCAAATTCTGTTTTCTCTCATTATTATATTCCAAAAGTCAGTTATATATTTACTGATTTACCCCTTGAAGAATCAAGAATGTAGAGGGACAATTACACCATTCATAGTTGTAAGTTTACTAATCAATCTATTATGTCTGAATTTCTGATCATTTATAGTTTTGAACTTGACCTTCATTGATCTTCCTGGTTTGAGAAACGTAGTTGGTAAGTTTACACAATTACACCATTTATAATATTTTTCAATTTTAGTTAACTTCTGAATGAAAACTTTGACACAGGTCAACTACAGGACCTGGTGATCCTAGTTACAAGCTTTCAGAATGAAGACAAAGGACTGACGGTGTTGGCATGTGATGCTTTTGATCTTCCCATTCGGAAGGATATTATCCACCGTGTTGTAAGATGGAAGCTTGCAAAGTAGACAACAAGTATTTTTTTTCATGAATTTAGAAACTTACTTATTCTAGAATTTTATATCTTTCTCATTGTCAGAATATGAACCCTAAAACCATTTTTTTATTACTTTATCTGTAGTGGTACTCTTGGTTGTTTAACCCTCAAAGTTATTTTTTTTTTCTTTTTTCATTAACAATGAAATAAGGGCTAAATGCAAGAAAGAGCAATATATTTGTTTATTCATTACATAGGGAGGGATCTTATGACATTGTAACATAATAACATTGTAAAATGGAAACACTTCAGGAGAAATTGAAGCCGTTGGAGAGGTTTTTCCTGCAACGAGTCTGAATCCCACCACGTATGACATTGGGATAACCACCACTCATCCATTATACTCATACCTAAGAAGCAGAACCAAACCTTTCTTTCTTAATCTCGGGTAGGTTTTTCTATTTTTTTAATTTCTTACTATCATATGCTTTACTTTTTTCATTTAACATGTGCAGTGGTTAATTTGTTTGTGTTTGATATAGTTTGATTGTCATTATATATAACAAGTGAATTTTCCTGTTTGAAGTTGAAGTTTATTATTAATACGAAATAGGGATTTCATCATTCATATACTGGACTCAAAATTATTAAGAAAGTGAAAAATCCATGACTTTTTTTCTTAGGTTCTGCCTTTAGACTCTAAAGTGTCTTTAGACTTTGAAATTATCATCAATCATCACAATTTTATGGTTTTAGGTTGAAGGGTCTGAAATATTAATTTATGGTGGAGGTCCTGTTGCATATACTTCACAACATATGAGTCAAGTTCTTTTATTATTTTTGCCTTTTGTATGTCAATTCAGCAACTTGTCTGCAAATTCTGAAATTTGTAGTAATTTTCTCATTGGTGGACAACATTAAACAAATTTCATCTAGGATGTTTTTGAAATCGACTACAGGTCCTTCAACTTCAAGCTTCTTATTTGTACCGATTTGCCATGTGCAGCTTCTGACAGCTCTAACAACCTCCTTCCATGCCCTGCAGCCTCCCAAACTTCCTGCATTCAGGTTATTCTCTTAGAAAGGAAATTGTCAAAGGAGAATTTAGTAATGGGTTTCTTTTAAGGTTGTACATGTTTTGTTTTCTATAATAAATATTATGTAATATTAGCAATGTGTTACATTTACTTACTATTGGAATGATTATTTGTATTTGACATATTATTGCAAACGTGCAATGAATTATTTTTATTGTTTATGGTATTTTATTTTGTATTATGAGACTTATAATATGTTATTTAATTTGAAAATTAGTAAATCTATCAAAAATATATAATTTTAAAAACATTTAAAATTATGACACGCAAAAATGCATGTCGGCCTCCTTTATGACAGGGGCTTCCTTGATACGCATTTCGTGTCATAAATACATGCGTCGTAAGGTTACGACACGCAAATGCGTGTCGTCTTCCTTTATGACAAGGTGTCACACCCCGAAAACCAAAGGCGGAAACATTTTCGGGGTTGACTCCACGTTGAGTATCAAATCCAATGTACATAGTAATCACAGTAAACAACCATTACATTACATATATTTGAAAGTTTATGTCACACCCCGAAAACCAAAGGCGGAATCGTTCCCGGGGTTGACTCCACGTTGAGTATCAAATCAAATGTACATAGTAATCACAGTAAACAACCATTACATTACATATATATGAAAGTTTACATTTGGTTCAAAAGTAAATTGTACAAAAGTTATACATATATCATGTGAACAAAAGAGACGAGTCTTCGGAGCACTCCGTCTTCATCAAAAGATGTCGCCGGGTACCTGTCTAACTTGGACCTGAGAATACAAGCAGTTTGAAAATCAGCATAAAGCTGGTGAGTTCATAAGCGGTTTTGTTTTGTGAAAATGTATCGGTTTCCTTTAGTTTTCTGAAAAGGTTTGATATCCAAGAAAATCCCATATTTTCTTATGTAAAGTAGTTAAGTTATCTTTCGTTACAGTTCTATTACAAGATATAAGTTAACCCCAGGAAAATCCCATATTTTCCTAATTGCAAGATTGATTGAATAACACAGAGTATAGTTTAATATACAAAACTATAATTTAGACGAACTGTAAATAGAAAGTATTTAGAAAGCCTTGGGACTAACATCCCGAACCAGTTATAAGATAATTCGATAAAGACCATGGGATCACTATCCCGAATATAGATATAAGATAGCTTGATAAACCATGGGATCACTATCCCGAAACTAGATATATGATAGATTGATAAAATCATGGGATTATCATCCCGTATAAGATTTAGTTTCAAAACCATGGGATTACCATCCCGAACGAGATATAGACACAAGATCATGGGATTATCATCCCGAACGAGATATAGACATAAAACCATGGGATTACCATCCCGAACGAGATATAGATACAAGACCATGGGATTACCATCCCGAACAGATTTAGATTCTAAACAAATCCTAGCTGTGAATAAATTTATATTAATACGTATTGTGAGTCGGGTAACCATGCTGATATGACAACGAGACCTCCTTGACGTTAGTCAGACGTCGAATGATATACAGAATTTGTCACCGCAGGCGTGCCCGCCTAACTGTAGCTAGTAGTTAAGGTGTGGGATTGTCAGTCCCGAATAGATCTATTCACAAATTCCTCGCTCTCCCTCCAGGAGACTCTGGTTACACTTCCGGAGAGGATTTACTTGATCATCCATAAAGGGTAGTGACTATCTCACAAGCTAGTATTAAACTATTCACAGGATCCTCATACGATAACAAACATACAAAGGCTTTAAGACATGATACAGTGAAAAATAGATACATACAATGAGACTATCTGGCAAAACATCCAAATGATACGGAGATAAACTGAATCAGACATAGTTTATCTAATAACTTAATACAGATATTAGTACATGATATAAAGAGAAACATAGAACCCCAAATTATTCCCATAATAATTTGATTAGTTTGGTTATTTTCTTAACTAAAATCCATTTAGTTGAAATCGATAAATCATTCCTTATGCTCAACATAATACATAAGGAGTAAAAGAGTTTATAAGATTGCCAGATATTATTTGAAACACATAAATGTTATGATTTGAAAACAGTTATCGTTTGCTTGTATCCCCCCCCTAAAAACAGTTAAAAACAGTGAAAAAGGCGTAGGGGTATGAACTCACCGGACGAGAAGTATGACGATTTGGACGCTAAGAGTTGATCCGGGGATTGTAAGTACACGAGGTTCCTAATTATAATGTAAAGATACACATTTGTATCTAATTAGGACTTAGATTGATTATTTGATAGGGACAATTGCTTCAAGTCGCGGAAACACTCCGATACAAGTGTTTGGAGGGACCCGGGTGGCGTTTAAGGACGTGAAATGACACTAAGGACTTGGGACTTGAGTTTACTCCCCATGAGTAAACTAATATAAGAGTTTTTGGTCTAAAACACCCATTCCCCATGAGTTTACGGCCGTAAACTCATGGTGGGGGTGGTTTATGGTGCTAAATGACTTCAAACACTTAGGGGATAATTTCTAGACTTGGTTTAAGGACTTGGAATGATTTAAAAACATCAAATAGACCCACTTATGGGAGTTTACGGCCTAGCATGGATTCCTGGCCGTAAACTCCTATTTTCTCATGAAAATGTTGTTAAATGGTTCCAAAACAAATCACAAGTGATTAATAGAATTATTCCAAGGCCTAACATGAGTTTGTATGGGACATTTGAGGGTTTTATGGAGTTTACGGCCTATGAGACCCCCTCATGGCCGTAAACTCTATTATATGGTGCTACAAGGTGTTTCAAGGCCTAAAACTTGCATAGAAGGGCTTCTAAAATTCATCTAAAGGCTTTAGGGGTGTTTAGTTAGCATTCTAACACCAAAAATTTTGGAGTTTACGGTCCAAGAACAATCCTTGGCCATAAACTCTTAGAAATCCCACAAATGATGTGTTTAAGGCCCTTAAAGTATTTTTGGTTGGTCCTTTGATTTATTCCAAGGCTTTTGGTGGTGTTGGATGGCTTTCTAACACCTTAGAATTGGATTTATGCCTTGTTTTGGGGAGTTTACGGCCCAAGCACTCACCTTGGCCGTAAACTCATCTAAATCCCCCAAAAATCATGTTTCAAGTGTCCAAATGCTAAAACCAAGGTCCTATAATTCATATCTAAGCCATAGAAGTGATTTGGAAGGATTTAAAGGCATGGAAAACCCCATTTACATGAGTTTACGGCCCAAGCTTATGCCTTGGCCGTAAAATCCTTCAAATGACTCAAAATCAAAGTTTTAAATGTTCTAAGTCCATATCTTGAAGTCCCTTAGCCATATCTAAAGTCCAAATGAGTTTAGGAAGGAGTTTAAGGGCTAAAAACCCTTCAAAATGGTGTTTACGGCCTAGGCAGCCTCCTGGGCTGTAAACTCACATATAATGTCCTATTTCATGATTAAATGTCAAATTTGGAAGCCAAATATGCTATAGATTAAGGCTAGGAAGGTACCTTAGGGATTTGAGGCCTTAAAATTGAGTTTTGGACCCTTAGTCTTTGGATTTAGGAGAGAGGTTAGAGAGAGAGTAGAGAGAGAAGGAAAAAGCTTCAAATGAGAGGTTAAACATGTTTATATAGTTCCTAAAACTTGGAAACGGTGGAATTCTACCCGATACCGACCTTAAACGATGCTTTAGGTTGCACCCAATTGAGTTTCCGTCACCCGGCGGGGACGTTTCTAAAACTTATGAAATAAATGTTTTGGGCTAAATTCATGAGTTCCTAATTGATTTGGACCCTCATTGAATGATAATAAACATATAATTTTAGTTAACTAAACCCAAAAACGATATCGGGACATTTCGATCTACGACGAGTTATATGGGCGGAACGGGTTTTCGGCGATGAACAACTTCGGGTTGTTACAGTTTACATTTGTTTCAAAAGTAAATTGTACAAGTGTTATACATATATCATATGAACAAAAGTTGAGACGAGTCTTCTGAGCTCTCCGTCTTCACCAAAAGATATCACCGGGTACCCGTCTAACTTGGACCTGAGAATACAAGCGGTTTGAAAATCAGCATAAAGCTGGTGAGTTCATAAGATGTTTGTTTTCTGAAAATGTACCAGTTTCCTTTAGTTTTCCGAAAAGGTTTGTTATCCAAGAAAATCCCATATTTTCTTATGTTAAACAGTTTAGTTATCCTTCATTACAGTTCAATTACGCGTTATATGTTAACCCCAGGAAAATCCCATATTTTCCTAAATGCAAGATTGATTGAATAACACAGAGTATAGTTTAATACACAAAGCTATATATTGAGAATCATGGGATTACTATCCCAAATTAGATATAAAATACTTTAATATACACGAACTGTAGATAGAAAGTAGTTTGAAAACCTTGGGACTAACATCCCGAACTAGATACAAGATAGTTTGATATACTTGAAAATATAGATTGAAAACCATGGGACTACTATCCCGGACTAGATACAAAATAGTTTGATAAAACCATGGGATTACTATCCCGAACTAGATATAAGATTGTTTGATAAAACCATGGGATCACTATCCCGAACTAGATATAAGATAGTTGGATAAAGCCATGGGATTACTATCCCGAACTAGATATAGATTCTAACCATAGAAATAACGTCCTGCAATAGATATGAACCCTATAGACTAAAAACCATGGGATTACCATCCCGTACTAGAGATAAGATCAAAAGATAGAAGATTGATATAAAATCAAATCCAAAACCAAAGCCGTGAATAAACTTATATTAATACGTATTGTGAGTCGGGTAACCATGCTGATACGACAACGAGACCTCCTTGACGCTTGTCAAACGTCGGACAATATCCAGAATTTGTCACCCCAGACATGCCTGCCTAACTGTAGCTAGCAGTTAAGGTGTGGGATTGTCAGTCCCGAATAGATCTATTCATAAATTCCTCGCTCTCCCTCCAGGAGACTCTGGTTACACTTCCGGGGAGGATTTACTGATCATCCATAAAGGGTAGTGATGTACTCACAAACTAGTACTAAACTATTCACAGGGTTCTCATACGATATTAAACATACAAAAGATTATGAAATATAATACAGTGAATATAAATACATACAATGAAACTATCTGGCAATACATTCAAATGATGCGGAGATAAACTGAATCAGACATAGTTTATCTAATAACATTATACACATAACAGTACATGATAAAACAAGAACTATAGAACCCCAAATTATTCCCATAATAATTTGATTAGTTTGGTTATTTTCTTAACTAAAATCCATTTAGTTGTAGTTGATAAATCATCCCTTATGCGCAACATAATACATAAGGAGTAAAAGTGCTTATAAATTTTGCCAGATATTATTTGAAACACATCAATGTTATGTTTTGAAAACAGTTATAGTTTGCTTGTATTCCCCCCTGAAAACGTTGAAAAACACGGAAAAAGCGTAGGGGTATGAACTCACCGGACGAGAAACGTGACGATTTCGGATGTTAAACGTTGGTTCGGGGCTTGCAAACGTACGAGATTCCTATGTATAATGAAAAGATACACATTTGTATCTAATTAGGACTTAGTTTATTTATTTGTGAGGGACAAACACTTCTAGTTGCGAAAACATCTCATTTCAAGTGTTTGGAGGGACCCGGGTGGCATTTAAGGACATGTGAAGCTTGGATATGAAGTTTACTCTCCAAGAGTAAGCTTACAAGAGGGTTTACAACCCTAATGACCACCCCCCATGAGTTTATGGCCATAAACTCATGGGTGGGGTGTTCCATGATACTAAATGGCCTTACCTTACTTAGGAAGATTAGCTAGGATCAAAACTAGGGTATCAGAATGGATTAAACTCACATATGGACCATATAATGGAGTTTACGGCCTAAGAAGATGTTCTTGGGAGGTTTATGGCTGTAAACATCCAAGGGGGGGGGTAGTGTTGGCATGATTTAAGGTCCTTTACTTGATTGAGGTTGTTTCTAGACTCATTTCTAAGGCTCATGGTGTGTTTAAGTAGCATCTTAACACACAAAAGTGAGTTTAAGGTCTAAGGAGGTGAGTTCACGGTCCAAGAATGTTCTTGGGCCGTAAACTCAAGGTTTCCCCCTTGAAACAAGTTTTGATGCATTTCTTAAAAGATTTTAGGGTTCTATACACTCATGGAAGCTTGTTGGGGGTGTTTAGGGACAAACTAACACCAAAAATTAAGTTTACTCCCTAAGAATAGGTGTTTGCGGTCCAATCATGTGCTTGGGCCGTAAACTCATGTTCATGCCCTAAATCATGAGTTTAAGGTATTATAATTCCATGCATGCATGTCCTTTAGGCATATCTAGGCTCCAAATGAAGTTTGAAAGGGTTTTAAGGCCAAAAACCCCACATGTTATGTGTTTACGGCCTAAGGAGGTCCTAGGGCCGTGAACACATGTTCATGGTTCCAAATCCTCATATATTTCATGAATTTGAATGCCAAAAATGCTAAACTAAAGGCTAGGGTAGTTACCTTAGAGATTTGGAGCTTGATTTGGATGTTTTGGCTTGATTTCGAGTTCTAGAGAGAGAAAGTTAGAGAGAGAGAGAGTAGAGAGAGTGGAAAAGATTCAAATGAGGCTCTCTCAACTTTATATATGCTCAAAGTTTAGGACACGGAGGAATTCTACCCGATACCGACGCTATATGATGCTTTTGGTCGCACCCGATAAAGTTGCCGCATTTACGATTTAAATGAAACTAAATATTTTCTAAATGAAAATAGAAAATATTTTAATGAATTTAAAATATATCCCGAAATTTATTTAATTTAATATAAGTCAAAATAAAATAAATTAAATTAAATTAAAGTTAACGGAAAAATTTGGGACGACACGGTTTTACTAACGGAACCGGTTTAAAGCGACGAAATAAATTACGGGGTGTTACACAAGGCCTTCCTTAATATGCATTGTGTGTCATAGCTGCGCGTCATAAATGCGTGTCATAAATGCGCGTCGTAAATGTGCGTCGTAAATGCGCATCGTAAATAGACGACGCGCAAAAGCGTGTCGTCTCTCGTTATGACAGGGCCTTCCTTGTCACGCATTTGTGCTTCGTCTGAGCGTTTTACGACACGCATTGCGCGTCGTAAAAGGCTGTTTTTCTAGTAGTGCAATGTACCAGGCCGTAAGACAGTCGGGTACAAATGGATCTTCAAGAAGAAGACCGACATCATGGGAAAGTATACACTTACAAGGCACGGCTGGTTGCGAAGGGCTTTACTCAAAATCCTGGAGTTAACTATGATGAGACCTTCTCACCAGTGGCTAAGATTAAATCTATAAGGGTTATGCTAGCCATTGCTGCATTTCATGATTATGAAATATGGTAAATGGATTTCAAAACCAATTTCCTTAATGGGAAGTTGGTTGAGGATGTTTACATGAATCAACCAAAGGGTTTTGTCAATGCAAAGTACCCTAATAGAGTGTGTAAGCTTGAGAAATCCATTTATGGGTTAAAGCAAGCATCTCGCAAATGGAATCTTTGTTTCGATGAGAAAGTCAAAGATTTTGGATTTTTAAGAAGCGAGGATGAGTCCTGTGTATATGTCAAAGCTAGTGGGAGTATAGTTAGCTTTCTCGTGTTGTATGTGGATGACATACTAGTAATAGGTGATGACATCCCAGCCTTGCAGGAGGTTAAGTCCTGGCTTGGGATGTGTTTTGCTATGAAGGCCCTCAGAGAAGCTGCTTATATTCTAGGGATAAAGATATTGAGAAACAGGAGTAAAATGCTAATAGGACTTAGTCAAAGTACCTACTTGGACAAGGTGTTGAAACGATTCAACATGCAAAATTCCAAGAGAGGAGAATTACCTATCCAAAGCAATGCCAGACTGAGTAAGACAGAAAGACCGAGTACCGATGCTGAAATAGAAGAAATGAGTTAAATACCATATGCTTCTGTAGTTGGTTCGATCATGTATGTTATGAATTGTACTTGCCCTGATGTAGCTTTTGCATTAAGCATGGTTAGCAGATATCAAGGGAATCCTGGTAGAGCCTACTGGACTGCGGTAAAGAATATTATTAGGTACCTACGAACGACTAAAGACTGGATCCTTACCCTTGGTGGGAGTGATTGTTGGATTAATGTCTAAGTCCATAACTATAATTGGTAAGACTTGACCCGACCCGGCATGGTCCATTTGGGTTGCATGGCATCATGCACTTGGATAGACTATAATGAGAGAAATAAGACACTTATGGTTATTAATATATTATAAGTTCTAGTATATTAATAATAAGAATAATGAGATTATTTAATTAGTATTGATCAAGAATTAATCTAGGATTAATTAAGTGATCAAAAGAAGACTAATTAAATATATGGGTTGCTTGTGTAAATCATCCATACTTGTATAGTGGGCTAATGCTCCATGGATAATCAAGTTGGGCTAAAACCCATAGGATGGTCCATGGATGCTCCATGGTGTATTTGAACCCATGGATCCAAGGAAATGGAAAGCCATGACAATTAAGGGTTCACCCTAATTGTAACACTATATAAAGATCACATTCTTGGGAAAAATCGGCCACTAGAGAGAGTAAGAAAGGGCTAGCCGATTTTCATGAAGTGTAGAATTCTCTCAAGTCATTCCATTTGTATTTGGTGTTGTGTGAACCATTTGGGGTGTCACACTTGGGGCACTAGGCACTCAAGCTTCATGAAGACTTTCTACATCAAAGAGGTATGTATTCTATCTTGTTACATTCATTGTTTTGTATGCTAGATTAGGATAATACCTTGGATGTTCTTATTTGCATGTATAATAGAGAAAACATAGATCCAAGGTATTTAGGGTTGCATGTACACTTAGGAGTGTTAGAATGCCCATAACCCAACAGTGGTATCAGAGCCTAGGCTTGTTTTCTATTATACTTGATGAAAATTGCTGAAAAATGCTGAAAAACTCGATTTTCTGGCTTTCTGGGCACTGGACTCGCCGAGTCCATGAGTAAAATCATCCTACTCGCCGAGTAGGTTCATGCACTCGCCGAGTAGGAGCCCCAGACATCATATTTTCGAGGTTTTTGGCTAGAAATGGACTAGGAACATTACCTTAAGTTGCTTTTGAACTTATAAACTTGTTTTTGATGTGGTAATGTTCATGCTAATCCAATTTCAAAGATAATTGTCGATAGATTCATGTTTTGAATTAGTTTAGTGATTAGGCTAATTACATGAAAAAGTTTGATTTGAATTATCTTGTTCTTATGAGTTGCTTAGATTAATAGAAAAGTTAATTGATTATGTGTTTTCAATCCAAATTAATCTAAGAGTTGATTCTAAAATGTGTTTGTGTAACTTGTCCTCAAGATATATGAAAAGTCACATTTAAGTTTCATAAAACTCATAAAAGTTGGCAATGGTTACAAAAGATGAAGAGTCTTGTCCTTAAGTTATGGAGGTTCAAGAGTCATTTCATTAAGTAATAAAATATGTAACCTTAATTATTTGCATAAGTTATAAAATAAAGAAAAGTTAATTCTTTTATTAGTTTAAAGTCTTCCATAACTTGTCCTCAAGTTATGGAACTTGAAGAGTTTTTGGATTAAAACTACTTTAAACACATAAGTTATGGAATTAATTAGTTTTGAATAGTTTCAAAACTTGCCCTCAAGTTTTGGAATTTTAAAAGTTTTCACTTATGAATACTTTAGTTCCAAGTTAGCCCTTAGAATTTTAAAAGTTAAAATTCAACCCTTATACTTTATAATATTATAAGTTAATAATATATATATGTATAAGAGTAAAGTCAGTCTTACCGCTAGTACGCCTCATTCACGAAGCCGGTCTATAAGGTGGGTATAAGGTTGTTGCCTATAAAATGGCAACTTAATGGGTGTCCACTCTCACCCACCGCTTGCTTGACTGGTGGAGGGTTGTTAGCCGAACGGGTTTGACAAGACTATAATTCTCCCTTCATTAAAAGTATTAATGATAAATACTAAGTAACTAAACTCTTAATAATTCCCAATCTTAGTTACTTAGGAAAATGTGAATATGGTGCTAGCCCATGGAATTCACACTTTGTACCTTACCAAGTCGTTGGTGGAGTGTGTGTGGTTAACCGGCACACTAACTTGGACTAGTAAGGATGACGAAGGGTGACTTAATGTTTGTCATAGATCAATGGAGCGTGTGTGGTTAACCGACACATTGATTGGGTGATAATATTAAGGGTACCAAGTGAATTGGTATGGTTATTCACACCTTGTTTTGTGATCCTCGGCATCCCAGTCACAAAACCTGAAGGGCACACTCGAGATTGAAACATGCCTTTGAACAGTTCAATGAATCTCAAAGATCTAGGAGTTTCAAACCAATTAAAACCTAATAATACATTTCGTTTATCTTGGTGGAAATTGGTGAATCGTCATTCACCTACCTTCAAATATTTTATAGCTTGGATTACGACATCCCTCTTCTAAGTTATAAAATAGTTTGTTGGGTCCTAGCCTTAATATTTCATATTGGGTGTCATATTAAGGACTTTAAATCAACTATCTTGAATATCTCCCAAAACCATGTCTGGTTTTGACATTTATGATCTTCCCAAATCTCTTGAAACAAGCTTTCCTAAATGAAGATGATGTCCTTTGGAAATCATACTTCTTTAACCTCCTCCAATTATTCTCCCTATCCCACAAGTTCTTGAAAAGTTTAAGGTCACTCAAGTCCTATTGGCAAGTAGTCACATATTGACATGCCGGGAGAGTTAGGTGTCAAAGTCTTGAGAAAGTTGGTGGTTCAATCACTTTCTAAGTCACATAGTGAGTTCCTTTGGGACACCTATGAAATAGACTATGACAAGACCCTTAATGATCTTATCAGTTTGCTAAGATCAACTTCCTAAAACTTAATGGACATTGACAATGATGACATTGGATATCTAGTAAAGCTCTCTCTTCCCAGTGGAAAGGGATCGGCCATAGTCAACTCGGTTGACCAAATGGTAAAGAGAAAATCTAAGTCTGTGATAGTCTCGTATACCATTATCAAAGGGTCCATATGTTTATATTGCCAAAGAAAGGGGCATTGGTTGCGAAGCTGCCAAATTTACCTAAGGGTGTTAAAGTCAATAAGTTTGACTCTACTTCAGGTAAAGTCCACTATCTAACTCTGTTAAGTTTCTATTCTGAGATTCTTGATACATGATGTGACTGGGTCACATGGTGATGTTTTAAGAATCAAAGAAAAGTGAAGAAACTTAAAGAAAGAATATGATGAATCTGATCGCATAGATGGATTTCTATCGCGTAGTTTGAAGATGGATTCTTGAGCTACTTCTTAGGAGTTATGAGATATTGCTTAGGAATAGATAACAACAAGTTTTCATATGGATTGTAAGGATAAGTTTTTCCGCAAAGTTTTAAAATAAAAGAAAATTTTTGATTTTATTTATTTTAAAATATCCTTACAATGGCATTTGAGGAAAAATTGTTGCTTATGTGATTCCATCAAGAGCAAGAGTGGAAATATGAAATTGATTCTTTCATTTGTGGTAATGTCTAAATTTACCAAATAAGGAAAGATTCTCATCACCCAAGTCTCAGTTGGACCGGAACTTGGAATCATGCAAGTTGTATAGCATGATGAATGAGAACTTTCAAGTATTGGAAAATTAAGACTAATTACTTGTTCACATGGATATGTGAGTCATGTGAAGGACTAAGGGATCGAGTACACATTCTTTTGCACTGGTCAAGTCCACCACAAAAGATTGATACAACTATTCGTCATAGTTTACTAAAGCTCAGTAAATATGATTATACTTACAATCTTAAGTGTAATTCTAAGACATTGGAAAAAGGTTCCAATGTTTGACAGAGTGAATAAGAAGAATCAAATTAGGCAGAAGGATAAAAGTTTCTCAAATCTGAAAAGATGGGAGAGTACTTTAGTATCAGTTTTTTGTGATCATCTTAATGATTAAGAAACCATAGCACAATTAGTTCTCTAAGGAAATCTTAGTGCATTCTTATGACTAAGAAGAGAAACTTGAATTGTTGAAGTGGTTAAATCAAGAAGATGAGTCATACTTCGTTCCAATACAAGTCTTAGAGTCATACTCCAAGATTGTAACTTGAGTGACATGTCTTAAAGAAGGTTTAAAACACTTGTCAAATGTAAGAGTAAAAGTTTTCTGCTCTTGTACATTTGAAATTGGTAAGTTGTGATGTTTTGGATAAAACAAAGACCAACTTAGGCCAATTGTGTGAAGTGTTTGTCTTGATTAGAATCCACACTGTCTCTTGAATATCTGACAAGAGAATCTTATATGTCAAGAGGACAGTGGGAGTCTTAAAGGTCTTGAAAGTCTCAAGAACTAATCAAGAATAGAACCTGGAGTTCTTCACTAGCACACGACTTGAGGTTTATAACCTATTGTGTTGACATATTCTGTGCCCATTCCAGTTAAAGTTGGCTTTGCATATGAGTTCTTAGAGTTCTCAATTTGTTGCACAAAAACTTGGAAGCAATGGCAGGCCCTTGAGCTGCCAGGTGGCAAGAAGTTAAGATTGAGTTCAATCCATATGCTTTTGGATTTGTCATTATCTTTGTCTTGTGATTATGGTTTTGACAAATTCATATGGGTAGGAACTCATACACCACATAAATCTAAGTGTCATAAGGTTTCTCTCCGATTCATGAAAATGATGGTGAGGAAACACTTTCACTAAGTAGATTTTAGCTAGATAGAAATTGTGATATTTGCATTCTCAAAGTCGTTAGTGGAGCGTGTGTGGTTTACCGGCACACTAACCTGGACTTGTGAGAAGTGGAAAAAAGGTCTAACCATTATGATTACGGCATCCCTCTTCATAATTGTTTAGACACACAAGTGTGCTATCTCAGGGAAGGTGTATGTTTTTGATAAAGTCTTATCAAAACAATCTAGTATCAGAAATTTGAACTTTGGTAAGAAAGTCAGCTAATTTCTGAGTACATGTCAAAGCTAGTGGGAGCATAAGTGTTATGCTAATATCATCATGTTAGTGGGGGCATGATAATTATGATAAGTATTGCAAGTTAGCCATGTTAATTATAGAAAACAAAAGGTTTCAATTGGGAAAAGGTTGTTTTGCTATAATTAAGGGAGAGGAAATTATACTTCATCTCAAATCTATAAGCTTAGATCGTGAGGTTTTAATCATTTAGTCAAGGATATATATGAATATCATGTTGGAATGGCTCAACATAAGGAAATTCTGTATATGGGTCCATTATTTGCGTTCTAGAATTCGATTATGATTACAACATCCCTTTTCATAATCTGAATTATGAGAACTTTGCAAATAGAAATGGATATGTTATAGCAAAAGACTGGTTTAGTCTTTATGTGAGACATCATGAATCGTGTCCTATATGCTTCGGATATAGGATCGATTACATGTGTCATATTCATCGTTTCTAAATTTTCCAAATGCTTGGGGCATTAAGAAGGGAAAAGGTTTAGAACTGGATATGACTAAAAGGATTAAACAATTGTCGAGGACAATATAAGGTTTACCAAAGATTGGTTGCTCAAGGATAGTTGGAAGTATAGTGATAATTCTAGAAGGACCATATTGACATAATCTGTAAGGAGGAAACTCTTGTTCAGAAGTGATAGTCAAAATGGAATCTGAAATGTTTCAAAGTTAGAATCTTCAATCTGTCTAAGATTAGGAAACTTAATGCAAGAAAGATGTTTCTAAGGAGCTGATCTCCTTTGGAATGCTCTGTCATGGTTGTTGCCAAGTCTTTCTGACTTTGTGCATAATCATTACAAGAGGTTCAATGCATATAAGTTTAGAATCTAACAGATTTCAGTAATGGCATGAGTTTGGAATTCTTGCATTTGCAATAAGGATTTGGGACTGTGAAAAGAGAATCATTGAAGTTATGTTCAATTGATCTAGTTCACAAAGTAAAGATCATAGACAAACATAGTATGCATACTTGGTGTATGGCATGACTAGTGTTTAGAAAACATAGTGTACATGCTTGGAGCATGGGACAAGTATTGTTTTAAATTCAAGAATAAAGTTGATAGCTGAAACAGTATACAATGAATAATGTGTAATCATATGGTGATAAATAAAAGGTGTTTTATTTATGTTCATAGGTTTTGATACCATATTGGATTCAATTATTATTGTGTTTCACTTTGCATGTTTTGACTTCCCGAATAAACTGGGTTATTCTTCCGGAATGACTAAGTTATTCAAACCATCCACAGTCGGTCATATGTTGGAAGTAGATATGAATTAAGACTGTCATGGGTTGGCTTGTAGAGGTCTAAAGTGTTGGATAAAGGGCTACAACACTCATGAGTGCTCATAAGTTCTGAGTATTGGATTCAACCCGCGCTCATTGGAATCACTTCATGGATTTTATCACGAGTGATCATGAGACGATAATATCTTATATTCTTCAAACCTAGAGATATGAGTTGTTACTATGAGTTGGTTGTACATTGATTGCACGAAAACGCATTTGGTAATTCGGTGCTATAAAACGTGCCTTTGTGTATGATTCAACAAGTAGTAGAACAGGCCATATGAGTCGAAGTTTATCCATTCCTTCTACCTTCGGGATAAAAGCGATATTTGTGGGCCCCTCGATGATTTGATGATGACAAATGGAAGTGCTCGGCCGGGCCAGGACTGATTTGATTTGTTCAATTAGTCAGTCGTCATAAATCGGAAATCGGGAAACAACAAATGGACAGAGAGAATGATTATAATCCATGTCTCAGTCCATATGATATCTAGAATGGAGGAATATATGATCCCTTATCTAATGGACAAGTCATTGACAAAGGTCAGAGTTCATCGACAAGGTCAAAGTTTGACAGAAGCTTTTGAGAGCTACGATTGCTAGTTGGTTCCTGAAGTCATACACAATAATAGTTTTAGACTTATCCAAGTGGGAGACTGTTGGATTAATGTCTAAGTCCATAACTATAATTGGTAAGACTTGACCCGACCCGGCATGGTCCATTTGGGTTGCATGGCATCATGCACTTGGATAGACTATAATGAGAGAAATAAGACACTTATGGTTATTAATATATTATAAGTTCTAGTATATTAATAATAAGAATAATGAGATTATTTAATTAGTATTAATCAAGAATTAATCTAGGATTAATTAAGTGATCAAAAAAAGACTAATTAAATATATGGGTTGCTTGTGTAAATCATCCATACTTGTATAGTGGGCTAATGCTCCATGGATAATCAAGTTGGGCTAAAACCCATAGGATGGTCCATGGATGCTCTATGGTGTATTTGAACCCATGGATCCAAGGAAATGGAAAGCCATGACAATTAAGGGTTTACCCTAATTGTAACACTATATAAAGATCACATTCTTGGGAAAAATCGGCCACTAGAGAGAGTAAGAAAGGGTTAGCCGATTTTCATGAAGTGTAGAATTCTCTCAAGTCATTCCATTTGTATTTGGTGTTGTGTGAACCATTTGAGGTGTCACACTTGGGGCACTAGGCACTCAAGCTTCATGAAGACTTTCTACATCAAAGAGGTATGTATTCTATCTTGTTACATTCATTGTTTTCTATGCTAGATTAGGATAATACCTTGGATGTTCTTATTTGCATGCATAATAGAGAAAACATAGATCCAAGGTATTTAGGGTTTTATGTACACTTAGGAGTGTTAGAATGCCCATAACCCAACAATGATGACTTAAGAGTGATGGTGTATAGTGATGCTAGCTTTTAGCCCAACAAAGATAATTTCCGCTCTCAGTCGGGCTTGATATTTACCGTAAATAGAGGAGCAATAACATGGAAAAGTTCCAAACAGGAGACTGTAGCTGATTCAACACGCGAATCAGAGTATATAGCAGCAAGTGAATCATCAAAGGAGGCTATATGGCTGAAGAACTTCATTAGAGACCTTGGAGTTGTATCAGCTATAAAGGAGCCCATGGAGATTTTCTATGATAGTGACAGTGCGGTTGCCTTATCCAAGAAACCAAGAGATCCTGGCAGATCAAGAAACATCAACAAAAAATATCACTTCATAAGACATCAAGTATAAGAGGGACTCCTCGTGGATAAGAGGGTATCGTCAGAAGAAAATCCAGCAGATCCCCTTACGAAGGGACTGAGTAGGGTTAAGCACTTGCAGCACACTATTGGTATCGGGCTGAAGGATGATATTAGTTTTAGTGATTAGATAGACAATTCAGAAACTTGTAATAGTTAAAATTTAATTGACATTTGATGATTGAATAAAAGAAGTTTTGTTTATAAGTAAAGTTACTATCTTGTGTCAATTGTTTACTATTGTTTCGTTTTGCTTGTTTTGACTTGCAAAATAATAAGATTATTCAAACTATCCACAGTCGATCATACTTTGGAAGTAGGTTATGTAAGTATATTGTCATAGATGGGTTTATTGTATGGTTTTCTAAGGTGTTAGACATTGCAAAGTTTGCTACAAACATTCATGAGTGCTCTTGAAATAAGATTTGAGTATTGGATTTAACCCACACTCACATCAATCACTTCATGGAATTCATCATGAGTGATTGTGAGATGATAATATCATGTAGTCTTCAAACTAAGATATATGGGTTGTTGATTATGAGTTGGTTGTGCATTGATAGTACGAAAACGCATCGGTAACACGATGTTATAAAATGTGTTGTTGTGTATGATTCAATAAATAGTTAGTACAAGCATATAAGTCGAAGTTTATCTGTTCCTTTTATCCTAAGATGGTTAAAAGTGATATCTTGGGCCCCTCGATGATTTTGTTTTGACTTAAGTGTCGGGCCTGATCAAGACTCAATTGATGTGTTCAAATAAGTTCTATGTCAAACAAATCGAAAATTGGGAAACAAATTGTGGACAATAAGTATGACTTTATTCCATGTCTGTGTCCACATGATATCCTGTAGAACAGAGGATTATATGATCACTTATCTAATAGACACATCAGAGTTCGACAACAGTCTTTTGAGAGCTACATTGCTAATTGTATTTTAAGTTACATTGGCAATTACAATTATTAGACTTATCCAAGTGGGAGACTATTGGAAAAGGTGTCTAAGCCCATAACTATAATTGGTATGTACTTGAACCGATAGTAGCATGGTGCATTTGGGTTGCATTCATGAAAGCAATATGTTAGGAAGGATATTCGAATGAGAGATTAATTATGATTTATTAATATATTGTAAGAATAATATATTAATTGAAGAATCATATTATTTAATTAGTATTGATCAAGAATTAATTTAAGAATTAATTTAGTGATCAAAAGATACTAATTAAAATAGATACATATGAGTTGGGCTAATAATCCATGGTTTGGTTTGTGTTGGGCTTATGTGTTAATCCATGGAGCATTTATCCAAATCAAATGGATGTGTCATGGGCTAATGTGTATGGATTAGGGTTATACATGACCCTTTATATTCTACTTATATATATATATATATATATATATATATATATATATATATATATATATATATAGGTCCAAAATCAGTGGCCACTTATATTTGAAGATTTAGAACCGAATTTGGTGTCTCCATATTCTCTCAATTATCATCCTAAGTTGTTCTTGGTGTTTTGTAATTCTATTTAAGGCATTCACACTATTGGTGCTAAGTTCTCACAAGGCCAAAATCTTTCTAGCAATATCAACAACAACAAGAGGTTAGTTTCTTACTTGTTTATGATTCATATGTAAAAAGTTTTGTATGCTAGTTTCGGCTTCATGCTTTGGAATCATGTTGCATGTATAATTAGAGAAAACTTAGATCCAAAGAATTAGGGTTGTATGTGCACCATAAGTATGTTAGAGTATAGAAAACCCAACAAAATTAAGATCCTCCTAAGGTAATTTTCATATCGATTTGTACGCCTCCATAATTTGAGTTGGGATATCTTTCAAAAAAAACTGTCGTTGGCTGGGTACTAGATTCTGAGGCTCTTCGTTCTACGGAGATATCGGAAAATTTGTTTCACAGCTGACAGGTGATACATCTTCGGATTAGCCTGGAATGAAGCATATAGATAGGTTTAAAACATGATGTCTGGTCGACTTGTAGCGAGATAGATTAAAGATCCTATCATGTCTCGGTATATCTTCTGATCAATAGGTTCACTAGATGGATCGAAAAGTACTTTTTGTCCCAAACCCATGGGAACTTTGTCAAAGGCACAAGTGTCCATTGAGTATTTATTTAGAAGCTTGGAAACAAATTTCTCCTGACGGATAAATATGCCTCAGTTCTTTTTCATTAGAAGCTTGGAAAGATACTTTTAAAACATGAATATAAACTAATCAAAAGGGACAAAATTACTAACCTTTAAAGTAAAATTGTATTTACTTTAACCTATTAGAAGATCTCGAACTCTTGATAGCTTCTTGGAAGGACTAGCACCTAAAGTAGAATGCCTCTAATGGCTCACACCAAAAAGTCTAAAAACCTAGAAATATAGGAAAGAGAAAAGAGTACTTGAGAAAATAGTTTTCTCTAAGTATATGGAAGATTAGGAACAAAATTATGGAATCTCAAAGGGTCTATTTCTAGCTAAGGTAACTTGCAGGTAAAGTAGATTTTTATCAATTAAATAATTAGATATAATCAGATTCCAATCCTCTCCATATATATTATCTGGATTGATTTTTGAAGGCTCCAAGATCCCCTTAATATCGTCCACCCTCTTAGGGCTTCTAGAATTCTACTCTAGCTTAACTATTAAACAAGTAACATTCAATCCATGTACCTTTAATCAATTCCTGATTAATTCTAATAAATACCAATTAATTCCAAATTAATTTTAACTAGTTTCTAATTAATTTATCAAGCAATGATTAGTTAATAAACTATTTATCTAACTATCTCAAATTCTTTTTCAAGATATTTTATCTCTTGATATCAACCTAAAAGGAATTTGTTATTATTCCCAAAGTTATACGAATTAGTTCTGACATTGGACACATATTTCCAATAGTCTTTCACTTGGACAACTCATCAACTACTACCGGTCAAATAATCTTCGAATAACCAGCAAAGTGTGCCTTCCACAACAACTTATGAACTCTGATCTTATCAAAAGTCAACAGTTAGATAAGTGAACAATTATTACTTTGTTTCTACAATATTTCATTTTGAACTGAGTCATGGATTATAAATCAACCAAATAGTTCAACATTATGTTTTTGGATTTCTGATTTCTGATTATAAAATTCAATTTACTAATTGAACACATTAGTTTAGTCCAAACCTGGCTAGGCACATTAGATATCAATATGAAATCATCGAAAGGGCCCAAGGATATTTCTTCTCCTACTAACGAAGAAGGAACAGATAAACGTTACTACGTAGTCTTTGTCTACTTATCAAATCATGGATAGACTTACTTGTTATAACTACCAATTACTGATAGATTTTGAAAAAGAATAATGTACAAACGACTTGTATCCAAATAACTCTATGTCTCTCCATTTTAAAAATAAATGATATTATCGAGTTGGAATTACTCCTGACAAGATCCATGAAGTACCTTTCCAAGTGCGGGTTATTCCAATACTTAAATCTCTATTTAAATACTCATGAATGTTAGTTTCAATTACCACGATATGTCTAATTACTATAGATAATCGAATAACACTTCATGAAAATCATAACTCAATACACACTCCCAAGAGTTTGACCGACTGTGGAGTTTTGAATAAATTATTATTCAGAAAGTGGGTTCTAAACATGCGAAAAGAGAACATGGTGATAAACTAATTATAATGAATAATCACCATCATATATTATGATATCTACTTAAGAATCACCAACTCATATTAAGACTTTATACTTCTTAATTTATCAAGTTGAAAAAAACAACTATTTCAGGTCGGCTCTATTCAAATCATTTGCAAATCAATTACCCAATGATCAAGATTCACAATAAGTCGTAATGTCAGACTTGTTGAATTAGAGAATGGATCGACACTTTTTCCTTTTGATATGACTCTATTGACTATTATGCCTTCATATTTAAACAAATATCAAATATGATGGTACTTACTGAGTATACATCATGTGACCTTGCGTGACATTGAGAATCATACTCAAGGTAAGTTCACAAATTTAATCACAAGAATCTTTCAAAAAGGTCATCAATGATTGAATTTCAACAATGATGCCAATAATGAATCTCTTTTTTAGTTACATTGCTTGCTTCACAATCTAACTAACTACAATATACAACCATTTTTTTTATTAAATCCATTATGATATATTACTTGGTACTCTTCAAAGCAAATACTTCACCATTCAGTAAAAAGACACAAATTTTTGACTGCAAACGGAACTGTATTTATTAATGTGAAACTTAGAGTTAGTGTAATATTTACATTGATCTCTTCCATACTAAGATCATATCCTTTGTCCTCTTATGAAATTAAGGAACATACTTGATCTTGATTCATTGATTCTTATGGAGTTGAACTGTTCTGACCTATCATGCATGAGGCATACAAGTCATCAAATATGGTATATGTTATGGAATACATGATCGATCCCATAAGCATAAGCAATTATTAAACAATTCATTTCTTCTTGCTCAATAATAGAAGTATGACATTAGTGATGTTCAATGTCATGCCATAAATTATGAACTATATCGAGTTTCATTGAGATTTCATGCACATTGGATTATCCTAATGAGTTATCTAAATCTGTCTCCATAGATTATCACATTCCATATGTGTACTGTTTCTCCTACTTGTTGGATTAATGTCTAAGTCCATAACTATAATTGGTGAGACTTGACCCGACCCAGCATGGTCCATTTGGGTTGCATACCATCATGCACTTGGATAGACTATAATGAGACAAATAAGACACTTATGGTTATTAATATATTATAAGTTCTAGTATATTAATATTAAGAATAATAAGATTATTTAATTAGTATTGATCAAGAATTAATCTAGGATTAATTAAGTGATCAAAAGAAGACTAATTAAATATATGGGTTGATTGTGTAAATCATCCATACTTGTATAGTGGGCTAATGCTCCATGGATAATCAAGTTGGGCTAAAACCCATAGGATGGTCCATGGATGCTCCATGGTGTATTTGTACCCATGGATCTTGGAAATGAAAGGCCATGTCAATTAGGGTTTACATGGTGTAACCCTAACTATATAAGCATCTTATTCTTGACCAAAATCGGCCACTAGTATGTGAAGTAAAAAGGGCTAGCTGATTTCATGAGTTGTAGAATTCTCTCAAGCTATTCTAAGTGTTTTGGTGATTGTGATTCCACTTGAGGCTTCCACACTATTGGAGCTAAGCTCTTAAAGCTTGAAGACATCAAGCTACATCAGAAGGTATGTATTCTATCTTGTTACATTCATTGATTTGTATGCTAGATTAGGATAATACCTTGGAAGTTCTTATTTGCATGTATAATAGAGAAAACATAGATCCAAGGTATTTAGGGTTGCATGTACACTTAGGAAGTGTTAGAATGCTCAAAACCCAACAGTGGTATCAGAGCCTAGGCTTGCTTTCTCTTATACTTGATGCAAATTGCTGAAAAATGCTGAAAAACTCGATTTTCTGGCTTTCTGGGCACTGGACTCGCCGAGTCCACTGATGAAATCGTCGAGTCCATGAGTAAAATCATCCTACTCGCCGAGTAGGAGCCCCAGACAGCATATATTCGACGTTTTTGGCTAGAAATGGACTAGGAACATTACCCTAAGTTGTTTTTGAACTTATAAACTTGTTTTTTGATGTGGTAATGTTCATGCTAATCCATTTTCAAAGATAATTGTCAATAGATTCATGTTTTGTATTAGTTTAAGGTTTAGACTAATTACATGAAAAAGTTTGATTTGAATTATCTTGTTCTTATGAGTTGCTTAGATTAATAGAAAAGTTAATTGAAATAGTTGTTTTCAATCCATTTTAATCTAAGAGTTGAGTATAAAATGTGTTTGTGTAACTTGTCCTCAAGTTACATGAAGAGTCACATTAAAGACTCATAAAATTCATAAGAGTTGGCAATGGTTACAAAATGAAGAGTCTTGTGTCATTGAATTATTTTTTTTATGACTCCATAACTTGTCCTCAAGTTATGGAAGTTCAAGAGTCACTTCATTAAAGAATAAATATGTAACCATAATTAAATCCATAAGTTATAAAATAAAGAAAAGTTAGTTCTTTTATTAGTTTAAAGTCTTCCATAACTTGTCCTCAAGTTATGGAACTTGAAGAGTTTTTGGATTAAAACTACTTTAAACACATAAGTTATGGAATTAATTAGTTTTGAATAGTTTCAAAACTTGCCCTCAAGTTTTGGAATTTGAAAAGTTTTCACTTATGAATACTTTAATTCCATGTTAGCCCTTAGAATTTTAAAAGTTAAAATTCAACCCTTATACTTTATAATATTATAAGTTAATAATATATATATGTATAAGAGTAAAGTCAGTCTTACCGCTAGTACGCCTCATTCACGAAGCCGGTCTATAAGGTGGGTATAAGGTTGTTGCCTATAAAATGGCAACTTAATGGGTGTCCACTCTCACCCACCGCTTGCTTGACTGGTGGAGGGTCGTTAGCCGAACGGGTTTGACAGGACTATAATTCTCCTTTCATTAAAAGTATTAATGATAAATACTAAGTAACTAAACTCTTAATAATTCCCAATCTTAGTTACTTAGGAAAATGTGAATAAGGTGCTAATCCATGAAATTACACTTTACACTTTGTCTAAGTCGTTAGTGGAGCATGTGTGGTTAACCGGCACACTAACTTGGACTTAACAAGGTAGGTAAAGGGTGACTTTATATTTATCATAGTATCGATGGAGCGTGTGTGGTTAACCGGCACATCGATTGAGGGGTAATTTATTAAGGGTACCAAGTGATTTGCATGGTTACTTCACACCTTGTTTTGTGATCCTCGGCATCCCAGTCACAAAACCTGAAGGGCACACTCGAGATTGAAACATGCCTTTGAACAGTTCAATGAATCTCAAAGATCTAGGAGTTTCAAAACCAATTAAAACCTAATAATACATTTCGTTTATCTTGGTGGAAATTGGTGAATCGTCATTCACCTACCTTCAAATATTTTATAGCTTGGATTACGGCATACCTCTTCTAAGTTATAAAATAGTTTGTTGGGTCCTAGCCTTAATATTTCATATTGGGTGTCATATTAAGGACTTTAAAATCAACTATCTTGAATATCTCCCAAAAGATGTCTAGTTTAGACACCTATGATCTTCCCAAATCTCTTGAAATAAGGTTTCCTAATGAAGATGATGTCCCATGGATATCATACTTCTTTCTCCTCCTCCATCCATTCTCCCTAACCCACAAGTTCTTGAAAAGTTTAAAGTCACTCAAGCCCTATTGGCAAGGCAAGGTCTAGGTGTGATCACATCTTGGAGATGTAGTCACATATTGATAAGCCGGGAGAGTTGGGTGTCAAAGTCTTGAGAAAGTTGGTGGTTCAATCACTTTCTAAGTCACATAGTGAGTTCCTTTGGGACACCTATGAAACAGACTATGACAAGACCCTTAATGATCTTATCTATTTGCTAAGATCAACTTCCTAAAACTTTATGGACATTGACAATGATGACATTGGATATCTAGTGAAGCTCTCTCTTCCCGATGAAAGGGATCGGCCATAGTCAACTCGGTTGACCAAATGGTAAAGAGAAAAGCTAAGTCTGTGATAGTCTCGTGTACCATTATCAAAGGGTCCATATGTTTAATTGCCAAAGAAAGGGGCATTGGTTGCGAAGCTGCCAAAAATTTACCTAAGGATGTTAAAGTCAATAAGTTTGACTCTACTTCAGGTAAAGTCCACTATCTAACTCTGTTAAGTTTCTATTCTGAGATTCTTGATACATGATGTGACTGGGTCACATGGTGATGTTTTAAGAATCAAAGAAAAGTGAAGAAACTTAAAGAAAGAATATGCTGAATCTGATGGCGTAGATGAATTTCTATCGCATAGTTTGAAGATCGGATTCTTGAGCTACTTCTTAGCAGTTATGAGATATTGCTTAGGAATAGGTAACAACAAGTTTTCATATGGATTGTAAGGATAAGTTTTCCGCAAAGTTTAAAATAAAAGAAAATTTTTTATTTTATTTATTTTAAATATCCTTACAATGGCATTTGAGGAAAAATTGTTGCTTATGTGATTCCATCAAGAGCAAGAGTGGAAATATGAAATTTATTCTTTCATTTGTGGTAATGTCTAAATTTACCAAATAAGGAAAGATTCTCATCACCCAAGTTTCAATTGGACCGGAACTTGGAATCATGCAAGTTGTATAGCATGATGAATGAGAACTTTCAAGTTTTGGAAAAATTAAGACTAATTACTTGTTCACATGGATGTGTGAGTCAAGTAAAGGACTAAAGGATCGAGTACACATTCTTGTGCACTGATTAAGTCCACCATAAAAGTTTGATAAGACTATTCGTCATAGTTTACTAAAGCTCAGTAAATATGATTATACTTACATGCTTAAGTGTAATTCTGAGACATTGGAATAAGGTTCCAATGTATGACAGAGCGAATAAGAAGAATCAAATTAGGCAGAAGGATAAAAGTTTCTCAAATCTGAAAAGATGGGAGAGTACTTTAGTATCAGTTTTTGTGATCATCTTAATGATTAAGAAACCATAGCACAATTAGTTCTCTAAGGAAGTCTTAGTGCATTCTTATGACTAAGAAGAGGGATCTTGAATTGTTGAAATGGTTAAATCAAGAAGATGAGTCATACTTTGTTCCAATACAAGTCTTAGAGTCATACTCCAAGATTGTCATTTGAGTGACATGTCTTAAAGAAGGTTTAAAACAGTTGTCAAATGTAAGAGTAAAAGTTTTCTACTCTTGTACATTTGAAATTGGTAAGTTGTGATGTTTTGGATAAAACAAAGATCAACTTAGGCCAAATGTGTGAAGTGTTTGTCTTGATTAGAACCCACACTATCTCTTGAATATCAGACAAGAAAGTCTTATATGTCAAGAGGAAAGTGGGAGTCTTAAAGGTCTTGAAAGTCTCAAGAACTAATCAAGAATAAAACCTGAAGTTCTTCACTAGCACACGACTTGAGGTTTATAACCTATCGTGTTGACTTGTTCTATGCCCATTCCAGTTAAAGTTGGCTTTGCATATGAGTTCTTAGAGGTCTCAATTTGTTGCACAACAACTTGGAAGCAATGGTAGGCCTTGAGCTGCCAGGTGGCAAGAAATTAAGATTGAGTTCAATCCACATGGTTTTGGATTTGTCATTATCCTTGTCTTGTGACTATGGTTTTGACAATTCACATGGATAAGAACACATACACCATTAAATCTAAGTGTCATAAGTTTCTCTCCGATTCATGAAAATGATGGTGAGGAAACACTTTCACTAAGTAGATTTTATCTAGATAGCAATTGTGATATTTTCATTCTCAAAGTCGTTAGTGGAGCGTGTGTGGTTCACCGGCACACTAACCTGGACTTGTGAGAAATGGCAAAGGTCAAAACAATCAAGACTATGATTACGACATCCCTTTTCATAGTTCTTGAAATTGTTTAGACACACCCATGAGCTATCTAAGGAAAGGTGTATGATTTTGATAAAGTTCTATCAAAACAATCTTGTATCAGAAATCTGAACTTTGGTGAGAAAGTCAGCTGCTTTCTGTGTACATGTCAAAGCTAGTGGGAGCATAAGTGTTATGCTAATAATCATCATGTTATTGGGAGCATGATAATTATGATAAGTATTGCAAGTTAGCAATGTTAATTATAGAAAACAAAAAGTTTCAATTCGTGAGGTTGCAGGGGTTGAAAAAGTTGTTTTGCTATAATTAAGGGAGAGGAAATTATACTTCATCTCAAATCTATAAGCTTAGATTGTGAGGTTTTAATCATTTAGTCAAGGATATATATATATATATATATATATATATATATATATATATATATATATATATATATATATATATATATGAATTTCATGTTGGAATGGCTCAACATAAGGAAA